>NC_048276.1:7590877-8903377 GCF_009762535.1 Notolabrus celidotus
CAGAGATTTTGTAATAGAAGTAAGTTCTCTGAAGTGTAGAGAGAAAGTTGGTCATGGTGTATATATATTTTTAAATAACACTTTTATTCTTTTTTCGTGTAGCTGACCCCCTACCACCGTACGCTGGATGGCTCCTTGGTGTTCTGGAGACCAACCACCCTCAGCCGTTACCAATGCCCGTTAACGGAGGCTGCTGGGCTCCTCTGGTCGACTACCTCCCAGAAACCATCACACCTAGAGGACCACTGCATCGGTACAGTATACACACAAACATGAACACACAGTGAGCAGAGTCAGCTCATCAAGCTATCCTCTGAACCTGTTACACCTCGTCACAGATGCTCTGATAAACTCCAGCATGGAATGAAACATATGCAGCTCCTCTGAAATGTAAAGAATGAATATCAGAGGAGATTCTCTGATTGATCTTCTTCCAACACATTTCAGGGGAGATGAATCTTATTATTACATTAATCTGACTTTTTAATCAGGCAAGTTGTCTGTCGAATATCATTTAGTACCAAGAGAAGACAAATAATTCACCCAGTTTTAATGAAAATTAAAAATTTGAAATTTTTTTGTTTAATTGTTGTTGGTCTGGAAATTGGTGATTTGTGTGTATTTTCCCTTTACTTCCACTGTCTGTAACAGTAATACATTGAATATCTTCAGTTTAAGACTGACATTGATAAACGAAACAACCTCAGGACATTTAAAAAAACAGGGAATTATCCTTTACACCCACCATTCATTGAGAAAATGATCTTTGCTTGCTGCCCTCTTGAATCATTGCATTGATTCCTTACTGTCCCATTATATGTATCAACAGTAAACAGTGTGATCGGGGCTGGATTTTTGTAATAGGTGCACCAGGACACTACCTGTGGTGTGACTGATGCTGAAGCTATGTGTGCCACCAAACAACAAATGGTGGATGCAAATATTGTGTATATTTTGTGAACTCTATATTTTATTGTGTGTTGTTCCTCAGGTGTAACATAGCAGTGATCTTCATGACTGAAATGGTGGTGGACCACAGCGTGAGAGAGGACTGGGCTTTGCACCTGCCCCTGCTGCTGCATGCACTCTTCTTGGGTAAGCAAACACACACACACACACACACACACACACACACACACACACACACACACACACACACACACACACACACAGACAAATTACTCAGCTTTTGTTCTAGCTATCCAATGCTGTCTAGAAAAAAGGGAAGATGGCTTTAACTAAAGAGATACGATCAAAAGTCAACATTCACTGACCTTCCAAACAGCTTGCTTACATACCGACACATAAAAATAACCTGCAGGTATGGAGGTATTTCCTCTGACGTTCATTAAGCTCAGCGTGACAGTTGGAGGTTTTATCTCTATCCCACATAGACCGGCATTTTAGGGCAGGTTCTCTTGTGTTGAAGCAGACAGATTCCCACAGGGCCGAAGTTTCTCACAGACATCTTCCAAACATGTGGACACATTCAGAATCTACACTGCCAGCTGTGCAGAAGTATTACACACATAATGACACATGTTAAGTCCAGTGTGTTCATTATTATTATTGTACATTATCTATGTTACTGTGTATGAAGCTCAGTCCAGGCAGATGTGTGTCTAACATGAGTCTGGTCCTGCTCGAGGTTTCTGCCTGTTAAAGGAAGTTTGTCCTTGCCACTGTAACTTTCTAAATGCTGCAAAGTGCTCTGTTCATGGTGGATTAAGATGAGATCAGACGGGGTCCTGTCTGTAAGATGGGACTGGATCGTATCCTGTCTTGATGTTGGGTCTTTGTTTATAATATAAAAGCATTACTCTGCTGATTTGGGTCCTTATTGAATCTATATCTGTCTGTGTCTGTTTCTTATTTACCAGGTCTGGACCACTACAGGCCAGAGGTGTATGAACACAGCAAGCGTCTCCTCCTCCACCTCCTCATCGCCCTCTGCTGCAACAACAACTTCCAGGTCAGAGTGGAAGCCTAATATTGTATTGTTTGTATGCTATTTTAGTCTGAAGTGATGCATTAGACACAGTGACAATGAAAAGTCATGAAGCTAAAAAAAATCTGTGTTTTTAGGTCATCGCCTCCGTTCTGATGCTGACGAGAGAAATCAGTGATAACAAGACCCTCACCACCAAGTCCAGCTACCACACAGAGTACCAGCAGTCACGTAAGTTTAAAGTACCCACAAATATTTGCACTTCTATCAACCCTTACAAGTGTAAATAAATGCTTGTTCTATCAGTTATGATGTGAATATGCTGGTATAAAGCTCACCTCTCTGTCATCATGTCCTCTTAGATGCACCTGACTTCCTGCGAGAGTGGCAGACTTCTCCAGTGGTGGACTCCGGCCTGAGCTCCACCTCCAACTCCTCCTCTGCCAGTCTGGGTGGTGGCAGCACTGCAGGCAGTGTTGGAAACTTGCCCCTCGTGACGCCCGACGACCTGGAGGACCTGGAAGATACACCCAATGAGACGGACGAGAAGACCAACAAACTCATCGAGTTCCTCTCCACCAGGTACGAACGCACACCTCAAGTGATGCTGTGTGTAAATGTAGGCGTGAATCTGCTGTAGGAGGTGTGTTTGGTGTGTGACACGCACATGTTTTAGTGCTTGTGTAACTTGTATGTGGTGCTATTGGTGGTGGGTATACAGTGCCTGGAGTACTGTGTTGTCATTGCTCAGAGCGTTTGGGCCGCTGTGGGTGCACGAGGACATCACACCAAAGAACCCCAACTCCAAAAGCACGGATCAGCTCTCCAACTTCCTGCGCCATGTCATCTCTGTGTTAAAGGAGTCCAAGTCAGGTGAGAAGCAGTAGCACAAATGTCCTCAATAAAAGAAATGATAGAACTTTTGTGTAACTCTAAAACTAATCCTGAACTCTTCCTTTATGTGTCTTTGTACTTTTCCGTTCACACAGACTTCCACCTGGAGCAGCAGCTGAGCGATGTGGCTTTACAAACGGCTCTGTGCAGCTCCTCGCGCCACTACGCCGGGCGCTCTTTCCAGATCTTCAGAGCCCTCAAACAACCGATCAACAACCACGCTGTCGCCGACCTGGTGTCGCGCCTCGTTGAGGTGGTGGGAGAACACGGAGACGAGGTGCAGGTAAGAGAGAGCGGAAGACTCGACATCCCACGTACTCTACAGATGATGATGCATTTCGCTTCTGTTGTGTGTTCTTGTTTAATTCAATGTCTCTGTGTGTGTTTCAGGGGTACGTGATGGAGGTGCTGTTGACGCTGGAGTCAGTGGTTGTGAATCTTGCAGAATGCCTGAAAAACAGTGACCTTATGGCAGCATTAACCAGGTAGGTCTCTGCTGTCTGTGGATGAAGTATTTCAATGTATCAGGAGCACTGTGAGATCCTTATTTAGGACCATTAGGACATCATATTCCAGTGTTTTCACTCTTAGTCTTTTTTCATTTTCAGGACGTCCTCACCAGACTTTGTGACCAGTGACAAACTCATGAACAGAAAGAGCACAGGTCAATTAAACTTCCCTGGACCTGGATTTGTCGGTCTGTCTTCACAACGACACCAGCGCTCCTACTCTGTCCCAAAGAAGTTTGGGGAGTGTGGACACCACGCGAATGATCCTCCTCGCAGCGCAACTCTGGATCGCATACAGGCAAGAAAAGACAGCTCTTCAGTGGTGGAGTATACTTGGTGAACAAAGAGCATACCACTCATACAATCAAATGTTAATCTTTATCTACAGGCTTGCAACAGTCACGGCCTCTCTAGATCAGGAAGAACTCCTGGATCCTGCACATCATCAACCAATCGAATCGATCCGAGTGTCCTAAACGATCCTGCCCATATTTCCCATCCATCAACGATACTGGCCACAGTGTTCTGGGTGGCGGTGTCGCTCATGGAGTCAGACTTTGAGTTTGAGTATCAGATGTCACTGCGCCTCGTTCACAAGTTGTTGTCAAAGGTAAGTAAGCTTGAATCTAACCCGAGAGGTTGGATTACCGGCTCGGTGCAGAAATCAGATAAACCAGTCCAGAACAATCCTAAAGTTGTCTGAATGCATTTCAGGTGCTCACTGAACAATTCAAACAGCTTTCACTTTCAGTTAAACCTAAGAACCTTTGTTCCCAGGTGCCGTTAGACAGAGCAGAGAACCGTGAACGCCTCGAGAAGCTGCAGGCTCAGCTGAGGTGGAGTGGCTTCTCAGGGATTCAGCAGCTCTTGTTGAAAGGTTTCACGTCCCAGGCCACCTGTGATCTCACCTTACAGCTCTTCTGCCAGCTCACGCCTGTCTCGCGTGTGCCTGTTGTAGACAGCTCACAGTCTATAGGTAAGGGACCTCGGGCTCATGTTTCTGTATCACTGAGTAAACTGTATTTAATCACACTACATCCTGTTGAACATGATGCTCTGTGCTGTGTGCAGGTTTCCCTCTGAACGTGTTGTGTCTGCTGCCTCACCTGGTGCAGCACTTTGGCCACCCAAATCAGTTCTGTAAGGAGAGCGCTGAGAGGATCGCACAGGTACTGACCAGTTCTTCTTTCAGCTTTGTCTAATTTATTTGATAACCTTGGCTTCACCACTTTCAGTTACATATACATTTTTTTACTTAGTTTTTATTCTGGTTTAGGCAACTTAAACAGTCATTTATCCATCTGTGCTGTATCTGTTGTTACATTGTTTCACAAAATATAATATAACAGAAAAAACACATACCTTAAATTAATTAATTAATACAATTAGAATAAATGATGTACGAATATAAAAAATAAAAGAAGAAGGAAGGAAATTAAAAAATAAAATAAATAAATGTAATTAATTAATTAATTAATTAATTAAAAAAGGCACTTTAATTCACTAACTTGGTCAGGGCAGGGCTCCTACTACCAGTAATAACATCTCTCTGCTGTCTGTTATTTTTTCTATTAAATAAATTCAGTGACAGCTTTTAAATCACTTTTTAAAATTCACTTTGATAGATGTGCTTTTATATGAATTCACCTTTTAAATTGTTATTTATTTATTTATTTTTAACACATTTATTTTACTTCATTTATTTGATTATCAAGTGTTTAATTATTTCCTTTTTCATTTAGAATTTGAACGTTCTTAATTTGTCCTTTCCTATTTTGTCTGATGTTATGTCACCTTCTTTTCAAAACATTTTATTGTTCTTGAATGCTTTTTATTTTTTATTTTTTATTTATTTTTAACCTCTATAACAATGATCTGTTAGTCTACTATTTCATTAATTTATTCTGTTTAATGTGCATTTATTTTTGTTAACCTTTTGCTTTGAATTTTTGTTTTTCTATATCATTATTTTTTTATGTATTATTCTTAATAATAATATTGACTGTATCATAATTATTATTATTATGATTGATAATATTAATAATAATAATAATAATAATAATAATAATAATAATAATAATAATAATAATAATAATAATAGAAAAATAAAAGCACTATTTGGACATAGGAAGAAGAGCCATGAGGGAGATGCTTGTTGCCACTGAAGCCTCTTCCTCTCTCTGATTTTCTCTCTTTTCCTCCCTCAGGTTTGTTTGGTGGAGAAGCACACGAAGCTGTCTCATCTGGCTCACGTGATGACCCTCTACAAAACACGCTCCTACACACGAGACCCTTTCTCCTGGGTCAGTGTGGTTTGTCGCTACCTCCACGAGGCTTTCTCTGACATCACACTCAACATGGTCACTTATATGGCCGAGGTAAGTGCTGCTGTTACTCTCCTTATTTATTTGTTTGTCCTTCTGTGGGGCTACAATGACATACTGCAGATTTAAGGCACATATACACAAATACACAAACACTAACTGAATATCTCTCTCCATCTCTCAGCTGCTAGATAAAGGACTTCCCAGCATGCAACAGTCTCTCCTCCAGATCATCTACTGTCTGCTCAGCCACATGGACCTGACGGCTGTTCAAGTCAAACAGTTTAATGCTGATGTCACAAAGACCATAGAGAAGTTTGTCCAGGTAACACTCCTTTCCTTCTGTCTGTATCATTGTTAAATATTAACAACGCTCTGCTCTCACACTCATAATGCTTCTGACTGAACAGACGGTACATTGGAAGGACGCCTTGAACATCTTGAAACTGGTGGTGTCCCGCTCTGCCAGCCTAGTTCACCCGGTGTACGGCCACACGCAGGGCGACCTGTCAAACCTGGAGGTCAGCCGGGTGTGGGACGGCTCATCCAAGGCTCTGCCTGGAAAAACCCTGGACTTCACTTTTGACATTTCTGAGGTGAGGAAGCAGCTACACAAAGTCGAGAATTTTTCTGAATTCTAAATCAAGAAGCAGGACTATATATTTGAAATGATGTCTGTTTTCTTACAGACTCCAGTGATTGGGCGTCGGTTCGATGAGCTCCAAGGTTCTGGGGTCAGAGAGGGGAAGGCCAGAGCCATGGCTGTTACCCGCAGTACCTCTTCCACCTCCTCTGGATCAAACTCCAACACCATCCTGGTGCCGGTCAGCTGGAGGAGACCACAATCCTCTCAGGTAGACTAACACTCTTATGATACTTCATGTTACTTTTACCTCAAGTCTTTTTCTGCTGGCTTTTTAAAGCTGCTTGGTGTGATAGCAGGAGACACAACAGTCAAATTCTTATACTATGACAACTGCACCTAGCCTGATTTCTTCTTCTTTATGCATCCAACAGCGTATTTCTTCTGACCCACACTGCCTGCTTTAGTTTTATAGAACAAGAAACAACTTTGTAAATGCTACATTTATTCAAGCATTAGGCTCAACTCAACTTTATTCATATAGCACCTTTCATACATACAAGCATGCAGACCGAAGTGCTTCACCAAAGAACAGAGAGACAGAAAATAATAGAAGTGGGTAAAATAATAAAAGACATAATCATAAAAAAAACAGAATCAAAACAGTAAAATTAATAAAATACATAAAGGTATAAAGAACCTTTTTAAATCAGTTAAAGTAAAATAAAATCAGATAAATACAAGAAATAAATAGATAACTCAATATATTTTAAAATAATAATAATAATAATAATAATAATAATAATAATAATAATAATAATAATAATAATAATAATAATAATAATGCAGTCCAGGGCTAAAAATAAATAACTCCAAATGCAAAGCCAGATTTAAAAGGTAAGTCTTAAGCTTACTTTTAGAAACACACAGAGAGCTCACCATTCTGACGTCCAGAGGCAGAGTGTTCAGAGTTTTGGAGCATAAAAACATTAAGCTCTCTCTCTCTTTGTGTGAGACATGTGAGGAACATTTAAAAGGGAAGCATTCGAGGACCTCTTGGAACAAGCTGCAACATAAAATGACAGGAGATCTGTGATGTATGGAGGAGCGAGGCTGTTAAGAGCTTTAAAAAAAATTAAAAGAACTTAAGAAGCCAAGAAACAGAAAGATGTTCAGTCTAATAGAGACGTCTACTTTGTTTCATATTGTCTGATGTCTTTTTGTCTTTCTCCTACGAACAGAAAAGAACCCGAGAGAAGCTGGTGAACGTTTTGGCTCTTTGTGGACAAGAAGTTGGACTCACAAAGAACCCATCTGTAAGCTGCTCCCTTCCTCTTCTTTTCGATACTGCATGCTTTTTTTGAAGCTCTATACAAGAGGGGAGAAGTCACTTATTTGGGGTGTAATGTTGACTGTAAAGTTAAGCTGTTGTAGTTTTATCTGAAGAGTCAGGCCTGATGTTTATAGAGAACAACATTCATCTGTTGTAACGCAGACCTCACCACCACGTGTTTCCTTTCATCAGGTGATTTTCTCATCGTGTGGCGACTTGGACATGATGGAGGTGAGAGAGAGCGGCGTGTCATCAGAGGAGGGCGGGACAAGAGACGACACGCTGGACGACACCGCCAGTGAGCAGCAGTTCCGTGTCTTCCGAGACTTTGACTTCCTGGACGTGGAGCTGGAGGACGGAGAGGTTAGATCCATATTTCCCCCTCACCTCCCTCACGAACACTTTGATGATCAAGTTTCCGTCTCTTTCCTTCTGTTTGATCTCTTAATATGCGTGTTACTTTCCACCTGTCGTTCCCCACCTACAACATATTTGAAAAGTATTCCTCTGCCCCTCCTCCCTGTCTCTCTCTCTGTCTAACTCTGTGTCTCTCTCTCTTCCCCTCGCTGCCCAGGAGCTCCAGGTAAGGTCTCTTACACTGAGCACTCACATTGGCTTTTATCAGCGCTGTGGTGTTGCTGGCTCCTTTGTTTCCCCGCTGAAGAAAACAAAGGATGATTGTGCTTCATGTTGCTCTCACAGCTTGGTTGCAGAACTACATTTCTGACTATACTGCTACATGCCATAATGGAGATAAATGATACTCCACAGTCTTAACGGGAAGAAAGATGATCATTATGAGTGCAAGCAGCCTTTTCGAGCATTATTTCATCCCTTGAATAACAGTTCATTTTGCATCTTGTGCTTGTCAGATGCTCTCAGGAGTGAATATTTATTATCTTGAAACAGAAACTGAAAATGTTTCCTCACTGCTGCTCTTCCCTCTGCCCCTGTGCCATGTGATTGTTCCTGTTATCTAGGGCGAGACTGTCGATAACTTTAATTGGGGCGTGCGTCGACGATCACTGGACAGCACAGAACTCGGCGACCTGTTGGAGGAGAGCCAGCACTCAGGCAGCACCCCCAGCCTGGGACACGAGGACCCCCACGACTCGGACGAGTCATCAGAGGAAGAGGAGTCTTCGACCAGCCAGAGCCTCTCTCACTCTCAGCTTGTGCGTAGCCATTACTTAATCGATCAATACTACATTTACATCCACTGGAGCCTGATACATTTACTGTCTGTTATTTGTAATGATCCAGCGCTGAGTATAAGTTCATCACATTTATAGATATCCCTGCTCTGCCTTCCTGTTCCAGACTAACCCTTCTCCATCAGAGGAAACCAATCACACTGATTCTCTGTCGACTTCTTACGACACTTCTGCTGACCCTCCATCTTTCAATGCCACCACACCGGGTCAGGGAGGGCTCCACGATGACCTCAGAGGCCTACATGTGAGGATTACTACTCATCAACACACACGCTTGTATATACAAACTCAATTATCTTATTTTTTTAAATATTCTAATGTCTCAGTCTTTTCAGGGAAGGTCATGCGGTGATGACGAGGACACTCAGGCTCAGGATGACGAGCTGTCGCTGAGCGCCAACGAGATCCCCCAAGGCTCGGACGGCGGAGAGAGCTTCACTCTGGAGCTGCCGGGCCAACCTCAGGATCAGCCGCGCAATCTCGACCACCGCCTCAACCCAGACTACTGCCAACCACCACTGGATTTTCTAGACCCAAACTGCCTGCCCAGGTGAGCATGACAGAGGAGAGGGTTTGAAGATTCTGCCCCTGTAGCTGGAACTTTAGAGTAACTTTAAAAATCTAAAAGTATACTTGGTATGCCTTAAGCCCATGAGGTTTCTGGTTACTTGACTCTGATATAAATCCTTTTCTTTGGAGGGAAGGTATCAATTATTTTTCTAAGCATGCCTCCTTTTTTGCCTCTTCAATTCCCCGGCTCCAGCTTACGAGATGATGTAGATGACTTGGAGGACCTTGGTTTTCCTCCTCCTCCCTCTCCCTTTTTCTCCGCCATCTTGGCAGCCTTCCAGCCCACGGTGTGTGACGACGCCGAGGACGCTTGGCGATGTCACATCAACCAGCTTGTGACCGACTCAGATGGGTCCTGTGCCGTCCATACATTTCAGGTCTTCTCGTCTCTTTTCAAGGTAAACCGCTTGAAGTAATCTTTGACGTCACAGTCACTTCTAAGTCGTCAAACAGTGTACCTAAAACTCCTGTGAGGACTTTTTATCTTCTCATGAATCATACTGAAATTAACAGTAATCCCTCTTTATGAGCTACACAAGCAAACAAGACCATCAGAAATAAGTCTGGTGATTTCTTTATTGTAACTTTTAATTGCCTGTAACCACTGCCAAGGGGTAGGTGTCAGACCAGTCAACAACAGCCCACTAAAGAAACCTTTTTCTTTTTTTTTACACTGTTATTATTCACAGTGATTTAAATATAAGTAAATAAAAGACACTAAGATGAGATTCTTTGCGTCATGAAACATGATCAACACACAAAAAAATAAGATGCCACTTTGTCCACAGGGGGTAGAAAGTTCCTCACTGGAGCTTTAAAGTGCATTTTTGATTATAGAGGTGCAACATGGGGCGCTGGTGGCCTAGCGGTCTAAGCGCCCCACATACAGAGGCTATAGTCCTTGCCGCAGTGATCGTTCGTTCGACTCCCGGCCGCGACCATTTCCTGCATGTCTTTCCCCACTCTGTACTCCCCACATTTCCTGTCTCTCTTCAGCTGTCCGATCCAATAAAGGCAAAAATCTCAAAATTATAACTTTAAAAAAAAGAGAGGTGCAAAAATTGAGCTTTAAATGAAGAATTTATGTTTTTTTTTATTTTTATTAACTAACATTTATGTAAAGATGAAGAAATATGAAATTATTGAGGTTGAGCTTGTCAGTAAATAAAACGTCATTTAAAAAAAAAAAGAATTTTTGACTGATATCTTGCAGGATTTTTGTGCATGTGCACAAAACAGTACAATACATCCTTAATCAATTTCTCAATTTCTTTCTTTCTTTCTTTCATCCTTCTTTCTTTCTTTCTCAGAACATCCAGGGTAAATTCTGCGTCCTGACAACAGATGTGGCCACTTACCTCGGAGAGGGCTTACGAGGCATCGGATCAAAGTTCCTCAGGTCCTCTCAGATGCTAACAACATGCTCAGACTGTCCCACCATCTACATTGATGCTGAAACGGTACGTATCGCTGTCACATATAATCAACTTGTCATTATTTACAGCATGTCTGTTGGATATTATCTTTAAATAAGTTGTGGGTCTAACTTCTCACCTCATTATTGTCTTCTTCTGTCCAGATCATGTCATATGGCCTCCTTGAAAAGATGAAGTTCTCTGCGCTGGAGCTGCAGGAGTATCTGGATACTTATAACACCAAAGAGGACTCTGCAGTATCGGTAACCCAACCTCAACACATCACTCATGAATCTGTTTGTTTTAATGTTAGTGTGTCAAGCATTCAACCTCTCTCCCTTCTTCTTTTTGTTTTCTGCTTTAGTGGCTGAGGAACTGTAAGGACACATTTCCCAGGTGCCCCGGTGAAAGCGTGGTCACCTGTCAGCCGGGGGACTCTGAGGAGAAGGTACATGCAGCTTCTTTACGTTGTACATCCTGTAACATGATGATACCTAGAGTTATTAGCCAAACACACTCAACATGAGTAACTTCTTCATCTTTGCTTTGCATATTTGTTCCTCTTCGCTCCTCCTCTTCCTCCACACTGAGATATTCGCTCTCTTTGCATGTTTCTGTGTCTGTATTTTGCCTATCTGACTTTTTCTCCCACAGGACAGAGCAGGATTTAGTGCTGCTTGGTTTCTTAAACCCTGTTGACTAATTCTGAGTGTGATGGTTTATTCTGTGCTGTGCATGTGTTTGATTGACGCTCTGTCTTCCTCTCACTCTGACGCCCTAACACGCTCTCTCGCTGTCTAGCAAATGGAATCTCTTGCAGTAAGTTTTCTTACAAGTTTCTTCACTTCACTGGCTCAATTCTGAAACACACTGCTTAATTTACCTTGTATAAAACAACAACCAGCTCGCTCCTGTTGTCATTGTGCAAGGTCAATTATTGCATTACTTCTGCATGTGGGTGTTTTTATACAGTATGTCATTGGCACTTTTTTGCTGCTGTTGAATCTGACTCTGTTTATTCTTTGCTGTTTTCTAGCAACTGGAGCTTTGTCAGAGGCTCTACAAGCTGCATTTCCAGCTTCTCCTCCTCTTCCAGTCCTACTGCACGCTCATCGGTCAAGTTCATGCCATCAGCTCTGTGCCTGAGGTGAGTCCAATCACATTTCAAGAATCATTTACAATCAATTAATCACAACAAACGTTATCTCAAGACTCTCACAAACAGAGCAGGTCTAGACTGTACTTCTGTTATATTATTAACAAAGATCCAGCATCAAGACAGGATAAGATCCAGTCCCATCTTACAGACAGGACTCAGTCTGATCTCATCTTAATCCACCATGAGCAGAGCACTTTGCAGCATTTAGCAAGTTACAGTGGCAAGGACAAACTTCCTTTAACAGGCAGAAACCTCCAGCAGGACCAGACTCATGTTAGACACACATCTGCTGAGACTGAATTGGGGTTGAAAAGAGGGATAGAGGAGACGAAGAGAGAGAGAGAGAGAGAGAGAGAGAGAGAGAGAGAGAGAGAGAGAGAGAGAGCAATGATGGATCCTTCACTGATCACTCCCAAGGTGTACAAACTTAAACACACACACACTCAAACAGCCTCCTTCTCCCTCCCTCCCTCCCTCCCTCCCTCCCTCCCTCCCTGCAGCTCCTGAACATGTCTCGAGAGCTCACCGACCTGAAGACGAGCCTGCAGGCGGCAGAGGCGGCCGTGGCCAGCGACCTGGAGCACAAGCTCCTGGCTCACACTCACGCTCACGCCTCCCAGGTGGCAGCCGTGGTCGTTCCCAGCTTCCCGACATCCGAGGCAGCCGTGCAGGCCATACTGGAGTGCCTTAAGAACCACGAGTTCACCAAAGCTGTGCGTTACATCCAGGAGTGCAGGTGAGTTCACGGGTACCAGATGACATCCAGGAGTTTGTGCCATTGTTCTTAATTGTAGTAGATCTTCAAGGTCATCGATCCATGCTGTGAACAGCAGGAGAAAATATTGTTGCTGGAACCTAATGAAGCCCAATACTTAACCTCATCAGTGTCTGATTCTTAAGACCTCCAAAACCTCCTCGCCCTCATACGTCCAGCTTTCACCACACCAACCTTTCACTTCTTGTTTCTGTATCTCATTCCAGGAGGCAGTGGCCCAGCGGAGTATTCGGTGGCAACTCAGAGAGCGAGGTCCAGACCCTCCTCAACGTCTACTTCCGTCACCAGACCCTGGGCCAGACTGGCACCATCGCTCTGGTCGGTTCCCGCCAGGACCTCAGCCTGATCTGCTCCAAGCTGCTGGAGCTCAACGGCGAGATCCGCGACATGATCCGCCGCGCCCAGGGTTACCGGGTCGTCACAACCTACCTCCCCGACTCCAGCGCCTCCGGGACAAGCCTCTGACAGGACCTCAGGAGCCCCCCACCCCCTCCTTCCCCACCCTTACACCAACCATTGACACTCCCGAAACCATCCCCTCATCCATCTCCGGCCGGTCTTACAGAGGAGGCCCAGCACCCTCACACCTGGCCCCTCCCTCCTCCTGTGTGTCTGCTGCCCCGGCTCTACAGCTCCAGACAGATGCCCGCCTACCGCCCCTCCCACAACCAGAACCATATTTAGACTCAAGTCTCTCTGTGAGCTCCTCATCTGCGTCTGCTGTGGACTCTGAAAGCTCTTTTCTCGACTGTCCGTACCCGTCTGATCTTTTCTCAAACACGCCCTGCAGACCAGACTTTACACTGCCACGCACACACACGCATCGGAGGAGTTATCTGGATGAAAACACTGAGCTTTATAATCCCTTCAGAGGGCATTCATCACACAGCTCTCCACTGTTAAACCTCCACAGCAGCAAACACCTGAAATCCTCTCTCACCTCCAACATCTTACCCACTGTGGCCTCAGAGCCCACCCTGCTCACACAGTCAGACAAAAACACATCCCCCCTTCCCCCTCGAGGATCACATCTCCCCCATTTCCCCAGCTCCCCGTACAAACACTCAACCCCTCCCCCTACACGACACCCAGACCACGACTCAGTCTTAACACACAGCCCGGCCCCATCTTCATCGCTCCTCACTCCCCCACCTCCTCCTCCTCTTCCTCCCCCCTGTCCCACTGGCCCAGGAGAGGCTGCAGCATGGGGGTGTTGTTGCTCCCTCGGAGGTGCTGCTGCACCCTTATCTCGCTACCTGGGGAAGGTGGGACACGCCGCCCTGCCCCTGTTGAAAGCAGGGGGGCTCCTGAACACTGAACCGTCCGACGTCCAGACCTGAGACTTGAACTAACGATGAAAAATGACCTAACTGATTTTTATGAATCCAAATGCCTGAAACCAAGAATTCCTGAGCGACACACACGCTTCTGAAAGGAGAACTCAATATCCCAGAAGCCCTTGCAGATTGAACACTTGAGATATGTCACTTAACCCACTTGACACTACATATGGCTGCCTGCTGATGAAGACGACCCGGTGTTATTCCATGTGAGCGTTAGCTTTGCTTTACAGCGACATGTTGTAATCCTGCTACACTCCTGGTTTAAATCCCTCCTGTCGGTCGTCATCCAGCATATAATCTGCTCTGCACTTGAGGACCTGTGAGGCTTTTAGCTTTTTGGACCTGCTTCCCAGAGGAACTCAGAACCTGATTGAACTTGATTGACTCTCTGCTGCCCCCTGCAGGACGGCGTAGGACGTAGTCTGCTGGGAGTTTCTACGGGAAAACTCGACACTTGGATAGAGTTTTTCCGCTATTGCACTAAATGGACTTTTGGTATTAGTTTTTAAAACAAAAGGAGGTTGTGTTACTGTTTGTTTCTGTTGTTACTGTGAGAGAGAGAGGAAGGCTGAAACTTTCACTGAGAAGGAAAAGCCCACAGCTGGATGAACTCTTCTCCCCCTGTCGTGTCTACCGATTAGAGACCTCATGTTGGAGGACATTGTGCAATGCATGACCCAGGTGAATGCTTTCTACTGTAATCCCTTTTTTCTCCCTGAAGAGTCTGACCTCTGCAGACTGACTGAAAGACTCACGGACACAGAGCAGACACAGAATATTCAAGCGTGATTCCTCGTGCTGCCCTGCCTCTGTTTATACTCTGTATCAGTGAAGCAGCTCGTCTCCTGACTACTGTCGTACACATCGGTAGAATAATCATGCCATTATCTGTGCGCTCCTCTGTGGCTAGTGTTAGAATCATTAGCGAGTGTACACACTGTATATTTCTCACTGTCCCACACTGTATCAAGCTGACCTTATGCGTTCACATGCCAAACAGACCGAGCATGTGGAATACGTCGTCTCTCTCCGTGTCTACTGTTACTAGGAATAGGCACACAACCATTGTAGCTTCTGTTTGTGTGTGGTATGTAGCTACCTTACACGTAAGGGAAATGCTGACATTCAGCACTCATCGTTGGTGTTCAAAACAAAACCCGTGCTACTACTGAAGTCCAACACTTTCTGTCGTCAGCCCCTCTTTGTGACCGTTCCCCTTCTGAAGGTTAACCTGCTGTACAAATATCTTTTTCCTATTTATATCCGAACTGCTCCGAATCACTCATTCGCTTTAGGTTTTATATCGATGTTCGTTCTCTCTCAATTCAAACTGCCATGCATGCATCGTCCGTGTACTGTATGGAGTGTTTGAAATATTTATTTACAAAGAATCATTTTATCTGAAAGATGTTTGTATGACGTATAAAAGGGAGCTCTGAGCTCACGCGGGTATGGTTTTTTTTGTGTGTGTGTGTGTGTGGGAGAATGTGTGTGTGCATGCCAAACAAGAAATTGCACATTTTTAAAGCTTTTTAGATTCAGACTGTAGTCGTTTTTTTCACCTTGTAAATACTTTTACAGCCTTTGTGAAGTTGTTTTCAGTTGATGCTCTGTACAAGTCAGTGTCAAAGTAAAAGACATGAAAATTACATCCTGTGTGTTTCCTTCAACTCTACAAAACGTGGGTTTCCAAACCTTTTGCGCTGCGACCCCCAAAATATAGGTGCCAAAGACTTACGACCCCCACCGATGTAGTTAAATGTTGCTTCATACTTCACTTAGCTAGTCTGCAGAAAATTAGCTTAGCTACAATCCAAGCGTCAACCTCCGGTCTCAAAATATGAAGCCCATGTGGAAGTGTTATAAACTGCAGTTCATCGAGAATCTGCTTGAGGCTGGCTGCAGAAAAAACGGAAACCACATACACACCCATTCGACAAAGACGATCTTTGTTGCAGAAATATCGGCACACACTGTACGGGGGTGAATTTTTTTATCTAACACGACAGTTCAGAAGATATCAAGATTATGAGTTTTGCCCAAATAAGGACATGAACACATGGCTGTTGGCTAGGAGGCTCAAAGCCCGCCTCTTTACCTCACACTAAGCTTTGTTGTGTTTAGCATAACCAATATGGCTGCCGCCGCCGACTGGCCTCAAAACAGCGCTCAGGAACAGATGGATGACGTCACAGATACTAGGTCCATTATTTATACAGTCTATGCTGCTGTGTTTCCTGTGCTGTTATGAATTAATCTGCTGCTACAGATGCTTTTGTCAATTTATTTACAATGGGTAAAATATACAATTTTAGATTAAACATTTTTTTCAAATTCTGGAAGACTTCTTGTGACCCCCCTTTAATGTCTCCCAACCCTCCAGGGGGTCTTGACCATAGACTGTATAAATAATGGACATAGTATCCGTGACATCATCCATCTGAAGCGCTGTTTTGAAGCCAATCGTCTGAGCCATATTACAAATGTAGAACTCAACCTAACGTCTGTCAAGCTAGTGAGGTAAAGAGGCGGGCTTTGAACCTCCTGACCGACAGCTACAGTGTTCCCGCCTGTCAGTCAAGTCAGCTGTGCCTCTTATTGGAAGACTTGTAATCTCAATATCTTCGAAATTGCTGCGCTATGAAAAAATTCACCCCCTGTACAGTGTGTGCCGATCAAGAAATAAGCTATCCAGACTACACTTGTTTTTTTGTACCAGGCTGTAAACATGTTTATTTCTGCTGTAAAGATCGTCTTATTTGAATGGGTGTGTATGTGGTTTCCGGTACTTCCTGAGCCAGCCTCAAGTGGACACTTGAGAAACTGCAGTTTTTAACACTTCCACATTTGACTCAATTCTCACGGTTGCCGCTTGGTCCTGACCCCCACTTTGGGAACCCCTGCTCCAAAAGAGCATGTAGAATGTTTTTTTTAATGAAGCTTTGATTTTTCAGGCTGTGCAGCTAAAGTGAAACCAAACTAAGCAGCTAGAGCTGTTAAAGATTGTGCAAAGTTATGAAGATCCAATCTTTTACATGACTGAATGGAAATAGAGTATAACCTGAAAGAATATTCCACCTTATAAAAGATGCATTTTTCATTCATATCATTTATTTGTTTCTCAGAACAACAGTTTTCATGTAAAGCACCAGGATCACTGGAGAGAAACAAAGGCAGGTGGTGAGAAGTTGCTTCAAATAAACAACTCATATAGAGATTCATCTACTTCCTGTTTGGGAGAGTAAAAAAGAAAATCCCTTTGAGTCTTTTCACCGGAGGCAACTTCCACTCCCCGACATGTGCAGGAGCGATGTCTCTGCCGGTCGTGCGGTGCGGCTCAGACGATGTATTTGAAGCTGTAGGTGGCGTCACAGGACAGCCTCATGCCCTTGCAGCGACAGCACAGGTCCTGGCGGTGAGGCCTCTTCATGTTGATGTGCCTCTGCTTCTTCTCACAGGTGCAGCAAGTCTGAGAGCAGCCCTGAGACACACGAGACAGGAAGGGGAAATCACTGAAACCAAACTGCTGGAGAAACATGTATTTGCATAAGAGTTCAACACCAACACCTAAATCAGTTCTCCTGCAACGCTGCCTCACAGAGCAGAAGAAGTGATGTACCTTGCAGAGGATGGACTCCACTCTGTAGGGGTTAAACCCCACTTGACACTTCCGGCAGAGCTGCTTGTAGTACACCTGAAGAGTTTGAAGGAAATAAAGAGTCACATGCATGTTAATATCTAGTGTTAGCAGTAGTGCTGTAGTCAAGACCACATTAACCGAGACCAAGACATGACCGAGACCAGAGTGCACCGAGACCAAGGCAAGACCAAGACATTTAGGCATCGAGACCAAGGCAGGGAAAGATTGAGACAAGACCAAGACCATATATCTCAATGAAAAATCATCATGAGAGTTAACAAGGTTAAAGATTTCAGTTTATTTTATTTCAGTTTGCTTTAAATACAATTAACAGCAAGCAACAAGGGTTGGTTTTCATCATTGTTGGTTTAATCTTTCCTTTTGATTCAAGTTTTCTGTTTTGAGAAATGTGGGGGGGGTCTCTATTGTCACAGTAATGACAGGGACACAGTGCATCAGTGGTGGTCTGGACCGGTCTTGATTTAAAATATGGAGTCCTCCAAGACCGAGTAAAAATGCTTTCAATTCCAAGACGAGACCGAGACCTTAAATAAGTAGTCTCAAGACCAGTCTCGAGACCAAGACCGATCTCAAGCACTACAACACTAGTTAGCAGTACTTAGAAGGGTAGTGGGGGCTGCTAGAGGCCAGGTGGTAGAGTAGGTAGTATCAGTGTTGTCCCTTCCTGGAGCTTGCAGGTTGAACGTGGCGATGCTGTATGGGTTATAAACTAGGGTGTTCTGTAGTGGATATGATGGACAGTGGGAGCTGGCATGGAGGGGAGTTGTTCTGGGGCGCCAGAGTTAACTTAGCTTCTCTGAGGTGTCGTGGGCCCAACTAAAGGAAACATCAGTGAAGGGAGGAGCCCCCTTGATAACCCCAGTGATGTGCTGGCTCTCGCTCCCCACCTGTCCTTTCTATCTCAGGCTTCAGGGGGACATGAGGAGCCATGTGGTCGGCTACTAAACATCAGTAGAGGGCAAAGACTTGACTGAAGTACCTCGTGTTTAGACTCCTGCAACAAAGCACAACACTCACCTTACTGGTTCCCGAGATGCACCACACATAAGCACTCTCCCACCGGATGTTACATTTCTTGCAGTGGAAAAATCCATACCTCTGCTCCAGGAACTGAAATAAAAACAAACACAGGTTTAATATTTGCAGATAACTCCAGAGATGACTCACCTACTGGCAGAATCAAGTGCTGACTCATGAATTCTGGATATTTAATTAACATTTTAATTCTGTTTTGAGTTTTTTTTATTGATTTACACTATTTTTAAGTGTTTAATGAGTTTGAGTTTTGTATCTTTCATGAATTACTTTTTAATATCTTGTTTGAGCACTTCTGAAAAAGTAAATTGTCAAGGCCTCAGCAGTGTTTCACGTGCTGCTGAATAAAAGGGGGAACATAACGAGACACAGCAGCTCATTTTCACCATGTCTGGTTTATTTCTAGTGGGGTAATAAGATTTTTTTTTTTTTAGTGTGAATCCAGGAAGAATTTTCTCTTCTCACCCACCTGAAAGTTAGACCCCTTTGCAGACCTGTTGAAAGCACTCTTGTAGTCCTTCACTGGGTCCTCGCAGCAGTGCTCAGTCTTCACCTCCTTCTCAGGGTCTTGCTCCTCAGCCTCAGCCTCTCCGTCACTTCCTCCATCCTCCCCGAGCTTCTTCAGGAGGATCCTGCGGTCAAACACGGGGGAATAGATGGAGACTGGTCTCATGAAGCGCAGGTTGCTGACTGGAGGTGTGAAGCACTGCGCCTTCCCGTCCGGTTTGAACAGATCCGGGGTTTTAGGGGACTTAGAAGGTGTAGGAGGATGGTCTCCCTCCAGGCACTGCAGCGTTTTGGGTCCCAGAGAGCACTGCACGATTTGATCCACTTTGGCGTTGACCTGCACCCCGCACTCTTTAGTGTTGGCCCTCCTGAACTGAGGAGGCAGACCCGGGTTTACCTGCGACAGGATGGCCTTGCAGAGCTCCAGGTAGTTGAGGCCCTGAGGGGTCATGAAGCGGCCCTCTCTCTTTGCCCAGCCGCAGTCCTGAGCTGGTCCGAGGGCAAGGTACGGCGGGAACGTGGACAGGAACCCCTCCATCCTGGAGCCATGAAACCGGTCCAAGTCCCTCCTGCTGGGATTAAAACACATGACTAATTGGCTGATTGGGAACAGGGGCGTGCAGACTCTGATCAGCTGACATACTCAAATGTGTTAGATCACTTCACCACAGCAATAATATTTAACTTAACACTTATATTATCTTACTCAGGGAGTGAGCTAAATATGTGAGAGACTTTCACTTTAGTCTGCTCTGTTGTATTTTAAATTTGAGCATTGACTGAAACTTTAGACTGGAGCTCCCCCTATGGCTCACACTGGTCAGAGACACATCATTGCAATACACAGTACAGAGCAAGTAGAGTCTAAGAGTTATGAGAAAAAAAGAGTCAGAATTATGAGATTAAAGTCAGAATTAAGAGATTAAAGTAAGAATTGTGAGATCATGGTCAGAATTATTAAACACAAAGTCATAAGTATGATGTTAAAGTCAGAATTATGATGTTAAAGTCAGAATTATGATGTTAAAGTCAGAATTATGAGATTAAAGTTAGAATTATTAGGAAAAAAAGTCTGAATTAAGAGATTTAAATAAGAAAAACAAGATTAAAGTCAGAATTATGAGAAAAAAAAGTCAGAAATATGAGAAAAAAAGTCAGAATTATGAGGAAAAAAAGTCAGAATTGAGAGATTAAAGTCAGATTTATGAGAAAAAAAGTCAAAACTATGAGATTAAAGTCAGAATTATTAGAAAAAAAAGTCTGAATTAAGAGATTTAAATAAGAAAAACAAGATTAAAGTCAGAATTATGAGAAAAAAAAGTAAGAAATATGAGAAAAAAAGTCAGAATTGTGAGATTATGGTCAGAATTATGAGAAATAAAGTCAGAAGTATGAGAGTAAAGTCACAATTATGAGGAAAAAAAGTCAGAATTGAGAGATTAAAGTCAGAATTATGAGAAAAAAAGTCTGAATTATGAGATTTAAATCAGAATTAAGAGATTAAAGTCAGAATAATGAGATTAAACTCATAATTATTAGAAAAAAAGTCCGACTTCTGACTTTAATCTCAGAATAATGAAAGAAAATATTGCACCTTGATTTTGTTTTCAGTGGCCCCGTACCCCACAGTTAATGCACATGTAATGTAAAAGACAACTAATGTTCATGCATCGGAAAAAAAATAAAAAATTTAACACTGTTTGGCAAAAAGAAAATTCTTAAAGGTACAGTGTACACGGAAGATGAATTCATAATAATGTATGTAATGTCAGGATAATGGGGCACCAAATTCTGGATGATTTATCCCAATATGGTGAATAAAACTGTCTGTTTGTAAATGTTATAAAGATAGAAAAACATTTAACCACTCTTATTTAATTAAACCCATCTTGTAATGTTGCATTAAAGGTTTATCATAATCTGTATTCATATAAATGTGTTTTTATGCTAATGCTTATATGATCACTGTGAATACAGTCAATACAGTTCTATAACATGTTGCTCAACCACATACTCATAGACAGGTTAACTATGTTGATGTGATAACTGTATTTATATTACTTGTTAATTTAGTATATTTTAGAGTTATTTTATTATTAATATCAGTGTATGTGTCAATTTAGTATTTTTTAATTAATTTGTGATGTTAGAACATTATTTGGGTGATTTTTCTGCCTCTTCCTGATCTGTATATTATTTATCTTTGTTCTTTTTTCTTGTGTATTTTTTTTAACCCTTATATTATGTTAAGGGTCAATTTGACCCTTTTCAGTTTTTGTGTTGACCAAAGTACTGGTTATCCTTTCTTTTTCTTCATGAAATTTTGTGACTTTTCCTCATCTAGGGTCATGAACTGGTGTGTAAAATCTGGACACTTTGATGTGTAGTGGAATGTCTGTGCAGAGTTTGTATACAAAGATGATGTTAAGGGTCATTTTGACCCAGACGCTTTAATGTGGGTAATTAGCTGTTCAGATCAAATATACCTGTCTCTTTGATGTACTTTTTTTTGAGTGCCTTTGAATAGCCATTCAGACCCAGAGACCCAGGTGTGTGTAGAGGAGGAACTTTCTCTCCCTTGTCCTTTTCACTGTTCTCATGTCATCTCTTTGACAAACACACCAAAAATGAGCTCCAGAAGGATTACAGCTGAAGAAGCTTTATCACAGATTTTGAACTGGGATAGTGATACAGAAGAAGAGATTTCAGAGACAGAGGATCTTTCAGAGACTGAGGACAATGTTATTGATGATCCATCCATCCATCCATCCATTTTCTTCCGCTTATCCGGGGTCGGGTCGCGGGGTTAGCAGTCCAAGCAAATTGACCCAGACATCCCTCTCCCCGGCGACACTTTCCAGCTCCTCCTGGGGAATCCCGAGGCGTTCTCAGACCAGGCGGGAGATATAATCCCTCCACCGCGTTCTGGGTCTACCGCGGGGCCTTCTCCCAGTTGGACGTCCCCGGAACACCTCTAAAGGGAGGCGTCCGGGAGGCATCCTTATCAGATGCCCGAACCACCTCAGCTGACTCCTTTCGACGCGGAGGAGCAGCGTCTCTACTCCGAGCTCCCTCCGGATGTCCGAGCTCCTGACCCTATCTCTAAGGCCGAGCCCAGACACCCTTTGCAGGAAACTCATTTCAGCCGCTTGTATCCGCGATCTTATCCTTTCGGTCATGACCCACAGCTCATGACCATAGGTGAGGGTTGGAACGTAGACCGACTGGTAAATCGAAAGCTTTACCTTCCGGCTCAGCTCCCTCTTCACCACAATGGTCCGATACAACGATGATCCAGATTGTCAATTTTCCTACCATGAGGAGGATTCAGAGGACGAGTCTGCCGTTGTCTCTCCATCAGATGAAAACCAAGGAATGCAGCAATCATCATCATCAAAATTTGTTTTCACTGAGAAAGCAACAGGTGTTTCATTCTGCCCAAAGAGAAACAAGAATGCTCTTGTAATGAGCACAATGCACAAAGATGCATCTCTGAGCACAAGAGCAGACATGAAGCCACTAAAAAAACATTAACTAAATAGTTCTTTAGTATAGTGTTGGAATTAAAAATGTATTGTATGTCTCTTTTCTAAATGTTTATATAATATAAATTAGAGTTGTCATTGGTTTAACCTGTTTTTTTTTACTTTTTTGAGTGGATTATCACAGTACGGGTCAAAATGACCCGCAACATAATGAATGTAATTTTTTTTCAACATAATACAAATTGTGCAAATAACTAAAAATAAAACCCTCCTCTCCTGAGGCTCAGCAGACATACATGTCTCTCCCTATAGGTGGCACTCCACCCTCAGTGATGCTCTTCACCCATGGGCACTGAATCTGGACATATTGGCGCCATTTTGGAGCTAGGAGGGGGAAGAGAGCTGCAGAGGAGGACACGATTGATCACAATTCACCCTAACAGGTAAGTAAATGCTCGAATAAGCTCTTTATTTGTATTTATTAGTGCTGGTATTTTCAGCCACTGCAGCTATAAACGCGATGGGACCCTGGATGTGTGCGCGGAGCTGCCATGTTTCCAGCGGGGGAGAGGAGGAGCGCAGCCCGCCTTCCTCGCCTCTGTTCTCGGCAGCCGTGTCCGACTCTCAGCGCTGGTTGACCCGGTCCTGCGGGGCTACATGGTTAGCTAGTGAAAGACTACTTTGTGTTTCAGGCTATGTGAGCAGACAGGGGCTCGCCTTGGTGTTCAGACTTGATCCTGGGTGTAGATGTGGATATAACGGAGGTGTGCCGGGGTGTTTTGTTACCCTCTGTCACTGAGATTGCTGCTCGTTAGCTCGGCAGCTAGCAGCAGCAGTCTGGCTGCAGCGTCTGGCCTTGTCATGCAGTTTTAGCACAACAATGAGCAGATTCATATATTTAATATTCCCCCATACACACTGAGGAGCGTCTGATTACAGGACTTTAAATGTGGAGATAATTTACATTGTGACTCTTGTTATTGTGTTAGGCGAACAGCTTGTGAGGAATCTGCAGTTTCTTTCTTTTGCTTGTTGATAAGCTGCATGTATGCATTAACTACGGAAGCCCTACAGGGACATGATCACATAGTAGGAATGGAACGATACACTCAAACCACGGTTCGGTTCGAATCACGATTTTCGATTCGAATCACGATTTTCAAGAAAACTGGATTGAACTCAAATTTTAAATCCCTATTATTATATTAAATTCTCAGATGTGGACAGTTGCAGTATATATTTTGTCTCTTATTTTTCCTTTCTAAACAAAGTAACCCTTTTTTATTTTTATGTGGTGTGTTGTAACTCAAATAAAACCACTACACACTTTTTCAGCATCTTGCAAAAAAACTAAAAATGGCCTCTTGTTGGAAAATAACAGAACAAATATAGAGAAATGGAAAGAGAATGATTCCCAAATGGAAGTGTTTAATATTAAAACAAATAAGGTAAATCTCTGAATTAGGGATGTAAATAGTAGGGATGGGTACCTTTCACATTTGAACCGATACCCGGTACCTGGGAATCGGTACCGGTACTCAACGGTACCAATTTTTGGTACTTTTGTGTGTTTGTGTGGTAATAAATGTTAATTCAAAAAAAAAAAAAAAATCTCAAATTTGTTTAATTTAACATATTTATTTAATTTAACTTGAAATGAACAGAAACAGGATTATATAGGTGATTAGATATATTAGCTGACTCGTGCTCGTGGCGTCTAATTGCTCTTTCTGGAGTTTATCAATAAACACACGTGAACGCCTGCAGACGAAAAAAGTCAGTTCTCCGTCTCTTTATAATAACAGGACATTTAACTTACTTGTTGGGCATTCATGCACACAGGAACGCTTATAAACAGGGCAGGTAGTCTGAGCGAGAGGGTCAGCCTCAACTTAATCCTCCTGCAGTTCTGCCTCGCGGTGAGTCCGCGCGCCGTCAGCTGCAGGCTCCGTTTGGTGCGATCCTGTGCAGAGACCAGAGACCAGACCAGACCAGAGAGCAGAGACGTCCACCCGATCCGTCTCTAACTTTATTACAAGGAGAAAGTATGGAAACTCGCCTCCTCTTCCACTCCCTCACAGTCACAAGGATGTGTTCAGGTACCGAAACATGGTACCGTTTGATTTTACGTGAATCGGTACTCGGTAGTACCGACGGAATTCGGTCGGTACCTATAAAAGTACCGAATGTCGGTACCCATCCCTGGTTGTAAGTTAACTCAAATAAAACCACTGCACACTTTTTTTCAGCACCTTGCAAAAAAACTAAAAATGACCGCACAAAAATACCTTGTTGGAAAATAACAGAACAGAGAAATGGAAAGTGACTGATTCCCAAATGGAAGTATTTAATATTAAAACAAATAAGGTAAATCTCTTTAAATTAGGGATGCGAATTTCAAGTATTTTCTGATATCGATCTTTGGAAATGTTAACGATGAATTATCGTTTAATCATTAAAAAACGTAAATGTTTTCCATGTAAAAAAAAAAAATGCCAAATGCGTTATTTCCCCCTAAAACAAATTTTCCTTCATGACACAGTGTATATAACTGACGGTATTAAACAGCTACGGATAATATTGAGGGATTCAAAATGTTAAACACGCTGAATATCAACGTGAGGAGCAGGCTTATAAATAATCTCTGCGGACGCATGGTCAAAGAGTGAAGACTCGGACTACAACATGTGGATTTACTAGGGATGCAACGATATCAAAATCTCACGGTACGATATCGTCACGGTGTTAAAGCCACGGTACGGTATTATTGCGGTATTGTCAAAAAAATAAGATGACTTTGAAAAAATGTCATAGTGTGGAAAATTAAGTGCCAGGAATGATAAAGATAAACACACTTACTGTAATTGAACACAAACATAATGCTCAAATGTTCTAATCACGTTTCTTACTACTAACAGGTATTTTCAAGTGCAAAGAACAGCGCAGGCACATCCAGTGTTTCAAGTAACAAGCAAACAAAAAAAAACTTTCAGTTGAGTGTCTTTAAACTCAATAGGGATCAAGGGAGATGATGTTTGCTTCTCAGACTGGCCCACTCAATAGCGCCAGAAAAAAACTACACTAGTGGGAGTACTCCGAGTCCCTGTTTGATACCGTCACATGCCACGGCATTATTGTGAACATTTTGATACCGAAATACCGCGATATTTACAATACCGTTACATCCCTAGGATTTACTGCAACAGTAGAACAGAACAGAATCATATTTCAGACTCACAGAGTCCAGTTTTCTGTCTACTCGTTCTTATTGAGAAAAATAAGCATGTGAACGTGGTCATGTGTCAGCCGGGAGCGCAACCGGGTCATTATCAGTCCGGCGGCGGAGGAAAAAAAAGCGCTCATGGAGACCTGTCACTCAGCTGCAGCCCCCAGCTGAGTGTCTCCGCTGTGTGCAGTCAGCTGATTCTGAAACATGCTTTAAACTTAAAACCCCTCCACTCAGCGAGTGACGAGAGAGCAGCGCAAGAGACTTCATGATGTTAAACAAGCGGAGTATAATGCAGATATCACCTTCTACTGTTTAAAAATGATATCCTTATACAAATTTTGTTGAATTGATTTAATCCACCCTTATTTGTATCGATTTTTTTTTACCAATTTGCGATATATCCTTACATCCCTAATGAAAGGTACTATATAAACAGAGTTTAGTTTGTTTTCATGAGTTAATGAGAAAATTAAAGAAGATGTAATGTTATTTTAGGGCTTAATGCAAACATAAAATAAGCACATTTATGCATATGTTAAACAATTAATTTCAGGTAACAGGAAAGGCCTGTTATTAGTTTCTTTAATTACTTTGTTTTTTGTTTTCTTCACTAAAAATGTTGCCTTGGTAAAGAATAAAAAGAATTTTTTTATGAGACATTTATCTTACAGGTTGAAGTTCATAGACACAAAAAATGAGCTTTGTTCTCTGGATAAAACGAGATACATGATCCCTTTATCACGAGAGAAATAAGTCGAGATCTCAAGATAATGAGAAAATAGAATATATATTAAATCATGTCCTTTCAGGGCTTCTGTAATTAACCACATATCAGAGTGAGTCACACTGATCTTAAACAGCTCACCTGGTCTTATGCACCTGTATTGTTATGAAACCATGCTGGTGAACAACAGGCTTTAAATCAAGGAGTAGCGGTTGCAGTAACCTCATGCATGTTTGTTCTGTAAACTGAGTGAGGACACTTCAGTGTATTTGTTTTGACAGACATTAACATGTGATTTGTCAAACTATCCAAAGGTTGAAAAGAGTCTGGATTACATGGCCATGTCAAAACGTTGCTGATCATTAGTTGTGATTGATTTAAAATATTATAAACCTTAAAATCTGCCCTTTTCTTAATGTTTAATATGATTACCTCCTTTGTAGAATAGAAAATCAACCTGCAGCACCTTAACTCACTTAATAGACTGAACTAAGGAAAGTTATCTCTGTTCAGTTTCCCTCCACATTCCTCATTTGTAGTTTTACTGCTTCAACAGGAACTCTCAGAGAATCATTGGAGGGAAAATGTCTGCACTGCCTTTAGGCGCGTGTTTCTGCTCTGTTATCAGTTTGTTATCTTGGCTCCACCTCCACCTTCCAGTCCCATTCCCATAACCTCTGGACTGATCTCAATCCCTTCTTCTGGGCTTCATTATTGTGTCTGCGTGCTCGTATTCACTGGGTCAATAAAAAGTCTGACATGTCATCGTGGGGAAACTCAGTGACAGTCCTCCCCTGTTCGGCAGTAACCTCACTTTTTGTGTGTGTGTGATCCTGTGCCCATGTGGAGGTCAGTGGGTTCGGCCTTCCAGCCAGTTGGTGTCCAGTTCTCCCCGTGTTGCCTGACAGTCACTCTCCTCCCTGCGACCACCCGCAGGATTAAAACAAAGGATGTCTGTGTAAAAGCTCAGATTAGGTTAGGAGGACTGCTTTGTGTCTTCATGTTTCTGCTGGCAGCTGCATTAAAGTGCTAAAACCAGGAGAGCAGGGCTGATACAGAATCCTTAATATGTGTGTGTGTGTGTTCGGTGTGTGTGTGTGTTACTGTGATAACCCGCAGATGAGGTGAGAGTAGTCCATGCTCAGAAGGTTTGGTGTGGGGTGACTTTGTCCATGTGTGATTATTTACTGCTGCTTCTTATTCAAAGTGAAATTTGCCCTGGGGGGATGGCACCCTGACAGCCCCCCCAGGTCGAAAAATACTCTCCTCTGATTGGCTGCCAGAGCTGTGTGTGTGTGTATGTGTGTGTTTGTGTGTCAGTGTGGTAGACTGAGAGAGACAGACTCAGATTTGGCAGCAGCTGTGGGGTGGAAAAGAAGGTCAGAACAGAGCGATTTGGCCGCCTGCCAATGCTGGACAGTGTGTGTGTGAGTGTGTGAGTGAGTGTGTGTGTGTGTTAATGTTTTTTGATAAAAGCTGAAATACAGCTGCAGAAAATTGTTTGTTATTTAAAATTCAGTATTGAGTTCTGGCCTCCAAATCGAGCTCTGGAAGGGTTTTTTAGTCAGGCGGTAGACGGTCTGACCCGGAGCGCTTCATCTTAATCAATGTTCCTTGAACGACAGAAGAAACACAAACTCACAAAGAAGACCGAGGCTGATACACAACCTCTGTTTGTTTTGAGGCGTGATGCTCCAATATGTGAGGGGATATATATATATATATTTTTTTTTTATAGCACCGTTCATGCATTCATGCATTCATGCATTCATGCATTCAGCATGCAGCTGAAAGTGCTTCACAAAGAACAGACAGAAAACAACAGCAAGAAATAAAATGATACAAGGCTACAAGAGACAAGAGAGGAAGGTGATATGAAATACGTCAAAATAAAACAAAATCATAAGGAAAAAATCAACAAAATAAAATCTGAAAAATATAAAGCAAAAAAATAAAGCAAAACGATAGAATGAGATAAATATAAATAAAATAGAATAAAATCATTACGGTAAAATCAGATAAATATAAAAAAATTAAATCAATACAATAAAATAAAGTAAAATCGTTATGATGAAATCAATAAATTAAAATCAGATAAATATAAAAAATAAAATATATTTATTATGATAAAATTAATTTATTACAATAAAATGAATAGTCAGATAAATTAAAAAAAATCATTGCAATTAAAATAAATCAAATCATTATGATACAATTAACAAAATAAAATCAGATAAATATAAAAAATAAGATAAGATCATTACAATAAAATCAAAAAAATCTAATTAGATAAATGTAAAAAAATAAAAGATTGCCAGAAAAATAAAATAAGATAGAAAAAAATTAAAATGATGCTTAAACAATGGTCATAATGGTTATAATGCAGTCCAGGGCAAAAAAGAAAGTCAGATTAATAAGGTAAGTCTTGACTTTACTTTTATATTATCTCATTTAAAAGTACAAATTTTCATCATTTTTACTGCTGCCAGATTAAAATACGCTAATCCTGCCAATTGGTGTCTATACCGCATCCTAAAGCTGTTTGCTAACAGGTGTAGTAACAGAAGAAGAAGAATTCTAACTGCTTGAAACAGCAGAAGAAGAAGACGGCAGTAGTGACAGTTGTGGTGAATGTGTGTGTGTAGTGGTGTGAAATTCAGAAACAGGAAATAAATGCAGAGACAGAGCATGGCTGCAAAATGTAAACATACAGGCTTCTCTGCTGCGTTACTGAAGTGGAAAACACTGCCTGTGCTGCTATTCATTCTGTAATCTGCATTACATTAAAAGACAATCACAGCCGATCAGGACTAAGAGAAACCAGTCCTCTGTTCCCACTGGAACACAGCATTAAACTGTTACTACGACACAGACTTCCACTGTGGAATTTCAGAATGAAACATACATTAACCCTTAAAGACCTAGACCATTTTTGGGGGCACCAGACTCTCCTGTATTTATCTTGTTTTTCTAACCTATTGAAGCACTCAGCATCAAGTGCCATACAACATTTTATTCAGGAGAACCTTATCTTTCACTGTGCTGCATTTAAAGTACCCGTTTTACTTTAGTTTTGTCTGATAATGGATGAAAATACTGAAGTTTTTTAAAAATCGTCTGGAAATTTAGGTCATTTTTTACTGTGAACTCAGACAAAACATCAGGAAGTTTTGTTTTGTTTTGTTAGAAAGTTGTACTTAGGTGTTTTAGACTTCCAAATGAATTTTTGTCACTATCACACCTTTACTGAGCAAGCTACAGCCATTTGTTATAGTATTTTCTAAGGCGTTTTTTAGTGGAAAAAGCAGGTGTATTCTTATGTTTGATTTACTGACCCTGTGGATGTGTGTAAAAAAGGTCTGAGAGTAAGTAGAGATGTTATTATATCATAAATTAGGACACAGAGGTAAAAGTGACTTTTCAGATTTACATGTTGATCATGAACACGTGCAAACATGGTCACAAATACAGGAAACTGTGTTCATAAATGAATTGAAATACACTTAGTGCAAATAATCAAATTGCAAATTATTTTCACTCACTGTGAACATAATGAGAGAGCTGTAAATTATTTGGTAAAAATGAGCAAAAAGTTCAGACGATCTTCACCAACTATACACATAAATTACAGAAACATATACTATATATGTCCTGGAAAGGATCGATGCAGCTGCTGCACTCCTCCTCTCTGCCCCAGCTGTGTCTGCGTCAGAATCAGATGACTCCTCGGCAAAATCGCCAAGCTGGTCATTTGATAAAATTAGAAACAGTGCCTCTTCTGTTGTGTACCTTTGTGTTGTCATTATTATTTTGTGTCGAGTTCAAATAACGTGCAAATCTGTTTGATTTTGCTGACCGGTTTTGTATACGGATTCTCCGTCTTGTTTTCCGCTCTTTACATTTAAATTTCCCCCCAAAAAATACGTTTATTGGTGGAGTAGATGGTTATCATGGTGAAACACATCCTGGACATTTACATTTTGAACCAATCGATACACAGGGGTGGGACCAAGCATCTACACCCATTGCCAATTGGCTCAGAGGAAGAAACTACGCAGGTTTCCCTGACGAATCAATGCTGCTAAATTTGATGGCGTCATCACGGTCACCACGCAGCCGCTGGATATGCAAATGAGACAAATGTGGTATCGATGGAAAGCTGAGAATGTCCGCTGTAAATGAGTTTTTAAAGCTTGTTGATAGGATCAGCGATTTTAAAAGTTATTAAACATTTAAGAATAAGAGCTATTTGTGGCCGCCGGCGGCCGTGTCGGTCTTTGAGGGTTAAACAAACTATGGTCATCAGTCCTGAGTTTCACAGGAATTTAAAAACAAACCTAAGTCTATTATTTATACTGTTACATATGCATTGCTGCTCTCTGCTAACCTGGTTACATAGAAGCTTTGATTACAGTCCAGGTAAAGGATGTGTGCTGCAACTTCAAATGTAGAATCATCTTGCTGAGTCCTCTGGGAGAGATGGTTGTCCTCAAAGAAGGGTGCATCAGAGCAGAGCTGGAGATCATACTTATGTATCCAGCTGAAACAAACTCTGGTGCAGTGTTTGTTTTTCTTTAAAGCTAAACAGTTAAAAAAAAAAAGTTGCTTTAACCACAAGGTCTGTGCTGCCAGTGCACCCTGTAACCCCAGCAGACAGAGTCAGGCAGAGACCTGGTAAAGAACCACAGATCCCGGCTCAGTCCGTCAGTATCTGTCCTCTCTTTGTTGTCTGATGGTGTTTGCTGCTTGTTGTGGTGGAGCCTGTGTTTGTTTACTTGTTTGAAATGTAACCAGTTGTACATATTTTCAGTGTTGTGGTCGGATAATGGAGAACTAAAGAGAAAGTGAAACGGTGTAGAGGAGCACATGGAGGTTGTTCATTGTTGAGTAATCTGCTGGTTGTTTCAGTTGAAGTTTACTTCTTCCTTCTCTGCATCCATATATGTAAATCAACATTTTCAATGCTCTGTTGACTTTTCTTTGTTTTATTGTTTATCTTTTGGTTCTATCAATAGCTAATGTTCAATCAGTTGTTCAGCCAATAACATTGAAAAAAAGATATCTTGAAATACAAAAACCACACAAGTCTTCTTTGTGCTTAAAAAAGACTCAATCATTATTCATTTTTGGAAATACTTACAGTTTAACTTGTTGAACAGTTCATTAAATAATGAAACTGTATTTAAAGAAGTGAGGGTCTAAATTCAGAGTCAGAAAAAAGGAAGCAGTTTTCTGGATTTAGCTTTCTCTCAGAGTAAGAAGAAACTTGACGGGGCTCAAGATCAACTCTTGTTCTTGGTCGCTCCGGTGCTTCAAACTGCAAAAAGTTAAAAGCACCAACAAAAACTGAAAATTAAGGAGCCCCAGAGCTAAAATACACATTAACATTTCCTTTATTGAAAAACAGCACCAGCACTGGAGCTTGATAGATCCCGGAGCCAGTGTTTGAAATGTGGTGTACTGGCCCCTGGTCCTCCTCCATCCATCTCTTAACTCAGGCTGAGGCCTCAAACACCTCCAAAGTAAAACCCTTAATGCTGTCCCTCTATGATATTGTCCGTCCTCTCTCTCTCTCTCTCTCTCTCTCTCTCTCTGTCTTTGTCTCTCTCTCTCTCTCTCTCTCTCTCTCTCTCTCTCTCTCTCTCTCTCTCTCTCTCTCTGTCTTTGTCTCTCTCTCTCTCTCTGTCTCTCTCTCTCTCTGTCTCTCTGTCTCTCTCTCTCTCTCTCTCTCTCTCTCTCTCTTTGTCTCTCTCTCTCTCTCTCTCTTTGTCTCTCTCTCTCTCTCTCTCTCTCTTTATCTGTCTCTCTCTCTCTCTTTATCTCTCTCTCTCTCTCCCCCTCTCTCCCTCTCTTTATCTCTCTCTCTTTATCTCTCTCTCTCTCTCTTTGTCTCTCTCTCTCTCTCTCTCTCTCTCTCTCTCTTTATCTGTCTCTCTCTCTCTTTATCTCTCTCTCTCTCTCCCCCTCTCTCCCTCTCTTTATCTCTCTCTCTTTATCTCTCTTTCTCTCTCTCTCTCTCACACACACTCTTTTTCACTCTCTCTCTCTCCTTTTTATCTGTCTCTCTCTCCCTCTCTCTCTTTATCTGTTTCTCTCTCTCTCTGTCTCTCACTCTTATTCACACTCTCTCTCTCTCTCTCTCTCTCTCTCCCTCCCTCTCTCCCTCTCTTGATCAATTCAATTCAATTCAAATTTGCTTTATTGGCATGAACAACGAGATATTATTGCCAAAGCACATAAATTCCTACAGTACATTATATATATTCACAACACATTACACTCACCATATATACATTAATCACACAACATATTCATTACATATTATATTCATCACATACATATCAACCATATATTACATATTTTATATGCATTAATGAACGATGGTGTCACCTATACAGCATATCTCAATGTCCTCATCCGATGCGGCGCGCTCACAAAACCTCCACCCAAAATCAAACACCATGGGATGGTGCGTCCCTCAGGCTGTGACAGGCAGACACATATTTAGCAGCCAGAGGAGCTGCTGACCCTTCCCCCAGGAGAACTGACAGTTTCTCTTCTGGGGTTAATGTTGGGAAGTTTGGTACCATGTTAGTAATGTCCCTGTAGTGGGCATCTCTTAGAGAAGAGAACTTGCTGCAGTGGATCTCTCTCTCTCTCTCTCTCTCTCTCTCTCTCTCTCTCTCTCTCTCTCTCTCTCTCTCTCTCTCTCTTTATCTCTCTCTCTTTATCTCTCTCTCTTTATCTCTCTCTCTTTATCTCTCTCTCTCTCTCTCTCTCTCTCTCTCTCTCTCTCTCTCTCACTGGTCGTCCTCATGTCTTAGTTGCAGCTTGTTACCTTTCTGTGAAATAGCTCCAGCATGTAAACTGTCACATGATAATGAAGCACAGTAAAAAGGACTGATGAAGACTAACTCATCTAACATAATGATGCTGAGCTGACATTTGATTGGTTATCTGAGCGTTTGATTGAACAGAGCAGAGGTTGATTAGTAATACCTGCTAAGAGGCAAAGTTGTGCACCCCAACAGTTGATTGCAGTCGCTCAAATCTTCCAAAAATATATTTTGAGGTCACTCAGATTCAATATCGTGAACATCAGTGACCAAATGATCTCAACTCTGTGCCCTGCTTTAGTTTTTATGATTATTAAAACAAGGACAGAAACATGACTGCTTGATAGTCTGGGTGAAGGAATGACAAGACATACAAATAAAACACAAAAATCAAGCAGATGAAATGTAGTTGGAATTTGTTTTGAGCTGTTTTGGTTGTCAGTCTGGACCCAACATAAGCAATAAACGCTTTTTGAACTCATGTTTTCTTTAATTTAAAAAGTTAAAGCTTCACAAAGATCAGCTCAGTCTCAGCTCGGGTTCATGGAGGTGTGTGCTAGTGTCCTACTCTCTGTGTTACATCAGCTTGATTATAATGAAATGAAACTTTCACAATGAGGTTTCTGCTGGGATCACACAAAAACTTCATGCAAAACAAGATCACGTTAAAACCTTTACATGCAGCTGCTTCTAAAAAATAAAATTAGAATATTGCAAAAAGTTTCTTTTCCATCAGTTTTTTAAGGAAGTGAAAATGTAATATATTCCAGTCTCATTACATGTTCACTAAAACATTTCAAGCCTTTTATATTCTAATTTAGATAATAAAGGCATACAGCTTAAAAGAGGTTAAAATACATATCTTAAATATTAGAATATTTCACTTTGAGTTTCAGTAACTCTATTCACACAGTATGAACGGTGTGTATCTCTGCAACTTGAATCATGAGGAAGACTGCTGACCTGACAGTTGTCCAGACTCAGACTCAGATCATTGACAGACTCCATGAGGAGGGTGAGACACAGAAGGTCACTGCTGTTCACAGAGAGCTGTATCAGAGCAGATGATGGAGAGATGACTAGAGGGAAAAAGTGCAAACGCAACAGGGATGATCACAGCCTTGAGAGGATTGTCAAGAAAAGTGGATTCAATAATTTTGGAGAGCTTCACAGGGAGCGGACTGAGGCTGGAGTCAGAGCATCAAGAGACACCATGAATGAGCTTCTTTAGATAAAGGACTACAGAAGAGTCTTACCTGGGCTAAGGAGAAAAAGAACTGGACTGTGGCTGAGTGGTCTGAAGTCCTCTTTTCAGATGAAAGTAAACTTTGCATCTTATTTGAAAATCAAGGTCCTAGAGTCTGAAGGGAGAGTAGAGAGGCACAGAATCCAAGGTGTTTGAAGTCCAGAGTTAAGTTTTCACAGTCTGTGATGGTTTGGGGTGCAATGAAAGCACTTCATGCTTCCATCTGCCATCAAGCTTTATGAAGACTCTGTACTATTCCCAGAATGACTCAACACCTGCCCACAGCACCAAAACTTCTTAAGGGTTTACTGATCATGATATTACTGTGCTCGACGGCCAGCCGACTCACCTTACCTGAACTCTGTAGAGAATCTAAAGAGCTCTTGTCAAGAGGAAGATGAAACACCTGACCTAAACATACAGATGAGCTGGAGGCCGCCATCGAAGCTACCTTTGCTTCATTAACACCTCAGCAGTGACCCCAACTCGTTGCCTCCATGTAAACAGCATTGATGCCTTAATTCATGGTGAAGAAGTACTGAGTGCAGAAATTAACATACTCTTCAGAAGTTGGACATTTCTTTTTTTAATCTTTTTTTTTGATGGATCTTTGGAAATTAGGGGTGCAACGGATCAAAAAACTCACGGTTCGGTTCGGATCGGATCACGGTTTTGAGTCATGGATCGGATCATTTTTCGGATCAGCAAAAAAAAAAGAAAAAAACAAAAAAGAAGACAAGACAAATATAACTTTGTCCTCCATTTATTTGGTAAAACACTTTTGCCCATTAAATAAAAACAACATTCAACTCAAAATGTACTGCATGTGCAAAGCACCCTATCTGTGCGCCCAGTCCTGCCTCATTCGCTGCATTTCATGGCATGGCAAGTGAAGGAGCAGAGGAACTTCAAAAGTTTCACTCCATTCTTCTTTCAATCGCTGATTTTCACCGTCCACTTTTTCTTTGAGCTGCAAACTTGGAACCAAGCGGCACCTCCGGTCTAAAAATATGAGTCAATGTGGAAGTGTTAAAAGCTGCAGTTCATCGAGGATCCGCTTGAGGCTGGCTCCGGAAGTACTGGAAGTCACATACACATGAATGGGGAAAAGACGATCTTTGCAGCATTAATAAACATGTTTACAGCCTGGTACAAAAGATGAGTGTAGTCTGAATAGCTAATTTCTCGATGTCCTCTCACTGTGAGGGGGGTGAATTTTTTTCTAATTCGGTAATTTATAAGATATTGAGATTACCAGTCCTCCAATGAGAGGCACAGCTGCCTGCAGGAACACTGCAGCTGTTGGCTAGGAGGCTCAAAGCCCGCCTCTTTACGTCACACTGGCTCGACAGCAGCAATATGGCTGCCGCAGCCGATTGGTCTCAAAACAGCTCTTCAGAAACAGATGGGTGACGTCACGGATCCTACGTCCATATTTTTTTACAGTCTATGCTTGGAACACACCGTTTTATTCTAGGGTCCTACAGCTGGCAAAGTGCCAATATGCGAACTGCTCCATAAACGAAAGTGAAAGTTAAAAATTGTACTCGCAGCAGTGGACTCTAAGTGACCCAGTAACAGCCTGTCTGCGTATCGTTGGCATGGAGACAAGTCCTGGTAAACACGGAGTGACCCGACCAAAACACAGAGTGAAGGAGTAACAGTTTGGGGGCCACAAATAGACGGCCGGATGCGGGCCGCGGGCCGCGTATTGACGGCCTCTGGTCTAGCGGGTGCGCGATGGAGTTTCATAACGTGGCTCAATCACATTCAGCATTCACTGTATTTCACAGGGAAATCAAAATGCTCCCATACATGTGACTTACAAGATGCAGGAGGTTTTTCAAGTCCCTCTGCTCCTTCACTTGCCATGACTACCACTGCGCTTGACGAGTGAGTGTGGATTGAACATGCGGTCATCACGTGAACACGCGCAACTTTTTTCATCAACCGATCCGCGGACCCGCGTCCGTGCCGAACCGTGGAGAGGCATCCGTACGGATCACGGATCAACGATGATCCGTTGCACCACTATTGGAAATATTCTGATAATTTGAGAAACTGGATTTCTGATTTTTGTGAACTTTAAGCCTAAAATAAGCCTAATTCATCAAAATTAACCAGAAAAAAGCTTGAAATATTTCTATTTACATGTAATAAATATAGAATATATGAAGGTTTGCCTTTTGAATTGTACATGTATGTATATCAGACAATAATTAGACCTTTTCACCCAGGTCGTTATTGTAAATGAGAATTTGTTCTCAATTGACTTACCTGATAAAATAAAGGTTAAAGCTGGGGTTGGTAGTCTCAGAAAACTAGCATGAATTTGAATGTAGCATGTCCTCATGACTCCGTCTAACCCCTCCCCTCCTCCCTCGAGCTCCTCCAAAACGACGCCCCCCCCCCCACTCCCCCCCCCCCCCCCCCACCCCCCCCCCCCCACTGTCATTCTAGCATTATCCAGTTGTACTGGTGACATGATATCAGGAGAAAAGTTATAACACATATAAAACTGTAACAGCTCTACTGTTTGTTAAACGTGTTCAGTGTAGATGTTCTTAATTCCTACAGTGTTGACGGTCAGTGAAGGCATCAGGAGAGGTGTAGTGTGTGAGCAGGAGAGAGGAGAGACAAGAGGAGAAGTTCTTCATTCATTCAAACATTGATTGTTGTTTTGTTGGTTGTCGTGATCACGGCCGACAGTGACCGGTTATTAACGATCAACGTGTTCACGAATCGGCTCGTCATCACTACAATACATGTACATTTCTGTAGGACTTAGTAAATGTCATTCATTCTTCTGCTTGTCAGAGTCCCCGTGGTGAGAGCTTTTTAGACTCTGATCCGGACTACAGTCCTGAGCAAAGTACCTCATCGGGTCAGAGGGGACAGGCCCAAGGTTGAGCGAGAGGGGCAGTCAGTAGAGTCAGGGGAAGCAGAGGCAGGAGAGGGGGACGGGAAGGGAACGCTGGGGAAATGTACGCGCAGGAGGCGGGCAGAACAGCAGGACGGGATTTGAATGGTTTAGAATTTTAAACCTATTGGTTGGTGTTTTCCCAGGTTTACTCCGGCTGTAGATAGCAGCTTTTCTTCACTCTTTTTTAAGAACACATTATGTATTGATTGCCATCAGGACATAAAGATCATTTTAACCAGTATGACAAAAATTGTATCTAAATCTGATTACCAACCCCAGCTTTAAATAAGAATAAATAAATAAAAATAGTATATTAGACGAGGCAAACAAAACCCTGAACATACAGTTGTGCTCATAAGTTTACGTACCCTGGCAGAATTTGGGATTTTTTTGGGCCACTTTTTAGAGAATATGAAAGATAAGAGAAACTTTTTTTTTCACTCATGGGTAGTGGTTGGGTGAAGCAAAATTGTTATCAAACAACTGTGTTTACTCTTTTTCTATCATAAAGACAACAGAAACTACCCAAGGAACCATAAATTCTGCCAGGGTATGTAAACTTATGAGCACAACTGTATCCTGAACGAGTTCAAAACTTAAATAAGTAGATCAATGAATAATATAGTTAGTGAAAAATAGCAATAGTAATATTAAAATTTAAAAAGCAATGTTGTTAATAATTTAAATTTGAAACAATAAATAGAGAAGAAGAAAAAAAGAAAATAATAATTTATAAAAAATCAAATAAATGCATTAATATTTAGAAAAATAAATAAAGGACTGTTGTGTTTTGAGGAATGGCTTACTCATAGATCCAGCTTATCTTATCTTATGCATTTTTCAGTGGACATTTTTTATAATTGTCAAAATCAATACAAATATTCCAGAGAAGAAGACAAAAGGAGACTTCCTGCCTCTTTAAATAATAAGATCTGCTGACTCAGGAGGCAGAGCTGGTCATCCAATGACAGCAGAGTCTCATTCAAGTGTTGAAGTGTCTCCGGCCTTCAGGAACAGCTGGGTTGTGTTCAGACGATCCCTCTGCATGAGTCTCCTCTCAATCTCTTTCACTCTCACTTATTAAGAGACAAACTCACAGTCTGTATTGTAGGTGATGTTATGGAGCTTCAATCAGTGCAGCTGTTACTTCAACGTGCATAAAACTGTCCGTCCGTCAAACATACAGTGATTGACAAACCGTAGACCTCCTCACGGTGACGGGACACAGAATGAAAAGTGACAGGACTCCTGAGGAAAGCCCTGTTTTGATCTCTTCCACACTTTGAGGCGGTTATTCAATCTGTACTCTTCTGATTGATTTGTTTGCAAGACCTCGCTCGGCCAACTTCCCTCTGTTACTCTCTAATCTCCGGGGACGAGCCCTCCACTTCCAGCCTTGTTGCTGTGACTAATGCTCTGCTGGATTGAATGTTTCAATCAGTGTTGTGTTTTTTTAAAACTCCCTCATCATACATTTATTTAGACAATCTCACACTGGCCTCACTCGTTGTGTATTCATGAACTATGAGTCAGACCGGCGAACAAAGAGGGTGCAGCAGGTGAGATGACACATATCTGCTGTTTTTATGTCTTTAATGGACTGAGAGGTGAGCTAGGTCAGCTTCAGAGAGCAGTTTAATGTGCAGCATCACTGATCCGGTGGCGGCGGTGGCGGCGGTGCACTAAATTTAAAAGAAAGTCAGTGTTATTTTTTACGTCATGCAAATGCCCCAAACATGAACTGGCTGTAATCCTTGAGAGGCTGTAGCGGCGGCTGCAGTAATGAAATGTGGCGACACAACAGGAGCAGCAGCTTGTGACAAAAAGTGGGCCTGCTGTCTGAACGCACCAATTTCATCTTTCATTCAGCTCGTAGAACGCCATTACTTCGCCGTGAATACCTCGCTGAATATTTCAGAGCGCTCTATCTCTGTGTTCTTTGAAATACAGAGAAGATTCGCCTCCTGTTCGTTTCTAACTAACCGTGGATCTTCTTCTCTGTCTCTTGTTTTTGTTCAAGCTTCGGCAATTCTTCAAGTTTTAAAAGTCCCCCTCCCCCACCCCCATGTCTCTTATTGTGTGTTTTCTGTCTCACCTTTTTGTTCCCTCTCTTCTCTTCTCTCCGTCTCCAGGAAGTGAAGAGCTAAAGAGGATGGCTCACTCTAAAGCTCGAGTCACAGATGGGAAGGTGACCTACCCCCCGGGGGTCAAGGAAATCTCTGACAAAATCTCTAAAGAGGAAATGGTCCGCAGGCTCAAGGTCGGTGTCTTTATTGCAACAGCTCCACTTCTGCTTTGCTGCACAGATTCATTGCTATTATTGTTATTTTTGAAGATATATGAAAATGTCAACACACAAATGTTTTCATAAAGCTCTAAAGAACATGCTTAGTTTGTGAGAATACATTAAAAAGCACTTTAAACTTGATATTCCTGCACAGTCATGTAACCGCAAAACTCTCCCTCAGATGGTCGTGAAGACCTTCATGGACATGGACCAGGACTCTGAAGAAGAGAAGGAGCTGTACCTGAACCTGGCTCTCCACCTGGCCTCAGACTTCTTCCTCAAACACCCCGACAAGGACGTGCGTCTGCTGGTGGCCTGCTGCCTCGCCGACATATTCAGGATTTACGCTCCAGAGGCCCCGTACACTTCTCCGGATAAGCTCAAGGTACGCTGATGAGAGTTTGGACTGGGAACATTAAATTAGTGCAGCTTTTGGCTTCAAACTAAACTCAAGTCCCACACTGTAGAACAAACACAAATCCCCTGTGCGGTTCAAATGAACTGTTTGTATTGGCAGGAGTCTGTCGCTCATCATTTTGAACATTTTTGACTGAGTTTGTTTTGATGTGGCCGCTACATCTGCTTTATTGTTTTCCTTTGTTTTCCCTGAGTCACACCTGAGATTACCTGATGACTCATCATGTCTGCAGAGTATTTACTGTGTGTTTTTCTTTCCTTTTCTCCAGGACATTTTCATGTTCATCACAAGGCAGCTCAAAGGACTGGAGGATACTAAAAGCGCTCAGTTCAACAGATACTTCTACCTGCTTGAGGTGGGTCCCCGTGCGTGCGTGCGTGCGTGCGTGCGTGCGTGCGTGCGTGCGTGCGTGCGTGCGTGCGTGCGTGCGTGCGTGCGTGCGTGCGTGCGTGCGTGCGTGCGTGCGTGCGTGCGTGCGTGCGTGCGTGCGTGCGTGCGTGCGTGTTGGTTTGATTGCATTTAATGACTTACTTTTAATCTGGCATGTTCGTATTTGTATATGACGAGAACAAGGCCAGCCGTAGTCTTGTGCACTTTGGGCAACAGTCCAACTTATGAATGAAAAGTCTTCATCGGTTAATCAATGAGGAGAGAATGATAAATACACGTGTGTATTATATGTGTACTTGATTTTTTTTTTAATTGATTAGATGTCTTTAATTTGAACATTAAAGAAAGAAGTAAAAATGACTAAGAAAACAAAACCAATAAATTCCAGTCAGCAAGCACTGAAACATTTAAATTTTCATGTGCAAGAAGGAGTATGAAAAACAAGAACTTATTTAATCCTAACCCTTTATACAATAAACTCCTCAAAAAAGTTTGGAAACATTATTTTAATCAATGATTTCACCTCTTTAATAACACCAATTGCTATTGTATTTTATATCGTTAGAAAGCTTGATGAGTCACCTTTACAACGAGGTATAAGTTGTTAGGATTGTGCTTCTGTGGAATGAGTAACACAGCTACAAATGTGAGTAGCGCCTCCAAAAAATGAGCCATAATCACTATTTCAAGCTATTTTTGAGGTGTTTATTTTCTGTCATCACATGAATGCCTTTCCACAAATCAAATCTTCATATACTCATGATAATCAACGCCCTAAGGTGGAAAAAACACATCAAACACACATTATGATACAAAGCAGGATCTTTTCTCATGTGTCAAATGAAGTCTCGAGCAGATCTTCACTACAAGTTCAATCAAACTCTGATATTTGTTGACTCAAATCTGACTTGTTACTTTACGTGTAAACATTTCTCTTCTTAGTCTTTCTTTGATTATAAACTCACATGAATAGTCTTCCTCTGTTGATGAAGACTCTGATGGCATTTAAAGATATTCACTTCAGGGTGTGAGACAGAGGAGGGAAGCTCTTTGCTCCTTTGTGTGCTTGCTTGTTGATGGAGCGATGTTTTATTGAACAGTTTATAAATGGCACAGAGAAGCCTACTCAGAAGTTTATTTTTAACTATTCAACCCGTTCAGGACTCGAGTTGTTGTTATGCATGTTGGCTCAGACTCTGCATACAGTAACAGTGTATTTCTTATTGTGTCTGACCTCTGATGCCTGACCTCTGATGCTCTGAATACATTTACTGATGGATGTGTTATCATTGAATTTATACAACTGTTAACATTGTTATTAAATGAGTAAGGGATAATGTATGGTTAGCAGGTTGTTATGGGAAATATAATCCTGTTTTGCCAGCTACTAACTTAAAATACAAACATGTTGGCAAAAAACAGTAATACATTATTTTATTGATTTAAAATGATTTATATTTACAGTAAAAAAAAAAAAAAAGCTATCCCAGAAGTGTTGTAAATGCGGGAAAGACAAAGCCGCCGAGCGGACCAATCACAGAGCTTGCGGTCCGCGTCGGCTCTGCGGGGAGTTACATTTTGGAGGAGGTGCACGTCAGCTACGTGCGTAGGCCTCGGCGTAGGTACGGGAGCTACGCGGACCCCCGGCGTAGGGTACGCCGTTGATTCAACGCAGAAGTATAAATCAGCCTTAAGGCATTAGAAAACAGAGATTTCACAATAGTCTCAAATTACTTCACTTACAGATGAATACCGATTGGTATTTTGACCTTTTCTCCAAACCCAGCAGAAAAAAAGTACAGTTTTTTTTACACCATTCCTACCAACAGTAGCTTTAAGAGATAATGTATGTTAGCAGGTAGTTATGGGAAATATAATCCTGTATAACCCGGCAACCAACTTAAAATACAAACACGTTGGCAAAAACCTTGATCATTTTATTATTATTTTATTGATTTTAAATGATTTATGTATACAGTTCAAAAAAAAAAAATAGTCCCAGTGATTCAACGGCAGCAAACGTCCCATGGCGGATTCTTATCTTCCTGTTGGGGTTTGATTAACGAGGCAAATGTCACAACTTTGAACCCTGCTGCTATCGTCACCACCGCTCATGGTTTAAGCTTCTCTGTAGTGACCGCTAACTAAAAGTTGCTCTCACCTGCTCCAATGCCGTTGCTAATACTGCTGGACAGGATCCAACATGAAAATGTACTAACACAAGCTAACAGTTTTACCTCACCTTACGGTCTATGGCGTCAACAAGCAAACGCAAAATGTGTATGAACTCTTTTCCAAGAGTGTATTTGACATGACGTGTGATCAGTTTGCCTCTGGTGTTGCTCATGTTAGTGAAAGTTAATAACCGTTGTCAAAGGGTTTTGACCAATCAGGATCCAGCATCTTACACAACCAGAAAAGCTGTGTAATAAATGATGTTAAAGGTGAGTGTAGAGGCTCAGATGAGGTAACCGTGGTCACAGGAGGACATGTGCTCTCTCCTGTTGTGCAACAGAAGCTTATCAGACACATGTTTTTCTGTATCCCAATTCAGTCTTAACAGTTATGTCTTTTATGTGTGCGAGGTTGCAGCAGACTCTGTCTGACCTCCTTTTGACACCAAGTTAAAATTGATTTTGAAAAGGGTTGCCTGTCTTCTGTAAAAATCTTTATTTCTCAGAGCCGTCTGAAGAAAATGTACCTTGTACGTTTTTCAGTTTCGATTGATTCTCTTTTCATACTCTGTCATTTAATTTGCCTTCAGAGTGTTTTTAATCCATTGAAGAAAGTCACGCCAAATCAGCTGTTTCCTGTTGAAATCAAAGGGCAAGTCGAGGCTAATTGGGAATAATGATCAGCTTGAGTTTTCCACTTGATCGTTATTATTAAGAAGAACAAAAAGCCGGGGTTTTGAATGAAGTCAAAGTGGAGCGACCGATGGCGAATAGAGGAAATCCTGTGAGCAGTTATAGTGAGATAAACGGCTCCACACTTCATGCAACAAGAGCGTAATGCAAATGATTAGTTACTAGCTGCAGTCACTGTTGAGGATGACTAATTGGAAACAACTCCAGGCAAACTGTCTTTACGCTCTCTCAGTACAGACTGCATTAAGAGCGAACAGATGAAGTTTGTCTACTTCAGTTTAAGCTTTATAATAACAGTGAATAATGAGAGACGTGTCACTCTTAAGATGATGTATTACAAAGTCTATTCTTCATCCTGCTTAACAGAGCTCTACAGTAAGATTCAAGTTGGTGTTAGCTGTTGGATCTCCACCTTAAAGGTGACATATCATGCAAAATTGACTTTTTAATGGTTCTCTACCTGAAATATGTTTCCCTGGCATGTCTACAAACGAAAATGAAAAAAATCCATTCTGCCCCTGTTCTGATTTCTCCACCTTTCTGTAAATGTGTGTGAAACGAGCCGTTTCAGATTTCTGTGTTTTTGTTACGTAACAACAATATCCGGTCTGTCATGGAGGTCAGAGCTCGGAGCTTGTTCAGCCCATAGACTGTATAAAATAATACTGAATCCCTCCTCCGTTTTTCATTCCCTGCACACGTGTGCTAACAAGGAGCTTAGGAGGGAGGCATTCTAGTTGTAGGCTGTCTTAACAAACACAAAGGTCGGTTTTACTCCCCACGTCTGCAGATTTGAAGATCTAGTGGATGATTTTTATTTATCATGGATAAGTGCTAGCGCTAGTTAGCATAGCTACATAGCTACATGTCCTGCATGTCATGTCACCTTTAATAAACTTTCACTGCTGGTTTAACCCTCCTGTTATGTTGTGGGTCATATTGACCCTTTTTAAAGTTCAAAAATGTAAAAAAAAAAAAGTAAAATATTTTTTCGGTATGAAACGTCTTTGCTTGGCTTAATAGGTGAAATCAACATATACAATTGAAATGGTTCATTTCACATTTTATATATATATAAAAAATATGCCTTATAAAAACAGCCTAAAAATCTGGGCAGCATGTGACAGAAGAGGTGTCATGTTAATTTATCTACATCAATTAATTCATTAAAAAAAAATTCAAAATTAAATGTCATGTAAAACTATTGTATTTATATTTAGGTCTTTCCAATGTACATTTAAAAAGTTTTACATGTGAATTTTTATTAAAAACGAGTGAGTTATCCTCATGAACCAAGATCTGTGAGGATTAAAGAACACCATTGCACCAAATATTGATTTAAATGGTTAGTAATGGAGTTAATAATGAGATTAAAAACATGTTTATTGGGGGGGTTTTTTGGGTTCTGACACTTAAGATAAAGATAAGATAAGATATACTTTATTTGTTCCCCATTTGGGGAAATTTCTATTGTTTCAGCAGCTTACAACACGGGACAGGGGAATACAAAAATGTACTAACATAGTTAAAAAATATAATAACAATAATAATAGCAATGACAAGGGTAAAATATAATAAAATAAAATAAAATAAAATATGTCAACTATTACAGATATATACACACTATGTACACTTCTATCTGATAAGGTAAGTTATTGCACGATAAAAATTACACCAGGTTATTTAAAAACAAACATACACAGTATGAAGAACAGTGCGATTCAGATGGATACAGTAGTTATTTGTGAATGTGCCAAGTCACATAGTAACTTCCATGTAGTGGAATGAAAGATGAGAACAGCTGATTAACGGGACACAGCAGTGCTGGTATTAAACAGTCCGATTGCAGATGGGATGAAGGACCTGCGGTAGCGCTCCGTCCTGCAGGGTGGGAGTCTCAGTCTGCTGCTGAAGGAGCTGCTCAGGGACCCCACAGTCTCATGCAGGGGGTGAGAGGGATTGTCCATGATGGATGTCTGCTTGGCTAACATCCTCCTCTCACCCACCTCCTCTATGGAGTCCAGAGGACAGCCCAGGACAGAACTGGCCCTCCTGACTAGTCTGTTAAGTCTTCTCCTGTCCCTGTCTGTGCTCCCTGCTCCCCAGCAGACCACTGCATAGAAGAAAGCAGACGCTACCACAGTGTCATAAAATGTCCGTAACAGAGTCCTGCACACTCCGAAGGACCTCAGTCTTCTCAGCAGGTGCAGACGACTTTGGCCCTTCTTGTACAGGACATTGGTGTTGTGTGACCAGTCCAGTTTATTGTTGAGGTGAACACCCACTTTTGGATAATTAGATATGCCCCAGGTCAAATTGACCCAGGAACATTATTGCTGTTCCAGAGATACAAACATAAAAGGAGCGCTAAAGTCTTTGCAGAAAGCTGTTTCCAGCAACAAAAGCTATAAATACCAACCAAGCAATATCTGCCCGAGAAGCAATAAGCGGACAGATGCAGCGAGTGACCAGCTGGTGAACGTAGTGGAGTGTTCAGCAGCTGAAGGGGCTGAAATTACCCTCAGGGGTAGAGACCGGGAATAGAGCTTTAAGAGGGTAAATATCAGACTCACTGGGAAGAAAACACGACCCTCAATTTAAATGTGAAGTTTCTCGTTGCAACTTAAAAAGAAAAGGTTTGTAAATGTTGTCCTTCAGCTCATTTGCTCTGAGATGAAGCCACTTTGAGGTTGAGAATTATCAAACCATCAGTAAACATGACGAAGCAGATTCTTATTTCTGATCTGTAGTTTGTGGCTCCATCCCACTAACATCCTGCCTCCTCTCTTTCTGTGCAGAACATCGCCTGGGTGAAGTCCTACAACATTTGCTTTGAGCTTGAAGACAGCAATGAGATCTTCACCCAGCTTTACAGAACCCTGTTCCAGGTCATCAAGTGAGTCCTTTTTATGAAGTCCACCACCTCAGTGAGATTGTTTTTATTTGAGTGTTCGTGTTTAGTTTTTGCTCCTACCTTCCTACCTTCCTTCCCTCCTTTACTCTCATTGATAACAGCGACAGAAACGAGCCCCTCTCTGAAACCACAATCTGTCTCAGCTGCCACATCCTGAAACGGCACAGTAGCAGTCCAGTTGTTTTCACTTTGATTGCCCTTCTTCTTCTCCCCACTCTCTCTTTCTCTCTCTCTCTCTCTCTCTCTCTCTCTCTCTCTCTCTCTCTCTCTCTCTCTCTCTCTCCTCTCTCTCTCTCTCTCTCTCTCTCTCTCTCCTCTCTCTCTCTCTCTCTCTCTCTCTCTCTCTCTCTCTCACACTCTCACTCTCTCCTCCTCACCCCGCTCTCAATTTCACTCTGCTCAACACAACCTTGAGGGCTGAATTCTGCAGCACAGAATTTGGCTCTTTGCCATTGGAACAAAATAGTGGTTGTGTATGTCAAGGTTGTGCTAACACACTGCTTGTTTTATTATATAGGAGGCTGCTTTCCGTTTGAAATACTCACAGAGTATAGCTGGGGGGGGGGGGGGGAGCGGGGGAATGCAGCTCTCTAGTTTGTGTGTGTGCATGTTCCACAGTTAGTGAATGAGAGGTAATGAGACTTGTAATGCCTGGCAGCATCCAAGGCAGCAATTGCTGAGATACAAATCTAAGTAATAAGCTTTACCTCCTGCAGTCACGCAGATGATTATGAGGCAGTACACCCACCCTCTGTGCGATCAGTGCATCTCTGAATGTCTGCATGACTCCAGTTTAGTTTTAAACTGAGACGTACATCAAATATAAACATGAACATTCACTAAATGCTCGCTGCCAGCTGAGTAAATCTCACCCAGGATGCTCTAAACACTGATAGCTTCATAAGCTAAATCGCTGTTCTAAACGACCTCACATGTTGTTTTAAACCCAGCCAATTGTAATCTCCTCCTACATTAGGAAACAGTGTGCATGTGCAATAATGCCATCCGTGACCTTTGACCTTTTCTTGCCTCGTTTCCTCAGCAACGGCCACAACCAGAAGGTGCACATGCATATGGTGGACCTGATGAGCTCCATCATCTGCGAGGGAGACACCGTGTCCCAGGAGCTGCTGGACACCGTGCTGGTGAACTTGGTGCCGGCTCATAAGGTACGTGCACGACGTCTGGATGCAGAAAACAGCATGTCACATCACGACACGCTGATGGAGTGAAAACAGATTGGTAACAGTCATGGTGAGCTTATACCGTCAGTCGACTGTGGCCAGTATCTGTTTCTATACACTGTCATTCAGTGAGACCCCTGCAGGTGACAAGAGGTAGTGCAGCTAAAGAGTTTGTGCACAGACATCTGTGCCTGCTCCAAGCATCCCAATGTGATCCCAAACAAGAGCAGATGAGCTACATCTTTATTGTTCAAATCTAAGTGTCATTGTCTTGATCATGTTTTGTTCTCTCTGCAGAATCTGAACAAACAAGCATACGACCTGGCTAAAGCTCTGCTGAAGAGGACCGCCCAGGCTATCGAGCCCTACATCACCAACGTAAGAGGACTCTATGGACACATTATATAGTCATTTTTATGACTTTTTACTTTTGCAGTCACAGTGTTTTTATTGAATGTTCTGTAGAAATAAAGACCAAATACATCATAGACGACAAAGAAATAAGAAAATGAAGAGAAAACCAAACAAAACTAGACTCAACTGGCTTCAACTCACAGGACAGCCAAGGGAAAATAAATTATATTGTAAAAAAAAAACACAGAAAAAACATAAAAGGATAAAAAAATAGGACCAATTATAATAACAATAATAATAACAATAAAAAGAGGAGAAATGTAGAATATATAATACAATAAATAAATGCAGAATCAGGATCAGAAATACTTTATTTATCCCAGTGAGGGAAATTCGGTCATTACAGAGCTCTCATAAATAGTATGTAAGAAAGTCAAAATATTAATAGAAGAAGGAATAAAATAAAATGAAATATAGATTTAAAATAATAATAATAATAATAATAAAGTATATACAGAAGCGCAGCAAAAAGGTCAAAACTTAAACAATTTGCCAGTGAAGAATCTGACAAATATACAAAAAAACAGCAAAAATAGTCTAAAAGAAGAAAGAACCAACAAGAGCTACTGTTACAGGCTGCATACACTGAAAATGTGCACCAGATCTGAAGTATAAACCAGCCTTTACTGACCCACCAGACACAGAATCACAACTGATCTTATCTTAAACCGGAATGACCCTTTAATTCATCAATTTATCTCAGAACTTCTTCTCAATGATTCAGACTCCCACATTGAATCTTTTCTGTGTCAGGTCGCAGCCCAAAGCTGGTTTAGACCTCTTGACCAACAGCCCAACAACATCTGATTGTAAAAAAATGACATTAAACACACATAAGCTTTTTATACTGCTCATGTGTGTTGCAGTTACAGTAGAGCTAAAGGGATAAAGCTTCATGCAGATAGAAACTCCCTTAAACTACCAAGATGGACTAGTGCAAGTTTTGTTTGTCTCAAACAATGTCCCTACATTTCATGCTGTGCTAAGAAATCTGATGTATAAATTTATGTGTCGCTTAGCTGATTCAGAAAATGACATTTTAAAGGAGCTCACTCACTCAGCACACATTAAAAGACACAAGGTATTTTTCTTGTTTCTGGAAACTCTGGAACAAATGTCTTTTTATGTTTGAATCAGAATGAATGTGTAAACTGTAGTTCAGTCAGACAACTCGCGTTTAAATTGTTTATTGTAGCAGCAAATACATATTCATGTTTGGCGCCCAGGCTCCGGCCTCATCACTCCCTGCAGATAAGTTTACATGCAGACTTTGAGGAGTGATGAGCAAAACATACTAAACACCCCCGGAGCCTGCAGGTGGAAGCTGGGGAGGCGGCGGGGAAGAAGAAAATATCAGCAATGGCATGCAGCAGCAGAGTCGTTGACAGGCAGAGGGAGAGATGGGAGATTTTTTCCCAGTTTAAATAGACTTTGAGAGGCAGAGGGCGGGATTGGATGATGGATAAGAGAGTGGGACATGTGACGTGTATGGCATTGCAGCTCGAGTTGTCTGCCTGAACTAGCTCACAGGCGTCGCTCCATTTATGTGATCTTTTTATTTCTAGCTGGATGTGTTTTTTACTTATTTCTCTTCTTTTATTTTCTTTTTTTGCTAATATGGACCTATGGGTCTGAAAATAAAATATATCTTATAAGCTTTGAAACATCAAATGTTTTAAAATATAAAATCAAGAAAAAAAGTAAGTTAAATTAAAGTATTTCATTAAAACTCAGTTTGTTAAAATAAGTTTAAAGAAAAAATCTAACAGTTTATGGAAAATAGCAAAAGTTTGTTATTAAAGAAATCAAAACTAAGGTTGAAAAGTTAGAGAAAAAATGTGTTTGCGTCCGTTAGAGAGTAGAGTGAGCAGTCTAAAGGAGGAATGTGTGGTTGAGTTGACAGAATTCCTTCCAGCTCCATGGTGCTTGGTTTCACCTGATCTTTGACCTCCTTATAGAGGAACGTAATAAGGAAACGTCCCTTAAGAAATAAAAAAGACTCCTGACATGTAATCAAAGCATAAACACGCCATGAGAGAGGAGCTGTGAATGTGATATTTGAGTTTCATGACCATCTTGATTTGTTGTCAGTAACATTTCTCATGTCTCCATCTCTCCTCCAGTTCTTCAACCAGGTGCTGATGCTGGGAAAGACGTCAGTCAGTGATCTGTCTGAACACGTTTTCGACCTCATCCTAGAGCTTTACAACATAGACAGCCACCTGCTGCTCTCAGTGCTGCCGCAGCTGGAGTTTAAGCTAAAGGTAAGGAAAACACTCTGTGAGGCTTTTCTTCAGTCAACATGTGGGTTTTTAAGAGATCAGAACTCAAGAGACCGGCTTTCAGTTATAGCTTTCACAGCTTTCATCAACCACTGTGATGGGATCTCACTTTATGGCCTTGAATGCAAACTAACAAGCAGCCCAGTTCACCTTCATTAGATAAATAAATGATCCTGTGTTTCTGCTCACATCTGGCTTAAATTGAGAAACTATTTCTCCACAAGTTTGAATGACATTTGAGAAGTAGAAGTTAAGATGTCACGACACACAGCAGATAAATCAGAGAAAAAATCAGTTGAGTTGGTGATCTGATTTGATGGAGATCCTTGCCGTGGATAACGTCGGACTTCTATCAGATCTGTGTCCGATCTGGCTTTGTGCTCTCTCACCGTCCACACCCACTGGCTGCCTTTTCAGAATGTAGCTAGTAGCAGGACCACCGGACAGCTCGAGTGACGAGACCAAGGTTTTCCTGCGCTAATTACTGAATCAAAAACTATCCTCCTCCGCTCCTTATCCATGTTGCCTTTATGGTCCTCTGAAAACCTCTGACCTGTTGACTCCAGACCTGGCTCCGCTCAAGTTTTCATTTTGATTTGGTGCCTGACCTCCTCTCCCGCTCGATCTGCTCTGCTGAGATTGATGCGTCGTGCTCTGGCATCCGGAAAATATAGAAGTCTGGTGTCTCTGATCCAGCAGGTTGGAGTCCTTCTGGAGATGGAACTCAACGGAGTGGATCCAGTGGAAGTTAACACATTGACTAGGGTAGAAACCAAGCGGCAACCTCCGGTCTAAAAATATGAGTCAATGCGGAACTGTTAAAAGCTGCAGTTCATCGAGGATCCGCTTGAGGCTGGCTCCGGAAGTACCGGAAGTCACATACACATGAATGGGGAAAAGACGATCTTTGCAGCATTAATAAACATGTTTACAGCCTGGTACAAAAGATGAGTGTAGTCTGAATAGCTAATTTCTCGATGTCCTCTCACTGTGAGAGGGGTGAATTTTTTTCTAATTCGGCAATTTCGAAGATATTGAGATTACCAGTCTTCCAATGAGAGGCACAGCTGCCTGTGGGAACACTGCAGCTGTTGGCTAGGAGGCTCAAAGCCCGCCTCTTTACGTCACACTGGCTCGACAGAAGCAATATGGCTGCCGCAGCCGATTGGTCTCAAAACAGCTCTTCAGAAACAGATGGGTGACGTCACGGATACTACGTCCATATTTTTTACAGTCTATGGTAGAAACCTGTCGTGACCAAGCGGCAACCTACGGTCTCAACCGATGAAGCCCATGCGGAAGTGTTATAAACTGCAGTACATCAAGTATCGGCTTGAGGCTGACTGCAGAAACACCGGAAACCACATAGACATGAATGGGAAAAAGACGATCTTTGCAGCATTAATAAACATGTTTACAGCCTGGTTCAAAAAACAGCTTGGCCTTACGAAGCTAATCTCTCTAATGGCACACACTGTACGGGGGGTGATTTTTTTTATAACGTGACGGTTCAGAAAATATTAAGATTACGAGTTTTTACCCAAATAAGGACATGACTGACTTGACTCCCGGTCGGGAACACATAGCTGTTGCCTAGGAGGCTCAAACTCCGCCCTTTATGTCACGCTCTGCCTGGTTGAGTTCCACATTTCCAATATGGCTGCCGCCGTCGATTGGCTTCCAAACGGCTCTCAGGAACAGATGGGTGACATCACGGGTACTACGTCCATATTTCATACAGTCTATGATCATGACGGATCAGAAACGGGCTTGACACAGATCTGGTGAAATTTGTCCAGAAGGGTAAAGTGGGCGGTCCTTAATGTGGCCCGGGAACATGAGTGAACACACTGCAAGACCAATGTACACAAATGCCTCCTACACCGCCTTTATGTGTGGACCAATCAGATCTCAGCATGCACTGATGAGCATTCACTCTTGAAGTTAGGGCTCTTCACTTCCAATCTGAACAACCTGATCCAATGATAATGTTATGTTATTTATTACTTTACTTTATGAGGTGTCCTTAAATTGAGTGTTCTTGTAATTGTTTTTAATTTAACACACTGTCACATCTATCTGGACTAATGACATGATAACAGTAATCATTATCATTACATTTTGAGAGCCGCTCTGAAGGTGGAAACTGCAGCAGATCCTTTGTGTGTGTGTGTACCCTGTTCCCACACAGCAGACTGAAAAGCCGAATCTGTGCCTCTCTCACACTGAATCGCACATTTTCCCTTTCTCTGCAGGTTTTGTTGATTCATATTAGAAATATAAAGCATTCAGCCAGTCAGCATAATGTTGCCTCTGCAGTGTCTCATAAAGGCATCCTGCTGATGGATAACGCTCATTAACTGTTCAGAGGGGGTGTAGATCACCGCTGTCTCCTCAAAATAATAGCTGCGATAGAATCTCTCCCTCTTGGACTCCACACTCCGATTCTCTCTCTCTCTCTCTCTCTCTCTCTCTCTCTCTCTCTCTCTCTCTCTCTCTCTCTCTCTTTTACTTCATGTCTTTGATACTCACTCATTGTTTTTCATCTTTATCTCTCCTTGCTTGTCTTTCCTTTCTCTCCCCCTCTCCCCTTGTCTCCGTTTGTCTGTACTTATTACCATCCGTGCTGTTTTCCTTCCTCGTGGCTCATTAGAAAACAAGATTAATACTGAACGAAGTGCTGCTTTTGTGTTATGAAAATGCTAATGCTGCCAGTGTAGTTAATGTAATCAGCTTGGCGTGTTTGTCCGTTCGACACAGCCAAACTTTGTGCATCATTGCTCTCTCTGTCTTCTCTCCCTCCCTCCCTCCCTCCCTCTCTCTGCAGAGTAATGATAATGACGAGAGGCTGCAGGTGGTGAAGCTGCTGGCTAAGATGTTCGGAGCCAAGGACTCTGAGTTGGCTGCGCAGAACAAACCTCTCTGGCAGTGTTACCTGGGCAGGTGGGTTCCAGGCTGTGGCATTAAAACATACATTGTGTTTTTTTCAACATGCACTTAATGGTTCCTGTAATTACAGATTTTTTTTTACACTTGACAGAATTTGTTGTAGCCTCTCACACAATGCTGCTGTCGGGCTGAAACCTCAAATCTCCAAAACTACAGCTTTTCAGAAAACAAAAAAATCAATATCTATTAATAGAACTTAAAGGTGACATGTTACGCTCTTTTTCATCAATATATATTGGTCTAAGAGGTCCCCAAAATATCTCTTTAAAGTTTATTGCCCAAAAAGACACTGTGAAATCAGATTTTGGTCTGCCTGTAAACCCCTCTTTTTCAGCCCTGCTCAGAAGAGGCTGTTTTCTGTGTCTGTGTCTTTAAATGTGAATGAGCTCTCTGACCACGCCCCCTCAGGAAGTGGATGTGGCCTCGGCTCTCCAGCACGTTGATCTAATGTTTACATGTTGGCTGCATAGACACGGCTGCTCACAGACCCGCGTTACTTCAACCCTCTGAATTTGATCCAGAATCTGATCCTGACGGAGAGGCGCCTGCAGCAGGACCTTTCTGAACCATTGGTCACAGATTTTGTGTTTCTTGTTGTTTTATTTGTCATTATGTCGACGTGTGTCTTGGTACACAGCAACAACATGTAGCTATGTTGCTATGCTAACTAGCACTAGTACTTATCCATGATAAATAAAAATCATCAACTAGATCTTCAAATCTGCAGACGTGGGGAGTAAAACCGACCTTTGTGTTTATTAAGACAGCCTACAACTAGCATGCCTCCCTCCTAAGCTCCTTGTTAGCACACATGTGTGCAGGGAATGAAAAACGGAGGAGGGGTTGAGTTGTATTTTATACAGTCTATGGGCTGAACAAGCTCCGAGCTCTGACTCTGTTACAGACCGGATGTCGTTATGACATATGAAAAACACTGAAATCTGAAACGGCTCATTTCAGCACACATTTACAGAAAGGTGGAGAAATCAGAACAGGGGCAGAATGGATTTTTTTTTTTTCATTTTCGAGGAGTTTGTAGACATGCCAGGGACACATTTCAGGTAGAGAACCATTAAAAAGTTGATTTTGCATGATATGTCACCTTTAAGTTATATTTTGGGGCATTTGTTTGCCTTTTATTTGATAGGACAGCTGAAGAGAGCCAGGATGTGTGGGGAGTAGAGAGTGGGGGAAGATAAGCAGCACATGGTAGGGGCTGGGAGTCAAACCTGCAATGAGGGGAACGCTGCGATGAGAACCACAGCCTCCGCTCCGTACATGGGGTGCACATAGACCGCTAGGCCATCGGTGCCCCTAAAATCAGTGTTTTTAAATGAAGAAAACACTGAACAGGATTCAGTCACTAGTTCTTTTGAATGCTTTTCATTGGCTGAAATTTTGTAATTCCCACTGATAGAGAGAGATAAGATAAGATACTCCTTTATTTATCCCACAACGGGGAAATTCCTGGAGTTACAGCAGCAAACAAGAACTCAGACAAGAATAAATATAGAAAAAAAAAGAAGAAGAAAAAAAATGTCCATCAGAGACAACAGCTAGGATAGTTACCAAAGGTGACTAAAAGCATTCATTTTTGAATAATAAGAAATATGGAGATACAAGGTTTCTGACTGACAACAGCGTTAATTACTTATCCACTGAAATGTAGAGATTTCCAGTTTGATTTAATCTTCTGCTTATTTTCATAGTTAGAAATCTTATTTATGAAATTTCACCAACTTTGCAAAATGCTTTTTCAACATTAACCCATTAAGACCTAAAACACCTGCTAAAAACGCCTTTAAAAACCTAAGCATAAATTGTACACAACCTCTGAAAACCTGAAGATTTTCTGGAAAAAAATCTGAGTTGTCAAATTTAAAACCTTTATATCTCAGCCTCTGGAGCAGATAGAAACATGAAATGAAAACCATTTGATAGTTTAGAAATTGGTCTTTAATTGGAACATCATTACTTTGCTATTATGTGCATTACAAATTTTCAAAAAATCATCAAACAACAAAAATATTAAAAATATAAATTAAAATGATTATAAATTATTTTTTCATTGGTCACATGTCTTTGAAAAAAACTCCCAAAACATGCACGTCATTCCACCATGTGTATTTCAGCGAATCACAGCGCATTTTATTAGTCACATCTCTTGAAAATAATGACACCGTCTGAAATGACCCAGACGCTGCATCCGGTCTTAAAGGGATAACCACGTATACGTCGCATCCGGCCTTAAAGGTAAATACGCGTATACGTTACATCCGGTCTAAATGGGTTAATTTGTTCACATAGCTTATAAGCCAACCTACAGCTCAGATTCATCATCATTAACAATCTGGAAGCAGCAGATGTTTCTCATGTTTGCTTACACATTGACATTAACGATGAATCAATGTTAAGAAGTCTGCAAGTATTTGAGTTTCATCTTCAATGAACAGTCATTTTGTCTTCTTACAGGTTCAATGACATCCACGTGCCTATCAGACTGGAGTGTGTGAAGTTCGCCAGTCACTGTCTAATGAACCACCCGGACCTGGCGAAAGACCTCACAGGTAAACCAGATCAAATGTTCTCACAGTGTGACAATAAACCTATCAGGATGCAGCTCATTACCTTTAATGTTGCTGCTGATATAACCTTCAAAGCTTTGTTGTTGTTTTGATGTGAGGGTTTCTTGTCCCTGTGATCGAGGTGTTTGATTCTCATTTGTTCCTGTTTCCTTTCCCAGAATTCTTGAGGGTCAGATCACATGACCCAGAGGAGGCCATCCGCCATGATGTCATCGTCTCTATCGTAACAGCTGCCAAGAAAGACTTGTCTCTAGTCAACGATGCGTTACTGAACTTTGTGAAGGAGAGGACCTTGGACAAAAGAGTAAGGGGAAAACTGTCGATCAGTTTTCAGTGTTAGTTCGACTGTGACAAAGCAAGAATTGACATTGTTGTTTTTTTTACTTTTTATTAGTCACGATTAAGATTTTCTGTTTGGTTTCAAGTTTTCATAGTGCAGATTTAAAAGCTAAAAGATGACAGACAGCTGAGTGAGCTTCAAACAAAAACCACATCATACAAAACAAATGCATCATCAGAAATGTCAGTCAACAATACCAGTCAAAAGTTTGGACACACCTTCTCATGCAATGGTTTTTATTTATTTTAATTAATTTCAACATTGTAGATTAATACTGAAGACATCAAGACTATGAAATAATCTGGTTTGGCCATAATCTGGATTACAACAGTAGTCAAATAGGGCTATCCATTGTGTACTAACCCTGCCTCTGATCAACACAACTGATGGTCTCAAACACATTAAGAAGGCAAGTCTTTCTACAAATGAACTCTTGACAAGGCTCATGTTAATTAGAAACCATTCCAGGAGACCACTTCATGAAGCGGACTGAGAGAATACCAAGAGTGTGCAAAGCTGTCATGAAGGAAAAAGGGGGCTACTTTACAGAATCTAAAATATAAAACATATTCTGCTAATACAACTTCAAAACTTTTAATAGTAGCTGTCAGCTGCATATTTATTGTTAATAAAAAAGCATTAGCATGTCTAATATGCCAATTTACACCTACAAGAACCTGGTTATTGATAATGCATATGCTCTGAGTGCTTGACTAGTTGTTCCTGCATCATTTGAAGCATGCAGCTTTCTTTGTTGACCAATGATCCCTCTTCAGTAACTCTGAACATCCCCTATCTACTCAATGTGTTCATTAACCGAGCTTCATGTGGGACAGTCTCGTCCAATTTGTGTCTAAAGGGTGTTGAAGTAGTCAGAGCATTTCCACACTATAACACCAGCTCTTGCTCGTTAATGCTGCTGATGCTTCTAGTGCAGACGAGTGAAGTTTGCTCAGAGGGAGCACAAGCTTCTCTGTGACTTCCTGGGATTAGATTCTAAAACAGCATGTGTTGTACCGCTGCATGAGTACTCTGATTCTCAAAGTTTCTTAGTTAGAAAACTCCCTATTTTGTCCACCCCTTGTTGTATCACAGTGCTCCTTTAGAGGACTGCAGCTTCTCCAGTTGCCATCTAACTTTCTTGTCCCGTCCTTCGTCATCAGTGGCGTGTTCGTAAGGAGGCCATGATGGGGCTGGCGTCGATCTACAGGAAGTACTCACTGCAGGGAGAGGGAGGCAGGGAGGCCTCCAAACAGATTTCCTGGATCAAAGACAAGCTGCTCCACATCTACTACCAGAACAGCATCGACGACAGGTTTGTTTCTCGGCTGCTTGAGGGAATCAAAACTCTGCCGTTAAATGACATAAAGGGTTTAATATCTGTGAGGGAAATGTTATAAAGTAGAGCAGGTACATCTTAAAATATGCTGATTAGACTCTCTGTGAGTCCTTTGGATTAATTGCTCTTCATTTGCTCAGCTGCAGCTTTTGTGTTTATGTTCTGAGGGCTGTTGGCAATCTACCTTCATTTTGTGAATGACTCTTTGATGAATTAGTCTAATTCTATAGTTAACCAAATGTGCATAAAGACGTCTCATTGAGATACTTTATGACAGACTTTGGCAGTGCACCAGAAAACTTGGACTAGTCTAGAACCTCATGATTAAAGAGTTCCCTCAAACTCAAGGGAACATGTCTTCAGAATAAGTGCTACTCATATACCCGCATGCATTAGTATCAGAATGCAGAGCAGTCACTGTTTTCATAATCAAGTTAAATATGTTGCATTGGTTGTGTTTTTAGTCTTTGAGCTGCTGGATAACAGACTGCAGCATCACTTTGAACTGAAAACTTTAGCGTGGTATTTTTTTCTCCTCCTACACACACACACACAAACACACACACACACACACACACACACACACCGAGGAGAGTCTAAAGTGCCTCTTCGCTGGTTGTTGAAAGTCATTCTGCAGAATGTCAGAAGCTGAAGTAGCACTTTTGGAAAAAAGCCTAAATACACAACAACAGCACCAAACACCACCGTCTGGGATCTGATTGCAGAAAAGTGTTGGGGGTGGGGGTGTAGGGGGTGTAGGGGGTGGGGGATGCGGTCGTCCTTTGAATCACTGTGCTGCAGTGGAGCCTCTCAGCTGCCAACAGGAAGCGTCTGTATTGTGACAGTTTGTACCTGAGTGTGAATGTGTGTCACCCTGGAAAATATAAACACTTAAAGCTTCGACATGTTTCTTCATGATACATTTTAGGGGTCTTAAAATGTTCCATTGAAAGTGTGAGAGGGATTATAATTTGAGATTATAACTAGAGTGAAATCATAGACTGTATAATAAATGGATGAAGTATCCGTGACGTCACCCATCTGTTTCTTAGGCTAATCGTCAGGGGTAGCCATATTGGAAACGCTGAACTCAACTTAACTTCTGTCAAGGTAGTGAGAGGTAAAGAGGCGGGCTTCGAGCCTCCTCGCCAACAGCTACAGTGTTCCCGCCTGTCAATCAAGTCAGCTGTGCCTCTCATTATGCAAAACTTGTAATCTTAGTATCTTCGAAACTCCCCGTACAGTGTGAGCCGATAGAGAAATGAGCTATCCAGACTACACTCATCTTTTGTACCCGGCTATAAACATGTTTATTTCTGCTGTAAAGATCGGCCTATTGAATTGGTGTGTATGCTGTTTCTGGTATTTCCAGAGCCAGCCTCTAGTGGACACTTGAGGAACTGCAGTTTTTAACACTTCCACATTGGCTTCAATTCTCGCCACTGGAGGTTGCTGCTTGAGTGAAATGAGAAATTAGAAATTAGATGTGTAATAATGATGACGTAATCAACAGGGTATAGATGAATAGACTCCTTTCCCTTTTTATTTTAAACACACTTCCTCTCTTTGCCTTAATTCCTGACCCTGGTGCAGATGATCCAGACTATCAGCTCATGCCGTCATAGAGGAAAAACAAAGTGAATCCATGTTCCTCTTTCACTCACTCCTTCTTGTGTGCTTGTGTCAGGTTGTTGGTGGAGCGAGTCTTTGCTCAGTACATGGTTCCTCACAACCTGGAGACCTCAGAGAGGATGAAGTGTCTGTACTACCTGTACGCCACCCTGGACACAAACGCTGTCAAGTAAGTCTGTTTGACCCTTCTAAGACCAGAACCAGTGGAAACCAAAAGACCTCATTTCAGTCTTGATTTCTTTGCTGATAAAAGTGAAGATTGTTTAGAAACTTCAGGAACAAGGCTTTTATTTTGCTCCTCGTCTTTGACCCTCAGAGCTCTGAATGAGATGTGGAAGTGCCAGAATCTGCTGAGACACAACGTCAAAGACCTGCTGGACTTGGTCAAAAAACCCAAGGTAACTATGACTGTAGCAGACCACACAGAGGCTGATGGGTAATATGTCCTCATGTTGTGTTTCTAAGCTGATGCCTCTGTTGTTTGTGTTTGTTACAGTCTGAAGCATCAAGCAAGGCTGTGTTCGCCAAAGTCATGGTGATCACAAGTAAGAGATCTCACAAAACCAATATCCAGTCCCAAACAAAACAACTTCACCTCCTTTGTTTTGAATCTGTTCTTTGTTGACATCAGCTTTTCAATTCTGTCTCTACAGGGAACCTTCCGGACCCGGGGAAAGCTCAGGACTTTGTGAAGAAGCTGGCTCAGGTCCTGGAAGATGACGAGCGGATCAGAGATCAGTTGGAAACCCTGGTCAGCCCCTCGTGCTCCTGCAAGCAGGCTGAAGTCTGTGTGGTGAGTATTGATGTTTCCCAGATCAGATCACCGTGTTGTGCCCTCTCATTGAAATTCCTTCGCCTCTCCTCCGCCTGTGTTTTTATGTTCATAAATCGCTCTTAAAAATGCTGAAGCTTTAAATGTATCAGATAGAGGAACTTGTAAGGTGAGTTTTTTCTCTCTGACTGAGCGAGGAGTCAGTATTTTTAATCCCAAAGCCAAGAGAGATAACTGATGAGCGAGTGAGGGAGAGAGAGAGGGGAGTCTTCTCTCTCTCACACTACATCAATAATAGATTTTTAAAACCCCACTGTGCTGTTGAACACTTAATGAACACTGAGCAATGCTCTCTTTGTCTTCCAGCAGTGAATCAACTCAAAGACTTTTTGGTAGTTTCAACATTGAGTGTTATTTTAGAGCAAATGCTGCTTCTGTTTAATAACATCCTACAGAGTACGAGCGCTGAATGACAAGACTTTAAGCTGAGACTCTCATTTAGTCCCTGTTTGCTTAAATACTGCGAGTTAAGACTGTAATCGCTCATTTACTCATCCACAAAGATTACATGGATTATAGCTGTGGTTCCAAAAAGTGGGGGCCGGGGACTCCTCCTTGGGGGTCACGTGATGCCTTTCGATGCCTTTGTTGTAAAAATATAAACACAAAATATAGCTACGTTTTAGATAAAACCATGAAAATAAAAGAACGGCATACAGTTTCTGCTTTACTTTGTTGCTACATGATCCCTGAGGAAACTGTGATGATAATATGAATCATCATTATAATCATCTTCATCATATTGATTAATAATCAATCAATTAATAATAACTGTAGGAATAATAATGATAATAACTCTAATAATAATAAAAATAGTAGTTATAATAATAATAGTTTTAATAAAAATTGTAAAAAAAAATAACAATATCAGGAGTAATAATAATAACAGTAGTAATAGTAATAATACATAACAGTTGTAATAATAATGATAATAATAATAATAGAAATAATAATAATACAAATGATAATAATAATAATAATAACTTTACCAATAATAGAATATATAATAATAAATGAATAATAATAATAAATCATAATAGTAATAGTAATAATAATAATAATAATAAATAAAAGTAATAATAAGAATTTTATTATCATAATGATAATAATAATAAAATAACATGAATTATGATAATAATTATAATTGATTTATATAGCATTTTTCAATACAGGTAACAAGGTGCTTCACAGTGGGCAATAAAAGCAGATAAAAATGCAAAGCAAACAATGAAGCAATAAAATAAATCTTAAAGCATACATAATTATAAAACAGACTAATACAATCTAAGTTAAAATGAAATAAAATCACTTAATAAAAGCTTTTCTGTAAAATGTGTCTGGAGTAATGAATGGAAAAGTCTGAACTCCTCTGTCAGGCTGATCCAGATCGAGGTGCTCTAACTAAAAAAGCTCTGTCACCTTTAGTCTTCAGTCTGGACCTTAGAACAGTCAACAGTGAACTGCTGGAGGATCTCAGACTTCATCCCTGCTCATTAAGAGATACAAGCTCAGATATATAAGGAGGGGCAAGTCCATGCCTGGCCTTGAACATGATGAAAGATGATGCTACTTCTAGCCTTTTTTAAATAAAAAGAAGTACGCAGGTTTTTGGATTGGCCTACTAGTTTTTGTGCCTGGCTGTGAGCAACATTTAACCACCCCAGGATGAAAGGGGGTCTCTGGTACTGATGTTTTGGGAGTCAAAGACTAAAAAGTTTGGGTACCCCTGATTTAAACACAAACATACTAAGTTACGATAAATCAGATTATTATCTCAATAGAGTTTACTTTGTTTTGATCGGGTGGATTAATCTATTCTTTTAGTGTAGTATGAAAACAATCGCCCCATCACTATAACATCAACTCTTTCCCTCATTCCTACTTCATGAGATTGATTTTGTTCCAGGAGATTTAGAACCAGAAGGATTACCTCTCTTCTCCTCTCTTATCTTCTCATGTTTCATTTTGTGCTGTAAAAATATCCTCCCTCTCTCACTGTGACCGTTAAAAGAAATATGACCACTTCTGACCTGGAAGATTAATATCCTGACTAAATTATATTCAAAGCAAAACAAGCCATATGAGGAAGGCTGTATAACATCTCAGAGAGGGAGTCTGGTACTGTGCAGACAGGATGTATGCTTGGATGTTATTATAGCGCTGGGATGTATGTGTATCTATTATTTTTATTGGGCTGCCTATTGTTTGTGTTGTGATTTATCCCTTTCTTTTATTTTAGTTGTTTAAAGATTAGAAGTTCTTCATGTAGTCAGTATCATTTTGTTAATATGACAAAATCAATCAGTAAAGATATAAAATAAGGGGAGCTGTTGACCTCACAGTTTAAGGGCATGTCCCATGTATAGAGGCTAGAGTCCCTGTCCTCTCTCTACTCCCCACATTTCCTGTCTTTCCTCAGCTGTCCTATCAACAAAGGCAAAAATGCTCCCTAGAAATATAAAAATAGTTGGGTCTATAGATTCTTTTTGTCATATTTAGACACAAACATTTATTATTTCTGCCTCACTTTTTCAGCGAGACATCACGAAGAAGCTCGGCAGCCCCAAACAGCCCAGCAATCCATTCCTGGAGATGGTTAAATTCCTGCTGGAGAGAATCGCTCCTGTTCACATCGACACAGAGTCCATCAGGTACAGTCACACACTTTGAATCTCAACTTAAACACTGAAGATGCATCACTCACTTGTGCAGAATTGAACATTTCTCTCTCTCTGTCTTACGTCTCTCAGCGCGTTGATAAAGCAGGTGAACAAATCTATAGATGGAACAGCTGATGATGAGGAGGAGGGCGTCCCCACGGAGGAGGCCATCAGAGCCGGACTGGAGCTGCTGAAGGTAAAAAGAAACTGCTTCCCTCTGCAGAGCGTGATCAATATTAGGTTATCAATTCATTATTCCAGAGTAGCTCCATCCAATGCATGTCAGGGAAAACAATCAGAGTGATTGGCTCTGCACTCCTCTGTGTTCTGCTGATGGGGCGTCAGAGTGAATCACTGCCTGCAAATCCAGTAATCAGTGAATGATTAGTCTTCTTTTGCTCCGGCTTGTTGAGGGAAATAATTGATGGAGGGCTAAAAAAGCAAGGGAGGGAAAATGAACAAACTGTGATTGATGCAGTCTCCACTGGAGGTGTGTTTGACAGCAGCATTTATCACAGTGATTCAAACACAACACATGAAATAATGATGACATAAAGAATCTTAGTTTAACCTGAATGAGGTATATTGAGAGTGATGTGATACGCAGTGATTTATTGTGGGGAGGATGTGTTACAGGTTGAACAGATGTTTGTGTTTGTGTCCCACTCAGGTGCTGTCGTTCACACACCCGGTGTCGTTCCACTCTGCGGAGACGTTCGAGTCCTTGTTGGGTTGCCTGAAGATGGATGATGAGAAGGTTGCAGAGGCTGCACTGCAGATCTTTAAGAACACAGGCAGCAAGATGGAAGAGAGTTTCCCTCACATCAAATCGTACGTTTTCATCGACCCTCATAGTCGTTACAGGATGTATAAAGTCACTGATGATTCATATTCTCAGCTGAAACATAAGCTTTCACATCTTTGTAACTTATGGATCTGCTCTCTGCTGTTTGTAACCGTGTTGTCCTGCTTGCTCCCCCAAGTGTTCTCCTGCCGGTACTGCAGGCTAAAGCAAAGAGAGGCCCCCCACGCCAGGCCAAGTATGCCATCCACTGCATCAACGCCATGTTCACCAACAGAGACACACACTTTGCCCAAATCTTTGAGGTCAGTCAGTCTCACCCTCACCAGTTTTAACACACAAATATAAACCTATTGTACCTCGTCTGACCTGAAATCAATGAAATGTGTGTGTTTGTGTTTCTCCAGCCTCTACACAAAGGCCTGGACCCTGCTAACCTGGAGCAGCTCATCACTCCTCTGACCACCCTGGGTCACCTGGCTCAGCTGGCCCCAGAACAGTTTGCTGCACCGCTCAAATCTCTAGTCGCCAACTTCATCGTGAAGGACCTGCTGATGAACGACAGGGTAAACACAGCAAACATTCAATAGACCACGGTTCTGTTATCATCTTGACATTCACAGTAGAAGATATTTGCGAGTCTATTATCAATCAATCAACCTTTATTTGTACTCGAGAGATCATCGGGGGGCAACCCTCATTTACAATGATATCGAGTCAGTTACAGTGACATTTAGAAAAATAAGAATAAACAAACAACAATGCATCAGGAGTATCAAAAGTCAAATATCAAATAGGATACTTTTTTATTTTATTTGGAGATGAAAATAATTAAAAGATTAAATAAAATAATACAAATAAAAGGAGGTGGATGGGATTGACTATAAACGCATTAAAATAGGAGGGGACTGTTGATTAAAATGATACAATAAATATTTACAGGTAAACCTAGCTAAAATAGTTACTAAGCAGGATTGAAAGGTTGAAAATTTAATTTCTAAATTGTCCAAAAGGTAAAAGTGCATTTAATTCAACACGCTGCTGCAACTGCAACTTGTTCCAGTTGCAGTTACATACAGGGTTCCCACGTGTCCTGGAAAACCTGGAAAACCTGGAAAATAGTTGACCAGTTTTCCAGTACTGGAAATCACCTGGAAAATGGGAGAAAAAGTAAAATGTCCTGGAAAATCACAGATTGTCCTGGAAAATGATTCCAACATGATTGCGTGTGACCTGACAAGGTTAAAAAAACACATCCCCATTCAACATTTGTGGCCATTTCTGTCATTTAGTTCTATTTAGGTCAATTTATGCACTGATCCTCAGATTATTATTATTATTTATTTATTTTAATAAGGCAGCTTCCAGATTCCTTTGCTCGCTCTTTTGTTTTTTACTTAGCTAATTTTATATTTTTGAGAAAAGAGAAAGCTGAGATGAGAGTTGCCCAGCATTGTTACTTGGTTGCACTAATAAGGGGCTGTACATCTGTGGTTGCATTATTCTATAATCAATTTGTGATCATTTTTAAGCATGTAAGAGATGATTTCATGGATAGCCATAGACTTTCAATGTACACTCCCACTGAGAGGAAAATATTAGACAATTTAGGAACTAGATTTAGGCTGTCATACCAGCTTGATCATCATTGAAAATGTCCTTGAAATGTCCTGGAAAATGATCTCTGGAAAAGAGTGGGAACCCTGTACATATTCATTAACTAACAATCGATATCAGAGGTCCTATTGTACAGAGATCCCCAAAACAGTCGAAGGATGAGTGTTGTTTTTTTAATAACTTTATTTATGAAGTCTTGAGCTTATAATATATAAACATAAACACACACACATACCAACACACTGAACTCATGCAGATAATACCCCACATTAACCCCAATCGTCAGATCAAACTTTATTTATTTAGCACATTTTTAAAACAAACAAACAGGGTTCCCACGCATCCTGGAAAACCTGGAAAATAGTTGACCAGTTTTCCAGTACTGGAAATCACCTGGAAAATGGGAGAAAAAGTAAAATGTCCTGGAAAATTATTCCAACATGATTGCATGCGACCTGACAAAGTTAAAAAAACATTTGTGGCCATTTTTGTCATTCAGTTCTATTTAGGTCAATTTATGCCCTGATCCTCTGATTATTATTATTATTATTATTATTATTATTATTATTATTATTATTATTTATATTATTATTTATTTATTTCAGTAAGGCAGCTTCCAGAGTCCTTTGCTGGCTCTTTGTTTTTTTTTTATTTCATGGATAGCCATAGACTTTCAATGTAGACTTCCACTGAGAGGAACATATTGGACTATTTAGGAACTAAATTGGGAACTAAATTTAGACTGTCGTACCAGCTTGATCATCACTGAAAATGTCCTTGAAATGTCCTGGAAAATGATCTCTGGAAAAGAGTGGGAACCCTGTACAAAGTTGGACAAAGTGCTGTACAAGCTTAAAAACACAATCAATAAAAACGAATATTAGTTAACCCTCTTGATATGTTGCGGGTCAAATTGACCCATTTTAAAGTTCAATGATCTTTCAAAAATTGTTAAAAGTATTATTTCGCATTGGATGAAAGGCTAGAGGCATTCAGAGGTTCCTTCCATCTTAGGCAATATATGCCTTCCAAACCAGCTAAATACAGCATCAAAATCTGGGCAGCATGTAACACAAGAGGTGTCTCCTGTTAATTTATCAACATCACTTCATAAAAAAAAAAAAGAATTCTAAATGTAAAATAAAATAAACAAATATCTAAGTCGTGTAAAACTATTGTATTTATATTTAGGTCTTTCAAATGTACATTAAAACAAGTTTTAACATGAATTCCATTAAAAAATCAAGTGGGTTATCCTCATTGAACCATGATCTGTGAGGATTAAAGAACACCAATGCACTGAATATTAATTTAAATGGTTAGTAATGGAGTTAATAATGAGATTTAAAAACATTTTACTGGGATTTTTGGGGGTTTTGACACTTTTGGATCATTAAAAATGCCCAATCATTAAAAAGTTGAACCAGGAACATTATTGCTGTCTCTAAGAAACAAACGCAACAGGAGGGTTAAAAAAGAATAGATACTAAAAACACAACAGATAACTCAAAAAAAGACCACAATAAATAAAAGCAAGTCTTGCTCAACAGGTATGTATCCAGACAAAGAGTAGACCCTAAACAGAGAGCAATGAAGAAAATTCAGGAAGAGGAATAAACTAATTGATAAGCCAACAGATAATACAATAAAATTAAATAAATGGACAATAAGGAAAGTACAGCAATGTGACATCTATTAATAAGTAACAAGTAAAACAAACGAAAGAAAAAAAAATATTGAATGCATAACCATCATTAACAGCAGCAACAGGCCAATGAGTGAGCATCAATCAGCAAGCAGCAGCAGGATCAGTGTTTTTGTCATGTGAAGTGTGTCTCATGGTTTCATCTGTTCTGTCTTTAGACCCCGGGCAAGAAGACGACTAAACTTTGGGTTCCTGATGAGGAAGTGTCTGCAGAGACGATGGCTAAGGTTTGTGATAATCCCATCTGCAATCTCAAATCTCAGTCCATCTACTCGGTCTACATCTGCACTTTGAAAATATTCAAACGCAGGATTGTCATTGTGTCTATGATGCTCCAAAACTTGCCCTAAACATTCTTTATTTTAAACATCCTCCTCTTGATGTTCAGATCCAGGGCATCAAGCTGATGGTGAGGTGGTTACTAGGAGTGAAGAACAACCAGAGCAAATCAGGCAACTCCACCCTGAGGATGCTGACTGCCATTCTCCACAGTGATGGAGACCTCACCGAGCAGGGCAGGATGGGGTAAACAACACATCTTACACTTTTTATTAGATCCTGCATGTGTCAGTGACTTGTTCCTAGGGAGCACCTTGACTTCAGATGATTCATATGATGTTATTTTAGTGAGAATATAAGCCTGAAGGTGTTAGTCTTACATTCACAGTTCTTGTTTTCTCGTCTCCCAGTAAACCTGACATGTCGAGGCTGCGGCTGGCAGCAGCGTGCGCCCTGCTGAAGCTGGCGCAGGAGCCTTGCTATCATGAAATCATCACACTGGAGCAGTATCAGCTGTGTGCTCTTGTCATCAATGTAAGAAACAGCTCAAGCCTCCTCCTCTTCTCATGCGGCATGTGTCAGCGCTCTGCATCTCATTTGAGTCCTTTATGGTGCTGATTGTGTATTCTTTTAAAATGATGCACCCACATTCAGGGTACCAACTCCACCTCTGCCTTCCCTTCCCATGTTTCCCATCATTGCATCATCCTCCTCCTCCTCCTCCTCCTCCTAATCATCTCCACTGTCTCTGTGTCTCTTCCTCTCTGCTCTCCAGGATGAGTGCTACCAGGTGCGACAGTGTTTCTCCCAGAAGCTCCACCGAGGCCTGTGTCGTCTCCGTCTGCCTCTGGAATACATGGCAGTGTTCGCTTTGTGTGCCAAGGACCCGGTGAAGGAGAGGAGGGCTCACGCTCGGCAGTGCCTGGTGAAGAACGTCAACATACGCCGAGAGTACCTCAAGCAGCACGCGGCCATCAGCGGTAAAGGAAGCGGACGTCGTGACCAAACCCCTGACAACATGTTGATAGAAAAAAGGCTGCAAAAGTCTGAAGCATAGAACAAGAATATCTCTGTTTAATCTCTATGTTCTACAGAATATCTAATCCAAACTACATTACTTGAATGGTGGGGATATAAATGATATAAGAGAAGGAGGAAATGACATAAGATCTTCTGCCTTCTGAAAATGACACGAGGTGTGCGTTAGTGACAAAGACACAATCAGGGGATATCTGTTTATCATTAACAGCTCTGCATCTACAGCTTAATCTAATCCAGTTTGGTGATACATCAGACACTTATAACAAGTTTTAATCAACTCCTTTATCACCAAAGATGTAGAAGCATTTCAGAGTGCCGTGAACTGACAGGCTGTCACTGCAGGTACATTCAGGGACCGTCGTAAAAGTGAAATGCAGCCCTTCTATTTTGTGTTCGTAGAATTTTTGTGGTCACATCAAGAATGGTTTCTTCTGACTTGATTTAACTTAAGATATTACATATTCCCACTACCATTTCAAAATAAATGTGATGCAGTCCTGTGATGGGCTGAGTTATAATCTGAGGGGCGCAGTGTTAGCTTGGTCGCTACCTGCAGCAGGTGTGCTGTGTGAACCAGCTCTCCCCGCCTCCATGCATCTGTCTCATTTTCACTGAGTGTTTGAAAATGACACTTGGGGTGTGCGTTAGTGACAAAGACCCAATCGGGGGACATAAGTTTACTATATTGACGTTTGCCGTTTTTGCTGCAGCTTGATTTATTCCAGTTTGGTGATGCATCAAAATGTAGGCATTGTGGTCACATCAAGAATGTTTTCTTTTGACTTTTTAGCAGGGATGGGCTAGATCAGGGTTTCCCAAACTTTTCAGCCCTTGACCCCCCCAAAATTTAGGTAGACCCACGACCCCCACTTCTCCTCAAAGTGATTTAATGTGGCTTCATGTAGAGGGTCTGCAGAAAATTAGCCTACCTATATGAGTGTGTGGCTGTTTCCTGTGCAGATGTGAATTACTATAATAGGTTAAATGTACTATTTTTAGATAACTTAAAAAAAATAAAAAAATAAAACATTCTGGAAGACATCACAAGACCCCCCATTTGTGTCTTGCAACCCCCCAGGGGGTCCCGACCCACACTTTGGGAACCTCTTGGCTAGATTATATAACTTAAGATATTAGAGTGAAATATTTCAGATTTCAACACTTGGTACAACCCTGATACCAATATCTGATCGACTACATGAATTATTTTAAAGAGAGAAAATGTTTTGACAAATATCAAAGACAAAAGTTTTGAGTTTTTATTGATTAAAGCCAGGTTAAAACTGTAAAATACTAAATGTGACTAAAACTAATGATTATTTTCATCTAATCACTAAGGCTAAATCTAAAATAGCTGCCAAAATGAACACTGCCTGACAGGATGAACCTTCTTTATGCCCACAGACAAGCTGTTCTCTCTTCTGCCGGAGTACGTGGTGCCCTACGCCATCCACCTGCTGGCCCACGACCCAGACTACGTCAAAGTGCAGGACATCGAGCAGCTCAAAGAAATCAAAGAGTAAGTCGAGTAGAGGACAGATTGTAGTTTGTGATAAGAGCGATAAGAAATACTTCGAGGCTACCTGGTCATCAAATGATTTCAACCTCTCCTCAGGGCTTTGTGGTTCGTCCTCGAGATCATCATGGCCAAGAACGAGAACAACAGCCACGCCTTCATCAGGAAAATGGTAGAAAACATCAAACAAACAAAAGATGCTCAGACCCCCACCGACACCAAAACCAACGAGGTATTCATCACACCTGAAGATGTTCAGATAAAGCATTAACTGCATGAGCTGTCAGACTCGGCATTAAACTTCTGTGTCTCTCTTTTCTCTGCAGAAACTTTACACAGTCTGTGACGTAGCCATGAACATCATCATGTCGAAGAGCACCACCTACAGCCTGGAGTCGCCTAAAGACCCAACGCTGCCCTCAAGGTTCTTCACCAAACCAGACAAGGTTGGTGCTTTTAGAAGAAGACTCCAGTGAAGCAGTTTCTTTATGTTGCAAAGAGAAATGTTGCTCATCCTCTCTTTGGACGTGCAGAAGAAAACTTTCATTTAAAAGATAAAAACAAACACTTTCTCTTTCTCTGCTGTAGCTGGTGGTAAGCTAGCTTCACCTGCAGCCCAAGTTTTGCATGAAGAGTTATCACCACAGCTGCCTTACACTTTGACTCATGAGAGCGTTGATCCTATCAGTTGTTGTCTTCCTCTCTAAACAAACGACCCCCTCTGACATGTGGCTTCTGTCTCTTGTAGAATTTCAGCAACACAAAAAACTATCTCCCTCCAGAAATGAAGGCGTTCTTCACACCAGGAAAGGTAGTATGAATCATATTTGTACATCTATACTTCCTGGATGTTGTTGTATGGAACACATGTCCTCATCCCTCTCTCCTCTCCTCTCCTCTCCTCTCCTCTCCTCTCCTCTCCTCTCCTCTCCTCTCCTCTCCTCTCCTCTCCTCTCCTCTCCTCTCCTCTCCTCTCCTCTCCTCTCCTCTCCTCTCCTCTCGCTCCTCCAGCCAAAGGCGGCTAACGTTTTGGGAGCAGTAAACAAGCCGCTGTCGACGGCAGGGAAACAGCTTCAGAGTAAAGCTTCTCGTATGGAGACCGCCAGCATCGAGGACTCCAATTCTAACCCAGGGTCTCCACAACGCGGCAAGACCAGGTACAAATCATGCAAACACTAGAGTATGAATACCCAGTGTCAGTAAATCTGCTCCTTGGTGAGCATCTGATAAGTATGAATCAAATCCTGAATCAAACTATACAGAGAGACCTCAGGACCTTGTTGCAACAGAATAAAGTCACTCATCACTTGATGCATTTGTTGTATTTCCTTGTGTGTGTGAATTGAGTTCTTCCTATGTTTCAGGCATGACAGCACAGAAATGGATCGTAGTGAAAATGAGGACTTCACCCTGAAGAGATCAGACAGCACTGACAAGGTAGTAAAACCTTTTTATGTGCTCTGATATTTCCTGTGATAAGAGACAAGTCGATGTAATGATGTAACTGACTGTATATGTATGATGTTAATCTGCTTGGTCTCATCATTTGAAGTACTTTAGTATATTTAACCAGACTGAATATATGATCATCTGTTCAGTCATCTCATCCACAGCACCAGATTTATTCTTGATAGCTGTGGGTGAATATCATCTGAAGCTTCAGTATTTGTTCTAAGTTTATCTCCTAATGAGGCCGGTTATTCTGAGGAGTTCTTGTTTGGCTCCTGCTCACATTTGGAGACACTGTTGAAGTAGTTATCTTTTATTGTATTTGCAAAATACTACCCCCAGAAACTGAAACCTCATTTCTGTATTATTATTATGATTGTAAATTAGTCTTTATGAGCAATCATGATCAATAAATCAATCGATCTTTATTAATATAGCGCCAAATCACTACAAACGTTATCTCAAGACGCTTTACAAACAGAGCCGGTCTAGACCGTACTCTATGTTCTACTATTAACAAAGACCCAACATCAAGACCGGATAAGATCCAGTTCCATCTTACAGACAGGACTCAGTCTGATCTCATCTTAATCCACCATGAGCAGAGCACTTTGCAGCATTTAGCAAGTTTCAGTGGCAAGGACAAACTTCCTTTAACAGGCAGAAACCTCCAGGAGGACCAGACTCATGTTAGACACACATCTGCTGAGACTGAGTTGGGGTTGCAAAGAGGGATAGAGGAGATGAAGAGAGAGAGGGAGAGAGATGATAGTGATGAGATGGATAGTAGAAGTTGTACGAGACAAGGGAGCTCAGGGACTCCAGAAAGGTCTATGGTTAGTAACTCTAATGGGACAGGGAGAGTTAAAGTAAGTGATAGGCAGAGAGAGGGGAGAGAGAGGATCTCAGTGTGTCAGTCTAGGCCTATAGCAGCATAACTAAGAGCTGGTCCAAGCCTGATCCAGCTCTAACTATAAGCTTTATCAAAATAGAAAGTTTGAAGCCTACTCTTAAAAGTAGAGAGGTTGTCTGCCTTCTGGATCCTGACTGGTAGATGATTCTAAAGGAGTGGCGCCTGATAACTGAAGAACTGAAGGCTCTTCCTCCCATACTACTTTTAGAGACTTTAAATACAATGATAGAAACATTTACACACACAAATAAAACAGCTGTTCTAAACAGTTTCTCATGAACGGACACACTTCAGGATTGTGTGTTTGCTTGATGCATGTTCTGCACAAATAAACATGATCGTAAACATGTTATGAGATGTCTCAGTATCTTAGGACGAGATGTAAAAGCCGTGTTGCTGTGATCCAGTGAAGTGTTTCGTGACATAAACCCTTTTGTGTCGGTGTTTTGATTGAACTGTGCAAACACCTGAGCGGTTCAAGCCAAGCCAAGACAAACAAGTCCAGATGTGTAAACTATTATCTAAAAGAGCTTCTGGAAAGACTGGGTGCATTAGTTTTTCTGATGAACCAAGTCAGTTTAGCAAATCTATTATATAAATGTATGGTATCAAAAAGTATATTATATGAATGTTAAAGGTGACATATCACGCTTTTTTCATCAATATATATTGGTCTAAGAGGTCCCCAAAACATGTCTTTAAAGTTTATGCTCAAATAAACACTTTGAAATCAGATTTTGGCATGCCTGAAAAACACTCTTCTTCAGCCCTGCACAGAACAGGCTGTTTTCTCTCTGACCACGCCCCCTCAGGAAGTGGATGTGCTCTGGCTCTCCGGCACGTTGATCTAATGTTTACATGTTGGCTGAATATACACGGCTGCTCACAGACCCGCGTTACTTCAACCCTCTGAATCTGATCCAGAATCTGATCCTGACTGAGAGGCGCCTGCAGCAGGACCTTTCTGAAGGATTGGTCACAGATTTAGTGTTTCTTGTTGTTTTATTTATCAGTATGTCGACGTGTGTCTTGGTACACAGCGACGAACATGTAGCTATGTGGCTATGCTAACTAGCGCTAGCACTTCTCCATGAAAAATAAAAATCCTCCACTAGATCTTCAAATCTGCAGACGTGGGGAGTAAAACCGACCTTTGTGTTTGTTAAGACAGCCTGCAACTAGCATGCCTCCCTCCTAAGCTCCTTGTTAGCACACACGTGTGCAGGTAATGAAAAACGGAGGAGGAGTTGAGTTGTATTTTATACAGTCTATGGGCTGAACAAGCTCCGAGCTCTGACTCCGTGACAGACCGGATATTGTTGTGACGTAACAAAAACACGGAAGTCTGAAATGGCTCGTTTCACACACATTTACAGAAAGGTGTAGAAATCAAAACAGGGGCAGAATGGATTCTTTTCATTCTCTGGGGGTTTGTAGACATGCCAGGGACACATATTTCAGGTGGAGAACCATTAAAAAGTCGATTTTGCATGATATGTCACCTTTAAATGTTGTTGAGATAATGTTAAGTGTTTTGCAGCTTGTTTCTCACATGCAACAAAGGAGATGTGGGGTGTAGCATGAAAAGGGTTGCAAAGGGGTGGACAATTTCCATGGGTTAAGTTAAGCTGGGGAATTTTGGAAATATTCCAAATGGGAAACTTTTGGGAATTTATGGGAAGTAACTGGGAATGAGGGTAATTTAATGGAAAGGTATCATATCCAAGCATACATATTTGTTTTGCTATAAGCAGGCATCCATCCAAAATAGAAATCATCTTTGCATTTGATGGAGGAATGCACATTGCATGTAGGGGGCGTGGTCTCTAAAGCCCTGCAGTAAGCAGTGTGCTATGTGCACGTGATTGAGGAATAGCATAGATGTTCAACTGTACTTGCATGAAATCTAGTTGTTTTAGTCAGGATTATGCTAAATTATGTTTTTCCAAACTATATTTAAGTTCCCTATTAAGAGCCAACCTTCAACTTAGTAAATTCCTGGTTTATTCCCATGGAAAGTTTCCAACTTTGACAATTCCCAGAACTTTGCAACCCTAAGCATGAAGCAACATCCAACATCTGGGGGTTTAAAAACAGATATTCAGAAAAGAAAAGTAATAAAATAATCAGAGCTCATCTCACCAAGACGCTCTCTTTTATTTTCACAGGACATTGAAAAGCCTCGAGGTCGCAAACGAGGCGTGGCATCCAGCGACGACCAGGACAGCAAGCCAAAGCGAGGACGCAAGAAGGCCCCCGCCAACACGGCTGCAGCGGCCGAGTCTGAAGACCAGTGGGACGAGGACAACCGGCCCGAGGACGAACAGAACAGCCCGCCCAAAAAGGGACGCAGAGGTCGGCCCCCAAAGGCCGCCACGCCCAGTCAGGACACACCCGCCAAGGGGAAGAGGGGGAGAAAGAAGGCAGCTCCTCCACCAGAGGATGAGGAGGAGGAGGAAGAAGAGGAGAAGGTAGAGGAGGAAGCAGAAGAGGAGGAGGACGAGGAGGACAAGAGCAGTGAAAATCTGGAGTTGAAGCCCAAGGGAGGAAGGCAGACGAGGACGCCGCGACGATCACAAGCGTGAGTATCAGAAAGCTCTTTGTTTGAAGAGACGCCTGCGTCCGAGATTCATTCTGAACTAAAACTCTTTGTTTTGTTCAGCAGCTTGGACTCGGCAGAGACGACACCGCAGAAAAGGAGAGGACGTCCCCCAAAGTCCGCTCAGCCGCCTGCCAAGAAACCAGCGTAAGATTCACACCACCTTCAGTCCAGCTTTTACAGTGACTCACACTCGCATGTTTCTACGTCTGAAGGCTGGCACACATTACAGGATTCTTCAAACCTTCACACATTAAGAGACCACACACTTGATGATAACAGAAGACAGATCATCGCACAAGATCTCTCTCTTCTGATCTTATAGTGTGTGGTGTGCACTACGGAGCACACCACACACTAACCCATTCTTCTGCAGAGTATCAGGTTCTTCATGCCCAATATTCCAAATCTTGCATAAACATTCATGCTGTTGCCACAAATCAACCAGTTGGTCTTCAATCTCGGAGGTCCAAGAGACTTTTGTTTTCACCGGCGCCATGTTTTTGTTTGTTTTCACGTCCGTCAGTCAGCTGAGTCAGCTTGCGTCTTGATTGGCTTTTGCTCCGGTACACGTGACATTACACACTGTGTGTGCTCGGCTCCTCTCAGAGCATCCCACACACTACAGGATTTCTAGTCGCAAATATTAAACATGTTCATTATTTACGATCACTCCTTCCGAGCCTCTCCGACCGGACAAAATCCCTTTTAACACACCCCACACCCACAGGAAAATCACACACAATGTTGTTTACAAACATCAGACAATCAGGCCTTTGCTGGCTTTGATTGTAAGGGGGAGATCGGGACAAAAATTAGCCGATTATCCTGTAGTGTGGAACCGCTAGGGCTGTCAAAATTGCTCCAAAATGACGTTTGAATGTTCCCTCTGAAAAAAAACATAGGTTTGAACCATTCGAATATCTATATTTGCGCATTATGTCAATAACAGGTGGACAAACTAATACAAGGAGACATAACTACTTGTATATGTATTTTTATTTCAGATTTAACATGCCTAGAACATAACTACACATTACAAAACAAGTAAATGACCTAATGGCCTATACCGAAACACTTTTAAGACTGTAGCCCTCTCGCTCGCTCGCTTGCTTGCTCGCCCCCCTCCCCTCTCTGTGCGTAATGCGCTGAGTGAGTGCTGAGCAAGACTTGTGCGAGCAATTAAAGGTCCCGACTCTTGTCCCTAATATAGGCAGGCTTCATTCAGTGATTGAAGCAAATATTATTAACATTAATTGAAGTTAAAGTTAAAAACGAAAAAGTAGTCCACTTACATTCTTGGTGCTTGTATAAAAAAAAAGAGGAAAAACTGCATTTTATCCCAGTGTCACTGATTGTCGGGCTCTTTTAGTCCACTGTCAATGCAGGGTCTTAGGCCTGACAGGTTATTTGCCAAAAACACAAGACAGTCCACATGTGAAGAAGTCAGTCCACATGTGAAGAAGACAGTCCACATGTGAAGAAGTCAGTCCACATGTGAAGAGGCCAGTCCACATGTGAAGAAGACAGTCCACATGTGAAGAGGACAGTCCACATGTGAAGAAGACAGTCCACATGTGAAGAAGACAGTCCACATGTGAAGAAGATAGTCCACATGTGAAGAAGATAGTCCACATGTGAAGAGGCCAGTCCACATGTGAAGAAGACAGTCCACATGTGAAGAAGACAGTCCACATGTGAAGAAGACAGTCCACATGTGAAGAAGACAGTCCACATGTGAAGAGGCCAGTCCACATGTGAAGAAGACAGTCCACATGTGAAGAGGCCAGTCCACATGTGAAGAGGCCAGTCCACATGTGAAGAGGCCAGTCCACATGTGAAGAAGACAGTCCACATGTGAAGAAGACAGTCAACATGTGAAGAGGCCAGTCCACATGTGAAGAGGACAGTCCACATGTGAAGAGGACAGTCCACATGTGGAGAAGACAGTCCACATGTGAAGAGGACAGTCCACATGTGAAGAGGACAGTCCACATGTGAAGAGGACAGTCCACATGTGAAGAAGACAGTCCACATGTGAAGAGGCCAGTCCACATGTGAAGAGGCCAGTCCACATGTGAAGAAGACAGTCCACATGTGAAGAAGACAGTCCACATGTGAAGAAGACAGTCCACATGTGAAGAGGACAGTCCACATGTGAAGAAGACAGTCCACATGTGAAGAAGACAGTCCACATGTGAAGAGGCCAGTCCACATGTGAAGAAGACAGTCCACATGTGAAGAGGCCCGATCTCTTTTTATTCACTATACTCCCAGTGGAGGAAAAGATGCGTTCAGAGCGCACTGAGGATCCGGGGATGGAGGATTTCTCTCTGCCGTCTGCTTCATGCTGTGCATGTGTGACTCCTGTGACCTGTCCCTGACCCGTCACGCAGTGCGCCCACTCGCAAAGCAGCCGCTGATGTGTTTTTTTTCTACAGTCAAATATTAATTTTCACAATCGAATCTCCGTTTTTTTAAAATATTTGTATATATATTCTAATTGACAGCCCTAGTACCCGCCTTAAGCTGGGTTTGAATTATCATTGGTGGGCCCTTTAATTTGAATTTTACTTAACTTGACATATTTAAAGAAAGTCAGAGCATTGAGCCAGCGTATAGTGCATTTTTATAAGAATAATCCTCGACAGCTCACATGCATGCTCTTAAGTCTCCCTGTTTATCGCTGAGGGACTCTGATTCACTGCGTCTCCTCTCTCTGGTCTCCAGGACTGGTGGGCGATCGAAGGCAGCCGCTGCTAAAGACGATTCTGAGGAGGAAGAAGAAGAAGAGGAGGAAGAGCAGGAGGACGAGCCGACACCGAAGGTACCGAGAGTATGACTTCTTGAATCACGTCTGGGATTTTAATTTAAAAAGTGTGGAGGAATGTTCTCGGCTCACCTCGTCCCCAGCTTCACTCACACTCTCTTCTTTTTTTCAGGGGAGGAAGAAGGCAGCAGGGCGGAGGAGATGAACAGAAAGTCGAAGGAGGGCAAACTAAAAACAACATCCTCTCGAAAGTTGTGGAGGAATGATGTGGGAAAAGAAAATATGGACATTGAACTTTTTAAACTTTTCATATGCCGATGCTCCTACTGTTACACAAATTCACATACTTGCATATACCACATGCACACTACATCAGTACATCGGTATCATCAGCTGTGGGTTGTTGCATTGTGATGATGTTCGCCACATTAGGTAGAAATAATTTTAACAGAAAAACAAAAAAAGATGGCTCCTGTAAATAGTCTCTTCTGTCTGTTTCATGTTCTGTTGTTGTGTTTGATGCTGACTGGGGGGATGCTGTGAAGCCTTTACCCGCTGATACTATTATTATTATTATTATTAAAGTGCTCCCTTAAAGCAATATTGCTAATGAATCATTCCCTCTGTGTCACACTTTTAAAAACTGAAAGAGAGTAACCATTTTCTTTTTTTTTGTGACCTTAATTGTGTCATTTTCATTTTTTGTTTACAGTTCTGTATATTAAAACCTTTTTTTTACCATGTATTGAGAAGTTGAAAAGTGTCCCTGTTCAAATGTAGAGTTGCCTCTGAAGAAGATTGTAGTGTGCGTCTCATTTTTAGGTTTGTACTTGCTGGTATTTGAAAAGTGAGCCGCCTTGGTTTTAGTGTTCGTCACCGCTGATTAACTTGGCCTCACATCCACCCAGTCAGATCCTCTGTTGTATCAATATAATTCTCTATAAAACCTGACATGCTCTTTCTCTCTTTATTTCACCTTCACGTCTCGGATAGAGCAGATGTTATCATCCGTTTAATCAGCTGTGATGTCTTCGAGTGTGATGGAAACCAGGCAGAAAGGCAGACTTAAAGCTCCTGTGAGTAGCTGGTCATGAGGAAGAATTAGATCCACAGTGAGGCCTCTTTATGACCCACAGGAGTAAACAAAACCATCAGTATCAAGCTTGACTGTGTCTGTGGTGAGTTGTAATGCATGTGAACTCTGTAAGAGAGTAGGGGTTAAAGCTGGGGTTGGCAGTCTCGGAAAACTAGCATGAATTTGAATGTAGCATTTCCTCAGGACTCCGTCTAACCTCTCCACAATCTTGAGATTTGTCTTAACTAACTTTTTATTTTGGTTTTCTAAAGAATTGTGCAGATGTTTCATGAAGCACCAGCTGCTGCCTGTAAGAACACTGAAAATCGTTTTAACATCACAAGCTGTCTGGTTTAAGATCTTATGTTAATGTCACATGCATCTGTAAATCCTGCATTTGAATTGTCTCTGATTCCTGATTTGCAGTGAGTTCATCACTCACAGCACAAACAGCCTGTGCTCCCAGGCTGCTCCGCCTCCCTGGATGGTGCTCCTGAGTTTTAAGTAGGGACCAGCAGAGCTCTGCATTGATTATTCATGTACACTTGAGATGGGAACTTTCCAGTGCAGCTTTGCTGGATGGAAAAACACCCACACACCACGTTCTTCTCCTGGTTATGATCCATGACCGGCCGTAATCACAGTCTGCTGTGCTGCCAGGTGAGTGTGTTTCCTTGCACAGATAAACCACCTGCCTTTACAGACATTATTCACCTGCACCACCTGCTCAGTTGACAAGCAGCATCTGTGTGTGTGTGGTGTTGCTTTTCATATTCACTGGGCTGATGAAGCACATCGGTCTGACAGGGATGAGCACAGTTTTTCTCTACATGTGATTGTAGATTACAGATTGTATTGCTCAATAGATGAAGAGCTGTGATATTGAAGCAATGTGTCACATCACTGATCAGACCTCTCCTGAAATCTCATTGATAAGAGTTTCAGCTGAAGAAGTTTCGGTTTTTCCAAACTGCTTAACCCGGATAGACAATCCCAGACACAAAAAAACTGATCTGCTGCAGAACATGTTGATAAAAACAGATTTTGAAAGCATGTAATCACCCTATATTCAACTGAAAATAGTGCAAAGCCAACATAAAATGTTGAAACTGTGTGATGTATGATTGTTCTATTACAATGATGTGCTCATTTTAAAATAGATGCTAGCAGAACTTTGAAAAAATTGGGACAGGGACATCATAATTTCCTCAAACAAAATATGTACTGATTCAGAGAATCTGTAGAAATCTATGTACAAAAGAGACTAGGACAAACCCACCACTGAAAGGCCATGATCTTCAGAAACAGACCTGACTCGGCACGGACTTAGCCTAATGGTTAAGTTGCCTGCGGCCTCTTTCCTGCATGTCATTCCCCAACTCTCTCCCAGTTTCCTACACTAACCACTATCCTCTCCTCTGTAAAATAAAGGTGTAAAAGCCCCAAATATATAACTAAAAAAAAACAAAACAGACCTGACTCTGTAGTGGAAGTCACTGCATGGGCTCAAATCACTTCTAAAAACCCCTGTATCTGAACATAGTTCGTTGCTGCAATCACAAACGCAGAATAAAACTGTACCATGCAAAGAGGAAACTATATAAACATAATCCAGAAATGCTGCAACTATTTTGAAACGTGTTGCTGGCATCACATTTTAGATTATATACATTATTTTTTTTATTTTGCATCAACATAAACAAATATTTTCAATTTGACACTTAACAGTAAACATGTTGACACAGGTATCATCGGTTTCAGGTAGCTTGGAAGTTGCCAGTATTCTTACATTTAAGTGATGTGTAAACTACTGATGTGAGAATATAAGAAATACTAATTTATTTTAGTAAATAGACTCAAAACTGATGCATGATGTTGCATAAAGTTTTAAGTGTCTCAACACTCACAACCAAGCCATGCACACTTGAATCAACCCTTTCCTCTCCCCCCAGGCAGGTCAATCAATCAATCTCTATTTGTATAGCGCCAAATCACAACAAACGTTATCTCAAGACGCTTTTACAAACATAGGAGGTCTAGACCACTCTATGTCAAATTATGAACAGAGACCCAACTTCAAGACAGGGTAAGACTCAGTCTGACCCTACCTTAATCCATCATGAGCATTGCACATCACAGTATTTAGCTAGTCACAGTGGTGAGGAAAAACTTCCTTTTAACAGGCAGAAACCTCAGGCAGAACCAGACTCATGTTAGACAGCCATCATGCCTCGACCGAGTTGGGTCTGGAAAGACAGATAGAGGGGAGTAAGAGAGAGAAGTGATAGTGATGAGACGAGTCGTAGAAGCTGTTGCCGCTGGAGTCCAGCACGTCCGTATCAGCTGGAGTCCAGATCGTCCACAGCAGGAGGACGTCTACGGCAGCTCAGAGGAATCTACGAGACAATGGAGCTCAGGGACTCCAGAAAGGTCTATGGTTAGTAACTTTAATGGGACAGGTAGAGTTAAAGTAAGTGATGAAGGGGTTGGGGGGAAGGGGGTGAGCTAGGATCCCAGTGTGTCAGTGTGCTAGTTCCCCCGGCAGTCTAGGCCTATAGCAGCATGACAAAAGCTGGTCCAAGCCTGATCCAGCTCTAACAATAAACTTTGTCAAAAAGGAAAGTTTTAGGTGACATGATTCTTTCAAACAGATATGGCCTTCTGCTGTTCAGTGCATTTTGGATGACATGTTGGATGTTAACGACTGATCACATTTCCAACAAAATCCCAATTTAAAGGTATAATGAACCTGTTAAATACTGCCAAATTCATCTGGATGATATTCACAGTTTCATTGATGTAATTCAAATTTTAAAAAAGAAAGAAAGGAACGACTCAAGCTTAAAATCACAGCTGACAATTTCAGATATCGCCCCTTTTTATCAGGATAGTAGTGATATGAAATGATAAATATAACATTTAACATTGGAGAATCAGAAAGTAGGGGATAGTTTGGGATTTTTGCTTGAAAAACTACCTGGTAGTTTATTTTATCATCAATTAGTTTCTGTCCTCTGTCGATGGATCTATCATTCCTTCCACAGTATGCACTGTTTGCTTTTTTTTCTTTTTCTTAACACTTAATTTTAAACATTTAATATTGAAACCAAGGATGTAGTGATCATACATAAAGATAAATCACAGACCAATTGAGGTCCACTTTGATTTGAGTAATTTTTGTATTTATTCCAACTTACAAACACACACACACACACACACACACACACACCATGCAGCTGGCTCCAACCTCCTCAAATATGTATGCAGGTGCCGTATGCACAAACATGACTGTTGGTTAGTTTCCAGGTAACCGAGCTGAAAGCAGGAAGATGAGTAGTAATATGTCCAGGTGCAGCAGCAGCAGAATACACAGACTCTGCTGTTTACATATCTTCTCACCCCTCTTAACCCGCCTGCACGTGCTCCTGACCCAGCTTGATCCAGTGAAAAATGCAGATGAGTTTCTATGTGACATTAAAGTGTGGTTATGAGATTACCTCTCAGTGGAGGATGTTACTGAGATCATATTAAGACTTCAGCACCTGGGTCTCTCTCCTGTTCTTCCCCTCTTAATGGACAACAATCAAATTCATTCAGATTCTGAATCAAACATGAGCTGTCCTATTATATATATTATATAACACTGCAGACTAATGCTTCCCTGCTTTGGATGAGATGGATCATTGGGGCTCCTGACATCATGTTGTGCTTGGAGACCTTGGTGCGTCAGGTGCTTTGGCTAATAATTGATAGATTTGGAGAGGCGCATGTGGTGGGTTCACAGCTGGCTGGCTCTCAGTTGAGTCTGCTGTGACTATGGTTCAATGAAGACCAGAGTCAAAAACTGGACACCAAGTTCTGACACCAGAACCATGAGTCCTCTGCTCGCCCTTCTGACATGTCTCGCCTTCACATCTTCGGCCGCTAAACCCAACGCTGGTTTCAAAACGTGGGGGCGTTTCAGCAAGCTGCCCTATCCAGGAGACAAGGCTTTCCTCTACGATACCTTCCCCAAAGACTTTATCTGGGCGGTGGGCACAGCGGCGTACCAGGTGGAGGGCGCGTTTGAGAAGGACGGGAAGGGGCTCTCTATTTGGGACACTTTTACGCGCGGTGGGACCCGGACTGTCACCGGGGACGTGGGCAGCGACAGCTACCACAACATCCAGGCCGACATCCGAGCCATCAAGCAGCTCGGGGTCAGCCACTACAGGTTCTCCTTGTCCTGGTCCAGGATCTTCCCAAACGGGACCCGTGGGAGCTATAATGAAATCGGGACAAACTATTACCGGAACCTGATCAAGAGGCTGAAGGAGTCCCGCGTGCAGCCGATGGTCACGCTCTACCACTGGGACCTGCCCGATCACCTTCAGCAGACTATGGGGGGCTGGACTAACCCGGAGATGGTGGACATCTTTAAAGACTATGCTGACTTTTGTTTTCAGACTTTTGGGGAGGATGTGAAGTTCTGGATCACCATCGATAACCCGTTTGTGGTGGCGCGTCACGGGTATGGAGACGGGACGGTCGCTCCTGGGATAAAGAATGACCCTGATCTTCCGTTTCGGGTCGGACACAATCTCCTCAAGGTGGGTGGAGGACGACAGGTTAAAGTTTCAAGTGTAGATACCAAAAGTTACTTTTAATAAGTTAAAAGAAAAATTCTAGAACCAAACAAAGACCCTCCTTGACCAATAACACTTAAATACAAAATATCTAAAATGGCAAGAAACAGTTTGTGTACACTTCTAATGAGTACTGTTTTAATTTTATAAATTAAATTAAAGGTGCAGTTGGTAGGAATGGGGTAAAAAAACAATACTTTTTTTGTGCTAGGTTTGGAAAAAAAGTCATAATACCCATCAGTACTCATCAGTAATTGAAGTAATTTGAGATTATGGCAAAATCTCTGTTTTTCAATGCCTTTGTATAAAGCAATGTTATTATTCCCCTCATCCCGTTATCAGGGACCAATCAGAGCTACTCTCTGACCCTCTGTCCTGATTGGTTGTTGGCCCCTACTAGGTCGTCCTAACTGGCTGGGAAGCCGGCACTACTTCCTCATAGAACACACATGAGAAGTAGGGGAAATCTGGTGGGGAGGGGTCGTGTTGACATTCGAAATCTCTCTCCGAACTGATGTTTGTATCTCGACTACCAACAGCGGCTTGGAGTCTTCCACATTACATCAGATAAATGGGATTTGTATGGAAATGTTTGTAAGAGAGGTCTATGGAATACAAACTTTGGTTTCCAAAAATTAGAAAACAATGCAATATTTCTATTCAAAATGTATAATAATGAATAAAAGGTTAAGTAAGGTAAGTAAAAGTATCAAAGCTCCTGTGAGGAGTTATTGACTGGCTATGGAAGCAACTTAATTTAATAGTGATGCCTCTATAAAACTTACAAAAGCAAATAATACCATCAACTTAAAGACTGACAATTTAATTTTTTGATTGTTGATGCCTGGAACTGTTAAGGGTTTGTGTGTACAGTGGTGTACTCAAGTTGTTTGAGGGGCAGGGGCGAAATCAACAAACAGGGAACCTCCTTTCAAACACTTACAGTTTAGGGTGAATTTAAAAGTACTGATTCAGCAGTAACAAAGAGGGGGGTCTGGTGGTCCTTCCCAAGAAAAAAAGGAGCATCTAACAGTGAATTTCCTGTATTGTGATGATTATTTTTGTGGGTATTTTTTTACATTAAGTTTAATAAAGGGGCACATAGAGGGCACTCTTTCATGCGTTTTCCAATGAAAGGGCACCTGAGAAGGCAATTTATAACATTGAACACAAACAATCAATCAGCTCTAACTATAAGCTTTATCAAAAAAGAGAGTTTAGAGCCTAATCTTTAAAGGAGAGAGATCTTAAAACAAAGGTCCTTGTAGGGTACTAGTACAAAGGTAGAGTGTATATATTTATTTCTACCATTGCTTTAATACTTTTTTTATGTTTTAAATTCTTTTTTAATCTTCTAAGCTGACATCTTTCGATGATGTGTCTGTCCTTAGCTTTGGTGTGTAAAGGTCTGTCAATAACTGATTAAATGTAAAGTTGTGTTAGTGTTTGTACTTCATTAGTCCAGAGTAAAGCTTTTTGAAATATGGTTCAGCTGATGAGTTTTCTTTCCTTATATCATCCTCCTCTGTCTCACCATTATTCCTTTCTCTCCGTCTCCAGGCTCATGCAGCCGCCTGGCATCTCTACGACCAACATTACCGCCCCCGTCAGCAGGGCAAGCTGTCCATGGCTCTGGCCTCCCACTGGATCAAACCCAGCCGCACCCGCCTGGAGAGCCTTCGAGAGTGTCAGTGCTCCCTGGACCACGTCCTGGGCTGGTTCGCCCGACCGCTCTTCACAGACGGAGACTACCCCCCCTGCATGAAGGCCAGGCTAGGCTCACGTCTGCCGTCCTTCACCGAAGAGGAGAGGGAGTATGTGAATGGGACAGCGGACTTCTTTGCCCTCTCTCATGGAGCAGCTGTCAGCTTCCACCTCATCAACGATAGCCTCAAGTTCGGCCAGCTAGAGGATCTTGATCTGAGGATGCTGCTCTACTGGATCAACGCCGAGTACAGCAGGCCGCCTATATTTGTGGTGCAGAGTGGCTGGTAGGTGTAGATGTTGATTTGTGTTCTTCTTGTTTGTTTTTCTAGTGATGTCTGAATCATGCTTTCACTGCTGCTCAACACAGGTACGTCCTCAGCAACACTAAGACAGAAGACTCTAGACACATGTACTACCTCAAGAGGTTCATCGCAGAAGCTCTGAAGTGTGAGTGAAGCCAAAGTCTGAACATCACATTCCTGTATCTCAAGCAGGGAAGAGTTGTGTTTTAAATCTGTGCTGTCCATCTGTCTGTAACTGTGTCTCAGCGATCGTGATCGATGGAGTAAATGTGATCGGATACATAGCCTGGTCTCTGATAGACGGCTTCGAGTGGCACAGGGAATACAGGATACGACGGGGACTTTACTACGTCGACTTCAAAACTTCTGACATGAAGAGGGAGCCAAAGACATCTGCCACTTTTTATAGGTACGTGTCTATGGGAGGTAAGGAGGGTTTCATAAAAGACAGACTGAAGTATGCAGATTTGAAGATGCAGGTTCAGATGTGGATGCAGAGGTCTTAAAAAACCTTGTGTCCTGATTACCTGTCCTGATTTGTAACAGAGCACATTTGCTGTTTACACGTATCTGTAACCAGTGAAGGATTTGAGTACAAATCACTACAACTTTAAAGTACCAATTTTAAGCTTTTTTGCAATCTTGTCCTTTTGGCTTGATTACTGTAATGCACTTTATATTGGAGTTAGTCAGTCCTCCCTTGCACGTCTCCAGTTGGTGCAAAATGCAGCACCTCTTAACTGGAGTACCTAAGAGGGAGCACATAAATCCAATCCTGGCCTCCCTCCACTGGCTACCTGTGCACTTTAGAGTCCATCTTAAGATTCTTTTTTTGTTTTTAAATCTTTAAATGGTACCTCTCTGAGCTCCTTCACCCCTACGCTCCTGCTCAGTGCCTCAGGTCAGCTGATCTGCTGCTCCTGGAGGTACCGAGGTCAAAGCTCAAAGAGGATAGAGCTTTTTCTGTTGCTGCTCCTAAATTATGGAATGAGCTTCCCCTCCACATTAGACAAGCCTCCTCACTGTCCATTTTTAAAACTTGTCTTAAAACCCATTTTTATGCCTTGGCTTTCAACCCTGCATGAGACTCTGCTCCTGTTTTAGTGTTTTATGGTTTGATTTTATTTATTGTTTATATTGTTTTATAGTTTTATGCCTGCTTTGTTTGTCTATTTATGTACAGCGCTGTGTTTCAGCTGTGGTTGTTTTTAAAGTGCTTTATAAATAAAGTTGAGTTGAGTTTTAAAACTTAAAACAAATTTAAAATTCGGTTTTTATTGTTCCTAAAGAAATGTCATCCAGAAAAACGGGTTCCCAGAGCTCCCAGAAAACCAACCTGCACAAGGGGTGTTCCCATGTGATTTTGCCTGGGGGGTGTCTGCCAACTCCATTCAGGTATGTACACATACACTACTTACAAAAAAGTTAGGGTGGATACCACAACTAAAAATGTCAACATCTCAATAACTTGTCATGTTTCCTTGAGAAGAAATCACAGCTTCTCATCAAGAGGATCTGCCCTCAGGTCATTCAGGTTCAGGGTTACGACCCTCTACATGACGACTCAGTACTGCTGGTGATGGATTGTTAGGGTGTGGTCTTGGTCTCATGATGTCAGAATGTGAACAGCATGATGAAGAGGATTGTTAAAATACAAACCAGAACATTTAGAGGTCGATTATGGATCAGAACCTTGTTGTGACTTTTGAGGTTGATCATCTTGTTAGTCTCATCTAGTCGCCAATTTCGTTGTGAAGGACCTGCTGATGAATGACAGGGTACACACGCCATCATGTCAATAAACTGACATTCACAATAGAAGATATTTGCTATGGTGTTTCCAACCCTATTCAATATCAGAGGTCCTATTGTAGAGATCCAAAAACAGATGTAGGATCAGTGTTTGGTTTTTTTCATATAACTATATTTATGAAATCTTGAGCTTATATAACATACACTACTCTCAAAAAGTTAGGGATATTTGACTTTCTGATTACATTTATGGAAAATATAAGAAGTTCATGCTACAGTGATATCATATCATGAAAGTAGTGCATTCAATAGAAGCATAAAATGGTAATTACTTCGTCTCGGACAATTTATTTTAACAAAAGCTAACAGCAGTGATGGGTATACCACAACAAAAAATGTCAGTGTCTCAATAACTTGTCATGTGTCCTTGAGCATCAATTCACAAGTCCACTTATTGTCTGCTGAGGTGTTCCTCTCTTCTTGAAGAGCTGCCCCCAGGTCATTCAGGTTCTGGGATGCAGGGTTCCGACCCTCCACATGATGACTCAGTACTGTTGTTGATGGATTCTTAGGGTGTCGTCTTGGTCTCATGATGTCAGAATGTGAACAGCATGATGAAGAGGACTGTTTAAATACACACCAGAACATTTAGAGGTCCATTATGGATCAGAACCTTGTTGAGGTTGATCATCTTGTGAGAGAACAGCATGTTGTGCAGTAAGTACTGAACATTGGACAGATGGACATGTGCAGAGCCGGCCCTAAACGACTTGGTGCCCTAGCCTAGGCAAGATTTTAACCAACTCCAACAATCACATCACATATACGCTGACCGACAACTGACATAAAGCTTTATGTTTTACACGTTTCCTTTGTTTTAAAATAAAAATGAACTCTAAAAGAAAATTAATGAAATGGTAATAACAGCGATATTTAGCAGGAAAATAATTATACAATTTCAAAATGCATAATGTAATAGTAGTAGAATTTATTCAGTCATTATATAACACAATCATTTTCACAGTACAGACACTTTCAACAAAGAAACAGTAATGTATTAAGTGATGACCGAAAAGGCAGAAGCAAAAAGGTTTATTTAAGCCTTGCCTACATTTTCTATCTAATAAAGCGAACAGCTTCCAAAGTGTAAAGAAAACAACAACAACAAAGCAAAAACAGGTAAATCATGAACACTTAAAGACTTCAAAAACTGCTTTGCATACCATTATTTTTAAAACCAAAAGTGAATCACAAGCTTTTAAATGTTTACTGGCATCATTCCGCAATTTAATCCAAAATTAAATTTGATAAAACAATATATTTTTTCCTATAATCTTCACATTTTGTTCCTCACTCATTTAGCGGTGCCACTATGGTTGGCTGGCGTCCCTAGCATTTGCCTATACTGCCTATGCCACGGGCCGGTCCTGGACATGTGCATTCAAAAGTTTAGAGAAGGTCAAATTAAGTTCATATGTAAAGGTTAAACTGCATTTTAGGTGCATTCTGAATTTTCATCAGAGAGCCGAATATGCCTAACTTTTTGTGCATGTCTCTGTTTGTGCCAAAATGAAGAGCTCTGATTTCCACTGAAACATGATGAGAGTACTTCCTCACACATGAAGACACTTGAGGAAACATTAACTGTGTATTAACTTTGGTTCAAAGTCTCAGTATAAACTTTAATATCTAGCCAAGCGTGAGCTTCTGTTGACTCTGCAAAAGTGACAGGCGACATTGTTTTCAACATTTGGTGCAGTTATCAGACATTTTTTAGACTCTTTAAATATATATATTTACTTTCTGAGTAATTCTTCTCCTCTGTGTCTAAGTTCATTACTATTATTGCAGATTTCATGGTGAAAGTCCAGTCTAGAAACATCCACAATGATGAGTGATGAATCCTCTCTCTTAATGATAAACCACACAACCTTCCACCGTCTGCCGAGCGGCTCCAGCTGTCCTTATCTGTTTGCCCCATTTTGCCTTTATTTGCGTTTGTGTTGTATTCAGTAAATGCAGTGTGTGACTGAGTGAGTGAGGGCATGTTTACGCTTCTTCTTCATGTCACAGGTGGAGACTACACCCACCCTGTTTGCAGACCCCAACGTGTATTTGTGGAACATCTCCAATAACGGGGAGCTGATGAAGCTGGAGGGCGTCGGTGCTCCACCTTTACGGCGACACGCACGTTGTGCAGATTACGCCACCATCAGACAACAGGTGATTAACTTTACATATTTAAAGACATTCTCTGTAATTAGTATGATGACATCTTTTTTTTAGACTTTGGAAACATATTTGTAGATGAATGTCCGTCAGAAAAGAGAAAAGTCAAACTGAGTGAGTGGTATCAATGCCTGACTTGTTAGCTGACAGGCTGCAGAAGTGCACTGGAAAAAATGCCCCTCCAAAAACAAGAAAATAATTTTATTTCAAGGTACTTTTACCTTGAAATAAGCAAAAACAATCTGCCAATAGAACAAGTGAAAATGTGCTTAAAATAAGACGTTATATTTAGAAAACTGATCTTAAAATGAGCAGGGAAAACTTATTTTAAGCAATATTTTACCAGTATTTTAAAGCTTAGTGTCTCAGAATAAGCCAGAAACGCTAACAATTAGTATTCTTTCATTCAAAAATGGAGTTTGGAATAATACATTTCATGTCAATTTCTTCCTTTGAGATATATTCACCTTAATTTGAGTTGTATTATAGCGGCACTTCTCTAGGTTTAAGACCATCTTGTACTTGAAATAAGATGAAAAAGTTTAATTTGAGCATTTTGAGATATAATGTCTTCTCATAGTGAGCTGGATATACTACAGGGTTCCCACACGTCCTGGAAAACCTGGAAAACAGTTGACCAGTTTTCCAGTACTGGAAAACACCTGGAAAATGGGAGAAAAAATAAAATGTCCTGGAAAATCACAGATAGTCCTGGAAAATGATTCCAACATGGCTGCGTTTGACCTGACCCTATTAACAAAACACATCCCCATTCATTGAAAGTTGAGTGCACACTGTGCTGGAAAAGACAGCGACACTGCACAACTTTATTCACATCTTTTCTCCTTCACTTCATAATCATGCATTCATAGAAAACGGGGGTACGTTGTTTATGTTTTATGGTACATTTGGCTCAATTACCGTACTCTAGCTCAGTTGTTCTCAAAGTGGGGTCCTGGGACCCCTGGGGGTCTGCGAACCATAGCGTGGGGGTCCATGAAATAATTTGAATACATTTCTAGTAAATCATAAAATTGTGCTGTGTCATTACAAAACAGCATACACCATTGTTATGATACCATTTGGTGGCTTGAAGGGATATGTGAGTCTTGCTGCTGTTAATTTTCTGAAAGCGTTGAAGATCAATTACTTGAAAAGTATAAATGCTGTCATGTTGAGTCCAGAAGGAATGAAATGATCCTCTGTTTTAAAGTATACATGTTGTTAGGGTTAGGGTTAGGGTTGAGATTAGGGTTAGGGTTAGGGTTAGGGTTAGGGTTGAGATTAGGGTTAGGGTTGTGATTAGGGTTAGGGTTAGGGTTGAGATTAGGGTTAGGGTTGAGATTAGGGTTAGGGTTGAGATTAGGGTTAGGGTTGTGATTAGGGTTAGGGTTAGGGTTGTGATTAGGGTTAGGGTTAGGGTTAGGGTTGTGATTAGGGTTAGGGTTAGGGTTGAGATTAGGGTTAGGGTTGTGATTAGGGTTAGGGTTGAGATTAGGGTTAGGGTTAGGGTTGTGATTAGGGTTAGGGTTAGGGTTAGGGTTGTGATTAGGGTTAGGGTTAGGGTTGTGGTTAGGGTTAGGGTTGTGATTAGGGTTAGGGTTAGGGTTAGGGTTGAGATTAGGGTTAGGGTTAGGGTTGTGATTAGGGTTAGGGTTAGGGTTAGGGTTAGGGTTAGGTTTAGAACCAGAACTAGACTTAAGCATACAGAACCAAACTCATGCAAACAGAACCAGAATCAAGAACCAGAATCAAACTCAACCAGAACCGAACCAGCACCGAACCAGAACTGAACCAGAACAGAACCAGAACGAACCAGAACCGGAACTGAACCGAACCAGAACCGAACTAGAATCGTACCAGACTTGAACCAGAACCGAACCAGAACCAAACCAGACCCGAACCAGAATCGAATCGGAACCGAACCAGAACCGAACCGAACCGAACCAGAACCGAACCAGAACCGAATTGAACCAGAACCGAATCGAACCAGAACCGAACCAGAACCGGAACCGAACCAGAACCGAACCAGAACCGAACCAGACTTGAACCAGAACCGAACCAGAACCGAACCAGAACCGAACCAGACCCGAAACAGAACCGTACCAGAACTGAACCAGAACCGAACCGGAACGGAACCAGAACCAGAATCAAACTCAACCAGAACCGAACCAGCACCGAACCAGAACTGAACCAGAACAGAACCAGAACGAACCAGAACCGGAACTGAACCGAACCAGAACCGAACTAGAATCGTACCAGACTTGAACCAGAACCGAACCAGAACCAAACCAGACCCGAACCAGAACCGAACCGGAACCGAACCAGAACCGAACCGAACCGAACCAGAACCGAACCAGAACCGAATTGAACCAGAACCGAATCGAACCAGAACCGAACCAGAACCGAACCAGAACCGGAACCGAACCAGAACCGAACCAGAACCGTACCAGACTTGAACCAGAACCGAACCAGAACCGAACCAGAACCGAACCAGAACCGAACCAGACCCGAAACAGAACCGTACCAGAACTGAACCAGAACTGAACCAGAACCGAACCGGAACGGAACCAGAACCGAACCAGAACTGAACCAGAAACGAACCAGAACCGAACCGGAACCAAACCAGAACCGTACCAGAACCAAACCAGAACCGAACCAGACTTGAACCAGAATCGAACCAGAACAGAACAGAACAGAACCAGAACCATACCAGAACAGAACCAGAACTGAACTAGAAATGTCTGGGTTCAAATCTGCTCTACAGTAAAGTTTCCTTCTATGTCCTTGTTATAAGTCCTGTCCAACAAACAGAGTACACTCTCTAACTGTGCTGCATTCATGTTCTGTCATCAGGGTGTTACAAGTTGAAGTTGTGCCATGCTCACTCCCCTTCCTCTCTTCAGGTGGATGAAATCCGGCAGGTGGGGGTAAACCACTTCCACTTCTCGCTCAACTGGTCCGCTCTGGTTCCCCTAGGCAACGTCACTCACCCAAACACCACCCTGCTGGGCTACTACCGCTGTTTCACCCGTCAGCTGCTGCAGGCCAACGTCACACCTGTGGTCACTCTGTGGCACCACACACGCCAGCGCAGCAGCCTGCCAGCCCCACTGGACACCTGCAACAAGTGGCTGAACAGGTCAGATGATCCAGAGATGATGACCTGAGGCTGCTCTTTGATACATGGGGATGAATTCTGTGCCTGATAAATCTGCAACCCTTGTGAGTTATTAAATAAGTGAATGTGACTTAATTTCTCAGGGAGACTCCAGAGGCGTTTGCAGAGTATGCCAGACTTTGTTACAGAGAACTCGGGGCCCATGTGAAGATGTGGATCACCCTGAATGAGCCCAATGATGAGATGGTGACTTACCAGGAGGGGCATCAGATGCTGCGGGCGCATGCTCTGGCTTGGCATGCTTACGACAGTGAGTTCAGACATGCACAGGGAGGACAGGTCAGTACACCTGCAGTGCTGGGACTGATTGGACTCAAAGGAGTACTGGGATTTATCATTGTCTTTAATCAAAGCCTTCAGTATTTAGAAATGCTTCAGCTACAAATGCTAATTCCAAAACATTGCTACCCTCTGATGCAAGACCAGAAGACTTGACAATGCTTTTTAGAACATGTTAATAAATGCATAAGATGATATGGATAAGAGTAACAGGTATACTTTGTGTTGTGTCTCAGGTGTCCCTGGCTCTGCACATGGACTGGGTGGAGCCAGCCTTTTCATTCAGCCGTGAAGACGTGGAACCAGCCAAGAGAGTTTTGGACTTCAGTGTGGGCTGGTTTGCAGAACCCATCTTTGGCAGCGGGGATTATCCACTGGAGATGAGGAGCTGGCTGCGTCAGCTCAACTCACTTGAGTACTCACATCTCACTCTTTCTACACAGTCACAGTTTGTTAGCCTTGGAATCTGCATTTTCTGTTCACAGTCACAGAAAGAAATGAGTAACAGAGAATTCAGCCTCAGAATGATCTTGTTTTGATATGGTTTGGATCCCCCGTCAGGCAGGTTCCTGTCTGTGTTGAGTTTGCATGTTCTCCCTGTGCATGCGTGGGCTCTTTCCGGGTACTCTATCTTCCAGTGATGGGTTTCTGTTAAATGAAGACCTTTCAGGGATGCATGCATCTTCAGGAAACCTGCAAAATACAGTACTTCCTAATCTTCACTAGATTAGATTATGCATGATCAAGTCTTGATTTTGAACCCTGGGCTGAGTAGAATGGAAATGTAATCAATGAAACATGGTTGGATATCAGTTTTCAAGCTTACAGAGCGCTCTGGCATTCATATGTAATATCACAGTAAATAGTTAACTAGTCTGAAGCTAAATTACTCCTATTTACCTTTTACAGACTACTGTTGTATGACGTCCTGTTTCATCTCTTCTGTGTTTTAATTCCACAGCCTGCCAGTGTTCAACGAGGAGGACAGACAGCTGGTTAAAGGCACATATGACTTCTTTGCCATCAGTCACTTCAGCACGAAGCTGGTGACGCACGCCAAAGAAGACCCGTAAGAAGAAATCCTCTTAGTCTACATATTGATAAAAGCAGGGACCAAAACCAAGATTTTAGATTTAGAAACAGCTTCTGCACCATCTTTCTCTCTGCAGGTACACCTACACAGATTTGTTAGAGGTCCAACACATGATTGACACCACGTGGATCATGTCCCCGAGGCCTGTGGTACCCTGGGGCCTGAGGAAAGCTCTCAACTGGGTAAGACTGGAGGGTCTGAGTCACTGTTGTACCTTACCTTGTTTACCCCAACGCTGCTACTACAGCATCACGATCAAACACATCTCCCCCTCCAGTTTGAAATTAGGATTCTCATTTCTCTTCTGTAGTTCCTAAAAGATAGAATCATGGCGTGATAAGTTCCATTAAAACTTGTTATATTTCCCTCCTGCTGTCTAAGGTGAAGGCACATTACTCTGATGTCCCGGTCTACGTGATGGCTAACGGGGTCCAGGAAGACCCAGCCCACTTCAAAGACAGCCTAAGAGTCTACTACCTGTACAACTACATCAACGAGGCACTGAAAGGTGAGGCTTCACACAGGAACATCTGGACTCTTTTACAAGCTGAACGTTGTTATGATTGTGTGTGTGTGTCATTCAGAGTGATCAGTGTTTGAAGCTTCTCTCCCTTCAGGCCTCAGCACAGTTTAATGATTAGTCAGGTATTAGGGCGACTGACCCCTGAACGGTCAGCTGACTTGGAGCGCACACAAAAATATCAACACAGATACTCACTCTCCAGCTGATTACTGAGTCAAGGTTACTCACTGCCCTGGGATCTGTCCTTGTGGAGTTTATTTGATCTCACTTTGAGGGGACCGTCCTGTCACTCTTGATGTGCTCACAGGATCATAATGTTATAATGTTGTAGTGCTCTCTGTCACCACTGGATGGCATCCAACTTCAGAAAACAGTCTGTTTATTTAGCCTTACATTTAAATTATACAGAAGTGTAAAAAAACTGCTCTGTTTTGTCTATGTGCCCTGCCGTTTGTGAAGCACTTTGTAAACCGTGATTTTTAAAAGGTGCTATGTAAATAAAGGTATAAATGGATGAATCCTCTTGTTCCTTCCTCAGCGTACACTCTGGACGGCGTGAACCTGAAGGGTTACTTCGCCTACGCCCTGAGCGACCAAAGGGACCCAGGCTTCGGTTTGTACGGCCAGGTCCAAGACGAGGTCATCGTCAAGGCTTCGCTCTCCAATTATCGTAACATCATCCAGCACAACGGCTTCCCCATCATGGAGGCTGAGCCCCAGCAGTGTCCCAGCATGCCTCAGCCCTGCACAGGCTGCCAGGAGCTGGTCAGGAAGCCTTTGGTGGGCTTCCTGACTCTGGTGGGCTCAGGGATGCTCATCACTATGGGCCTCGTTATCTACTACACAGCCAAGAGACACAAAGAGTATTACTGATGGATGCGACTTTGGGGTTGTGTCTTGTGAATGACACAAGAAGGAACAGGGATTCGTTGTTTTCTGGAGTGCAGTGTAGTCCCTGAATTATTGCACTTCTTTTGACTTTCTCATTAAATTAAGCTGCTTTATTTAACTTATTTGACTAACTTCTTCTAATTCTAAGTTTTATCACTGTAACTGAATAGTATGTTGTGTGTGTTTGTTTAAAAACCTGAGGTAACTTTGACAGTAAACAAAACATAAACGCTGAAAGACGCTTTCTGTTTTAACTTTATTTTAAAGACTCAATTTAATCAGGCTGAAGAAATCCTCGAGTTAAAATTGTTTTATAAATGACTTCATGCACATCTTGACTGAAGTCTTCCTCCAGATGAACTCTAACCAGAGTGAAGTAAATGGAAAGAGGTTGAAAATTCCTGAAAAAGTCCTCCTGGATCAAGAGGACTTAGAGTGCATCAGATCTAAATGTCTTAACAGTCTAAGAAATCTAACTGAGGTGGGGTTCATCTGTCACATAAACATCTACTCTGATGTAGGGAGATAAAAAACATCAACAAGTTATCACTTTATTCTTTTGTACTTCAACACCAACTGCTTGTTTTGACCATAGACGGTATAAATAATGGACGTTGTATCTGAGAATAGAGAAATTAACTACTCAGACCTAAACTGTTTTTTGAACCAGACTGTCAACATGTTTATTTCTGCTGTAAAGATCATCTTCTTTGAATTGCTGTGTATGTGGTTTCTGGTGTTTCTGCAGCCAGCCTCAAGTGGACGCTCGATGAACTGCAGGTTATAACACTTCTGCTTCATATTTCAAGACCGGGGGTTGCCGCTTGGTTTTGACATTGTACTTAAACATTTCTGAAATGACCTCCTCCACGTTTTGTAGCTTTTCCTCATTCTCTACAATCCTCGCCTCAGCTTCGTCCAATCTTGAGTTTGCCTTTGCATTTTCGTCTTTAATATCTTCTCGCTGTTTTGTGTTGTCTTGCCTGAAATCCTGTATTTCTAGAAGGATCAGAGTCAGGTTCACGGGTTCTTCCTCTTCGTCCACTCCATCTCTCTTGTTGCTAGTCCGATTACTGCTGTTGCTGCAGTCCACTGGTTTAAATATACTTTGGGCAGGTTCTTCATTCTTAAATTTAGATGCCATCCTCGCCCCTTTCATAGTAAAGCTTGAAATGCAAAAATACTTCAAAATTGTTGACTTTAGGGTGAAGTTATTTCACTGTTGTCGAGAGGGCTTTTCTTGTGCTGCCATCCCCTGTGACCCAAGTCCCTCTTTGACCTTATACTTTAGTAAATTTAAAGATGATCACTAAAAGGGTTTTTCAGTTTTTTTGAGCTCTTGCACTCCAACATAAGTTTCCCCATGGAGCTAAGAGAAGAAATCCAAACCATACCTGCCTGTATGGTTTCACCCAACAAACAAAAAGACTATCTTAAGTTTTTTTTTTATTGAGTTTATTCTCGCTAGTTTTTGCTGATTGTGTTCCTAACTCACAGTAAACTTCTTCACTAGATTTTTTTTTCATGCATTAGATTTCAATCTTGGGGCGGCTGTGGCTCAGTGGTTAGAGTCGGTCGTCTATCAATCAGAAGCTTGTTGGTTTGATCCCAGCTCCTGCAGTCACATGCCGAAGTGTCCTTGATGAAGACACTGAACCTCAAATTGCTCCCGCTGTTTTTCCAGAGGTGTGTGAATGTGAAGGAAAGAGATTAATACTGATGGTCCCTCACTTTAACAGCCTCTACCATCAGTGAGTGAATGGGTATGAATGGGTGAATATGACGAGTAGTGTAAAAGCGCTTTGAGTAGTCAGACAGACTAGAAAAGCGCTCCAAAAGTCCATTTACACACCATTTTAACAACCCTGGTTTGATTGAAGCTAGTAACCTTTGTAATTTGTAATCCCCCCCCTTCTCTGTCTCTCTGTGTTTCTGCTACACTAAATAGCACTGTTAGCTGCACTGAGTTCAGGCTCATGATTTCAGAAGACGTGCTATATCAAGGACTCTGTAAATGAAAATTTAATCCACTCACTGATATTTATCGAGCCAAACGCCCTTAAAATATTTATTTATATTTGAAGGAACATATCTTGTACTTGAAGGATATTGACGATACAAATCATCACCATCTAACATCAAAACTGCTCTGTTTGGATTATCTATTATACACCACCAGAGTGAAAGTTTACAGAATGTGTACAGTGCTACAGTTTGGGGCAACAATCCACCACTTTATAAAGCAACAAACTAGAAATCGATGAAGAGTTATGTTGCAGTGTGCTGTGTCAATGTGACCACTATGCCTCAGAGTCCAGAGATAAATCTGTATGAAGTCTGCTGAAAGTCTTGGTGCACAAAGAGCGAGACATCAGAGTAAGGGAGGGCTGTTTGAGCTTCTACTGAAGTGCATTCAAAACATCATGGCGTCCAGACCGTCCTCCATGAACTTCTTGTAGATGGCCATGAACTTGGCGACGAAGGCCTCCAGGTGGTAAATAGCTTTGCTGCCCAGCTGAAGTCTGTGTTCGTAGTAGGCCGCCATGTGGGCCACCTCTGTCTTCAGCTGCCCGTCACAGTTACTCAGCAGCTCTGTCACCAGACTCTGTGAGTGGACAGGAAGAGGGGAACTACAGATCAATCCTTTAATTATTACTTCGAATGGTTTTAAAAGAGATGGATGAGGTGTAGCAGCGTTACCTTCATGATGATGTCAGGGGGGATGCAGTGAGTCAGGAGCTCGTACAGCCTGGCTCGAACTTCCAACAACCTAACACGAAGATTCATCTGTTAAATATCTTTACACGTCTCATCAGTTTGATCATACTGCTGATAATCTCTGCCACTGTTACCTCTGAGGACTCTGCTGGCTCACGATAGCATTAGCCGTCTCCCTGAGATACACCTCCCAGTCCGTCTGTGGGACGTCTTGGTCTGCTGAGAATGGATACCTGGAAAAGATTAACGTCATGTTTCACTTCCACACTAATCAACAGATTATGCTGAAGAGGAATGATAATACGCTATGTGACGACTCACTGCTGCACTCTGCAGGCCTCGCACATCAACAGGGCTTTACGAAGGTTGCGTCCGGACTTCTCAGAGATCTGCTTGGCCAGTTCAGGTGGGAGGATCAGACCCTCCTTTTTACAGACTGACGCCAGAACGCTGCACACCTGATGAACAGGAAAACACAGAGACAGAACAGAAAGGTGAATACATGATGTGACTAATATGCAACTCATTGAAATCTGAGCTAGAAATTGGATATGTCTTGCCTCTTCTGTGCTCGGCAGAGGAACTCGGATAGCCAGACAACGGCTCCTGATTGGTGCGATGACTTTGGAGGTGGAGGTGGAGCAGAGGATGAGGCGGCAGGTGCCCATGTATTTCTCCATCGTGCGGCGCAAAGCATGCTGTGCGTCCTTTGTGAGTCGGTCCACCTCTGTGAGCAACACAACTGAGAACAGAAGTTTGACAATTACTACCAGAGTGACAGATCGATATTCTAGCTTTACAAGGCGGCATCTGAGGAAAATAGTTTAAGACTGTTGACCAGCGCCTTTAAGTTCAAACTGACACTATGGCTGCATCTCAAAGCTCTTAACTTCAGTCTCCTCTCTCTTCTCTCCTGAATTTCCTGAGGGAACTTCCCAAAGGATTAATAAAGTATCTATCTGTCTATCTATCTATCTATCCTCTGCCGAACCAGAAGTAGTTACTTTAAATTAAGTGGCATCCCAAAGCTCTTAACCCTACTCAAAGGACAGAGGATGGAGGAGACTGATCGGAGGAGTGATGAGAGAGGAAACACAAGAACAGACTTCACTGAAATCTTTACCATATGTCTTTCCTACCTTTGAACTCCCTCTGGGTACTTGACTGGATCTGCTGAGACTGAGCCACGGTCTTGATCAGCTCTTGAATCACGACACGGTCCTGGTTCCCAGCATCACTATATGACAAATAACACCAATACTTGAGTCCAAATAAAATCTTAAACCCTTATTTATATTATTTGAAACAACAGATCAGTGATGCAGGAACATAGAAAAACCTTTACCTTGGGTTAACTTCCAAGTGGTAGTTACTGGCTATTGTGTTGATCTCAATTTTCTTCTTTGAGGGAGCCTGAGGAGGAGAACCCCAAAACATGAATGCAACTGATCTTTAATCATACTCTTTGATTATGGAGGAGATGTCTGTTATAACTGTGTCCCCTCTCACCACGATGGTTTGGTGCTCTATGCGGAGCTTCTCCACCCCGGCTCCATACAGCTCCCTCAGGAGACACATGATGCGGGTCTTCTTCCCCGCGCCTGAAGGGCCGTACACCAACAGGTGAGGGAAGTCTCCACATTGAACCTGGAACACACATTTACAAAGAGGTTTGCTTTATGACAAACTGAAGGAAATAGTCAGATTAATCTCGTAATGGTCGCACTCAAAGAACATGACATATCTGGGTTTCTGAGTATATATTTTACACTTCAGTAAATGATTTCACTTCATAAACATTATCTATAAAGGTAACCTCTGCATAACTGTCATTAATATCAGCCTTAATGCAGCTCTTGTGTATGATGCTAATGCTAATGCTAACAGTCACTACCTATTATAAGTATGTTCTCTCACCAGGTTCTTCAGTTGAGCCGCTTGCTCTTTGTGATAGTCGAGTTTCCCGAGCAGGGTTGGTCGGTATTTATCCACCCACAGACTCATTTTGTGATGGTTTTAGTAACTGTTGTTGTCCTTGTTGACAGCAGACAGGCAGCCCTTCACTAGCTCACTTTTCTCCCGCGAAATATTTTCTTATCCTGCTGTTTCCGGTTTCTCTACGGCGAGCGGAAAGGGTAAAAAATGTGAGCGAAGCGAAGGGCAAACTTTTGTTTCCTCGTGAAACCAACAAACCTGTGAGTACATTTTATACACTGTCATTTCCTATTTATCTAAATGATATCACTAAGATATTCTTACCAGTATCCTTTTGAATTTGTATTTTGATTAAAAACGTGTATTATTAGTTTTATTCAGTTGTGCCCACCTTGTTCCTGTCATTCCCAATCATTAGCCTACTCTCTTACCCCCAGTGACAAACATTTTCTGACATCAATGTATAAGCAGAGATTCATGTGCATACAAACCTATGAAACAAACCAGGATATTTTGTCTAGCTGATTGAAAGCCTAGCTGAGGCCTGCAAGGTTAAACCGGGTTCAAACAAACATTTTTGAAAGCAAACTCAAGATCTTACTTTATTTATTTGTTATCCAGTTAAAATTTGAGTCACTTTCTAAAGAATATACTGTCACATTTTAAATGATTATAGACAGATATATATATAATATTTATGTAGTTATTTATTTTTCTTTAATTTATTGTGAAATATAGTTTTTTCTTTTTGGTTATTAATTATTAGATCATCATTGAATGATTGTTACAGATTACCTCTCAGAATTTTAATATTTTACTGTGTTACTTTGCTGTATTTACTATCAATGTAGTATATTAGTTTATTTTACTGGTTTAATATTTTAGTGTTTCTTTATTTTAGTAATTTATTTATTTATTTATTATGTAGTTCAAATTTTAGTCATTTTTTAAGTATATACTGTCTTATTTTAAGTTAGTGTAGACACATTTAAAATATTTATTCAGTTAATTTGTATTATATATTTATTTTTTCTTTAATTTATTGCGGATTGTTTCATTATTTATTTAGTTATTGATTAAATCGTATCATTTCATGATTTTTATAGATTACCTCTCATCATTTTTATTTTTTTTTCTGTTTTACTTTGCTGTATTTACTATCAGTGTAGTATCTTAGTTTATTTTACTGGTTTAATCTTTTAGTGTTTCTTTATCTTAGTATTTTATTTTCTTTTGGTGAGTTTTAATCTCTTATTTTACCTCCAGTGTTTTCTCAGTTCATCAACAACTTCTTTTTTATTTATTATTATTTTTGTATTACTTTTATATTTTGCATAAATCATGATATTAACCTTACATATGGATTGTGGGGTTGGTTTGGGGTTTGGGGCGATGTGGTTAGGATTAGGATGCAGGGATAGGGGGGTATTCTTTTTTTTTTTCGTTGTATTTTTAATTTATTCTATTTCTAACATTTTTTATATACAGCACTTTGTGTTACAATATCATTGTATGAAAAGCACTTTACAAATAAATTCTGATTGATTTATTGAAACAGAGTCCAAACACCTATGATATTCTCCTTGAGGCCCATGAGCAGGTTTTTATGTCTGCGTCCTGTATGAGACTCACTGGACAGATTGCATCTTTTCTTTGTTGTGTCATATTTTGACACTGTTTACACTGAAGACAGTGTGAGGCTGTATAGAAACAGTCTGATGCCATCAAGAAATGTAAGATTGTTAATCCCATGCAACAAAAACAGAAGCTTACAGTGTCACCATGCTGTCCTGTCATTGCATGACAATACAAGTGACGTTTTTGTAGAAGGGACCTTGTGAAATGCCCTCTATGATCAATCTGACTCAACTTTATAACAAACCTACAGTCACAAACAAAGGCAACACATGGTTACTTCAGGTTTACATCGAAACAACAAAGAGACAGTTCACTGTTTCTGTCATTACACGTCTCTCCCTTCAGGCGAGTGAGGCCAGAGTTTTAATCCCATGTTTCTTGTCATGCTGCAGCTGGAAGGTACATTTATCTTTGCTTATCTGACTGAATGCATGTGAATATTTGTTGTCAAAATGATGGTTAGTTGCATATTTAACAGGATATGTACAGCACACAGTGTGCAGCTAGGCTGTTTCATGTAGTTCAGTGGTGATATACTGATGTTTTTCCCAGCTAATCTTACGTTCCTCCCCTCAGTGGATCGTTACATTTAAAATAACACTAATCACAAACCTTGGCAGTTATTACACTATCTGTCTTGCTTTTCTCTAATTGTTTTGTCTTCTGTAACAACCTGTCAAACCTCCTCATGTTTTCCCTTTCCTCTGCTGTTCTTCCGCCTGACCCAGGTAACTATACCTCCTGTATGACAGGAATGTTATATGTGGAGGAGCATGTCTCTGCAGGTTGGCGTAGCTTAAATGAAATATGTGTTTGGGCTTAATTGAAATGCATACATCATCACAGCGTTGTGGGACAGAGTCACTCTGGAGTCTGTGGGGGTCGGGGATGAAGATTTTTCAGGTCCATTCAAGCAAGACGGCTCATGAAGTTCATTCATAAGAATCAAGTTTAATCATGAGTAAGTATTTTTTATCAGTCATGATATTCCTGCTGTGTTATTTAATGGTTGGAGAGTGGTATTTAAAGGGTTAGTACACTCAAAAGCAGTCCAAATTTCAAGTGGCATTTGGTTTGCATGTAGCATGTGGTTCTTAGACTTATTAAACTCAGTATAAGATTATATTTCCCAATTTTTTCAGTTGACATAATTGTAAAACAGTCCTCTAACATACAGGTTACAAGGCAATTAGTTAAATATCACGAAACAGTTGAGAACACTTAATAATGTAACGTTTTTCATCAGCTCTTTAGTCAAATATTGATTCAAAAAACGCTCAGACTAACTCTCGACTCTTCCTGCACCCTCCACCTTGACCAGATCTCTCCCCCCTCTAGTCCTTGAGGGTCAAACAGGCCCCAACAAGCAGCATCAGCCTGAAAGCTAACGTACAAATTGCAGGTCTTCACTCCTGACCAAAGACATTCCCTAAAAAAACATGAAATTTAGTGTTTGCTGGCAAACCTGTGGAATTCCACAGCCCACTGACAGCTTTGTGAGCACACCACAAGTCCTTTTTAGTCGATCCAGGCTTACACTTTTTCTCTTGTTAGAAATGTATGAACTGAGGGGCGATTAAAATAGGATTAGAAAGCATTACCTCATGTGTAGTCGAGGAATGTGCTTCTGAAGTAAAAAATCCTTCCCCTGGAGCAAGAATATACAGCTATGAGTGAAGAAGAGGCACAGGGAGGGGTAAGAAGGTGCACTGAACACCCGAAGCTTTTAACTAAACGTCAATTCAATCAAGTCTGATGTACCTGCAGCTTTTCAACCAGTTTGATCATTTCCAACCATTAGCTTCAAGTTCAATAAACATGTTTTCCTCCTTTGCTCATTCTTTCATTCACATGCAGAACAACACTCACTCCTCTGACTCACACATGCACACACACACTTACACACACTTGCATAAATAGCTCAAACACCTGCCTGTGGACCTCGCTGTCTTCTTGCTGAGGTAATGTAGGAGGGAAAAGCATTCCTCAACCCTTTCTTTTTTCTCTCCTCCCCTCACAGCATTTCATTTCTGTTCAGAAGTAAACCAACACGGTGTGTACAATAACCCTCACGCAGCGTGGAAGAACGGAGCAGGATACCTGTTATACCTGCCGGTGCCCGATCTGCAACCTCTGATGTGTTCTTGGACTACGCAAGTTCTTTGATGACATGGAAACATCTGGTATGTTGGGAAAAGAATCATGGTATCCTTGTGATGCAAGCTTTTTTTTTGATAAGCTCTTGTTATGGATATTATTTGGGATTTAATGACATCAAGAAATTACCAAGACATTAAGAAGATTTCAAGTCCCCGTAGTGCAACTTTTTTTAACGTGTTGACACATGGCATTCAAAAATATTAGGAAAAAATGACTCTTTGTTTGCATGACCGTGTTATGAGACTCCTCCTGGGAGTAATTAATTTAATTTGAGACACACACACACAGATGCAGTTTTTATTCTCTCAAAATGAAAGGATTTTAGCTCAGTTTTAGGAACACTTTGTGTTTGCAAGACAAAGAAACCATGCTAGGCAAGGAAAGGGTGTGTTGACCGCAGCCAAAAATACCCACCAGGAAAAAACAGAGTGTAAAATGCATTTTTGGAAGACAGAAAAAAAGGAAAAAAACGTGTCAGAGTTACTCAACGGTGTGTTGTGGGATTTCTTTCACACTAACTTTGTTGTCTCTGGTATGGAGCAGCCACAAGGGTGAAGGTTTGACCTTTTAATATCCAATTCAACACATGTAGCATTAGTTTAAGAGCATGAAAGAAGGGAAGTAGAAAATAAATCTTAAAAAAAGAGAGTGTATAAAATGATTGATATGCTGTCGGCTGTTCATAGATGGATAAACCTGCTGAAGCAGCAGAAACCTGTAAGCAAGTCCAGACTTGATCACAGACGGGTTCGTTCATTCATAAAGATGGATAGTTATACATGTTTATACTTTTTATTGTGCACTTAAATGAACACTGTGTCTTTTTTTCTCTTCTCACAGGCATCAAAGGACTTTTCTTGGAGCTTCACATGTGACCAAAGTGTGAACATCATCCTTCATTTCAGCAGCTGTGTGTCACCTGACCTCCATCAGAGCTGCATGAACTCCTGTTCCTGTTCTGTACTTAATGTAAAAGAAGCAGAGCAGGTGAGGACTGGTTCCTGAGTGATGAATGAACATCCAGGTGCTGCTCTGCCTGTTCAGCAGCAGCAGCCTCACAGGCACATTACTCCTCAGGCTGTGAGTGACCTGCATGGTCAAGTTCTCCCCCTGACTTAGACTTAGACCATGTCTGAACCTGTCCCACTGCTGCACTCTGCTCCAGAGCCTGTGGTCAGCCATGCTCACAGACTGATTGAGCTGGAGATGGACTTCAGCTCCTCCTCTTGTGATACAGCTAAGCCAGACACACAGCAGCAGAATGGGCACCAGAGTCCAGAGCGAGCTCCTGGATCAGATCAGGATATGAAGGCTTCAGACTTGGACTGTCAAGCTGCTATTCAGAGATATTCTCAGGAGGAGGAAGAGTTTCTAAAGCCTTGTGGGGCCGTATTACCTCAGCAAGAAGATGAGACATCCCTCTCTGATGAGCTTTATTCTGCTGTTTCATCAGCCCAGGATAAAAGTAGCTGCAGCCACCTTCCAGTTTCTGCAAACACAACAGAGGACTCCTCTTTGGACCAGCTAAGAATAGTAAAACACAAGCCAAGTGCCATCGTGTTCAGTGATTATGATAGCCAAGTGATCTTAAGTAATCGTGACGATAGCTCCAGCGGTGGGGAGTCCTCCTCATCCACGGCTGGAGAGGGAGACGACGATGATTTTCCTGAGACCTCACAATATAAGGAATTCCTGGTCAGCCGTCGCCGGAGAAACTTGAGCAGGAGCAGGAAGTGCCTGAGGAAGAGACAGGATGCCCAGCCTAGTAGCTCCGCATCAAGGGGGCAAAAGCACAGCAAGAAGGAGAAACCTGAGGTCACAGGTAGCCCGGAGGAAGAGGAGACACGGCAGAAGAGTGGACAGCAGGTAAGACAAACATGACAGGGACAAGAGGAGGGATTATAAAGACAAAGACGTGATCAGTGTCGGATAAAAGCTAGAGAGGCTGCAGACCGGCTTATAACACAGCAGAGATTCTCATTGTTATAGTCTGACAGGCACAGCTGTCTCTTTAGAGGGTTGCACTTTGTCATTGTGACAGGGAGCTGACATTCACAACACCAGGGCCTGACGGTTCACATGTTTAATCTGGTTCTAGGTAATGATGATCTAGATTTAAATCCTAATCATCAAAGTTCACATAATCCGGTTCACTTTTTTTTTCTTTTCTTTTTTTTTAAAGTTATATTTTTGGCCTTTTTGCCTTTATTTGATACGACAGCTGAAGAGAGACAGGAAGTATGGGGAGTAGAGAGTGGGGGAAGACATGCAGGAAATGGTCAACCGGCCGGGAATCGAACCGGTGACCCCTGCGATGAGGACTGTAGCCTCTGTATGTGGGGCGCTTAGACCGCTAGGCCACCAGCGCCCCAATCCGGTTCACTTTTGTCCCAGTTTTTGAAAGAAAAACTGAAATGGATCAACTTAATCCAGATACAGACTTTGAAAGAAGACTTAAACCACATTCCCAGAGCTCCAAATGGGACGACATTCTAAATACTTTGTCCACATGAGCCGCCAAAGTCTTTATAATCTGAAAGATCCTCACCGTTGCTTTGGTTTAACTATGATTTTTTTTTTCTAAGTACACAAAATTACAATACAGCAGCACAACACTGACTGGACAAGATCTAAAACACACACACACACCAACAAAACGAGAGAAACAAACAAATAAACATACGATAACCTACAACACAACAAGACTTCGGGGACAATCGATGTGTGGGGTGTATATATTGCTGAGTCATGTTTCCAAAAAAAACAGATAGAAAATTGATTCATTTCAATTAAAAAATGACGTAGTCTAAAACTCAAATATCAATAGGAGTCTATCAGAACTGATCTGTATTCAGGGTGATGGACAACTTAGACCTTTAGAGTAGCCATTAAGGTTTAATTAGAATACTATGTTAGCTATTTGGTTAAATATATGAATAGGACAAAAAACATAATGTCTACTGTATTTCAAGTGCCACTGTCAGGATACAGAAATTCAAATCCAAAGTTTAGAATATACTTTAAAGGTGTTGTGTTGTTTAACCAAGATTTATTTCCTTTCATTTTTTAAATACAGCCTGAATCTAGACCTCTGCTGGGATTAGGGTAATCCTGAATTTTTGGATCAATAACTTCTAGATCCTACTAAAAACTTAACATTGTAATGTTTTGGTTTTCTTAAAGGGGTCATATAACGCTTTTTTCATCAATATATATTGGTCTAAGAGGTCCCCAAAACATGTCTTTAAAGTTTATGCTCAAAAAAACACTTTGAAATCAGATTTTGGTCTGCCTGAAAAGCCCTCTTCTTCATTCCTCATCAGAACACTCTGTTTTCCCTCTGACCACGCCCCCTCCGGAAGTGGATGTGCCTCGGCTCTCCAGCACGTTGATCTAATGTTTACATGTTGGCTGAATATACACGGCTGCTCAGAGATCGCGTTACTTCAACCCTCTGAATCTGATCCTGACGGAGAGGCGCCTGTAGCAGGACCTTTCTGAACGATTGGTCATAGATTTAGTGTTTCTTGTTGTTTTATTTATCAGTATGTAGACGTGTGTCTTGGTACACAGCTACGAACATGTAGCTATGTGGCTATGCTAACTAGCGCTAGCACTTATCCATGATAAATAAAAATCATCCACTAGATCTTCAAATCTGCAGACGTGGGGAGTAAAACCGACCTTTGTGTTTATTAAGACAGCCTACAACTAGCATGCCTCCCTCCTAAGCTCCTTGTTAGCACACATTTGTGCAGGTAATGAAAAACGGAGGAGGGATTCAGTATTATTTTATACAGTCTATGGGCTGAACAAGCTCCGAGCTCTGACTCAGTGACAGACCGGATATTGTTGTTACGTAACAAAAACACGGAAGTCTGAAACGGCTCGTTTCACACACATTTACAGAAAGGTGGAGAAATCAGAACAGGGGCAGAATGGATTTTTTTCATTCTCGGGGGGTTTGTAGACATGCCAGGGAAACATATTTCAGGTAAAGAACCATTAAAAAGTCAATTTTGCATTATATGTCACCTTTAACATATAAATACAGAATAGACACAAGACACCCAGCGACACCTAGAAAAATGATAAAGGCAGGGGGTTGCAGATCTAAAAGACCCACAGATAGTCCTCGACAGCATCTTCTGCCTACCCACTCGCAGCAGTTGTAGCTATTAAAAATGCGGATAAAGAAACTGTCAGTCTTTTTGAAAATGTTCTAGTTTGCTTTTGTAGCTCATTAAGAGGAATCCCCGTTAAATTCAGTCTGTTTCATAAGCAAGAAGCGTAAGTCCTACTTTAACCACTAGAGGACAGCAAGTTGTTATAAATTGTCTTAAATTTCTCAGCCGTTGCTTATTTCCATTTGAGTCATGCTTTGTTTCTGGTAGTTTGACTTTATTGAAGGTGTGTTTTAAATCCTGGAAATCAGTGTGTTTCTGTGATTTTATTTATGTTGCAGTTTTTTTTTTAAGTTATGTTTTTTGACATTTTTGCGTTTTTATTAGATAGGAAAACTGGAGAGAGACGGGAAATGTGGGGAGCAGAGAAGACATGCAGCAAATGGTAGAGGTCGGGAGTCGAATTTGCGACCACTGGGACGAGGACTACAGCCTCTGTATATGGGGCACATGCTTAGTCCCTTAGGCAGACTGTGCCCCTATGCTACAGTTTTAATAGGGATGCATGCTGTATCCTGCACAGATGCACAGATGCATGTATTTAATGTAGTATTTGGCATATGTGTCTTTTTTTGCATACATGTTGCTTCTATAATGTTCAGCGATAAAAAGCTCACAAAAGACGAAAATTCTCAAAAGTAATCCTTTCATATAAATATGTTGAGTAAAATGCAATATTGGCAGGTGAACTCTGAATCATAAATTCCTCTATTTCGTCTCCTGGTTCACCTTGGCATCTCCATCTCCCAGCATGCACTGCACCACCAGTGCTATCCATTAGTGAGAGTGTGCCCCTGACTGCGTTCTCACACCTGTCAGCGCAGCCCTCAGACGTTGGCACGTTCTTATAACAGTCCTCTGGCACAGCGCGCTCTGCTCTGCCCTCTTGGACTGAAATGAAAGGGTCCGTTCTTTTTGTTGTGTTGTTCTCTAATGTTTGACCGAGGAGCTTTTAAAGTCACTTATTGACGGGCGCGGGACTGGGCTCATTTGAATACCTGTTAAGTCAAAGAGGCCTCATTGTGGCTCTGCATTCCTGGAATATCTCTGTACATGCTGTTTCGTCACACTCCACAATGTGGGTTACAACTTTGCCAAATGAAATTATCCGAGGAATTCAGAGAACAAGAAAAAATCAAGCTGCTTTAAGTGAAACAAATCTCACAGGCTTGACTTTAATATCTGACTCTGATAATACAACAGCTTTCTATCATGTCTGTGCAGGTACTGAGATTAGTTCTGTTTACTGGAGGTCATGACACATTACTGTCCCAACCAATGATGAAATAGTTTTTCATTTCCAGGAAATCAGACGCAAGTCCAACCAGCAATAATATTAAATTCCAGTGGTATATTTCAAAATGTGCTGCATGCTGTTCTGGATTTTCTTGGAAATTGAAGCTACTGCTGCTTCCTTTGACAGAACTTGGATTACAGTGAATGTCCAGTACTTGAAAAAGGACAGAATGTGAAAATATGTCATGTTGTTATTATATATTTAAGTCAATTTGAGTGTTGTGTTTCTGAACGTGGAGGCGGATGCTTGAATCTTAAATAACAGAATTAAATATTAAACAGGGAGCTGGTGAAACGCTGCTTTGGACTACTTTCATGGTCCTTTATACTCTTGACCCCTTTTCACTTTGTCTTCACATGTGTCTTTAAGATATCTTTTGAAATAACAAATTAAGAAACAATCTTGAAATTTGCAGGGCCTTACTCATAGGGAGAGCTATCTACTGAATCTAAAATATTTATATGTTTGATACACTCACCACCCATGTAGGGGTGTATTTTTAGCTTCTCTACTCCACAAAGTTGAAAATAAAACACTCTATCATCTGTGAAACATGGAGGATCATTAAGCTGCATTTTTTCTTACAAGGGGATAAAACTGAGCTAAAAGAGAGTCAATTTTTTTGCCCTTTTTTTAACATTGAGATTTTGCTGTCACACTCTGACGCTGCAACTTAAATTTCTGTCACCACTTCGCCTTTGTAATTTTAACTTATACCCCACAACAGCAGATTGATGACTTCACTTTGCATCATGGCGTTGCAGAAAAAGGAGGGACACGATTTGTGAATTTACCGCAGGAGCCTTATATACTCACAGATTTAAAGACATTCTGTCCCACCATGTCCGATGTTAACACTTGCTTGTCTCATCACTGATTAAAATATCCCATTACTCTTAAAATAAGCCACACTGACCTGACAAGTCCAAACATAAATCTTATTCCAAGATATTAAAAGCCAAAAATAATAAAAACATGAATGGTTACCAAATCAGGGAGCACAATTTTCTTGATGGATTCTTTAAAATAAGATGTAATGTTTGAGCAGAAGAAAGTACTTTATTAATCCCCATGGGGGAAATTCAAGTTTTTCACTCTGGGGTTTCTTTGATCATGCCACACACATACGTTTTTTATACATACACTCATGCACAAACATGCTACGGCCATGCACCTATGGAGAACCGGAGGGTCGGTGTATTCATCTTGTGAAGAGGTGGTTGCCAAATGTGTGTCCAGACTTTTTTGATTGGGGCACTGACTTATGCAGGGGTGAAGTGAGGTGTGTGCACATAAACCAACTCAATATTGTTTATTTAACTCATCTGTATCCACCATGCATATCTACTTTAACACAGAGATGTTATATTCCTGCACATAATTCTTAAACTGAACTATGAAACACAACAGAAGCAATATTTAAATCTTCTGAACGTAACTCTTGAAGGACTCAACGAGAAGATGTTAGCCGTGTCCAAAGTCAGTCTTATTACTAACAAAAGCAGCAAATAGTTGATTTTAACACAAGTCCCGCCCCTTTTAAGGCAAGCAGCCAATCGTAGCTTTGACATTTAGGGCGGCCAATCAGAGTTCAGAGTGCAGTTCTCATTTTTTGTCTGAGTCCTCTTTTTACCCATGCAACCACCTCATTCATCAGATGAATTCAGTACGTCAAGGATGTTAATTGGCTTTATTTCTAATAAGCTGATTATTGCTGAAAGTTTGCTCTATAGTGATGGATGATATATAAATGTGATGACGACAGACAAACAGTGACAGCACATGAAGTGAAGGGTCTTTGTGGATGAATCAGAGCGCTCTTACACACACCTTTATTTATTCATGCTTCGACATACACATCAGGATAACGGCTGCTTGGGCTTCACCAGACAGCTCAGACCAACAGGCTAATGAAGAGGTCTTGTATCAGAGATAAAGTGGTGCATTAAGAGCCCTTCCCTTTGTATTTACTCTCACAGAAGCTTATTAAGATTTCATGAACTCTGAGAGCGACTCGCCGGGAGAAGTCGGAGTGTGCCAACATGTGTCTATGTCTGTGCAGTGGTGTGTTCATGTTTGCAGTTGCTCATGCCACTGAAAGGCCTCCCCTCCATGTGTTCTCCCCTCACCCTGACTCTGTCCCCCTCAGTGAGGGTAAAAATAGCACCCTGCTGCTGCACATAGACAGCCTCTCTGTGTTCCTGTGTGTAGGAATCTGGAGATGTGGGGGCTGTAACACACAGGAAATGGTTTTACCGCCCGAGCCGTTACTGCAGATATTTTTTAAACCGGTCAACATGATGGCTTTGGGAATGGGAGTGGACAGAAAGGGTGTGTTTGTGTGTGTGTGGGTGTGTGAGTGGGTGGGTGGATGGGTGGGTGGATGGGTGGGTGGGTGGGTAGGTGTGGGCATGCTTGTGTCCTTGCATGTATGTGTGTGAGTGAGGGGGCTGTTTTTGGACTTCAGGCTCCTCAAAGGGGCCCTATGTGCTGCTATCAGCCTCTGGGACTCTGGGATTGGCAGCGGAGCCCAGAAACAAAGCAGTTTGTTCATTTCCTGGAAGGCCAGTGAACAAGTGTCTCAGTCACAGTCCATGACCAATGGGTGGAGAGGGAAAGGGAGGGAAAGCGAAGGGTTTCGGTATGTGCATGTGTTCAATGTGGAGTGGACTGATATTGAAAACATGATTGCATAACGAGAATCAGCCCCATGGCTGTTTTTATGACGATTCAACATCAGCATCTTATTTTTGGCGTCAGCATTTCTCTTCTATTGAAGGCTCGCGTTATGATAATCGCACTAATAAAGTGTCCCCTCCTACGCAGCACAGGATACACTGTGTCACTGCTCAAGCTGAAGAGCACAATAATCATATGCAAAGGAACCTTGAGGCAGTGAAGGAGGAAGTAGGTGGAGGTAGAGGAGCAGATTTCTCCAGGGTACCTGAAGTGCAAGACTGTGTTCTCACTGATGTGTGTTTGTGTGTGTGTGTGTGTCTTTAGGCTGATGCGTGCGAGTCTATGACCCTGCTGATGGAAAAGCTTGATCACCTGAATAATGGGATCCAAGATGTCCACAGTGCCAACTCCTGCTGCTCAGATGAAGGGAGTGCTGACACAGAGCAGAAGAGCATCATGGTAAGTAAAGTGCATTCAATCCAAGTCAGCCTGATTGATGTATGAGGTGCTTTAAAAGGATTTTACTGAACACTCCAGAAACAAAAGATTTATATAGTTCTAGAAACCAATAGACGATTTATAAAAGCTGTAGATATATAACACAGGAGAATAACACAGGAGTGTACACGCAGTAGACTCACTGTAAACCAAGCAGACACAACGATACACTACTGTTTACTTTCTGAACACAAAATGTTCTTCATGTGTTTTTCCAATGGCAATTGCAATATAAATGTTATATAAAATGATATTTAGTTACTGTTAATGTGCTTTAAAATGAGGATAAAACATAAGAAAAACAATAAAAACACAGAAAAACAATATATACACCCAACATACATCAGACACATCAAACAGCACTCAAACAAAAAGCAAGTGTTGCATCCATAGACTGTATAAATAATGGATGTAGTATCCGTGACATCACCCATCTGTTCCTGAGCGCTGTTTTGAAGCCAATCGACGGTGGCAGCCATATTGGAAATGTGGAACTCACCAGGGCATAGAGGCTACAGTCCTCGTCGCAGGGGTCGCCGGTTCAATTCCCGTCCGGTCGACCATTTCCTGCATCAATCAATCAATCAATCTACCTTTATTTGTATAGCGCCAAATCACAACAAACGTTATCTCAAGACGCTTTTACAAACATAGGAGGTCTAGACCACTCTATGTCAAATTATGAACAGAGACCCAACATCAAGACAGGGAAGTCTGACCCCACCTTAATCCACCGTGAGCATTGCACATCGCAGTATTTAGCTAGTTACAGTGGCAAGGAAAAACTTCCTTATAACAGGCAGAAACCTCAGGCAGAGCCAGACTCATGCTAGACAGCCATCATGCCTCGACTGAGTTGGGTCTGGAAAGACAGATAGAGGGGAGTAAGAGAGAGAGGTGATAGTGATGAGACGAGTAGTAGAAGCTGTTGCCGCTGGAGTCCAGCACGTCCGTATCAGCTGGAGTCCAGAACATCCGCAGCAGGATGACGTCTACGGCAGCTCAGAGGAATCTACGAGACAAGGGAGCTCAGGGACTCCAGAAAGGTCTGTGGTTAGTAACTTTAATGGGCTAGGATCCCAGTGTGTTAGTGCGCCAGTTCCCCTGGCAGTCTAGGCCTATAGCAGCATAACAAAAGCTGGTCCAAGCCTGATCCAGCTCTAACTATCAGCTTTATCAAAAAGGAAAGTTTTAAGCCTACTCTTAAAAGTAGAGAGGGTGTCTGCCTCCCGGACCCTGACTGGTAGATGATTTCAAAGTAAGTAAGTAAGTAAGTAAATTTTATTTAGTATAGCACCTTTCACAGAATAAAATCACAAAGTGCTTCACAGGAAAATATCCAACACATTAAAAGAAACAGAACATAGCATGAATAAAACATTAGTCTGAACACGGTGAGTCGAAGGCCTGTTTTAAATAAATGTGTCGTCTTCACAAGTTTTTTAAACGAGAGGGGCCTGATAACTGAAGGTTCTACCTGCATGTCTTCCCACGCTCTCTACTCCCCACATTTCCTGTCTCTCTTCACCTGTCCTATAAAGGAAAAAAGGCCAAAAATATAAGAAAAAATAAATAAATAAATAAAATTTAAATGAAAATAGAAAAAATAAAAAATCTATGTCATGTAAAACTATTGTATTTATAATTAGGGGTTTCCAGTGTACATTAAGAAAAGTTTTAACATTAATTTTAATGAAAAACGACTGAGTTATCCTCATTGAACCATGATCTGTGAGAATTAAAGAACACCAATTGACCAAATCTTGATTTAACTGGTTAGTAATGGAGTTAAAAATTTGATTTAAAAAATGTATTGGGATTTTTTGGGGTTCTGACACTTTTGGATAATTGAACATGCCCGGGTCAAATTGACCCAGGAACATTATTGCTGTTCCAGAGAAACAAACATAACAGGAGGGTTAAAGTATATCGAGATAAGTATCTATGAAAATGGATCACATTTTGTTTATGTAACTGTTCACTGTACCATTCGTGACCACACACACTCAAGCAGAATAAACCATTGAGTCATTATAGAGCGCACCACACACACGTCGGGGAGCATACTCAGGGGAATGTGCGCTAGGCTTTTAAATGGGGCCGATTAATTAAGAATAATAGTTTGGATGGTCTCCAAGCCTGTTGTTTTTCCACCAATAAAAGCCTTTTATAAATCAGATGGTCTCTGACTCGTATGGCATCCATCTGGAAACTACATTTATCCTCCTGAAACCACAGACAGTAAGAGCTAAGCGCACACCAGCCGACTGTTATTTTAAAGGATTATTTAACATAATTTCTGAGAAAAGAATGAGGTGTGTAAATAGCTCCTGTGCTGCCCTGCTCTCTCAGGGCATTCCAGCTGCCTCATTATGCTTACAAAGTGTAAATCTGGTAACCTCAAATAGCTCTTAAACCAACAGCACAGAACTTTAGGAATTCATATAAAAAAAGGCCATATTTAATCTGGCTAATCTTAATCAAACTGTCTGGCAGGCCGGTTACACAGCAGCAAAAAACAGACACTTTTAGCTCTGTGCATCACACCCTCTGTCAAGTGTTTTTATGTATTTGATTTACAGTGAGGGGGAATTTTAGTGGAGTGGAGCATAACGGGAAGATACACAATCCAGCACATTGTGATGATCAATAAAAGAATCAATAAAAAAGTTCAGTTCAGCTGCTTTTGTCTAGCAAAGGAGGAGCAGAGGGGGCATTTGTCCAAGAATGTCAGATATTTATGGGGTAGTAAAGATGAAATGATCTCAGCACAGCACAGTAAAGTGAGATTTTATTATGATGGTGAAAGGTTTTCAGGGTTGGGTGCCAGACAGAGTGAGAGACATTGGTTTGAATTAAAAACACAACTGTTTAAATAGGTTAAGTATCAGAATGTCCCCTTTAATAACCCAAATACTTTTTCCTCCTAGCTTTTTGAACAACAACCAAAATGAAAAACTGAAGAAACAACCATCTGCACTTCATATTGTAATCCCATATCACATGATATACATCTCCTATCTCTAAATCATACATCGAAAGACCTTTAAATCTTATATTTAAGCCAGTGTTGTTTTCATTTAGCCATGCTAGCTGCACAGCTAAACAAGTGTGGGCAGTGTTGGTTGTTTGGCACACCACTTTGTTCCTGACTGAAATCTTAAACACTGTTAAATTATAAAGTTTGTGGACATTCACATGACATTATGAAGCACAATCATCAAATCAAAGTTTATATCCTCCCAATACTGTGGTTTATAACTAAAGTCCTGCTAGCCTCTGCTTTACTGTTCGATTAGCAGTAGTTAGCTAATATTAGCATGGTAGCACAGCATACTAAGATAGTGAGCACAGTTAACATTGTAACTTTTACACTCATGTGAGTTTACATTGTCATTATCAATCCACTAAACTTTTTATTTGGCTCAAAGAAACACAAAAGTTGCCCAGAGCACTGTAAAGATACTAGCTATAGCTAGGGTTGCCAACTTCTTCAATACTGAATAAGGGACAGGTGCACGGTGTCATGGTGGTGTGAGCATGATGTGTGAATTCAGTGTATATTCATATTCTGATTCAAGTGTATATATTCCCTTTAATCCTTACTGTATCATAATGTAACCTCATATGAATAAACCTCAAAGAAACCTTAAATTTGGCTCTTTACATCAAAAAACAGGCAAAAGAAAAATTTAATGCAAAAGAGTCTCGACTGACTCGAGCAGTCTTTTGTCCTTCTGCACAGTTAGAGGGAAATCCTTACATGACAAGTCAGTTTACAGATATTTGAAGTTCATATTTTGATCAGCTCTGTGCTGCATCTGTTTCTTGAGTCTGACCATTTAATGACCATCAGAGAGAAAATCCTCTGTGATTGGATGACAGGCGGTGTGATTGGCACATGAGCTGCCACTGCTGTTTTTATCTAATCAAGGATCTGTAGAATGCAGTCTGCTGTATTTACAAGAGTTAATAGTCAATATATGGGACAATTGAGGTCCCATATGAAACAAACCGATTTAGCCCGGGATGCGGGATGTCCTGGCTAATACGGGACAGTTGGCAACCCTAGCTATAGTTTAGCATGTCTGTGTTTGCAGGGTTTGTGTTCCTCTTCTGTCAGTCTTGTTATGGCACAAGGTTTCATGTACTCATCAGTGTTTGTTCTGCTACACCAAATGTGTGTTTTCATGCTCAATATGCCTCAATTATATTATATACAGGGTGTTAATGTTTTCCCTTTAACACCCACAGCCTCATGTTTGTAGCAAGACCATTTTCTGGATGCAGATGTTAATAGCTGAACACATTTTAAACCTGCATTTGAATCATCTAATACCTTTGTTTTTTTTTCACTACTCTCATATTTCTCATTTTTAGCTGCTCTTAGAAATGAACAATTGGCAAGTCCAGATGTTTCGCCATGGGGGCGTACCAAAATGGTATCACACCTTTTAATGGGAATAGAAATACACAGAACTTTTGGACTTTAAGTTTGAACTTCACTTTGTTTTGGGGACACAGTGTGCTCGAAGTTGTTATCAAACTGTGACCACATAGTTAAAAAATTAGCTACAGTATCATGCCATCTCTATGATGAAAACACTGTGCCGGGTCAGAAAGGGAATTTTCCACACAGACTCTCTTTGTATGTTGGGATGAAGGGAAAATGTGTCTCTTTGTGTCGACATTTGACTACTGGATTCTTGCTTTAGAAAAAAGATGCTGTTTACAGAAATGCATGCCAGTGCTCAATCACTTTCACATTTACACACTCTCACATTTACACACACACACACACGCATCCATGTTATCAGCTCTACGGGAGGAGTGAGCAGGAAGCACTGCGGCGGGTCTTCCCACTGACAAGAGTACAGGAGTTGAGTCATGAGGTCAAGCTAGGATGGATTTTCCAGAGTTGTCACTTCATGGAGATACAGAGAGAGCAGACTGAAGGGGTCAGGGGGGTGGATGGGAAGGGGGGGATTTTTTTGAGATTGAGAGAAGGGCAGACACATCATCAGCAGTATCCTCAAACACTCCCCATCAGTAGTAGCTCCATTTAAAATCACTGAAATGAAATAGAGATACAGAGACCAGCTGAAGAGGCAGCTGACATGAAGACAGACCTGAGGGTAAGAGACAGGAGGAGACATAGATAATAAGAATAAAGGGGCTTTATGTTACATTTTAACAATAGAAAGCTGTAATAGATGTATTAGTATTAAAAAAAGACAATCCATGATTGTACTGGTGGAAGTTTAAACAGCATGGCAGTCGTTACAGTGTTAAAAGATTTAAGAGAGACATTTTCAATCATGGTTAAAACTTATCTCAGAGTTAAAGGTTTGTTTGGCAGTGGAAAGGAGAGGTTAAATCAGAGATCTGTGATGAAAAGTATTAGTCCTAGACTCATTTACAGATCTTCTTATGCAGATGGAGTGGCCCCTGTTGTAAGGGATGCATATGCATTTCTATTTTTGTGTGCTTTTGAGGATCTTTGGCTTAAATTGGACATTTTTACAAGACTGAATCAGTGGGCTGCCTTTCTGTTATCAATCTTTATGCCTCAATCTCAGCTTTTTTTGGACAAGGAGAAGAAGTAATGTTATGGAAAAGGCTGAAAATGTCAAGATCTGTGTTCACCTTTATTCTTTTTCCTTTCCGAGGTCAGGTTGAATATGTTTTTCACTACCGAAGAATGTTTCTGCATCCTGTCTGACTTTCTCTTCTCCCTCCTCCTCCTCAGGGTGCCCAGTCTGCAACCAGGACGACAAGCCGAACGCCAAGTCAGGTCCAGGGAGCTTTTAGAGCCTCAGACAAATCAGAGCCACTGACCAGGCGCCCATCTCGACCTTTGACCCGCAGCAGACCACTGACGCGTTCATCTCTCTCGTCCCCTGCACATCTTCATGCTCGACGGGCCAGGGTGAGCCAGACTCTGCTTCTGTGTCTGCTGTCAGATATTTTCAGGGCTGCAACTCTGAGTTTTATGGCAACAGCTTCTTTAGTTGAACTTTAAATCTCATGGTTTAAAACTACAGAGTGCTATCACACTTTTTGCCAACAGTTAGATAGATAGCTGCAGAAAAAGCATCCCCTGGAGTCTGTCTTGAATCCTCAGTTTAATCACAAATGTGACAAGCCTACAGCCTGACTTCTCTCATGAGAAACCGACTTCAGCCCAGAGTTTATCTGCTAATTATTACATAAGGTTAACACTAACAGGCACATTTCATGTTCTGGGTTGACCTTCAGTTAGATTAGCTAACTGACTCAGTTTAAACCTGCAGACGTCTCTGCTAACAGAGGCTTAATCTAAATTAACTTTTGCAGCTGACTTCTGTGAGCTTTGGCGATAAGTCTGATAGTTATAAGTCGATCAGTGAAGCATCAAAGGAAAGTTTAATCATCCATCAAACTCAATTTGTAACATCTTTTTGAGGAAATCTTCATACTCAGACTGATTTTGTAATGAATTTTTGCACAGTCTGGGGATTTCTGACAGCTGCGTTTTACAGAAAAGAAAACATCCTCCAGACCTTTTCCCTTAAAAACCTTCATTTACCCTCTCCCCTTCTCCTATCACGCCTCCCTCCCTGCCTCCCTCCCTGCCTCCTCTCTCTGGGCCTCGGTCCAGTCTGCATGTCCCCTGCTGTTGTGTAAATAAGGTGAAAGTAAAAGGATGAGGCAGCCCTGCTCCTTCCAGCAGAATGCAAGGTCATCTTTTTTTCTGTGTGTCAGCACTGCAGCAACAACCGAAACAAGCACACATGCAGGACTGCTCCACAGGTACATGTCTGACAGATGAGGGGAGAGAGAGAGAGAGAAATCAATGGTAGAGGTATAGTTGTATAAAGATATATTATTTTTTTCATTTAACAACAATGAACAGATTTTATTATTTTATTTAATAATAATTAGCAAGGTGGAGAAATCTGTTAGTGAGAAAAAAACCCAATAATGATAATTAGAATAATAGAAAATAAATAACTAAGAAGAGAAAAAAAAGAAAATGACAATAATGAATGAAAAAACAAATAATAAAATAAATCAATAAATTGTATTTTAAAAACATTTATAGTAGAAAATAAATAACTAAAGAAGAGAAAAAAGAAAATGACAATAATGAATAAAAAAATATACATTTTAAATAAATTTAAAATACAAAATAAATAGATAAAGAAAAGAAAAAAGAAGATGACAATAATAAATAGAAAACAAAATAAATAACAAAAAAATATATTTTAAATTAATTAAAATAGATTATTTTAAATAAATTCAAAATAGAAAAGAATTAACTAAAGAAAAGAAAAGAAGACAATTGCAATAATGAAAGTATTAAAAAAAGATTAATATTTAAAAAAAAATTTGCAAGGTAAAATTAAGAACAACAAACAAACAAACAGACAAATAAATTAAAGGAACGAACACCACATCTAATAAATTAAATCTACACCCAGAACAACAAAACATGGTCTTCCCTGAATTCAGATACTAAGCCACAAAAAGGGGTGAAGTCCTCAAAGGGTTGAGATGAAGAGAAAAATAATCTGTGGTAAGAAATAAAAGAAGAAACTCAAAATCTGCAACCAGCTTCATTTACAATTAACAGATGTTTGATGAAATTAACATTTTTTCCATGTCAGGAGCTGTTTGCACTTAAAACGTTTGTCTATGACGTCTGAAAGATGAGCGTTATGGATCTGTTAAAATCTTTTTACTAGTTGTTTGACTTTTTATTCTTACAACATTGAGCTGGGCTTGCTATATAGTATACATTTTGTTGTAAATAACAATTTTCAAAACTTAATTAAGCATTAAACCACTCCCACACACACTAAAATGTTGTCATTTAATTGTGAAAAACTGAACTGTATTCAGTGAGTCTGAAAATTCTCCCTTTGCATCTCTGGGACCCAGAGAGGGTATGTCTCTGCAGAGTACAGCATAAAACAGAGTGCGGGTTATCCTCAAGTGTCAGGACTATTAGTTACAAAAGTCTGCCCTTGAGTGTGTGAGTGTGTGTATGTGTGTGTGCGTATATGTAGAGAGCAGCAGGGGCCGTGGGATCAGACTGATGCTGTGGAGTGGGTTTATTTTCCCCTAACCGTGACTGATAAAGTGCAGCTGTCCAAACTAACATGATCACACACACCACACACACACAACCACACACACACACATACAAACATATACATATAAGTGCAGAAATATACTTCTAAGCTCCAAATTTAGACCACACTTTGTATATTTGTACATGAACTGCAGTAATTCAGTCACTTTTGCATAAATTGATGTCATCGTTTCTTTTATCCTCAAACAAGCAGTTTGAGTTACAGAAACTGCAGCCGCCGTGACCTCACCCTCGGGTTCGTTTGCTACCGTTTGAACCCCTAGATTAAGCATCTATGTATTTGCTCTTGAGTTTTTAGAGCCAAACTGACCACACGGTATATGCATGGAGGGTCGATGGGTATTGCTACATATCTGTCAAGTATTTAAGGTCAAGGTGGTTGCAGCTTGTCAATAACAATTAGCCAGACCCTAAGCAAACCCTGCTTTATCAACAGTTTACTCTAAAATCAACATATGCTGTATTCACACATGAACTGGACTCCTTAAAACTCCTGGAAATGTTTCAGGGTGAGCTGTATGTGCGAACCAGTGTTGAAGTCAAGTCATCAAAATTCTGTCTGAGTCATGTCACTCTTTCAATCAATCAATCTTTATTTGTATAGAGCCAAATCACAACAAACGTTATCTGAAGACTCTTTGCAAACAGGGCAGGTCTAGACCATACTCTATGTTCTGTAATTAACAAAGACCCAACATCAAGACAGGATAAGATCCAGTCCCCTCTTACAGACAGGACTCAGTCTGATCTCATCTTAATCCACCATGAGCAGAGCACTTTGCAGCATTTAGCAAGTTACAGCAGCAAACTTCCTTTAACTGGCAGAAACCTCCAGCAGGACCAGACTCATGTTAGACACACATCTGCTGAGACCCTGTTGGGGTTGTAAAGAGGGATATGGGAGACTAAGAGAGAGAGGGAGAGATGATAGTGGTGAGATGGATAGTAGTAGTTGTAGCAGCTGGAGTCTGGCATGTTCACAGCAGCAGGAAGTATACAGCAGAGATACAGAGGAACCTATGAGACAAAGGAGCTCAGGGACTCCAGAAAGGTCTATGGTTAGTAACTTTAAGGGTCATATCCTGCCTTCTGAGACAACATAAGCAACTATAATGCTGTACTAAAGAAGACTTGAAACTAGGTTTGAACAACCAAGGGAGTCGCCCCCTGGACATTAGTCAGAAGAGAGGTTCAAGACACTTTGGCATTGGCTTCATATTTGAAACTAAGCAGCTACTTGCATTATTTTTCAGTGTATATGAGTGACATAAAGATAATTGAGGTTCAACTTTTATAATAACTAAATAAATAAATGGATATAAATAATATAAATATAAATATGAATAATATATATATATATAAATATAAATATGTATAATATATATAAATAAATAAATAACTAATAATAATCTTTTTATTGTGGCACTTTTAAAAACAGGGTTACAAAGGGCTTTACAAATAAGAAAGAGAAAGGAAGACAATGACCAAAAGTTTAAGAAAAAACTGCAGGGAGGTGACAGCAAAAAGAAGTGACAGAGATATAAAGGAAGATAAAGAGGTTATGACTCCCAACAAGAAATAGAAGGAAATAAAACAATGTTGGACGAATAAAAACAAGAAAAGATGACAGATTAAAAACAGTCAAAAGATCTGAAATACAGCTTCCAGCTGAAACTCATAGCAAAGGTGAAGGCATATCTCCCTCCTAAGGATCTAGAGCAGGGGTGTCAAACATGTGGCCCGCGGGCCAAAACCGGCCTGCCAGAGGTTCCAATCCGGCCCACCAGAGGTTCCAATCCGGACCACGGAACATCTTTGCAAAGTGAAAAATTTACAGAGAAGACATTAACTACAATATTTCAATAAAAGTAACTACTATTTCTAATTTGTCCTCTGGGGGTCACATACAATCATAGTGCTGACAGAGCACACCTGAACAGAACTTTTTTTTCTCAAAGTGAGAAAGTAGATTACTTTCTGTTTGCATAATCCGCTTAGAGCACTATAAGATGATCCACTAACTACTCACACTAGCACTACACCCCTGCATACAACACTGTCCAGCAAGCAAACTGTTCCTGCTGGAGCTGGGGGGTCCACAATAGTCAACTTTACCTTGTGTCAGGTGAATGGGAAACCTGTGTATTTGGTGTGTTCGCAGCAGGTTTCAGTGCTTAAAGAGTAAAATATTCAGCCCAAAAAATACAACAGCTGTTTTTGTAAAAAGATAGTTAATTAAATGTGAACATTTATAGAATGTACTTGTACTTTTTTGCACTAAAACAAAGGGAAACATTTAGAGTTGTCGTTATTTATAGGTTATTATGTTATGATTTTACTGGTGCGGCCCACTTAAGATCAACTCGGGCTGTAGTTGGCCCCTGAACTGAAATGAGTTTGACACCCCTGATCTAGAGAGAGTTGTACATGCCTTTATTACGGCTAGGCTTGATTATTGTAATTCTTTGTATGTCGGCTTAGACATGGCGTCTATTCAGCGCCTGCAGCTTGTACAAAATGCTGCTGCTCGCCTCCTGACTGGCAGGAAAAAGAGGGAGCACATCACACCTGTGCTGCATGCTCTCCACTGGCTCCCAGTCCGTCACAGGATTGATTTTAAAGTTGCACTTTTAACGTACAAGGCCCTAAATGGATTGGCACCATTCTACATGGCTGATCTTCTCCATGTTCACAACCCAACCCGAGCACTGAGGTCAACAAACCAGCTGCTCCTGGATGTGCCTAAAAGTCGCCTTAAAACCCGGGGAGACCGAGCCTTTGCAGCAGCGGCCCCCAAGCTCTGGAATGGCTTGCCACTCCAATTAAGATCAGCCCCAACTGTTGGGTTTTAAATCTTTGATGAAGACCCATCTCTTCTCTTTGGCCTTCTCCTCGTGAAGAGGACATTAATATATATGTTGATATGTTGTTGTTTATTGTTGCCTTCATGTCATTTTTACTTTTTACCTTGTAAAGCACTTTGGCCAACACTGGTTGTTTTTAAATGTGCTATATAAATAAAGCTGACTTGACTTGACAAAATGCTAATATCCTGCCAATGATCCTGCCAGAAAAAGAATAAAAACATCACTCAAGGGACATCTCCTGTCAAAGCACATCAATAAAAATGTGTTTAAAAAGAAACTCAAACTATTTAAAACAAAAGCTGTCAGGTGGGATGATGCTGTGCTTTTTCAGTATGTTACGGTAAATGATATCAACATTGAGGAAATCCCAGCTGAGGTTTCCTGTAAACTGCACTTGAGCCACTCTGGGAATAAATCTGAGCTCTTGAAGACCTTTGGTATGGATGAGGGGTTTTCCTTGAATTCATGATAAAGTGTCTGTGATAAGATAATACTCCTGACAGTGATTGGGAAATGAATGTGAGCTATTAATGTCCTCCGTCCTGTTGATTGTGGGATTTTTTAGGGAGTGTATGCGTGTTTATCTTACTCCTCATGATCAGAGTGTCAGCTTTCATTTCCTGTATTTAGTATTTTCCTGCCACTGTTTCTTTTTCCACATCGGGTACTGTCCTCTTTGTTGATCATCTTCCCTGTCATTTCCTATTTTCTCCTTCTCCTCTGTCTGAATCAGCCCGCAGACTCTCATGAGAACACAGAGACACAAACACACACACACACATCAACATCCTCTCCAATTTCCTCTGATTTCATTGCATCATTTATTTTGGTTTGGCTTTCTTTTGATGACGAGGATTCAGCCTCATTCATGAAGCGGATGTCACCCCTTTCAGCAACACATGAAACACTATTTTTTTTTATCTCTAATAAGCCTCTAGTGGGTCTTAATACAAGTTATCTGTTAGTTTTCAGAGGCTCTTTTATAATCTGTCAGCCTTTTCCCAGCTGATTCTGTTGCAGGAGAATGTATCAGGGAAACTGAGTCATCCCCTTCGGCTGATTCTGGGTTTACATTCCTGAAAGCTTCAAAGTGTTCATTTGAATCCTCTTAAGTGTTTGTATGTTTTCTTGATTTTATTTGGCATTCATTGTGTATTTTCATCTTTTTTTTTTTTCCATGTCAGGCCTCTGCAAGAATGACCGGTGGCTCAGCAGGTAAGATAAGAGAGAGTGAATGTGTGAACGAGTGTGTGTGTTTGTGGTGTGTGCATTTAGTATCAGCATACAGTGTGCTTATTTGCATTCCCGCTTTGGGATAAAACTGGACTTCTGGGAATGTGTCCCACGGGATTCCCGGGCAGTATGTCAAACCTCAACCACCCAGAAGTGGAGATATACTGTGTCTACTATAACACGCACCACACACACACACACACACACACACACACACACACACACACACACACACACACACACACACACACACACACACACACACACACACACACTGCCTGTACACACACAGATCAGAAGCACATTCAGGTGCACAAACAAAGATTAAAAAACACAAACATTTTGTGCTGGGAAGCTTTGGTTTAGACATATTTTTCGCTCTCTTAACCCTCCTGTTATGTTGCGGGTCAAATTGACCCTTTTTAAAGTTCAAAAATAGAAAATGTTAAAAGGTATTTTTTCTGTATGAAACGTCTTTGTTCGGCTTAATAGGTGAAATCAACATACAAAATTAAAATGAGCTCAAGGATTTCATGTCTTTTGTAAAACTTGAGAAAATAAGATACTCACTAGGAGGCAACTCTGGAAAGTTTTACGATAGGTGGCAATCCAATCCCCCACCCCCCACCTCCCCCACGTCTGTCTGTTTGTCTCCTTCTTACCTTGTTCTATTTATTTTTGTTTATTAATTAATTCTATTATATTTAGTCTTATTGATATATTACCATTATAACTGTTGTTAACATTATTACTATAAATTGATATTGTTTAGGAGATATGTCATGTTTTGTTTTCTTTTATCTTTCTCTATGCTCACTGAAAAATTGAAAAAACAGGAAATTATGGCTTATTGTATTATTATTATTGTTCTTCAATACTTGGGATGCACTGTATTCCGTTGTAAAAGTCACTCACTATACATCTCTTTTCTTTTGTGACTTCAGGTGTTGATCTATCATTGTTAACCTGCCATATTTCTCAATAAAAGTATTTATAAAATTATTATACAAGAAAAACTTAAAATGGTATTCTACCAAGGTATGTAAACTTATGAGGACAACTGTATATATTGCCTAAAATGTGAAATTAACCATTTTAAGTTTTTCTTGTATAATAATTTTATAAATACTTTTATTGAGAAATATGGCAGGTTAACAATGATAGATCAACACCGGAAGTCACAAAAGAAAAGAGATGTATAGTGAGTGACTTTTACAACGGAATACAGTGCATCCCAAGTATTGAAGAACAATAATAATAATACAATAAGCCATAATTTCCTGTTTTTTTTTTCAATTTTTTCAGTGAGCATAGAGAAAGATAAAAGAAAACAAAACATGACATATCTCCTAAACAATATCAATTTATAGTAATAATGTTAACAACAGTTATAATGGTAATATATCAATAAGACTAAATATAATCAAATTAATTCATCAACAAAAATAAATACAACAAGGTAAGAAGGAGACAAACAGACAGACGTGGGGGAGGTGGGGGGTGGGGGATTGGATTGCCACCTATCTTAAAACTTTCCAGAGTTGCCTCTTAGTGAGTATCTTATTTTCTCAAGTTGTAGAAAAGACATGACATCCTTGAGCTCATTTTAATTTTATATGTTGATTTCACCTATTAAGCCGAACAAAGACGTTTCATACAGAAAAAATACTTTTAACATTTTTTATTTTTGAACTTTAAAAAGGGTCAATTTGACCCGCAACATAACAGGAGGGTTAAGAGAGTGAAAAATATGTCTAAACCAAAGCTTCCCAGCACAAAATGTTTGTGTTTTTTAATCTTTGTTTGTGCACCTGAATGTGCTTCTGATCTGTGTGTGTACAGGCAGTGTGTGTGTGTGTGTGTGTGTGTGTGGTGTGTGTGTTATAGTAGACACAGTATATCTCCACTTCTGGGTGGTTGAGGTTTGACATACTGCCCGGGAATCCCGTGGGACACATTCCCAGAAGTCCCAGAAAAATTGTTAATTTCACATTTTAGGCAATATATACAGTTGTCCTCATAAGTTTACATACCTTGGTAGAATTTGTGATTTTTTTTTTCATTTTTCAGAGAATATGAATGATAAGAGAAAAACTTTTTTTTCACTCATGGTTACAGGTTGGGTGAAGCAAAAATTTTTATCAAACAACTGTGTTTACTCTTTTTATATCATAAAGACAACAGAAACTATCCAAGAAACCATACATTCTGCCAGGGTATGTAAACTTATGAGCACAACTGTATCTTCCAAACCAGCTAAAAACAGCATAAAAATCTGGGCAGCATGTGACAGAAGAGGTGTCAACATCACTTCATTAAAAAAATAAAAATAAATAAAAATTCAAAATTCAAAATAAAACAAAATCCATGTCATGTAAAACTATTGTATTCATATTTAGGGATTTCCAATGTACATTTAAAAAAGTTTTAACATGAATTTTAATGAAAAACGAGTGAGTTATCCTCATTGAACCATGATCTGTGAGAGTTAAAGAACTCCATTACACCATATATTGATTTAAATGGTTAGTAATGGAGTTAATAATGAGATTAAAAAGAATATTATTTGGATTTTTTGGGTTCTGACACTTTTGGATGATCAAATATGCCCTTGGTCAAATTGACCCAGTAACATTATTGCTGTTCCTGAGAAACAAACATAACAGGAGGGTTAAGCATCAAAGCAACGTAGAGAGCGGTGTGTTTGAATATTTCTGTGTTGAAAAGAATATTTACAACTTTTTCCCCGTCAATGTTTCATTTTCTGCTCTCTCACCTCTTGGAATCAGCTTCCCAGTTTTACAAGAGTCTGAGGAAATGATTAATGAGTCCAACTCTGACCCTCTGTCCATATCTCTTATCCTCTGAGTGTGTCCCTTTTGATTGACATGCACAGGCGCGATGGCGACTGTAGGGAAGTGAAACCTGGAGATATGTCTCACATTTTGGATTGTTTATTTTTGTGTGTTTCCTCTGTACGTGTGTGTGTGCGAGCTCATGCGCCCCTAGTGCTCGCGTGCGCGTGCGTCTTAACAGTCGAGGTGTCTCCAGCATCAGCAGGGGTCACATTTCTGTCATGATAGTCTTTCCAGGAGAGGTGCATTGTGGGTAATGAGGCCCCAGAGGCTGCAGAGGGGTCAGAGGTGATGGCGTCAGTGGCACACGGCGAGGGTGAGACTTTTTTTGTGTGTGTTTGTTTGTAAGAGAGACAGAAACATTTCATAGAAACATGGCGGCGTTGAGAGAGGAGTGTAGATTAGTGTCATTGTTCGAGGTTTGGTGCCTCAGGTTTGTTTTCTCACTTGAGGGTTGTTTATTTTTCTCCTCTGATATGAGGAAACACTCTGGCTCTTTGACAGAAATCCTGTCTAATCAATCAGTGCATGTCGGCCTGTGTGGGCTCTGTCTCAGCTGCAGAGGGACAGGATATGATACGCACATATCTCTGCCCACATAGCTGACATTCACGCTGCGCTCGCACAGATAAACAGGGAATTCCTCTCAGGAGTTTCAAGAAGAACTACGTTTGTTCTCTGCCGGGGGTCTCCTTATCACCTCCAGGTTTTTGTTACTCTCCTGAGCGTGCATCTTTGATGTTTGTTCTCGATTGTCCACGTTCCTCTGTCTCCATAAGAGGCGACACATGATGCCGTGATGTATGTGCTTTAAATCAAATCTGCTCTCATGCCCCTGACAGAAATATTTTAATCTCTGCAGAGATGAAAGGATTTATTTACAATACATTTGATTTCTGGATTATTAATATGGAGTACATAGGAGTTCTTTCTGTGGATGCTTGAGTGCTTCACTTGATCTCAAGTTGGTTTGTAATGATCTTGTAATCTTTGAGGTCACCTCCATTATGCTGACAGGAACTTGTTGTCCTACACATGCACACAAACTCATTTTACTGCATATTAACCAGCTTTTAAACTTGGATTAAGGATTATGACAAATTTGTTTGCAAGCATGTGAGGTCATTGTCTTTTATTAGAGCTGGGAAATAGTGTCCTTATCACAAAAGGTCCATCTCCGCTTATATTCAGTCAGGATAGCTGGATTTCATTTTCATGCAATGACAGCAGTGTATGGAGAATGTTTTGACTCTCCTTGCTATGAGAAAGGGAACACAATTGGTCAACTTAGAAGTGGTATTATGTTGATGTGTTTCAACTCATAATTTCAGTACCAGCACATCTAAAATAATCCAGACAATCCTTAATCAGAACATCCCTAGTTCTAGTGATACATGTTTTTGTAACTCATCTGTTTTGATTGCATTAAGGCTAAAGGTTAAGCATTATGCAGCATAGTTAGGGGTGTGGTTGGTTAAATTAACAGGTGGGTAGATTGTTTGCCAGATGGCTAGGCTGGTCAGAAGTTAGAGTCAGAATTTCCAATACCATCAGTGGGCTTCATAACACCTTTTCAGAAACCAATGGGTGATGTCACTGAGACCACGCCCATTTTCATACAGTCTTTGTTTTCACTGAGAAGTGCAGTTTGAGATAATCTGGATTTAACACGAAGGGAAAAGCTGCCCTTGGTAGTAGCAACTTGCAGACACACCTTGTCTCTTAGGTTCCTCTGTATCTCTGCTGTGGACGTGCTGGACTCCGGCGGCAACAGCTACTACTACTACTATCCGTTTCATCACTATCATCTCTCTGCCTCTATCTTAATCTCCTCTTTCCAACTGCAACTCGGTCGAGCAGATGTGTGTCTAACATGAGTCTGGTCCTGCTGGAGGTTTCTGCCTGTTAAAGGAAGTTTGTCCTTGCCGCTGTGACTTGCTAAATGCTGCAAAGTGCTCTGCTCATGGTGGATTAAGATGAGATCAGACTGAGTCCTGTCTGTAAGATGGGACTGGATCTTATCCTGTCTTGATGTTGGGTCTTTGTTAATAAAATAACATAGAGTACGGTCTAGACCTGCTCTGTTTGGAAAGAGTCTTCAGGTAACATTTGTTGGGATTTGGCACTGTATAAGAAAAGATTGATTGATTGATGGACACAAATGAAAGACTGTCAGGAATTTGATGTGACTCATGACTAGTTGGTCTTTACTAGGGACCCCAAAGCCGAGGACAGACTTTGTCTTGCCAAACAAGGAGTGTGGCTCAACGATAAAATAAAATGATGAATAGTTTTCCAAACTCTTGATGCACAGGTTACCCTCCACATAAGTTATAATCACCTGCATTTACATGCAATCTTTTCATTATCGTGAGCTTGAGTCCAGCATCTGAACATGATTTTATTCCAGCTGTTCCCTCCAGCTCCACATGCTCTCAGAGAGGCTGGATGTGTAACACTACCACTGCGCTGGTAAAAAATAACCTCCCAAAGATATTTCAGCAGAGAGCTGCTATTTCAGAGTAGTTGCTGATAAGCTACAAATGACCTTGGCCTGAACCACTGACACACATTCGCTTTCCTTTCACTGCCTTCAGGGATTATAAAAAAACATATAATCCTTCAGAGTTTTAACATTATTGGAAAGCACTCGGGGAGGCTGTTGGTAATCTCGACCTATGGCCCGTGGATCCTTTTAGTTTGTCCTTTGCATGTCTGTAAGTGATTTCAATAAGTCTGACTGGAGGGATCAGCTGATCTATGGCTCCTGCAGACTCCTGACACATTTTCACCAGAGGGAGTGTCAAGCTGATGTTTAACCTAAATGTTTTTGTCTCATTCCAGTTATTAACTTGCGTGAAAGTGTTGAAAGTGTCAGAGGGTTCAGTGTGTCTGTGTGGATATGCATGGGTATGACCATTTACTACTGCCACTATGTGTTGTGCATAATGTACCTCACACAGAAAAGCAGTTGGCTCAGCAATTAACTCCCAATAAACCCTGATTACTTAATGATGGCGTCTTGTTGTGGTGTTAACGTGTGTGCACATGTGTGTGAGGAGCTGTGATGTGCAGACCTACCCGAGTGCATGCAGTTAAGGTTTGTGATGCAAGGAGGTCCCTTATTAACCCAGTGCTTCGTATGTATGCCTGTGTGTGTGTGTGTGTGTGTGTGTGCGTGTGTGTGTGTGCATGTGTGTTAAATATTGCAGTAGTGTGCAGGAATGCTTTAACAAGACTGGAAGTGGATTTGGCCACAGTCCAAGTCTCTCTTTCAGTTCACCTCTCTTTCTTCATTCTTCCTCTGTATTTCTGCACTCTGCTGTCTTGTCTTACTGAACCCATCCCTGTTCATTGTAACATAACTAACATTTTAATGTCAACTTTCAACATGCATTAACGACTCAGGTTCCCAATTTGGAAACAAAATGCTGAGATTTTTTCATCTTAAATTTTTTTTAGAAAAATGCTTTAAGATTAAGGCAGGCAGAAAAAAAAATGAAAACAAGCATTTCATTTGCTTGTTCCGACTACTGAAGAAAATCAGTAGTCAGAAAATTGAAGACTCACAGACCAGGGCAAAATGTTACTTTCCTCCAAAGTACTTCCACCATTTCCGGTTGTAGTTTTCTGAGATAAGCCCATACCCAGCGCCTCAAAGTTTGCCTTCAGGGATTTCTGCAAGGAGGCACTTTGACCACAAAGTTACACAACTCAAGTTTTACCCAGAATCCAACTGTCCACGTTGACCGTTACATATTGCTTGAACCATAGTCTGCATTGACAGGTTTTAATTAAATATGTAGAATCTGTATTTCCAGCATGAGAAGTCCTCTGGTTTCTGTTCGTAGTACATTTGTGGTCAGAGTAGTATTGACCAATCACGTTCAGCGGGCTTTTATTGTATGCAGAAAGAACTGTCTGTTCTCTGAGAGCAAAAGCAGGTGGGGCAAAACACCATTTTAAGATATCACGTAATCTGACAACAGTTATTAAACTGATTTCTTCATGCAAGGGCTGATAAAGACACATACAGTATCTGCTTTACACTGTGTTGCAAAAGCCCATCTGCGGTCAGATTTCCTGATTACCTGGAATGCATCAACAATGATCGATCCGACATCTGTTCAACACACAAACATTTTGAAAGTAGTTTTCTTCTCCTCTGTAAGACAACAAACAACAACAAAGTTTGCATTTTTATTCTTTAGAAAGTAAAAACAGTGCATCATTACGTTATTTTGGCAATTTAAGACACATTAATTGGAGCTAAATCACAAGAAAATATCTTTCTTTTTTTTGGTTTGTACCACTGCAGTAAGCTAGAGTGAAGCGACCTATTGGTGCTTAAAAAATCTGAACCGGCACAACCCCAGGGGATATAATGGACCAAGAAATTAAAGTGTTTACGTTGCAGACTAAACACCGTAAAGGAAAAGGAAGTCTTGTCTAGAATTGGATTCAGTAACTGCTGCACTGGAATTACTGGAGTTATACATCACATCACAACCATGATCTGAGACCTCAGAGAGGTTCTTATGAGCTACCAAAGTAAATTAGACCTTTATGTAGTGTTTGTGTTTTATTTTCAGTGACTACATTTGTTTGTGCACTTGTGTTTGCTTGTGTTTGGTTTGTCGGGTTATGTGGCACATATATGGATGCATATTTGTGTATCATCTGTGCATGTTTGTGTGTTTGTGTGTTTGTGTGTGGTCCTGATTCCCTACAAAAGCATAAAAAAATGCCAGAGGAAGGAAGTCAGTCCTTGAGGTTTTTCCTGGCAGAGTGCTTATTTTAACAACTCAAAACTTCACAATATGTGTATCACTCCTAAGTGCCTTTAAACTGAGACTCTCAGTGACATGGCCTCTTATCAGCATGTGATCTGCACTCCTCTGACCTGTGGAGTTTCCTCTGTGTCCATTAGCTATTGTTTCCCCCTCCCTAGTCCTGCCCCAGGTCCTGCTCGCTCTATACCTCAGTCTGCACCCGTAGACCTCCACGCTCAACTTTCAAACCCCTGAGTCTGTCTCAAAATACGACGTCTACCCCTCCCCACTTAGTTCCAGGCTCTAAACCTCAGACTGAGTCTGCTTCCCATATATCAGCCCTGTTTTCTCTTATTTCCCATCTGTATCATCTCTCCTCTTAGGTCCCCTTTGGTCCTCAGGCTGAGACCTTTGCTTTGTTTCCCCCTCCACAGGCTGACTGCAGTGATAGCCATCTCCTGCTCTAGGTGATCCAGTCTGCACAATGAGAGGTAGACGATGTCGACAGACTTTATCTTAACCTGTTGTAACAGGGAAGTTGTTGTTGTTACTGGAGAGAGTGTGGAGAATAGAGACACTGAATTAGCTCCTGACCCACTTTTCCTCGCGGCCCATTTTTCTGAAGGAACTGACCGGAGCAGCCTTCCTCGACGGCTGGCACAGAAATATTGACAGAGTCATGATGATACTGTTGATTTAAGCACATGTGGACAGATCATGTTCGGTCTTTTTATGATGACACGTGATAAGCTTTGGGTCCTGAAATAATAAAAAATAGGTATTTTTCTTAATTCAAGGGAAGCCTGCTGATCAAACTCAAGTATCAGGCAGGACAATCTGGCTTATTTCCACTTTTCAACACACTGGAACCAAAAAAAAAAAACAAATATCCAAAAGGTTCTAACATTTGCAACACATATTACACCTTGATGTTTTAAATGAGTTGATTTAGTTTGAATAATCTCTCTTCTGAACTCTGGTATCACCCTCGCCTGCTCTTCCTCTGCTTTGCTTCTGCAAGACAAACATCAATCACACCATCCCTCAGATGCATCAGGGTCAGAGGTCAAGCCAGCAATATCACCATAAAATAATAAAAAACAATCGTATATTTAAAATGTCGATGTTAAAACATAAAAAATGATAAAAACAACATTTTTTGTGTTGTCAGATGTTGTGTTATTTTTAGGGCCATTTTGCCGTAATTGGATCAGACAGAAGAAGAGACGGGAAGTATGGGAAGTAGAGCTGATCGGCGTGTATTCTAGCTCATGCAGCAAGGCAAGGCAAGGCAAGGCAAGGCAAGGCAAGGCAAGGCAAGGCAAGGCAAGGCAAGGCAAGGCAAGGCAAGGCAAGGCAAGGCAAGGCAAGGCAAGGCAAGGCAAGGCAAGGCAAGGCAAGGCAAGGCAAGGCAAGGCAAGGCAAGGCAAGGCAAGGCAAGGCAAGGCAAGGCAAGGCAAGGCAAGGCAAGGCAAGGCAAGGCAAGGCAAGGCAAGGCAAGGCAAGGCAAGGCAAGGCAAGGCAAGGCAAGGCAAGGCAAGGCAAGGCAAGGCAAGGCAAGGCAAGGCAAGGCAAGGCAAGGCAAGGCAAGTTTATTTATAAAGCACCATTCATGCATAGAGCCATTCAAAGTGCTTTACAGAGTTAAAAACAAAAAACAGAACAGTAACAATCAACAAAAACATACAGCAAACACTTCAAACATTACAATTTTATATGTGGACAGTTATGTTTGACCTACTCTCTCTCTCTCTCTGTACTTATGTAACTTAACGTACATAGTACAGAGTGTTGGGTCTTGTTATTTATTTAAACTAGGAGGGATAATCTCAGAACTTCTTCCCAAGGATTAAGACTCACACCTTGAATCTTTTCTGTGTCGAGTCGCAGCCTGAAGCTGGCTCAGACCTGTATGCCAGACATTTAATTGTAGATCCATTATCAGGTTCATTCCATAACGCCATACATTGTCAGAAAATACCCAATTTAAAATATGGCAGCGGAAGAACACATGTCTGCGATGTGCGTCCGAAAATAGTGCCAAACAAAGGGGATTTCTGACGGCAAAGTCAAGAGCTGCAATTTTTTCTAGTAGAGCATGCAATTGCACCGTGATGAGTGCCTGGACCATATTTTATTAATTTTAGCGAAATTACAAGAAGGAGGTGTCCCCGTCTGCAGAGGATTGTAGCCTAGCTTGCCTGCTGGTCATCTGGGAATTTCTCATTAAAGAGGAAGAGCTCACCGGCACTCATTGTGGCTAGCAGGAGCAATAGTGTTCTGTAACTCATATGACCCCACTTCAAAAAAACTGAAATATCCCTTTAACAAGCGCAGCAACAATCCCAGATTTGTACTGCTTTTATTTCTTTGCCTCTCAAAAAAAGTTAATAATAACCTTAAAGATTGAGTTTATTTGCCTTTTTTTTTAAAAGATTTTATTTATAAAAATGTTTTATACATTTATAACAACATAAAGACATACACGCACAAAAATATAAACACCACAAAACAAAACAAAAACACACTGCCAGAAAAAGAGATAAGATGTGCAACCGTGTCAGTCCATACATTGATGTATTGTCCACAAATAAATAAATGGCCAGAAGTAGAGTCCACAGAAAGTCCTTGTAACTTTACGAGGGGGTCCAAGGCGAGGCAAAAACAGCAGGGATCAGAGAATATCACAACACAACATCATTCGGGGTGCAACCAAGTTGAAATGCTGTGCATATACTGTATACCAGGGGTGTCCAAACTTTTTTCAAAGAGGGCCACTTTTGATGTTGATATGAAATATCTATTTGATAACAATTATTTTAGTAGGATCACGATCTGGATTTCATCACACTTCTTTTTCATGTTGTTTTTAAGACTTTTCTGACCAGCAGACAACAATTTAAGAACAAAATAATTATTTTCCTACATTCTGAACAATTTTTATGCACCAAATTTTGCCTTTTCTGCACAATTTCATACTTTTGATCTTGTCTTGTTTCCTCTTTTGTGTCTTCTGAACTTTTAGTGTTCATCAAGAACATTTTTACATCATGATGGAAACATTAATTTGAAAACCTGTCAACTTTAAGAGTTCTTGTGTTTCTTCTTTATTGCCATCTTGCAGAATTCTCAGAGCTTTGCCTTTATACAAGTAGTCAATATGGAGCTTTTTGAGATGTTTCTGGATTGACTTTAGTTTTGTTTGTGTGCTTGAAAGAAACTACAAATGTACAGATGATTCAGAAGGTGATTCATTTCTGTGCTATAAATAACACATTTTAATATGGAAGCTTGGGGCCATAAATAAATGGACCTTGGGCCGCAATTGGCCCCCGGGCCGCACTTTGGACACCCCTGCTGTATACTGTCATAGTTAGTTCCCAGTCTGACTTCTCTCCTTCTCGATAAACTCCACAAAGGGTCCCCAGATCACTGTTTATCAGATTTCCTCAAGATACAAACAGGATATCAGATAATTTAGCCACTTTTTATAACAGGGAGAAGAGGCTGATTTCAGTTTATTTGTCATTTAACTAATGCATCTGCTTAAAAAAAAAGCCCAAAATATAAAATACTCAAAAAAATGCAAAACAAAGTAAATAAAATCAGCCTAGTTTAGATGGAAAAAAAACAAAAACTAATCGTTATGCTGGTTGTTCAGTTTTCTGTCCATATTAGGTAAGGATAATCATGAGTGAACACATAAACAGATGTTGTGATTTGCATCCTGCAGCGCTGCTCTCCTAAATGCTTTGTGAGGAAGTGGGCAACATATGGAATTACTATGAGATTCATAGGAAGATTATGTGTGTGTGTTTGTGTGTGTGAGTGTGTCTATTCTCAGAGATCACTCAAAACAGATAGTATGGGTTAGGAATTTAGGCCAAGGGCACACACTGCCATCTGTTCCCTGGTTTTGTTTAATCTGGAGGGTTCCCACTTTAAGCAGACTGGTGGCTGAACAAGCTGCTGACAATTAATTCAACCAGGCAAGAATAGCAACTTGATTCTTCTGTTGTGTGAAGATAATTGTGTATCTGCATATGTTTACATTTTTTTGATAGGAGGGCACCTTGAGATTCAAAGTCAGCAGTTCTTAAGGTGACATCAGTTTAAGTGCGGGCTGGTTGAGTGTTACAGTCTGAGCAGCTCGGCCTGAATGACTGAGTGTTGCAGAAAATAGCAGACGGAGAGAGAAGGGGTGGAGAGAGGCAGGGATGAAAAATGAAGAGAGACGGGAGGGGGAGGGGGAAGATGGAGGAGCAATAACATGTAAATTTTAGGAAGCTGGAGAGAAGAGAGGGTTGGATGAGAGTCTTTTGTCACCGTCTTTGGCCACATGACTTACTGAAATATTGATCAGGTTGTACTTGCTAACCTGGAATCTGTCTGCATCTCCAGCTATTGGATTTTACTGTAATGTCACGACAATGCAGGAGAGTCTCAATTACAGGAAACACAGGATAGAGGAAGGTTGTTTTAGAGGAATTACATGATCAGAGTGGATGCATGCTACAGAAAATAACAGAATGCATCACATTTAGTTGGAAATGTGATGAAGAAAGGATGTATTTATTGTAACAGGAGTTTTTCGTCAAGTCATCACAAGAAACAAGCATCAAAAAAGACTTCAAGCATCTCTGTGTGATCAGATGTAGTCTGCAGTGTGTCTGACTCATCATGCTGCCTACACTGACACTGTGTCCTAACCTCACATGACCTGGCAGGAAGCAAAAAAGAGAAACTCAATCTCTCTCTCTCCTCCTTCTCCACCTCTCCATCCTCCTCTTTTCTTCCTCAGCAGCCGTCTCCAAACCACCTCTGTCCATTTCTGTGACCGCTGCAGATCTGATTGCTCTCCCTGGGGAGTCGCACGCAGCCTGCTGTGTATTTGTTCAGAAAGTTAGATCCCCTCTCTGTCTCAGAGCTTGTCCATTGTGCTGCTCTGATTGGCTGTTGAAGCCCTGGAATGTGTAAAGGTGGTGTTTTGATTGGCCACGAGAGTAAGACGGTGTGTCCTGTGGTGTTCCTTCAGAGTTTGACACAATGACCAGCTGACCAACTACATATCACAGCCTGAGACATCACAGAGCAGAAACACTAGACTGACGCATGAGAGAAGTCTCTGGAAGTTCTGTGGTTTGTCCACAGGAGTGTTTCCTTTCTGACCTTTGACCTCTTTTTTTCTCACTTGTTTTGTCTCAAACAATTCACATGATTTTCTGTGACTTTATCAGAGATTTATATTCTTTAAATGTCACTTATACAATTACTTTATAAGGAACCAAAGTCTTTTTGAGAAGGAGATATCAGGGAACAAAATAAAGAGGATTTTTATAGTGCAATTTCAGGCAATGGTTTGAATTAAAGACTGTCGTATGCAGAAGTGCTAAAAACTGCAGTTCATCGAGTGTCCGCTTGAGGCTGGCTCCGGAAGTACCAGAAACCACATACACACCAATTCAAAAAAGACGATCTTTACAGCTGAAATAAACATGTTTACAGCCTGGTACAAAAGACAAGTGTAGTCTGGATAGCTCATTTCTCGATCGACACACACTGTACGGGGGGTGAATTTCTTCCTAACGCTGCAATTTAGAAGATATTGAGATTACGAGTCTTCCAATGAGAGGCACAGCTAACTTGATTGACAGGTGGGAACACTGTAGCTGTTGGCTAGGAGGCTCAAAGCCCGCCTCTTTACGTCACAATCGCTCAACAGCAGCAATATGGCTGCCGCGGATGATTGGCCTCATAACAGTGCTTCAGAAACAGATGGGTGATGTCTTAGATACTACGTCCATTATTTATACAGTCTATGGTCGTAAGCTAGTTCCCCAACAAACACTTAATTCTTAGTTTTAAAAAGCAGCATAGACTGTATCATAAATGGGCGTAGTATCCCTGACATCAACCATCTGTTTCTGAAGCACTGTTTTGAAGCCAATTGTCGGCAGGTGCCATATTGGAACCTAACTTTGTCCTAGCTAGTGTGAGGCGAAGAGCTATTCAGACCTAAACTGTTTTTTGAACCAGGCTGTAAACATGTTTATTTCTGCTGTAGAGATCGTCTTTTTTGAATGGGTGTGTATGTGGTGTCCAGTGTTTCTGCAGCCAGCCTCAAGTGGACACTTTATGAACTGCAGATTCCAGCACTTCTGCATGGGCTTCATGTTTTAAGACCAGAGGTTGGACTACTTAACAGTCATTTTGAATATACGTGTGCAGGAAACCTATTTATGTCGTGATCATTCTCTCTCTGGTATTGGTTTCAAATTCAGAGATGATCTGTTCTGCCTTGAAGTGGCACTAACACATCAGGGTATGTAAGTGTTGAATAGAGAGCATACTCAGAAGAGGCAGATTAGAAAGATAAAAGACAAGGGGGCTATGTGTGTGTTTGTTTCAAGTTAAATCATGGGAGCTTCTTTCCAAACAAATGTGCACTTCTCTTGTGAAAAAATAGACACAAGGATAACAAAACTAACCCTGGATCTATCACCAGTGATGCAGGTTCCTAGAGGAGATTTAGGAGTATCAGAGACTGAAGGAATTTTAATTGTGATCGTTTCTATGACTTCCCTCAGTTGTTCCTAAATGTACCGCAGACATACTGCACACTGTGCATACTCCAGTATGTTTGAAGGGGTTTAAGAAAGCACAGAAAATGTCAGTGTGACTTAATCTCCTTATGTCAGTGTTCTCCTCCAGTTGTGCCTGTACTGTAGATGTCTGTGATAATGTGCTAAAATCCTTTAATCCTGCAGCCCACACACGTTTGCACAGGGAACATTGCTCACAGGTTCATGTGTGGATATGAAAGGACATATGCATTCATTTATACATTAGTCTATGCATGCTTTATTTGTGAGTTAAATGTATTTTCATGTAATTAATCAGTGCTGAGAAAGGTATAGTGCTTTAATGCCTTGTGTGGCACTGATTTGTTGCACTTTGTTGTAAAATAATCAATTTGGTGCTTGTGTACAGTTAAGATTTAGGTATTAAGAGCATATACTGTTGTATTAATCTTGCATATTTCTGTATGTACAGTCTTATTATTGAAAACAACAACTCTGTGTTTCATAGAATAAGCACTTTGAAGCTGTCCCCTACCAAAGTTATGGTTTCAGACCACACTGGTTCAGCAGTGCAGAATTTATTTGAATATTAAATCTAAAAGACAAGACCATAAAGTTCCTTTCATTGCATTCATGTGATTCCCATTGAATCAAGACATTTTTAAGAATTGAGTTTACATTCTTAACAAGGACATAAAACTGTTTTTGAATCATCCAACCATTTTTTTCCATTCATGACCTACATCTTCTTTCAAATGATCTTTAGCATCACTGCTCTCAAAACAATACCATACACCCACATTTTTTGTGGCTTTTTGCCATCTTGGAATCAAACCTTTGAACAGAGCTTATTCTATAATCCTAAAACCAGTAATCTGGATAGTTATACCTAAGATGCCTCATATTTTTACCAGAGCTGACAACTATTTATTCCTAAATTGGTCAAGTGATTGAATTTTTTACTGAACAGATGACCAAGTCATGTGTTTATGCAAAGATTCAGAGTCCTGCATCTCATCTGTGGAGATTAGCTGTTTTTCTTTGTCAAAGGTCGCATCACATGACATCTTTAAGTTTAAACTCACATTGTTTTTGACTGTTTTTCTGACAAAGGTGAGAATTATAACATTTTTATCCACCATTATTTGAGATAAATCCATATATTGACTTTGACAACTGGAGGCTGCAGCTCCATATTAGATTTTTTTGATTGCAGTGTCGTGATGTTGGATTCTAAGTGTTGGCCTTGTACCTCTATGGGCTGTATTGAAGAGTAGTTCTTCTATGTAGAATAAAGATGGCTGCCTTTGTAATCTGCATCAAGGATAAGTTGCACTAAAATATCTTCCCTGTCTTTACACACATGCTGACAAACCCCACTAAAGTCCCATATTATTATCCAAGTCTCCCTTTCAGTTAGCATTTGAATATAACCATGTGACAGAAACAAGACGTGTGACTTGGTTAAACGTGTCCCATGCCATATTTCCAAATACAATGCTTGTGAATCCCATTAACTTGTTTTTTATTTTAAGTGATCTACACAGAGAAGGTCATTTTTAAGAGGCTTTATTCTGTGAAGTGTGGCATTTAGCTTGTTTTCCTGCTTCCGCTCGTCACACCAGATCTTCACCGCGCAGGTGGTCTTGCCAATCGACTCTGCTTTAGTCTCCCCTCAGCTCCCTTAGCCCCTTAATTCTTTCTTTCTTTCCTTCTTCATTCAGCTGCCTATAGTTCACCATTCAACATAGTCTAGTGGCAACCTTTCTTCTAATGTCATGTTCGGGGTGGGAAGTACTAAAGCTGTGATGATGTTTTGCTGAAGTATTCCAGGTTTTTCTTTTTTTCATGGATCATAGAAGGTGAAAAGTCAGAGGGAATCAGGCCAGACTGCAGGGATTTTATTGATGACCCTTTAGATATAGCTTAGCATTCAGCCTCTTGCTAGCTAATATTGCTGCTTGAGCTAACAGTAGCGAAAGCTAGCTAATGACTTAACTACTACTTACGATCATAGACTGTATAAAATATGGACGTGATATCCGTGACGCTACCCATCTGTTTCTGAAGCGCTGTTTTGAGGCCAGTCAGCAGCAGCCATATTGCTGCTGTCGAACGATTGTGACGTAAAGAGGCGGGTTTTGAGCCTCCTAGCCAACAGCTAGTTCCCCTGTCTTTCAAGTCAGCTGTGCCTCTCATTGGAAGACTCGTAATCTTAATATCTTCTAAATTGCCACGTTAGAAAAAAATTCACCCCCGTACAGTGTGTGCCGATCAAGAAAAGAGCTATCCAGACTACACTCTTGTCTCTTGTACCAGGCTGTAAGCATGTTTATTTCTGCTGTAAAGATCGTCTTTTTTGAATTGGTGTGTATGTGGTTTCTGGTACTTTCGGAGCCAGCCTCTAGTGGACACTCGATGAACTGCAATTTTTAGCACTTCTGCATTGAACTCATATTTTAGACCGGAGGTTGTCGCTTGCATACTACATACTTATTTAATGTAAACCAACATGGCAGACGATGGTCAGGAAGATTTGGCAAGAATTCACAGATGGCATGATCGGCTGTCGTCCACATTCCTCCCTCATAATTGACTAAGGATCATAAATATTGATCATGTTGAATATTTACAATAAACAGTATTCAAGGGGAAGTAAAATCACTCTTTATATATTTTACACCGCAGGAAAATTTGTTAACATGACTTGTAGAACCATAAAAAATGTAGGTATTGCTCATTTCTTGAAGGGGTTATTTTGGCCAAAGATTAGCTTGTAGTGTGTGCCCGGCATAGCGGTCAGAGCAGAGCTAGAGGTCGTGACAGCTACCTTACAGTCATGACCTAGCTGACACACTGTGAAAGCAGGCTAACAGTCACAATAGCTAGCTTACAAATCCTGATAGCTAGCTTGCAACCATGAAAACCAGCTTACAAACAAATTAGCTAGCTATCGGCCATCATAGCTAGCTTAAAATCATGATGGCCACCAATTGGTTTTATGCTAACATCAGCTGCTCTGACTAAGGTAGAGTTATTGTTTGCACTTTAAATATGGAGCAATACACCTTAATATTTTTCCTATAATTTCTCTTTTTATTGCCTATCAACTGATAACAATACCAGGCTACTTTCATATGATTTAAACCTTATAACAGTATCAGAGTAAAATGGCTGCAGTTTGAATTTGCAGGTTTCCCTTTTAACCACTTTCCCTCTCGTCAGTTATGCCAGTGCCAGCCATGAATCACTGGTCTCTGCAGTGCAATGCAGGAATATAAATCACTGGCACGTCTCTCTCAGCTTCACTGTCATCGGACACCAAGCTCATAGTAAGACGAGGCGGAGAAAGTGGGGCCATGAACTCGAGCATTTATAACCCTCCTCTTCAACACCTTTGTTTTGATGGGAAACCAAACCGACTTCATTATCAGTGAAAACAAAATCTCCTAAGCAGTTATTAATAGCCCTTCCTATAACAGTACCAGTGAAGTGGTATTTGGTGTCCAAATAAATGCAGGATTGCGCTGACTACCGAGGATGTCAAGCGCGTTTCAACATGTCAAAATTTCCCATCAAGTACCCACGAGTGGATCCCTGCTGACCTGGAACTTAACACCACAAACGGGACATCCGAAGGTGTCAGGCAGACGGCAGCTGACGAGCGTCCTGGCTGGTCTGATCACTCTGTCTGACATTCTTTGCATAACACGGGTGTAACGTAGAGCTCAGGATGAAAATCCCAAAACTCTTGACCTGTCAGAGGGGTGACTGCAGCTCACAAAGAGGGGCAGCTCAGACGGTTGATGTTTGAGCTCATTCACTTTCAGTTGTCAGGCTGACTGAAGCATGTGCGGTTTATTGTGATTGAAACAGCTACATGTGCATTTAAAACAAGATTGAAAAATGTTGTTGGCATTGATTTAAGTTAAAACAACAAATTAGATACACTGCTAGCTACAAAAGCTTGAACTAGCATTCCACTTTGTTTCATACGTTCCTTATATGAATTATTAGCTCACATTGTTTGTTATAGAAAGAAAATTCCTTGCTAATTTTATATTACCTTATAATATAGACTTTCTATCCATCATGTAACACTAACAAATAGTTGTGCAAATTTAGTTTGAACCACTTCTTTGCTAATGATAGCTTTAGTGAAGAAGTGGCTGGATGATAACATAAGCTGGTTGTTGCTGATGCCAATTTAGATACCCTACATTTATGAAACACAGATATTTGTCATTATAACATAATTTCAGATTCTCTATTTTAGTTTCACATCAGAGGGAATTGACCCTACATGTGAGAATAATGTTGATGCAGACATAATTTCACATTTGTAGCTAATAATTCAGCCTTCACAAAATATGCTGTTTTGAGATAACCACTTGAGTTTTGTTGAATCTGCTGATTTTTTTTAGGTCTTGAGAAAAAAGGGAAAACCCATTAAGTAGCCTATGTCACAAATAGTTTGTGTGGATGCCTTCAAAGGTCAGATCTGTGACTGAGTGAGCAGATAATTTATGGACTGCTTTTCCAGGCAACATCACTCAGTTGAAACGTATGTGTGTGTGTGTGTGTGGCATGACTGTGTGTTATTAGTGTGTATCAAGGGGACTGAAAGAGATCCTTGTTTGGGTGAGTGGGTGGGTTTGGGTCCTGGTGGAGACCATGTAGGTTCTCTCTCTCTCTGTGTGTGTGTGTGTGTGTGTGTGTGTGTGTGTGTGTGTGTGTGTGTGTGTGTGTGTGTGTGTGTGTGTGTGTGTGTGTGTGTGTGTGTGTGTGTAACAGAGAGAGAGGGAGAGAGAGAGAGGGGGGGAGAGAGAGTTACAGAGAGAGAGAGAGAGGGGGGGAGAGAGAGAGTTACAGAGAGAGAGAGAGAGAGAGAGAGAGGGGGGGGGGAGAGGAGAGAGAGAGAGAGAGGGGGGGGGGAGAGAGTTACAGAGAGAGAAAGAGGGGGAGAGAGAGAGAGAAAGAGGGAGTTACACAGAGGGAGAGAGAGAGAGAGAGAGAGGGAGTGGGAGAGAGGGAGAGGAGAGAGAGGGGGGAGAGTAGAGAGAGAGAGAGAAAGAGGATGTGTGTGTGTGTGTGTGTGTGTGTGTGTGTGTGTGTGTGTGTGTAACAGATAGAGAGGGAGAGAGAGAGGGGGGGGGGAGAGAGTTACAGAGAGAGAGAGAGAGGGGGGGGGAGAGAGAGTTACAGAGAGAGAAAGAGGGGGAGAGAGAGAGAGAGAGAGAGAGAGAAAGAGAGAGTTACACAGAGGGAGAGAGAGGAGAGAGAGAGAGAGAGAGAGTTACACAGAGGGAGAAGAGAGAGAGAGGGAGAGGGAGAGAGGAGATAGAGAGTTACACAGAGGGAGAAGAGAGAGAGAGAGGAGAGAGAGAGTTACACAGAGGGAGGGGGAGCCCGCCTCTCACATCTGGCTCTTCATGTCAGCAGTCCAGACTCACATGCAGAAGTTATGTTGAAACCAGCTGCACCTTCGCCCTGAGTCGCGCGGGGGTCTGAGGGAGCAGAAAATGCTTGATGAGTGAATCCACAGTGGGTCCAAACCGCGTGTCTAGGTCCCGGTCCGCTTCCGTTGGTGCAGGAGGGTGACGCAGCGCGAGAGGAGCTCTCTTCTTTAAACCAGGTGAAGCGGTGACGACCATTGCGGCAGCCGGACGCAGCAGCTCGGGACGCACTGTCCCAGCCAGCCGAGGCTGTTCACTGTGGAATCAAAAAGGGGACTGAGGAATAAAAGTCAGGGAATATGCGCCCGGCTGCGACGCAATGACAACCCAGCGAAGGTCTGCCAAGCTACAGCTGCGGCGGTCCATCAGCGAGCAGCTGCGGGACTCCACGTCCAAGGCTTGGGATCTGCTGTGGAGGAATGTCCGGGAGAGACGTCTGGCAGGTCAGAGAGCCAAACCCAGAGGAAGTGATACTTATTATGGGGGATACATATTATCCTATTTTGATCTGATCTATCAGACAGCAGAGGGAGTCGTGAGGTTACCTCATAGCACCTCGTTACATTTAGTAAATGACAGATTTATTCTAGTCTGATGATTGGTTCATTTTGCTTGTCAACATCTGAAGCCACATTTTCCAAGCGGTTTACCTCCTTCTTCCAGGAACAGAGTAATAATAGAAGCTTAATACAAACACAAAGTTGATCACACTGCATGAAGCTTCTGTGTTATGCCTGTGGCGTCACGCGCACGCAGCGCGCTCCCTGATATTTTGGGAAGGTCATTGTCAAATATAGTGCTCCAAACAACGCAGGCATGTGCTGTGGACAGGAGTCCAGCTGAGGGGGGGTTCAGATGCCAAACTATCAGCAGCATTTGCTTTTCTAACTTTAAAGAATCCTTTATTATTTATGAGTTTGGAGAATATTTTAAAGTATGGGATGTCTGATTTCATACGTGTCTGCTTGGAGACAGATATTCCTTGTACGCGCCAATGCAGCAAGTTTGGAGGGTCAGCCGGTTTGCTGTGTATTTACAGTAGCCTGGATGCGCAGGGGTTGGATCTCTCTCCCTCTCTCTCTGAACTGTGCGTCAGAGAGGGGGAAGAGGGTGGAGAGATGCAGAGGGTTGCATGTGCCTCCCTCCAGTTTGATGTAATTACCAGGATGTCTGCCTCTTAAGCAAATTAAACGACTAACATTCCCACATTGAAAACCCAGCTAACCACCACAAGCAGTGGTATCAATCACAGCTACTGTGCCTGTCAGGCGCATTCAAGACACAGTGGTGATAAATCGTATGTGCAAGCAGCAATAAGCCACTTGTATTGTTGGCATGATGGATAATTACTTACTATGATGAATTATGCTTTACAGAACACCTGCTACCCCACTAATCTTTTTCCTCTTAATTTCTCACCACTCCATCCTCCAGGCAGAGATCCCAAACCCCCAAGACCCTCCTGTCCCCTCCCCCTTCTTCCCCCCACTGCTTAACCCATCAGCCCACAAGGCACCAAGTTCACATCTGTCTGGATCAGATTTGGAGATGGGGGGATTCTTAGAATCTGCACATCTGGCCTCTATGTTATGCTGGTATTCAGCATTGTTTCCACCAAAGTTAAAGCAAATGCATATTGTATAATAAAGCCAGGGCTGGAAGTTGGTCAACATTTTTTATAGCTGAAAGTATTCTGCAACAGAAAAACAAGACCAACTGTGATGTCCCTGCATCTTCTTATAATCAAATCCAATGCATCTTGCTGTTTGAAGGTTAAAAGAAACAAGAATTAGTGCTGCTGTTATGAGAAACACTACAGCAGACAGTGTAGTAAAGGACCATTACGTATAAAGTAGGGCATTTGCGCATACGTAACATAATTTGTCGGATCAAGTCCAAAAATGGCGCCCAGATTAAAAAAAAACACAAATCAAATGTGACTGCAGAAACAAGGTAGAATTGATTGTGTTTACATCCATTCAATCATCCGTTTGTGTGCGTGTGTGAAAACTGAGAGTACATAATAGCACCTGGATTTAGCTGTAATCCCAACAGATTCTTAGGTTAGCAGTGGGGGTCGGATCTCCCTTTGCGTGTGGGATTTGTGGGTCTTAGTTGCTCCAGTGTGAGTGAATGTGTGTGTGAACCTTTACCTTGAATCATCTCTTTCTGACCAGTCACCACTCTCACTATTTCTTTATCAGCTGTATTGAAGCTTCACTTTCTTTGGCTTTCACTCCTTTACCTTAAACACTCAGCTACCCTTGAGTGAAACCTGGCGATGAATAGTTTCGTATTGGTAGTCTTGAAAGCATTTGAACACAAATTCATGCATTCATCAAATCTTTTCATTGCATTATCTGAAGGACGTTTTGACAAACTGAAATGTCACCCTTGGTTTAAACCTTTAGCAATGTTCCTTTAAGATAAAGTTCCCTCCAAGAAACCTTGTTTGTCTGTATTAACCAGCAAATCCTAACAACACTGAGCTCTGGGATGTATAAGACACTGCTGCATGTCTTTTATAGAGCATTAAAAGTCAGTTAAAGGGTAGATTATCTCTTTGGAGCCTATGTGCTACGTATATGCTCAGGAATGGGCTCCCTGTCTATATCTAAGTCTACGGGTAAAAGATCAGAAGTGGACAGGCTTTGAAGCTCTGACTGTGGAGCTCAGACTGGTTGCATTAGTGTCATCCTTTTGGAGCACTTAGAAAAAACTGTAAAGGTTTCTAAAACTGACACCTGAAGTATCATATTTTTTTTAGTGGGATGAAGACAGGTACAAAAAATGATGATGAATGCACTGCTGTATAACATTGATTTCAAGTTTTAGCATTTAATTGAAGGCATCTTATTGTATAGTCTCTGAGCCGTATATATTCAATCCTATGATGTAGGGATGGAACTGAATAGCAATACAGCATTATGTTGTCATTTTGACCCATGCAATACAATTAGCGTATCACTTTCCCATATATTAGTATGTTAATTTAAAATCAATTCATCTCTGAACAGATTTCTCTTCAAATTTGGCTCACCACATCGCCTCATGACAGGAGAGTGATTGTTTATTATTCAGATATCAGGATGAATCTTTTCATATTGTATAGTACAGTTTTGATTGTATGGTATTATAATGTATGGTATCGTATTGTAACACATGGTATCATATCACAATTATTGTATCGCATGGTATCATAATGTATCACATCATAATCATATCACAATGTAGCCTATTGTATTTTAATGTAACAAATCGTATCATAATGTATCATATTGTATCGTATCCTGATGTGTCGTATCGTATTGTAATGTAACGTATTGTATCCAAGCGGCAACCTCCGGTCTATAAATATGAGTCCAATGCAGAAGTGTTTAAAAACTGCAGTTCATCGAGCTTCCACTTGAGGCTGGCTCCAGAAGTACCCGAAGTCACATACACATTAATGGGAAAAAGACGATCTTTACAGCAGAAATAAACATGTTTACAGCCTGGTACAAAAGACGAGTGTAGTCTGAATAGCTCATTTCTCGATGTGCTCTCACTGTGGGGGGGGAATTTTTTCTAACACGGCAATTTCAAAGATATTGAGATTACTAGTCTTCCAATGAGAAGCACAGCTCCCTGTGGGAACACTGTAGCTGTTGGCTAGGAGGCTCAAACTCTACCTCTTTACGTCACAATCGCTTCACAGCAGCAATATGGCTGCCGCCGCCGATTTGCTTCAAAACAGCGCTTCAGAAACAGATGGGAGACGTCACGGATATCACGTCCATATTTTATACAGTCTATGATTGTATCATAATGTATCAAATTGCATCGTATCGTATCATATCACGTCGTATCATAATGTAAGGTATCGTAATGTATCATAACATATAGATCGCATCGTATTATATTACATTATATCATAATGTATCCTATCGTAATGTAATGTAACGCATGGTATCATAATGTATCATGTATTGAATTGCAACGTGTTGCATCATAATGTATGGTATCGTAAATCATTTTATCGTGTCTATATTGCAATGTATTGTATCCTATCATATGGTATTTAGTAATGAATCACATTCTGTCACATTGTATCGCACCGTGTTGCCCAGCATCATATGGCATTGTATCATAACACTTAGAGTCCCACACTTAAAGCTAGGGTTGGTAGTCTCGGAAAGCCAGCATGAATTTGAATGTGGCTTTTCCTCATGACTCCGTCTAACCCCTCCCCTCCTCCCTCGGAGCTCCTCCAAAACGACGCCCCCCCCCCTGCTCACATGCACGAGCAACGCTGATTCTCGACCATATGATCGTGACTGATTCAAAACCGGTCCTCACCACAACATTATCATAGTGAAAGTTAAAAACACAAACAAACATGGCTGCTGTTAGTACTCAACTATCATGCTAGCATTATCTAGTTGTACCAGTGACACGATATAAGGAGAAAAGTTATAACACATATAATACTGTAACAACTCTACTGTTTGTTAAACGTGTTCGGTGTAGATGTTCTTAATTCCTACAGTGTTGACGGTCAGTGAAGGCATCAGGAGAGGTGTAGAGTGTGCGAGTGGGAGAGAGGAGAGACAAGAGAATTTTTCATTCATTCAAACATTGATTGTTGCTTTGTTGGTTGGCGTGATCACGGCCGACCGTGACCGGTTATTAAAGCTCAACTTGTTCACGAATCGGCTCGTCATCACTACAGCGTCCGGACGGACGCTACAATAAATATATATTTTCTGTAGAACTTACTGAATGTCATTAATTATTCTGCTTGTTGGTGAGAGCTTTTTAGACTCTGATCCGGACTACAGTCCTGAGCAAAGCACCTCATCAGGTCAGAGGGGACAGGCCCGAGGACGAGCGAGAGTGGCAGTCAGTAGAGTCAGGGGAAGTAGAGGCAGGAGAGGGGGACTCGGAGGAGTGCACACCGGGGAAATGTACGCGCAGGAGGAGGGCAGAACGGCTGGACGGGATTTGATTGGTTTAAAATTTGGGGACCCAAAAAAACGTGATTGGTTAGTGTTTTCCCAGGTTTACTCCGGCTGTAGATAGCAGTTTTTTGTCACTCTTTTTTAGGAACACATCATGTATTGATTACCATCAGGACATAAAGATCATTTTAACCAGTATGACAAAAAGTGTATCTAAATCTGATTACCAACCCCAGCTTTAATGTTAAGCCCTGAATACATGCTCCATGGAGATTCAACTGTGAATGGCCTGTTCAAACTTAGATGTTTCAAAGTTAAAGACACCTCTGTTATGTAGGGGATTTCTATGAAGGCATACAGGTTATACTGAATATGCTGCACTGAAGGAAGAGCTATGGGCAGATGTTATGTTGTCCATTTGTTTGTTGTTTTGCTTCCAACCTCTATACACAGTATTTTATCCATCTTTACTGTTCCATATCTGTGGCTGATTTTTACATCTGCTCCTCAGTTTGTCTGTTCAGTGTCTATGTTGTCTTTGCCAGCTGTGTCTGATTGGAGTGATGGATGTTATGTTGCTGAAGGCTTACTACAGATGTGCTCTGTGCCAATCTCTTCACACACATCTATTTAGCTCACTTAGGGTCCTCCTGCTGTGTCTGCATCACTGTGGAGGGTTCCTTCAGTAATCTGCATCGTGTGTTTGGTTTGTTTTCTGTTGTCAGTGAAAATTGGTTTATTAAAAAGTTCATGAAGATGTTCGTTAATTATCCTCAAGAGGGCACTCTAATCAAACTGAGTGTAGTTGTAATATAATAATCCAGACTTTTACTCCATGACAGTGTATGACTCAGACGACTTAGAGCTCAGCTGTAATACTCCTCCACCGTGAGATCAGGTGCGTGTGTGAGACAGCTGACCTGAGATTGACTCTGCTGTGACCTACTTTTTCACGTGCACCCCCACCCCCTCTTCTTACCCCCAGCCTATTACCTCTTTAAAAGTGAATTAAAAAGGACCCCTATATCCTGTAGTCCTGGTAGATAAATATTCTGCCAAACTAGGTCAAAGTAAGAACGTGCCTCCTGCTTCACTGCATTCCGTACATTTATACACCAACTCACTTTCTGTTTGGTATATTATCAGTCACATGTTTCCCACATCAGCTTTTTGCTTGATGTATGGTCATGGAGTTTCCTGAGTTGACTGTTTGTGTGGCATATATGTCCTGGATTATTCAGGGGGTGGGAAGTAGTGAAGTATCTTTATTCAGTATCATACTTAAAGCTGCTGTTGGTAGTCACAGAGTAAACATCTGTTCAGAGAGAGGGACTTCAAATGTCAACACTATCCCTCCCAACCAGATTTCCTCTTAGCCCCCCAACACAGATCGGCATGTGCAGTCATGAGGACATAGTAGGGGCCGCCCCTTAACCAATCAGGACGGAGCATTGGAGATTAGCTATGATTGGTCCGTCATAACGGGAACAAGGGGAATAATTTCGCAGTAGTCTCAAATTACTTCACTTACCGATGAGTACCGTTGGGCATTATGACTTTTTTTCCAAACCCAGCACAAAAAAAGTAACCATTTTTACACCATTCCTACCAACAGCAGCTTTAAATAAGATTTTAAGCTACTGATACTTTGATTTAGATTTTCAGTTTCATACTTTTCTATACATCTCCTCCACTTCAGCTTAAATAGAAGTGTCACAATGCTCCACTGCTTTTATCCGTCACGAGTTACACCTGATTTATACATGTGTGTTCAATCTATTCAGAGCCTATACCAATGGGGCCTGCATTGTTTGAGTCATTGTGTGTGAGAGTGTCTGTGCTGCATGGCAATGATACCACCAAAATATAGTGGATGGCATGGTTTCTGTTCTCTACACTATGGGATATTTTTCCATCCTCTTCCTCTTCCTGGAGTTGGCGCTTACAAATGCATAACGATGGTTACTTTGACTGAAATAACAGAGATACAGAAAAAACAAATATAGGAATGACGGAGAGTTTTAAATGTGAATCTCTGCCAACAGGATATGGAAGCTATAGCTTTGTAAAGCGTATGAAGTGTCGTTCATATTAGCTGGTGAAAATACCTGTTGCATGAACATGTTACACATTTCATGGGGGTTTGAGTCCAACATAAAGTATCTGCATTTTATTTTAATTATTGCACAACAAAGATATCAACACAGAAGAACTAGTGAGCTTTGATTACTCGATAACAGGCGTATTAATCCCTCATTGCTGGCATTGTAGCCAGTACAAGTCTGTGTTGTTGTTGTTGTTGTTTTGCTGCTGCTTGGTTTGTTTGTCTCTCTCCATCTCTCTCTTTCTGCAACTCCCCTTGTGTGATGTGTGTCTGGTCCTCCCCAAGGTTTCTGCCTGTTAAGAGAAAGTTTTTCCTTTGCTTAATGATGCCAAAGCTTTTCTTATGGTGGACGAATGTTGAGTCTTTCTAAATAATGTAATGAAGAGTACGTTCTAGATTCACTCTTCTTTTAAGTGTCATGAGATTACTTTTGTCATAAGGTGTATTACATAGGCTGTGTAAATAATGGACGTAGTATCCGTGACGTCACTCATTTGTTTCTGAAGCGCTGTTTTGAAGCCAATCGTCGGCGGGAGACATTTTGGAAATGTTGAACTCAATGTAACTGCTGTCGAGCGAGTGTGAGGTAAAGAGGCGGGCTTTGAGCCTCCTAGCTAACAGCTACAGTGTTCTCGCCTGTCAATCATGTCAGCTGTGCCTCTCATAATGGAAAACTCCTAATCTTAATATCTTCGAAGTTGCTACGTTATGAAAAAAATTGCAGTATTTAGCTAGTTACAGTGGCGAGAAATCATTTCCTTATAACAGGCAGAAACCTCAGGCAGAGCCAGACTCATGTTAGACAGCCATCATGCCTCGACCGAGTTGGGTCTTGAAAGAGGGATAGAGGGGAGTAAGAGAGAGAGGTGATAGTGATGAGACGAGTAGTAGAAGCTGTTGCTGCTGGAGTCCAGCACGTCCGTATCAGCTGGAGTCGAGAACGTCCGCAGCAGGAGGATGTCTACGGCAGCTCAGAGGAATCTACGAGACAAGGGAGCTCAGGGACTCCAGAAAGGTCTATGGTTAGTAACTTTAATAGGACAGGTACAGTTTAAGTAATTGATAGGGGGGCAAGGGGTGAGATAGGATCCCAGTGTGCCAGTTCCCCCGGCAGTCTAGGCCTATAGCAGCATGACAAAAGCTGGTCCAAGCCTGATCCAGCTCTAACTATAAGCTTTGTCAAAAAGGAAAGTTTTAAGCCTACTCTTAAAGTGGAGAGGGTGTCTGCCTCCTGGACCCTGACTGGTAGATGATTCCAAAGGAGAGGGGCCTGATAACTGAAGGTTCTACCTCCCATACTACTTTTAGAGATTTTAGGTACAACTAGCAAGCCTGCATGTTGGGAGCGTCGTGTTCTAGAGGGGTAATAGGGCACTATGAGCTCTTTAAGATACGAGGGTGCCTGGTTTTTAAGGGCTTTGTAGGTTAAAAGAAGGATTTTAAATTCTAGGTTTTATGGGTAGCCAGTTTAGAGACACTTCGGCATTGGCTTCAATTCCCGCAGCCGGAGGTGCCGATTGGTTTGGTCTCGCCCAAAGATTCTGCCTGTTAAGAGTTTTTCCTTTGCTTACGGTGGATGGATGTTGATTCTCTGCAAATAATGTAATAAAGAGTACGGTCTAGTCTTTTTATTGTTCACTATGATAGTGGATTCAGACTTGATGTTGCTGAGGATTTCTACCTTTTGGTGTCAGTGTTTTACTCAAGTCATAGATGTGTGTTTCCTCTGACTCTGGGATCAGTCATGGTTAACACCACACAGTCCAAACTTGATGGATTTAGTGAACTTTTCTCAATGGCGTTAGAGTCCAGCTCAGCTTTAGTAACAATAGTTTAGTTCCTACACACATTCCTCGACTCACACTCACACACCCACACACTCTCTATTGTTCTGCCCTTCCCCTCTTCACACTGGCACACGGCCTCTACGATAGTCGTCTTTTTTTCCAGGCCTATCCCCACTCTCATCACATCTCCCATCCCACATAGAACACACACTCTCTCTTACACAAACACACACTTGCGCACACATTTGCCCAAAGGCATGTACCAAATTATGTCTTTGGCAGTGCGTCAGGAAGCTGGGCAGTGTTTCCAGAGCTCATTCCCTGTTGGCTGCTCCTTCCTCATGTGACCAGAGGAGAAAGCTTTGGGAAGCAAAGAGTTAGTGAGTCTTCCTCCCATCTCAGCTTGAGAAGTCAGCATGTTGTTAGCGTGTGTGTGTGGGGGTTAAGCAGGAGGTTAAGTAGCTCTGTCATCTGACTCAGGTAGTGTGTGATGATTGTGTTTGTTGGGGGGAGGAGGCGGGTAAGCAGGCAGGCGGGGAGTTGATTCGGCTTCCAGTGAGGGCTTGTTAGAGACAGGAATTCAGAGGGAGTGCTCACTAAACAATTCATCAGGACAAGAGGAAGACTTGTAGGATTTTGAGGATCAGATTTTTATGTTATGGAGGCTGTGGAGCGCAGAATGGATGTGTTGAAAATGGACAGTATGACTACCTCGTTACATAAAGAAAAAGCTGCATGGACTGAAGAGGCAGAAAACAACAATCTGGACCTTGCAGAAACTCCAAAAAACGAGGATGCTACAGCACGTGACGTTCTCAGAAAATGCAGACACCCTGACAGTGCGGACAGAGCACAGAGTGCTGACACCGTCACCGCTGAGGATAGTGCAGACAGCAGGAGTTTAGAGAGAGATGACAGCAGCGGGGATCAAAGTTCCAAGGGCGACAGTAATGACTGCGAGAGCGATGGCGACAGCACCAGCGAGGGATCCTGCCTGGAGGCCATGACACCCTCCTGCCAGCAGCACTACCTGAGGCTGGGTGACACCCCCAAACGGCGCTCTGCTCTGCGTCTTTCACGCATCATCGCCCGCAAGCAGCTGCTGAGGAGGCTGGCACAAGGTAGAGACAGAGGAGTAGGGAGGGGGGGGGGAGGTGGTGTCTGGGATCTGATTTGACCGGATTTGTTGGATTTCCTCTCAGACAAAAGGGAAACTTATAAATTAGATCATCTGATTGAGTGTGTTCTTCACGGTATCTGTGGTTAGTCCTTTAAATTTGCTGTTTTTACACAAGAAAGATGGAAAACTGCTTTTATATCTTTAGTCTGTAGTCCTGAGAGTGAACTCAATCAACCTCATGTCTGCTCTTCTGCTCAGATGAGCTGTGTGCAGCCTCAAAAAATGCTAACTTTGACTAAAACACAAGTTTTTCAGTTTGAAATCATAGTAATAGAGTCTGAATGCATCCTTTTCTGTCTTTGCATTGCAGGACTTTTCTATTTTTGATGTATTTCACAGCTTTTTTTTATAACTTTAAGGCGCTTACATTCTCCATGTTCTTTTCTGATTCTTATAAGTTGGACATACAGTCCTGCGTTCTCTCCAAAGACGTCAAAAACCTCCATAGAAGACAAAACAACCCCTCAAAGGACTGAAGTATTATTGTTTTTGTCTATGTCGTCACTACCCAGCCCGTCAGCTTTGTATTCCATGGTTACTTCCTTGACTTCCTGTCACATGAATCGTGTTTCCAGGGGAGTAAACAGAACATCCTGGTTGTTCAGAATAAAACTTTGTGCTTTTTTAAGTGGCCGTACTTGTGTGAAGTGGATAAGTTGATCAAATCTCGTACCCTGAGGTTTTTCCAGGTGTGGTGTTTGTACACTAAATCAAACAGGGTGTCTGTGTTGCTGTTAATTACGATTGCTTTGATTTTATGAAGGATTAACAGCGTGTCAGATCTTGTGTAAGAGTTTTAAATCAACATGTGGAATCTTGTATGAAATATAAAAAAACTGATGTGTGAAGAAGAGAGAGAGAGAGGGAGAGAGAGAGAGAGATGACAGCTGTAGCAGCAGGTGAGGAATGTAGATGGAGGAGCAAGTTTATGCCTGTGCTGCTTTTGGATGATGGTATGACTAATTTAACTTTCTCCGACTGCCTGCTGCACTAAGACGCACTTTTCTCCTCTTCCAATGCATTCATAGTCTCTCTCTCTCTCTCTCTCTCTCTCTCTCTCTCTCTCTCTCTCTCTCTCTCTCTCTCTCTCTCTCTCTCTCTCTCTCTCTCTCTCTCTCACAGACACACACATGTACGCACAGTCCCCAGTTGCATTCCTCTCCTCAGCAGCTGGTCGACTGTCTGACAGACTTAAATGAAAAAAGAACTCAGTAACCTCACATCCAGCTACATCTGAAACTTCTCAAAACTAATCTTTGGTTCATATCCCGAGTTCACTTATACACATATATGGCCACAGTGCTCATATCGTCACTGTCGGGCAGAAACCTTGTTTCTCTATATTTCATTATTTATTCATTTCTTTCAAAAATGTGTGTTTTTGGTCACCTTTAGTGGCTGTCAGTGGGCATCAAAGAATTTCAGCCATTAAAAAGAGCTTGTGAATGAATCCCGTTCAGTTTTTAGTTATCTTGAAAACACTTTTTTTTGTCCAATTTGCTGAAAAGCTGTAGTTTTGGAGATATGAGGTGAAATCAGGGAAATTAATTTGATAACAATGGATCAAATGACTTTTTCAACTCTGTTACTATGCATTAGAAAGTTTGATTTACCTTCTTGACACCAAATGTTAAAGACGTTAGCATTTAGCAGCTAAAGGGTCTGATGTTTAACTACTGCTGCTGTCGTTGGTGACAGTTCCCCCACAATGCATTGCACTAAGAAGCTGAAGAGGACAAGCTGTTGAATAAAAGAGAACATATGTTTATGTTAATGAAGAAGGCTTTGTTTTAATAAATGCTCAAAACACAAAAATAAGACTAAGTTTGAAAGTGTAAGTTGATTATTTTATTTATTTGCAGGTAAAATATTCTTTATTATTATATTCTGTCATATGGAATTTGATGATAGTTGTAAGTCTCTTTGCAGAGTCATTAGTCTGTAATGGAATTGAAACCAGCTGATTTATGAAAGCCATAAAATGTGGCTTTTGTACATACATACAAACTTTGCTATTTTGTCCCTTTCCACACACTTTAGGTAATCCACCGCAGTGTCTTCCTGCTTTCTGCTACCACTATGATGTAAAATAACAACACCACTGCATTTTTGAACGGCACATTTCACCTAAAAATAAATTGACAGGTGGCTCAGCTGACAAGTCTAAAGTAATATGCATTAGTGTCAACATAACGTAAGCACTACCACCTGAGCATACAGGTGTGGCCGATCAGTCTGATGTCAGTGGGCAACTGCGTCACAAGAGTACTATTTCAGAGTGTGCAACATGAACATAATCTAAGATGTTTACCTCACAGATTTTTAAATGCGGGCAGCTGACTTAAAAAATAACTGATTTATTTCACAGAATTGACTCTGAAGCTGTTCCCTACTTGAAACTCATTGTTTCAGGACACATGAGCGTTGCAGTACAGCATTTATTTGAATAGTAAATCTTAAAGTCAAGATCACACAGTTCATTTCATTACATTCTTCTGAATGCTGCAATAAGACACTGGAATGAATTGCTTTCTATTGTTCAGAAGAATTTAAACCCTGTTTTGAAATGCAAAATTTTAGACATGCGGTTAAAAATGCAATTAATCACAATTGATTATTGAAATTCAGCAATTAAAAAAAAATGTTTCACAGCCTTACTTGGAGGGAGCTGGAGAACAGAACTTGAAGCCAACAACTGCTTCACTTCTGTGCTTAAATAAAAAATAAAGCATTTGAACGGCTGTATAAATAAATAAACCAAAGAGAGTATTATCCAAGTGGGCATCAAACTGCTTCTTTGCAATAAGCCAACAATGAGGGATCAATCATGAAATGGCCAGCTGGATGAGATACTTGCAGATGTCTTTCATGTAAACATAGCCTGAAGATATGATAATTGGAAATGAGTCTGAATGCTTTGACACCCTCTGCTGGAGAAAAAAAGTCACAACCACGTTCACAACCTCAGCACCTTTGGCCTTTTTGTTTCATACCATCATATTAATCCGCTCTGTTGTCACTGACGATAATCTCTGTGATGCTAACTCACAGGAGTCATGTCATCTCTGACATATCACGTATCAGAGCCGTCCAGCCTCCTGCCGTCCTCAGTTAGTGATGACTCCTGAACCTGCTGCTGATTTCATGCTACCATTAATGCAGCTTTACGCCACATTCCTGAGGGCTTGACATCATTGCACATGAACCATGGGGGACGGGACGCACATATTCCCTCCCGTGAATGCCCCTCCCTCTCTTCCTTCCTCCCTCCTTCTCTCCCATCACTCCTCCTCTGATTTTTTCACTACTTTTTTTTCCCTTGTGACCTTTAAACATGAAGGACTAAGTGCTTTAGCTTATGTGGGAATATGGCTGCTTTCCAGGCACCCTTTATATGTGTGTGTATTAGTGTGTGTGTGTGTGTGTGTGTGTGTGTGTGTGTGTGTGTGTGTGTGTGTGTGTGTGTATACCAGTGTAGGACCATAACTGCTTAAGCCATGCTCTTACAGCCTCAGCAAATCATCTGTCTCTATCCCATTTTCAAGCTTTTTTCACCTGTAGTAATAAAATCAACTTTACCTGAAAGGGTTAATTCATATTAACTGCACTTGAATTGAGCTTCACTCATCAATTCAACTGATTCCTCCTCTTCTTCTCTGAGTTGTATGTCACTTTGTCTTACAGTTATCCCAGCTGAGTTCCTCTGACATGCTCAGTCCTGGAACTTCCTGTTGCCGTTCTTAGCTCACATGGCGCTCTGCATGCCTGGGAAATTCAGAACAGGAAATGATGTCATGCCGGGTACTTCAGGGTCCTTGAGACCCCGTACAAGGCAGACACGGCGTTTAGAAAAAGCTGTCAGAAAGTTAAGGTTCCTGGCTCTGGATAAAAGGCAGGAAATGAGATGCAGAGGACAAAAAGGCAGAGGCATGCTTTTAAAGAAAAAGCTGTGAGGACATTGGGGTGCTTGTGTTATGCAACATAGCTGGCACCCTTGTTATGTAAGAAACCATCATACAGCCCCATTGTCCCACACACTAATACACACACACACACACACTCACACGCACACACCACCTGTCTGTCCTCCCTGCTGTTGTTCTGCTGTCGTATATACTCCGCAGCAGGATCGCTGTGACGGGGAATAGACTGAAGGGGAAGCTCGGTGTGACGCTTGGATTAACTCCTTCTGACTGTGCATTTGTGTGCTTTGTGGCACGCTGATAACGTGTTTGTGCACTAATTAATCTCTTGATTAAATTCTGCACTGATGAATGGCTGTGCTTTGTTGCCGCGCTGACAGGAGCTGGGCCATTTGGCACCTTGGGCGCAAACACAAAGAGACATGCCAATAACACACAAACACTGTGAGGAAGCACACAGTGAGAAAAAGGTGAATGTGTGGAACGAACAGCTGCATAAATATTGATTGGAACACAACTTTGGAAGACTAAGACTAAATGCATTGTATTTAGATTTAGATTGAGACAACTTTATTGATCTCAAAAGGACAATTTAGTTCACAGTTGATTGAGTCATGACACCCCAAATCAAACAATCAGCCTCAGCAATATTTGAATACATCATATTTCCTTAAAGAAGAATTTACATCATCAATTTTTAGGGCGCAAAATCCTTCTAATTAAACTTAAATAGAAGAATATTGCACATTTTTGAAGATTTTGCCAGATTAAAGGCACTAACCAGCATTAAAGACACCGACATGTGTCAGGAGTTACATCTAAATAAACTACAGCACCCACAATCCTTTGGTTAAAAATATACTTCACATTTATTTCACTAAGATTATTCCCAATAAGACACAAAAAGTTTTACTTTAAAGAAAAAAAAAAGATCATAACCAGCAGAAATTACAGCAAATAATATGTGGACACCAAAATGATGTCTTCATTTAGCTTTTATTTTACCTTGTATGAAACACTTTCAACATGGAGTGCTGTGAACATGTGTTATTCTTACACAGGTCAAAGGTCGTAACCTTGGTCTGAGGCTGTGGTCCTCAGACTTATTCAGCAGGGCCCCCCCCTTTGGTAGATGAAAATATTTTAAGCCCCTTCTACTTCTCATTATACTTACTGATACTTAAACATGCATCCATTATGATCAAAAACACTTAAGTTCTTCACAAAAAAAAAAAAGATCACATGAAGACGTGAATAAAGGAATCACCTTATCCAAAGTTAAAATGTTAAAAGTTCAAATTAAATGCTTTGACAAGGACTCACACCTGGAACTGGTTCTGCAATTCACTCCTCACTGGTTTATTAAGGTGGACCTAGTTGTGTTGAAATGAAGTCCCAAAACATTGAGTCAACCACATTCAACTCAAGATGTACTTTCAGTGGTCAAATAATCCTCAGTCGCTCAGACAAAGATGAGGGAGCAGGACCATTAAAGGCCCTTTTACCTCTGATGTGATGTGCTTGTGATGAATAGTAGTGGAATAATCAGGAATTATGAGTCTGTTCCTGAAGCGCTTTTTTTGAGGCAATTGTTGGTGGGTGCCATATTGGAAATACTGAACTCAACCAAACTTCTGTCAAGCTAGTGTGAAGTAAAGAGGCGGGCTTTGAGCCTTTTCGCTAACAGCTACAAGGTGCTCGTCTGTCAATCAAGTCAGCCATGTCCTTATTTGGGCAAAACTTGTAAGTTTAATATCTTCGAAAATAACGTGTTATAAAAAGATTCACCCCTGTAGTGTGTGCCGACTGAGGAATTAGCTATTCAGACCTAAACTGTTTTTGAACAAGGCTGTAAACATGATTGTTATTGCTGTAAAGATTGTCTTGTTTGAATGGGTGTGTATGTGGTTTCCAGTGTTTCTGCAACCAGCCTCAAGTGGCTGCTCGATGAACTGCAGTTTTTAGCACTTTCGCATGGGCTTCATATTTTAAGACTGGAGGTTGTCACTTGGTTTATACACACAGGCAAAAACAATTTGCTGCCTTTTTTTTGTTTTTTCTCTTCAGGATTGGTAGACACTGTAAAATCAATATCATATTTACAGACTTCTCCTCTGGCATTCCTCCTTTAAAAACATCATTAGCTTTTTATTTTTGTGTGTGTGTGTGTTTTCTTTTCAACCATGCCAAGGATTCAGGACTCTTTAGAATCTCACATTCAGTAAATAAGTTGTTGTTTTGGTGTGTCTCCTTCCTGTGGATGTCCCACAGGCCCTGTCCCCCCCTCCAGCTGTCTGTCTGTCTCATCCTCTCTTACATTCTCGGACTCACTGGGGGCAACATCTGGATTGAGCTAAATATCCGTTCTGCAGTGTGTTATGTATGTATGTATGAATGTGTGTGTACACACTGCAGTCTCCCACTTATTGTTCTTGGGTGCAGTTTTGACTTCTTAAGCAAAAAACAAAAAGAGGCGGAGGTCAGAGTCTCCTTGCTGGCCTGCCTGCAGGTTCAGCTGACATGTGAGGTTAGTGTCCACCAGTCGTCCGTCTGTGGCTTCTTGGCGGGGAGGGGAGGAAGGGCTGGATGATGCAAGCGTCAACTGAAATGAGTCGTTTCCTGCATGGAGGCAAAGGAGCGGCGGCAGCTCTGGTGATGACAAAGAAGATGTGGGGTTGGTGGCATTGGGAAGCTTCTTGGCAGAGCGAAGAGGGAGGGAGGATGAGGAGGCTGTAGTGACAGGAAAAGTCAAAGAAAAGAGGGAAGGAGGGATGAGGGTAACGTGCCAGGGAGTGGTTTTGTTTCTGGAAGGTTTGTGAGGGATTGTGACAACGTAAGGAGCAAAAAGGTGTTCAGAAAAGTAGTAGAAGTAGAAAAAGAGAGAAAGGTGGGAAACTAAAACAAAGGTAAGCAGATGATTTAAGTTCAGTGCAGCCTAAGGCAAGAAGAGATGTAAACATTGAGATGTTTGTATGTGGATCCTAACAAAGCAGAAAGTGTGAGAGGAGGTTGAGGAGAAAATTAGAGGGAAGAGTAAAGCTGCATGGGGCCGGCTGAGCGAGGGAGGCAGAGCTGTAAACACAGAGGCTGGAGAGGCAGCGAGAGAGGAGGTAGAGGTACAGGAACGTCGCCTCTGGATGAGAAAGCTGGGTAGCAGTTGAATGGATGTGCCATGGGATGGAAAGAGATAGAAGCATGTCATCACCTGCATCATGAGGGCTTCAAGTAAGTGCTCACCACCATCCTGCGTTTTCCTCTGCTTGAAACACTTCCCACCACAGTTCCTCCGTCTCTCCGGTCTATTTTTGTTCCTGGAACTATTTTTCTCGATCTTCCCCCTGGTGTTGCCTCACATGTGATTTAGAGAGAGGAGTTATGCAGAGAATGCAGGGAGAAGGGATGTAATTGCTGGATTGCGGTGAGAGGATCGTTTCCTCTGACCGTTCTCATCTCTGATGGTGAAGACGGAGGCTTTTTATTGCCCTGCTGAACTTTGTACCCTGTGTTTCTGCTGCTGTGTCTCGTCTTTTCCTTTTTACTGCCAGGAACTCTAAATGTCTGAATGAGAGTGAGGGAGCGGGATTTTAAAGAAGGGCAGCAGCTACAACTTAGAGATGCTTTTGTTTCTTTCAACTTTGATCATCTCTTAATAACTGTACAGAGATTTGCCTTATTTTGGACCTTAAAAACTTTCCATTTAACTCTTTTCTTGTCCTCATTTTCTCTTGTAAAGTCCCTGTGATGTAATGCAGCCTTAATTATTTATACCTCTTGTAGCCTTGCTCTCATTTATTCCAATGCTTGTCTTAAAACCATTACTTTTATAGTTCTGTCTTTCATTTTTTCAAGGCGTGTGCACAAATGAGTTTAAATTTTGTTTGCTCATGTATGTCTCCATGCATACAGCTCTGGAAAAAATTCAGAGACCAATGCAAAATGTTCAGTTTGTCTGATTTTGTTATTTATCGGTATGTAAAGGAATATTGTTTTCATATTCAAGAAAATACAGACAACATTTTTCCTAATTTTCAATTAAAAATATTAGCATTTAGAATAGCATTTATTTGCAGAAAATCAAAATGTTCAAAATAACAAAAAAAAAAAAAAGTTTTCTGACTTCAAATAATGTAAAGAAAACAAGATACTTAAAATAAAATAAAATCAATACAGTAAAATTAATAAAATAAGTAATAGTGGCAAGAAAAGTTAAAAATAAGGTAGTGTTAACAAGATCAGATGAATACAAGAAATTAATAGATAAATACATAATTAAATAAGATAACTACATGTTAAAGCAATTATTCAAATAATAATGCAGTCCAGGGCTAAAAATAAAATACTCCAAATTAAAAGCTAGATTAAAAAGGTAAGTCTTAAGTTTACTTTTAAAAACACACAGAGAGCTCGCTGTTTTGATGTCCAGAGGCAGAGAGTTCCACAGCTTAGGGGCGTAAAAACAGAAAACTCTCTGGCAGGTTTATATTCATTATTAAATAACACAATACTAATGTTTAACTTAGGAAGAGTTCAGAAATCAATATTTGGTGGCCTCAGCTTTCATGCGTCTTGGCATGCTCTCCACCAGTCTTCCACATTGCTGTAGTGGTGACTTTATGTCATTGGTTTCTTAATTTTTTCCAGAGCTGTACACTCCATGTGTGTCATATCTTTTTTTTTCTTGTTTATTTTTTAATAGGTAAAATATTTCTCCTGCAATCACTGGCACCAATCATTCAAAAGCCTCTGTCAGCACAAAGCTCTGCAGAGCCGTTTAATCAGTGTCTGCTCATAAAGAGAGCCTGCACCCACACACACACCCACACACACACACACACACACACACAAACGTGCACAATTCAGCTTTGTGAGCGATACATATGCTTGCGGAAAAAAGTAGTAAAACAAATGCCTGTAAAAGTTCTGGTGGTGCTGGCGGCAGCAGCAGCTCATAATAAGGTGTGGTGCCATGTGTACAGCTCATTAAATTCATGCATTAACGGCTGAAATCTGACTGCTGGGTGAAAGTACAGGGTGCGCTGCGTTATGCAAAAACTCAGCAAGGGGTTCACTTTGTCCTTCAAAGATATTGTGGATCATTTACTGTTTGTTTTTTTTTACAGCTTTTTGAATCTCAGTCCAGTAAAATCCTAAAGGAGGACATATTGTGTGGAGATTTCTCTCCTGTGTTTCGCAATATGTGTGGATATGGATAACAGATGAATACTTCCACAATGCTGTGCTCTTTATGTCCCTCTTTGGCTGTTTTTAGCAGTTTGAAGAGAGCTTATGTTAGATTCTGTGCATCAGGTTGATCATAGAAAAGACTTCTGGCCTCCACAAGTATACTTTTCTGTGATTTAACATGATTTTTAATGACTTTGGACAGTTTTTAAATGTCCAGTTGGAGCCAAAAGTGATAGGAAACATGTGATAAGAGAATTTAAGTGTGCTTATTTTACCTCTCTTTGCTCTTCTAGAAATTGAGGCGAAGGAGGCCTGTGATTGGCTCAGAGCGGCGGGATTTCCACAGTATGCCCAGCTATATGAAGGTAACACACACACACACTCCATACAAACATTACACAAGCATGCACACACACTACAGTCCAGAATTTACCAGCTGCCTTTATTTTCACAATTTCTCTTACAATTGTGTTCATCCCTCCTCCAATTTCTCTCTCTAACTCTCTTTCTTTTATTTTTCATCATCCTTATTCCCCTCTTTTTTTTCATTCATTCATCCCTCCATCCTCAAATCCCCGTCTTCTGGGCCGCCACGTTCTATTTCCAGGCCTCAGTTCCTGTCCAGAGGGAGGGTCATGGGAAAGGCCTTGTTATCTCTGCTGGGACTCTCACAAGCTGCTCCTTCTCTCTCCTCTCTCCCACCTTTCTTCTTCCACACTGTCCTCAGCTCGCTCGACACTTCTCTTTCACTCTATCAGTCCTTCTGTCCTTCTGTCCGCCTGTGCCCTGTCCTTCCTTTCACCTTTTTGGAAAAACGTACAGCTGTTCCTTCATGTGATGATTGCTGGGTCACATACAGTTTTGGAACAAACAGGAAACGGCCCCAGAAATGTAAAAAGTAGCTCTTAAAATCCAGCATCAACACACACACACACACACAAACACACAAACACATACACACACCATGCCTCTCTGAGAACTGCAGTGAGCTCCTGTAATGTTGGGTTTTGGCTGCCGGCTGCTGGGACTCTGTGGCGGCTTCTGGGCGCTCATAATGCCTGCTGTCTGCCACCACACAAGACGAGTCACCAAAATAAAAGTCTTGAGTCATTTTGGCATCGGCAGTTTGAGGAATGCGAGTTATTTTAGTGTTTGAAAACGTGTCTGTAAACTTCAGATGACGAGTGGCAGCAGCAGTTGTTCTTAACTTCACAGACTTCTTCACTCTTGGAGGAAGCTGCTGTCTCCCGTCAATCATTACCTCACAGAACTGTGTTTCTCTCCTTTTCCTCCCTGACTTTCTCTCACAGATTCCCAGTTTCCCATCGATATATCTTCAGTGAAAAGGGACCACGACTTTTTGGATCGGGATCTGGTGGAGCCTCTATGTCGGTATGTTCATATTAGACACTTACACACACACATGATGTCCTCGTTCTCTTCTGTGCAAATTTTTGACAACATAATGTTCACTGGTTTGATGACCATAAAAAGTACAAAAACATCATCAAGGGCATGACATTTTACTTAATTACCCTCTACTGCACACCCCTGTAATTATAACAAACTGTGTGTGAGACATGAATGTATTTGTATGTGTGTTTCTTTTGACACTCAAAAACTTCTGTGAGGTAGAAAAGAAAGGTTGGGGAAAAAATAATAAGAAAAAAAGAGCTGTGATGTTTTCAAGTCTTTCACAAACTGCAGAATCTTTCATACATTTTTCAGCTCGTCATCTGGATCATTATTTTTTTCTGGGTCAATCAAGCTGTTCTAGAATATAAGAGATTTCTATATCTTCTATATCTTCCATATCATTTGAATTCAGTTTTCCTCTGAGAGTATATAGAGTAGATTTCCATGGACATAAGATAAGATAAGATAAGATAAGATAAGATAAGATATTACTTTATTGATCCCCCGGGGGGGAATTTCAGTTGTTACAGCAACCCAGACATAAGTACAATCAAGAAAGATGTTTCAATAAGTACAAAATAAAAATAAAACAAAAATAAAACAAAATAACATAAAATAAAAAAAATAAAAAAATAAAAATAAGAAAAATAAAATAGATAAATAAAGCTAGAGTACAATTTAGATATATACAATGTTACAAATGGAATTTAAATTAAATAGAAGTAATTACAGGCAGTATTAAAAAATGTTTCAGTAGTGACAGGTTGACATGGTGTGATTATGGTTGGTAATGACAAATTAAGCAATAAATAGAAAGAATATTTGTATGTAATATGACCATGGGTGGTAGTTAGAATAGTAATGTAATATAACATAATATAATATAGCAAGATAATTATATAATACAGTATATTATACATTATAATGCCAGCAGCAGTCAAGAGAGAGTTCGGGATGAGATGATGGAGTGTGACAGACAGAGCAGGGATGTTATGGATCTGTTCATGGGGGGGGGTGTCAGTGGTCAGCATGGTACAGTCTGTGGCCTCCGTTACTGTTCAACAGTCTGATGGCAGTGGGCACAAAGGAGCGCCTGAAGCGTTCAGTCTTGCACCGTGGTGGAATGATGCGCTGACTGAACGAGCTCCCCATCCCTCCCCATACACTGACATACATTGGATATTAAATATGGAACATATGAAGATCCCACTACTCCTGCACTGTCTGTATGATATTAATGATATTAACAATAATATCATTAAAAGTAATAATAGTAACCTTTATTTATGTAGCACTTTTTAAAACAGGGTTACAAAGTGCTTCACAGATAAGAAAGAAACAAAAAGACAATAAAAGAAAAAAGTGAGGAAGGCAAATACAAGGAAATAAAACAATGTTGGAATAGTAAAAACATCAAAAGATAAAAGATTGAAACAATTGAAACATCAGAAATATTAAAAATATGAAAAATACTAAAATATAAAAATATGAAAATAGATTATAAAATTATAAAATCCTGCCAGTGATACTACCTAAAAAAGAATAAAAAACTCTGGATTAAAACATGCACAGGTGACATCTCCTGTCAAAGCACATCGATAAAATGTGTTATATATATTATAGTATAAATCATATTATATTATAGATAATATTGATGTCCTCACATGTCAAAAATTGTCTTTATTATGTCGAGTTGTGTCCAAACTCCCACACTCTTAAAAAGTTCTGTGTAGTGGATCAATCCACTCAGGCACTACTCACTTGTCTCACTTGATGCCAATAATGATGTCACCGGAGCAATAATAACATCATGAATTTCTGTGAGAAGTAATTTTATATTTAGCATATTCCACAAAATAATTACATATAAGAAATAAATATAATACACAGTATTCAGAATTAAAAAATGAAGCTTTATTTTTTGCAAATTAAATTTGTTTTCCTCATGCATACAGAGTAAAATCTCACACCTGTTATAATTATAAAAACAGAATTAAGAGCTTCTATATTTCTGTACAAAATGCCACCAAATGGCCAATCACTTCTCTGTGATTATTTGAACTCTGATTCAAATCCTATAGATTAGAAGAAGAACCGGCATTCTGTCATTCTTCCTCCATGTTTCTTTTTCCTTGACACCACAATGCATGATGGTACATATTACCATGGTATGGTACATATATAGTTCATGACCACCAGCTGTGCCCTTCTTTTCCCTAGTGCATTGTGAGTTCACTAAACAGGGTATGATAATTCTAACTCAGTTCTCACAGCAAAATAAATAGTGAATTTGACAGAGTGCATTAGTGTTTCATTTTGGACAGTTTTTGTGTTGTCCGCCATCCTGGATATGTTGTTTTATAGTAAACAATGACTACTGCAGTGTCCTTTCACATCATGTCCTGCCTCTTAAGACCCCCCTGAGAGAGTAAACTTAACGCTGAGGGACATGTGTGGATAACAAGGGGCAAGCTGTCCTGAAGCGTTCAGAGGTGCATGTGTGAAAAAGAGCTTTAGATCCCTTCTCTCGCCCCCCTCCTCATCGGTCTGTACCCTGCTTGTCCCTGCGGCCTGGTGCTAACCGCTAATCATGAGCTGTCTGACCCCGACCCTTAATGAAGTCCCCATCCCAGTCTCCTTCTCAGACACCCAGGCTTTGATCTGGTCACCTCCCCTCCCTTCTGCCACGCTCTGATCTCTCATTCAAAGAGCAGAGACCCTCAGGGGGCAGAACGGGGGGGAACTGGGAAAAGAGTGAGGGGCTGCCAGATGGCTTTGAGTGTGTGTTTTAAGTCTCTCTGCATACCTCTATGATCTCTCTGTTTCACATCTCTTCTTTATCTCTTTATTGAAGTTTCAAGACTTTCAACGTCACACTTCTCCCTACCTGTCTTATCTTTTTCCTCCTTTCCCTGTTCACCCCTCTCTTCTCACATGTGATGGAGGAGGGTGTGGCAGTTATAGCATTGTTGATTTTTGACAGCTATAGTGTGAGAGTCTGCACATCAGGCCCCACGAGAGCTGTGTCTGGAGCTGTATAACACTTATAATGAGCTCTGTCTTTTTCATACAACAGTCTTAACGTACTTCCCCCCCCTTTACTATCATGTATGCATGCTGACAAGAGAAGAAGGGTGGATGGGTTTTCACAATTTTTGCTGTCACTGAGTTATCTTCATGGATAAGTATTACTGCCGTCATTCTTGCAATCAGGGAAAATGTACAGTCTTGGGTGTCCCTTAAACCACCCTTGAAAACCTGGACCATGTAGGACCTGGTCATCACAATATGTGAGGTTGTTAGTCTCGACTTTCGTTAATGGGTTTCCAGTAACAAAAAAAAGACCTGAAAAGGATTTGTTACATTTTTTAAGCTAGTGCCAATAACTCTTAGAATGAACAAATAACAGGGCGCTTTTGGTCTAGCGGTCTAAGCGCCCCACATACAGAGGCTATAGTCTACATCGCAGAGGGCCAGCTCAACTCCCAACTGCGACCATCTCCTGCATGTCTTCCCCCACTCTCTACTCCCCATATTTCCTGTCTCTGTTCAGCTGTCCTATCAAATAAAGGCAAAAATCCCCAAAATATAACTTAAAATGTAATATAACTAAAGAGAATTAATCACTATTGCTGAAATAAACAGGGTATTTTTCTGTTAAAACCATGAGTGTAAACAATGGTTAAATATATATATATATTTAACATTCTTTTTATTGATTTTCACATTGAAATATAGCTCAGGACAGCTTAACATACTTTTTGCATAGTTGGTCTAATCGTCACATCCAGCATTCATCAGTCCAGCATAGTACAGTTGTAATAGACAGTTGTATTGTACATTAATAGAACAATCCTTAAGCCCTTAAGTATCTTCATTATAAATTGCACTTAATATTTAGAAGATTCAGAGGTTTCTCCCATTTTCTTTTAAAAAGATGAGCTCTTCCTCCAATACATCTCAACTTCTCTAAAGTGACAACATCAGATATCAGAGATTTCCACAATATAATAGATCAGGGGTGTCAAACATATGGCCCACAGGCCAAAACCGGCCCACCAGAGGTTCCAATTCGGCCCGCGGGATGACTTCGCAAAGTGAAAAATTGCAGAGAAGACATTCACTGCAATTTTTCAATAAAAATAATTGCTATTTCAAATTTGTCCTCTAGGGGGCACATACAATCAAACGGCTGACGGAGTGCAACCGAATGGCGCTCCAGGACTTTTTTCTATGAGAGGGAAAAATTATATTTGCAGTTTGCATAATCTGGTTGAATTTCATAGACATTTTAGAGCACTTCAAGATCCAATCAACACTAAAGTTTACTTATATGTAGAAGCAGTGGATCCACTATTTTCGAAAGGTGCTTCATATCGTGCATGTGCCTACCATACATGTGGGTGCGTCATAGGTGGGCTTCTTCACTACTAACACCAGCACTACTGTGTCAGATGACTGGGAAACCTGTGTGCTTGGTGTGTTTGCAGCAGGTTTCAGTCCCAAAAGAATATCATATTCGGTCCATTATGAGACTCATCATGGCGAAAAATACACCAGCAGTTTATGTAAAAAGATAGTTCATTAAATGTGAACATTTACAGAATGTACTTGTGCTTTTTTTGCGCTAAAATAAAGGGAAAATTTAGAGTTGTTGTTATTTATAGGTTATTATGTTATGATTTTACTGGTCTGGCCCACTTGAAATCAACTTGGGCTGTATGTGGCCCCTGAATGAATTGAGTTTGACACCCCTGTAATAGATGGAGATTCCTCTCCCACCCACTTTGTCATTATAGCCTTCCTTGTGGTTATGTATTTTGATCATCCTCTGAATTGAGTAGAACGATAAACGATGGCTGTTTCCGAAATCGCCTACTATACTAGCAGTACGTACTGATATGTCCAAAATTCAGTATGTAGTAAGTAGCATGTGAACAAGAGCAAAATCTGCAGTATGCCAAAACTCCCCGGATGTCTACTGATACGGGAAAATATCTCGGTATGCATCAGACCAGTCTGCCTCGCGTACTGTTTCCCATAATGCACAGCGCTCGTTCTGCTTTTTCTTTTTCCTCATTTTTTGACGGGAGGAAATCTGTTTTTGGGTGCTGTGAAAGTTATCAAATTACATATAAACCACTTCCTAACTTTTTAAATCATAAATGGATGCTAAATAAGCATTTTATTTATCGGCTTCGCCGTTGTTTACTTCCACTTTCCGAAACCGGAAATCCAGCAAAGTCTGGCTCAGCATGCTGCATGACAGATCGGACAGAACAGTCATACTACATACTAAATTCAAACGCAGTATGTAGTAGGCAATACCTACTGCCTACTACATTAGTAAGTAGTATGTAGCAGGCCATTTCGGAAACAGCCCTAGTGAGTATTTTCCTGTTGAAAAAAACTCTAAAAGATTTTTAGCAACAGCTGAAAAGACAATGACAGTCGTTTAAGGTCTATGTCACCGGAAACCACATACACACCCATTAAAAAAAGACGATCTTTACAGCAATAATAAACATGTTTACAGCCTGGTTCAAAAAACGGTTTAGGTCTGAAAGCTCATTTCTCTATTGGCACACACTATATGGAGGGTGAATTATTCTGTAACCTGATATTTTTTAAGATATTAAACTTACAAGTTTCACCTAAATAAGGGCATGGCTTACTTGATTGACAGGCAGGCACCCTGTAGCTGTTAGCGAAAAGGTTAAAGGCCCGCCTCTTTACCTCACATTAGCTCAGACAAAGTTAGGTCGTATTCAGCATTTCCAATATGGCACCCCCCGATGATTGGCTTCAGAAACAGATGGGTAATGTCAAAGAGACTACGTCCATTTATTGTACAGTCTATGCTCTCTAGCGTAGCTGTAATAAGCACTGTGACAGCCACTAGAACTAGAGCTCCACCTGTATATTTTCTAACCAGAGTGTTTACTTAGGCGTCACAGCTTTGTTTGTTTTCTGGGTTTTATTTGGTCTGTGTGTATCAACTTGTGAGGACAGAGAAAGTAAACAGAGAAAAAAGAAGGACTTATCGTTGTGCTATAAAAAGCTCAAATCTGTCAAGTGGCACAAGTCAAGAACCAGAAAAAACCTACTTCTTAGGGTCATTTCTTGAAGAGTACCAAGACAGCTGATGCTCTTTTCCCCTAGACTGATGAAAACCAGGGGAAGGTGGGCGGGGAGGGTGCAGAGTTTGGAGAAAAAAAGGGGGTGTGGGAAAGGATGAGAGGTGAAGGGAGGGAAGTTGGAGGGAGTAAGTGAGGTTGTAGATCAGTCCCGGTGGAGAGATGCCAGAGAAGGAGAGGGAGGAGAAGGGAAAGAATGGATGTAATGAAAAGGATGGAGTCAGAAGAGAAGATCAAAGAGGATGAAATGAAATGAGAGACTGATCAGTGGGAAAGAGGACAGAGAAAGTATATACTACAGTAAGAGAGTTATAGTGAAAGAAGAAACAAACACACACCAACAGATAGAAAACATTCCCCCTGCCATCTTTTGCACAGTAATCTGAGTGAGTGTGTTATTGTGTCTTTGTGTTGCAGGCGTCTAAATACTCTGAACAAGTGCTGCTCCATGAAACTGGACGTCGGCCACCCCAAGAAAAAAGTAAGACCATCAAGTTCCTGTACTTTTTTGTGTTTTGCTGATATTTTCTGGTCCATGTATGACAGAAAATGTGATGGTGCGTTTCAGCTGGGTTGTAAAGAAGGTTGTGTTCCCCAGCTGTGCTGCAGGCCTTTAAACGCTACTGACAATTCTGTCTATTCTGATAACAAATCTATCTGTGTGATCCTGTTGGGATCTTCTTCAGGTCATGATCATTTACCATCCTCCCTGCCAAGTGAGATAAATGTCTCATAACATTCATAATTTACATTCATAATTTACATAAGAACCAATAAAAGCTAATTAGGCATACTTGTGCTGGAATACAGAGATGGTTGTAAGTTAAACATCTATCAAAATGTTGTAGATTAATGTCATTTGAAGCTTTAACATACTCCACCAAGAAGTCTCCATTTACATGCATCACAATTACCTTGCAGATTAATAACAGAGCTAGCATATAATCAACCTAAAAAAGAAACAGCAGCCAATGTAGCTAACCTAAAACTAAATGTTTGAAATTCAGCAGCAAGAGTTTTCACAAAAACAAAACCCAGTTCTTAAATCTGTACGTTTGTTAATAGCAAGCCATAGAACTGATCTCAAGATGTACTTGTTTTGATATTCAGTAACAAACTGCATCACAGCCCAAACCCCTGCAATATTATGTTAGAATCATAACAATTAAATTAAACACTGTATTTTACAGACCAAGCCCTTGGAAGCTGTCTCCTACCCCTCAAGAATTAATATGAATAATAAATCTAACAGTCAGAATGAAATGCAAAAATAATGGAATTTCAAGCATGAAATAACTGACTGCCCTTGCTTCCACACTCATGATATGAGTCTACATATACAAGACATCTTTATCAGTTCCCTCTTTGTAGAGGAACTTCTGCTCATTTTAAACACCAGTCTTTCTCACAAATGTCTCAGCAGCACTCAGAGAAGCCTAAGGCTAAAACGCCTCTGCCTCCCTCTTCCACCCAGCATCATTAAGAGTGTTGCATTTATAGCAGCTAGTGCTTACAACTTTGTTGACTCACAGTGAACACAACACAGGTCCACATGTGTTGATTTGGATAGAGGCTATGTGGGAGTTTAAAGAAAAACAAAAGCATCTGAACCAAGATGTCCTCTGGTCCTGGCATATGTGCATCTCATTATGGTGCAGAGAGGGACACAAGTACCTCATGTCAGCTTATTTTCTTGTAAGAGCTCAAGAGAAAATAACACTGACAGGTCATCTAGAATTATTTGCCGGTGTTTTTTAGTGATATTTGTGTTTCACTGATTAGGTAGTGTTGTGGATGATGAAAATTTAAAAAATCATAGCAGAAACTTTCATTTTATGTGACGCTAACCATTATTTAGAGCCTTTTGTTCTATTTAAGAGGACATGTCATTGTCCCTCTTTCTTATATCTGCTCCATCCTCCCTCAGGGTGATGACTCTGACGAAGATGACCCATTGGCCATCAGTAAAAGATGGACTTTCGAGTGGAGCAGCCGACGTTGGTCTCGGCTCCAGGACTTCCTGTTGGACGGCACCAATGGGAGCAGCTCGATGGGTCTTGTAGAAGGTCTGCACAGTACGGTGAGCAGTGAGAGCGTGCTGACAGACCTGAGTGAGCAGGAGATCGCAGAGATCTCTTCTCTGCACAGCGAGGACTCGGCCTCGGCCATGCCTGACTCCTTATCCATGGCGTCGCTCTCTGCATCGTACCAACCGCCTGGAAACCTCGCACACTACAACTCCCTGCCGATCAAGGGCAGCCGCCATGGGCAAGGGGGGCGGAGTAAAGCCAAAGAGTTTCTACGTCGCATGGAATTAATGCGAACGTGGGGGCCGTCGTCGAGGCGGAAAAGCTCAAGTCGTAGGCCGCCGCTGGTCATCAGTGGGCCGGTGTTACAAGGGGAGGAGCCTCATGCTTTGCAGGTGCTCACATGTACTCCCATCAGCCAGCTAGAACAAAACCATGAAACTGATGGAGACACTTCAGTCTCGATTACAAATGAGAGTCAAGATCAATCCACAGTGAGCATGAGCCCGAGCACAGAGACAGAGGAGCCCAGTGTGAAACAGCCTGTGAGTGCCAAACCCAGAACTGCCAACAAGAGGAGCAGCAAGTATCTGGAAGACATGGAGCTGCCTTCTCAGGGGAAGAGGACTGAGGGGCAGAGCCAGTTTGGTAGAAACCAGTTTCACTCGTATGAAAACCTTCTAATTCACATCCCCAAAGACCACAAACCAGGCACATTTCCAAAAGCTCTGTCCATAGAGAGCCTGGCACCTTCGCCAGGTGACGAGAACCCCCAGAAACGATCCCCGTCTAAAAACGGTGTGCACCAGTCATGGTCTGGTAAACCTTTATCCAAGCCCCCCTGTCCCGGAGCTCCTCGAGGCAGCAGGGTGAGCGTTTATGACAATGTACCGGGCTCCCACCTTTACGCCAGCACGGGGGACCTGCTGGACTTAGAGAAGGAGGACAACCTGTTCCCTCACCTAGACGACATCATCCAGCATGTGAGCGGCTTGCAGCAGATAGTGGACCACTGGAGCCGCAATGTGCTCCCTGAGGGGGATGGAGAGGAGGAAGGGGAGGGCAGGACCACACCCAGTGAAGGAGAGAGAGATGGGGTCTCCATGAACGACACTGATTCTACGGGGACCAGTCGGGAGAGGCGGGACTCTGGGGTCGGGGCGTCGCTGACAAGACCACGGTGAGATTGTGTTCATAGTTTTTGGCACTCATTTTTATAAACTGATTAATTACAGTATGCTGACCAACAAAGTCTTGAGATCTTAAAATTTGCCAGCACTACTAGAAGAAAGTCCAACAAGCCAAAGAACGAGCCATTAGACAGTTTGACAAGCTTTTTTAGAAGTCAGCATAGACTTGTCATTTCAAATGCTTTACTGACTTAAACCTGCATTATTTTGATGGCCAGCAGGGGGCAACTCTATCTGTTGCATCATGAAGTAAATTGTGTGGAACCAGATCCAAAACTGTGCCTACTTCTCTGTAGATTTTTCACCTTTGTAGAAGTGTTCCCTCAGAATGTATGATCCTAATCATGAGTTTTAAGCCTAATATAGCATGATGTTTATTTGGCCTCAGAGTAAAGCTTATCAAAAAGCAGAGTTATTCATGGCATGGTTACAATTGGGGAGTAACAACTAAGATAGAGACTTGTTAAAATACAGTTACTTTCAGCTCCAAAAACAAAAAAAGAGTAGATTGATGTGCCCAATTTTTGGCTTCAAAATAATATAAGACATAATTCTGGGGTTCTTACAAGTCAATAATTAAGGCTGATCATCAACCAGTTTTTTTGAAGGTGAAACGGAAGGTGAGGCAACCCAAAGTGCCGGCAATAATCTCCCATTGCTCAGGAAAAAATGTGGTTTGGTTCATCAGAAGCTGAACAGTCAGTCGGTCTAAAAGCTAGGATGGATGTTAACTGTGAGTAGTTGAGTCAGGACTACTCTTGTTAAAGAGAATTAATTATTTGCAACCAATATGCGCAAATTGGTGGTATGGCTTTGTTCTGGGAGCTCCCAGCCATTCCATGTGCCTACGTGGAAGGGAAAAACCTGAGGTGGGGAGAGCACATCTCCCTTTTCTGTGCATACATGAAAAGTCAAGGCAGGGAGGGCAGCAGCAAAGACCCCAGGGTACAGAGCAGAGTAAAAAACATGACACTTGTAAAATCAGGCACAGTATAAAAGGAGGAGCTGGGATGGAGGTGGGTTGCAAAGATTGCAGGGAAAACAACAATTTTAGAGCAGTTTAAATAAAGTTGTTTTGAAGGACAAAATTGTCTTTGGGCTTTGTTTAAAACATATATGTTCTCTCACTCAGTAGGTTTCTCTAAATCAACAAACGGGTTAAGTCTTAATACTGACCAAATAACTTTGTGTCTCTAATTTTCTACTTGTGTTTCCTTTCCCTCCCAGTCTACGATGGCCCAGTTTCAGGACCTCTGATCATCTCAATCAGCCGGCGTCTTCCCTGCAGATCGGCAGCCAATCAGCCGGCCAGCTCAGCCTCCTGCAGAAGTTCTCTCTTCTCCGCCTCACTGCCATCATGGAGAAATACTCCATGTCCAATAAACATGGATGGACATGGTATGTTCACACACTGCCAAATTCTTACATACAGAACATACATAAAGATTGAATCGTGTCTTTGAATCATATTTTAATAATTTATTCAACTTAGGGAATTATCAAGATGTGATGTAACACATTGGATTAGAAAGGATTCAGTGTGAGCTACACGAACGACATTTAAAACAAAGAAGGATTAAATGAAAAGTTCCTCAGAGGAGCTTTCATATTTCCCTGCCAACTGGAGGAGATGTTTTTGTTTGTATGTATGTAACACACCCCGGGTCAACAGCCCTGTGACCTGCAAACAACAAGCACATCCTTCTGTTCTTCACAATCAGTCCTGTTCATTTTAATATCCCTGAGAGGGAAACTCTGTTGACCGGCTTCTACATGAAGAGACAGATAATGAAGGCTTTGGCCTCTCCTTTTTCCCTAATTGGTTTCCAGGTCTGTGCCCAAGTTTATGAAGCGCATGAAGGTGCCAGACTACAAAGAGAAGAGTGTGTTCGGTGTCCCCCTCATCATCCATGTCCAGCGCTGTGGTTTTCCTCTCCCTCTGTGTTTACAGCAGGCCCTCAGCCACCTCCGAACACACTGTCTGGACCAGGTTAGAGAGGAAAACAGTTTTAACAAGACTCATTTCCTTCAGCCACAGTGCTCATTTCAAACCGGACGCTGCATAAAGCAAAATATTTGTGTTGTGTTTTTCCATCCTCCTCATCGGCTTTGTCTGACCGTCTTTTGGTTGTCTCAGGTGGGATTGTTCCGCAAGTCTGGCGTGAAGTCTCGAATTCAGGCTCTGAGGCAGCAGTGTGAGCTTTTTCCTGACTCCGTGAGCTACGAGGACCAATCAGCTTACGATGCGGCCGACATGGTCAAACAGTTCTTCAGGGACCTGCCTGAGCCACTGCTAACGAGCAAGCTGGGAGAAACCTTCCTGCACATTTATCAGTGTAAGTCGCTGCAGAGCTTTAAAGGCTGAAACATGGTGGAGCAGCTGTCGTTATATAACACAGAGGATTTGACTTTGAATGGTTATGGTTAAGAAGACAACTTGAATTTGGATGGGATTTAACATAATTATTGCAAACTCTGGATATGCATAATCTTATTAAAGGCACTCACTGTGAGCGATCACAAAACTACATCAAAGATTGGATGTCAGAAACAGTGACCTCTTCTTCCACCCCACATCTTCACTTCCTGTTTTATTTTGTCTGCAGATGTCCCAAAGGAGCAGAGGTTGCAGGCTGTCAGAGCAGCTATTTTACTGATGCCAGATGAAAACAGGGAGGTTCTGCAGACGTTGCTCTCCTTCCTGCGTGATGTGACTTCCATGGTTGAGGAGAACCAGATGACACCGATGAATCTGGCTGTTTGTCTGGGACCTTCACTTTTCCACCTCAGCATACTGAAGAACGAGACTCTGTCCCCAAGGTGCGTGGTCGATAATGAAGTAGATCTTGTTTCATTTGATAAGAATGATGCAGTTTAAGATGTTCCACAAGAGATCATGGAACTGATGAGCTGGATCCAGATTTTTATCTAATGCTGATTTTCAACTCTAGTTCCTAGTTTGACAGAATAGTAATGATAACTTTATTTATATAGCACCAATGTTTCAAAGTATGACCAACAAAGCATGACAGAATTCAGGAGGATGACAGAATGAACCTTAACTGAGAGAAAGAAGTGTGGGAAATTCTTAGAATGCAAAAAAACAAAATACAACGCAAAAGGTTACCAAGAATAAATTCAAATCAAACAGAACTAGAAAGGTTGCATTTCCTGAAAGCAAATGCGTTGAAATGCTGAAGCTGAAGGCTGAAAGCTGTGAAACACAGCTGAACATGTGGAAGAGTAGTAGAAGTAGTTGAATTAGTGGAACTAGAAGAAGTGGAAGGATTGGAAAATGTAGAAGTGGAAAAAGGTGAAGGAGTGGAAAAATGTAGAAAAAGGAGAAAAAGTGAAAAAGGAGAAGAAGTGAATAAAGTGGAAAAATTAAAAAGAAGTTGAAGTGTTAGAAGTAGTAGCACCTATAAACTGCTTGACAAACTTTGGAAATGTCTTACCTGTGTGGGTGTGTGTGTGTGTGTGTGTGTGTGTGTGTGTGTGTGTGTGTGCGAGTGTGTGTGTGTGAGAGAGAGTGTGTGTGTGTACATGTGTGTGTTTGTGTTCCTGTGTGTGTGTGTATGTGTGTATGTGTGTGTGCATGTTTCTTTTTATCACTCACTGATGAGGTCATCTGAATCACCTGTGTGTGTGTGCGTGTGTGTGTGTGTGTGAGAGAGAGTGTGTGTAAAAGTGTGTGTTTGTGTTCCTGTGTGTGTGTGTGTATGTGTGTGTGTGTGTGCGTGTTTCTGTTTGTCACTCACTGATGAGGGCATCTGAATCACCTGTGTATGTGTGTGTGTGTGTGTGTGTGTGTGTGTGTGTGTGTGTGTGTGTGTGTGTGTGTGTGTATGTGTGTGTTTGCGTGTGTCTTTGTGTCAGTCAGCACTGATGAGGTCATCTGAATCACCTGTGTGCGTGTCTGTGTGTCGTGTGTGTGTCTGTGTGTGTCAGTGCGCGCTCGTGTGTGTGTGTCTGTGTGTGTGTGTGTGTTTGTGCGTGCTTGTGTTTGTCACTCACTGATGAGGTCATCTTCATCACCTGTGTTTGTGTGTGTGTGTGTGTGTATGTTTATGTGTGTGTGTGTGTGTGTGTGTGTGTGTGTGGGTGTGCGCGCGCGCGTGCAAATTTGTGTTTGTCACTCACTGATGAGGTCATCTTAATCACCTGTGTGTGCGTGTGTGCGTGTCTGTGTGTGTGTGTGTGTGTGTGCATGCGTGCTTGTGTTTGTCACTCACTGATGAGGTCATCTGAATCACCTGTGTGTGTTTGTGTATGTGTGTGTGTGTGTGTTTGTGTTTGTCACTCACTGAGGAGGTCATCTGAATCACATGTGTGTGCGTGTGTCTTTGTGTCAGTCAGCACTGATGAGGTCATCTGAATCACCTGTGTGTACGTGTGTCTTTGTGTCAGTCAGCACTGATGAGGTCATCTGAATCACCTGTGTCTCCAACTGTCAATAACTGTTTCCAACTGTCATTAACTGTTTCCATTGTGATGGGACCAGCTGTGTAACTGCTGTGTGACAGTTGATTAAGAATGGGATTCATGGAGTAAATTAGGGTCTACATATGCCGACACTGTGCGATAACCGTAATAGCTATAAGAAAAAGGATCAAATCGTGAGCATCAGAAGACTCTGATGAACACAGTGATGTGTTTTTCATGTCTGTACAGTCAGAAATGTAGTCAGGGCAGCGAGTTAAGAAAAGTGAAACTTGTGCTGCCCTCCAGAAATATTTAACATTACGGCAGATGGCCGAGCAGAGAGACTTTCTCTGACAGTTGGTGACCTGCTGGCTCAACGATACAATCTTTTCCTTAGGTTACCTCTTTGACAGAAGCAGGAGAAGACAGGGAACGTTTTGATGTCTTATTTGTGTATGTGGAGTGAAATTTGTGGATTTTCTGGCAATTTTTCCAGAGGCCATGTCACATTTTTTTCCCAGCCTGCCCACTCTAAGTTTTGAACCTCTCACTCTGCTCACCAGAGTTCCACCCCACACACACCAATGTTAAAGTGAGGAAAGAGCTGAAATTTGATGAATTTTTAAACGGTGAAATCTGTGAAACTGTGAAAGGTATCAAAAAAGTGAAACAAGTGTAGATAGCTGAAAGTCTTGTGAACAGTTCAAAGTTTGAATGGAGTCTATAAGTGAAAGTATGCTGAAGCTATGAGCTGTAGTAGTTGAAGAAGTTGAAGTGGATTTGAAGATTCCGCCCCATCTGTTTCAATGTTAAAATAAAGGTTGAATAAAGTTGAATAATTCAAAAAGTATAAGGGTTGAATATGTGAAAAGATATAGCCTGCGAATGGTGAGGAAGCTGAATAGTTTAAAAGTTGAACGGTGAAAATCGGACAAAATTTGAAGGCTGTGAAAGCGGTCACGGAAGTGGAATAATAATAAAAAGTATAAAGTTTAGGAATAACAATATGTTGAAATGCTGAGTCAGCATTTCAACATAATAAAGTGATGAAACAGTAGACTAATAAATCATTCTTATAGAGTTTTAATAAAAAGCATTAAAGGACAATAAAAAGTTTTAAGAATAAGATGACATCACATCGGAGAAAAAAGAAAATTAAAGTTTAGTAATATAAAATGATGAATGAAATGTGAAGTAAAATCAAAATACAGAGCTTCACAATCTTAAAAAACAAATAACAGATATACAAGAGACAAAAATAATCAATAATAATCAATAAAATAAAAGACAACTTCAGTTTGCAAGAGCTGGATTATTCAGCAATTTAGGTTAGAACTTTGTCCAAATATCTCCTGCTTTGTAAAATAAATGACAACAGGAGCTCCAAAAGAAAATTGTCTCCTTCTTAGGATTCTAGGTCAAGTATGGATTTGATGCCACATTATATATTTACACATTTTTAAATAACTTTTGGATCTATTTTTTAATGTGAATAGAGGTGAATGGCTTCTTATTGAAGAGACAACAGATCTGCAGCACCACCAATGTCCACATGTGTTTTCTTCTTATTTGGTTATTTAATGCAGTTAGCATTCTTTTTTTAAAGTTATATTTTTGGGCTTTTTGCCTTTATTGATAGGACAGCTGAAGAGAGACAGGAAATGTGAGGAGTAGAAAGTGGGGGAAGACATGCAGCAAATGGTCGCAGCCGGGAGTCGAACCAGCAACCTTTGTGACGAGGACTATAGCATCTGTATGTGGGGCGCTTAGACTGCTAGGCCACCAGTGCCCCACAGATAGCATTCTTAAAATCAAGACCCATCCCTAGTTTGATCTACTGGATAGTAGTACATTACAGCCAGGATGTATAAGTAATTAATCATGGTCTCCTTCTTTCCTCTAGAATCCACCAGTTAATGACAAAATCATGTTTCTCCCTTGTTACTTAATATAATGTACTTTCTATGTATACTGGTCAGGTGACCTGCAGGCTTACAGGCTGAAATAAAGGCTGAGCTTTTAGATAGCTGGTACAGTTTGTGTCAGCAGATATGAAAATGATTCGGGTCAGAGATCCAGGACAGGACAGGACAGAGGATTCACAGCTCAGGAGTTTGTCCATGAAACCGGTTTGCAAATGATGTCAACCTTGGAATAGCGAGCGTGTGTTATCCATGAGTGTGTGTGCCGTCTAATAAGAGACAAGATATTGAATATATGTAAGTAAAGTTATTTATATAATCGTGAAAGACAACAGGCTTTAGTCCCTGAAGCTGAACAGACAGTCGTGGGAATTCGTACGAAACAAACATTCAAGTGATTCTGAGGATGGTATGTCAGATAGATATAAACTAAGTGCAGATAAAGTGAGGAGAAACTTACTCTTTACTCATGAATGCACTAACATTGAAAGAGAACTCTCCATACTGCTCATGTTAATCTCTTTTGCTATGCTTGTTTAGATGTTGCCTCTCCATGTTGTCAATGATCTCAGAGCTTGTTCACTCCGTGCAGGCTTCCTCACCTGATTTATGTTCTTCTGTTTCATTTCTACTCCTCCAGAACAATCCAGAGAAAGTACGCCACGGGCCGCCCTGATCAGAAAGACCTAAATGAGAACCTGGCTGCCACCCAGGGCCTGGCACACATGATCACTGAGTGCCAGCACCTCTTTCAGGTCAGGATTTATGGAGGACAGTTATTTCCACAGCACTAGAAAGTGATGGATGACTGGCAGAAACTGTAGGATTCACTGTTAAATGAATAATACATCGCAAGGTTTTTTTATAAAACAGACAAAAATAACTGAATATGCTAAGTGGAGTGATGTTTTCCCAGCTGAGCTGTTATTATCCAAGGCCACAGTATAATTATGTGTAATGAGCTCTTTTCTAAAACTGTTTATCATCATTACCTTCAGGCTGTGTGTGAGGATACAGTATTTACTGCTGCTGTAAGTGAAAACATTTTCAAGGACAGAGAGGAAAAACAGACATGGTGATGTGAAAATACTCTGACTGAAACTTCAACTCAAAGAGGAAAGTGTGATATTTCTTAGATGTGAAAGGGAACTGGCAATAAAGATGATGATCTACTTCTGTAACTAAAATCCTTCACTGCTCAAACGGCAGCCCGACGACTGACCCGATGTTTTTCATTTATCAACCTCTATTTCCTGCTTCCATCATGTTTCAGACGAGGCCTGAGCGATGTGATGCACTCTTATTTGATTTGTTCCTCCCGCTGTTCCCCCCCAGATCCCTGAAGAGATGGTATCCCAGTCCAGAAACTCCTACATGGAGGCCGAGCTGATGGTGCCCCCGCTGGACGAGCTGTGCAAGGCTCATGAGGAAGAAGCAATCGAGGACGAGGATGAGGAGGACGAAGAAGGGTCGTATCATGCTCATGTTGAAAGGCTGGTCCAGAATCTGCTGGAGGAGGCCAAAGATAAGAGCAAAGGCTGGGTGTCTCGCTCGACTACTGACCACACAGAACTGGCTTTTAAAAAGGTGTGTGGGGATTCAATCTCTGGAGTAGTTTGAGAATCTATGAGGGACCGAAAAGACATAAATAAATAAATATTGGGTCTTTTTTTTAATGTGCACAACAAGGCCATTTTAAGTTCTAGCTGCTTGCATAACCAGGCTGCATAATTCCTGGCCAATTAAAATATGAATTGAAGACAAATTCTGCAAATAATCGTCATACACATTCAAATAATCAGGTCTAGTGTGAAGCTGTTTTGTGTCTTACACCCACGTTGTGTTTGTGCATAAGGTTGGAGATGGTAACCCGCTAAGACGGTGGCGAACGTGCATTGAGGTGTCGGCACCACCCACCGAGGTGCTGCATCGTCTGCTGAGAGAGCGCCCTCTGTGGCAGACCGAGCTACAGCAGGAGAAGGTTCTTGAGACGCTGGACAAACAGACTGACGTGTACCAGTACTCCTGCTGCAACATGGCACCTCACCCCAGCTGTGACTACGTGGTACTGAGGTCAGGAGGCACACATTGAAGTATTTAAATGCTTTGTTTGAATTGAATGGATTATTTGGTTTTCAAAACCAGCTATTACTCTATCCAGAAAATGCTCCTCATAAAATTGGAAAATATAGCAACACTTCACATCCCCAAATTCAAAGCCTAACTAATCTCACTCCTTCTCCCTTTCCTCTCCTCAGATCCTGGCGCACAGATCTGTGTAAAGGCTCCTGCGCGCTGGTGTGTGTGTCCGTCGAACACGAAGACAGCCCGCGCATGGGAGCAGTGAGGGGCGTGGTGCTGGAGTCACAGTACCTCCTGGAGCCGTGTGGGACCGGGAGAACCAGACTCACATACATCTCCAGAGTGGACCTCAGGTGAGAGAGGATTTCTGTTCTTCTCACTGTCAACATTTTAACCTGCACTGTTGTACTTAAAATGCACACTTTGTTTGTTACAGGGGGAGATCTCCAGAATGGTACAACAAAGCATTTGGTCATCTGTGTGTTAATGAAGCTCAGAGGATCCGTGCCTCTTTCCAACCCGCTGGATCAGACGAGCACTGAGGCCAAGAACTGAACCCCAGGAATCAGGGTCACACTACCTGAGCCGCTGGGCCCCAGAGAAATGATCCAGGTGGAGAATCATTCAGGAAGTGGACTTTTAGTGTCTTTCATGCTGCTGGGTGACATACTGTACTGAGTCCTGGTCATTCACACAGAGAGGGGAGGAGTCTGTCAGTTATCTTAGTGATTATGGACATCTTTAAACATTACATTTCTACATATTCATCTAATTAATCATGCTTTTCTAAGCCTTTTTAAACACATAAACTTTAATTTCAATTTATAAAAACTGTATGAAATAACTTATTTGATATTTGATATGTAGAAAGAGTATTTTCAGTATTTATTCGTCTACATCTACTCATCCAATAACTTGCAAAACAAGATGACCTAAAGGACATCTGCCTGCATGTGATCCTGGGTTATTTTATCTCATCTTTGTAACACACTATCTGCCTCAAGGTCACACTTAACTATAACTGATTTTGTGGTACACTTTGTAAGATTAGAAATGGCGTGAATTTCAGTCATGTGTACAGCAAAATACCCGTATCAGTATCAGTGTGTTCTATCTATTCTATTCTATTCTATTCCTTTATCCATCACTTTAAAAGTCACATGCTGAAACATGCATAACTAATATGGTTATTTACACTTCTTTCTCAGATGTATTGTTGAATTTGACCCGAATAAGGGAAACGTATTTATCCTTAACCTGGTATTGTCGCAGTCAAAGTGGAAATTTCAGTCACGACACTAATGAGATCTGATATTGAGCTTTAATGTCTTTGGTAGCCACATTCTGCATTACATCTGTCCATATATAAATCAATGCAATGTTTTTTTCACCCCTTTCTTTAAAGCTGTTGTCTAATCCCATTGATAAAATATGCCTATTAATGATTTAGCCTTCTGCAGGTAGAGATGCAGAAATCCTAGTGCTCTCTATGAACAGGAGTGACCAGGACCAGTGCATTATGGGTACTCATCAGCTCACATTTCAAAAAGCGCACTTGATCAGGAACAAGTACAAACGGGATCTGGATCACAGGACGAGGAAACATTCATCTGGGTCCATTAATGTGCGTCAGCCCTGTTATTGATATATTGTGTGGGATATCACTGTTCAGATCTCTGTCACTATTTTCAGTGTTAATCTTATCTCATTTTAAAGTTATTAATGCCATTATTATGATGTTTTTGGTATCTCCGTTGCATTTTTATGTTATTTTCATCGCTGTCATGTTATACAATGTCTAAGACATGTGACCATTTCACTGCTTCTGGGAAGCATGTTTGAATTTGTGTGTGTGTGCATGGATGTGCCCGTGTATCTGCATTTTAGATATGTGTACAGCCTGTATTGTAAATATAAATGCAGTATGATGCTTTCTGTGCCATCAGATCAAACATAAGAGCTTTTCAGGGTCCTCCTATCATATTGATAAGCTGAAATGTGAACTTTTTTCCACACAACATCCTTCTAAGGCAGAATAGCAGCAATAGCAGAAGAAGCTTGCACTGCCATGGCGCTGCCTTGGCTTTTATTTATGTTCCAGCTGTAGGCAGTGTTGCTACTGTGTTGCTATGATACAATATCTCTACAGTGCCACCAATATCCTGCGCAGGATGCTGTGTGCTGGGGAACAGTGTGGCATGTGTGTATGTGTGTACATATGTGTGTATGAGAGAGTCGAAAAAGACGGACAGAGTGAGTGAGTGAGTGTGACGTGAGCCCTTGGCGGCAGTGGTGTGGGAGGAAGCTCCAAACTTAGCTCAAGACCAGGGTGATTTCTGCTTGGTTGTTTCTGACAGAGTGACAGAAAACAGAACCATTGTTTCTAAAGAAGAGAATAAAACAATATGAGAATTCAACCGTCTTTGTGGTCATCAGTTGGGAAATTGAGCAAACGCACACTATATGCTCCAAAAATGAAAGGAACAAACACTGGCATGGCTAAATTGTAAACGTGCAATACAAAAACATGGTGCATGGATGTAATTGTTAAATATGAATCAGGAGACATCTTGCATTTAAATTAAAAACACCATCTCTGGGCGCTGGTGGCCTGGCGGTCTGGGCGCCCCATGTATGGGGGCTGTGGTCCTCGTCGCAGGGGTCGCCGGTTCGACTGTTTGCTGCATGTTTTCCCCAGCTCTCTGCGCCCCGCATTTCCTGTCTATCTTCAGCTGTCCTGTCAATGAATGAAGGCAAATGAAATAAAATTATATATATATATATATAACATAACTTGCATGATAGACACATACAGGGGCGTCATAGTGGGGGAAAAGTGGGACTGACTACCCAGGGCCCAAGTGGGGAGGGGGGCCCTTAATAGAGAATAGAATAGAATAGAATAGAATGTACTTTATTTATCCCAAAGGGAAATTCAGGTGTCTGGCAGATAAAATTATAAAAATCACATAAAATCAAGTAATTCAGGTGTCTGTCAGCTCATCTCCCATTGGTTAGAGAGTTATGAAGCCTAATGGCTGCAGGGATGAATGATTTTCTGTATCTCTCAGTCCAGCAGCGCAGAGAGATGAGCTGTCCACTGCTGCTGTTTCTCTGGTCCACAAAGAAGTCGTGAAGTGGATGATCTGTGTATTTTAGAATGACCTCTAGCTTCTTCTGTGTGCATCTCTCCACCACAGCCCCCAGTGAGTCCAACCCTGGTTCCAATCACACAGACAGCTTTTTTTCACTAGTTTGTCCAGTCGCCTTGCATCCTTGTGTTTTATACTGCTTCCCCAGCAGACTGCAGCATAGAATAACACACTTTCCACCACAGACTGATAAAACATCTGCAGCTTCTCTCTGCAGATATCAGATTAATGGCCTGAAATAAAATGTGTTTTCTACTACGCTTTTCTTTTCTTTTGTTATAACTGCAATAAGATAACTAAAATTGTCTGAATAAATAGACAAACAATCAGAATTCCTTTCTGGAATTTCTTTGAGATGCGCTTCTCACGCCTAAAGTGGGGAATTGTCATATTTTCACAGCATCAAGTGTGGCTGAATTTGATTGAAAGTAAACTGTAGGTTTTTAGAGTTGTATTTGACTTCAAGAGGTTAGATCATACCAAATAATGCCCCCTTCAGATTTAGATTCAGATTCAGACAACTTTATTGATCCACAGAAGGACATTTCATTTATAGCTTACCGTACAACAACCATACAACATTTAACATCTACAACACATCCATCATATATACATGCTACAAGTCACAAGTCAAGCACTGGGTCTGTACATGGGACTAGAGGGTCTGTGGAGGACAGCAATAAGTTAATGTAATAAATAAATAACAGTAAGATAAGACAACGATTAAAAGACAATATAATCTCTTGTCATACCAATGTTATTAACATCAAGCCAAGTCACTTGGCTTCAAATAATCTTGTTTAAAGAGGTGGACAGTCTGAAGGTCAATATTGTGCAGTTACATTTGGAGAAATTGTAAAAATATATATATATATTGATATTTAGCTTAGATTTGAGGCAGTTAACCAGGATAGTTTTAAGCATATTTTTTTGTATAATGTAAATTAACCAGTATTATAGCAGCATGTTATATTTTGTAGGGTTGGCTGTGGTGATGGGGCCCACTGAGATATCTTTTCAGGGGGCCCAGAATTCCTGGCGACGCTCCTGGACACATAAAAAATTCCCCCCTTCATTTTTGAGTAATACACTTCACGCATAAATCTGTACCTTGCTATGTGCACATGCATCCTCTGAGTGGTGCTGTTGCCTTGCTGGAGTCTGAAGGTCATGAATGAATCCTGGAAAGTAAGCCATGTGAAACGCGTTTTAGATAACTGAGTGAATGAAGACTCATCAAAGCACCTGGGGTTCCTTCTCCCTGAGGACATTTCTACTCTGTCCTCTAAGGGGATGGATGCAGGAATCTAAACCTCAACAGCACAGATCAATATTCAATCACATTTACTTACTTAGCCGTGTTGGCGGAGGACTCTCTCAGAGGGCGGTGAAGGTGTTTGAACACGGAGACACTGCCTCCCTGTAGGCCAGGGTGTGTTAGTTTGGGAACAGCACAGAGATGAGTGAAACATTGCTTCATTAACGTGTGCCTCATTTAACATGTCAGTGATTTTATCTAGAAAGTAGGGCACACTGCTGTATCTCCTGAATGACAATGATCCTCTGCACAGTGGGGGCCACTACTCCTTGGGCTCTGACAAATGAAGAACATCATGTTAGAAAATTACACAGTGAAAAAAGAAAAGACTGACAAATTGACTCAAGCACTGATTATCTTGACTAGAAACCACTTTATTCCAAAGGGAGAGGATTACATTATTAGAGCGTCAGAGTCTTTTAAAATCAAAACAAGAGCTGTGCTGTACAAAGTGCAATTTGACTCGATAAACATGCATTTATATTGCAGACAGTTGTGAAAGATTGTTTCTCTTGGAGTGACCATTTGTCTTAAAAAAAAATGGTCTAGATGCACCGTAGGGATGTATTGTACTCAGGCAGAAGAATTCCAATGTCCATGCAAGAGATCAGTGTTTCTTATTGTTTATTTTTTGGAGGGCAAGCAAGTAAACAAAAGAACAAAGACAAATCATGGCTCCTGCTGCCCCTCTGTAAAACACCATAAGCCCACCCAGGTGCATCATGCTGGCCTTCTGCCTACCTATCTACTTAAATAACCTCAGGTGCCCACAGTGTAACCTTATCACCAAACAAACAAACAAAAACAAAATAACTATTGAATATACAAAAAAATCGAACTCTATGAAAAAGCAAAGTTTAGAAAAATCAAACAACTGATTCTTTATTATTTTTATTATTTTCATTATTTTTATTTCTCATTTGTTTGTTTTTGCTATTATTATTATCATTGCTTATTTTTGTTGTTAATATATATTCTTATTTTTATTTTTTACCTTTTGCACTTTTTTATTCATTTTATTGTATTTTCGCTATTATTTATTGTCTTTTTTGTTTATTTTTTTAAATTAAATAATTATCATTTATTGTTTTGTTTTGTTTTTTTCTTTCATTCATTTATTTTGTTTTCACATCACATTGATCTTCTTTATATAATGCGTAAAAATCAAAATAAACGTCTTTAGGAAAAAAAGAAGAAAAATCAAAGATATTACTTAATAATTGTAAATTAAATAAACAACTAAATACTAAAATAAAGAAATAGCTCCCTCAACTCAGTGGAGCCCTCTTCAGGAGGAAACCGGTAGTGCATGTCAAGATATTTTCGCTGTCAATCTACCTGTTTGTTTGCGCAGCTGCTCAGAATGATAAAGCAACAATCACTGGCTTTAGTATCTTTAGGGTTTAGGTTATAGTCATGCTTCATGCTTTGAAAGCTGCAGTTCACATTGAGTGGAGACTTTCAGGCTGTCAGCCCATTACTAACCACTATTTGTGCACCTTTCATCAACTTGCACCATTAAAAGTATGCCGAGTATACATTTAAGCAGTAAGCGTTTGAAGTGTAACAATAGTTGTTCTTATAACTATTACTTTTGCACAAAGGCAAGGAAGAAAAGTAACAATGTGACGAGGCTGAGGTGTGTTCAGGTGTTAAACAACGTTACAGGTGCGACTTATTCGAGGATTTAAAAGCGTATTTATGGACTTATATTGGAAAAGACACCAGAAAACCAACCTAAGGTAAGTGGCATTTAAATAAATATCTGTGTTCTGCGTCTTTAGTGAATGAATTGGGATTCCGAGCAGGACAAGGCTAGCATGGGGCCTGCAAACAAAACTGCGTAATCATCAACATTACCTCTTTTTTTTTTTTTCATAACCATTTTTCTCATTTATTACTTATTATCTCAGTATTTGTTTTTAACATGAACCATTTTTTCTCTAATTAATTGTGTTTTATCTCAGTATTTTGTTGTATCATTAACCATTTTTCTCATCTATTACATTTTATCTCAGTATTTTGTTTGTTATTTGTGTATATTTTAAAGTTAAAACAAATGTTTCAATCACAAAAATTCAATCAAGTACAAATAAAATAGAAAAAAATGATATGTGATTAACAAATAATTACACTGGTTATCTGACTACCTGTTATGCAAAAACCAAACAAACTATAATAATCATATATTGAGCATACTTTTAATCAGATTGAAGCAATTACAATTTTACAGCAGGTTAAAATCTTTATTTTAAAATACAGGCAAGGCCTAGCACAGGGGTGTCCAAACTTTTTTCAAAGAGGGCCACTTGATGTTGATATGAAATATCTATTTGATAACAATTATTTTAATTTTTGTCTCAATAAATCAGTAACTAGGTAGTCCTCAGTTCTCCGCAAGCCATGTACACATGAGCAAACTTTATCTTCTGGAGGAAAATGGTCGGGCAGTGTGAGAAAAATATTGTCTCATTATTTTTCTATGGTAGGATCACGATCTAGATTTCATTACACTTCTTTTTCATGTTGTTTTTAAGACTTTTCTGACCAGCAGACAACAATTTAAGAACAAAAATAATTATTTTCCTGTGTTCTGAACAATTTTTATGCACCAAATTTTGCCTTTTCTGCACAATTTCATACTTTTGATCTTGTCTTGTATCCTCTTTTGTGTCTTCTGAACTTTTAGGGTTCATTAAGAACATTTTTACATCATGATGGAAACATTAATTTGAAAACCTGTCAACTTTAAGATTTCTTGTGTTTCTTCTTTATTGCCATCTTGCAGAATTCTCAGAGCTTTGCCTTTATACAAGTAGTCCATATGGAGCTTTTTGAAATGTTTCTGGATTGACTTTAGTTTTGTTTGTGTGCTTGAAAGAAACTACAAATGTACAGATGATTCAGAAGGTGATTAATTTCTGTGCTATAAATAACACATTTTAATATGGAAGCTTGGGGCCATAAATAAATGGACCTTGGGCCGCAATTGGCCCCCGGGCCGCACTTTGGACACCCCTGGCCTAGCATATACTTTTATTAGTCCTATTCTTTAAAAACATAGATATATAATAATGATAATAATAATACATTTTATTTAGAAGCACCTTTCAAAGCACTCAAGGTCACTTTACAGACAGATTAAAACACAATAAATAAAAACAACGTGATGAAATAAATAAAAACAAGCAGAGTTACATCAAGTTAATAAGACAAGGAATGCAATTTGAAACAGGTGAGTTTTAAGTTTGGATTTAAACAGGGGTAGTGAGTCAGAGTTACGGATGTCAGGTATACTTATGTAGACAAAAAAAATGTTAAAAGCTTGTTGAGATATCACTTAGTCCAAAACATGTTGATAAAACCACATGACATGATAAAGATAATCAACTTCAGCTTTGTTTTTAATTTCCCTTATGTTCCCTCTCTTTAAAGCTGCTGTGAGGAACTTTTGTTTTGTATCAGTTCTGGCGCCCCCTGTGGACAAAGCGATACCTCTTATCTCTTGTCCTGTACATGCAAAAGTAGTGTTTTTAACAAAAGCCTCATCCTGTTGTCTTCAACAGTCAACTTTATCAGTCAATGTGATTATTTTCCATGAGAACAGTCAAATAAAGGCTGTTTCTGAAACAAGATGTCCATCATCTGGTCTGACACCTACCCCCTCAGGGCGGTTTCAGGCATTAAAAATGACAACAGAGAAGGTGTCAATGTTGCTGCTGATGGTCTTAGCTATTGAAGGTCATAAAGAGGCATCAGTATCATTTTCAGTCTGTTTCTCAGCCAGTTCAAAACTCCTCACAGGGCCTTTAACAGCTGAAAGGAGATGTGTTTTAATACTGGCCGGCCGATCATATTCTTTCAATTAACAGGCCAAAATAACTGTTTAAAAAAAATCAGATCTTCAATCATTTCTAAGCACATTTCTCACTGTGAAGATGTAAGCTGATGTTTGTAACTGTGGACTGCGGAAGCTGTTTAATGTTGTGCTCTTTATCTGCACCACGTCCACACAATGAAAGTCGAGCAGGGAAGGAGAAAGACTGGGGGAAACAGATGTATCTCCTCTGAGACACGCTAATCCACTGTCTTCTCCCAGACTTCCATGATAAGGTCATTAATGAATAAATTATCCTATGAATGAATTATTGATGAGACTATGTTGGCAGGGATGTGTACAGTATCCTTGAGTTTTCGCCCTGGTATCAGCATACAAAACTGTGCGCTATTATTGAAGGAAATTAGTGAAGCATGTGTTAAACGCCTCAAAAGAGGCATGAAAAAATCTGCCTTAATTTTACTTCCCGCTAGTCTAGCAATTAAATCTGTTTTCAAGTAATTTCAGTTCATCAGATCTGAACCATGAAGGGATGAGTAACCATCAGTGCAGGAAAATGTGTTAATGGGTGCCTTGACTAACATAAACAATGGAGCAAATTGTTGTTTAGTAAGTCAGCATGCACGATAGAAGCTCCCTGAGATATGAAGAGCTAATTGAATTCCACACATTTATCATATATCATATAACATATTACAGAAGGCAGGTCAGTTGAATGTAATGAAACAGAAACTCTTACTGAGGCTCACTTGCAAATGTTTAAGCTTGTTAGTGAGAGCAGTCAACAACAGATGAAGCCCCAGTGTGTGCCACTCACATGTCTAACTCTTATATTGAAGTCTGAAATCATCACATCTTTGGAAAAATGAACATAATATGATTAAATGATATACATATTTTCATCTAGAACACTCAGGGAAGAGTCCATATTTTAAGATATTTCAAATATCTGGCTGAGAAATAGTTTCCAGTCAGCTAGAGGTTGATTACCCGAACCCCCTCCATCCACCACATCACTCCTGTCCTCCAACAGCTCCACTGGCTCCCTGTTCAGTTCCGCATTCAGTTCAAAGTCCTCCTGTTAACCTCGCCCCCCCCATATCTGTCCGACCTCCTCCATGTTCCCACTCCCTCCCGCTCCCTCAGATCCTCTTCCTCCATACACCTGTTTGTCCACTCCGCCCGTCTCACCACTATGGGGAGCCGAGCATTCAGCCGCTCTGCTCCCCGTCTCTGGAACTCATTGCCACCTCAACTCAGAAACACAGATTCTTTCCCCCATTTCAAATCACAACTCAAAATACATCTGTTCAAAACCGCTTACTCCGTCTGACGCCAATTGCACAGTCATCTTGTTATTGTTTCTATTTTTTTTCTTACCACTTTGTTAGTTTATACTGATTTCATTTTGACTTTGATTTTGTTTCCTTTATATATATATATATCTGTGCGGTGTCCTTGAGTGCAGAGAAAGGCGCCTTTAAATAAAATGTATTATTATTATTATTATTACTTACCCTTGTGCTCTGTATTATTAAAGACATTTAAGGGGATTCTTTCAAAGGAACCCTACGCTGTGAATACTTAACACCTTAAGGAGTTTTTTTTGTGGTTATTATCATAAACAAAATAGCTTTAGGAGCAATGCGACATAACATCAAGATATGGGATGTTATGGGTTTCGTTTTTTTATAGATAACACACATATCACATATTTGGATCAAGCCTTCACTGTTTGTCTATTTTTCACGTTTTAGTCCATTTTTCAAGGCCTTCATTTACTGTAAGGTGGCTGTTTGTGTTGTGACAGTAGCTCATGTGAACAACCAATCCAATTACACCTGCTATGTATGGTCCAATCAGCATGTACTTTATTTATTTAAATGTATTTAACCAGGAAAACCACATTGAGATTAAGAATCTGTTTTGCAAGTGTGTCCTGGCCAAGATCGGCGGCAGCACATTCCAGCAAAGTTACAGGCAAACAACACAGAATTCTAAAACATGACAACATATCATGGATTTCAGAGACAAAAGTCATCAGTCAAAGCATCTACAAGCTGATGCATAAAGAGATGCAAAAAAGTACTATCAGAAATTAGTCCAATTGATATCAGAACTATGAAAAAACTCCTGTGGTTTGAAAATACTGTTTCTGTAAGTACCAATTAGAGCTTTGCAACTAATCATGATTTGATTGTTCTCGCAGTAAGAGCATTCCCCAATGCTTTATCTCCTAGTGTGTGCATTTTACCTCTTGGATATAGGGTTGAGTAAAAAAGGCAGTGCTTTGCATATTTTGATACAATCAGATGAAGCTCAGAGATTAAGTGGTGAAAAAATAGTGTTGGAAAAAAAACACCTGCGTTTGGTGTTTATTCTGGATTCAGGGACATGTTGCAAACATGGGTAACTTGTAATTTAATTTATGAAGAACAGCAGATTGCCAAAGAAGCTGCGAGTTAAAACTAATGCACTCTTCAGTATTTGTTTATTAATCATACTATCATAATCACAGTCTTGAGCAACGTTATCACACTTAGCATGTTTTTCTTAAATCACCAGGTCTTGTACCGAGTCCTCTGATAGGAGCTCTAATCATGCCACACTGAACACCTGTGTGGTTGTTCTCTGCTGTGTGAACAAACTTCAAGTCTTTCCCTATAATTCACTCATTTCTTTCAATACGTCTCTTCAGAGAGATAACACATTTTCCACACTAGTCAATGATGTAATCCGTGAAATTGGATTTCATTCCACTACCTTAAAAGCTTTCTCACACTTTTGTATTGAGTATATGTCACAGCTTTCACTTGACGGCTGTAGCTCCACATAGTAAATTCTGGTTGTGTTGTCTGTCTGCTTATGCGCAGTGATTCAGTTTGACAGATTTGATATCTTTGGAATTCTTAACATCTCAAGTTGAATTTTTAATAAAGTTCTGAGCGTTTGAACGATGCTTGGCCGCATAATAATTGCCTCATTGGGGGTTTGGGGGTCCGTGGGGTTGAAGAGATTGAGCCGTACTGGATCATTGTCACGTATGCTAAGACACAGAAGAGCCTAGCTGCTAACAAGACAATGTGTTGGGGCATTGTTTGCTGCTCTCTGGTGTATGGAGACTCGGAGCTGGCCTTGCTAACTGGATAGCCTTGAGGGGCCAAAGACTGCGTAAGCTTTTCCATCAAACTGAAAGGACTGTTTGATCTCAGCTGGGTTATTCATGGCCACCACCGCAGTTCAGGAGCTCCATGTTTCAGTCCAGTCAAAGAGCAGAGTCCTTGATCCCTGGTTATGACCCCTGTCAAAGAACCGGATCCTTCATCCCTGATGACAGCTTTCAGGACCAAAGGGAGTGTTAACACAAACCATGGCCTGGAAAACGGAGAGCTGTGAAATAGTTTCTCAAAAATATTTTGTATTTGAAAATGTTGTTCCACTTCATTAAAAAAAGCAAAATGATAACTAAGAAGAATATCAGTCAGTTTAAATCATCATCAAGGCACACTTCACAGTTCATCCACAGGGCATTTGAAAGGGATTCATAAGAGCAAAGATGGTCTAATCTTCTTAACCAACTCAATCTATAATCCTCAAAACATAATGCCCATTTTTCAGGTTGTGAGTTTTTGGCAGGATGATGTTTTTTTCCACAATGTGCTTTTTTTCTTCAGACTGATACATGAGCACTCTTTTATCTTTCAAAACTCCTATAAGCCTCTTTGTAGCGTCCTCTGACGATTGTCCTCCGCAATTCCTCCAGTATTAGAGTAACTGAGTGAATGCGACAGGGAGTATGACCTGCTTGTTGAAAGTGTTTAGTCCCCAGGCTGCAGAGGATTTAAGTTAAGGAGAAAATATGAAAATCTTGTCTAATACCCTCAGAGTCTAGACTTCAAGTCTTTTAGTCTATTAATAAGCCTTGTATTCCACAAATAAGTGCAAAAATATCAGCCTTTAGGGGGACCGTTTTACACCTGCTTTAATAGCAATAGAAAGTAGAAAGGCGCTATGAGAGTGCATAGTTGTAGTTTTTGCCAATCAGCAAAATTTAGCAATAACATATTCATAAAGACTCATTCAAAAAAATTTGAATACAACATTAGATCTGTATCATGTTTGGCATTTTAAAGTTCTTCCAATGCTTTGTGAAAATTGAGATGAAAGTTTTTCTGTAATCCTGCTAACTGCACTGAAAATGTTGTGGCAGAAGTAAGCGAGTGTGAAAGGATTTAAAGATAGTTTTTCTCTGAAATTCCTGCATAATATATTGCTTTTTACAGCCTCAATGAAAGGAAACGTCACTGCAAGTCCAATGGCGTATATTAATCTTTCATGGCTAGAACAGTGATTATTTTAGATGAGTGTTTTTGTATCGTAAAGCAAGGAAAACCATCTGAATATGCAGAACATGTAACTGAAAACAGCTTTTTTGCTTTGTGTCCCAAGTAAGGATGTGCACTTTTACTGGACTACACAGAACGTGGTCACTTTCATTAGTCGGCACCAGAATTACTAGTCGTTTAGACTCTTTATCCGTTTTTTTATTATAGGCCAGAAATGCCGGTCAAAGGCATAGACTGTATACAAAATGGACCTAGTATCCGTGACTTCACCCATCTGTTCCTGAGCGCTATTTTGAAGCCAATCGTCAGCGGGTGTCATATTGGAAATCCTGAACTCAACCTAACTTCATCCGAGCTAGAGTGAGGTAAAGAGGTGGACCTCTAGCCTTTTTGCTAACAGCTACAGGGTGTCCACCTGTCAATCAAATCAGCCATGTTCTTATTTGGGCAAAACTTGTAGCTACCGCTTTTTGAACCAGGCTGTAATCATGTTTATTAATGCTGTAAATATCGTCTTTTCTGAATGGGTGTGTATGTGGTTTCCGGTGTTTCTGCAGCAAGCCTCAAGTGGACACTCGATGAACTGCAGTTTTTAGCACTTCTGCATGGGCTTCATATTTTAAGACCTGAGGTTGCCGCTTGGTCAAAGGTTGTGCCTAACCTGTAGGACAGCGGGCCACCATTAGCTGGTGCTGTAGCTTTGGTTCACTGCTACTGCCATAATGCTTTAATGCCCTACATGTGGAGGGAAACAAGCCCAGATGACAGATGGTATCTTGTAGTGTGGTGCAGTTTGGCAGTATTTTGATCAAGTAAATATAGATATGGTTGGATGGAGGCTGTCTGGGTAAAGCAATGTGTAACCACCACAGGCTCATGGACGTTTGACTAGAGTGGCCATATTATCAAACCCCCAAATAGGGACACTATTATTCTCCATGGTTCCTGATGTTAGGCAGCAGGTCTTGTCTGTATGATAAGCTTGGCTAGCTAAGCAAGAGATGCACGCTGAGATTGATTAACACATGCACAGCCAAATCAGTATTGAACTTTGAGGGATGTATTTCTAAAGGTTAGAACAGCATCAACCTTGGCAATGGTATTGACATTGACTGATATATACAGACAAATCAGTGTCACTAGCATGTTGCATTGATTTGGTATTTTAATTGTATTGTATAGTATTTGACAGATAGGCCTATTTGATAAGACTTGAGACACAGAGCTTGAAAATAGGACGGTACTGGTCAAACCACATAGTCGTAATTCAAATTTCCATTCAAACGACCAGGAAATGATTCACGTCTGAACGTCACATAGTTTTAAGTATTTTCCCTTTTTGTCTCATTCAGAAGCAAACAAAACAAATAGCCGTGGAAAAAGAGGGCGTTTGATTCGACCTAATTAAGCCCTTTGGTGTTTTAATCAAGAGTTCATTGTCAGTAAATGTCGGCGGAAATGATCCGTTGATCTGTTCACTGAAGTAATTTAAAATTGATTCATTGTCGAATTGGATGACAAGAGACAGGAAGTGGCTGTATTGTGCCAGCTCTGTAATCTTTCCATCTCCCGTCTTTTTCATCCCCTATCATTCACACACACACACACACACACACACACACACACACACACACACACACACACACACACACACACACACACACCCACACATGGACACAAAGGAGTGCATGTGAACGAACACCCACACATGTCTTTATGGTGACTCACATCCGTCTTTGATTACAGGAAGTTATTACCTGTGTTTCTGCTGTAGTCTGAGGTCACTCTCTTGTACATTAACATGCTGTTTTCAGTTGTTTTTTTAAGGAGATTGATTGGGAAGCAGATTAAAAAGCATCTTTAATTTAAATCTTCACTCTTCTTTTTATAATATCTTAACCACTGCACCTCTTTCATCTCATCCTTGACTCATTTATCGCTCATTTAAACGACAACAGCTGCTACTTGTCAAACCAAATCTAACCACAACCAGAGAAAATCTGCAACGAAACAAGCAGCATTTTCTCCGCTCCGCAGAGATCAAACTCTTCCTGACAGACGTCACCTCTACTGCTCTCCCGGCTGCCTGATCCTCTCTGAGCCTCGCTACCCTTCTGAAGCTCCAACACTCTGATCATCGGCCCACACAAGACACAGGCACTACCTCCACATGTCGCTACAAAGGTGCACCGGAACAGAGAGCTAAATGACTGCCTGCCCGCAAGTAATGCTCCTCTACTGGAGGTGAGGCAGGAATAGAAAGAGATGATTAGGTAGAGGAGAGATGAGAGAGTGAGGGAGAGAGAGAGAGAGAGAGAGAGAGAGAGAGAGAGAGAGAGAGAGAGAGAGAGAGAGAGAGAGAGAGAGAGAGAGAGAGAGAGAGAGAGAGAGAGAGAGAGAGAGAGAGAGGGAGAGAGAGAGAGAGAGAGAGAGAGAGAGAGAGAGAGAGAGAGAGAGAACAATGTGAGTGATTTTTACCCAATCACCAACCAGATCCCTGTTAAGACCTCTCCTTTGGCAACAGAAATCTTTTGTAGAATCATGACAAAGCTGCAGAAGCAAGCCTTTGTCTGAAAACAAAGGGGAATGTGTGTGCAAGAGAGCCTACCATTGTTGTATATGTGTGTGTGTGCACAATTGAGAGCAAGATAGCATGTGTTAGTTTGAGAATTTGTTTCTCTCAGTGTGAGTGAAGTGTGTCTCAGATGAAAAAATGTATTTGACTGTGTGTGTGTGTGTGTGTGTGTGTGTGTGTGTGTGTGTGTGTGTGTGTGTGTGTGTGTGTGTGTGTGTGAAATGTCTCCTTCATTTCCCTTGATTTGGCTGAAAGAAAAAAAAAGAAACGATATGGCCTCTGCTCATCTGTAAAATTCCCTCTAATGATATCACGTGCACATACACACGTGCATCACACCCCCACGCACCCACACACACAGAGCCAAAAAAATGTCACTCCCATGTCACCCACACCTTGTCACCCCCTGTCAGCGGTCAGCATCCAGAGAAAAATGAGGAGCGTGACATCGAAGAGACTGCCATCACTGCCTCTATGAAAATACACTCAGACACACACAGGCACACACAAGAGTGACGAATCGGCCTCTATAGCCTTCCTGCTAATGGAAATCCTCCCCCGGCAGATGAGCCCTGTTGGAGGACCACATGGAGTGTGAAACTGGCTTATGTGCATACAGGTAGTGAACAAGTAGCCACAGTCTTTGCAGCCACCACCGGTACCTGTAGTTGTGCAGCAGTGCAAACTCAATTGAGTGTTTTCATTTTTTTTTTTAAAGAAAGACTGAAATAGTTAAGGATGCAATGATCATTTCCCAGGAGGGCTCTTACACTGCTTTTAGTTGCATCACAATTTTCCAGGTTCTTAGCTCATCTTCGGTCTGTTATCTGAAAAAAGCTTTTCCTTTCACCACTACTTGATTGATTAGCAGCTCTACACGTTACATAGTGGGAAAATGGAGGACAAAAAGGCCATATTTCAAGTAGAATAACTGAAACCTTATTCTGTATTCACAACCAACAGCTTTCACTAGCATCAAAAAAGATCATACACTGCAAAAACTCAAAAATAAGGAAGTGTTATTGCCAAAAGTACAAAATGTCTTATTGAACTTAATATGAGTCACATTCACCTGCAGAGTCCAGATAAATGTCTTATTTTAAGATAGTATGAGCAAAAAATAGGACCTTGTTTGCTTGTGATAAATAAAAAAAAACCTGCCAATGGGATGAGAAAAAGATACCTGTTAAGTTTATTGAATGAATACATTGCTCTTTTCCAAAGAGACTCAACTCTTTTTTTCAAGAAACACAACCAGTAGATATTCTTACCCCATTGGCAGATTTCTTCACTTATTAAAAGCAAATCAGGTCATATGTTTTGCTAGTAATATTATAAAAAAATAAGTTTATTAAGACTTGTCAGGCAAATGTAGCTTATAATTAGTCTAATGGGATATTTTTCAATGGAAATGAGATAAAGTCGTTGGCTTAGTTTGAATTTTTTGCAGTGTAGCTACTGTAACAGTTAGCTAACATTAGTTAAGATTTTTAATTGACCATGATTAATAGCTCATTAAATATCATCTGTTAATGTCACATAGCTTAGTAAGCATTTCAAAAATGTCTTGTTAACATAAACATAAGCTAACACAACTGTAAGCTAATACTAACTATTGTTAGCTCGTAATTTATCCACACCGCCTATACTAACAGCTGATGTTAGCATGCAATAAATTCCTAGCTAATACAACTCATAAGCTAGCTAAAATTAGAGTTGGCTAATGCTATTGCTAGCAAACCAAGAATGAGTTTGCACTTTCCTTTTCGTACTGTTTAAGGCTAACTAGTGTTCCTGCTAGCTTGGATGTTGTTGACTTCAAATGTTAAGCTAATGCGAGGCGCAGAGTTAGCCTAATGGTTAAGTTGCCCTGCATTTAACGGGCGTCCCGTTTTTCCCAAAATTGTTCTCTGTTTTCACCAGCTGTCCTGGGGAAATAAAAATCTCAACCGGGACACAATTTGTCCAATTTTTTGGGGGAAAATGCAAAAACCTCATTTGATTTCCTTCGTTCTGGAGTCTAGAAATGTCCCCTGTGCTTCTGCGGCTATTTAAAATGGTCTCTGTTTTCTTCCTGTCTATGCGTACGTCACGCGCGCGGCCTAGAGCTCAAAGCGGATCAAGCAGGGAGGGAAACTTGACCGAAGAGAGACAGCAAGCTGAATTGGCCGACGTACTCCCCGCTGAGGTCTTCTTTGCACCAACTTTTGGTGTCTCCATTTGAAATGGGAGGAGAGACGACTGACGAGGAAGGAGATGGAGCAAATACATGCAAGCCACCAGCATGAAAAACGATATACTAGTTACAATCCTGACTGGGCGACACTGTCAGAGTTTGAATGCGTACGGTCGACCCAGGGAGACAATTTTTCCACCATATGCGTTATCAAACAAACAAAAACAGGCAGCCATTGCAACTTTTATAACCAAAAAAGCTTCACCAGAAGAAGATTGCCGTGGCAGAGCTTCCCAGTGTTCTACGTCTGAATTTTATGTTCATTTGGTCAGTCTGAACTGGTAATAGTGGCCGAGCCCTCCGCCCCAAACAATTGGTCGAGTGTCCCTTTTTTTCACAAATCCAAGGCGACAACCCTAGTGGCTCCTTTCCTGTATGTCATTCCCCAACACTCTCCTAGTTGCCTGAGCTATCCACTGTCCTCTCCTCTATACAATAAAGGTGTAAAAGCCCCAAAAATATCACTTAAAAATGTTTTTTTTTAAGCAAATGCTAACAGTTAAGGGTAATGAAGTTGAAATGTGGCTCGATATCGTGCCATTGTCTTTTCATTTGCTGATTGTGGTGAAATAACAGCAGTTTGTCATATTCCCTAGGTCAGGAATTTGCAAACACAGTATTAAAACAGCTTTTGAGCTTCTCACTCTAAATATAGGAGGAAAACGTGGCAACTATGTCAATATGCCCAATTGGGGCACCATGTGGCTGACTTAGTACAGCCAGGAGTAAATTCTTGTATAAAGAAACCACTTGCATCTATATCTATACTGTGCGTGGGTGTTTGCTAGAAGCACCCCCACCTCACAATCCCTGCCATATAAACACAAACATTATTGTTTTAGGGTTCCACAATCACCATAACGGCCTGTAAGGGAAGTAGGAATGATGCTTTGTATAACAGAAGGCACAAGGATGATAAAGAGGAGAGGAAGTGAGGTAAGAAGGTGCATGCAAAAGTGAAAATGACCGCAGGAAAGGAGTAGAGAGGTGAGGACACTGTAGAGAAGGATGGAAAGTGAGAAAATCACAGCTGACAGGAAGAGGCGGATGTCATGAGCGCTCGTGTGATGCTCAATGAGGAAACAACAGTACCTGAGTTAAACAAGGGACAGCAGTAAGTGGGACAGATGGAGGGTTTCTGAATACATAAACAGCACCCGTCTGGGAGCCAGACTCCTTAAACCAGGGGTTCTCAAACTTTTTTGGCTTGTGTACCCCCTTTCAAAAACAATTTCAGCCTAGTACCCCCTTGTATGGCTGAGAATAATGTTCAGGATATGGGAAAATAACATGAATAAATGTATGCATGTGGTTTTACAGTGTCATAATAACATTGAAATGAAAGATGACACAAATTCTATGCTTTACATTGTAACATTTTTCAGAAATAATTAAAGATTGAGGCAGATAGTACCGTTGATGGCCCAAGGAGCACACTGATTTATTTCTGTCAAACAAGAATGATTTTAATCTGTAATCTGATTATCCTCCTGGCCACGCTTTTATTAGCATGCAAATGTACGGGATCGCTCACTGAACAATTTACGCCAACAGACGGAGGTCTGGTCCAAGCGGTTTTGCAAATAATATATTTTATGAATGAATATGCTCAATTTGGAAATAGTGCCCTATTTATTGTTGCATTGAAATACAAATTAAATGCTGTTGATAAAGTTGTTTTTAATCAGATTTTTTTGTTGTGACGCAACTTCATTTTTTTTGTCACGTACCCCTTGCAGTACTCCCATGTACCCCCATTTGATAATCGCTGCCTTAAACTGCTCATCCACAGAACACACATCACACAGCAAAAAAATGCACATAATGGGACATACCGGATCAGACATATGCACTGAATGTACATTCAATAAACCCGATGACTACCTCCATGCACTCTGGCTCTGCCCACCCATACAACATTTCTGGAAAGAAGTAACCACTAGATTAACTCAATTCCTTGGCTGTAGCGTCCCACTATCCCCTTCTGTATGCATACTCGGCAATTTGGATATACTCAGAACAGACTCAAAACAAATCACAACACCCCTTCTTGTGGCTCTAACTATTGCCAAGAAAACAATAATACTAAACTGGAAAAGCAGGAAAAAAATCAAAATCTCACAATGGTTGGGCCTCCTAACACAACACATATCAATGGAGCAACAATCAGCCCAACAGAACAATCAACTTGAAGAATTCAATAAAACATACTCTATAGTTCTCAAATCTGTCTTGTTGCCGGTGAAATAATGCCACAAAACAAATCAAAACAAATCAAATCAAGTCAAGACAAAAAACAAAAAAACAAACTATATAACATCAAACCCATTCTGCAACAATTTCCTAAAATACACCCAAACAGACCCCACCCTCTATGTATTTACCCTTTTTTTTTCTTTCTTTCTTTTTTGTGTTGTTTTGTTTTATTTTATTTTATTTTATTCTTTCTTGGTTTTGTTTTGTTTTGTGTCCCCCCTCTCTTCTCCTCTGTTTTCTCTCTCTTCACAACTGTATAAATGTGTTCTTCCATGTTTTGTAATGTTTGCACTTGTTAGTATGCCTGTATCGACTTCATGTTTACACACTAATTGGAATTTTTTTTTTTTTTAATTCTTTATTTTTGTTATTGGACAGCAGTTTGTTGTACAGAGCATTGACCCATAAGAGAGAGAATAATGTTCATTTCCTCTGTAGTCCTCCGTTTTTTATGATTATTAGAACTAAATACAACCTGGGAGAGATGATATGTATACACTTATTGTGAGCCAGAAACATTTCAGAGAGAGATAAGTGACAGAAAATCACACAGAAAAACAAAGAAACATGTAATTAGCTAAGACAAGACAGCATCACTGGGTCCTTGAATGGTATCATCCACAAAATCTGCCTGTAGGGGTTTTACATAGGTAGTCCACTTGGTCCAGAGCTTTATGAATATGTCCTTCTGAAGTCGTAAACAGAAGGTAATCTTTTCCATAACATAAATATAATTTACTATATTAATCCACTCCTGTACTGTGGGAGGTTCAGGAAGCAACCAGCGCCTCGTAATGGCTTGCATAGCACAACTCAAAATGGCGAACAGGTATTTATCAACAGGCCTCACCTAAATTGTAGGGGCATGTCAATATTAAATATATTTTTTAATATTCTGTTGAACTCTATCAAGAAGGGTCTTAACACTGGACATCCCCAGAATATACTAATTGGTGAATTATAAAATAATAATAATTTAAAAATTAAAAAAATTAAACTGCACTAATTTCCCATCAACTGTACCCATAATAAACCCACTTTTTTTTAACAAATCTGCTTTTTTTATATTAATCTCAACTCCTCTTCAGTAATCCTCATTTGCATTCCAGAGTCATTAAATATTAAAAACCTAGAGACAAGCTCAAAAACATAACAAACCATCCAGTTGTTGAGGTGGTGCTGTGCTCTGGATCAGTTTGAACCCATGCATGAATGGCTCCCATGTTTTTCTGCTTCAGCACCCTACCAGAAAAACCCATTACCAGTGCGCATGCGTGGCTAGAGCGCGCTGCCGCAGACAGGGGGCGTCAACATGGCGTTCTCTCCTCCACGACCGCACTGACTGCAACCTGCCAATGAGAGAGAGAGAGAGAGAGAGAGAAAGAGAGAGAGAGAGAGAAAGAGAGAGAGGGAGAGAGAGAGAGAGGGGCAAAAAGAGAGGAGAGAGAGAGAGAAGCGTAGGCTACCATTCTGTCAAGCCTCCATCCCTTTTCGCCAGCCTTATGAATCGCTACACATTTTCAGGAGGATAGGGCGAATTTAAAGGATTTCTGAAAACCTTCTTCCTGCGCAGTGGATGGTTTTTGTGCAAGAGAAGACGCAGCTTGTAGAGCAGGTGTGAGAGACAGAGGCGACCGCTCCTCTCCTCCCTGTTTCCGTGGGGAAATGTCGAGCGAGAAGCCGGTTTCAGCACCACCGGGCTCTGCTTCTTCGCTCACGGACACAGACTCCCATCCCCCGCAGGGCTCCTCCGTGCAGCAGCAGCAGCAGCCGCCGCCGACTCCGCAGCAGCAGCAGCAGGTCGCCGCAGGCTCTGGCTCCGGCGCTACCGGGGACAGGATGGTGTCTGCAGCCGGTTCTATGGTCCTCCCGGCCGGGGTGATCAACCCCGCTGTCCCGATACGGAATATCCAGATGAAATTCGCCGTGTTGGTGGGCCTGATCCAGGTCGGGGAGGTTAGCAACAGGGACATCGTGGAGACCGTCCTGAACCTGGTGAGTGGAAACTGCAAACACAGAAAGGCAGCCATAGAATCACACAGCCTTTAAAGCCTCTATGTTTTATTTACGATGCTTCACTCCCATGGTTGTGTGGCTTTTAGAGGATGATGTCATTTGTTTGCTCGCTGGATGCATGAAGGGGTTTTTCTGTTTTTTGCACACATGAGGCTGTATGTTGGGTAATAAATAGGCTGAGGCTGTATTATTGTAAACCCTACAGGAGCTGAATGAAGCATGTGACCCCAACCAAGGCATGGAGGCTTTAATCACCAGCCTTTTGTTGACGAAATGACCCGTTATGTGGTGCAACAAGGAGAAAACCAGTGCAGTATATCAGTATGAGGGAGGAAATACATGCAGGCTATATATTCTCCTGACCCCGATATGTACCCTGAAGTGATGCAGAAAGGCAGCTTGGTACAAACCGCGATAAGCCACAATGTTGCGCACAACAAACACTCCAACTCCATTTTTTCCCCCATTCCTCAAAAGGAGCGACATCCTGCAGGAATGCATGCATATGGAGCCCTGAGACAGAATGAGTCAAACACGGACAAAGGCCCACTAGCATTATGCTACCCATCGACATATGTGCGTGTATGAGAATGGCTCAAAATTATGCATAGGCCTATTGTTGGAGGAGGCAGGGCCCTGCATCCTGTGCGCAAAGCACTGATGTATAGATAGCAGTGGAACGGTTATCCTGGTGATTTATATTGCTGTGATTAATTTAATTATGGATCACATGTATGTTGCCCCCCCTCTCTCTCTCTTCCATCTTCACCCCTCATGCCGGAGCTTGTGTCGGTGATGCTGGGCCTACCCAACACATCCGAGGATTTAATCCAGCTGGGGAGGGAGGGGAGAGGAGAGGAGGGGGGGTTTGACATGACTGGTGTTTACCGTTACGAAACAGATGAGCAGAAATGTACAGCAGATGTAGGTTTTGGAGAAATATAAGGATCTGTGTGTGTGTGTGTGCTGGATGCTGCCAGCCTGTTTTCCCTCCTCCATGCATCAGGCGATGGCGTGTGCTGCATGAGATGTGCCATTAAAAGGGGAGCTCTGATGATCATTTTGAGGGAAGAAGTAGAATACTGCAGATAGATAACCTGATTTCAGTGAAATGCTTTCTGTATGTTGGCTCTCTTACATGCAGCCAGGGGTCTGTTTACTCCCTGGATGCTTGGAGCAGGACATCCAACAGCCGGACTAAACCATTTTCCTCCTAGTCAGACTAGTGAGCTATCCCGATTCAGGTCGCCTCTCATTTCCCAATCGATTATTGTTTCTACAGGGAAGAACAGGGGGTTGCATTTGCTGGCTCACTCCGACCTTGTCTCCTTCCCCTTTCCAACACCCCCCCCACCCTCCCACCCTCACCCCCTCTTTAGCTGCACAGGCTGATAACCATCCATCCTGCTCCACGGCCTCCCCCTCCTCCTCCTCCTCCTCCTTCACTCTGGAGGGGCTGAGGGGAACGATGCTGCCTGCATAGACCGGCCAGGCAGGGCAACGCCATGCATTTAAAAGCAGGTGGAGAAGAAGGAGGAGGAGGAGGAGAGGGGGGTTGAGGGAGGGTGGGGGAGGAGAAGAGAGAGAGTGGAGGAGGAGGAGGAGGATGAGGTGGTAGGATGCTGCAGTGGCTATGTGCTCTGAAATCACCAGCTGATGCAGCGGAAGAGGAAAGGACCCAGTGAAAGCTCATCAGAGCATCCAACTGAAATGTGTACTCTATATTTTACATAAACACCTGCTTTTAGACCCCTGCTCTTTATCTGGGAATGTTGCTTTAAAGCATTAACACACAAAGGCCCAACACCCAGACAAATTAAAGCAGTGTGTGTTAGCCATACTGAGCTTTACTGGCTAAATCCTGAATTGAACAATCAGTTCTGGTTGCGAGGCTGCCAATAGCTAAGCCTGTTAGGGAATTCTGCTGCCCAGCTCCTTAATTAAAAGAGTTGAAACAAAGAGGTGTGGAGGCAGGAACCTCAGCGGTCATGCTGCTGGTACAATGAGTCCACTGTGACCCAAAAGCTGATCCATTATTCCAGTCAATGTGGGAGACCACAGCGGCCACAGTTCTCCGTCCACCGTGGACGTATTGATCAGATCCCTCTGCGGCTCGGGAGAACAGATGGCTTGTCGGCTGAATCAGATATGCTCCTGGTTGTATACAGTGTGTGACGCTGGCCTTTGGCGAGTTATGAACTCTAGTGTCTCCAGAAAGAAAGAGAAGAGCAGGAAAGAGGGAATACAATAAAAAAAATCAACTTGGGGCAGAAACCCAGCTGTACTGATGCTGATAGTGTGACAAACAAAAACACAGCAGCAACAATTTTCCTTCTTTGTTGCTGCTCCACGCAGGAAGACTACCTCAGTGCACTCGCACACACACATGCATTTTGTACTCGTGCTGCTGGCTGCGAGGTGCACGGCTATTATCATCAACAAGGCATCACAGTTGTCAAGGCAACACTGCTCTTTGACTGCCTGCCTCCAGACGCTCGACCACCTGGTGTTGCTTTTCCACTTCCGGACTTCTGCCTTAGCACCGCTCTGTATCTCTCTCACGCTCGCTCTTTGTCCGTGGATCCCGCCATCTCCTACGAATGTGTTGATGTTTTTTGAGGCTTGTGTTTATTACAACTAGAAACATGGCATTGAAATGTAACTGAGTGGATACAACACTAGAGTATGGGGAATGGTAAATAAGCTTGGTTTATGGTGGGCTGGCATGAGTCATCAGACCTTTGTCAACAATTCCTTATTGCTTAAGATTGTACACGTCTGAGAGAGTGTATGAAAATAACTTTCCAAGAGACCTGCGCTCTGTTTTGTCTTCTGATGAGAGTTATAGTGAGCATGCTGGACTAAATACTTCAGAATGTTGAGATTTGCTTGCTGTGAAGGCCATAGTAAGAGATTTACATCATGTTCCTGAATCATTTAATGATTTGACAGGCAGTAATGGAAGAAGCTCCATTTCCCACTGTGTTCTCCTGAAGTTATATCTGTTTTTGCTCTTTATACGTCCTGTTCGTGTGGATGTATCTCAAGCTTTGGGACTGCCATAGATGTTTGAGTTTGAGATCATTCTGAATAGCCATGAGATCATAAATGAAAGAACAGACTCTTTGCACACAGTCTGGGCCCATTGAGGTTGAGTGTCACTGTTAAAGGTCTGTCGAATGGGATACTTAGGGGTAGTTATTTCATATGGTCAAACATTTATTATCAGTACATTTTCAGACCTATAAAGATAGACAGTTAATATGTTAACAGTTTACTATTTCAATCTTGGAAAGGAGTGGATGTTGCATGCAAAGTAGATTCCCTTCATGGTGAGGAAAGACCTCTCTGAAGTCTAGCTAACCCTGGTAATTTACTTTGCAACAATCTGCTACTGAGAGATCCACTCACCAGCTCTGCTGCTGTTGCCTGGTTTGCAGGACTAGACTCCAATTCAATTCAATTAAAAACCTTTATTTGGGGCGTGGACTAAGCCTAATGGTTAAGTTGCAAGCCCATGAAGCGTTTGGCCCGGGTTCGAATCCAGCCTGTGGCCTCTTTCCCGCCTGTCAGCCCCCCCACCTTCTCCCTGTTTCCTGCACTATCCACTGTCCTCTCTCTATAATAAAGGTATAAAAGCCCCAAAAATATAACTTAAAAAAAACCCCTTTATTTATTCCTGAAAAAACATTGAGGTTTCCCTCATTTCCAATGTCGTCGAGATCACAGGCACATTAGAAACAACGAACAATCACACAATCATTTACAAAACAATAGATTAAATAAAACAGATGTAATTTGAGACTCAGTTGTCAGAGATCAAAGTCTTAAATTCTGCAAAAGAGGGAATGGATATCAACTAGGCCTGGGTGATAATGCAATAACAATAATTATTGTGGTATAATTTTACTCAATATAAATATAACAAATGTTTGAAAAAAAAATCAACATAAATAAACCTGTAATAACACCCCCAACCACTGGAAGGAGGGGGCGCTAATGAGCTTTAAACGCTAGCTGCCAACCAACATTAGACAGAAGAAGATGACATTGAACAGCCAATCATATCGCATGCTGAGAGGTAGGCGGGGCTTAAAGACGTTCGGAGCTGAATGTAAACACAGCTGAAACGAGCGACAGCGGCATGGGAGAAAACTCCAAACCTACCAGCTCAAAGCAGAGACGTTAGTCTGACACTCTGCTGACTCTGCCTTAACATTTAAATGAAATAATGATTTGATTATTATCGTGATAATTATCGATATCGACTGATATGAAATATCTTATCGTGATAACATAATTTCAATATCGCCCAGCTCTAATATCAACTTTAAAGTCTGTCATGATTTAGGGACATCAATGGACTGATCAACCGAGCTCAGTGTAAACTCAAGGGGCTTTCAGAACGAGCCAATCAGAAGAGCGAGTCATGTTGGATCCATAATTCCATTTCAACAAGTTGAAGAATGAGTCAGTAACTCTTCTAGGTAGCTCAATATTTCCAGACTCTCAAGACCAGCCTGAGATGGAAAGTAACATTTTGCCTCAAGTTTATAAATTTGTAGAATGCTAACAGAAACAAATGTTTTTGCCACAGTGTCAACAGGCTGTGATAAAACATGCTGAAACTCCTTTTCATGGATTGATTTGATCAGACCTGTGGGATCAGGTTATCCCTGGTGTTGCTTTTCTATTTCTGGGGTTCTGACCAATCAGAATGAAGTATTTAACACAGCCATAAGTAAGTCAGCTGCTTTAAAAGCTTAAAAGGAATTTACTCATGAAGGAAGACTTTATCTATATTTTTTATACGTTTTCATATTTATAGTTTACATACATTATTAAGGGGTTTGAGATGCTTGAAGACCATGCACTCTGAAAGGGTCTGCTTTATGTTGATGTACACATTTACTGATGTTTTATTCCTTTAGAGTCTTTTCCTCTCTCTCCTTTATCTCTCATTTCAGTGTTTTTGTACATTGAGAACCTCCCATTTCTTCTATTAAATGGGTTAGCCTCTCTCCACCCCAGGCTGTGGTTATCTGATTTGACATGTTGTGATGTTGGATTTTATGGAAAAAGAGGTGAGGAGGAGTTTTTGTCGACAGAAGGAAGAGGTTTGACATATGATCTATCCATCTGAAGCGTAGTGTCATATCTATTCTTTATTTGAAGAATCCAGAGGTATATTTCAAATACAGACAGTGCTGTCACTCCTGCCTCAGTACAGCAGCAGATGTGCTTATTTTTGGACCGCTCTATCTTGTTGTAATGCTGCTTTTTTGGGATCAAAAAACAGCGCGTTTGTCTGGCATAGAAAATGCTTCGTGACACACTCGTCTTTTGCTTTTCATTTTCACCTTTACCTTCCTTCTTGGTGGGAAGCAATATCTTCTGGCAGTGTCAATCCCCACCTGAGCCTCCTTAGTCCTCCCGCTGAGTCTCTGTTTGCAAAATCCTCATTATTCTTGTCCACACTCCACAAGGTCACCTGATACTGAGCTCACAGCCAGCAGAGTCAGAGTTAGCACAACACACCAAGTCTTACATGAACAGAAGGCTCTCAAAATGCACATGAATACTCTCAGATGTTCATATTTTTACATTACCACTAAAATGTAAACAGCATGAGATGTACAGTACAACTTAAAGATTAATGTCTTTGCTGAAGGAAGAAAAAGAGGCATTTAAAAAGATCTCATTTCTATGTTTTGTCATGATTTCAATACTACTTGACCCAACGTGTGCCTGGAGTGTATTGACATTACCTCCTGCTACTCTGGCTTTAAAGGACTAGGTCACACAGTTTAGGAGCACATAATATGGCATGCTGTTTTGCCCTGTGGTGTTTCCAAAATGCCAGTTAAAAAATTCACTTTAATTGAACTGTTCTTGGAGTTCGCCCTGTGGCTGCACACTCGGGGCAGAGGCTAACTATTGGCCTGCAGCTCTGTAATCTGCTTGCAGGGCCATGCTGACAAATAACAATGCGTCATTGTGGCCTTGCACAGCCTGGTCATGGCTCCACTAACAAACATCACACCAATAGACTTACATTTCCCATAAAAAATAAAGTGCAGTCCGAATAATGAACCCTGTGACATTACAGGTAGTTGGAAACTAAGTATAGTGTTTCTTTACCTAGCACCTTGTCTTTGGATTGTACTGTAAAGCACATAATTAAAGGTTCTGCTCTGTTACTGGCTTTGTATTACTGTCATTGACTAATAAGAACATGGTCAAGTCAACAGGCTGTACATTATGTGCTAAAATACCAACTCCAGTAACAGAAAGTAGGGCACCCTCTCCAATAATTCTGCTGTTATGCAAAGAGGACTGTGGCTCATGTCTTCATCATGCACCTATCTTCATGTTCTTTGATTCATGTGTCTCTGTTAGTGTTGAGCTGTCAGGTGCATTCATCATGTTTTGATTTTGCCTGATCATTGTTGCTTTTTTCTGCTGATTTGACAGGAAGTATGATTTAGTAATAGACCAGTTATTGCTGCTGTTGTCCAAGGATTGTTATGTGGATTGGAACCTCGACAGGGTGAGCAGGACTTGTCTCAAATCTGTTTCTTAAACCTGCTCACAGTTGATTTTGGAATGATTTTATTGATTTAAAAATGATAATATTTCCTCTGTTTGAAATAGTTTGTCACAGTTTGTGCTGCATTCATAGAAAACGTTAGCTTTGTCAGTTTAACACTCTCTATTTAACTAAACTGTTTAGTTGATGTTGAAATAAAACAAAGTAAACAGGGTTGCATTAATCACATTTTCTTAGGGGTGTAACGATTCTTTTAAACAACGATTCGTTTCGATCTGAAACGATTCAGTGATTTGAAATTGATTCAGTAACTTTTCTGCCAAAAATTCAACCAGTGTGTCTGTGGCTTGATAATTTCTCGCTTGCCAGCTTCTCCTCTGCTGTCCGCCATGCTATGTTTTTTTGTCTGCTGGAGCGTGGCGATGACGTCACAGACAGGCAGCCTGAATTGAGTAACGTTTAACGTCTTTTTCATAAAAGTGCAAAAAAAAAACCACATCCATGTAAAGTCTGCCGTGCTTAAATCCAGTGTGTTATTTCCTAGTATTGATACAATTGATTTAATACCTTTTGAAACGATGTTAGATCGGTATATGTCGTCCGGAAGGCCAACTTGCCGAGCACAGATCAATGTAGTCGGTTTGTAGGAATATAAATCGATACATCGATGTAGTAGATGAATCGTTAAACCCCTATATTTTCTTCCTCTACGTCCTTAAACACCATCCATATCCCATACTGTGTCAACCTCATTGACCATGGCAATTTTGTACATTTTTCTGTCCTCTGTTTACAGTTTCTTTAAACTTTCCTGCCTTTTCATGGCTGCACTAATAACAAAACAACATCAAATCGACCTGGCTTCTTTCTAGGCATGACAACACTGAAAAAGTCAAATCTGAGCATGTTTATTTGTCTTTTTAACTCATGACAAATCATGATAATCATTTTATTTCAAGATATTCCATCCAACCAAATTCACCCCCAGTATAGTGTGTGCCAATCGAGAAATAAGCTATCCAGACTACACTTGTCTTTTTGTACCAGGCTGTAAACATCTTTATTTCTGCTGTAAAGATCAGCTTTTTTGAATCGGTGTGTATGGGGTTTCTGGTACTTCCAGAGCCAGCCTCAAGCGGATCCTTGTTGACCTGCAGTTTTTAGTACTTCCACATTGGACTCATCTTTTTAGACTGGAGGTTGCCGCTTGGGAGCGACCCCAAATATGGCTGTCACAGGGTTTGGCGTGTGCCACACACTTATAACAACAGATAAAACAAAAAGAAAAGGTAAGAAAACAACGCAATAAGAGTCACAAATGATAACTCCTGTCGTCTCAATCAGTTGAGACGGGGTTATTATCTGAATCCTAATGTTGTCTTAAAATGTGTTGTTCTGTCCAACCTTTATGCTGAAATACAAAGACAATTTGTTCACTGTCATGTCAATTAAACAACAACAACATACTAATATTTGAAAGTCTACTTTTATTACTTTTTAACCAACAGCTTATAATATTTTGATAATTTGGGCGACAGTCACGCACAAAAACATCCCATCTTTTTCTTTTTCATCACTAATGAATGAGTCCACTTTCCATTCAAGCTCTTGTTGTATTTAAGCTGAACACTATATACATTTTTGTGCAGCAGAATTTCAACTGTATCCTGTCTTCATGAGGGGAACATTAGCATGAACTTTGGCCTCAGGCTACTGCTGTAGTAGAGAGAAGAGAAGTGTCTGTAAAAGCCTTAAATATAACAGAAATGTCTCAGAGAGAGGATGTACACTGTGTTTGTCCTCAGCAAGTGTTTTGCTGGCCTCCAAGCGAGCTGATGCTGGGGGTTATTTTTGGGAAAGATTAGCCGCCATAATGCTGCAATGAGTCGGTTTGTGCCTTCAGGCTACAGCCAGTTAGCTAACAGTGACAACTGTGTTGAAAAAACAGCCCAAATGTTTTTTTATGGGGTAACCTGCCCATGAACTTCACGGACACACACACAGTCAAAGCCTGTTTCCACTTCCCTGTGACACACACGCGCTGGTGCACTAACACACACCAGTGTTGTTGAAGAGGTGGAGGACAGAGGGTGTGGCTTCCACTGCAAGGTCAGGAATGACTTTGCGATCTATCACACAGCTGGGTGGAGAAAGTGAAGAGAGAGATGGAGGAGGATGATGATGAGCGCAGGATGCTCATTTTTAAAGGAGGAAGAGGCAGAAAGCAGTAAACTGGAGGGAGAGAAATAATGAGAGGGATTCGGGGGGACAAATTGAAAAGTGTGATTGTTGTTCAGGTTCAGGTGCTCCTTCTCTTCTCGAATGTAACCCAGGTTCAGGTCTACAGTGTCCTGTGGGGGTCTGATGAGTTTCTGGGCCCCCCTGTAGAGCCTCATCACGCTGCCTGTATCACTGTTCTCACTCTGCTCCTCGGGATGGAGGAGGAGGGGAGAGAGGATGAGGAGGAGGACCATCCAGAGACCTGAGTGACCAAACGATTGCACACTTTTGCCTGTTAGAGAAAGCGTGACATTTGAGTTTTAATTGGCCATTTTTCATCATCAGTCTCTGTCACAAAGTGGGAAAAGCCTCTGCTAGCTTGTTAGAGGGGTTGGCGTCCCTGAATTTGAACGAGGGCTTCAGAGGGAGCTTCCATGCTCCGAGGCATGCCGGACAAATTTTGAAACATTTAAATAGTGAGAAAGAAAAATAGCTAATTCAAAATCCAAATCTCAAGTTGTCTCTTTAACCAAAAGCAGAATCCTCTCACTAACAGGCATCTCCATAATTATCCTCTTCAGGGCTGAATGGATCTTTTCCAACAAGGTTCTCTCGTGTGTTTTTTTCTCCTTTCTGGCTTAAATTAGAACAAGATTTTGTCTTGTAGGAGGTGTTAAGCTTCCAGGCTAAAACCACTCACCTCTCCATGTCTTACAGCGCTTCATTTCACCACCCTTTCTCCAAATTCCTCCTCATCCTCGCTTGGCCACGATTCGAAACGCTGGCGGTATAAGCCGTGTCAGATTTTGCGTGAGGGCACCCCGTTTGGATTTGGAAGAACGCAGAATAAATATTCCTCATCCTTCGCTTAACGACACCTTCCCTGTGGTTGCCTTTATCTCTCCCTTCGTGATCTCCCCTGAGAACATCCATCTCCCTAACCCCTTAGGTGTAACCTTGCCCCTCCCTGACATCGCGGTTGGGTGAAGCTGGCGGATAAATGTGGATGAGCCCCATTGTGTGGAGGTAATGGAGCTGTCTGCGGTGCCATTCCCTCTCCAGTGTTCATCTTTTACACAATTCTGCTTGAGAAATCCTGGAGAGGGACTATTTTTTCTCATCCAGGTTTCTTTTCACCTCCTGCTCTGTACTTTCAGAAGCGTGGTCGAGCTGAAGAGAAAGATGTTAAAAAGAGATTTTACTATTTCAAGTATTTCTGTTATTTTTCTGCAGAAGTGAATCACAGGACTGAGCTTCACATGAGCTAACATCTTCCTTTTAAAGCTCAAAAGTCTCATTTTAATACGCTGGATTATATCTTGGATGACTTTGACTTGCATTTCAGGGTCTTTACTTCAAATCCTGTTACGATCTAGTTTGCATTGATGCAGACGAAGTCATCAGACGTCAGAAATCTTTCATAAATAAATTGCATTGATCTCCCACAAGAGTAGATGAATTAAACATGAATTCAACATGCAGAGCGCGTGCTTGTTGTCAACCGCTGAGTGTTAAATTAAGACACTGTCACACTCCCACTATAGCCTCTATAGGTCCTTTATTCGAGACATGCTTTTATTTTTCTTGTAGTTATTTGTTAGGTTTTATAAAGTAACTCAAAACTTTTGTGTATCTTCAGGTCAGGTCAGGTTACTTTATTTGTACCCGTAGGTAAACTTGTTTTGCAGCCAGTGAGATGTTAAGTCGATACAAAATTACAAGATAGACTTCAGACAGAACAATCTACTTAATGTGCAAAACATACAAAAAATATCCTAAAAACGAATCTAACACTAAAAATGGTAAAATGAATAGACATGATAAAATGATAAAAGTGCTAAAGGTTCCATTTAAAAAGCATATCAGAAAACAGTCAACCAATAAAAACAATGGAATCACATGAATAAATAAGACAATCTGGGCTCAAGTCATAAGATTGGAGGCTGACTGTGTGGGAAAATAAAAGCTATTGCTTGTTCAGCTCAGTAATAGCAGCAGGAACAAAGCTTTTCTTGTGACACTGTGTCCTGCACCTTGGGACTAAGGTGGTTTGTTGAGTGTACTGGTACTGACTAATTTCTGCTCATAAGATCTCATTAGACCAAATATGAGTCACACTGAGTCCAGATAACACTTTGATTAAAGATATTACGAGCCAAAAATGAATTCTGAATTGTTTTTAATGAGTAGAAATATCTGCCAGTGCAGTAAGCATTATCAGAACAATGTCATAGGTCAAGATGCTTAAGTTCATGTTACTGAAAAAGCAGATATTACCAACAATTCAGGCCTTTTTTATAATAATATTATAAAATAAGATGTTCATCTGTACTTGTCCAGTGGATGTGGCTTATGTAAAGTCTAATGAGTTATTCTTGACCGGAAATAAGACGACTATTTAGCTAATATTTAAGTTTTAGCAGTCAAAGAGGCATCTTCATTTTCTTACCTTTGTTAGAGGCAGCAGTGGCTCAATCTGTAGGGACTTGGGTTGGGGATTTGAGTGGGTCCAAGTCCAAGTTTGGGTCAAAGTATGGACATAAGGCTGATAGCTGGAGATGTGTTAGTTTACTTTTTGGACACTTCTGAGGTGTCACTGAGTGAGGCGTCGAACCCTCCACTGCTCAGGGTTCCTGACTGTGTGTAGCCTCCTCTCTCTGATATCTCTCCCTTAGTGACCCTGTTGGTGCATGTATGTATTGCCTATGTGTTAAAATTGATTTTCCTCTTTTAAATTATTTATTCTTCCCTCCATATAAAGAAAAAACATTTACTTATTACACAATGGAAGTACAAACTCTGCAATCCTTGAACCAAAAAGCCTTTGATATTGACTCTAGAATAGATTATTCTATAAAATTAGTCTCTCAAATTTGTGTTTTGTAGAAAAGGAATGAAAGGTGTTATAATGGATATTTAAGAAAAATACTTGTAGTATTTTGTTTCTCCTAGATCTGTTTATTTGAATTTTTTTCCACATTATATACAGATAATTAATTTAACAATTAAGGCAAGTGATGTTTTTCTTGTAAAAGAAGGGTGAAGAAACCTGTTAATAAAATAATAATTATCCAAGTTTAAAACAGAAAATAAATAGCTAGAAAGAAGAAAAAAAAACTTGTATTATTAACTTTTATTTTATTTTAATTAATTTATTTATAGGGACAGTGCATGCTAATGAAAATATCAGCATAGCATCCATGTAAATATGCCAGAGTTAGCCATAAGGCTAATTTTCATCCGTAGCCCCCGGCAGTTCATAACAAACAATAAAGATAAATAACAACAGATGGAAACGATCCATCCTGATAGCATGACAATGAAAACACAATAAATCACAAGCACATACGATATAAAAGTAGTACAATCAAGTGCATTAGAGTGTCATTCAGTATAATGGAGTGATATATCTGGAGTTGGACCAAACAAAAAGGCTGCCTGATCCAACATATCAGTATATCACAAGTGCCTTCCTCCATTATTGATCTCCTTTGCCCGGGTAATGATCACATTCTGCTTTAGTGTGTTTCTTAAAGTGACGTTAATCTTGTGTTATGGAACGACTCTCTCCTTCCTCCTCGTTTCTTTGCCATTGTGTCTGTCTGCCCGCTTCTTGCCATTGTGTCTGGCTCTTTTGTGTTTTTTCTTTGTAAAATATTGGAGTCGTCTGTAGGGTGGGGTTGGGTGTAGGGCGTTGTCATTTCTGTGGATTCATCATATAGCACACTTGGATCAAAAGACGTAGAAGAAGAAACATGGTTTTATTGCCCTGTTTGTGTGGGTGTGTGTGTGTGGGTGTTTGGGAGTCTGGCACCCCTGCAACACACTAATCTTTACATTATAACAAGCTGCTTTGTTAGAATTACCTGATGTTTGTGCTGCTGCTGTGTGTGTGTGTGTGAGTGTGTGTGTGTGTGCTCTCTACATCCCAGAGAGATGATAAACGAGTGTTCCTGCAAACCTTTGCTTTAGTCTCCTACACCTTCATCTGCACATTTTCTCTGCACACACACATGCAGCAGATAAAAAAAAAAATACACACACTGCTCCTTTCCTTCTTGTAGCCCACATCACTGCCTGGCAGGGGTGATTTTATATTCATGCTGGCCTACTTCGCTTCTTCTCCCTCGGCTCCTCACTCGCACACACACACACACACACACACACACAAACACATCTGCTTTACTGTGAAGTATCGCTGTATAGCTATTCATCATGCTGAATACTGCAGTGGCCTAAGGTTGATTATTAACAGACTGCGTGTGTTTGTGTTCGTCTAAGTGTAATTTTAGTTTTCAAGAACTACTCCTAATTTGATTTCATACCTTAAACATCCAGCATCTGCCCGCACACGCCCTGAAGCGTGAATAAACAGACTGAGTAACTAGTCATTTAACACCACATCACACTGGTTGGTCAAAAACAAAAACCCCACTCCACTCTCTCATTACTTCCATTTGTATTCTGCGCTGAGTGAGGAGTTTATCAGGACCGCACGTTCCCTCCATGAAACAGACTTTAACGTGTGAATACAGATGAGCGCTACAATCCGTCTAATGTCATCTAATAAATCCAATTCAGTAATGACAGCGAGCTGCAGATGAAGGGGAGGCTTAAAGAGTGTTTCAGTCAGAGATTTCATAAGACGGCACAGCTTGATAGCAGGAAGGCCTCGGTAATATTTAGCACACTCCAAAGAGAACTAGTTAAACAGACCAGACAGAGGGACACTATGCTCCTTTTATTGTGTTCCCTCCTTTTTTTTTTATGTGGATGTGATACTGCCTGGCTAGCATACAATAAAGGAAGGTGTGTGTGTGCTCTGGGCCATGTCAGCGAGGGAAATAAGAAGAACAGAATCCTAATCTGCAGCTCTGCGGCTTTATTCAGTAATAACATTGTGTGAGGGCCGACTTCAACGTCTCAACCAGCTGTGTTCAACGCGTTATATCTCAAACTTTAAGGAAAAATCTCTCCAGGATGAGTTTAGAGAGAGGTGCTCCAAATCCATCAAAACCAATATTGATAGCATGCAGAGCTAGCCCAGTGGCAATATGTACAGCACATGATTCTGTTATTGAGGGTAGAGGTCTGTCCTGTTGTAACATCAATAAGATTCCACATCCCTGTTTGTATTTTCCAGAGGCTTTCTCAGCTATAAGCTAACCATGCTTTGAGCTAAATGTCAACATCAATCTGTGTAAGATTTCATGGCTACCCATCAATACTTACAGTGAGACAGTCACGTAGGCCAAAGCTGCTGTGGACTGATCAACAATCTGCCAGACCATCAACAAAAAATGTCTTTAACAGACAAATATTGAAGCAGTCATGCAATTAGAAAGTCAATCAATCAATCTTTATTTGTATAGCGCCAAATCACAACAAACATTACCTCAAGATGCTTTTACAAACACAGCAGGTCTACACCGTACTCTGTTATGATATTAACAAAGACCCAACACCAAGACAGGATAAGATCCAGTCCCATCCTACAGACAGGACTCAGTCTGATCTCATCTTAATCCACCATGAGCACTTTGAAGCTTTTAGCAAGTTGCAGCAGCAAGGACAAACTTCCTTTAACAGATAGAAACCTTGAGCAGGACCAGACTCATGTTAGACACCAGTGGCGGTTCTGGAGAGGGGCCAACAGGGGCCAGTGCCCCTGTAAAGCTGAATCTGGACCCCCCCTGTGGTCCCCCTTCCACACCAAACAAATATTATACAATAAAAAAAGCTTTGGTATTGCGCTGATGTTACAGGTGGAACACATACGTGTTGCACTTGGTTCCAGTCCCTGGTTAAACAGCCAAACAGCTGCTGTCAGTCTTCATTTTGATATAATACACAGTACTATATATGTCTTGTATAAAGGGATGCACTGATGTTTTGCCAGTTTGTTCTCAGCTTGTCCTCCCCCTTCTCAGTCTCTTTTGTCAGGGTTGAATGTGTCCCTCTGACAACACCCTTGGCCCTAGCCTGGCCCCTCCAGTAAAATTGGTCTAGAACCGCCACTGTTATCCAATTAGCCAATCTGCTGAGAGTGAGTTGGGGTTGGAAAGAGGGATAGAGGAGATGAAGAGAGAGAGATGATAGTGGTGAGATGGATAGTAGTAAACGCTGGTGTCTGGCACGTCCACAGCAGCAGGCTGTCTATGGCAGCGACTCATGTATGACGTGTTTAACCCTCCTACCCCCAGATGAACTAGTGTTTCAATAAGGGCTATAATAAACTGATGTTGCGATATTTAATTCCTGCAATGTTTTTCAGTATGAAAAACTTTTATTTTTATGCATGCAGGATATGAAAAAATATGTGATGTGCCATTACATCGCTCATTATTACAATAACCTTATGAATCGTTGCTTTTAAACTAGTATGAAAGAGTGCTTGCTAGCTACAATTCACGGTTTCTATCTGCTACACATACACACTCATCTCCTGAATCCAAAATAAACCCACATATTTTATTTTTCACAACTATTCTTTTTTTTTTATATATATTTTTATTGATTTTACATGGACATACATTCATAAAAATCGAGGATAAGATGTTAAATATAGACACAAATATAATATAGTCAAAATTAGCCTAGAAAGGAACATCAAGGGTGCTGGTGGAACGTACCAGGCACCACTAAACCAACAACAGAAACCTTAAAATGTTAGAAAAAAATAACAAAAGCAAACAAAACAAAAACACACATACACACACACACACACACACACACGGGGGGGGGGGGGGGGGGGGGGGGGGTTAAGTGTTGCCAGTCAAAGTATTTTAACAGTGTACCAAATCTGCTGGATGTTAGTCAGTCCAACTGCAGCCCATCAAGATCCTTGACAAAGTTCATAAAACCATCCCAAGTGCTATGGAAGTTCTGGAGGGCGCCATTTACACTGTATCGGATCTTTTCCAACTGAAGACTAGACATTATATTACGGACAAGATGAGTGTGGGTGGGTGGAGCAGCGTTCTTCCAGTTCAGCAATATCAACCGTCGTGCCAATAGGGAAGAGAACGCAAGAGCTTTTCTCTGTTTGGTAGTTGTGGTTATGTTTGCTGGGGGTACACCAAAGATAGCAGTGAGGGGGCAGAGGGGAATATTTTTCTTAAATATTTTAGAGAACAAATTGAAGAAGGAGGACCAAAATTGATCTAGTTCTGAGCATCCCCAAAACATGTGGTAAAGGGTTGCAGGCACTATTTTGCATCGATAGCAGTGAGGGTCTATGTTAGGGATTTTCACAACTATTCTCACGCAAACTTTACTGAGGTGTAGCTGATAGCTAAGCTAAGAAGAACGTCATCTTACATGGCATGGCTATTATACCCCAGCCTCTCTCCATCAGGTAAATCTACACATGCTGGGTGTACTTAATATTTCTTTGACTTATTGCTGTAAATTCAGAATTTGCAGTGTGTGTATTGTAAATGATCTGCATGCCATAACGATAAATCAGATATTTATTGTGCAGCTCTGTTTTAAATCTATCATCAGCTATTTGAGTCTTGTACTAAATCACAACAACATAAAATGCAACAAGCACATACTTAAGCCTCAACACAAGTCCTATAAAACAGAGTGAAATATCGCCTTGCATACAACATTGCAGTGCATGGCATCATACATATTGTATCACAGGATGCATGACATTATACACCCCTGTTCTATTATGTTCAACAATAACAGGTTTGTTGTTACATTGAGGTTACAATGAATGCTTTATAGTTTTAAAATCTTCATAATGAGGAGGAGGATTTTTAAAGTAAAGGGAGCAGTATTATTAACTCATAATGCGCTGAATGAAGCCATGCCTGGAAGCTTCCTGCTCTGCATCCAGTCTGCTGCTGTACGGTAATACCTCGCCAGGTTCAGCCTCCCCCCTCTTGTGAGCACTTTCACACTCAGGAATGCTGTTAGATGGAGGTGGAGGAAGAGGTTTAGCAGCCAATACCTGGCAGTGATGACTCACTGTAGGACACTTCTGCCTCCCCTCAACTCCCCCTCCCTTCCTCCCTTCCTCCCTTCCTTCCTTCCTTCCTTCCCCCTTCATCCCTCACCCTGCCACCATGATACATCCAGGCTCTGGTTCCAAGAAAACCATTAATGGGAATACATCATTTGAATGCAGAGAGGCACAGGCTCATAATCAGGCTAATGTATGGATCCAGAAAGCTCTGCTCAGAGGATCAGTGTTGGTTTATGTTATGTAAGGGGGCTCAAAGTGAAAGCTTAGTTTATTGCCATTGTTACACAATGAAATAAAGAGTGTTATGTTGATTTGTCGTCACTGTTGGGGACCATGCACAGTTGTTTCCTCTGGTGATCTAAGACTTTACCATCCCTCTGCAGACGTATATATATCTTTCATCTTTCATCCAAGTTTTATTGTTGTTTCCAAATGCCGTGTCCTCCTTCAGAGAGAGCATTAGCTCTCAAGGCCGTGAGAGCGTGTTGACGATGGACTGTGATATTTGAGAATGGATTTGTGTTGATTTGACCTTTTGATAGGATTTTTTTTTTTTCGTGGGTTAGTTTGACATTTGACACGGTCATATAGGAAGCCTGAGGAAGTCTCTTTGTAACTTTCAGCACCTGAACTGTGTTTATGTTTGTAACAATCATTAGAGTTGTGAACCATTAGAGCGAGGGAGTAGAGCGTTCAGTCTAACCCAGTGAGGGTGAGCTCTAGCTAAACATGCTTCTCAACGTGGCTCTGTCTTTCCTTTCCACTTCCTAACATCTCGCTACAGAATCTTCTCTTTGCTTTCTATCTCTCTGCTCAAGGAAACAGGGAAGGTAAAGCATGCAGCCTTGCCCATGCTTCTTACTTCTCTCTCTGTTTTTCCTCTTCAATTACTGTTTTGGAATATGGATGCAGTGTAGAGGTCAACATACTATCATTGTGACTGATTATCAGGCAGATATTTGGCCTTTGGTTGATCATCTGTATCAGCACCTTATTTCACCGATCACTGATATAATTTATTAATTAAAAAGTGTGCTACTGTGGCTCTGCTGCAGATATGTCTTTCTAAATTTTGACAGAAATATTTTAATTTTTAAGATAAGATAAAATAATACTTTATTCATCCTGGGGGGAAATTTGATTGCTGCAGCAACACAGACATAGTAGCAAGAATAGTACAAGAATAATAGATCACAAGCAGAGAGAACATTTAAATAAAGTTAAAAAAAAAAGATAAATAAAATAAGAATACAATAAATGGTATATACAAATGTTACACATTGTGTAAATTAATTTACTGTAATTACAGACAGCAAAGACATTTTATGCAGATGTGACAGGTTGAAATGGTGTGATTATGGTGTGGTAATGACAGATTGTATGCAATATAAATAAATCAATATATATATATATATATTGGTATGTAGATATATATGTATGCAGAGATAGAGAATAGAGTAAAGTACTTAATAATAGTAACACAATCAGTTGTAATTAATAATAATATAAAATATTTAATATAACATAATATAATAATAAATAATAACAATATACTAATAATACACTATGATAATAATTAATAATACTATGATTATAAATTATAATATACTATAACTATGTAATATAATATTATTATTATATTATTGTAACCTTTATTTAACCAGGAAATGCTCATGGAGATTAAAAATCTCTTTTCCAAGAGAGTCCTGGCCAAGATAGGCAGCAGCACAGTTACAGAGTTACAATTTTACAATAGACATAAATACAAATAGCAGACGCATACAACAGCTACACAACAGGTACCTCCAGAAAAACAGCATGTCACATTTAAACAAAACATCCACAGATAGATGCTTCAGCCTCCATGTCTTATAAGGACCACTTAAAAGCATTGAAAGATATCATCTCAGACAGTTTTAGATTCTTTTGTAAAGCATTCCAGGTCGAGAGAGCAGCAAACCTGAAGGCCTTTTTCCCAAGTTCAGTCCTGACCCTCGGAGCAGATAATATGTATTTTTATTGTAAATGCTTATGAGTTCCAAATTATCTATACTAGTAATTCTCATTGGTATTGGCCCTAGAAAAACAATATTAGAAAGAAAGAAAGGTACTTTATTAATCCCCAGGGGGGAAATTCAATTTTTTCACTCGTGCTATTTTTGGACATGCTACACATACAGTTTTTTTTGATATACATACAATCATGCACACACATGCAGTGAACATGCTTAGGGAGAGATGTCAGAGTGAGGATACTGCCATCAACCAGCGCACCCAGAGCAGTTGGGGGGTTCGGTGCCTTGCTCAAGGGCACATCGGCAGTGCCCAGGCAAGTGAACCAGCACCTCTCCGGCCACCAGTCCACTTGCCAAACTTCGTCCATACTGGGACTCGAACCGGCGACCCTTCAGTTCCCAAGCCAAGTCTCTATGGACTGATCTACTGCCGCCCCCGTCAACCCCTAGTCAACCCCTTGTGTGGCAGGAAGTGAGAACTAGCATGTAGAGGGATGTTTCTGAGACACATGAGCTAACTATCCAGCCTCCCTGAGGTGTCCTGGGCCTGACTTAGCAAAACAAAGATGGAGGAAGGTGCCCACGAGATAACCCTGGTGATGTACCCATCTTTCGTCATGTTTGGGTTGTGGGAGACGTTAGAGGTCATGTGATAAGTTGTGTAACTTACCAACAGATCATAAATGGGATAAGAGCATAAAGGGGCGTCTGATGAGGGTTTGTTCACTGAGTGCTTATTTTATCACAGCACAAGTACCTCTTGTGTTAATTTGTAACAATCCGATTCTAGTTTCCTACATTTATTGAAATGTGATAGTATTTTTTTATGGATTTAGGCTGTTTGATGTCTAATTGGTTAATTAACAGAATGATTTCATGCAATCATTTCACTTTGATGACTTCACTTCCTCTGTTCACAAATAACAACATCATGTCATCAGTAATCTGTAAGTCAGACACTCATCTTGTATATTCGCTGCAGACGTGAAGCCACTCAATCTGAACTCATCATTCAGGATTGTAAACCTCCTCTGAGTTGCAGCTAACCCCTCCAGCTTACACATCTCTCTTAGTTATCCATTAGTATCCATGGAAATATCCGCCAGCGCGATGGCACTGCTTGTAATTTATTCCATCATAATAGACGCTCTGAGATAAAGAATAAAAGGTTCCCTGAGGGCACCGTGTTAATAAGGCAAACTCCTCAGTGTAGAAACAGAAGGCGCTGATGTGGATAATATTGTGTAGCATTGGTCAAAAATATACGAAAAGCTGTGAATCGAAATGAATGAGAGAGGCAGCCTTTAAATGCTCCCTCTTTCAAGCTTCTTCTTCTTCCCAGGCACCAGCTCCTGACAAGTGCTGCTCTCGTACCGCTGTGTCTGCTGTGCATCAGACTACAGCGGCTTCAAACGGCACACGTCTGCACCGCTGTCCACTGTGGAGGACGAGTCTGAAGTAGAGATGATGCACTGACAGGCCTGTAGTGCAGAAACATCTCCGCAGAGAGGCAGATGGTGTTGCCGCTGATTGTTTGGACAAAACCTCAAAATAAAAGCGGTCTTGTTTTTTGAAATAACAACGAGATCAGAGCGAGGTTTGACTTCAGCAGACGTGTTTCTGTGGTTCTTCAGGGGAGGATTATATAGTCTGGTTCATTTGCTGGTCAACTAAAGCGACCCAGACGAACCTTTCAATCGTTTTGAGTCATTTTCTAAGCATTTAAGTCTGAACTATTTAAATCCTTGCGACAGTACACATATTTAAGAGCATTATAAGGTAACACAAGCAGACATTTTAACTCTTTTCTTATACTTTAGGGACCAAACGAATCACTGATTTATCCAAAAATAAAAGACACATCACTCCAGAAGGAGAAACAATCTTAAGCTGCAGCCACACTTAACTTTTGATGGTGTGTTTCACACTGTGTGGTCTTTTTTTCACACAATAAAATGCAGCACATCATGCTCCACTAACCCTTCCAACCCTGCTTTATGTGTGTGTGTGTGTGAGTGTGTGCGTTTGCATGTGTGTGTGTCATTCCCAAGCCTGTCTTATGTTGATGGATTACCGAGACTCATTGGAACTGCTTGCTGCCTCTCTTATCCTCCATCAGCTGTGGCTCAAAGGAACAGTGCTCTCTATTGTTTCAACCAATGTCTAACGCGTGCACAATCGTGTGTGTGTGTGTGTGTATGTGTGTGTGAGGTTGTGCTTGTGTATTCAGGCACAAGCACTCACACACATGAGTGCTTGCACACATTCTCTCTTTGCAGCAGCAGCACACACTCATAACCAGGCCAAACAAACAGATTAGTGATCCTGAGTTGCCACCAGCCTGGCCTGAGTCAGGTCTGCAGGGCTTATCTGCTGACCTTTGAACTTAGCATCAGCTAGTCTACACCTGCCTCGTCTCACAGGCAGACGCTCACAGGCTGTGAATGAAAAAGAAGCTCTGTAGTGTTACCCTCTCTTGTCTCTCTGTGTTCTGCCCTCAAATAAACTCAGTGAGCCTCATCCTCGATATCTTCAGAAGGTTTTTCTTGAAGTTGTTCTTCAGGAAGTTTCTGAGGGAAGTAGAAAGCAGATTCACGACACCGTTCTTAACTTGCAGAGTTCACACCTGGTAGAGGCTTGTGCCAGTTTTCCCTAATTAGCAAGTAAATGCCCCTCCAGTGCCAATAAGAGTGCAAAAGACTGCAGGGACGTGCACATGCAGAGATCACACAACGCTGAGAAGAGAAGTGGAAAGAAGCTGAGACTGCCTGGAATAAAATTGAAGAAAAACTGCTTACTGAAGTGGAACAGCAGATTAAACAGAGCAGATTTATTTTATGATATTTAATAACCTCAGTTGTGAATATAAGATGTGAACTACAGATCCATGATTCACACAGCGCTCTCAGAAAAGAGAAAAGCTGATCATATTTCATACATATTGCTCCACATTTATCTAAAAGCTGCTGAGGTAACATGATGGACTGTGACAGTTCCCTTAGTTAACAGCAACATGAACACTTCTATGAGTAAAACCCTCCACCTCTCCCTCTGCTACCTCATGTCACTCTGCTAAGCCCCTCCCAACACATGACACAACAAACATGCATGCCAGCTGTAGTCGCTGCAAACTGTCTGTTCCACTCGGAGGACAGAAACACTCACAGCCTATCAACACGGATCACAGAAAGGTAAAGGGTTGCTGTGATTGGCTGGTGGCATGTAAGCCAATCCTGATTGGTTGTTTGATTCAGATCAGACCAGTTTAAAAAAATAAAAACAAAGGGGCGTAGCTAAGAGACAGAGATCACACATGATTATTTAAAGAACTCTTTAATTTGATATTTAGTGACATGCAAGGATCAAAATGTGTTAACCTAAATTATAATGACATCATTATTATAAATGTTGCACACAGTAGCTTTGAATAGCCGTGTGTAAAGACAGGCTGTGATTGTTGTGTCTTTTTTCCGACAGCTAATTTCTTAGCAGAATAAGAAAGTACTTAGTAATTTTGCACAGTAGCATATCAGCCCTCAAGCAGTGTGTTCTTAAGTGTTCTTCGATTATGTTTTCCCTTGTTACAAATGAGTAGGGATCAAGTAGCATCCCCCAGTCTCGACAAATTAAGCCAATGTGGATGTGCTTAAAGCTGCAGTACCCCCAGTATCCACTTGAGACTGGCTGCAGGAACACAGGGAGCCCCAGTACACACCATAGACTGTATAAAAAATGGACGCAGTATCCGTGACATCACCCATCTGTTCCTGAAGCACTGTTTTGAAGCCTACCGTCGGCTGGCGCCATATTGGAAATGCTGAACGCAACTAAACTTCATTCAAGCTAGTGTGAGGCAAAGAGGCAGGGTTTTAGCCTTTTCGCTAACAGCTACCCGTCAATCAAGTCAGGCATGTCCTTATTTGGACAAAACTTGTAATCTTAATATCTTTGAAATAATAAGTTCTAGAAAGATTCACCCCTGCACAGTGTGTGCTGAGAGAGAAATTAGCTATTCAGACCTAAACTATTTTTTGTACCAGGCTGTAAACATGTTTATTTCTGCTGTAAATATCGTCTTTTTTGAATGAATGTGTATGTGGTTTCCAATGTTTCTGCAGCCTGCCTCAAGTGGAAGCTCGATGAACTGCAGTTTTTAACATTTCTGCATGGGCTTTATATTTTAAGACAGGAGGTTGCCATCTTTGTACACGCAAACATTCATAAAGCTGATCTTTACAGCAAAAATAAACATGTTTACAGCCTGGTTCAAAAAACAATTTTGGAAACAATTTTGGTCTTACTAGAAAACACAGTGTACAAGGTGAATTTTTCTATAAGTCTTTAGCTTTGAAGATATTAAAATTACGAGTTTCACGTAATTAGGGGCATTGCAGACTTGATTGACAGATGGGCACACAGTAGTTGTAACAAGGAGGCTTAAGACCCGCCTCTTTGCCTCTTGTTAGGTCGACGAAGAGTTAGGTTGAGACAGCATTTCCAATATGGCGACTGCCGTTGATAGGCTTCAAAACACCACTTCAAGGGGTACCGGTGGCCTAAGCACCCAATATACAGAGGCTATAGCTCTCGTCGCATAGGTCGCTGGTTCGACTCTTGGCTACCACCATTTGCTGCATGTCATCCCCAACTCTCTACTCCCCATATTTCCTGTCTCTCTTCATCTGTCTCATCAATACAAACAAAAATGATCATGATTTTTACTCTCTATGGTAGAGATGCACTGATGTATGATGTTTAATTTTGGTATCAGCACTGTGGAGTAACATCTGCCATTGGCAAGTAAAGTGTATGAGTTGTGTTGCATCACTTTATTCTAGCCAGCCAATATCCCTAACTTCTTATTCTGAAATGTTTTTTTTTAAGTGGGCTTAAGCTGAAAATACTCTGACATAATATACAGTAAGTTTTATGGTCAGATGTCAAGGAAAATGCCAGCAGTGTGGAAGTATTTTTATTTTTTTAAATTTTATTTAACCTTTATTTAACCAGATGAGTCCCATTGAGATCAAGACCTCATTTTCAAGGGCGACCTGGCCAAGAGGTCAGCAGCACACGTCAGAATAAATGGCACAACTCAACAACATGGAACATATATGCAGACAGTATGTAGAAGCAAACAATAATAATTTAAAAAGTGCAACTTATTTTCAAGTAAAGTGCAGTTTGTGAATATAAAACAGCATTTAAAAACACAGGCACTGTTCTGGGGTCTTTCTTTCATTTAAGATAGACTTAAAGGTGTCCAGAGAGATGAGATCCGACAGATTCAAGTCCTTCTGGAGTTTATTCCAAGCAGTAGGAGCAGCAAAACTGAACGCTCTCTTACCGAACTCTGTCCGAACACGGGGAACACACATCCGCAAGGTGTCGCAGGAGCGCAAGGCATAGTGACTTCCTGATATCTGAAGATAAACACATAAATACATTGGGATCAAGCCAAGTAGACATTTGTAAATTAGATGAAGCCAATGTGTTTGCCTGCGCACACTCAGGGATGGCCAGTCGGCTCTGACATAAAGCTCACAGTGGTGAGTGAGGCGTTTGCAACCCGTGACAAACCTCAGCGCGCAGTGATATACACTATTTAAAGACAACAAACATTTAGCCGAGGCTCCCAAGTACAAGACATCACCATAATCAATAAGAGGCAAGAATGTTGCAGACACTAAAAGTTTCCTCGCTCTGAGGGAGAAACAGGATTTATTCCTGTACAGGAAACCTAGTTTCACCCTAAGTTTGGAGACCAGGTTGGATATATGAGTTTTAAATGAAAGCTCCCTATCGAGAATAAAACCCACCGTCTCTGAGAAAGATCAGCAACATGCAGACTGTAACACATTTCCCAGTGACATTTCATGAGAGGGGATCAATGCTGATGATATACAGTACATATGTCAAATTTGAAATGCAAGCATGAAAAATTACAAAAAAGGTCACGTATCAATATATTATAATGTCAGTATCAGAATCAGCTATCGGCTAAATTATTATTTGAAACATTGGTATCAGTATTATTGAGTTTTGCAATGGATGCATCCCTTAAATTAAGTTAAGAGTTATGTAACATTTAAAAAAAAACTCTTGTAGGTTTAAAGACAAAGAAATTTGAGGTGCAAGCAACATCTAGGACGCCTTGCAGGTCTTCTCTTCCTGTCAGTGTCTCATAAATTGAGAGAGTTAAGAGACAAAGGCGAGGATGAAGGCCTTGTTACCGTCCTGGATCTCAGCCTTCAGTCCATACTCCTGAAACCCCCTTGACATGAACACACAAGGATGCAATCATTACTGCCTGTTTGGAGGAAAAAAATATCAGAGTAAATCAGAGTCCTTGATAGAATCTGCTCTTTTCATCTCGAAGCGAGCAAAAAAAATCAACACCCCAGCACCCCCTCCTACACCTCACCTCATGCCTCCCTTTTTTGCTCGCTCTAAAACTCGATAGCATGTCTCATTTGTTTCATGCTGTCCTTTCAACGGTGCCCTCTCAATCACAGACGCTCCCTGATGCTATTTTTTCTCCCTGCCTCTTAGTTTTCTCTCTCCACTCTTTCTTCTCTCTCCCTCTGTGCCTTAGCACTTAAGATGTTTTTTTCTCTTGCTCTCCTCTAGACCTCTCTCTCCCCTGGCGAGAGATGCTGCCTTCAGTTCTTTTCTATTAAATCATCAGTCTAGAGGTCTTAACACAAACATCAAACTGTAGTTTTTTTGGTCTTGTGAGGTCCTGACAGAGGGTCAGTGCTTCCTTTGAATTTAGATTGTATTTTTTTTTAAAGCTGTTGTGTTGAATCTTTACAGAGGATGGGTCTGTGCTCAGTTAGTGATGTGTACTAAGGAGGGGAAAGAGTAAATCAAGTGTTATTCACTAAAATCACAAAGTCATGATCTGCATGTATTTTATAATGCTGCTTTGATTTCCAGAAGAACAGATCACACTTGGTTCAGATTCCAGCTACCACTACTACAGCCCCTCCACATTTTCTATTTGTATTCTAACCCTGACCTGATTATTGTCTTATTTCCCCACAAAGACTCCCAGTAACACTGTATGACACCAGCTGAACTGCAGAAACTCCTTTGAAAAGGTTACAGCTTGAGTCCTTATTGTGTTGTAGAAAGAAGGATGTAAATTTATTCATGAGAAAGTGCGGTGGATTATTATTTTAGCTCGGAGGCATGATTCTGAGCTATTCTCTGACACTGTTAGTCTCGAGCACATACTGTCTGTCATTTAACTGAAATGCTAAATTGTTTTTTTTGTTTGTTTTTTTTTCTTTTTGAGGGAAATAAACAGAATATTTAAATTCCAATATTCAACCCCCTCATGGTTAAAAAAACTGACAGTTGAAGGCTTATAGTAGATGACAGAATTTCAACACCCAGCATATCATCAAAAATCAAATGAAATATTCATCAGTTTGCACAATGTATACTCCACAGAGTGAATGAATATCTACTGCAGTAGACATAGATACACTGCTGAGAGACAGACACAATAACACAGTGTGTTCTGGTCTCAGTATATGTCCTGTATACACCTTGACAGACAGCTAAACTCCTTCTTTATACCAAGACTCTGAAGGTGTTGTCTGTCCACAGGTTTATTGATACCTCAGAAAAGGGTAAAACTATACAATATACAAAAAACAATATCAGTATTGCTTATATACAGTGTAAATATACATATATCAACTCAAATGAATTCAATCCTTTTAACATAACCTTATTTTTATTTATTTATTTATCTATTTATTTATTTATTTATTTATTTATTTATTTATTTATTTTATTACCATTAGCTTAGTAACACAGTATCAAACTACAAAATATGTTTATCCCAAAAATAATCCTCTACAAATAAAGATACAAGTTGCACAAAGAACGTTCAGGCAGATGTCAGAGGATTACTAATGCCATAACAAAACACCACCATGTTCTCTAATGCCTCTTCATTTTCTGTTCACAGGTCATGTGACCCAACCACTTGAGGCACACTTCCTGTAACTCTTAAAGTGACAACACCAAACCAAAACTCACAATAAAACAGGAACAAAATCAACACATATTAACTGTGTAACAGCACACAGTGTATTTGGTCAGAGTGTTTCTGTTCAGTCGGTTAAGCAATTGAATGACCTCACTCATGCTGGTCACACTATAGAATAACTATTCAGTTAAACTATCAAGTACTTTTTTGTAATTGTAAGCACGACATGCTGGTCATATGTTGTGCTTTAGCTGTGATTTGCCACTAGGGCTCTATTTCCAGTTAACAGCTACTGCCATAATGCTATAATGATCTACTACCCGGATGTAAACAAGCACAGATGACAGATGAGATCTCATAGCACGTTGCGGTTTAGCAGTATTTTGATCTAGAAAATTGAGATACAGTTGTAAGTAGGTTTGTGGACGTTAACCTGTAAGGAGGAGCAAAGGCTGATGGTGCTAGCTCTGCTAATGTTAGCTAAACTCTGCATTTAATTTGATCTTGTTTGTCTGTGTAAATGTATTTATGAATTTTTCCAATACAACAATAATAATTCACAGTGATGACACATACTGATTAATAGAAATCCCCCTCAATGCTAACATTTAGAGGGACTAAAACTTAATATCAAAAGATTAAATAATATGAAGAACAATAGATAAAGTAAAACAAGTTGTTAGGGGTTTAAGCAGTACACTCTATTATCTAGGGCACAAACCAGCATTGAAACACAAAAGAGAGAAGCTGCGGCATCAACAGGGTCTCTCCAGTTGTTTGTTTCAGATGCCTCTTGTTGTTTCATTAGGATGAAAGGTTACTCATCCACAAAATTATCAGCGCCTAAAACTCCAAGGGGACTCAGAAAGAGCTGCTATATTAATAAAAACATGTAGGATGAATTCTAACCGCTTTCTAAGTGTGCATTTTTTTTTATCTTTATACTTCAGACAGTGCTAGTGTGAGTGGAAATTTAAATTTCCATTGATGATAGTTTTTAATGGGGATCTATAATGATAAACACTACATAAACAATACATTACTCGTTATGTTTTGTGTTTTTATTTGCATTTTCTTGCACTCTATTAGAGTCCAGTCCATGTTTTTGACCACCAATTTACTGCAGTGTTATCAGTGAAACTATATAATACAACACAAATAAGAAGTGTGACTGTATGCAGATGATCTGCTGTTGTTTGTTGTCTTTATATTGTGGTGACTACAGAAAGTGTGAGGGATAACATGCTAGTATTTGTTGCATTTCATGATGCAGAACAAATCTTTTTTGTTATTTATTATTTGTTGCCCAATAGCATGTGAAAAGGCTTATAGCTAGATCCGTTACTAAGCCTCTTTAGCCAATCAGGTGGCAGACATTTTAAACTGCATTTGGATGGAGTCAGAGTCCTGATCACTTGACTTGAAAAGTGTGTGTGTGTGTGCATACATACATGTGTTTGTGACCTGGATTTCTCTCAGAGACAATCAGCTGTGAACACTGTGCTTGTGTTTTGTTGCGATGCCTTTAAACAGCCGAGCTTCAGAGTCATACTCATCCACGTCAGAGTTATATTTTGCCTTCACAGACTTTTAGTCCTTGAAAACACTGATGCTATTTATACAGCTTCTCTAACGGTCGCAATTTCAGCTGTGTGTCAATGGATTGTAGTGAAGGATTTCTACTGCAGCTTCTTTCATAGTGTAGCTGTCAGCAGAGGGAGCAGGAGCTGTCCGTTGTGCTGAAAAGAGTCTGCTGTATATGTCTGTCTGCCTTCTTAATCTGTCTTTTCTCTCTGCTTTTCCTGAGCACACATTCACACCACTTTCTTTTGATGCGCATTTCCTCTCTTCCCCCGTTTTTAGATGTCTGACCTCACTTTCTTGCTCTCCGCCTCTCTCTCCTCTCTTAATCTTCCTCTTTGCTCTTCCTCTGTTCTCCTTTTCTCCTCTGCTCTCTTTAAAGCTCCTTGGCCTCCCACTCTGGTAAACAGACTTTGAAAATTAGATTTGTTTCCTCGCGAGCTGCTCATATGCTAATGAAATGGCGCCTCATTATTATTGGATTGGGAAGATTCCCTGATTTTCCTTCAGTTCCTGCTCTTCCTCTCTCTCTCTCTCTCCCCTTTTCTCTCGCTTCATGTTGTCATTCTTGTGAATCGCCCGCTGCAGCTGTTGTCAGCATTTATGAAAGCGTTAGTGACGAACTGAGTGAGAGTGTTTGTGGGGATGACTAAGCCCTACAAGACTTTCTGCAATGAATTGTTTAAAAGGCTGTTGCCCTTTGAATGCTGAGTATGTGTGCCATTTGGCTGAGTTTGTCGAGTGTGTGCTTATGTGTGTGTGTGTGTGTGTGTGTGTGTGTGCAGTATGTTTTATGCTTGCACTTGACAAGCTTTGAGTCAGATGTTGGAGGCGGGAAAAGGCACACTGAACTGGTCTGCAGCGAACTGGAGACTTTTTAGAGGCTTTTATGAAGACAGATCTCAGCAGGTTCGGCTGTGTTATCTCGCCCTCACTCGCTCCTCTTTCATGCAGCTCTCTCTCTTTGGTTTTCTGGCAGCTTTAATAAAAACTGACAAGCCAATACATGGGCGCTCTCAATAGCTTTTGCTTTTCTTTGATGTATGTACAGAGGCGCAATCATGGTTATTTTGGTGGTAAACGTGCCCCGAGTACAGCTCTTGGCACCGACTACATAAACGCCTGTCCCTTTAATCTAACACAACTACAAAGCAAAAAGCACTTAATTGTTAAATTGAAGGTAGCAGTTTCCTGATTGGAATTTGTCACCTTCCTCACACACGGCCTCTGACAGGTCGCACTAATTGACTGGACGCAAGCCTTTCTTTGTGCCTCGGGTCTCCATGTTTATGCACACACGTCGTTCCTTGTACGCTGAATTAAGCCGTGGCATGGTTAAGGCTTGAATGGCACATTTTTTATTCACTGCATTAGAGCTCATACATAAAATGTATTTGAGCACATTATCTGACTCTGTTCTCCATCCCAGTTTTAATTTGGAAATTTTCACTGAAGCGGTACAATATGCAAATCCATTCCAATTTAGATTGTAAACCTTCCCACAGAGCTTTCATGAAATGTATGAAGAAATGTATGAATGCCAACAGTTCTGATGTCATTACTTAGATATGTAATCTCATTTTCTTGTATACTATTCACGTTTTAAATTGTGTTACGCAAATTCACCCATTCTTAAGTTGTCTTGTGGTTAATTTAGGAAGGTTGAACCAAAAAAAGGAAAGGGAAAAACATGTGAAAAATGCAAATCCGATTTGAGAGGAGAGCCTATAAGCACTCTAAACCGAACCTTTAAGCCCGCTTATTTCCTGTGTATTGGCTCTGTGATTGCTTGGCTCATGCTTCACAGAGAGAAGTGAGGACAATGTTGCTGTTGATGTTGAAGAAGTTGGCTGAGAACTTTGCAGAAGTTAGTTGAAGAGTTTTTTATTGTAGCTCAAGTTGTAGCTTGTAATAAAATACCATGTGCACGTTAAATAATAAACAATGTGTGTTTGGAAGAATGCTTTAACTGGAATCCTGGAATGTGCAGGGACCAGAGATGTGCTCCAAGGATCCATACATCTGAGTCCAATCATTAAGAGTAGTTGGAGGAAGATTCCCCTGACTCCCATGACCCTTTAGCTTTTGTCCTACACATCATGGACGTGAAAAGGATTGTAATCAACACAAGAGAAGCAGAAATTAAGACAAAGGGTAAAGGGTGATAGCAGTGAAAGCTGGTCTGTCAGGCTGCTAAGAGGTTAATGCTAATGCCAGCATGCTAAAATGCTATCAAGGATACAGCTATGCTCATTTTCAAAATATGTTTTATTGAGGGGGGGTTTATTTTTGGTCTTTTTATGCATTTCTTTAGAGATGGAACACTGGATAGAGTAGGGGCAAGAGAGAGAGTGAGAGAGTGAGTGAGTGAGTGAGTGGGGAATGACATGCAGTGATCGGCTACACTGTCTGCTTTGAGGACTATATCCTCAGTACATGGGGTGCATGATTTAACCACTGAGTCCAACACTATCATAGTTCACGAGTTAGCATGCTTAAATATACTGTACTTACTCCCCTTAAACTCAAAGTATAGCTAAGTTATAAGGGAATGTTTTATTTTGCTGTATACACCACCAGTCAAAAGTTTGGACACACCTTCTCATTCAAGGGTTTGTATTTATTTTAATTATTTTCAACACTGTAGATTAATACCAAAGACATCAAAACTATGAAAGAACACATATGGAATTATTTAATTAAAAAAAAAGTGTTAAATAAGCCAGAACATGTTTTATATTTTAGATTCTGTAAAGTAGCCCCCTTTTTCCTTCATGACAGCGTTGCACACTCTTGGTATTCTCTCAGTCCGCTTCATGAAGTGGTCTCCTGGAATGGTTTCTAATTAACATGAGCCTTGTCAAGAGTTCATTTGTAGAATGACTTGCCATCTTAATGTGTTTGAGACCATCAGTTGTGTTGTTCAGAGCTAGGGTTAGCACACAATGGATAGCCCTGTATGACTACGGTTGTAATCCAGATTATGGCAAAACCAGATTATTTCATAGTTTTGATGTCTTCAGTATTAATCTACAATGTTGAAAATAATTCAAATAATTAAAAACCATTGAATGAGAATGTGTCCAAACTTTTGACTGGTATATATTCTTCATAAACCTAAAGCTCCTCTGAGATGTTATTAGCTCTTTAAGAAAAAGACTGAAATTAAAAACATCACCTCTCTGTGAGATACTAAAGCAGTCAGCATAAAAACTGACCGAAGAGTTATTTTTATTCTCACCTCTTGAAACTGCAGCTCTAAGGCAGGTGTTGTACCAAGAGGTCAACTGGAGGCTGAAGAGATTAATTTATGACAAAGTTTCTGTTTCATACTTTTGACTGTTAATATAAAGCAGGATATATTTTGTTGTTGAATTATCTTTTGTTAAATAACACTAACTACAAACACAGAGGTTCCATTCTTTCTACACGGAACATGGATTTCTTGTTATTTCAAAGCGATCTATCCAGTGCTTTTTGAGAGCAGCTAAAGCCAGCAGGATTGATCCTCTGAAGACAATGAATGGCCGTGTTAAATTACTCTGCAATTCATCAAATTTTGAACCGGATCAAAGTGGTGGAAGGACATTACCGTCTCTGGGGAACCTCTCTTCCATGGATGATAAGTAATTAGCCTTGTGATATATTATTCATCGCTCAGACATGCTGCACATGTGCAACGCCACTCAGTGTAGTTATGCTAGACTTCCTTTAAGGTCCCTTACACATTGTCAGAATTTGTCTCATCAGAGAGCTTTCACATCACTGAGGTCACGTCCCTGCTTAGAGTGGTCTGTTTATTACCGTAGAGTTGTAGTTTTTCTTTAAGAGGTATTACCTGCAAGAGAAGATGTAACATTGTTCAGAAGAAGAAGAGTTTATTACATTACACATCCATAATGTAGCTTATTCTGTATGAGAACTACATGAGCTGAAAAGGTGCTCTTTGCACTCTGGTTCTTTTGATAGTAGTGAGAAACCCTCGCATCCTATTTCAAACATCTTTTTTGTCGTTTTGATGCTTCAACCCTTTATTTTTCCATCCCTCCTCACCCCTACCACACCAACCTTCCTCTGTTGTGCTAAACCTCCCTTATATCCCCAGAGTGGATTTACGTAATCATTGGGTGTTTCTGCAGTGTGTGTTGAAATCTTGTTTTTCCTCTGTGTACTTCCTAAAGCTTCTCCACGCTCTCCCAGACTGCTCTCTCTCTCTCTCTCTCTTTCCCTCTTTTCATGTAAACTCTGACGTAAAAGCTTCAAGCTGAACCTCAAGCGTAACCCCTCTTTGATATTTCATACGCTGCTCTCTGATAGTGTTTATTTTGCTGACTTTAGTGTGAAATGACTGTCTCATTGTATGTCCCATCTGCCATCTGTGCAGACGCTGGTACAAAGGCCCATGGGAAATGCAGTCTGGGGGGCGCCCCCCCTCCTCCTTCCTCTGTGTCTGGAGGCTATAGTCAGTCAACATGTCAGTGTTGATCACAATCACAGAGGGAGGTGCAGACACAAAAACTGCACTTTCCTCTGCAAAATTTTCAACATTCTCCTCTCCTGCTTTAACACTTTCCAACAGAATCACAACAGACTTTAGGAATTAATAACCGAGGGCTTCAGCTAATCCTTTTTTTGTTAATCATCCATTTATCCAATAATTATTTTTGGGGGGAAATTAGAGAAACTCTGAAGAAAATTGAAAAGAATGCTGTTGCTCGCCTCAGAGGAGTTTTTTTTAAATCATGTTTTTTTTTTTTTGCTTCTGTTCAATGAACACTGACAAATACAAGTAAAAACCCTCACATCTGAGGAGATAAAAACCTGAAATGACATCCTCAAAAACGCTTGTTTGTCTGACCCAAAAGTCCAATAGAAACCAAATATATTCAGATTAGTATCATGTGATGCAATGCAAAGTAGAAAATCCTCACTTCCAAGAAGCTGGACCCGGCAAATGTTTGGCAGATTTCCAAGTCAAATGACCTAAAACCATTATTTGAATATTAAAACTGTTGGGGATTAATCCTCTACTAATCAATTAATCATCTTATCGTTGCTGTGCCCTCGAAGAATCTCACCATTACAAACATGATTTTTTTATTTCCCCCCCCCCTGAATAAATTTGTCCTCCGTGTTTTTTTTAAAAGCCTCCCCTGCACAGATCCCAAAGCCTGTGAAAACCAAGATTATGAGAAGTTTATCCTGTGCATGAATCTGAGCCAGTGATAAAATTAACCGCTGCTCTTATCAATGCTGTTTACAAAAAAAAAAGAAACGAGGTCACGCTGAAAACAGAATGTGGATTATTGAGTGTTTAGTGGCCAGTTTAGCCCGGGTGTAATCCATATCTTTTTTAGAGATTTGCTATGGTCATCACCAAAGCACTAAACCCTACGCTGCACATTGTGCAGCTGTAAGCAATAAAAGCGCTCTGCCGTCCTGATAAGAGGGCACAATAGCATTTAGCCGCCGTCTCGCCCTCATTCTCTTTCTCCATCTCTCTTTGCTCTCTCACACTCTGTTTTCTCCTCCCTTTTTTCAGATCTCACCGTCCTTTCTCTTGTTTGTTTTTCTCCCTCTCTCTTTTTTCCTCACTCTCCTCCAATTTTGCTCTTCCTGCGCTCTGTTGAGCCCTCTTGGCGAAGCGTTAAGTATATAATCTGTGATCTCATGTCTAGATGGGCCTCTCGTCTCCTCTCTCGTTCGGCGCACAAAGGGACTGAATGGCCGCTGCTCACTCAGGGGACACAAATGAGTAATGAGCCACACACACACACGCAGTCGCATACACACACACAGCGGAAAAACACACTCTCACACCTCTCCCAGCGCACTCCCAGAGGCTTTGAAGTTGCATATTGATGATGCCAGCTCCAAAAGGCTCAATTGAATGCGCAGAGGCAGAGGAGGTGGCTATTGACCGTCCACTCGCCTCGCTGACCTGTCATCTCTGACGGCCGTAATGAGCAACAGGTGCCTCTTTTTGCCAGCTTTGGCCCTGAGAGTCATTCAATATTCAACAGTGAGTCGCAGTAATCATCCGGCATAATGGCTCATTTGATGTGCCATTGCAGCACCGCATAATAGACTGTGGTGGGACTGTAGGAGATCGTTTTCAGTTGAATAATAGTAATTATAGTTTATGCAGCACCCTTAAGAAACCATTTGAGAAAAGTGGTATTTAAAGGCCAGACTTAATGAGGTCAGAACCCGCAGTATAAACACAAGGCATGGCGAGGTCATATTCAAATATTTGAGCTCATACATAATCAGAAAACCAACGATACAACGCTGGATAAAATACTAATTCAAGCATATGGCGAAACGCCCCGTCCGATTTTCAATGCTTGAAATAATTCTGCGACTTGATAAGTTACCTGGCAGGCTCGCCCTCTCCCTCATGCAGAATAAAATAGTACTATAATTTATAAAACAAATCAACTATAAAGGTTGCATGGCTATATTTTTAGCACGAGTAGACCTGAGGGAACCAGATACTCATTTAAAGCAGTCCAAGAGAATTGCCCTACTTTTCAGTCATACAGAATAACACAGATGCTATCAATTGCTTAAAATCTCAGTAATGGTTGTTCATTTATTCTCTGAAAGGAGGAAGGGGAATACATTCAGTTCGACAAGAAACCTCTTGTGGTGTGATGGATAATCGCTTTCCTCCAGCGTGAGCAAATGAAGAAGTATTGTGATGGAGTGTCGGGGTGTTTAGTGTGCAGAGACAACAAAGACAGCGCTTTACATCAGGCCAACATTCATTTATATTACCTCATGCAAAATCTTCTCCTCATCTTTACTCAGCTGTGTGTTTAAGGAGATATAAAAGGGAGCTCACTATGACAAATATTACAAGGATCATCAACTGGATCTGCAGCTTTCCTTTAGCTTTATGCAGCTTATAGAGCTTTAACTCATTGTTTTACAGTCCCACTGCTCAACTTCCTGTCCTTATTCCCTCTTACTGATGTTATAACATCCTTTTTATGTGTCATATGAAAGCTTTTTGTAGCCACAAAACTTTAGAAACCCTATCTGATCAGCAGGTAAAAGGGTTTGTTTGTCTGGAAAAAATAAATATAATCATTTTTTCTGATTTATATGTATGTGTTTGAGTAAAATAAACATATTTGTTTTATTCTATAAACTACTGACAACATTTCTCCCAAATTCAAAATAAAAATATTAGCATTTAGAGCCTTTATTTGCGCAAAAGGAAAAAACAATGTAAAAATATCAAAAAAGATGATTTCAGACCTCAAATAATGCAAATAAAACAAGTTGATATTCATTTTTAAATAACACAATACTTATGTTTTAACTTTACAAAGCTAACAAAGCTGAGCTGTTTGAATTTTTGGGCCAGGAGTGTCATAAAGTCACTCAACAGCAATGAAAAGACTGGTTGAGAGCGTGCCAAGACCATAGTCTGTATAATAAATGGACGTAGTATCCGTGACGTCACCCTTTTGTTTCTGAAGCGCTGTTTTGAAGCCAATCGTCAGCGGGAGCCATATTGGAAATGCTGAACTCAGCCTCATGTCTGTTGAGCTAGTGTGAGGTAAAGAGGCGGGCTTTGAGCCTCCTCGCCAACAGCTACAGTGTTACCGCCTGTCAGTCAAGTCAGCTGTGTGAGAACTCGTAATCTAAATATCTTCAAAACTGTTCGTTATGAAAAAACATGTGTGCCAAGAAAAAAATGAGCTACTCAGAACGAAATCGTTTTTTGAACCAGGCTGTAGACATGTTTATTATTGCTGTAAAGATCGTCTTCTTTGAATGGGTGTGTATGTGGTTTCTGATGTTTCTGCAGCCAGCCTCAAGTGGACACTCAAGGAACTGCAGTTTATAACACTTCAGCATGGGCTTCATATTTTAAGACTGGTGGTTGCCGTTTGGCAAGACGCATGAAAGCTGTGATTGAAAATCAGGTTTATTTACCAAATATTGATTTCTGAACTCTTCCCAAGTCAAAACATTTGTATTGTGTGATTTTAAATTGAATCTGAACTTGTTTTCTTTGCATTATTTGAGGACTGAAAACATCTTTTCTGTCGTTTTGACCTTTTTTGTCATTTTCTGCAAATAAATGCTCTAAATGCTAATATTTTTATTTGGAATTTGCAGGAAATGTTGTCAGTAGTTTGTAGAATATAACAAAAATATTCATTTTACTCAAACACATACCCTTTAAATAGTAAAATCAGAGAAACTGATCATTTTGCAGTGGTCTTTTAATGTTTTCCAGAGCTGTATACCAAAGAGTTACCAGAGACCGGAGCTACACGATAGTTAATAATTAGCTTACATTCAATCTGAAACTTTACACCACATATGTTCAACTGCTCTACATCTGCTGGATGTACAAATGGGCTTTTGTGGGCAACAAGTTCACCATACCAATCAATAAGGTGATACTTCAGCATAGAGGTCACAGCAGTAACCCAGACTGAGAGAGCGTGACCGCTTTTAAGGTTCATCTCACAACAGCCTGTCTGTTAGAGGCAAGAGATCATAAAATCAGGGGTTGAAGTTTCCCTTTGTTTAAAGGGCGAATTATAAAACACCATTGACTGTATATTCATGAGGATGGCTCGTTTCTTTTTCCTCCTGGTGCTGACATATCATGGATATATGCTAAGAGAGCTTCAGGTCGGTACGGTCCACAGCAGAACAGATTCATGTGTGTATTTAAAGTTAACACTTATGGTTATAGAAAGTTTGTTCTGTATTCTCTACTTTGCTAATCCGTTAAAGAATGCTGGAGCGTGTATTTCAACAGATCCGGCAGTCCTGATCTCACTTCCTCTCTTTTTGGTATCAGATCATGAATTAAAACCAAACTTATTGAGTAAATAAACACTTGGACATAAATCAACATGACAAGAACTAGAGATAAATGTATTTGACTTGTATTTAAGTTTTCTAGTTTGATCCATGTCCCATCTGTTATAATGGAGAAGCCAGGCTCTATGGTTAAACTGCATCCAGTCACCAGGGGGAGCTATAAAAGTTCTTGCCTAACTTTTGGAGAGCTGTTGTGCCGTGCATGTTTTCATACAGCTCAATAAAACACTCATTTTTCTAGCCAATGCAGAATACTGTTGATTTTTAGAGGCACTGACCAGTGACCTATTTCACTGTAGGACCCAGGACTGTTTGTGAGTGGTGGTGAGAAAGGGTCAGTGTAGACAGAGGCGGTGTTTGTTATACCGAGCTGGTCTTGGCTGGTCGAGCTGCCTGCTCATATAAGCTCTTTGTGGTGTGAAAACAGTCCTGGCACTGACCCCCGCAACCTCCTTAAGCTCCCACCTCACTGACATGGTCAGAGTGATGCCAAGCTGAGGGCCAGCTTCCCTTTAGGGTCTGAATGAAACCGCACTGCAGAACTGGTCTGGGCAGGATTAGAAATGTGGGATCAGGGATGAAAGGTTGCACGTATGTATGTGTGCAGGGCTGTATCTGAACGAGGATCCAGAGAGTAAAACAGTGAGATACAGTGGTGTCTGGCTGATAGACGGACTCTCAGACCCATAAATACTCTACAATTCAAAGAGATTAGTCATCAGTGATAAGTCCAGTGGGAGATGTTCTTACATTTCAGACTCTTACTGAATGTGTTTCAAGGTTAAACATAACACTTTAAGCTTTGAAGCAAGAAATGAATAAAATATTATATCCAGTCATAATACAAGTCAAATATGATATTTCAAGAGTATGCAGTCTTGAGTGTGTTTTCTTTACTGCACTTTGACTACAACTGCATATTTTATATATAGTAGGTAAGACACACACAGTTGGTATAAGTACGAACACGATCCAGCTTTAAATGTAAACCGTCATATGAACACGAAGCGCTGAAAACACCAGTTGTGGGAAGGAGGTTGCCGCTTCCTCTCCAGCTGCTTGAAAACAGGTTGACTTACCCGCCGGTTTCTCCTCTTTGTTTTGTATGAATGGAACATGAGTGCTGCACTTGGGGAGCAATCATTGCATGATGGTGCCAAAACAAACTTACCCGACCAGTTGCCAAGAGGACGACGAGGTCAGGACTCAAATTGCCTCAAATTGCAGAGAGAGGGCATCACTGCCAATCCCCCTCCCCCTGCGGCGTGTGCCATAATGTGGGTCCCCGTTTATGAGTGGGCTTTCTTTAACCACACAGGGTAGTAGAGGCCTCCTTGTGCACGCTCAATGATGCGATTACTGGTCTCTTTTGTGAGAACTTTCCCCCAGTGGGTTTGAGACGCTGAGGCGGGGTGTGAGATCATCTGACACTGCGGTCACATGGGGAAAGCAAAGGTTATGAGTGTTTATGCAAAGGAAGCATGTTTCTTCGTAAAACTAATTAGTCATCTTTTGTCCGTGTGCATGGTGGCGGTGATGATGCTGCTGCTGGAGTGTGCTCAAGTGTGCTTGAGCTGCTTGTTTATATTGCCATCAAGGCAGCGTGTTTATTTATACATCAATTAAAAGCCCTGCTCGAGCAAATAATGGCAGGAAACGTTCCTGCATCTATCACTTTTATGGAAGCCACATGAAATAGAGAACATATATTTCATGTGTCATTTTTATATCCTAGATGATTTCCTTCTTCTTTCTTTGCACCTTCTTCCTCCTTTCTTCTTGTCACCTAGTTCTTCTTTGTCCAGCTAGAGTCACCAATGTTTGTTTTTTACTTCAATAATTTTTATTGATTTTCACACAAACAAATAGACAAATGTACACAGAAAACTACACGATGGGATCAGCTGGTTCTAACACAAAACCCATCCCTCATAACCCAACAGTCCCAATGTCTGTATAGGGGCTCAATGGTGCAAACATTTAGTAAAAAACAGTCCTGGAGTAAACAGTGTTCAAGTGCTGGAAGTCAGGTCATCAGTTATTTTCGAGGATTACAAAGGTACTAGACATAACAATAATTGGGTGGGAATACATTAGTGGTGCAACGGATCATCGTTGATCCGTGATCCGTACGGATGCCTCTCCACGGTTCGGCACGGACGTGGTCCGCGGATCGGTTGATGAAAAAAGTTGCGCGTGTTCACGTGATGACCGCATGTTCAATCCACACTCACTCGTCAAGCGCAGCTGTTGTCATGGCAAGTGAAGGAGCAGAGGGACTTGAAAAACCTCCTGCATCTTGTAAGTCACATGTATGGGAGCATTTTGTTTTCCCTGTGAAATACAGTGAATGCTGAATGTGCTTGAGCCACGTTATGAAACTCCGTCGAGCACCCACTAGACCAGAGGCCGTCAATACGCGGCCCGCGGCCCGCATCCGGCCGCCTATTTGTGGTCCTCGAACTGTTATTCCTTCACTCTGTGTTTTGGTCGGGTCACCCCGTGTTTACCAGGACTTGTCTCCATGTCAATGATACGCAGACAGGCTGTTACTGGGTCACTTAGAGTCCACTGCTGCGAGTGCAATTTTTAACTTTGTTTCTGGAGCAGTTCGCATGTTGGCACTTTGCCAGCTGTCGGACCCTAGAATGCACGAAAACGGTGTGTTCCAAGTTTGCAGCTCAAAGAAAAGTGGACGGTGAAAATCAGCAAATGAAAGAAGAATGGAGTGAAACTTTTGAAGTTCTTCTGCTCCTTCACTTGCCATGCCATGAAATGCAGTGAATGAGGCAGGACTGGGCCCACAGATAGGGTGCTTTGCACATGCTGTACATTTTGAGTTGAATGTTGTTTTTATTTAATGGGCAAAAGTTTACAAGGGTTTTACAAAATAAATGGAGGACAAGTTATATTTGTCTTGTCTTCTTTTTTTTATTTTTATTTTTTTATTGCTGATCCGAAAAATGATCCGATCCGTGACTCAAAACCGTGATCCGATCCGAACCGTGAGTTTTTTGATCCGTTGCACCCCTAGAATACATAGAATAAAGAGTGTAAACAAATAAAAATAAGAAAAATAAAAAGACTGTACTATAATAATTGTAAGGTCAAAGACCGAGACAAAGAAGGAGGGTGCTTCTTAAATTGACTGAAGTTGCTGAAAGTGCTCCATGAAAGGTCCCCACATTTGATTAAACTTGTTACTGCAGCCAGTGACTGAATAACGGATCTTTTCAAGGTTTAAGCACGACATGATATCCTTCAGCCACTGACTGTGGGTGGGCAGGGCAGCATCCCTCCATCTCAGCAAAACTGCACGCCTGGCTAAGAGCGATGAAAAAGCCAGAGTGCGACTTTTAAATGGAGTCAGACGCACATCATCCTCTCCAGTAGTGCCAAAAATGGCCACCAGAGGGTTCGGCTCTAAATTGAAGTCAAGAATTTGAGACAAGGTCAGAAACACCTCTCTCCAGAATTTTTCCAGACTGGGACACGTCCAGAACATGTGGATAAGGGAGGCCTCACCTATCTTACATTTGTCACAGTAGGGGCTGACATTAGGATAACATATATGGCTTTACATATATGGGCCCTGTGCACAACTTTGAACTGCAACAGGCAGTGGCGAACACAAAGGGGTGTTGAATTCACCAGTTTAAGGACAGAGTCCCAGGCATGCTCTGAAAGTGAAAGGCCCAGATCCTGTTCCCAAGCAGCTTTTATTCTGTCAAGGGGAGCAAGTCTCAGACCTGTCAGCTTATTGTAGATGGTTGATAGAGTCACCAATGTTTTAAATTCCCTTTCCAGATGTAGCTTCTGATTGAGAATAGAGATGTTATCTAGCCACTCCCTCATCTTCCTCAACCGGCCTGCTCTCCTTTTCCTCACTACTGTTTGTCACGAGACCCAATTCGTTGCCATCGTTTGCATCACCCTCTCATCTCGCTGTGATGTTCAGCACACGAGTAGGAAGTACGAGCGTGGAGAGATTAAGCTCCTGCTGTACATGTGTCGGTGGATGCCCTGGGGATGTGTGTTTTTTCTCCGTGCTCAAGTTGAATCTGGGAGTAAGTTCCTACAAAGACTTTCTGCGCTGTCTTCCCCCCGAAGCTTCAGTTGCGTGGTGTGTCGAGCATCTTCACTCGGCAGGTTATATAGATGTTGGAGGACGCAGTCCCCAGCGAGCTCTGTAATTGGGAACCTCAGAGGAGCAGGGAAAAATTCGACGTGGGATGAATTAATTCTTCCTCCTTTTATTCCATGCCTTGTTCAGGAGTTCTTCTCTAATCTGGTCTGGTGCGTTCGCTGAGTGTACCGGATCAATTCACTTGACTGAGAGAGAAAGAGGCCGGATGAAAGTGAAAAATGAGGCGTAGTTAGTCTGTCCGACGAGAGGGATAGGGATGGGAAGAAAGTGGAGCAACAAGGCGGCTGTGTTCCTTTTTTTAGAAGTGTTGCTTTGTTGACAGAGACCTAAATCTACGAGCAGATCAATCACAAAGTCAAACGTGAAGCTAGAGAAGAGCCACAGTTTACAGAGCCTAATGCGTTATCTAACCGGCCCCACTGCTGCCGAGAACAGGTCTGTCGATGGGCCATCATGTGATGAATGTTGGTGTGGGTCATAATTGCTGCAGCTAATGTACCGTTTTATATCGATATTCTACAAAGCCCCATCAAGGAGACATCCTTTGGCCTCCATGCTCTCTGTCTTCCAGTGAGGGGCTCCCCTGCTCCTGATGGATCAGGACTTTGGGGATGGTATAGATGGTTTAAGGCTGACACTTCTATCTGTTTAGTGAGCAGGCAACTCAAGTGACAGATCAGTCACATGCTCGAAGTCTATTCCACATGAAACCTGTTCTGGTTGTTATTTTTATCAATACAGCAGCCTGGTCGCTAACCTCTAGCTTGTAGATTGATTTGCTGTTATGGAGACTGTAAAAGCTTGGGTGGCTACATGTTAGTGTGTTTAATTAGTATGTTGGTCTTGTTAACAGTGCTTGTGTACTGTCCTCAGTATCTAAGCTGTATACCTGGACAATTAATCAATCAACCTTATTTATATAGGGCCAAATCACAACAAACAGCAGGTCTAGACCATACTCTATGTTATATTATTAACAAAGATCCAACATCAAGACAGGATAAGATCCAGTCCCATCTTACAGACAGGACTCAGTCTGATCTCATCTTAATCCACCATGAGTAGAGCACTTTGCAGTATTTAGCAAGTTACAGTGGCAAGGACAAACTTCCTTTAACAGGCAGAAACCTCCAGCAGGACCAGACTCGTGTTAGACACACATCTGCCATGACTGAGTTGGGGTTGGAAAGAGGGATAGACAGTCCCTCCAGGAAGTTGCGATTTCGCGATCGCAACTATCAACGCAAATTCAACCAATCAGCGCGATTTTTTCGCGGCCTTGCAATTTTATACAATCAACGCAACTTTCACGCAACTTTGACCAATTACCTTAATCTCAGCCCCTGTACGTCATCAGTTTTGTCATCAATTTCACTTCCTAGGAACATAAACGTAAGTCCTCACTTGATCGGCACTTTTCAACAACAAAACACGCACAGAGAACGGGTGAAAAGAGAGAGGACAGCAGGCAGGACAAGTGAACATGACAACGTTGTTATTTATAGATTGAGGGGCTCAGTGTTCGCTTGGTCACCTACCTGCAGCAGGTGTACTTCATGAACCAGCTCTCCTCACCTCCATGCATCTGTCTCATCTTCATTGATGATTTTTACTCCCCGGTGTGCGTTAGTGACAAAGACACAACCAGGGGACGTCTGTTTACTATTTGCTGTTTGACGTTGTTGCCGCCATCACCGTAAAAAGCTCTGCATCTACAGCTTGATTTAATCCAGTTTGGTGAAACATCAGACACATTTAGTAAGTTTGGATCAACTCCTGGTCAACAAAGATGCAGATTAATTTCAGAGTGCCGTGAACTGACTGTCTGTGCCTCTGTCACTGCGAGGTGCATTCAGGGACCGTCATAAATGTGAAATACAGCCCTTTCATGGCATTTTTCTGTGAATAAAGAGAATCAAAACACATTCACAGTGGCCACATCAAGAAGGTTTTCTAAAAACAACTGTAATTTAGCGTATTTATTTGCCCCTGAGATGTTATTGGGGGAAAAAAGCACAAAAAAAAAATCGCAACTTTCACCGCAATTTTTTCAAAAAGCTGTCGCAAATTCAGGCTTTTTGGGACGCAACAATCACAAAAAAGTCCCGCGAAATCCTGGAGGGACTGGATAGAGGAGAATAAAAGGGAGAGAGAGATGATAGTGATGGGACCAATAGTAGTAGTAGCTGTTGCCGCTGAGTCCAGCACATCCACAGCAAGCAGGACGATGTCTACAATAGGGATGGACAATGATTTTCCAATATTCGTTCATTTTGTAAAAATTGAAGAGTTACTTCATATATTTTCTAATTTTAGAAGTAATTTTTCATTGTTTTTACCGGTGCCTGGTTGTAATAGGGTATTACTGCCAGATGGGTGCTATAGAGCGTCTTAAAGCTGTTTGCTAACAGCAGAAGAAGAATAATGCAAACTGCATTAATTATCAAAAGAAGAAGAAAACATTAGTGACAGTCGCTGCTATTTCTCCGCTGAGCATGGCTGTAAAATGTAAACACACACGTCACAGATATACTGACATAAAGATCAAGACAGATGATTATTCGAATAATCTTAGAATAGATGCCAATGATTATCGAATAGTATTTCCGCTTGGATTGTCCATCCCTAGTCTACGGCAGTGACTCCAGGAAGGTCAATGGTTAGTAACTTTCAACGGGACAGACAGCTTAACATTTTTCTAACATTAAAAAAACATATTTTCGGGGCACCGGTGGCCTACCGGTGTAAGTGCGCCCTACATACAGAGGCAGCAGTCGCTGGTTCGACTCCCAGCCTGGACAATTTTGCTGCAAGTGTAATTATAATTTCAATTCCTTTCAACTACTTGAGATGCCCACCTCCTGCTTTCTCACCAAGATACCGCCTGGATACAAAACCCTGTCCCGATGCTGATACCTGCAGCAGACAAAAGGGTGTGAAACATACCTTAGGGGGCGTTACTCAGGTATAAAGGTTTAAGTCTCCCCATGTTCGGGGTCTTTCTTCATTCTGACCGCTCGTGTGTTGATTGACCTTTTCTTCGCAAAGAAAATGAAAAGAGAAGTCTGTATTTCATTCTTCACCAGAAGCAGAAAACTTCCACAACACGTCTTTCCAGCACTCTGCTCCCCTGTCTCTCTTCTTCTCCTTAGTATAAAGTATTACTTTTAAAAAGAAAGTATTATAAAGCAAATACCTTCTATCAGTAAATCTGATCTGAATGATTATTCTAAACTGAAGAGCTTTTAATCATTTACTGCTTTAGCTGAGTTATCCCTGTTCATGCCAGCACTTCTCTCTGTTATGCAATACGACACACAAACAAATCTTGAATATATCCACTCTCTATTTTATGTCGTCTTATTTTCCTTCAGCTTCTTTTGGCAAACAGTGTTGTTAAATGAAAACAAGTCACGCTGATCTCATTAAGATAAGAGCGTGCACAGACGGGATGATCCTCCTTTGATTACACAGAGCAGATTCACTTTTTCTTTAACCATTGACTGGATCAGAATCAAACTTTGCCCTGCTCCTCTCCGGCTCTGACACCTCTTCAGAAAAGCCAATAGCGGCGCGTGACTCTGCTCTTCATCGCTCTGTGAAACACGCTCCCCTGCTTGACTTCTCCTTTATTGTCGTCCTCAGAGTTCACACTGACTTCCATGTTTATCCTTTTCATGGAGGCATGTCTTCATTTCTTCTGGTTAATCTCTTCATCTGCTACCTTTTCCTAACTTATTGCATGTTTCTGCACCGTGTGATTAAATAACCTCAATGGTGCACTTCTTAGCTTACCGGTTGCCATGGCTACCGTTTCCTGGATAGTGTAGTTTGCTGAGGATGAACTGCGTGGGTATGCTGGTGTTCATGTGGTACATAAGTGAACAGCCAGTGTGTGTGTGTGTGTGTGTGTGTGTGTGTGTGTGTGTGTGTGTGTGTGTGCGTGTGCGTGTGCGTGTGTGTGAGTCACAGTGATTTGCAGGCTGTACTATAACAAGTAATTATAGTGCAGCAGCCATTAGGAGACAGAACATTTGCACTGGATTTTGAAAGTATGGCGTCCTCTGACTAATGCTATCTGAGAGGACATGGACTGAAATGTGCATTAATCAGTGTGTGTGTGTGTGTGTGTGTGTGTGTGTGTGTTTGTGGTTGTGTGTGTGTTTCTGAGGCAGCAGAGGGGGCCATTTTTTGTGCCTGCTGTGTTTTGAGAGCGTTTGTAGTTCACAGAGTAGAGTGCTGTGCTTCTCACACAGAAAGCTGAAGAGGAAATGGCATTGTGTGTGTGTGTGTGTGTGTGTGTGTGCGCGTGTGTGTGCAAAGATGAAGGACATTTATTCGCTGCAGTGTGTGCGGCCCCCGGCAGAAGAAATGCTTCTCCAACCACAATCAGCATCCATCAGAAGCCAGGCTTACCTCTCCTGCAGACACCAGGTTAAATGCTTCACTAAATCATTCTCTCTTTTTTTCTCCCTCTCCTCCCTCTTGCTTCATCATCCTCCCCCAATATCCAAACACTTCCACTATCCAATTTCCTACCACTTCCTCCTTTCAAAACATTCCCCCTACCTCTCTTCCTCCCACTCCTCTTCCTCCTCCTCCTCCTCCTCCTCTTCCTCCTCCAGCTGGTGGGCGGCGAGTTTGACCTGGAGATGAACTTCATCATCCAGGAGGCAGAGAGCATCGGCTGCATGGTGGAGCTGCTGTCCCACTGCGAGGTGACGTGCCAGGCAGAGATATGGAGCATGTTCACCGCCATCCTTCGCAAGAGCGTCCGCAACCTGCAGACCAGCACCGAGGTGGGCCTCATCCAGCAGGTGCTGCTCAAGATGAGCACGGTGGACGACATGATCGCAGGTAAGAGCGTTGAGTGACAAACGTCAAGACATTTAATGACACGTTTAAATCAGTCATACATTATTACAACCTAGTTTATTTAGTTTACTTCTATGACTTTTTCCATATTATACTGCAACAAAATGGAATTCAAATGGAGTCCAAAAAGTAGTTAACGTAGAAACAAAGAGGAAGCAAGTTGCATCTGCTCTTGATTAGGGGTTTTGCAGCACAGCACTCAGAGCTTTCCATGTTTTTATTTCTAAATAATGTTGAACACCATGTAGTTATCACACATCCAGCTTAAAATGATGCAGTATTATGTTTTTGGTCATAAATCTCCAATGAAATTCATTCTAATTTGCAGCTGTAACATGAAAACATGGAAAGTTCCCAAGCTGGGATGAATACTTACGCAAGACACTCTACATTAAGGAAGAGAAATTCTATGTACACTACCAGTCAAAAGTTTGGACACACCTTCTCATTCAATGGTTTTTATTTATTTTAACTATTTTCAACATTGTAGATTAATACTGAAGACATCAAAACTATGAAATAATCTGGTCCCACCATAATACTGGATTACAACAGTAGTCAAATAGGGCTATCCATTGTGTACTAACCCTACCTCTGAACAACACAACTGATGGTCTCAAACACATTAAGAAGGCAAGTCATTCTACAAATGAACTCTTGACAAGGCTCATGTTAATTAGAAACCATTCCAGGAGACCACTTCATGAAGCAGACTGAGAGAATACCAAGAGTGTGCGAAGCTGTCATGAAGGAAAAAGGGGGCTACTTTACAGAATCTAAAATTTAAAACATATTCTGCTTTGTTTAACACTTTTTTGTTGATTAAATAATTCCATATATGTTCTTTCATAGTGTTGATGTCTTCAGTATTAATCTACAGTGTTTACTATAATTAAAATAAATACAAACCCTTGAATGAGAAGGTGTTTCCAAACTTTTGACTGGTAGTGGACATAATTGTTGGTAATTAATAAAATGAATCTGCATACATTACATCTTTAACAAGTAATAGTTTGAAATGAAATATTTTTCTGGGCACTGGTGGCCTGGCGGTCTAAGCATGTGCCCCATATACAGAGGCTAAAGCCCTCATTGCAGCGGCCGCCGGTCCAACTCCTGGCCCCGGCTTTTTGCTGCATGTCTTCCGCCGCTCTCTGCTCCCCACATTTCCTGTCTCTCTTCAGCTATCCTATCCATTAAGGCAATGCAAGGCAACTTTATCTGTATAGCGCATTTCATACACAAGGGCAACTCAATGTGCTTTACATTAAAACATTAAAAGCATTGGAGACATTCAGACAAGCAGAAAAGAGCACAATTAAAATGACAAATATAATAAAACAGAAAAGAAAAGGAAAATTAGAAATATGTTAAAAATAAAAATAAAATTTGCATTTAAAGTGGGTTAAAATGAGCTAAGATAGGAAGGCAGTGGCAAATAAAAAGGTCTTAATCTTTGATTTAAAAGAGGTGAGAGTTGGAGCAGACCTGCAGCTTTCAGGGAGTGTGTTCCAGATATGTGGTGCATAATGACTAAACGCTGCTTCATCATGTTTCGTTCTGACTCTTAAGGACTGAAAGCAGACCAGTACCTGATGACCTCAGAGGTTGAGGTGGTTCATAAAGTAGCAGCAGATCAGCAATGTATTTTGGGCCTAAACCATTCAGTGCTTTATAAACCATCCGCAGGATTTTAAAGGCAAAAGTTGCCCAAAAATGTAATTACAAAAAAAGCACATAAAAAATAAAATATTTTTCAATCATTTTGGTAACACGAGAACACAATAGGATCGAACCATCACAATATAAAGCACTTAAGGTTGAAAATGGAAGATTAATGGCAATTGACCGAGCGGCAACCTCTTGTTGTGAGAAATTAAGCTGATGTGGAAGTGCTAAAAACTGCAGTTCCTAGAGTGTCCACTTGAGGCTTGCTCTGGAAGTACTGGAAACCACATACACACCCATTCAAAAAAGCAGAAATAAACATGTTTACAGCCTGGCACAAACACAGATTTTGGTCTGATTTAGCTAATTTCTTGCAGCACAGGGGTGAACTTTTAATAACTCAGTTGTATAGAAGATGTTAAGATAACAACTGACTTGACTGACACACTAGCACACTGTAGCTGTTAGCGAGGAGGCTAAAGGCCCGCCTCAAATCCACGTCTTTTCTTCATGCTAGGTTGACCGAAAGTTAGGTTGAGTCAGCATTTCCAATATGGCAACCACAGACGATAGGCTTCAAAATTCTGCTTCAGGAACAAATGGAAGACCAAGCGGCAACCTCCGGTCTAAAAATATGAGTCCAATGCGGAAGTGTTAAAAGCTGCAGTTCATCGAGGATCCGCTTGAGGCTGGCTCCGGAAGTACCGGAAGTCACATACATAGAATGGGGAAAAGACGATCTTTGCAGCATTAATAAACATGTTTACAGCCTGGTACAAAAGATGAGTGTAGTCTGAATAGCTAATTTCTCGATGTCCTCTCACTGTGAGAGGGGTGAATTTTTTTCTAATTTGGTAATTTAGAAGATATTGAGATTACTAGTCTTCCAATGAGAGGCACAGCTGCCTGTGGGAACACTGCAGCTGTTGGCTAGGAGGCTCAAAGCCCGCCTCTTTACGTCACACTGGCTCGACAGAAGCAATATGGCTGCCGCAGCCGATTGGTCTCAAAACAGCTCTTCAGAAACAGATGGGTGACGTCACGGATCCTACGTCCATATTTTTTACAGTCTATGTGGAAGACATCACGAAGACTACGTCCATGTATTATACAGTCTGCTCAAGTTTGACCTTTTATTTCAGTGACAATACTTGAAGTGTTTTGATAAATTTCTGAGCCAAAAATAGAACTAGAAATGATTAAAATATAGAGTGTAGACTATTGCATGTATGAAAACACAGAAACACTCTCCTCAGCTCACATTAGCACCCTGACACCTCCTGTCTTGTGTCATCAATGTATGATGTTCTGTGTGTAAAAATCTGCTGTTGTGAAGGTTAGTTATTTAATTAAGCTTTTCACACGTACCCTCAACATGAAGCAGCCACTGTTTTCAAGCAGGTAGTGATTTTCCAACAAGTTCCTTTCACAATCACACAAAGCTCCTGCATTCAGCAGTGGGTTGGAGTGTGTAGGTGGCACAACAATAGCAATGCCATTGAAAGGACAGAGCGGTGAAAGCCACATGTCGTGCTGAAGACAGAGCAGATCTTGAGACAGCACTCTCATTTATTAAAGATGCTTTTGATGGAGAGAGAGTTCTCTCTGTGTCCTGGACTGGACTCTGTAGGACGGTTTGGCTCCGGGACAAAAATGGGGGAGGAAGGATTGTTGAAAAATGACATTACATTACTTAAACTAAACTTGAAAAAACACATTCACACAGATGCCATTTTTCTCAGGTATCACATTCAGAGTGGGCAGCTCAAATTTTGTGTTGTTGTTTTTATCAAAGCTGTTTATTTTTTACACAATATGTACAGAGGATCAATGTAAACAACTGGGACAACAAGGGATGTTTTTCTTTGAAAGGAAACAAGGAATGAATAAAATCAATATATGAGGGAGTGAAAAATAACGATAGAAGAGATGATGTACATGAAGGCACCTAAACATATATGCTGAATGACTTGAAAACAAAAACAATAAGATAAGTAAATCAATTAATTAATGAAAAAAAAATAATAATAATAATAATGACAATAATAATGATTTCAAATAGAAATGAATAAATGCATCCAAATTGTATATTAATCTTGTACTTTTCCATTATAGTATGCTGATCATACTAAGTTTGGGACTTTGAAAATGTATTGTTCTCATATAAAAGCTTCCTGATTATGACTTTTGTAAGGTACGGCTCATGCATCCCTTTTAAAAGTAGACAGGAGTAAAAAGGATTCATCTTTAGTTTGTTGTGTTTTGGTTTTAGAATGGTGGGGACAGCTGGAGAACTATCAGACACAAAACAGTATTGGCTCTGAGGTACAAATTCTTTAGCGTGTTATTTGTATTTATCTGAAATGGCTTTAAAAGATAATGCATACACCACAATATTTGTTTTATGTTCAGATGATGTCAATCATTCTCTATTTGTCTAGCGCCAGATCAAAACAAACGTTATCTGAAGACTCTTTCCAAACAGAGCAGGTCTAGACCGTACTCTATGTTATGTTGTTAACAAAGACCCAACATCAAGATCCAGTCCCCTCTTACAGACAGGACTGATCAGGTCTGATCTCATCTTAATCCACCATGAGCAGAGCACTTTGCAGCATTTAGCAAGTTACAGTGGCAAGGACAAACTTCCTTTAACAGGCAGAAACCTCCAGCAGGACCAGACTCATGTTAGACACACACCTGCCATGACTAAGTGTGTCTGTGATTCTCCTCTTACCAGCAGCTTCCTGTTTTCTCTCGACAACATTTTGAAAAGGCCAACAAAAAAAAGATGTAACATATTTCTCTGAATATAAAATAATATTAAATGATTCATTTTGTGTCAGGTACATTTAGAAAATACCTGAATATATATATTTGTAATTAATACCTTAATAACCACAACCTCTCTGAAAGCAAAAATATTATTTGGGACCCTTTAAGTTTACCAGGGACCAGCTCAGACCACTACTGTGGGTCCCTGTGACTCATTTAAAATCTATCAACATCCCTGGATTAGAGTCACATGGTTAGCACTGCACTGGTCTTCTTAGCAGTGGTGTTCAATGAAGAATTCACACAGTTGCAAGAGTGAGTATTGACCGATTAGAAACAAGTATTTATCAGAGTTATTAACAGCAGCATAACATATCAACAACATTTCAGATACTCACTCTGAGTTTAATTTGAGAGAGAAATAGTTGAGAATTAAGACTTGTGTATTTTTTAATTTCTTTTTACTGCCCTCTTGAGTTTTGATCACAAGAGACCTCCTCTTTGTATGTTTACCCAGCAGGTAGACCTCCATTAGTACCCCTAGTAGAAGCAGAGCAGTGACCGAAGCGAGTGCCTGTGCTGCAATCTGTATAGAGAGCTTATAGCAAAACAACACATACACAGACGTATCTTTACATGATCGGATTGACCTTGACTTCCTCTTAATGATGCCTGGGAGTGCGCGTCCTCTCCTTCCCTCCCCCGACCGGTGTCATCTCTGTCCTACCTACCGCCGCAGGATAATGTGCTTTATTACTTCAATGACTTATCACTGCTCACCACGGCGGGGTATACACCGCTCACATCAATTTAATGCCAATTTTCACAGTCTGCCTTTCTGAACCACGATTCTGACACTTTTTGAAAAACTGTTTGAAATGACCTACATGCATTGATTGTGCTAAAAACAGGGCTTGGGGGTTTGAATCTAGGACATTGTGTATTGCGGTTTTCCTCTCATACCAAGCACCTCGGTGAGCTTGCCTGCTGCTGCTGTATTCCCTGTCGCTGGGCTCTGGCTAATGAAATATTGTGGGAAGACTATTCATATCTAGCAGGCCCTAATGGGAAAAAAAGAGTCTTTGTAAGCAGATTGCCTCACTCTGAGGGGCCTGCGCACGACTCCGCCATATCCTCACTGATCTTTTGTGGCTGTGTGGAGGGAAAGTCAATGAGGCAGGAAGGTCATTTTCACTGAACAAACGCCTTTTAACACAATGTGCTTTCTAATTATCTGCTTAAGTATGCAGGGGGAAATATCTCTTATGCCTTGTTATTGTCAGTTCTGTTACTCGAGGTCATTAAAAAAGGGCTTTTTGCTGCATTAATGAGCTTGTTACTATGAGTTACCATTACTTGTTAAAATGGGAAAAAGAAGAAAAGGCTACTTTGACTTTTTGGAAAATGTACTGATCCACTGTCATGTCCAGAGTAGGATGAGAGGATTGATACCGCTTTGAGTGTCAGACACAAGTATAGAGGGAGCAATAGATTGGCTTAGCCAGGGTTCCCACGTGTCCTGGAAAACCTGGAAAACCTGGAAAACAGTTGACCAGTTTTGCAGTACTGGAAAACACCTGGAAAATGGGAGAAAAAGTAAAATGTCCTGGAAAATCACAGATTGTTCTGGAAAATTATTCCAACATGACTGTGTGCGACCTGACAAGGTTAAAAAAAATATAAAAGAAATATAAAAAAATTCTGCATTAAAAAAGGAGGAATCTAAAACACAGTTTTAACTCGTTATAAGCAGTGCCTCATAATTATATGGAAAAATCATCATCCACTGATCATTTTTCTTCTACTTAATATATATATATAAACATATACTTACATATGTTTAAATATATATAAAATAATAACAAATTTGAATTTAACATGTTAAGATTTTGATTATTTATAGACTTTATATGTATTTCATGTTTAAATGATTTATTATTATACATCATCATCTTCATTTAACTACATGGCAGTTACTGTGTGACTTGGCAATATGTCTCTGTCTTCCCAGGTCAGTTGTTGCAGCAACACAGACAAGTACAATCACGGAAAAAGTTCCAATTAGTAAAATAAAATAAGTAAAAATAAAAATAGATAAATAAAGATATAATACAATTTAGATATATACAAAGTTACTGATGGAATTTAGATAAATGTTACAAATGGATTAAGTAGAAGTAATTACAGGCAGTATTGAAAATGATTCAGTAGTGACAGGTTGACATGGTGTGATTATAGTTGGTAATGACAGATTAAGCAACATAATAATAAATATGGGTATATAATATGACCATAAGTTATAGTAAACAATAATAATGTAATATAAAATAATATAGTATAGTAAGATATAGTCAGTGTTCCCACGCGTCCTGGAAAACCTGGAAAACCTGGAAAACAGTTGACCAGTTTTCCAGTACTGGAAAACACCTGGAAAATGGGAGAACAAGTAAAATGTCCTGGAAAATTACAGATAGTCCTGGAAAATGATTCCAACATGACTGAGTGCGACCTGACAAGGTTAAAAAAACACATCCCCATTCAACATTTGTGGCCATTTTTGTCATTCAGTTCTATTTAGGTCAATTTATACCCTGATCCTCAGATTATTATTATTATTTATTTATTTCAGTAAGGCAGCTTCCAGATTCCTTTGCTGGCTCTTTCGTTTTTGTACTTAGCTAATTTAATATTTTTTTGAGAAAAGAGAAAGCTGAGATGAGAGTTGGCCATCATTGCTACTTGGTTGCACTAATAAAGTGCTGTACATCTGTGGTTGCATTGTTCTGTAATTGATTTGCCATCATTTTTAAGCATGTAAGAGATGATTTCATGGATAGCCCTAGACTGCACATCATTCAATGTAGACTTCCACTGAGAGGAACATATTAGACTATTTAGGAACTAAATTAGGAACTCAATTTGACTGTCATACCAGCTTGATCATCACTGAAAATGTCCTGGAAATGTTCTGGAAAATGATCTCTGGAAAATAGTGGGAACCCTGCTTAGCAAGCAGAAACAATCCATGAACTAGCTTAAAGATTTTTTTAGATTTACATTTGTGTTAGACAGACCCAGTCTAGCTGTTTTCTTCTGCTTCCCACCCTTTTGCTAAGCCAAGCTAACCATCTGATGTAGGCTTAAATTTAGCGTACAAACATGAAAGTAGTATAAATCTGATATAAAGTAATATTTAATAATGGTAATAATATTTCATAGGATTTATATAGCGCTTTTCTTAATACTCAAAGTCGCTTTACATAAAATAAAAGTAAAAATAAAGCAGATAAATAAAGCAGAACAAGGATAGAGGTGGGGTGGGGGTGGAGGTCATGTGTTGTCTGCTTTTTTGAACAGGTAGGTCTTGAGGTGGTTTTTAAATGATTGAAGTGAGTCAGAGTTGCGGATGTGTGCAGGGAGAGAGTTCCAGAGAGTTGGGGCAGCGATGGCAAAGTCTCTGTCCCCCAAGGTGCGGTGCTTGGACTTGGTGATAGAGTACAGGAAAGGAGGTTGACATCTGATGATCTGAGGCGGCAAGATGGGGAGTGACATTTGAGGAGGTCGGTCAGGTATGAGGAGGCGAGGTTATTGAGGGCTTTGAGCAGGATCTTGAAGTGGATTCTGTGCTGTATGGGGAGCCAGTAGAGGTGCTGAAGGATGGGTGTGATGTGGGCTCTGGAGTGGGAGTGGGTGAGTAACTGGGCATCTGAATTCTGGACATATTGGAGTTTTTTGAGGTCAGTGGAGGGAAGGCCGTAAAGGATGCTGTTGCAGTAGACGAGTCGGGAGGTTATGAAGGCGTGGATGAGGGTTTCTGCAGTAGAGGAGGAGAGAGAAGATCTGAGCCGTGCAATGTTGTGGAGGTGAAAAAAGGATGTTTTGGTGATGTTTCTGATGTGTGGATTGAAGGAAAGGGTTGGGTCGAGGATGATGCCAAGGTTATGGACTACTGGGGAAGGTGTGACTGTGGTTGTCGATGCTTAGTGAGAAGTTCTTGGTGGAGTTGTAGTACTGGGGCATTTTCGCCTTTAAAGGACAGGACAGCTGAAGAGAGACATGAAATGTGGGGAGCAGAGAGCATGGGAGGACATGCAGTAAATGGTAAAGGCTGGAATCGAACCTGTGACCTCTGCGACGAGGGCTGTAGTCTCTGTGTATGGTGGGGCGCTGGCCAACGGCGCCCTGAAACCAATACTTTTTAAAGAAATGTATATAAGAAGATAAATACATAACTTAATCCTAGACATAAACTGAATCTACAACATTGAGTCACAGTGGTCCAAGACTCCCATAATCAAAGGAAGTATTATTTTATTGTACACAATATGCAAACATGTCACATGTTGATATCAGAAAAGCTTTGACATCATGTTCTGCCAGCTGAGGTTGCTTTGCACGTTTCCTCAGCGTGTTCGGCCTCATATTACACGATGTATTACGATCAATATATACTAATGCGACAAGAAATCCTACTGCAGTGTTTGCATTTCAGGTGTTAAGTAATGCTGTGCACAGCAGCTCTGCTCTAAATTCAAGGCTGTGTGTAATACGTGTACTGGGTTGACACAGGCTTGGGTTTCGCCTGCACTGAATCATAAATGACACAGCCCGCATGGCATTACCTCATCATATCTTATCAGAGAAGTGTCGTTGGAAGACCTTCTCAATGCTGACTCACAAACACAGTTATGAGAGCTCTCGCAAACTCACTGATTTCTTGTGCTTACTTTGTTTGTGTGTGTGTGTGTGTGTGTTTGGTTCCTCAGACCTCCTGGTGGACATGCTGGGAGTCATGGCCAGTTACAGCATCACAGTCAAGGAGCTGAAGCTGCTCTTCAGTATGCTGAGGGGAGACAACGGCATCTGGGTAAGTTTGTGGACGCAATAAGATATCACTGACATTATTTGATGCTTAAATTCTGTGTGTGTGTGTGTGTGTGTATCTCTGGGTATTGTTGGCAATAAGACAACCTTTATGTTATTGCTTAAAGGACACACACACATCCCTCTGTGCTTTGCTGGTGCAGGGCAGAATACAGTATCGTTAAATATTTTATTGCTTTTAAATTGAGCAGTAAGTTGGTATTTGAAATCAATTAACATCTCTTACTGGGTATTAAATGCAGTTTTTGTATTACATTGAAAGTCTGTATGAAAGAACTTCAATGTAGACCTCCTCCTCATAGCAGCATACTTCCATGCATAAGAACACATCTGTGGTTTTCTCTGGTCTGTTTTGTCTTTCTTTATTTATCATGCTATATTTCATCACAGATGCATTCACTGAAGCAACAAGTGAGATGAGCGCAAGTAGCAAAGACATTTCAACACGGCTTTGAAGTCCTTTTTAACTCAGAAAGCTGTGGCAGAGATCAGCCGGTGTTTTGGTTTAAACAGTGACCCTGTTAACTGCCGACTTTCAGATGAATGCGTCCCTCATAAACGTCTTTAGACCATCATTAAATATCTGATGAGGATATTTTGAAATATTAATAAAAACTAAACTAGTTTGCATTCCCAGGAACTCCATCTGTGTTTCAACAGCTGTGTAAACTCCACAAACACTGACACGTTCAGCTGAAGGTCTCCAGTTTACAGGGTCACTTTTAAAACCGTAACACCAGGAGAGACGCATTCGCGGTGGGCTGAGAGAAGACTGCTGTTACAAGCTGCTAAATCAAGAGAATCACAGCTTCTTCTTTTGAAAAGTACACACACATACGAAAAAAGATAGAACAAATTGAAGAAAGAGAAATCAAGTGAATCACGGCGGGCGGAATAAAAACACAGCCGTTAATCTACCAATCAGACACATTCAGCATTGCAGGCCCTGCCCCCCTGAAAGCCGCAGGACCTTAGAAAAGTACTACCCCCTAGCAGGGGCTTTTTAGGGGGGGAGATGATCTACCCCTGAACTAAATTTAGACCCTGGGTCCACCGTAGAAACGCACATAGTTCCGGGGTAAAGTTCCCCCTGTCGAAAAACGCCTTTATTCATTCATTCATTCCCTCTAATAACACAATGCTTTATATAACAGTTAAATTTAACGCCTCATTTCAATCTAGAAAAAACACACGATTGTCTAATTATAGTGTCATCATCATAACATTGCTTTATCTCTGAATATCAAACGTTTTTCAATCAAAATAGACCAAAACTGACGCCTTCATTTATTTTCCTGGTGTGCCAGTACTCTAATATTAATGGCTGTGGGAGCTAAATTTGTTGCAGTAGATTAATTATACAGCATTTGTTTGTGTCATTAGTCTGGATGTGACTTAATGGGATGGCCGTGCTAATAACCCAGAATAAAGGATGGGTGTATATTTATCTGTGTGTGTCTATGTTTAGATTGATTTGTGAGTGTAAGTCAAGAGAAGGGCATTTAGCATATGTTTTATGTTTGTCTCCTCCTGTAATTAGTTGTAAATGCAGCAGAGGTTTACCTGTGTTATTTCTGTGAGAGTGATGGAACCATGATGCAAACAGACAAATAGTGACAGCCAAATCATCTGTGAAGGTGAAAACTGCAAAAATAGGCCATGATCTCAATATTGCTTTCCTCCAGGTGAATCCCTCTGTGCCGTGTACCCTGCAGCGTCTCCATTAAGAACCACCGAGCAGCTCCACATGAGTAAACACCGAGCTCCAGAGCTCTTCATCTTAAGAAACAGAGTTGGTGTGCTCAATCAAAAATACAAAAGACATTAGAGACAGTCGCTGGAAATACAAAAATGTGGTGGTGTGAGTTTCAGAAACTGAGGAAATTGGAGAGACAGAGCATGGCTGTAAAATGTAAACATACACGCCACGCTGCTGCGTCACTGAAACACCAGCATATAGGTCGAGAACAAGCTGCAACCTCCAACCGCAAAAATTGAAGCCAGCTCACATGAACTAACTGTTCATGTGATGTTAAAAGATCTTTGTAGCCAATAACAATTTTGTATTTAATCACAGGTTGTATAAAAAATTAGACGAAGCCACTTTGCATGGTTTTTCTCAACTATACTCTCGTGTGTTTTTGGCTTTTGCCATGTTGATTTCTTGAACCACTTTCAGCCAAATGTCTCTTGCAAATGCCATTTTTTCATTGAAGACATACTGTACTCATATATGTATATATAACTTCAACAAACCTTCTCCAAGGATAGAGTTTTTTTTCCACAAGTATGTTTTTCCCAAGCGACAACCTTCGGTCTAAAAATATGAGTCCAATGCGGAATTGTTATAAACTGCAGTTCATTGAGTGTCCACTTGAGGCTAGCACCAGAAGTACCAGAAACCACATACACACCCATTCAAAAAAGCTGATCTTTACAGCAGAAATAAACATGTTTACAGCCTGGTACAAAAAAACGAGTGTAGTCTGGATAGCTAATTCCTTGATTGGCACACACTGTACGGGGGGTGAATTTTTTCATAACACGGCAATTCCAAAGATATTAAGATTACGAGTCTTCCAATGAGAGGCACAGCTGACTTGATTTACAGGCGGGAACACTGTAGCTGTTGGCTAGGAGGCTCAAAGCCTGCCTCTTTATGTCACACTCGGTTCAAGGATTCAAGGTTTTTTATTGTCATACCAACACAAGCAGTCACATGATATGGAACAGAATTTGGATTCTCAGGTCCCGTATGAAGCCACAAAGAACACACAATTTAAAAAGTAATAAATATCAAAAAATATAAATACAAATATAAATAATGTGCATGGACTGATTGAGTTGTTATGTCATAATGCAGTTAAATGTGCAAATATACAATGTGCAAGTTTTGAGCTAGTCCGTTGTATTGTACTGTTGGTATCGGAGTCTGTGGGAGCGGCCGAGATTACAGAGCACCACCAGAGTTCAGCAGTCTTACGGCCTCAGGAAAGAAGCTGTTCCTCATTCTGGTGGTTCTGCTTTTGATGCTTCACAGCCTCCTGCTGCGATAGAAGTTGTGTTGAGTTCAACATTTCCAATATGGCTGCCGCCAATGCCTGGCCTCAAAAAAAGCGCTTCATAAACAGATGCGTGACGTCACGGATACTACGTCCATTATTTACACAGTCTATGGTCGAGACAGGCGCTTGCCAGTTCCCGCTACTAGCAGCACCTCGTCCTGGTGCTGGTTAACGCGGCCGCCGCTTGATTACGAATAATCGCCGAGTATGTCTGGGATTATTGAATCGCATTAAGCAACACTGTCTCCTCATGTGAAACTTTCTTAACTCAGCAAAGAAATAATATCTCTTGTACCAGATATTGTGAACACTTTCGTTGGATGAGTTTTTTTTATCAGTGGGTGTAGGAATGTTATTGAAAAAGAGCTGAATTGAAATGATTTCAGTTTGTGAAGGACTCACTGCATGAGTAGATTAGTATCTCAAAATCTGAAAAATGTTGAGTCTCCTTGAAAAATAATCTAAGTCACACTGTCAGGACTGTCGAAACTAAAAAGCCTTTAAAGCAAACTTTAACAGGGCATTTCAATGTTTTGCCCTTTAACATCAGCATAACTGTGTTATCCTTTTAAGTACATAACTTTTGTACACATTTGGCCTGAGTGATCTGATGACTTTGGTTTGAAGAGTGAGGGGAGATTTAAACCATGTTGCTGATTCATGCTTACGTTTAATGCCAGTTTCTCTTGAGTTCCCTGTTAATGAGATGAATTCAGGATTGGAGAGTCGAGAGTGCTTAACACAAATTCCACTTACAAACCTACCTGTTCGTCTCATTCCTACGTCTCTAGCTCCCTGATTAGCCCAGATTCCCTGGTTTGCATGATGGGATAGTTATGTCTGACTCAACCTAGTGAGGTGTGCCGGCTGTATAGTAGCCGCCGCTCTCCAGTAGTTCAGTCAATACCCCCTCGCTGCTTCTCGTCAATCTATCTTCCACTCAGGCTCCAGGGCGACGGCCATCAACAACCCCTGGTCCGTGGTCTACAGCAGCGCCATCATCCATCCCCTCAGCCGCTCTCTTAGAGCCTCCTCCATCCAGTAGCTATCACTACCTCATCCACCTCGCCCCTATTTCCCTGTCTCCTGTAATTCCTCCTCCCCCGGCAGCCCCCCTCCAGAGACAGATCGATTAAGGGTTGCCATGGTATTGATGAGGTGTTGTCGGGGGAAGGCTGAGGTGATTGAAGAGTTATTGATCCCGGGAGGTTGTGGTTAAGATGTGATGTCACACCATGTTTATTTTAATAGTCTCCCCCCCCTCTGCTGTGCTGCTGATTGCCGGCATCCTTCACACTGTAATGACAATCAATTTTTTTTCTATCCTTCCTTCCTTCCTTCCTTTCTTCTTCCCTTCCTTCTCATCCTGCCTCCTACAGCCGAGACATGCTATCAAGCTCCTGTCAGTGTTGAACCAGATGCCACAGAGACACGGTCCTGATACCTTCTTCAACTTTCCAGGACGGAGTGCAGCGGTGAGTCTGACGAAGATAACACACACACACACACATCCTACAGACATTTGATCAATTTATGTTGCACTTGTTTTCCTTGATGCTATTCTTTCTTAGACGGTAATTCATCACAACAGTGCATAGATATGAAAAGTTAATTCTTCAGTGCAGAACTCTCAGTTTTTGTCCTTATTTTGCAAGATAGTCTAGCTGCAGACCTCCGCTGTCAGGCCCTTACTTCTGCAGACCCCCCCCCCCGTTAACCACAATAAAGGCCAGAAATGCATGCAAAAAGTTTCAAAATAAAACTAGTTGAACTTCCTGTTTTACATTTCAGTCTTTTTTTTTTACCCTTATAATGTATGCAAGATATTTATAATAATAATAATAACTTTATTTATATAGCACCTTTAAAAACAAATGTTTACAAAGTGCTTTGAGAAACAAAGCATGGTTCGAATAACAAAGTAAACCTTTTGACAGACAGGGAGGAGATATTTCTAACAATGCAAAACAGAAAACAACGTGAGGTTAAAAAGAATGCACGTAAATTAAACAGAATGAAGTGGTGTGACAGTAGACCAATAAATGAGTGTTTATCAGAATCAGAATTAGAATCAGTAATACTTTATTTATCCTTGTTGGAAATTCAGTTGTTGCAGAATGTTCTTATACACAGTGTGAAAAAGTCAAAATATCAATAGAAACAAGGAATAAAATAACATATATATACAAATTAAGTTATATAAATTGGATTAATAACGAGTATATACAGAAACGCAGAATAGTTACAGTTCACCATGTACAAAAGCACTGGGAATGAAGTTATTGTATACAGGATGTTAAAGTGGCAGGGATATTGTACAGTGTATTGCATGTTATTGCACAGAGTACAGAATATAATTCAGTCATCAGAGGGAGGAGTAATTAAATTACATTTTTAATTAGTAATTTAGGAGTTTTTTCAAGGATAAATAAAATAAATAAATAAAGATAAATAAATAAAAATGGATAAGTAAATAAAAGCATTTAAAGGACAATACAAGAGGTTTTCAGAATGAGAGGACGATATTAGAAAAAGTGAAAAGGATACATTAGGAACATTAAAATAATAAATTAAATAAAAAAATAAAAATAAATGTAAACAATAAATAATCAAATAACATAATCAAATACAATTTTAAACAATTAATTAATTGGATAAAAGCTAAAATTAATAATAAAATAGAAGTAAAAGCGGTTAGAAGGAATTCAAGTCTTTAAAATGGTTTTAAAAAGAGATTTAAAATATTTAGAATAAAAGAAAATCCAGTGTTCACTTCTGGTTTAACATCTTAGTAATTTATTGAGATTACTCAACACCATGTTTAACTTACACTTGCTACAGATTTATAAAGTGAGAATGGAAAATTAACTCTTTTTGTGCCCCCTGTTAACAAAGCAGTGTTTCTTTTATTTTGCTTACTGGCCCTGTACATGCTTAGGTAGTATTTCTGCTTGTTCAACATTTGAAATGATCACATATTGTGAGTATATGCTGTGGAAAATGTAAAAAACTAAAGTCTGTGTCTTTATCGTACTGCAAATCCTCTCAATCTGATTCTTCTCCACCATTTGGCAATACTAACTTACAGGCTTTTAAAGGATAAAAATAAAAACAGTCAGTCTTTTTAGGTCATCAATAGCTGGCGCTCTGGTTTGTAGGTCATATAGTAGCATCACTGTTATTTTCAGTCTGTTTCATAACCAGCTGAAAACTCCTCACAGGAGCTTTAGGGCGAGGTAATGATTGACTGATTGACATATTGATCACTAAACGTTGGTGTGAGTTAAAGTGTTGTGCGTATCTTCCCCCTTAGGCCATAGCTTTGCCGCCAATTGCCAAATGGCCTTACCAGAATGGATTCACCATCAACACCTGGTTCAGACAGGATCCACTCAACAACATCAACGTGGACAAAGACAAACCGTACCTCTATTGGTAAGTAGCTCGCCATTTTTACTTCACAGAGAGGAGACACTGAGACTGAAGTCAGCTCAGCATTGTCAGGGTTTTCCACTTGAAGATACATCTTTCTGATTTGTTATTTGACCCAATGGCAATTTGTTGAGACAGAGGAGTTTCACTGCAGCAAAATAATCCCAAAATATTAATAGTAAATGTAAGTTTTGTACGTTTCTTCAATATCACATAGGACGATTTTGTTGGTCTTCTAGCAGTCAAAGCAAATAAGGTTGTAAAAGATGCATAAACACCTGTGTCCCTGTTTAAAGTACTCATTTATGCAGCACAGCTTTAAGAACTTTTACTCTGAAATGAGATTTAATTATTGTTTACGGTACAAACTGTGTCTTGCTTCTGCTATTACTATTGATCCGAGCTAAGGAAAGTGCACAGCTGAATAACCCAGGTTCAGGTCTGCTCCTTCTGTGTGTCAAAAGGCATTCTGGTTAGAGTAAGAAGAAACTAACTTAAGTGAACAGAAATGATGCAGGTTGTGGGAGAGTGCACAACACTTAATCAGAGTGTGAGGGAGCACTCGGTGGACTGCAGACTTTTGCTCTGGTCTAATAATCCTCCACATTAGCTGTCAACAGGGTACAGGGCAGGTGATTGAATACCTGTGTGCTGGTAGTTGTGCCTTCTGGTGGATTCTTGGATTTTTAAGAGGCTTTTCCATTAGCATACAATCTGTTAATTGTTGGAGCATGAATGTGTACAGCAGATTTTAGGTGTCTGTTTTAATGATATGTCAAAAACTGAAAGCTTAGCCTGAGGATGGAGCCAAAACAACAGTCACTGGATACGCAGAATCTTCACGTGCAACATTATTTTTTTTGTCAATCATGTTTTCTGATAAGTAACAATTATTTTAAGTAATTAAGTAATGCTTTTTTACTCAGTATACATGCTGTCACATCAACACAAGCTTGGGAAGTATAGTTTTCGTCCAGGGCTTCCAAGCAGCGGCTGATTTCCCTTGCTATAGGTAGGGGAGGCAGACCTAACCTGTCGTAGCTTCTCGTTGGCCTTTTTGCCTTTATTTTGACAGCACAGCTTGAGAGAGACAAGATATATGAGCAGGGAGCGGGGGGGACTGACATGCACATAATGGTGTCAGGATCGGGAATCAATGCAGTGCAACAAGGACCGCAGCCTCTGCACATAAGGCACCAGCTCCACCAACAACCCAAAACAGCTCGTGCTTCTTTGTTCTGACTATAGATTGTATAATAAATGGACGTAGCAACTGTTACGCCACCCATCTGTTTCTGAAGCCCTGTTTTTGAAGCAGATTGTTGGTGGGTAATGCTGAACTCAACCTCACGTCTGTCAAGCTAGTGTGAGGTAAAGAGGCGGGCTTTGAGCCTCCTAGCAAACAGCTACAGTGTTCCCGCTTGTCAGTTAAGTCAGTCATGTCTTTAAATGCGCAAAACTTGTCATCTTAATATCTTGTGAACTGTCGAGTTCAAGAGAAATGAGCTCTTCAGACTGAAGCCGTTTTTTGAACCAGGCTGTAAACACGTTTATTTCTGCTGTAAAGATCGTCTTCTTTGAATGGGTATGTATGTGGTTTCCGGTGTTTCTGCAGCCAGCCTCTAGTGGACGCTCAATGAACTGCAGTTTATAACACTTTGGCATGGGCTTCATATTTTGAGAACAGAGGTTGCCGCTTGGTTCTAACTCGTCTTCCTTGGAGCCTAAGATAGCAGTTCATTATTGTAACATAGGCACTAGGGATGACCACAATTAATCGATTATCGATTAATTGCTTGTTAAGAAATTACTCGAAACACACATTTTTGTTATCAATTTTCCGTCACGTGGAACAAACATCATGTGGTCTCATATTACACTCATCTATCAGGGAGGTGTTTTAAGTTTAAAGCATGTTTCGATGTGAATCAGCTGTTAAAGGTGTTGCGCACAGCGGAGATGCTCAGCTGGCGGCTGCGGCTGTGCGTCAGGTCTCCACGTGTGCTTTTTAAAAGAGGATCAATACAAAACTGCTGCCAACAACAACACGGGCACAAAGGTTGACAGCTTTAAACAGGACATTTCCCACCTTTGGATACGAAGGCAACAGACAGGTGGGAAATTCTGGTATGCTATGTTTGCAGAGCAGCAACATCAGAGCCGTCTGAGCTTTTCTCCAGCGGGACTGATTATGACCCGGTTGCGCTCCTGGCTGACACCTGACCGTGTACACATGTTTATTTTTCTCAATAAGAACGAGTAGACAGAAAACTGGACACTGGGAGTCTGAAGTACTTTTCTCTTAGTACTCTCAGCCTTCACTTTATAAGATTATGTCCGCGTAGAATATTTTAATGAGCCTGATCGTTGATATTCTGCGTGTCAAACATGTACCCGTATTCAATCCCGTCAGTTCTATGCATTTTGTTGCTGTAGAAAATATAATTTAGGGGGAAAACAACCTATTTGGCATAGTTTTTGACGTAAGAATAATAATGTTATTTTTTATCAATTAATCGATAATTGATCTTTAACATTTCCAAAAATCGATCACGGAAAATACTTAAAATGTACATCCCTAATAGGCACGCAACAGTAATTAAACACAAACACAAAAAACTCCTGGGGCGCTGATGGCCTACCATAAAACAATAAGAAACACTAAATATGTGACAAATCCTTCAGAAAGGTCCTGCTGCCTTTCTGGTAGAGGTCGGTTTTACTCCCCACGTCTGCAGATTTGAAGATCTAGTGGATGATTTTTATTTATCATGGATAAGTGCTAGCGCTAGTTAGCATAGCCACATAGCTACATGTTTGTAGCTTTGTACCAAGACACACGTCTACATACTGACAAATAAAACAACAAGAAACACAAAATCTGTGACCAATCCTTCAGAAAGGTCCTGCTACAGGCGCCTCTCCGTCAGGATCAGATTCAGAGGGTTGAAGTAGCGTGGTCTGCTAGCAGCCGTGTATATTCAGCCAACATGTAAACATTAGATCAACGTGCTGGAGAGCTGAGGCCACATCCACTTCCTGAGGGGGCGTGGTCAGAGAGAAAACAGAGTGTTCTGAGGACTGCTGAAGAAGAGGGTTCTTCAGGCATGCCAAAATCTGATTTCAAAGTGTTTTTTTCAGCATAAACTTTAAAGACATGTTTTGGGGACCTCTTAGACCAATATATATTGATGAAAAAAGCATGATATGTCACCTTTAATATTAAGCAAGTTATTCAATGAAAACATATTCAAACTGTGGGTTTTTTACATTTCTGGAGTCTTAATGTTCTCAGCCAGTAGGTTTCAAACAACACTGATAGAGATGAAAACATGTCCGAACCCACGTCACAGATACGCATAACTCTGCCTCTCTTGAGGTGAAGAAAATAAGGGCAACAAATCTTAATTCTAACATATTTGTGTCCAGAACTCCTGGGAGAGCACCTGATGTAAAATATTTAGCCCATCAGACTGAATAACAGCGACAGGAAGTTAATAGATAAACAGATAATGAATTAGATGATAATTCTAAATGTCAGGCAGTCCATTAAGGGTGTGCTGGCGGTGGATGCCTCTGCTCATCGTGCAGCTCCGGACTTCCCCGGCCTCCACGTTAGCGTTATAAGAGCAAGCCGTTAGCCACTATGAAGCTTCATTAGCTTTGACCTTTTATTTAATTGAACTCTTTTACTCCTCTGCTTGGCATCTTCCCACCACCTCTCCAGTCCGTCACGCTAACCAGCAGCGTCTCCCCCTCACCTCTCCGCCCCTAACATATTCACACTCCGGTTCGTTATGCACAGGTTTTGCTAAAAAATTAGTAAGCATGACATGAATGCTCGCGCCTTTGGATACCATCAAGACGTCAGTACATTATCTTGTTTCCATAGTAACTTTTTGTCAGGTTGCCATTGTGTGAGGGGATCTGGAGGAGGAGGGGGCACTCTCCTCCTTTGGCCCAGGTCTTATCATCCCCCCCCAGACACATCTGCTACTCCAGCCGCCTGTCTGATACAGGCCTTCACAGCTGAATGAAGGCCGTGATAACACACTATATGCACTCCTAACATATAGCAGGGATTCACTTGAGAGGGATTTATCTCTGCTTTCTGGCTCTGCTATGTGTGTGTGTGTGTGTGTGAGTGTGATCCTTCTGGGACTGTTTTAGAAGTGAAATATGTCTCATTTCGTGAAGAAGCTTCGCTTTGAGACTTGGTTTTATGTGGCGGTTATGAGAGAAGGAAGAGGAATATTATAGGGAGAGATGTAAGGGAAGGGGATTAGGAATGTTTTTCCTCAAACCTGTGATGTGGGACCCCTGGTGCTGCTGCAAAGAAAAAAAATACATCTTCTCTGCTTGTAAAAAATCCTGCTTTTGTGACTGGTGTTGGCTTAAATGATGCAATATGTGAAAGGTGTCCCACAGATACTTCACCTGGCAGGATTTCTTTCTTTGCTCTCTTATTGATGAAAAAGGTTTGAATTCTCTCAGCGACAGCTCTTTGCAGTTGTAGTGGTACTTTTCAGAAGCACAAACACTCTATTATTAACTCAACTCAAAGCATAGCACATCTAACAAGCGTTTGCTTTTTGTTTTAGTTAATATCCTTTTAAAAATGTCTTTCTGTTTCACTTAAATCAAATGAAACTCTGTGGTGAACATATCATTTAGTCACTCAGTCACCCACATTTTCTTCTTTTCGCTGAGAAGCACCATAATTAGTTTTAATTTAGAGCTATCATGTTTGAACTGAAGAGTTATTTCCAAACACAGATTTAGAGTCTGAATCTCTTTCTTTGGTTCTCCTGCAGTTTTCGCACCAGTAAAGGAATTGGTTACTCTGCACACTTTGTGGGAAACTGTCTCATCGTGACATCATTGAAGTCGAAAGGAAAAGGCTTTCAGCACTGTGTGAAATACGATTTCCAGCCCCGCAAGGTAAGAATCACAAACACACACACACACACACACACACACACACATATATAGGCACACATAATGCAACCAAGAAATTCAATTTAGCCAGTGTTAGGCTGCGTTTTGTAATCCTGTGCCACTTGTTACATGAGACAGCATGCCGCTGTCTTGTATCCATCCTTGCACTCACTTGGAGTGTTGATAAGGTCTGTCAATTAAGACCAGCACACTGCCCCTGTACCGCACTGTCAGCATTCTGTGTCCATCCTGCACACACACACACACACACACACTCACACACACAATCACGAACACACACTCACTTGATGAGATGGCCTTCTGCAGTATTTGCTGACCCAGTGGAATCCCTGCACTGCCTAACAAAGTTCCCAGTGGTTCCATTTGATCAATTTACAAGTCACCATGTCTCACAGCGTTTTGTCCACCCTGTGCATGTGCTAGTGTGTGTGTGTGGGTGTGTGTGTGTGTGTATTGTCCACTCCACAGCTATGCATACACCAGCAGAAATTCCAGTTTCTCCTCCTCCTCTGACCGCAGTCCACCCTCCCCCCTCTGGGACCTCCATGTATCATCTCCAGGGAGGGATCTATAAAACCTAACTCATGGACACAAATGCACATCACTAATAATAATGGTATCACAAAGACAGAGGAGATAGATTTGAATGAAAATTATGGTTATTGACTGATGTTAACACATTGTTATTTTCTATGTTAGCCAACATTCTGGAGATCTCATGCCTCTAGCGGAAGCTTTGAAAAGACATACATTTTTACCAAAAATACAGAAGTTAAAAGAAAAGAATCTTGCACAGCTGGAGGCCCTTATCAATGATCCCCAAAAGTAGAGGTTCATTAAATGTCTTAAATTTTTCTGACCAAAACAGCCAAATATTCCCCTCATTGTAAGTAGTTACTGTTGAAAATGTCATGATGCCTTTTTTTCAGTAGGCCATCATTGCCTGGTCTGTTTGCTCTTGAAAGTCATTTAAAGACATTGGTTTCAATTTGGATCCGATTCACAGCCACTCAAAAACTTCTCACAGGAGCTTTAAATAAAGGTTAGATAAGAAAGTAAAAAAGTACAAAGATGCAAACAATCTGACAAAGCTCCAAGAAGTCTGCATCACAGCGATGTTCTCATTACTGTTTTTTGATTGGCATGCATGGGGGTGTGTTTAACAGGTAAAAACTACCACTTCATTTAAAACAGGTTGCTAGTAAGATCAGTTAAATACAAATTATAAGGAAGGATATTTAAAATAAGAGTTTATGCTAAATGTTGGTATTTGGAGGAGTGAGTTAGAGAGTTAAACTAAAGTAACTAACTCTAAAACTACTGTTAAAGGTGACATATCATGCAAAATTGACTTTTTAATGGTTCTTTACCTGAAATATGTGTCCCTGGCATGTCTACAAACCCCCAGAGAATAAAAAAAATCCATTCTGCCCCTGTTTTGATTTCTACACCTTTCTGTAAATGTGTGTGAAACGAGCCGTTTCAGACTTCCGTGTTTTTGTTACGTAACAACAATATCCGGTCTGTCACGGAGTCAGAGCTCGGAGCTTGTTCAGCCCATAGACTGTATAAAATAATACTGAATCCCTCCTCCGTTTTTCATTACCTGCACAAATGTGTGCTAACAAGGAGCTTAGGAGGGAGGCATGCTAGTTGTAGGCTGTCTTAATGAACACAAAGGTCGGTTTTACTCCCCACGTCTGCAGATTTGAAGATCTAGTGGATGATTTTTATTTGTCATGGATAAGTGCTAGCGCTAGTTAGCATAGCCACATAGCTATATGTTCATAGCTGTAGCTGTAGCTGTAGCTGTAGCTGTGTACCAAGACACACGTCGACATACTGACAAATAAAACAACAAGAAACACTAAATCTGTGACCAATCCTTCAGAAAAGGTCCCGCTGCCTTTCTGGCAGAGGTCGGTTTTACTCCCCACGTCTGCAGATTTGAAGATCTAGTGGATGATTTTTATTTATCATGGATAAGTGCTAGCGCTAGTTAGCATAGCCACATAGCTACATGTTCGTAGCTGTGTACCAAGACACACGTCTACATATTGACAAATAAAACAACAAGAAACACTAAATCTATGACCAATCGTCCAGAAAGGTCCTGCTACAGGCGCCTCTCCGTCAGGATCAGATTCAGAGGGTTGAAGTAACGCGATCTCTGAGCAGCCGTGTATATTCAGCCAACATGTAAACATTAGATCAACGTGCTGGAGAGCCGAGGCACATCCACTTCCTGAGGGGGCGTGGTCAGAGGGAAAACAGAGTGTTCTGAGGAGGACTGAAGAAGAGGACTTTTCAGGCATGCCAAAATCTGATTTCAAAGTGTTTTTTTGAGCATAAACTTTAAAGACATGTTTTGGGGACCTCTTAGACCAATATATATTGATGAAAAAAGCGTGATATGTCCCCTTTAAATAAAGGTTAGATAAGAAAGTAAAAAGTACAAAAATGCAAACAATCTGTCAAAGCTCCAAGAAGTCTGCATCACAGCGATGTTCTCATTACTGTTTTTTGATTGGCATGCATGGGGGTGTGTTTAACAGGTAAAAACTACCACTGCATTTAAAACAGGTCGCTAGTAAGATCAGTTGAATAAAAATTATAAGGAAGGATATTTAAAATAAGAGTTTATGCTAAATGTTGGTATTTGGAGGAGTGAGTTAGAGAGTTAAACTTAAGTAACTAACTCTAAAACTACTGTTAAAGGTGACATATCATGCAAAATTGACTTTTTAATGGTTCTCTACCTGAAATATGTGTCCCTGGCATGTCTACAAACCCCCAGAGAATAAAAAAAATCCATTCTGCCCCTGTTCTGATTTCTACACCTTTCTGTTAATGTGTGTGAAACGAGCCGTTTCAGACTTCCGTGTTATTGTTACGTAACAACAATATCCGGTCTGTCACGGAGTCAGAGCTCGGAGCTTGTTCAGCCCATAGACTGTATAAAATAAAACTGAATCCCTCCTCTGTTTTTCATTACCTGCACAAATGTGTGCTAACAAGGAGCTTAGGAGGGAGGCATGCTAGTTGTAGGCTGTCTTAATGAACACAAAGGTCGGTTTTACTCCCCACGTCTGCAGATTTGAAGATCTAGTGGAGGATTTTTATGTATCATGGATAAGTGCTAGCGCTAGTTAGCATAGCTACATGTCGTAGCTGTAGCTGTGTACCAAGACACACGTCTACACACTGACAAATAAAACAACAAGAAACACAGAATCTGTGACCAATCCTTCAGAAAAGGTCCCGCTGCCTTTCTGGTAGAGGTCGGTTTTACTCCCCACGTCTGCAGATTTGAAGATCTAGTGGATGATTTTTATTTGTCATGGATAAGTGCTAGCGCTAGTTAGCATAGCCACATAGTTACATGTTCGTAGCTGTGTACCAAGACACACGTCTATATACTGATAAATACTGATAAATAAAACAACAAGAAACACTAAATCTGTGACCAATCCTTCAGAAAGGTCCTGCTGCAGGCGCCTCTCCGTCAGGATCAGATTCTGGATCAGATTCAGAGGGTTGAAGTAACGCGATCTCTGGGCAGCCGTGTATATTCAGCTGACATGTAAACATTAGATCAACGTGCTGGAGAGCCGAGGCACATCCACTTCCTGAGGGGGCGTGGTCAGAGAGAAAACAGACTGTTCTGAGGAGGACTGAAGAAGAGGGCTTTTCAGGCAGACCAAAATCTGATTTCAAAGTGTTTTTTTGAGCATAAACTTTAAAGACATGTTTTGGTGACCTCTTAGACCAATATATATTGATGAAAAAAGCGTGATATGTCACCTTTAAACCTCCAGCTGTTGAAGCTTTTATTGTGAAAGAGCTTTTTTGAATTGCTGGCATGTTTTTTTTTCTTCACTTTTTTAAGTTTGTTTTGTAACAAATATATAACAAACAATACAGAATACATAAGACAGACAGGGTCATCATGAGTGAGGTCAAATGTTTGACATGATATCACAATAAGGGACAGAAATAATAAATAGTGGCATGGTGAGCTGTCTCACTCAATGACTAAGTGTCCGAGAATTTATTTTAAATCCTTAAGGTTCTGTTAGTTCAAGAGTGTCCACAGGAGAAAGAGACAAGACCTTTTCCACAGCAGAATACATGTAGAATATAGACATCTTTGCATGTGTTTTAAATTGTATTTGTATTGTTTTCATGTTGATGTGTGTGAATGTTTTGTCTTGATGTCCTTTGTGTGGACTATTGTAAGAGGAGGTGGTCCTGCGGTGATGAGGATGTGATGTAAATACATATAAAACATATGCATACACTTGGCCTCGAACAGGGAGTGTGCAGAATAATGTATTAAAGCAACACAAGCAAAATCTATTTCTTTAATTTCACCATGAATGTGTTATTTTTGTGTTTCTTCCTCTCATCTTTCTCTGCTCTTGTTTCCTGTGTTTTCCAGTGGTACATGATCAGCATCGTCCACATCTACAACCGCTGGAGGAACTCAGAGATCCGTTGCTATGTCAACGGTCAGCTGGTCTCATACGGGGATATGGCCTGGCACGTCAACACCAATGATGTAAGATGGAGGGACAGAGATGTTGTGTTATTATGTGTGCTGACATTTGGAAGGGTAAAAATGCCAGAAAAAACACACGAGGCATCAACAACACGTCATATACTCAGAGACAGTGAAGCTGCTGATCTTAGTACTCTGAATCCTCTTTCTAAAAATTAATTTTCTGGGAGTCACATGTTGCTTTCTATGAAGGTTTGCCCCCAAACAAAGCCACCTTCACCAGCTTTAGAAATCCAGTATTGCTCTGGCTCCACTTCCTCTTCCCTCCTACTGTGATATTGGCAAACGTTTGAGGTTCGCCCTCTGCATTCGTCAGCTGGGGCAGAGTTGCCCTTGGGCCGCGTTCCAGCACAGCTCGCCCAAACTCCAGCTTCAAACTTTTCCATTTAGCTGGGGACAGGTACCCTGACCTTACAGTGGCAGCAGAGCCTCCATTACACTTCCTTCCGGGTCGCCTCTGAGCGTTGCAGCAGTTACCCTGAGCAGGTGTTGGTCTCTGCAAGGAATATCTTAGCCTTGGGGTAAAGTGTCTTTTAGTTCTTGTGACTCAGTAAAAGGTTCATGAGCGAAAGAGCAGGTCTCAAAATGTGTTGATGCTATCAGGGGTTTGTATTTTCCCAAAGGCCAAAGATAAAACTTATCCCATCATGTTTCAGAAGCAGAAAATTGAAGATCTCATTGTGATAAAGGGTGTCAGAGAAGGGGACAGAGAAGATGAAAGGGGAGGGGACATAAAGAACCTAATAGCAGGTGATAACGAAAGTTGTAACAAGCGAGCATCAGAAGTTGGGTCTGTTTTTCCACCATCTTTTGTGTTCATCTCTGCAGAAACTATGAACTTATGACCAGAGCTTCAAAATGAATAATTTAACAAGATGTTTAAAAATGTGGAGCTCAAAACAGACAGGGAGGAACTGTGGCTGGTGTACCGAAGACTCAAGGAAGCCAGACTTAGTTTATTAACAAAAAGAAAAGGACACTGGTATCGTTCTGAAATGTAAAATATTTCAATTAAGCTGATAACTTGTGTTTGTGCTTTTTTCCTCAGAGCTATGATAAGTGTTTCCTGGGTTCATCGGAGACAGCGGACGCTAACAGGGTGTTTTGTGGTCAGCTGGGAGCCATTTACGTTTTCAGTGAAGCTCTCAACCCAGCTCAGATCTTTGCCATCCACCAGCTCGGCCCAGGATACAAGGTGAGACAGCAGCTACCTACTGTACAACTTTATCACTCTCTGTCCTGTATTTCCATGCACACTTTACAGCCCATCAATGGCGAGCAAAAACCTGGCAGGCTGAATATCCAGGCAACCCAAAAAGTATTGCATCGTCAGTTTTTCTAACGCCACCTTTGCCCAATTCACAGCGTAAGCTCCAAGAAGATTTTTCCATCCATCAATCTGAAGCTGTCAATCTCAGATTTAGCCTTTACTTTGCTGCCAAGGTGTCTTTGTTGTTGGCTGGTTAATGTTTATGTTGTCTGTCGATGAGTGGGAGGACTTCACATGGCCTTGTGTAATGCATTAATGCTGGATTATGACTCCCAAGAGCTCAACACCACTTCTCTGATACTTGTTTTCAAATTTGTTATGTATTCATAATAAGCTATTTTTATGAAATGTTGAATGCACTTGAATTTTCAGGGTTCAAATTGATCTGGTTAAGTTTGACTTTGTACTTCAGATCTACCACTTGTTGTTGAAAGCTGTTCCACTTACTCTCTTGCACTTTAGGCGAAGTACTTCAATGTGGTTAGCCTTCACTTCTAACAGCAGCACTGTTGGACATTACCTTTCAACATTTATCAAATACACTCTTTGATACTGTTGTGGTTTATTTCATATTCTTATTCTATTAAAAGTATTTATTCATTTTAGCCATTTAACATTTTGACAAAGTTCCAATTCAACAGATTACCTGTTGTTAGCTCACTGGAGCCTTCAAATGGTGTCGTGTTTACCGTGTTCACGAGAAATAACCAAATGAACGCCCCCATCGTAACGTACTCATGACATCGTAAGTTGAAATTTTCTGAAAGCATCGAGTTCAGGAATTGTGACATTTCTGATGATGTTCTCATAAATGGTGGAGCCCATGGACTCCAGTTTCAGGCAAATGCATTATGTTATAATGTAACTGATATGGTCTGTAATGAAAGGAGTGAAATTGGCCTAACATTAGCGAGTGCACAGCTTTGTACAACGTGGTTTGATTAACGTTAGCCATGTATGGGACCAAGAGGAGCCATGGCAAGTGTTAATCTAGATTGTTAACTTTGTTGCCTTTTGATCTGTTTGACATTTCAGAACTGTAAAATTAGCATTTCCATTTATAAAGCAAGGAAGGCAATGATTGAAATGTTGGCTTTCATGTAGCCATTGCCTAGCATCAGTGTTACCACCTGAACGCAAAGCCACCATTCACACAACTTCATAACTTTACAAGTTTCTTTTGAAAGCAGCATACTTCTACAAACATTGTAGCTAACTGTTAAGCTAACTGCTTCTTTAAGATAACCAATTGTTTTGGTAAGCAGACATTGTTTGACAATTAATTCACAACATTTTGCTATTTGTTAATTTGAGCTCACTTTTTAATGCCTAGTTTTCAGTAACTTTGTAACTGTTGCTATTAGCCCAAAAAATTTGATAACTAATTAAAATATCAAGCTAGCTGTTACATGTAGCTTACATCTTTAGTCATTTATTCATTAACTTTTTCTAACTCTTACATTTATCTGATATTCCAACCTATTGTTTATTACTTTTGGCTAACTCTTACCCATATTCCTTCGTTAATACTTCACTCTAATTCAGTAGTTATTTATTTTAATTTTAGAATTTATTTGATCATTTTTCAGTTGTTGAATTCTTTGCTAGCATGCTACGTTTCATTATCAGGCCCCTTTAATTACAGCATGTCATGGTCAAGAGCTACAGTTTATTCAGTGTGTAGAAATTATTTTTAAAATTAAATCAAAATAGCTATTTTAGTAGAGCTAGCACCTTTTGATATACCCTCTGGCTACTGAAGTCGTACCTTGAGGAGTACAAGTTCAGCTGAATGGGAATCACTAGGATTAAAGGCAGAACTAGATATGGATTTAATAGAGTGTGTGAGAAAAAAATCTACTTTTCAGCACTTTTGTCACTTAAAAGAAAAAACTTTAACAAACATGGACACGCTTTTCTCAACTCTGCAAGCAGTCTTCATCTCTGTGGTGCATCAGGTGCAGTGGATTTTCTGGCTGTGCAGACAAAAATGCCAACATTTAATCTTTTATAGTTCAAAATTGTCAAATTCACAAACAGATGGTCTGCAGTTTAGGATAATGCATCCCTGGAAATAAACATGAATTGAAAAGTTGGTGCTGGTTCAGATGTAAGAGTCGTAACGACAGAGGGAAGTATTACAATATTAGAAAAAACATCACGAGGGAAATTTCAAATTGATGTTTGGAGTGTGCAATTTGCAAGTATGTGAGGGTGGATTTGCCTCAAAACCTTGGGTCTAGACACAGAAGTTTTGCGGTTCTTTGATAATAAAAATTATTCAAATAAGGCTTCAAAATGTTGGGTGTTGAGCTCTGATAGCTTTAGAAATCACCATCTTTGCCTTTTGGCCTGGCTATCGGTGACAGCTGAGATGTCGCAACACCTTGCCAGCTGTCTGCTGCTCCTTGTTTTGGCAGACTTGCACGCCTCAGGCCACTTACAGCTTGTTTATGAAGGTGTCCAAAGCTGTCAAGATTTCAGCACCGTGAGACTGCTCGCCTATCTGAGGCTGCTGATGTGTGCAAGCAGCTGCTGGTGTTTTAACAGCTCCTCAAACGGAGGAATATACTGAATCAGAAATATGCTTCTGTGAGACTGCAACAGCTGATGGAGGAACACATTGACAAGAGAGTGCTCAAAGATGGCATAAAATAAAACTTCTCTCACATAGGAGCCGTTAATCAATCATGCAATTCTGCACTTCTCCGTTTTGTCCATCAAAGTCCTCTCCTATGTTCCGCCTTGCAATCACATGCTCGTGGTTTGCTGTTTCTTGACCACAATTACTGATTCCTCCCTCGGTCACAGCCCACAGTTTCCTGGGTCTGATCAGTCAGATGATTGCCTCTGCATGGTGCAGGATGGGCCTCTCGGATGCCCAGAAGAGACCATTAAATGGCTCAGTTGTTTGAAAGCCGCAGGCCTCAGTGTGGGTACTGTAATGATGAGTGCGCTGTTTTTTTGGTTTGCTAAAGGGGGGAGAGGGACGCAGCTTGTGTCTCACAGCTTCATGTTTTAAAGCAAGTATCGGCCGGTTCATCTCAGAAGCTGATGTGTGTGTGTGTGTGTGTGTGACGAGAGGGTCGAGGAGTGTAGCCTAATGGGGGTTGAAGAGAACTGTATCTGTTTAAATCTTGGAGTGTTAAATGAGTGTGTGTGTGTAGCCGTATGTAGACTCATGGTCTCAGCTTCTGTCACTGTATCTGTTCAATAACAAGGAGCATGAAGCAGACAGACACTCTCCTCGCTCTGCTAATCGAGCTCTCCGCACAGCAAGTGTTCAAGGTCTCCTCGCTCAGCGCGCTTCATGATGGCCAACACACTGAGTGTACCTAATGGGTGTGTATATGTTTCAGCACTACCATGCTCTCCTAATGACGGGAGAAGATGGAACATTACGTCTTGTTTTTCAGTCTGGTCAGAAGAAAGCTCCAGTGACTTTCAGTCTGTTCATATTTGTGTGTGTGTGTGTGTGTTTGTGTGTTTGTGCTTCCTGTGTGTGTGCGGTCATTGGTGTGTTGTTGAGTGTGTCGCTGGTTCATCAGGAGTCCAGATGTCCTCATCGCAGGGCACCGCCAACAATCTGGCCATGGCGGAATTAATGGACCATGTGAGACTATCTGGACAGACACCTGTACTGTATGTGTCTGTGCTGTTTTTGTCGTGCTCTTGTGTCGTGCAAGATTTGTCAAGTTTTACACCAATTTTTTTTTTAGCGGTTTGCAGATTTTATTCCCAAATTATTGTAGCCTCTAAATCAGATTTATGTAGAACTTGGTATCAATGACTCTGTATGGCATGTCTGTAATAATTAGAACTGACAAAGCTGGGATTTTATTCTGGGAAAGTTATTATATGACTAATGGGAATAGATACCTGAATTAAAAATGTTCAAACTTTATTGTATTTAAAACTGACAAATCTAAATACCTAGATTTTATTCCCAATTTATTGTAGCCTCTAAATCAGATTAATGTAGAACTTGGCATCACTAACTCTGCATGTCTACAGTAATTAGAAATTGATAACTAAGGAAGCTGGAATTTTATTCTGGGAAAGTTATTATATGTCTACTGGGGATAGGATGTATGGAAGCCCATTTCCGCCAGTTAAAAAAAAATTAAAAATTAAAAGAAAAATATTTTTTTTTAGGAAAAGTAAAAAAAAAAAAAAAAAATTTAAGAAAATTAAAAAAAATTTTTTAAATTTTTAAAATTTAAAATTTAAAAAATTTAAAAAAAATTTTTTAGGAAAACTAAAAAACATTTTTTTTAAAGAAAAGTTAAAAAAAAAAAATAATAGTTTTTTTTTAGGAAAAGAAAAAGAAAAAAATTATGCTTGTATGCTTCTAGCCATATCATTTTTCTTCAGAAACCATCAATGCAACCACTGATGCATATTCCATAGGGCTTTCATTTGTCATAGCCATCTATATGCCATACATAGTTTGGCCCACGACTGACATACACACGCTTTCTCAAACTGTTGTGCGCACACAGTTCTATCCCCGCTCCCATCCATCAGTCGCATCAATTGACACACAGTTTCTCTGTCTGTAATTATTCTGGCCATCCAACATATTTGGTGCATCCAACTGTAGCCGCTGTAGCTTGCCAAACGTTTGCAACTGATGGTCTATGAAGGCATTAAGGTCTGCAAAGCTTTGTCGCAGCCCCTTCAAACTGTAGCTGCGGCGCAACACACAATGAAGCCCATTTAGACCTATCTCATTATTATGACTTAGTATCTCAATATTATGACTTAGTATCTCATTATTATGACTTAGTATCTCAATATTATGACTTAGTATCTCATTATTATGACTTAGTATCTCATTATTATGACTTAGTATCTCATTATTATGACTTAGTATCTAATAGAATAATTACAGACAGAGAAACTGTGTGTCAATTGATGCGACTGATGGATGGGAGCGGGGATAGAACTGTGTGCGCACAACAGTTTGAGAAAGCGTGTGTATGTCAGTCGTGGGCCAAACTATGTATGGCATATAGATGGCTATGACAAATGAAAGCCCTATGGAATATGCATCAGTGGTTGCATTGATGGTTTCTGAAGAAAAATGATATGGCTAGAAGCATACAAGCATAATTTTTTTTTTTTTTTTTTTTTTTTTTTTACTTTTCCTAAAAAATAATTTATTTATTTTTCTTAAAAATACATATATATATTTTTTTTTTTTTTTTTTTTACTTTTCCTAAAAAAAAAAAATCTTTTAATTTTTAATTTTTTTTTAAACTGGCGGAAACGGGCTTCCATAAGGATGTTCAAATGTTACTGTATTTAAAACAGAAAAATCTAAATACATACCTAACCTAAACATATATTTATTGGGGCGTTGTTGGCCTAGCAGTTGGAGCGCATGCCCCATATACAAAGGCTATAGTCCTTGTTGCAGCGGCCACAGGCCTGACTCCCAGCCCTGGCAATATGCTGCATGTCTTCCCCTGCTCCCCACATTTCCTGTCTCTCTTCAGCTGTCCTATCAAATAAATTAAAAAATGGCCAAAAATATAACTTAGAAAACAAGCAAACATGCATTTATTAACATATTTATTTATTTAACTTATGACCAAAACCACTTAACAAAGTAAATCCACAACGCTTTGTTGTCTGTGCAGAGAAGCAGGAAGACCAGGCAGAGCTGAATGCTTATTTGTAGATATGTGTGTGTGCGCTTTCGTGCATGTGTGTGCATACTGTTATCACTGCCGGCCAGCATTGTATCTGCAGCTTTCAGATGTCACACCAGCAGTAGCTGTCGCTTTCATTCCTCTCTGCCTGTTCGTGTGACCAGGTGAGGGGCGGATACGTGTTAAAACTTCACATTTGTAAAAAATATTCACTTTCCTTCACCGCTGCATGTTTCTCACCCCCTCTCGCTCAAATGCCTCCGTACATCCTTTAATAGTTAAAGAGTCAGCAAAGCTCTTTTACACTTTAAGCTACCTTCCAGCACCATTTGGCGCAGCAGCATGAGTACAAGCCCACATTAACACAACCACATCTGTAAACACCACAAGTACACACGAGCTAACACACACACACACGCGCGCTTCATGAATGCACCACAATAAATGGGCTTACACTGCAGAAAATGTGCATGTTAATAAGTGTATCAGTTCTGTATTCAGGCTATTTAGTATATTTTTTGTGCACCAACCTTCAAAATGAAGCAAAGAGCAATTTATTTATATGTGTGTGATTGATTATCCTTGCACATGGCTGCAGTTTACCACGGTACTTAACATTGGCTAATCAGCACTTATATTTTGCTAAAGTTAGAAAATACAACAAAGTGTGAGAGAGTGTCTTTGGATTGTGTGCTTCACTTTCAGATTCAATATTTCTACACTTCAGCTTTTCATATCACAAGTCACTCTGGTTGACAAAGAAGGGGAAAGTGGAGGTGAAGACGGGGCTGGAAAACAGAGGATTTGTACACAGCCCCCTGGTCGTAGATAAGGATGTTACACAGTAGACTAGCTGTTATCCTCAGACGTCTCCATTGTGCAGCTTACACTCTGCTTCAGTGCGAGTTTTAGTCCTGCATGGTTAAAACCGCTCTGGGCACCTCTTCTACAGCAGACCTCAGATGAAAGGTTCAGAACAAGCCGGGGCCTGCAGGTCTGTGAGCAGCCCGCGGCTTTCCTGCGCAGTCGGGCTGTGCTTGGGCGCCTGGGGAGCATGCCGCTTGAAGGAGAGAGCGCCCCTCGCCTGGAGCTGCTGCAAAGTGTGGCAGAGCAACTCCCTGGCCTCTAACCTAACAGCATTGCTGCAGGATATACGGACCCAGAGACCTGTGCAGATAGACAGATATAGACTTAGAGATGCATGCACACAAGCAAAGTGCAATCTGCCTCTGCTGCAATACTGTACCGACAAAAACAGATTAATCTGAGTGTTTCCTTTTTAGGTTTCCTCGTTTAAACATGCCTTACAAACCTCAATACAATATTTGAATATAAAGAGTGTTTGTATTAATGTGGGAAGACTAAGAAAATGCTCTGTCATAAGGATTCTTGGACTCCCACCAGATGAAGGCTTAGAGGCAGCTGGAATGTTTTTATCTTGGAGTAGAAATGTAGCTCAACATATAGAAACGGAAGAAAGGAAATGAGTGTGTAACTGTTTTGTGTGTTTTCTGTGAGGAGACTACAAAGAGAGGATAAATTTGGATCTCCGGGTGCCTCTCTCCCACACATCCGCTCCCCCCCTCTCACTCTCTTATTCTGGGCTAATTGAATTAGCGCCTGGGTTAGCTCTGTGTTCATTAAGCTAATGCTGTGTTGTTTACACTCGGCTCATGCTGCAATTAAGCAGACTCCATTTTGGGTGCTGAACTTGTACACAAAGGCAAGCGCTCACACACACACACACACACACACACACACACACACACACACACACACACACACACTGACACACACACTTCTCTCAACAAGTCATCCGTCTCAAAGTTTTTCAAACACGCCCCTGCTCTGACGCCTTCTTTCTCCTTCTCCGCAGAGCACCTTCAAGTTCAAGTCAGAAAGCGACATCCACCTGGCCGAGCACCACAAGCAGGTGCTGTACGACGGCAAGCTGGCCAGCTCCATCTCCTTCACCTACAACGCCAAGGCAACAGACGCCCAGCTGTGCCTGGAGTCGTCGCCCAGGGAAAACCCCTCCATCTTTGTCCACTCCCCACACGCGCTCATGCTGCAGGTCAGTCTGGTTGAGTTGTCTGGGTGTCTCAAATATATCACGTCTTTACTTCTGTAATCAGTCATGTGTGAACAATTGAGGTGAACTTAAATATTTTTAGACTTCTTTGTCATGGGCTAACACACCTGAGCAAATAGACTCAGAGACAAATCTGTTGTATTTATCTAGCTCTGGGTTCTATAGATGTTTGCCCGGACAGAAGCTCGCTGCAGCTCACTGCAGTGTTTGATTCTTGAATGAGTCCCTCAGCTGTTCCTTTAACTCTTTGCTTGTGAGGATATTTCCTGCACAATGGTTGTATTTAAGCAAATATCTCTTTTAGAAACTTCATTCAAAGATGATTGTGCAATTACTTGCTAATGATGTTTTTTCCTTGTTACTCATCTCAGCATTCTTATTTTCCTACCCTCCTTTTCCAGCTGGGTAAAAAAAAAATTTGAACCAAAGATCTTGGTGACAATGATTTTAATCCACCGTTACAAAGGGAGCAATTTAGTCAATTGACTCAACTTAAGTTGCTTAGTTGGGGTTCCACAATCATCTTTTGTATGAGCTCAGTTTGACGACTTAAGACATGACAAGTAAGAGATAACACACGGTGAGCAGGTTGTTGTTGCAGATTGGAGTTGGTCGAGTTTTTAACCCCTCCTTCTCTTTCCTCCTGATTCCCTCTCTTTTATTGGTTTTCCCTCCACAAACAACAAACATCAAATGAACAAGACTTCTATCTGCTTGTTGAACTATGATTGATTAGTAGTAGTGAGTCCATCAGAGTCCGTGATCAGAGCCATGTCCTTAGCTACAGATTGCTCTTCATACAGGTCTGCTCTAAGAAATAGCAGACCACTGCTTTGAAATGTTGCAATATAATAACCAATCAGAACCAAGAACGTAGCTCTGCTGTTTAAGAAAACCATAGACTTCATAAGTAATGGACGTAGTATACGTGACGTTACCTATCTGCTTCTGAAGCGCTGTTTTGAAGCCAATCGTTGGCGGGAGCCATATTGGAAATGTTGAACCCAACATAACTGCTGTTGAGCTAGTGTGACGTAAAGAGGCGGGCTTTGAGCCTCCTCGCCAACAGCTACAACGTTCCCGTCTGTCAATCAAGTCAGCTGTGCCTCTCATAATGGGAAACTTGTAATCTTAATATCTTTGAAATTGCCACGTTATGAAAAAATTTGCACCCCGTACAGTGTGTGCCGATCGAGAAATGAGCCATCCAGACTACACTCGTCTTTTGTACCAGGCTGTAAACATGTTTATTTCTGCTGTAAAGATCAGCTTTTTTGAATGGGTGTGTATGTGGTTTCTGTTACTTCCAGAGACAGCCTCAAGCAGACACTCCAGGAACTGCAGTTTTTAACACTTCCGCATTAGCTTCAATTCTCGCGGCCGGAGATTGCCGCTTGAATAAAACAGGCTAATACACAGTCTCACAGGAGCCATTTATGATGCTACAGAAAATGTAACTTTTGGCATAGAAAGAATTAAGTCAAATTATGTATGTTTCTTGGAAGATTCCAGAAATATGTTACTAAATTCTATTTTTTATACAACCTCTGAAACTTCAGATGGATCCAATTCTATGTAACCAAGCTTATAGTAGAAAGATGTCACACTGTGAAGACTCAACAAGTACCTCAACGCTGAAATCAGGCTCACTCTGGGATTCAAATCCCATGTTATTATTCTTTTTATCTTTTTGCCCCTTTTTTGCCTTTATTAATTGACAGGACAACTGATGAGGGACAGGAAGTGTGGGGAGCAGAGAGTTGGGGGAGACATGCAGCAAATAGTAGAAGCCGGGAGTTGAACCTGCGGCCACTGCAACAAGAACTTTAGCCTTTGTATATGGGGCGTGCTTAGGTCGCTAAATAAGCCAGCGCCGCCTCAGAAAAAGTATTTTCTAACATAATATGGGAGTTGAGGGACACCTTTGGCCTAGCGGTCTAAGCTGTCAGCCAATGGCACCCCTCAACTCCCAAGTTATGCTAGAAAATACTTTTTCTTGGGCGCCTTTGGCCTAGAAAGTTTAGTGTGTGCCCCCATATGGGTTGCTGTTTGAACTCCCGGCCTCTACTATTTTCTGCATGTCTTCCCCCACTCTCTGCTCCCCACATCCCCCCTCTCTCTCCAGCTGTCCTATCAAATAAAAGCAAAAATGACCAGAGAATTCAACTTTAAAAAAAGAAAATACTTTGTTGTTTTGTTTCAATAAAGAAGTGGAATTCAATCCTTGTGTCTGTGTGGATGTAGAGAATCTGCCTCTTTCTGTACTAACAGCATATTTCCGTCCCTCAGGATGTGAAGGCCATTGTTACCCACTCCATCCACAGTGCCATCCACTCTATAGGAGGCATCCAGGTCCTGTTCCCCCTGTTTGCCCAGCTGGACTACAAACAGCTCAATGACAGCAGTGTGGACACCACAGTCTGGTGAGTGGTCCACAACATTATGTAGAAAGTAGGGAAACAAACAATATGAAGTATATCAAGTGCAGTGGACACAAAATCCAAGAATGCACGCTTTGTTTTATGAGCAACATCAAGTGCAATTGATCCTTAAATTAACCCCAGAAACAGGAGGAGAAAGACAAAGTGATGAAATGAGACTGTAAGGGACATTACATGAAGATGAATCTACTGTGTGTGAGAGTTTTTTTCCATCAGAAGACAATTATGCTGCAGGCGAGAAATAACTGATTATAGAGAGTAGGGATGTAAGTGTGAAAGAGAGAGAGGAGTTATGTGGTTTTTACCCCAGGGCGATGAGCAGCTCAGGCTTTCTTGATCAGCAGATCAGGGAGTCTGTGTTCTTCATGCTCTAAGATCGTCCCGATACTGCTACATCACATGATCCCTGATGCACTTACATATCAGGCTGCATCTCCTCATCATGTTAGCTGCAGTCGTATAATTTGTCAAAAGTCACCACAGGAAGATAACAATAACAAACGGAAACACATTAGCTTATTGAAAATAATACATCAGAAGCGTCCCGTGTATCATTCCTGAAATATGTGTTTGCATTGTGTGTGTGTGTCGCAGTGCCACTCTGCTGGCGTTCCTGGTGGAGCTGTTGAAGAGCTCGGTGGCCATGCAGGAGCAGATGCTGGGAGGGAAGGGCTTTCTGGTGATTGGATACCTCCTGGAGAAGGTCAGTACACAAGGCCTTCAGAACGATGAGGTTTATTTGTTGTTGGGTAAACAAGGAGAGCAACCTTGACCTGACCAAAGCCTCCTGTTAGTTTTCCAAGGTGTTCACTAACGTAACAACATGCTCTCTTCATGGCTCATGTTTGGCTGCTGTATCGTGGAGACCGTAGTTTATGGTGTTTCAGATGATTTTGTCCGTCTCATTTAGGCAAGGCAGCTTTATTTGTATAGCGCATTTCATACACGAGGGCAACTCAATGTGCTTTACATTAAAACATTAAAAGCATTGGAGACATTCAGACGAGCATAAAAGAACACAATTAAAATGACAAATATGATAAAACAAAAAAGAAAAGGAAAATTAGAAATATATTAAAAATTACATTAAAATTTTAATTTAAAGTGAGTTAAAATGAGCTAAGATAGGAAGGCAGTGGCAAATAAAAAAGGTCTTAGTCTTTGATTTAAAAGAGGTGAGAGTTGGAGCAGACCTGCAGCTTTCAGGGAGTGTGTTCCAGATATGTGGTGCATAATGACTAAATGCTGCTTCACCATGTTTCCTTCTGACTCTTGGGACTGAAAGCAGACCAGTACCTGATGACCTCAGAGGTCGAGGTGGTTCATAAAGTAGCAGCAGATCAGCAATGTATTTTGGGCCTAAACCATTCAGTGCTTTATAAACCATCAGCAGGATTTTAAAGTCTATTCTCTGATAGACAGGAAGCCAGTGTAGGGATCTAAGAACTGGAGTGATGTAGTCTACTTTTTTGGTCCTTGTTAGGACTCGAGCAGCAGCATTCTGTATGAGCTGCAGCCGTCTGATGGACTTTTTAGGGAGTCCTGTAAAGACCCCGTTACAGTAGTCTAGTCTGCTAAAGATAAATGCATGGACGAGTTTTTCTGCATCCTGCTGAGACATAAGTCCTTTAATCCTTGATATATTCTTAAGGTGATAGTAGGCTGGCTTTGTAATTGTCTGCTGAAATTAAGGTCTGAGTCTATGACTACACCAAGGTTTCTGGCTTGGTTTGAACATTTCACCTGTGCACATTGGAGCTGAGCAGTAACCTTTAACCTTTCCTCCTCGGCTCCAAAAACAATCATTTCAGTTTTTTCTTTGTTTAACTGAAGAAAGTTCTGGCTCGTCCAGTCATTGATTTGTTCAATGCATTTACTCAGTGTTTGTATGGGACTATAATCCCCTGGTGACATGGTGATGTAAATGTGTGTGTCATCTGCATAGCTATGGTATTTTATTTTGTTGTTTCGTATTATCTGACCTAAGGGGAGCATGTAGATGTTGAATAGCAGAGGCCCCAGAATGGATCCCTGAGGTACTCCACATACGATTTTTCATCCGCTCAGATGTGTATTTACCTATAGACACAAAATAGTCCCGTAGTAATAGTTTAAGTGAAGTATGCAAAACAACAGACTTTCCTCTCTGTGTAGCGGCATGCAGATAAGCAACAACTCAAACTACAGCCTCCAAAATGATCACACCTTTACATCAACACCTCTCTAACACAACAGCAAGAATAATTTGTGTCTTAATTCAACTACTTTTGGAGTTTAATATAGCCACAGCCGGAGATGTCAGTTTCAAATGTGCAAAAAGAAGTTCAATATTCTGTTGTTGGTGTAAATGAATGACATTACACCTCCGTCGACTGATAACACAGGCACCTGAGATGATGCAACACAAAACATAATGCAGCAGGTAATTAAACAGATGCCTCATGTGCTGTAATGTAGCCTCACAGTTCATTAAATACATAATATTTTAAAAAGGCTTTCCTTTAGAACTGTAAGAGTCTGATCTCACTTAAAATGTTCACCCACTTACAGGGACGCATTTGACTTCTGAATCTTCTGTCATTAAAGTGTCAATCAGTTACCACAGCATCTATATTGTACTATAGAAGCAGTTACATCTGGTTTCATACATAGTAAGGAACCATTGCTGTTGTTTTTATTCACATCTGTTAAAGATAACCAAGTATTAAACATACGTTTTTTTTGTTGAGCACACAAAAATAAAACATTAATGAAACAAAACAAGACTTTAATCAAAAACATTCTGCTATGTTAAGGAAATTATCGATGTAGTATTAGGTTAGGTTTCAAGCTTATCCATATACATCAATATTGGATCCTAGATGCTGTTAAATAATGTTCTTAGACTCTCTCAGTGAATATTTCATCTTTTCCTTTTGTGTATCATTTCTTTTATTCACATTTAACATTATACACATGAACACCAAAACAAACAAACAAGCAATAAAACAGGAAAACACAGGAGACAATTAAATTAACAGTAACCCAAAAAAACAAACAAACAAACAAAAAAAGGATCAACAAACAGAACAAACAAATAAAAAAATAAAAAATAAATAAAAAAGGGCTTTTACAGTCACTAACTCTCTCCTCACACCGACAAGCTCGACCTCTATAATTTCATAATTTTTTTCTTCTTTGAATAAATGTTAGCTGTTAAAGAAATAATAAATCCAAACAACATAAAACCTTTAATCACAAATCAAATTCTGCACTTCTCTCACTAAAACTTATGAACTAAGTGCGTGTAATACTTTACCCCACATGTTTTCAAAATGAAATATTTTGTTCTTTTCAAAGGCTAATGATTTTTCCAACATGAAATAATATTGCAGTTCGTACTCCAGTGTTTAAGTGAGGGAGGATATGTAGCTTTCCAGTGTTTTAAAATAACTTTCTTAAATACAATAGAGGAAAAAAGAATAACCTAGCTTTGTTGATATCTTACTCTTACATGTGACATATGTGAAGTGCAATAAATCACTCAGGCACAGGGACGCTTTGGGAGGACTTCCAATGTAGTCGTATTCTTCTGTGTGAAAGCACTGTTGTAAAAGCAATGCTGTCTTTTTGTCTCCTTCACATTGTGCAGTGATCTTTATCCATATACCGTCCCCCAGTTCATGAACTATTGGACTCTCCAACTGATGATCTTTAACTTTGCACAGGAAGTACTATCGTTAACTCTTTGTTGAGCACAGTTCCAACTACCATCACCATTGTTGGTTTTATTGAAGTTTAGTTAATTTATTAAACACATTAATGCAAAATACAAGGCACATAGAGAAGATGTAAAAGAACACGTGTGGGTTAAGAAGGAACAGAAATGGTTAATATTAAGACCACGCCAAACAAAAGACGGATTAAAAGGTAATCCTAAACCACCAGAATGAGGCTAAACTGACTAGAGCAGGCGTCCCCAGGTCAAACAAAGGCCAGAAATAATCATACAAAAGCATCAAGACAAGCTCAGTGTCAGAGGTCAATGCATGAAAGAGAGCAGAATAGAAATTCAACAGTGAAATTAAACAAAAAAAGGAAGTGAGAGATGTTGACAATATCACAGCACTCTCATTTCAAAGTTAATGGAAAGTTAAAACAACAATATGCCTGCATGAACATATTGTATGTCTGGTTGAATCACAGCTAATGTTTCCTCATCTCTTTTGTCCAGTCATCACGAGTCCACATCACCCGGGCGGTACTTGAACAGTTCTTGTCCTTTGCCAAGTATCTGGATGGTTTACCTCACGGAGCGCCGCTCCTCAAACAGCTCTGTGACCATGTCCTCTTCAACGCTGCCATCTGGATTCACACCCCTGCCAAGGTCTGTTTACTCCGGTGTATCTACTGAATGTATGTGTGTGTGTCTGTTTGTGTGACCTTGCTACAAAAAACAATGGCCTGAAGAAGAAAACAGGCATGACATACAGAGGGAGTTTTCTGAATGTCAGAAAGACTGAGGCAAGCAAGAAGCATTAACCAAGAGGAAGGAGGGACTGATATCTTAATGCCCTTTTCAATAATGAAACAAAGGACATCGCAGGACACAGTGGGAGGAGCTAACACATCATGCAGGGAAAGGACAGCGCATGCAAGCTAAGGAAACAAGCGAGAAGAAGTGACATTTGAAGAGACCCTGGGATGGGAGAGGGATGTGTAGTTCCTCCTCTCCTTCTCCCTCTCTCTTTCTCTCTCTCTGAACTAGATGTGAATGTTCCTGGCATTCCCGCAGGGCAGTCAGCTCTCCTCCTCCTCCATTATTTTCAGAACTTCCTGACTCCCTGTCTTCTTCCCTTTGACCCCGTGATGTGATTGGCTCCTGGGTAAAGCAGCAGCGCTCTCCAGGGTGTGCTGGAGTTAAGACAGGTGACGTGTCTGAGCTGCTGTTGCTGCTGCTGCTTTGCAGAATTAGGAGGATGTGAGAGTCAGAATCCAACACAGCCTCAGTGTCTAGACTTTGTGATTGCCTGGTTTCAGTTTTACCCTTTAATTGAGTGATGTTGCAGCAAATTAAGATTAACTGCTCATAAAAATTACCACAATTCAGTAGGGACATAAAGAGAACAAAACATGCATAATAAGTGTATCCAGTAATGGCACACACAGCGGCTTGCCTCAAATGTACCTCTCTGACTCCCACTCTTCTCTGTTATTGTCCCCTTCTTTGGCAAGGATAGCCTTGGTCATGCTTAGGACGTAACAAAAGATTCAAGTTCTTCACATCTGGATTTCAATCAGGAGAGACACAATTTGAATATTAAAGGTTATTTATTACAACTGAATGAATGATGGAACTTGACAGATATCTGATTAGCCAATGACAGCTCTGGAGCATGCAGCTGGAAGCAGGTGAGCTATTGAATGAGGGAGAGAGAGTTAAACAACTGCTGTGATTGCTTATAGTCTTCCTGTCTGAACTTTTGCTAGAGCTACATTTCACTGTCTATCAATCATAAAGTTTCCCCTTCTTTAAGCCTTTTAGAATGCACGTATAGTTCTTCTGAGACAGAAGAGGGATAAAACCAGATCTGGCAACCCTATAAACAGCTTCAGTGAAAGAGCTCTCAAACGGCTGTGGCTCAGTGGGTAGAGTTGGTCGTCTATCAATCGGCAGGTTGGCGGTTCGATCCCAGTGTCCTTGAGCAAGACACTGAACCCAGAATTGCTCCCTCTGTTGTTCAGAGGTGTGTGAATGTGAAGGAATGAGATTAGCTAACACTGATGGTCCCTTACTATAGCAGCCTCTACCATCAGTGAGTGAATGGGTATGAATGGGTGAATGTGACATGTAGTGTAAAAGCGCTTTGAGTGGTCAGAAAGACTAGAAAAGTGCTATATAAGTACAAGTCCACTTACCAAACCCCCTAACAAACCAGCTTGGTTTCCAAGCAAGTTCACAAGCCCAACTTAAATATATATTTATATATATATATTTTGAAGTTATATTTTTGGGCATTTTCACCTTTAATGGACAGGACAGCTGAAGAGAAACAGGAAATGAGGGAAGTAGAGAGTCCAGGAAGACATGCAGCCATTGGTCGAGGCTGGAATTGAACCTGCATCTCTGCAATGAAGGCTCTGGCCTCTGTATATAGGGGGCGCGCTTAGACCACTAGGCTATCAGCGCCCCACAACTTAGACATTTAACTTCAAACTGAACCATTTTAAGTCATAATATATTTTTTTTATTTGGGGTTTTATTAGTTGATTCATTTCTTACTTACCTTATTTTTCTCCTCAGTGTTTTATATCATCATGTTGTATTTATGCAAATTAAATTTCCCATCAGTTTATGATACTGTAAAGCACTTCTTTGCATGATCTTCACAAGTATGATATCTTGACTCTAAGAAAAAGACTGGACTTGTTTTGTTAAAGTATTCAAATTTTCATTTTATACTATTTTAATATGATAAATTCTGAGGAGGAGTTTCTTTCAATCGACTGTTCAGACTTTGAGGAATTTCAGCAGCAGCCAAACCTGCTACAGATCAACACAACAGCCTCAAATGGTGAAATATAATATGATATAATGAAACCGTTTAAGTGCTCTCTCCATTCTAGATGATCTGCGATGCGGTTCGGTCAGGCTGCACTGCTCTGCTAATTTTCATCTGCTTAAACAGAGCTTCCTCGTTAGGGCCGGTCCTTAGTGCCACGGTCACCGTAATGAGCTCGGAGATTTGCGAGCGTGCTGCAGACTCGAATCTGTGCACGGCCGCTGGAGAGGATCGGTTAGAGGAATATTACAAGAGGGGAAAAAAAGGAACAGCAGGAGGCAGGAAGAAGGAAATGAGCAATCAGTGAGCGCCCTCCTTTAAATGTCAGCGCTGCGTAAAGGAGCCCCTCACATGCCTGACGGCTTCAGGCGCAGAAACATCAAAAAATAACACAAAGCAGAGAGTAAACTTGGTGCGTTTGCAGGAGGGAAGTCTCCTCCTGTTCCCCTGTGGCTGTCTTTTCACAATAAAAGTGCTTTCTGTTTGACAGCAGGAACACACAGAGAAGATTTGTGTCTGCCCAGCAGGCAGCTGACAGTTTGTGTTTGTCCATCAATCTATGTGTGTGGGTGTTTATGTGTGTATAAACCTTTATGTTTAAACGGCTGCGGCTCTGTGTGTTTGTGTTTGTGCATATAGGTCCAGCTCTCCCTCTACACATACCTGTCATCGGAGTTCATCGGCACAGCCACCATCTACACCACCATCCGTCGTGTGGGCACCGTCCTGCAGCTGATGCACACCCTCAAGTACTATTACTGGGCCATCAACCCGCTGGAGTGCAGCGGAATCAGCCCGAAAGGTCTAGGTATGTTTACACATGCACACACAGATACTCATTCCTGTCTTGTTTTTGTTTTTGTCACTGTTATTTGATTTCTACTCAACATACACTACCAGTCAAAAGTTTGGACACACCTTCTCATTCAATTTAATTATTTTCAACATTGTAGATTAATATTGAAGACATCAAAACTATGAAATAATCTGGTTTTGCCATAATCTGGATTACAACAGTAGTCAAATAGGGCTATCCATTGTGTGCTAACCCTACCTCTGAACAACACAACTGATGGTCTCAAACACATTAAGAAGGCAAGTCATTCCACAAATGAACTCTTGACAAGGCTCATGTTAATTAGAAACCATTCCAGGAGACCACTTCATGAAGCAGACTGAGAGAATACCAGGAGTGTGCAAAGCTGTCATGAAGGAAAAAGGGGGCTACTTTACAGAATCTAAAATATAAAACATATTCTGCTTTGTTTAACACTTTTTTGTTAATTAAATAATTCAATATATATGTTTTTTCATAGTTTTGATGTCTTTGGTATTAATCTACAGTGTTTCAAATAATTAAAATAAACACAAACCCTTGAATGAGACGGTGTTTCCAAACTTTTGACTGGTAGTGTACTCAATATCATTTAATTCCCCTTGTTACTGACTCTTACAACAATTTCTCATGTCATTGTAGTCATGTCAGTTGAAAGTCCCCATCATATTCTCACAGAGCCATCCCCTTATCTTCCTATGAATACCCAGCGTACGATATAATAAGGATCTGAAGCCTTTCCCATTGTATGGCTCTCACACGAGGACATATTTCACTGTCACATTCACACCTGAGAGCAAATTAAGGTGACATACGATCCAGCCGTAGTGCTTGTAAGACGGTCGTACAGTGTCTGAATTGCCTCTCTGACACTGTACTACACTCCAACTCTCTGAAACACACCGCTCAACTAGAGAGGCAGTGTTTTTCAGGGGTGCTGGGATGATCTGAGATCTCTTTTTCTTGCACCGTCATCCACGCGTCTCCTGACCTGGTCTGAAAACATGATAGAAATAAATCCAACACCCCCCAAAGCTCTTCAAAAGAAGGCTCTCTATGAATGCAGTCTATCCTTCTTAAATGAAGCATTCCTGGATTAAGGCCTCCTCACACATTTTTTACATACATTGTTTTGTATGCCACAGTCACACTGCGCCATAGAATTAAAGAGGTCATGTACAAGAGGTTCCAGACTATTCACAAGTCAAGTACAAGCTCTATGTTTCAACTGAGACTAATTCATTTCAGACACCACGCAGTAATCATCACATTTATGCTCCTGTTGACGCTTCCTTTGTTTCATTGACTGCATCAGAATACCCTGACCCCTGTGGAGCTGTGTTAGCTAACAGGTTCATTTAAAACTGTCTTTTTGTCTGCAGATAAAAAGGAAAATACATGATGTAACAGAGCTGATCACCTTTTATGTTCTAACTTTGGAGATTTTTTTTCAGTGTTTTGGTGAATAGAAGATTTTTTGGTTTCATAACAACCAGCTTATCAGAATTTAAAGACCTTAATTCAAGGCCTTCTTTTAGTACATTTTTCATATCAATTCATTCTGCCTTTAATCTGCAGAACTCATAATAACACAGAAAATAAGACATGGTTCAGTTATCATAGACGTCTTTAAGGTGAGGAATCAGTTTAAGCCAAAAGCTGAAAACAACCTGCTGAAGATGATAACCTATGATAATTAAAAAAGCTTTATTAGATATGTCAGGTTAGGGACGCTGGTGGCCTAGCAGTCTAAGCGCCCCACATACAAAGGGTATAGTCCTCGTTGCAGAGGTTGCCTGTTCGACTCCCAACCGCTACCATGTACTGCATGTCTTCCCCCCTCTCTACTCCCCACATTTCTTGTCTCTCTTCAGCTGTCCTATCATAAAGGCAAAAATCCTTTCGGTCCTGTCCAGTCAATAGGTGTACCTTGGTTTACTCACATTTCAAAAAGAGTGTGAGCAAAACTGAGACAAAGAGAGACAAGGACGAAGGAAAGTCAGGATAAAAGAAAGAGAAAAAGAAACAAGTGTGTGTGCTGAGAAAGACTTTCAAAATAAAAGCAGTAAAATGTAGTCGATTGTTAAATCAGACACAAAAAGGTGATGAGCAAAAAATCTGATGCTAAAATCTCCTGATACAAGTTTCTTTAAAGGAAGGATTTGATGCTTTTGTTGTGGCCCTCTTCAATCAATCAATCTTTATTTATAAAGTGCCAAATCACAACAAACGCTATCTCAAGACACTTTTACAAACAGAGCAGGTCTAGACCCAATAACAAGACTCGGTCTGATCTCATCTTAATCCACCATGAGCATTGCACCTTGCAGTATTTAGCTAGTTACAGCGACAAGGAAAAACTTCCTTCTAACGGGCAGAAACCTCCAGCAGGACTAGACTCATGTTAGACACACAGCTGCCTCTTGATCATAGGCTGTATTTTTGTTCTTTTTTAGATGGAGGTGAATAAGTTCATGGAACCAAAAACATTTCATCCTCCTCAAAAGAACACTTTGTGTAGAAAACATCGATTTACTGTTTGGTATGAAGTTATGCTCATGCACATCCTTCAGTCAGTGCACTCTTGAATACAGGGTATTTGGAAACAGCACTCTAAAAGGTTTGTCTCTGTTTGAAAAAAAGCAGCTGATGTGCAGCACATCACATTCCAAACAGCGCTCAGAGCTGAAATCAGATTTGGTATTTTCCCTGCCTTTGTGAATCAGCAGAGAACAGTGTTAGCTGCACAGCGGAGCTCCAGAAAGGTCGGAGCAGGCCTTTTTTCACTTTAATCAACCTCTCCTTTTTCCCCCCGCGACCCTGCGCCGGCGATGAGTGCGCATCCGATGTTGCCATGGCAACAGACCGGTTTGATTGGCAGATCCAAGGGAGCTTTTTGAATTTCTAATCGAGTGTCTGTCTGGCTTCCCTTTTCTGTTTGGCGATATTGCCGTTTGACTGCTGGGATTTGGCTTCATAAAGAAGCGCTGATAACAGTAGCAATTAGCCTCAGACACATACTAATGGCTGTTCAAAGCTAAAGGATAATGCTAGATGGGGTTTAGAAGTCTGCATGCGTGTGCACTTGACTACTCTATAAGAGGGTGATACGCATTGATAGAATACATTTTGCATAATAATAGCAGATATTTGGATCATGCAGAAGGCTTACAGATGAAAATATTTTGGACTTAACCCTCCGTCTGAAGTAATGATGTTAATCCAAGCAGCAGGTATTAATAATACAAAGCTTTTCTCCAAGCTCTCCTCTTATTTTACAGCTTAGACCATTTCATGTTGTGGATGAATTGCTTTTGAAGAGTAATGAATGCACCTCAGGCCTTTTGCATTCGGCAGGTAGATTGCTTTTGAACTCTGCAGCTGAATTAAAACACAGTGAGAGCGGTAATTAAACGGCTTCCATTGAATGAAACAAGAATTATTCTGCAAAAACAAATAACGGCATAAATATTAATGTCAGCGTTTATTTTTTACATTTTTTATGAGCTTTTTTTGGAAAGTTTCAGCCCCCCAACCTCATTAATGGAATTGTTTTTATGCATTATGTTTTACTTTAATGTCAAAACCTGACTTGTCTTTTTGTTTCATAAGTAATCTTAACCCCAAGTAGAAAAACAAAAAGGATGCAAAAGAAATGCAGCAATTTGTAGTATATTTAGTTCAAAGCAGAGTGTATGCGTGTGCTTAGTTTTTCAAAGGTGCCTAAATTGTTAGTGCAAACCCAACAGTGTCCTTGCATACTCGCATTCAGACCCATAACTTGAATAGATTCATTAAAAACAGCCTCCTCTCAGGTTGTCACTATCTGGCAGGAAAACAGTGTTTTCACAGTGACTAAATGAAACCGTTGAGTCAGATTAGGATGAAATAAAAAAGCTTGTGAGGAAGAAAATAAAAAATTAAGAAGTAAAAGATGATAATTAAAGCTGCCCCTGAGAAGCAGCTTGCATGTAAGCCTGATTCAAAACTTCTGCTGAGACCCAAAAGACACTTTGATTTGAAGGTCGCACTCACACACGTGCAGCTGCTGCAGCCGTGCCCCCGTTTGACACAGAGTGGCTGCGTAACCGTGATGGATGGTGAGTGTCACCACCCTGCAACGTGAACCAGCTTGACAGGTAAAAGGATGATGGATCACAGGGGACCATTTCGGTGTCATGTTTGGGTTTCCACAAAGCCCTACACCCTCGTATGATTCAAGGGCAGCTGTGCCTGGTAAAGATTCAGAGTAAGAAGCCTCATATCTTCCTCCTGTTTTTGATGTTTCTGTTTGCTCATTTACGCTAGGGTCGATTATCTGTTCAAATGCTCTAAGAGTCTGAGTCTAGTTTCATTGAGCTTACAATAAGTACTGTTTTGCAGTTTCAGTACTTTCCCTTTTGTTGCTCGCATAAAATCCGGCTGATTCCAAACATCCTGACGCAGCAGAGTGTGCGGTGGCAAAAAGCACACAAGCTGGACATCATAAATGTTTATTGTGGCCTTATAAACCCCAAAAACCTCTGTTGGGAATGTAGAATGCTGATGAGGACAGGTAGCTTGTGAAGTTTATTGTGTGCTGTCCATTTGTTTGGTGTTGATATCTGTAGAGGAGTAGTTAAAGGAGGGGAGGGAGTGACAGAGGCTGTTAAAGGAAAAATGCACTTGTATCACCAACCTCTATCTAAAGCTGATTCCTTTTCAGACCATTTGACACAAGTGTATCATTTGGCTGTGGTCTGGAGAGGGTTAATTGCAGTCTTAAGACTCAAAGTTATCAAGCTAACAAGTTAACACCTCAAAGGGAGTCAAGTACATTTCAACACCAAAATACCAATTAAGATATCAGAGCTGTCACTTCTTTCTTTCGCATATGAAAGGGGCCTAAGTGGTAGATTTTAAGATGTAGAGTGAGGCTTTTGAGCCTCAGCTGAAGTTAAATTTAACATCAATAAATAAGAATATGTGTGCAGCATTGGAGTCCAAAAGAAAAATCCTTATGAAGACAACAAAGTGTATCATATATTGTTTTTTGTTGTGTAGTGTCCTGTCTTGTCGTGTCAATTTGTACCGTATCATGATATATCTCACTATAGAATCTTACTGTAATGTATTGTATTGTTTCCTATTGATCAGATTGTCTAGTATATTATTGTATCATATCCCATCATATTGTAACAAATTGCACAGCACCATATGAGTTATATTGCATCATATTTTATCTTTGTATCATTCCCTGTCATATCCTATCACATCATCTGACACAGTCGCAGCAGATGGCTGTTCAACATGAGTCTGGTTCTGCTCGAGGTGTCTGCCTGTAATAAGGATGTTTTTTTTAGTAGCTGCTAAAACTCCCTAAATACTGCGATTCTTTGCTGGTGGATTAAGATTGAATCTTATCTTATTGCTGCATATTTGTAGATAATATAACAAAGAGTTCCATCTGGATGGTAATGTATGGTATATCCTACTGTCCCGTACTATACAGTATTACAATATATCGTATCGTATCATTAAGATTCGTGCTGTTCCTTGGCGTTCCGGGCAGCACTGTGCCCTGTCGTGTCGTTTCGTGTCATGTCATATCATATTGTATTGTCACATACTGTGTCGTGCCTGGTCATGTTGTTCCGTATCATTCCGTGGCATGTTGTGGATTAAGATAGGTCAAGGTTGAATCTTATCTTAATGCTAATGTGACAAAGAGTATGGTCTGGACCTGCTTTTGAATGTATGCCAAAGCTTGATCCATAAAGCAACTGGACTGGTAGAAATTCTTGAAGACGTTTCACCTCCCCTCCGAAAGGCTTCTTCAGTTGTGACCAGACTGGGGAAGACCTCGAAGATATAAGCCACTAACAGTCGTGGGTGTGTCCAGGAGTCACAAAGGGTCCTAAGTGGGGTCGTTAATCTAGTTTCTGTTAGTCGTCCTGTACCTCCTGACAATCGTTAACCTAGTTCTTGACAGTCGTTAGGGTGATGGGTCAGCTGTGAGTCGTTGGAGTCACATGGTCTCTGGTGTGAGTATGGTCTTACCTGTTTTGACAGAGAATTCAAAACAGCATTGTATGTAGGAGACAAATGGTGTCTTAGTCCACCACCTCTGTTAAGATAAGGGTGTCCAGTCTGGTCAGAACTGAAGAAGCCTTTCGGAGGAGAGGTGAAACGTCTTCAAGAATTTGTACCAGTCCAGTTGTCTTACGGATCAAGCTTTGGATTACCATGACCTGGATGACTGAGAACCTTCACAGACATTTTGAATGTATGGTATCATATCCTGTCCTCGTGGCAGGACAGGACACAATATGATCCGACACGACAAGACATGGCACGGCGGGGCTTGATGCGATACGATACAATATGATATCATATGTTATGATACCGTATAGTCTGGGACCACAGGATGTGCTGACTCGTGTTGTGTTGTATCGTGTCATCTCTCATTATTTCATACTGTATCATATTTCATGTACCTGGTGGCTCATAAAGCACGCATTCAAAGGTAACAGAGAACAAATGAATGCTTCAACAATGCCGTTAGATGTCGCAACTTTTATAAATAGGCAATGACATCACTCCTGACATGAAGAACTGCTTGTGCTCTGCCTCAGATGCTTTGGTGTTTTCAGCCTGATTATTTCTTTGTAGCCCTGCACAGCAAACAAGTGATGGAGTGCCAGAGCTCTAAAGTTTATACAGTGGATTACACACTGCCTGTTTGGTTTGGATCATTTGGACCATCAATCACGTTTTTGTAAATTGCCATGTCTTTGCTGTAATCAGTCAGATTAGTACAACTATAAAATATCCAGATTGCTGAATTGCCTCTGGAGTTAATGGAAGTGATTTTCAGTTTACACTTCTATCATAGAGAGAGTGAATGTGGGTGTGTTGACATGTTTTTCTCTGCTCTCCAGGAAGCCTAATAAAACCTAATATCAGTTAACAGTGGAGCTTATTTAGACGAATCCACAGACTGATCATTATCGTCCATAAAAGATCGATTTTTTAACAGGAAATTACTCTTTTTGTTTGTGTTTGTTTGTTTAGACGGACCACGACCATCCCAGAAGGAGATCATCTCGCTCCGAGCCTTCATGCTCCTCTTCCTCAAACAGCTCATACTAAAGGTACAGCCAACAAAATGGATTAAAATCTTTACCACATAGCTCCAGTAGCAAGAAATCACTTTCTCCAGTGTGTCCTCTGTTCTTTGTGTCCCTGCCTGGGGCCGCTGGCTTAATCTGAAATGTGTGTGTGGAGAATCACATCAAAGACCAGCCGCCTGAAAGAAGCTCGGCAGCTTTTGTGTTTATGCAGGCTTGTATTGATTTGGGCTACATTTATATGTGTGTGTGAGAGAGAGATGAGCCAAGAACAGGATTAATGAAGTCATTTAAGGTTAAGGAGGCAAAAACAATCAAAGATCTTACGTGTTTTCGTGTGTTTCCACAGGATCGGGGAGTAAAGGAGGACGAGCTACAGAGCATTCTTAACTACCTGCTGACCATGCATGAGGTAAACACAAACTTTTATGTCTCAAAATAAAAGACTTGAGAGAGAAAGAGGGATACAGAGAGAGACAGTGAGAGCAGGGCGAGAGGAGCTGGTGGCAAAATGTGCATTATAATTTGTAGGCTGCAGTTACGGTCCACTTAAAGGAGTGAGAGAGTGAGTCAGCTCGGGCGCTGTGACAGCATGAAGAATGGTGCAACAATGGAGTGAACAGAGTGTACTCTTCTGATACAATTACAGCTATTCTTGCTCTGATATACCACCTGCTCCTCCACAACCTCACTTCCCCCCGTCCATCCTTACAACTCCTCTCTTTGTCCTCTTAACCCTTGCATTGATCTGTCCATTCAGGCTTCATCTGTCTGCTGCATTCACCTGTTCACCCGTGTCTTTCTTCTCTCTGCAGGATGAGAATATCCATGATGTACTCCAGCTGCTGGTGGCTCTTATGTCTGAACATCCTGCGTCTATGATCCCGGCGTTTGACCAGAGGAATGGAATAAGGTGAATGTTACTAGGTTGGATGAAAAGAGAGATCCCTGTCATATAGAAGAAGTGTCTATCTGCACACATTTTGTTAAACCTTTTTCATGTATGCATATTTTAAATAACAGGTCACCATAATATATTAAAATTTTGAGTCTCACAATGCAGGAAAAAAACCTGGCCTTCATTAATTTCTCAGCTTCTGTCTTTTTCCTTTAATTATTTTATATTACAAAAACAAAACCCTCTGCTTTCTTCTAAAAGGGTTTTTGCAACCATATGCTATAAATGCTTTAACTGTAGGGTTGAATCATCATCTGTGTAGTTGTACAATTAGAGAACTGATGCTACATAAATTAAGGCTTCATCCAGGCTGCGTTATTTTCAGAGGGTGGACTCAAACTGAGCCGGGAAACCCCCAAAAGCACAACTAGACGTGAATGCTTTTCAGTTGCTATGGTAAAACCTTCAATTGCTGGAGCACTACTCTGCAAGCGGGGTGTTTTTCTCATAATTGAAGTACTTATTTGTCCTCTGAGTGCAACCCTTTTAACAAAATGATCATTCAGCTTATGTGTGGCTTAATTTGAGGATGTTGGTCGTGATTATCAGAAAGGAAGGAAGGTTCATTCAAGACAGAAGATCTCTGCTTTTCCTTCATCTCAGATTGTATAACTCCTTCATTGACATAAGATACGATCAACTTCATTGATCCCCATTGGGGGACATTTCTTTGTTAAAGCAGTTTACAGCAAGAGACGGGAATACAACACTATACTTACAAAGTTAAAATAGAATAATTATTTCCAACCCCAACTTGGTCTTATTTATTTGTTATTTAAAAGGACCATGCATATTAATTAACACTTCTGTAAATATGCCAGACTTAGCCAAAAGGCTAGTTTACATCTGTTGTCCCTTGCCAGATGTTCAAAAGGCTCCCTAAAAAGATCAAGATTAAACAAAGATAAAATAGGGTAAAATAAGATCAGAATAAGAAGGTAGAGGAGAAACCAAGACACAAACAAACAAACAAACAAACAAAAAAGAGAAGAAAAGAAAAGTACAAATAGCACCATACGATTAAAGATGACTAAAAGCTACATAAGGACATGATATGACAGTCTTTGAGAAAGTGTCCATGGACATAAAATACATGGAGCAAGACAATCAGGAAGCAGCAATAAGGAAATGTTAAAGAAGACACATGCAGACACAACAGGACACTGGTCTCTGGTCTCAGCAGATGTGTGTCTAACATGAGTCTGGTCCTGCTGGAGGTTTCTGCCTGTTAAAGGAAGTTTGTCCTTGCCGCTGTAACTTGCTAAATGCTGCAAAGTGCTCTGCTCATGGTGGATTAACATGAGATCAGGCTGAGTCCTGTCTGTAGGAGGGGACTGGATCTTATCCTGTCTTGATGTTGGGTCTTTGTTAATAATAGAACATAGAGTACGGTCTAAACCTGCTCTGTATGTGAAGCATCGTGTGATTTGGCGCTATACAAATAAAGATTGATTGATTGATAAAATATAGCAAATATATACACTTTATACTATGGACACTTCCTACTTGTGCATAGTTTAGTTATTGCACCATGTTGCTGAACACACACAGTATGTACCATGATGATATGATGAAGTGAATGATGCAGTGAGCAGATCACAGGAAAATACAGAGTTGGTTACTGAATAATTGCAAAGCAATGATAAGAGATGTTTCGAGTATCTGCACATGTCTCTAACATGTTGTCATTGTGTCTGTGTGACATATTACAGGGTAATCTGCAAACTCCTCGCCTCTAAAAGTGAGAGCATCCGGGTTCAAGCCCTCAAAGTCCTGGGTTACTTCCTCAAGCACCTCGGTCACAAGTCAGTACTTCTTTGTCTCTCTGTCTGCCTGATTCCTTTGTCTGCTTCTCGCTTGAACGATGTCACTGAAAATAAGAAGGCACTTAAGCACTTCTTCTTATTTCCCTGTCACAACTACAACACAAATCCTGTTTATGTCTGGAAGTGAGAAAAACACACTGCAGTCAAAACTGAAAAACTACAGCAGCTCAGCCTCCAGTGAGCCTCAGAAGATCTGTTTGTTTGTGAATGTGTGTGTGTGTGTGTGTACACGCAAAAGATAATGTCCTCATCATCACGTCCAGGCGGAATAATCATCTCGACAGCGTGCACTGGCAGTGAGGAGGAACCTTGATGAGCAGCAATGAATGCTGGGGGATTTATGCATCCCGTGTGACATACACACGTCTTGCTGCACGACATGGGAGCAGGCTGTTAAACTGCACCTGAGCCCTGCACCTTGACTCCCCGCCTAGTTCACATCTGCTCCAACCAAACGCCCTTTTAACTTCATATGCATCTTTAAAACCCACTGTAGGAGCCATGAAGGATTTGAGTGTTTATAGTGTCTTATTTTGAGGTTTAAGGGAGGTTATTGTTTGTATATATTTTTTGTGGTGTTATTTTTGTTGTTTGTTTACGATGTGGTTTATTGTGGGGTCAGTTAATTAGATTGTTTACAGGTTACGTGTTAGGGGCGGGATTATTCTGTTCATCTGGGCCACCTGTTTTCTTTTGTTTGGAGGTAGAGAGAGGGGGTGAGCTGGGTCTCCATACTTTTTGTTGACCGCTATTTTAACTGTTTTAACTATTTTAACTATTTTTGCTATTTTTGCTCATTTTGCTATATTCGCTTTTTTTGTTACCATTTTTGGATTATTTCGCTCATTTAGATATTTTTGCTATTTTTTTTTTACTATTTTTGCTACTTTCGCTTATTTTGATCACTTAGCTATTTTTACTATTTTCGCTTCTTTCACTTATTTAGCTATTTTTCACCATTTTAAATATTTTTGCTATTTTTGCTATTTTCACTTATTTCGCTTATTTAGCTATTTTTTGCTATTTTCGCTCATTTCGATCGCTCAGCTATTTTTTGCTATTTTCGCTTATTTAGCTTATTTAGCTATTTTTCACTATTTTAACTATTTTTGCTATTTTCGCTCGTTTAGCTATTTTTGCTATTTTTACTTTTTTTGTTAATATTTTTGGCTTATTTCGCTTATTTAGTTTTTTTTGCTATTTTCGCTAATTTTGTTTATTTCGCTCACTTTGCTTTTTTTTGCTATTTTTGATAAATATATATTTTTTACTTAACTATTTGTGCTATTTTTGCTATTTTTGCTTATTTCGCTCACTTAGATTTTTTTTGGTATTTTTACTATTTTCGCTTATTTCACCCATTTAGCTATTTTTCCCCATTTTCACTATTTTCCGCTTTTTTGCACTGTTTTCTCTGTTTTCTCTATATTCTTTTGGTCACTTTAATCACTTGTTTGTGCACTTTATTATGAGTTAATTATTCTTTTTCGTTATAAAAGGTTAAACTTACTTTTTTGTACATCAGTGATTTTTGCTTTTAGCGCGTCAGACACTTTAGTAGGCCTAACCTCAGCCTCTCAGCAGCTTTCGGCTCTTTGTAGTCGCTACACCTACGGGAATCCAATATTCATCCAGATAGCAACTGATCCATACTGTAAACATTGTCTTATTTGAAAGACAATACAATGTACATGTTTTTTTTAGTGGTACATAGTGTTTAAATTCATCAAGCATAACCTATTTACATGAAGTCCTGATGATTTGAGGCTTAAAAAGGCTGGAAAAAAAAGTGTCTGCTTTAATTATGGCAGACAGTCTCCCTCTGACATGTTGTGTTATTCATCTCCTAGATCAAAATGAAACCTGAATCATACTGGGTTTCTACACCCTCATTCTTTGATTTGATGTTATCTCTAAAGCCACACTTACCAAGCCAATCAATCCCCAACTAATTTTTTCCAAAACACTCAAGGTTAGTCCTCTCTCTTTTCTGATCATATCAAGTCGAAGCCTCTTGGACGCACGATTCACCCATTGGCAAGGTTACTAATTTGCAGCCTTCTGAATGTTACCTCAGTGACTCCTGCAGGGTTGCTGTTCTCTTTATGCCTTCCATTAATTTCTCTTGTTAGTATTCATCTCTCGTTCTCTTTGGTCCCATCAAAACTGACAGGACCACATGGTGCCAATATCAGACTGTCATCCTGCTCGTGACAATCACTGTCAATTTCAACTGTCATAAATTATGTTATGAATGCCAAGCTTTCTCTCTGCGTGTGTATGTGCAGGAGGAAGGTGGAGATCATGCACACACACAGCCTGTTCACGCTGCTGGGAGAGAGGCTGATGATGCACACCAACACCGTCTCCATCACCACCTACAATACCCTTTACGAGGTATGTGACTGTGAAGTGAAGTGGCGCCCTTTTTTAGTCCGTTATGAGACATCAGGATTCTGTCATTGTCATGGCGTGTTACTGACAGCTATAAAACTATGTGTGTTTGTGTGTGTGTGCAGATTCTTACAGAGCAGGTGTGCACTCAGGTGGTTCACAAACCCCACCCAGAACCCGACTCCACTGTCAAAATCCAGAATCCAAGTAAGTGCAGGAACAAAGCAGCTGTGTCTGTCTGTCTTTGAGCGTTCCCTCGTCTGTCAATAACACCGTGTTGTTTTAATACGAGTAAACAAACAACAAAGCATGAACTCAGAAGCTGCTTCCGCCTCTTGCTTATTGATCTGCCTGGCACCCTCCTCTCCTTCTCTCATTTTCGTCTCATTTAAAAACACTTTTTGTGTATTTGTTTCTCCTCCTCTCTAATCACTTTCTTCATCCTCCTCTTCTTCCTCTCCCTATTACCTGATCTCTTCTGCCTCCCACCCAGTGATTTTAAAGGTAGTGGCCACCCTGCTGAAGAACTCGTCCCCCAGTGCTGAGCTAATGGAAGTGAGAAGACTCTTCCTCTCCGACATGATCAAACTCTTCAGTAACAGCCGTGAAAACAGGCGGTAAGAGCACAAAAACATGCATATTAAGTCATTTGCTTCTTGCAGTTGTTGCTGTTGTTTTTTTAAATTAGGCTCACGCTCACATGTAGCTTTTGTGTTGTCTTCCAGCTGCTTGCTGCAGTGCTCTGTGTGGCAGGATTGGATGTTCTCCCTCGGATACATCAACCCCAAGAATCCAGAGGAGCAGAAAATAACTGAGATGGTGTACAACATCTTTAGGATCCTGCTCTACCATGCCATCAAATACGAATGGGGAGGGTGGAGGGTCTGGGTTGATACCCTCTCCATCGCACATTCTAAGGTGAGCCTGATTACGAACAGAAGCACAGACATATCACTCTGTCTAATGTGCCCTTCCTCTCATTAATGGTTTCAACCTGCTATATTTCCCTTAGAATTCTAAATTCAGACATGTTTAATTTAACACCCCTCAAGCATCAGATTGTTTGTAACACTTTGTTTTGCACTTGCAGTCAGCAATCATACATGAATCCTTGAATAAGAAGACAGGATTACAAATTCCTCCATCTAGAGGAGTCTCTTCGCACCAGAATGCCGTGCAGCCACGTCTTATTTGATTTCCTTCCAGGACTTTCATTTTGTTTAGTATCAAACTGTTAGTTCACACCAAAACTGCAATGAAAATGTATAAATCAAGCAATCTTTATTTATATAGTGCCAAATCACAGCGAATGTTATCTAAAAACAGAGCAGGTCTAGACTGTACTCTGTGTTATATTATTAACAAAGACCCACATCAAGACAGGATAAGATCCAGTCCCATCTTACAGACAGGACTCAGTCTGATCTCATCCTAATCGACCATGAGCAGAGCACTTTGCAGCATTTAGCAAGTTACAGTGGCAAGGACAAACTTCCTTTAACAGGCAGAAACCTCCAGCAGGACCAGACTCATGTTAGACACACATCTGCTGAGACCGAGTTGGGGTTGGATAGAGGGATAGAGGAGAATAAGAAAGAAAGAGAGAGATGATAGTGGTGAGACAGATAGTAGGAGATGACTCAGAGGAACCTACGAGACAAGGGAGCTCAGGGACTCCAGAAAGGTCTATGGTTAGTTAGTTTAGGGGTTCCCAAAGTGTGTCTCACGACCCGTCGTGAGATGTCCTCCAGGATGTCCTCCTGTCCTCCAGGATGTATTTTCTTTTTTAAGTTATTTAGAAAAAGTACATTTTACCCATTACAGCAAAAAATATCAACAAAAATAGAAGCTAAATTTTAAATAAAACCTTGAAAATAGAAAATGTAATTAATTTTCTGCCTTTCTTTTTGCCGGATGACTCCTAAGTTTAGGGGTACTGAACAGTTAATTATCAAAAGCATCAGTAGCAGCAGGTTAATTCATAACAGCACAGGCAACACAGACACATGCTCATATAGGTAGGCTAATTTTCTGCAGACCAGCTACATTAAGCCACATTAAATCACCTTGAGGGGTCAGTGGGGGTCGCAAGTCTTTGGCACCAAAGTTTGGGAACCCCTGAGTTAGTTAATCGGACATGGAGAGTTAAAGTAAGATATAGTGGGGATCCCAGTGTGTCAGTTTCCCCTGGCAGTCTAAGCCTATAGCAGCAGAACTAAGAGCTGGTCCAAGCCTGAGCCAGCTGTATCAAAAAGGAAAGTTTTAATCCTCCTCTTGTACCGTCTGTTTTGGGATGTTTTTAAGTGGAAATCAGGGATACTAATGAACCCTAAAGTAGCATGGTTATAAATAGATACTGAATAATAATAATAAAGTCAATACTTGCTTAAATCCGCTCATGATCACAGATCACAGAGCACGCTGGTAAAAGCTGTTGGAGGATCTTTCTTCCTCTTAGCACATACTTGATTTTGAATGTCATTATGCTACTAGCGAATTAGCCAAACCTCACTGAAGTAGGGAGAGACTCCTGTTGATGATTTCCCTCCATGACAGCTTATTTAAAATGCATTCCATAAATGAAGACGTAAACTGATGATATTGATTAGAAGATATTGATGAGTGAAGCAATTATTGATTTGTAAATACAGACTTTTTTTAAATGTCGTTTTCCTTCATTGACCTGTAACATATTGACTAATGTGTCATTACAGGTATTGTTTTTAATTTCGATCAGCACTGTTCAGTGTTCAGTGGTGGGAATCAAAGTCAGCTGTTTTTTAAAGGTAGTGGAAAAGAAAGAGCTCATTATGGATCACGGTGTTAGAGCTCCGTTAGGCTAGTGTCCCAGTTTTATCCAAACGATGATTTATTCGCAGCATAAGGTCTCCTAATGGAGGAGATATTGATCTAAAGGTTAACTTGTGTTCTGATCACGTCACCACTGACATTAATCGCTCTCTGTCACAGGTGACCTACGAAGCCCACAAAGAGTATCTGGCAAAGATGTATGAAGAGTACCAGCGACAGGAGGAGGAGAACATGAAGAAGGGGAAGAAAGGCTCCGTCTCCACCATCTCTGGGCTTTCTGCTGCGCCTGCCCCTGTCGTAAACGGCAACCTGGAGATTGATGACAACTCCCAAACACAGACGCCTGAGAGCGAGGCGGAGTACAGCGAGGGTGCCGGCGGGGATTCGCGCAATCTCCTCGCTGAAGGCGCCGTAAAGCGACCAAACGGAGAGGCGCTGACACCCGGGGAGCAGAGCGCAGCTCCAGGGGTGAGGGTGGAAGTCCACGACTTGCTGGTGGACATTAAAGCAGAGAAGGTAGAGGCCACAGAGGTGAAGCTGGATGACTTGGACTTGTCTCCAGAAGGCCTCAGTGGGAATGTAAGCGGACAGGGTGGAGGTGGGATGGAGAACGGACCTCTAGTGGAGGTGGACTCTCTCCTGGATAGTGCGTACTGTGCTGTGGTTCAAAACCTAAATGGGACTCTGGCGCCTAAAGAGGACACGCCAGGCTCAGGGGTGGGGATTGGGACGAGTTTGGGGCTTTCTGGAGTCAGCCTGGAGGACGATGGGAACATGGGACCGCTTATTACGCTGGCGGACGAGAAGGACAGCGTCCCGAGCAACAATGGATTTCTCTTCAGCAAGGTAGGAATGAAAAGGATTGTTACTGAAAATCTTATCTCTGGAGACACATTTTCCCCTGCCAATGGAGACCATAATAAGCAGACAAAAGAGAAGTTGTTGCTGCTGACTTGTTGTTTTTCTCCTGAGTCCATAAACACACAAAGGACTAGGAGGAAATAAAGCTAGTAGCAGTCCAATCAAAAATGCTACATATTGCTGGATAATTTAACAAGAACTGAAGGACTTCTAAAAAAAAAGCAGAAGAAAAAGTGGACAAAAAAGCTTCTTAAGTTTATAAATCATCAAAGTAATAACCAGCAGCAGGCTTCTCTTAATGACTTCATGTTCCTTCATTTTCCTTCTAGGTGGACGAGAAGCTGCTCCCAGCTCTGGCAGCGACAGACCCCCTCGTTCTGCCGAGCCCAGACCAGCCCCCTCCGTCAGGCCCTGTCCCAGCTCACTCCACCACCAGCGCCAGCGACGACCTCAGCCTGCTGGCCCACATGACAAGCTGCGGCTCTGATCTAACACAGACGCAGAGCAACACGGCCGGGGAGCTTCCAGAGGACGGACTCTTCAAGATCCAGAGTCCGCTCGCTGACATCAGCTCCATCGCAGAGGCCGAGAGCCAGATCCAGGCAGCCTCCAGACCAGATTTCCCAGAGGGAGAGGGCACATCCGGGGCAGAGGGAGAGGCTGCGGGGTTAAAGACTGGGGGAGACACAGCCAGCACAACATCTGATACAGAGAGGTCGGATGATGGGAAAGACAAGGACATAAAGAAGATCCAAACTACTGCAACCACTCAGGTGTGTTTCTCCATCACTCTGAAATGAATCCTCTTTATCAAAGTTTATAAAGATGTATGCAATTAAAAAATACTGAGCTGCAAAAAAAGCAGATGCATTTACTGCTTCATCAACATGCTCACCACATCTTCATCATCATTTCCTCCTGATGTCTTATTCTTCTCTAATCTATCACAAGCCGGGGGAGCAGAGTCTGATCTGTTTGTCTCTGAGCTGAATCAGTCAAATAGAAAGGGATGAACTCATTGACTCTACATTGATAAAGAGGACACGTCTCCATGTCCCCCCCCATTGTGAGGAGTGAAGCCAAAATACCCCCTCTATGGGCGCTTGCATATTGTGCTGGTAGAGCCAAGGCATGAGCAGAAGCAAGCTGGCCGTTGGAGCCGCAGGACTGACGTCACGTACCAAAACATGCATTTCACTTCCCTCTGCATGACCCGTGTGCCATCTGTAAGCATGGAGGAGGCGGGATTTATGACCTACATGCAGTGCAGACAGTCACCAGGGGCACCTTTGGCTTTACTCAGGGTAGCTGTCTATGGCTGTCTTCGAAACTGCCTACTATACTAACAGTACGTACTGATTTGGGCAAAATTCAGTTTCTGGGAAGGGAGACAAGAGCAAAATCTGCAGTATGCCAAAAACTACCCGGATGTCGTACTGATTTGGGAAAATTTCTCAGTATGCACGACCAGTCTTCCTCGTGTAGTGTTTCCCACAATGCACAGCTCTACTCAGTTTGTAGCTGCATTAGCGCCACCTACTGTGTTGGAGTTGTATCAGATGTTTAACAGTCTGTTACATTTTCAGTTAAGTAATGCGAAAGAAACTCCACTGAATCTTGTAACTTCCAGTAATTACAGAGTCGATACCCAACCCACAGGTAACTGTTCTTGTCTGTGAAAATTATTAAATTCCATATAAACCACTTCTTAACTTTTTAAATCATAAGTGATGCTAAAGAAGCAGTTTCTCTATCAGCTTGGCCATTGTTTGCTTCCGCTTTCCTGCAGAACAGAACAGATCCAACAGAACAGTCATACTGCATACTACCTTCAGACGCAGTATGCAGTACATACTACATACTACATCAGTACATACTACATACTACATCAGTACATACTGCATACTACATCAGTAGCTAGTATACAGTAGGCGGTTTCAAAAACAGCCCACAAGTTTATACATTTTTGGTTAAGGCCAATGAAAACAGACTTTTTCAGATTTTTTTTTGCATGACTCTGTTTGAACTAATGATGAATTTATTATTATTATTATTACTATTATTATTAATGTTTAGGTTTTTTATTTTTATTATTATTAATATTAATAGCAATAATTGTAATGTTATTATAACCATTCGTTTTATAATTATTATTATTATTATTGTCAATATTATTTTGATTAATAATGATACAATTAATAATGGTAATAATAATAACAAGAATACTAATAATATCATTATTAATAATAATAATAATAATAATAATAATAATAATGCTTGTAATATTGTTATAAATAATAATAATAATAATAATAATGATAATAATAATCATTGTTATTCAACTTGAATAGTTAGTGAAATCATATTTTTATTAGAAAGTGAAGTTTTTGTCTCTGACATCATCATGTTGCATAAAATAATTTGTTGATAAAATAAAAGTGAAGGGGGAAACCTTTAACTGACCCTGAAACAGTCTTTACATAATCCATAATATATATATATAACCTTTAGTGTACAGATATTAGAGATAGGTGACACTTGAAGTGACTTCATAACATAACCTTTTAGGTTTGATCGTAGAGACTTTATTCATCTTTATTTTCCAAACATGGGGAAGTCAGTGTTCGTAAGGAAGGCATGACAGGTCCTTCCTTTCCTGATTAGTTTGACTTCTTCAAGGACTGAAATGTGGAACCTTAATCACAGCAGGCGTCCTTTACCAGCCTAAGTCTTAATGTGATAGACTGGGAGTGATAAGCATATAAAACATGTACAGTTTGTCTGGACAGAAAAGCTGAGTAACCGCCCACACATGAACTGAGCTTACCTAAAAGCTCACTGAATACGAAATAATAACTCCCTGAGATCCTTAAGTGGTTTCTGTTCTGCCTTTCTTTTTCATAACTACATGTACGCCACAGTGGTTCATATGAGACAGCTAAGAGATTTACTGTGCTCCCTCCCCCCTCCTCCCAGGCCCTCCACGGTCGCACCGCAGCCCAGCTGGAGCGGGACCTCCGTGTAGATCTGGGTTTCAGGGGCATGCCCATGACGGAGGAGCAGCGGCGGCAGTTCAGCCCTGGCCCACGCACCACAATGTTCCGTATCCCAGAATTCAAGTGGTCTCCGATGCACCAGAGGCTGCTCACTGACCTGCTGTTCGCACTGGAGACTGACGTGCATGTGTGGAGGAGGTGAGTCAGGGATTTTGAGTCTTTTACAAATTCAGGCTTCAAAAAACTGGTGATTCAAAAGATGTGCTCTTAACAAACTTGTAACCTTGAGTGTGAATGTTATACTATGATATTGTGATACTGAAGTGATACCTCTGATGTCTCTTTTTTTTTTTTCCCGTTGCAGCCACTCCACCAAGTCCGTGATGGATTTCGTCAACAGCAACGAGAACATCATCTTCGTCCACAACACCATCCACCTCATTTCTCAGATGGTGGACAACATCATCATCGCCTGTGGGGGCATCCTGCCTCTCCTGTCTGCTGCCACCTCCCCTTCTGTAAGTGGCTCTACTCTGCCCCTCTGTGGTGGGAGGGAGAACTGCAGGTCAACAGCTGCTTTGATCTGAAGGCTTTTAACTCTGTTTGCTTAGAAAAGACTTAAGTCAACCTGCTGAAACCTTATTCCCCTTAATGCTTAGGAAAGTGTTGATCTTGTATGATTTGATAGGTTAAAGAATAAGTTATGGATCAAATAAAAGAAGACATTTGAAGTTGGAATTTACAGAATTTCGGTCGAGTTTGGCCTTTTCTAAAAAAACAGGATAAACAAATTAAAAATTCAAACATATTTCTGGATCCCTCTCATCTTTATCACTTTATATTTAACTTCCAACCTAACACTTCTTACTCAATGTTTTGACTTTTATTTGATCTTTTTTAATTAACAACCTACTTCCTTTCAAAGTTTGACAATCTATTTACTTTAATTCTTTATTCTTTCTTTCCTTTCCTCTCTGTGTTACGTGTTTTGTGTATTTTCTCGTCCTTTTCGTCTGTTTTTGTCTGTTCTTTTGCATGTCCAGAGTTCTAAGAGTAGTGCCAACACTGTAAGTTGCAGTTTCTTTCTCTCTTTCTATTCTACTAATACTTTGTTTCCCAGTTTATTTACCATTGTGACTGACACTAAAACTTGCTTGTCTGACATCCATAGTGTTTCTATTTGTTGTGCTCCTCTGCTTCTGATCGATGCTTCCCCTTTTACTGTTTGTATATACTGTGGGTTTGCATTGATCCGTCTGCCTCAGTGTATCTAGTTCTTTTAGTATAACACTAGATTTATATTGAACTAGATACACTTTGTATAATATTCTGAAAATGTTGGAATAATATACAAATAATGGGGGGGAAAGAGAAGACTAAAAGGCCAGGAGGTGGATCAATAATAAAGAGAAATATCTCAGATGTGTATTTAAAGGTGAAATATTATAGAGAGTAACAGCATGAGAGTTGTCCATGAGTCCTTGGGGGTTGCATCTGCTAAGCCTGTCCCATTTGTATCAACACTAAAGAAGGCAGGAGGATCCGGGCCCCAGAGGGGGTCAAAGGGAGAGGAGGTGACCCCTGTTCCTGGGGGAGGAGGCGCAGGGGGAGAGGTGGGTAAAGAGCCTTAGACTCCCACCATCACCAGAAGAGCTACGAGCACCAACCTGTGCCCTTCTGTCCTCACCCTGTGTGTCTGTTTTTCCCCCCAAATGTGTGTGCTCACGAGCAGATGCTTGCACTTTGTCGACTCTGCACAGCCTCACACCCTGCTCACTGAAGCAGAGACACAGAAATCACTCACTGGGTTTGATTGCAACTTTTAACCCCTGATATTCTGACTTCAGATTTCATCTTAATTAAATTTGGTGATTAAAAACTCTAGCTGGTGTGAACATAAGGGGACTTCTTTTTTTTTTTTATCCTAGGCTTTACTTGTCTCTGCACTGCCACTGTTACTGCTAATATGTCACACTGCTACTCTCATGATCCCACTGTTACCATTACTTCTGTGTCATCTGGCTGTACTTCCTGTGTGTTGTGTAGAACACCTCATGTTGCCAGATTTCATCATATCAGTATGTTTGTCACTCAAACAGCATGATACTCCAGGTTTGCTTTTCCTGTCTGTCGGTATAATTAGCCATGGCTGCTGCCGTAACCATGATCAGGACCAAACTGCACACATTTTAGAAGAAGAAAGCAGGACACTACAGAATTACACAACCTTTCTAAAAACCACCAAGAGCATCTGGTTTACATTTCACTAACCAGCAAGCTTTTGTGTGTTTTTTCCCTTCCATCATTCCTCAGACGGAGCTGGAGAACATTGAAGCGACGCAGGGCATGTCTTCAGAGACGGCGGTCACCTTCCTGTCCCGTCTCATGGCCATGGTGGACGTGTTGGTGTTTGCCAGCTCTCTTAACTTCAGCGAGATCGAAGCGGAGAAGAACATGTCGTCAGGAGGGCTGATGAGGCAATGTCTCCGCCTTGGTGTGTGCTGAGTTCATGTATTCAGTATTAACCATTGACTAGATAAATAAACTCTTAAGAGGCATGGGGCTTTGCTTCGTGGGGATCCAAGTATTATTGTCTTAATGATTAAAACTTTGATCATACAAGTGGGTAAGCTTTTAGATGATGAGGAAAAGAGTAAACACAATCTCCTGTAGCCTTTAAAGGTCTTCAGATTGTATATTTATGTCAGTTTTAAACCCCTTCATAAGTATTTTATTCTTTATAGTAACAGAAATAAATTACTGAGGATAATTCTCATGCATTTGTCTGATTAGTTAAAGAACTATTTGACGTAGGACTAAAAACAAATGCCTACCAGCCGGGAATAAAACCAGCGGTCCCGGCGACGAGGACTGTAGCCGCTGTACGTGGGGCGCTTAGACCGCTAGGCCACAAGCGCCCCACATACAGTGGCTACAGTCCTCGTCGCAAGGATCGGCGGTTTGATTCCCAGCCGGTCGACCATTTCCTGCATGTCTTCCCCTGCTCTCTACTCCCCACATTTTTCCTGTCTCTCTTCAGCTGTCCTATCCATTGAAAGCAACAAAAATATATCTTTAAAAAAAAAAAGTGATGTTTCAGAAGACCTCAAACGGGTCTTCATGACTAAAGATGTGCATGAAACGACCCAAATTGCATTTATGATGCAAAGTTTGGTTCCTGAGTTGTGATCATTAAATCCAATCAATTTAATCCATGCACCTACCTGACCACTACTCAAGCTTTAAAGTCCATCCCTGCACTTTGATTGCAGAATTACTCCATATTGCATGTTCGCTTTAAGGTTCTTTGTGTCAAAACTCATTTATACACCCTTGATTTTACAAAAATATCCAATATATGTTCTCTGAATTCTTTCTTGCCTCTGAAGTTTCTTTTAAAAAAGAAACAGAAATACTGCGACATGGAATAAAAGTGCCCCTCAAGTGTCCAGTACTTACAGCTCTCCTCTTGTCCTCTCTGTGTTCATCAGTTTGCTGCGTGGCAGTGAGGAACTGTCTGGAGTGCCGGCAGAGACAGAGAGATCGAAGCTGCAAGACCTCGTTAACCAGCAGCAAGTCACAGGACAGCCTCCATAGTGCCTCCACCACCAGCAAGGTACCACACATACACACACACACACACACACACACACAGACATAGACACAGGCATGTAGAATTACAAAAAGCTCGTGTCCTGCTCCTCAAATCTGACAGAGGAATATTTAAATGTATGACAGCACACATCTGATGTTCTGTCTTCCATATTCAGCAGGACCCAGACAGACTCCTGCAGGATGTAGACATCAATCGTCTTCGAGCTGTGGTTTTCAGAGATGTGGTAAGCGTGTGTGTTTGTTTATTTTTGGTGTAAACAGTGTGTGTGTGTGTGTGTGTGTGTGTGTGTGTGTGTATGTGTGTGTGGGTACAGTACAAAGGAAACACCTGTACAGTCGTTAGTGTTGTTGTTTTCTGAATACATTTGCATGCTTCTTGTTTTTCTGTAGGATGACAGCAAGCAGGCTCAGTTTCTGGCACTGGCGGTCGTCTACTTCATCTCCGTTCTCATGGTGTCGAAGTACCGGGATATCTTAGAGCCCCAGCGGGAGATTGGCAGGTCCACCAGCCTATCAGGTAGAAGCATTCGCCACGAGATCAACTCCCCGACCAGTACAGGTGACTCCTTGTTTTTCTTCTGCTGCAATATCCTCGATATTAGAGGGTAATCTTAGATGTGTCAGCGGTGACTCATCATTGTGGCGCTGCTAGAGTGAATGCAGGCTGCAGGCAAACAACAATACATCTGCCAAAAATATGAGACAATTACAAGAAGAAAGCGAGACGCAGGCAGAAAAAAGGGTATTACTTGACAGAGGAATGAAAGCGTACACGCAATAGAATGATGTCTTAGAAACAGACAACAGGAATGCTTTCACAGAGCATTTTCTAGGAACTGAATTTGTCATTGCTTCACATTTCATCCTTTATTTCTCCCAGAACACCCGTCCTCAGGCTTCTCTGACCGCGACAAACAGACTCCCACCCCAGTGGACGACTCTCCCCGGGCCGGCCTCCCACACACAGACTCAGGCATCGGCGAGGAGGGACATGTGGCCGGGTCCCTGAATGGCTCAGAGATGGGTTTAGGTCTCGGTCTGGGCCTGGTGGGGAGAGAGACGGATCGAGACAGAGACAGAGACATGGGGGGAGGAGGCGGAGGTGTAGGAGGCACAGATCTGCTGTGCAGCCTGTCGGATGTCAGGAGGTCACAGGAGAGTCTTCTGGATTCTCCACACAACCCCAGCTCTAATCCGAACTCCAGCCAAGCCCCGCCTTCGTCCATCTCCAGCATCAGCCAGACAAACAAAGGCATCAATGTCAAGGTGGGTCAGTGTGACGGCCACTTGGACCTGTTTGCTCCACCAAATTCATCATAAAAAATTATCTTTAGTGGCTTTGACTGAGTTTTTTAACTACACATAAAATAGACAGAAAAAGTCAGGCAAGTATCAGGAAGTACTAAATTAAAAAATAAGAGAAAGGGTGTTGGAGTGAAGTTGTAGTTACAGCCAGTACTTTTTCTTTGTCTTATGAATAACAGCTTTTTGTAAGTAAATCTATAAATTACTAGTTAAAGAGATATTACATGTGGCTCATCATATTTGCTGTTACTCTTTACATTTAGGCCCAGTGAATCTTTGAACACTGATATATTTTGATCTATCCACATCTCTTTTGTTAGGATCTTTTCACAGATGCTTCTTGCACAGAGCTGTATAATGTTATGCATCATTAAATTAAAGTTAACAGCTCTAGAGAAGATTTCATCCTCTACTATAACTTACTTAAAATTGATTGATTGATTGATAGTGTTGAAAAGTGGCATACCCTTTAAAAAAAGACTAACAACAGCAGCTTGGGTTCTGTAGTCACCACTTACATCATCCTCTCATGACCACAGGAGATCCTGAAGAGTCTGGTGGCAGCTCCGCTCGATGGGGGGGACCTGGGACAGGAGTCCGGGCCGACGCCCTATCACCCAGACCCAGCGCTGAAGACTCACCCCATGCTGCCTATGCAGTTCCACTCCTTCGACAGGTCAGTCCATCTTGCTGTTTGACCTACAACAGACAGAGATATCAGAGTCAGGACAACAGGACACATCCATCAATATATAGATTTTTCTGTATGACAGTGATCTTTTGAAGATGCATGTTGGTGGAGTGCTGTTCGTCAGTTTGGGAAAAGATGAATGGAGGAATCAGTCATTTGATTATTATTATATTTTTTTAAGTCCAATGGCATGTTTACAGATTTTCAAATTTAGCGCACACGATGTATATATGACACATTCAGTTTGAGAGTAATTGTTGTTTTTTAGATGTGTTCATAGTTTTATGATTGAACATGAATGACATGCGATTGATTGCTTTTCAAATTTGTATTTATTATTTTATTAAAGTTATGCTTTTGAGCATTTTTGCCTTTGATTGGAAGGAAAGCTGGAGAAAGACAGGAAATAAGAGAAGTAGAGAGTGGGGGAAGACATGCAGCAAATGGTTCAGGCCAGGAGTTGAACCTACGACCACTGCAATGAGGACTATGCCCTCTGTATATGGGTTTCGCACTTAGACCTCCAGCCCCAAATCTTAGAGTTCACACTGTGCCGAGCAGATGGTGTTCTAGTTATAATCGGAAAAAGGTACATTAGGTCTGACACTGTATTTGATAGGAAGACAGTTCTTATTATTAGACCAGTGTGGGGTTGTTTTTTGTTACCTTGCCATATTTTGACTACAAACTTCCTGCAGTCTTCCTCAGAAGTGTCACGTGATGTCATTGTCTATCGGCTGATTTATAGAGGTTTGGTTTGAATGAAAGAGCAATGTCTTTTATGAAATTCCATGCCTTTCCTGCGACCAGCAAAACAGGCAGGATTTATTTTGCACATGAAAAAGTGAACACAGAAAAAAGTGTGAGAAAGAAACATCTGGATGTGCAAGAAAAGCAAAAAGCGGACCAAGGAAATTTAAAATCAGTCATCTCAGATTACTGCAAGAGAGAAAATCACAATCATGGACCAGGAAAAGTCTGAGGTAATCCACTCTGAGAGCAACAGATACCAGCGTTAGCTGATGGAAGCTTTAAAGATCAGGAAGCCCAGAGGAAAGTAAACTGGGATGAGGGAAGCTTACATGCAGTCACACACCTGGGATGACTGTCGGACAACAGGGGGCATGGTAGTCCTGCCGTTTTAGGTAGGACAACTAAACCTCTATAAATCAGCTGACAGACATGACAACAACATCACAACATCACAACATCGTGACTCTTCTGAGGAAGACTGCAGGAAGTTTGTAGTTGAAACTTCTCAAGATGAAAAGGTGCACTAGTTATAATGTTTCTCAAAAATAACTTAGTTGATGATGTCAGGAAACGTACTCTAACCAGAGGTGGAAATGCTCCTCTCTTGTTCTGTTTACACATTGACCCTCATATTGATTGATGACCTGCTTGTATCGCCCGTGCATCACTTAGTCTGCTTGATGCTGCTGTGGCAGTCCTTGAGAGGAGATATATTGATTGAACACAATATGCATAATAGATCATAGACGGCTTTATATCCTTCTGAGACGTCCTCCCGATGTGTGACACATGCAGGCTGGATGCATCTGATACCTCAGTGCATTGTTACCAAGGAACAGTATATATAGTAATGTCTCAGAAAAGAAAGCTGTGTTAGTTCTTCTTCATAATGCGGCTGTTTCACTCTTGCATCTAAATTTTACCCTCTTGAGTTATAGATTTTTTAAAGCGTCTAATTCATGTACTTGATTAAATTTTGATTCCACAGTGCCACAGCTTCATTAAGTCACATCAACTCATACTGGCATGGCTCTGTTTTGGTACATTTTTATGAACTTCTCCTGTGTGACACAGATCTACAGATCAATAACGCCTTAAAACCACTCCATCAATACCAGACTGTAATCTGAAATGTTCATTGTGCATGTAACAGTGTCAGACAAAGATACTACTGTTTGTATTTTTTCAGAGTTTGATGATAGAATATCGACGTGCAAGTTTAAAGATCATCTTTTTTGGTGGATGAGGAAAAAAACAGGCATTTTATTATAAATAAACAGTAAAATGCTGTGAGTAACAAAAGCTTACCGCTTCATGAACTTCAAATAAACCCACTAACACATTCAGTATTATCATCTCATACTAAAGTCTACTCTAAATTGAAAAACGTATTGATCGTGCAGGTTTGTCTCATGTCTTTGTGTCTCTACTTTTGCAGGAGCGTCGTGGTTCCGGTCAAAAAGCCTCCCCCTGGCAGCCTGTCAGTCAACACTGTGGGCACACCTACCACTGGTGGAGCGGCCACTCCTGGCAGCACACCCAATATTTTTGCTGCTGCGACAGCCACACCCAAGAGTATGATCAACACTACAGGTGAGAGAACATAGAGCGCTATTAATTAAACCCCTGAACGTGCTTCATCTATTTTCATCCATGTAAACGTTTTTTCACGGCAGCTACTTGGTATGCATGTGAGGTGAGGAAGCAGCCGGACGTCTGCAGTATGACAAAGGTGTTTTTGTGAGAGGACTCCAGCAGTTCAGAAATTAGGCACACATTTCTCCTTTTTTTTTACAAGAGTCTTTGATGCAGAACGCTGCTGCACCCTTACAGTCAGAAAATAGTCATATGGGAACAAACTGAAGTCTTAGTGGCATCAAATCCTTTCTTTATTATGTGAACCTATAATAATAGTAATAGTAATAGTAATAATAATAATAATAATAATAATAATAATAATGATAATAATAATAAAAATAATAATAATAATAATAATAATGATAATAGTAATAATAATAGTAATAGTAATAATAATAATAATAATAATAATGATAATAATAATAAAAATAATAATAATAATAATAATAATGATAATAGTTATAATAATAATAATAGTAATAATAATAGTGATAATAATAAACTAATAATAATAACAATAATGATAATGGTAATAATAATAATAGTAATAATAATAGTGATAATAATAAACTAATAATAATAACAATAATAATAATTAGAAACAACAATAATAATTCTAATAATAAAACTACTATTACTATTACTAATAATAAACTAATAATAATTTAAAAAACAATAATAATAATAATGATAAAAGCAACAATAATAATACAAATACACATAATATTAATAATAATAATAATAATAACAATAATAATAATAATCATGAAACAACCATAATAATACAAATACACATAATAATAATAATAATAATAATAATAATAACAATAATGGGCAGCAAAATAAAATAAGCAGGTCATTACATCACTTAATGCTAGATGAAGAAATAAAACATATTTTAAAAGACTTAAAATTCCATTAAAATAATTCTAAAGGAATAGAATCTGTTAAAATATTTTTAGTAAAAATGGTTAAAATCAAGTTAGATGAAAATCAGAAAAGGCTCTGTAATAAAAGTATGTTTTTTTAGAAGTGATTTCAAAGAGCTTACTGACTCAGCAGACCTGATCTCCTCGGGCAGATTGTTCCAGAGTTTTGGACCCCTCACTGCACACGCTCTGTCTCCTTTAGTTTGCATTTTTGCATTTGGAATGCACAATAAACCTTTGCCTGAGGATCTCAATGTACACGTCGGCTCATAGGGTAACAACATACAGCTAAGTAGCTGGGAGAAAGTCCATGGAGAGCTTTACAAGTAATCAGTTAAATCTTAAAATTAGTTCTAAAACATACATTTTTTTTGTGCAGGCAGGTAAATGACTGTTACATTAGTCCAGGCGTGATGAGATAAAAGCTGTAAAATCATCTTGAAAATGTGTCTGTAAAAGTTGAAACGGACAGAATTTGGGAAATTTTAGGGGCAGGAGTCAGATCAATGAGTTAATTTAGTGAACTTTCCTATGCTTTTTTAAAAAACTTGCACTTGATTGAGGAGACAGATATGTTACAAGATGTATTCTGTGACCCAGCTGTAGTACTGAATAAGATTAAACCTCTAATCCTCTTCATCGTAGCATAGTGGATTTGTATTCAAAGCTTTGCCAGCCCTACTGTAACGCATCATACATGCATAATGGACAAGGTGCAGATTCATTCCCTGGAATTGATTCTCCATTATTGATTTCAAAGCAATTTTCCTCAAGAGGAGCCATTACCAGAGGACGAGCAGCAGCATGTCCGCTGAAATTCCATCCAAATTTAATTTGACCATAACTGAGCCGGACACCGATACATATCCTGTTATTATCATCCTGCATGCCGATCGTCGTCACGCCTCGTTCATGTTTCTCTAATGCTTGTCTAATTTTCATCCCTCTCTTTCCTGCCCCCAGGTGCCACAGACTCTGCCTCCTCTTCCTCCTCCTCTTCTTCATCGTTTGTCAACGGCGCAACCAGCAAGAATCTGCCGGCGGTGCAGACGGTGGCCCCCATGCCCGAAGACTCGATGGAGAATATGAGGTCAGTGCTCTCAACGCAGCAAAGCTCCCTCCTTAAACACCGCTTCAACCATTCACCGTCCTCCTTTTTCTTTTCTCCCTCCTTTATGCTTTTCTTTTCTGTTGATTTGTCTGTTTCCTTGCTTGTAGTTTTTCCACCTCATCCCGGTCCCTCTTATCGCTTCATACTTAGGTCTACGTTCTCCCCACAGAGCTCTCACTAGCAGGTCACTATCACAGTCAGAACTGACATTAAACAGCTGGTGTAGGAGACCACTTACGCCTTGGAATGCTAATTTCACAGTTAGACTTGGGGACAAAAGACTAGAAGTTAAAAGTCACACAACCCATCTGAGATAAAGCAATAAATCTGACATAAGCACATATCCACAAACTAACAATAAGCTAGTAGAGAAGCGTAATCTGTGCTAACTCACATTCACATTTCTGATGCTGACATGCAGGCGTACCCTCCACACATCTCACTCAGTCTACCCTATGGTGCTTCTCATCCCTGACATGGCAACTGTGTTTTAATGTCACAATAACATTTTGCAGAGAAATTTGGAACCACCTGATTGATTTTAGAGAAACATGTGAAATAAAAGTGTCATAAATCTGTGTTTTAGATTCTGTAATCATCTGATTCTCACTTTTAAAGTATAAGATAATCTGCCGTATGACATGCTTTATAATTAGGGACAAGATTTAAGATATGAAATAATAATAACAAGCTTCTATTTACGCTGCTGTAGTTGTTCTGTAACATTGCTCTCTCTTTAGACCTGTTAGTTATGAAATGTGCAGTGATGTGTGCGCACGCATGTAAGTGGGTGCGTGTGCATGCGTTCCTTAATCAGTGTGCGTGTCTGTTCATGTGTGTTTGTTTGTGTGTGTGTGTGGTTTGTGTTGCAGTGCCTATTGTGAGGTGGCGCAGTGTGCGCTGCGCAGCGGTCAGACGCCCCCTGAGCTCAAGTCTTTTAGCTCTCTGGCAGGCTTCCAGGCAGCTCCCCGAGATGCAGGACAGTGTTTTAGGCAAGGAGATACTCGTCCTGTCCCCATGCCCTCCCACACCCACCCCCCCACCTCTCCCTCTTCTCTGCCCCACCTCCACCACACACACACACACCCTCTGCTACGCCTAGACACTACTAGATGATCCCTGAAAGCCATGGGAGGAAGGACAGACATCACTTTGCTAACAGCTTCTTTTTTTTTCTTTTGTATTTACAATAGAGCAGCCAACTCTGTCACTTCTCACATGGCTGTCTTCTCATGCTAACCCCAAACTCAAGTCAGACCTGTGTCAGGCTGTGTTTGACAATAATCTAAACAAATGCAGCTCATCTGCAACTTTAAGAGAGTTTAAACCAAGTATGAAATTGTAAACATGAGGGACGATGTCAGAGTCAGAAATCACACGCTGACCAGTGTTGTTTTTGGCAGCTATCTTAGTCTTAGTCTTTTGGATGAAAATGCTTATTAGTTTTAGTCACACTTTAGTCATTTCTATATTTGATAGTTAAGATAAGATAAGATAAGAGAGTCCTTTACTCGTCCCACAACGGGGAAATTCAAGTGTCACAGTAACAAATTAGAGAGTGCAAAAAATATAAAGCAAACAAGAGCCTATAAAATATCAATTATTAAAAAGTTATTAGCAATTAATTAAAATTAAAGAGGTAAAAGATAAGCATATCTTACAACATATGTATATATATTATTGGTTATAGAGTCTGACACTGCAGGAAGAAAAGACCATATATATATATATATGTTATCTGTCTGCTTTTCATACTTTTCATGATACAGTTGTGCTCATAAGTTTACATACCCTGGCAGAATTTGTGATTTTTTTGGCCATTTTTCAGAGAATATGAATGATAAGAGGAAAAAGTTTTTTTTCACTCATGGTTAGTGGTTGGGTGAAGCAACATTTTTATCAAACAACTGTGTTTACTCTTTTTATATCATAAAGACAACAGAAAATACCAAAGAAACCATAAATTCTGCCAGGATATGTACATTTATGAGCACAACTGTATACACCTATATCCAGACTCAGACAGCAGTATGCAAGCATATAGCATTTCTGGAGATACGTTGAGATATAACCTATACCACATTTTCATCACAAGTTTAAAGTAAGGACAGCTTTTTGCAGGTTTTAGCTTAAAAGCACCTCAAAGAAGCAGAATCCTAATTTAATTAGCTTAGCGCTAAGCCGTAAAACCATGCAACCATTGACTTTAACACTGACCTAAACTAACCCCAGCACAGTGCTCCCATCCCAACCCATCATGCATCCTCTTTAATGATCTAATTTGTGTCCATTTCAGATATACTTCTTCTTATAGCACCTTTAGCTTGCCTTTTTTCTTTCTCCTCCTCGTTTGTGATTTCTCTCCCTCTCATTATCTCACCTGTCTCCCACCTGCATGCTTTCCTCTCTCCCTCTCTCACCTCCTGTAACCTCCCCTCCCTCACCCTTCTCCTCACCTGCACTTTTAACCCCTCATTTGTATGTCGCTTATTACTCCATCTTCACTCCAGTTTCCTCATCTTTCTCTCTTTACTCGTCTTTCCGCCACAGCATCACCACTAAGCTGGAGCGCGCTCTGGAGAAGGTGGCCCCCCTGCTGAGGGAGATTTTCGTGGACTTTGCGCCCTTCTTGTCAAGGACGCTGCTGGGTAGCCATGGGCAGGAGCTGCTCATAGAAGGTACAGGTGCTGTACACGGCTCCTTTTTCTCTAACTGGCGTCTCTCTGTGGAGTCTACCCATTCACTGTCCCTCACTGCGACGTGTGAGTGCAGGACTGAGAGGAAAGTGGAATGAGTGTGTGGATGTGTGACTGTGTGAGCGCTTGAGAGTGAGTGTGTGAGTGTGTGAGTCTCTGAGCTGGCTGCTTCACTCATTCGTCAAGCAGGTATGAAGTCAAACCTTTGCAGAGTTTTTGACACAGCTAGCTAGGAAATGACATTTTGAGTTTAGATTATAATAGCCTTTAAAGTTAACATTACTGCGGGTATAGATTGTCCTAAATGTGATGCACTCCTCCCTCCGCCCACCTGCTTCCTGGCGTCCTGTTTCGTGATCCACCGTCTCAATGTTGATCTCTCTCTCCTCTTCCTCCCCCTACTCTCCCCTCCCTCCCTTTCTCTCTGCTGTTTGTTCCTGTCTTCTCTGTGGCATGCTTTTTATAAACTTCACTATGATGGCTTTATACAACAGCAGAAAACAACTGACACTACTGTGTCTTCTTTGATGATATTTTTGTATCTCTGAGCAGTATGTGAGTCTGTGTGTGTGTGTGTGTGTGTGTGTGTGTGTGTGTGTGTGTGTGTGTGTGTGTGTGTGTGTGTGTGTGTGTGTGTGTGTGTGTGTGTGTGTGTGTGTGTGTGTGTGAGTGTCAGAGAGAAAGCGAGAGAGGCTCCTGACTGTGCTGTGTGTGTCTCTGTGCTGCAGGTCTGGTGTGCATGAAGTCTAGCACCTCTGTGGTGGAGCTGGTGATGCTGCTCTGTTCTCAGGTTGGTACCTCCACACCTCTCCTCTTGTTATTTTTTTTTTCTCCTTGCACATTGAAGCCACGCCGTCGGAGCCAATTTGTCACGTTCATAACTGGCTCTGAATGTGCCCTTCTTATTTTAGAGCCATGATAAGTGGCTAAGTCTCATGCACACAGGAAGCTGTAGAGCTATTGATCCCCCCTGTGAGGCAGGGTTCACTCTGTAATGAGCGCATTGCAGATGTAATATAATATTAACCTCTATGCATTATCACACCATCAATATCAAGGCCACAAGGAGACTTTCATGCAAATTAAACTGTATTTTAACAACATTAAATCAACTTACATTCAAAGCCATTATCAAGGTTCTCATGAATAACACTCAAAGACAGAATGACAACAAAGAGGCACTCACCATTTTCTCCTGACGGCGTAGGAGTCCACTGTTCCTGTCCTTTATGAAGTTCCTCCTCCATTCATCCGTCTCTCCTCAGCTGGATTTTGTCTGCCTGTAAACACTCTTGTCCTTGAAGTAGCCCCAAAGTTCTTTCCTCTCCTCTTTCTCTTCATCTCTGCTCCTCTGGCCTCTACGTGTCCCTTTGTCCCAAACATACCAGTCTCTTCTCAAGCAGCACCATCACACACCTCCTGAGTTCCTGCTCCTTTTAAACTCAGTGATCCCGTGGAACTGCTTTCATCTTTCATCACTCTTCCTCACAGTACCCGTTCCTCTCACCACTCCCTCTCCTTTCCCCCCCTCTTGCCTTGCTCTCTCATGGCTGGCTCCTCGTCAGCATGTATAGTATTACCTCCTAGCTCCGGCCTTGTCTGCCATTAGAGGCCCAGGAGAGCAAACCCTAGCCTAGATATCGATCCTATGGATGGAGGGGGGATGTAACCAGAGAAGCTCCCACGTGTCCTTAACGGCCCTAAGAGCTAATGGAGCTCTGATAGTTTGAGGCTTTCAGCTGCACTTCTTTTCCTGCTCAGAGGTCTCCACTCTAATATGCACAAAGACAAAAAACACTCTCATACATACACATAGATGTTGGCTTTGACTGCCAGGAAGCTTTTGCTGTTGGTCTTATTTTACACTGTTGGTGGTTATTTTGTCACGTTTAGCAAGTCTCCTTCAAAGTTGAGACAAGGACACTGGAGCCAACAATGTAGCCAACAGATTGAGATCATCATTGGGGTGAATCAGCATTATTGTTAGCCTAGATTGTGTTACACCAAAGAGTTTTTTGGTAGATGGGTTCTCTATGAACGTTCAAGGCTATTGGTCAAGATCAAGGAAGTGAATCATCATCGAGGAAGGAGGAGGAGGAAAGGAGTTAAGCTTACTTTGTGATGCTATATAGCAAAGTTCCAAGAGCAGGACCACACCTCAACTACGCCTCTTCCTGCTCTCTTACAAATTCAAACCTATCCCTCTCCTCCCCTTCGTTATCAGATTCCTCACCCTGCCATCCCTCCCTTTTTCTTCCTATATCTTTCTTTCCTTCTATACATAGGGCTCTTAAGGGGAGTTCATCATGCCCCTAATAAGCTTCCCCAAACCAGTAACAGCTACAAGTTCAACGTCAAATTCAGAATCACTATTCCTATAAATCAATAAATCATTGTCAAACTACATCCTGTTGATGGTGTGTTCCTTGCTTGTGAGAGGGCACTTATACGCAAACTCCCTCCTTACTTGACTCGTCTTCTGGCTCCAACCAGATCTCAAAACTGGATTACTTTAAAAACACCAAGGTTTAGTACTGAATGGAGAAAGACTGCTTTTAGTATTGCTGCTCTCAGTATGTGGACGAACTTTCAAATGACAGCTAAACTCCCCTCTCTGATATCTTCTCACGTTTTTTAAAGAGGTAGTGTCAGAGCGACTTAAAGACAGTGTTTTAAAACATGAAAGCATTTAGTAAAGTGTTGGTTTGCGAATATGAATATGTTGTTAATGTATCTGTGAATATTTTTAACTGTGTTTACATGTGTTTGAAGGCTCTCAGTCATCCAGGTCATTGTAATTCAAAGCTTGATCCGAAAAGGTAACTGGACTTGGTATAAATTCTTGAATAGTTTTTTTTCCAAGAATTTCTACAAAGTCCAGTTGCCTTTTCAGATCAAACTTTGAATGTGTTTATTCCTATTTTTGTCTTGTTAATTGTATTGCTAGAGGGCACCTTGGTCTCAGTGGGTCCTTCTGCTAAAATAAAGGATCATTTAAAAAGTAACAAAAGCAAGAAAGGAGTTCATATGAGGGGTTACCTACATTTTAAAAATATGCATATAATTTGATCACCACATCCAGGTGCTGTTGCTACGATCAAGTATTTATTAAGACTGCATGTGAAGAGCATTTATCAAAACCTGGTCAGCTTTTGAGGGAGATTCAACTTTTGATTGTGATTACATTCTTCTTGCAGTGAGACCTTAAAAACAAGACATACATCTTTCCTCTCTCCTGTTGTATTAAGCCCACTTTTACCTCTTTGTATACCCAATATCACTTTCTTTGTTCAGCTACAAAAACCTGCATGTGTAGCTCTCCCAACCAGTGCTGAAAGCTTTAGTATGTACAGTGAAAACATGATGCATTGTGAGGTTCTTAGCATTACAAGCGTACAAAACATACACCAGGCTTTTGTTCATTATGTTGTAAGGTGATGTTAAAGACTCCTGGGTAAGAATATTGAAGTTTCAAGACTCAAAATAAGACGATTGTTTCATCCATAAAATGTGTTTTCAGCTGGATTTGAATTGAAAGTCCTGTATCTTTTTAAATGTACATTTATATTGATAAGTTTTTCCACACTGATCGTCACATATCCTTTCCTCTGCACTCAGGAGTGGCAGAACTCCATTCAGAAGAATGCCGGACTGGCCTTCATTGAGCTCATCAATGAGGGAAGGTAATCTATCACACCGACTGATCACCACCATCATGATTCTCCCTGATTCACACAATTACAGCATCACTGTTATCAGTGCATTACAGCTAATGGCTACGATAGAGCCTTAATGAGAAGCTCGCCAGGATAAGTGCATGGTGCCATGTGTGTTCAGTAGGAAGTCCAATCATTAAAGTGCAATTAAGTTTACAGTTCATTTGTGCAGCTCTATTATCAGAGCCTGCTTCGTGCCTATCTTATTCTTATCTTATAGTGCAGACTGTTAATCAGGGAACCAACCTCAATTAAAAGACCACAAAAAGAAAGAAATAATCATGCAGGGCTACTTTTTAACTGTTTACTAACAAAAAGGTTGCAGTTTCCTTTTCACATTTCCTCTCTCCAGGAAGATTTTTGTCTTAGTGGAACTGTCTGTAATGATTTTTGTCCATGTGTCTCACTCACACTCCAGACTTCTGTGCCACGCCATGAAGGATCACATCGTGCGTGTTGCCAATGAAGCAGAGTTCATCCTGAACAGACAGAGGGCTGAGGATGTTCACAAACATGCTGAATTTGAGGTAAACGCACAGAACACCACTTTTATTTTCTGTGATACATGAGTCAATTAAAAGCTGCAGATAAATCTCTTTGTTCCTGACACGTTGTTCTCATCGGTTTTAATGATCAGCCTGTTCTCTTTGTTCTTGTTCGCTCAAAAGTATCTCAGGAAGACTAATCCTCTTCTACAAAGCAAAATGTTTTTATTATACCTTGATCAGAGATCTTCGCTGTTTTATTTATAACACCAATTTACAAGCTGACTCTAGCTACCCTCTTTAGATCACCATTATTTCTCCCCCCCTCTTAAACTCTCTACTTCCCACCCTCCTCTAGTCAAACTGTGCCCAGTACGCTGCAGACCGGAGAGAGGAGGAGAAAATGTGTGACCACCTCATCAGTGCCGCTAAGCACAGAGATCATGTGACCGCCAACCAGCTGAAACAGAAGATCCTCAACATCCTGACCAACAAGCACGGGGCGTGGGGGACAATGTCACAGAGGTGAGACAAAGACATGTGCACAGGGTGCTGAGATGAGGGTGCTGAGACAACATGACAGGCTTTAAATTGAGAAAAGGGTGTAGGAATGATTCAGATCTTTCCAATTTTTTTGCTCCTCTTCTCTTAAAAACATGGACAGTGTTTGTTTACATCATAGACTGTATGATAAATGGATGTAGAATCCATGACGTCACCCATCTGTTCCTGAACACTGTTTTGAAGCCAATTGTCAGCGGGTGCCATATTGGAAATGCTGAACTCAACCTAACTTTGAGCTAGTGTGAGGTAAAGAGGCGGGCCTTTAGCCTTTTCGCTTGCAGCTACAGGATCAAGTCAGCCATGCCCTTATTTGGACAAACTTGTAAGTTTAATATAAAAAAAAAAAAGGAGTTATAAAATAATTCACCCAGAGATGGTCTTTTTTGAATGGGTGTGTATGTGGTTTCTGGTGTTTCTGCAGTCAGCCTCAAGTGGACACTCGATGAACTGCAGTTTTTAGCACTTCCTCATAGGCTTGTATTTTAGAGGTGCATTTCGACCAAGACTTCCGGTGTCTTTTAGCCCCCAGAACTACTTTCCCCGGAACTAAAAGGTTCCTGTGCCCCCATTGTTGTCTGCGTTTCGACCGCGGGCTCAAGTCCCAGGTAGATTGTGCAAATCAGGCCAGTGACATGGAGAAAAAAATATATATTAAATAAGATTTTGAAATCTTAATAAATAACTAAACTAGTATGCATTCCCAGGAATTCTCTATGTGTTTCAACAACTGTGTAATCTCCACAAACACTGTTTCGCTCAGCCAAAAGTCCCAGGACCTTTGAAAAGTACTACCCCCCCCAAGCAGGGGCTTTTCAGGGGGAAATTAACTACCCCTGAACTAAATTTAGACCCTGGTTCCTCCGGTCGAAACGCATGTAGTTCAGAGGTAAAGTCCCTAGTTCCGGGGTAAAGTTCCTGTGGTCGCAAAACGCCTTAAGACCTAAAGTTGCAGCTTGGTTTAAACACTGTAAATCTACTGCTGTACGACTACTACACCATGTATTAATTTAGCCAATCACAGACTGAGTAAATCCCCTTCATGTTTTTATATTATGGATTTAATCTGCAGGCTGAATGAAACCATCAAAGACTGGTTTATACAAATTACTTAACATGACCTGCAGCACACAACACATCAAGCTACATCCTGATATCATATTCGCCTCGTAGGTGTGTGAGCCTGACGTCCCCGTTAAGCGCTCTCACATACACACATTAAATCAATGATTGCTGCTTATCCAGATCTGCCTGCAGGCTGGCAGCTCCTCTCAGGACATGTGATGTAATTTGAGAACCTGTGACACGCAACATCTGAAGCCTGTCTCCCTCATGTCACTGCTGATTAAATAAACAGTGTAACACAATGTGCTGCGAGCTGTTAATAAACACGCTCTTTTACATAGATGGAGATTTAATCAAGGTAAAACTGCATCTTAAGAGCTCCGGCCCTGATGAGGACTTCAGTCAAAGTTGCGTCATAAAATCTCACATTTGATCTGTTTTCTTCAGAAGGACTCTTGAAAATAAGTCATTTCAGTGTTTTCTCTCCCGCCTGATAAAGTTTTCTGCAGAGCTGTCAGCGTTTTTCAAATGCTCCCCCTGTGATCAAGCCTGCCCTTTATCCCAATAAAAAAAATGACCTATTAAATGTAGGAAATAAGTTTTGGAAGTTGCCATCCTAAATGTCACTTCATCTCCCACTCACACTTTAGCTTTATTGACCCTGAAGAAAAACAACACTCATCTTTGCCTGTTCTCTTTATCGTCTCCAGCCAACTACATGACTTCTGGCGTCTAGACTACTGGGAGGATGACCTCAGGAGGAGACGGAGATTTGTGCGAAATGCTTTCGGATCCACTCACGCCGACGTGTCACTCAAACCTCTGGAGGAATACGGTCAGTCATGTGTGCTAACAAACTAAACCTTTCCTTCATCTGCACAAACGCACCCCTTAAAAAGACCTAATTGTCAAACTCACCCCATCTAGGAACAGAAGACGAGGAGGAAGGCGCTAAGTCGAAGAAGACTTTCCGCAGCCAATCAGTGGTCACCCAGAACCCGGAGGCGGAGCTGATGCTGGAGGGAGATGATGATGCTGTTAGCCTGCTGCAGGAGAAGGAGATTGATAACCTTGCTGGTGAGATGCAGAAACGTAGGAGAACACACAAACACACACACACACACACACACACATGCAGAGCTTTGGAGCTAACTGTCCATGACTCTTGTTTTTAGTACGTTTCCGTCCAAGACTTTTTACCTCCAAAGGCAAGTTGGGTGTTTTTAAGTTCTGCATTCGCTCTAACCATCCAGCTGATTTATCTGACTCAACAACAAACAAATCAAATCTACTAAAAACTGATGCAAATCTGACCATGTGCCTAAATTCATCTTGTGGTTCCTGAGACTCACATACCTGATGATTCCTCTACAGAAGGAGCAAATAAATTATGAATCAGAACTAACAAAAATAACTCTGACACATTATCTGTGCTATTTTGATTTCCTTTGTGCTGATTGCTGTTTTATAACTATAGTGTGTGTTAGCTATGGTTAAACATGAGCCTGTTCATAATCTGAGCCGATGTTGCCCCCCTAGGCCCGGTGGTTCTGAGCACCCCTGCGCAACTGGTAGCCCCGGTGGTGGTGGCTCGAGGAACTCTGTCCATCACGACCACTGAGATCTACTTTGAGGTGGATGAAGAGGATCCTACATTCAAAGATACTGACGCTAAAGTAAGAGAGAGCCGTCCTCCTTTATTATTATTACTGATCACAGAGAGTCCTCTTTTACTGATCCAGATGTTTTTCTCCTACTTATGCATGTGTTGCTCATCAGGTGCTGGCGTACTCGGAGGGTCTGCACGGAAAGTGGATGTTCAGTGAGATCAGAGCCGTGTTCTCCAGACGGTACCTGCTGCAGAACACTGGACTCGAGGTCTTCATGGCCAACAGAAGTAAGCATGCAGATTTCATAAATACCAGCTCAGCATTAACCGTCATTCTGTTGTCTTTATGCTGGCTTTATCTTGCGTCTTCTTCCTCTCCTCAGCGTCCGTGATGTTCAACTTCCCAGACCAGGCCACAGTCAAGAGGGTGGTCTACAGTCTCCCCAGGGTTGGAGTGGGAACGAGTTACGGCCTGCCACAAGCCAGGTAGGTTGAGAGTGTAATCAACCAGTGGGACACAGTCCTCTGTTTGATGAGAAACTTCACTTTAATGTGTTTTGTGTTGCAGGCGGATTTCTTTGGCCACCCCTCGTCAGCTCTTCAAGTCGTCTAACATGACGCAGCGCTGGCAGAGGAGAGAGATCTCCAACTTTGAGTACCTCATGTTCCTCAACACTATTGCAGGTAAAAGTCCACTTTCAATCACAATCTGCAGACGCTGTTATTGTAGATAGCTGCTCATTATAAGAGCCTGTTTTGTGTTGAAGCCGACACGGTTTACTCACAAACAGCTTTAATGAGGAAGAATACCTCCTGTTCATTCTGTGTCATTTCCTCTTTGCTTTCTTCTCTCTTATAATGACATTTCTAGCTTCTCTTGTTTTTGATAATTTACTTGTGTGATCTTTTTTTATTCCTGTTATGCTGCGTTGTTCAAAAACATCTGCACTGCCAGAATTTGCAGATTCACCTTGTTTGCACTTCCCTCTCTGTCTGCTTGGATACAAAAAACTAATGCATAAAAAGACCTCATTAAAGAGATAGTAGATACATACAATACACTTAAAGATTTTAATAAGATAAGAGAGATTTATCTGCTACAGTTTGCATCTTAACAGCCTGGAGTTTGACCTTTACAGAAAAGCCCACGATAAGAAATCCAAAGCTGATAATGGACTACATGAGTAATGATTTGTTTTTGTTCGTCTGAGAAAATTCCCATTTGGTTATAGTTTTTCAAAGGTAACTTCAAGTAAACAGACACTGTTATATATATTTTTATATTTTATTTTATATGCAGTATTTATATATATTTGTAAGATTAATGTAGAATCGTTTCATGTACACATTTCAAGGTGAACAACAAACAAGAAAAAGATACACATGCTCCCCATTTGAATGTGTTTTATCACACAAACATGGATGATGTATTGTAATACCAGTCTTGCATTTATTCTCTGTTACCATCAGGATGTTAGTTTTAAGTTAATATTTTTGGGGCATTTAAACCTTTATTTTATAGAGGAGAGGACAGTAGATAGCGTAGGAAACTGAGAGATTTAATTTTTACTTATTGAAACTTCTTCTTGATTGTACTTATGTCTGGGTTGCTGTAACAACTGAATTTCCTCCCTGGGGGATCAATGAAGTAATATCTTATCTCATCTTATCTTAACTTCACCAGTAGGCTTAGTCTGCGCCCGGACGTACTCTTAATGAATAAAATATTTGTGCACGATGTTAATGGATAAATCGGGCATCCATATAGCGGCTGGCCCGGGTTTGATTCCAGCCTGGGGCCCTTTTCCGGCATGTCATTCCCCAACTCTGTCACCCAGTTTCCTGCTCTATCCACTGTCCTCTCCTATATAAATAAAGGTGTAAAACCCCAAAAATATATCTTTAAAATTATGTATATAGTTTGCTCAGTTTGTGTTAAATGCTGTTCAGCAGCGTAGGAGCACACTCTATGTCTGATTTAGTTGTTGTCATTGTCAAATGTCTGAAGTGTACCACTATGCTTTTTAATTACTTTAGGCCATTGCTGGACATGTGCAGTATTGTAACTGCTCTCTTCTCTTTCTTCTTATGTTGTTGCTCCTATTTTGTTTTGTTTTTGTAGTGTCCTGTAAGTCCATATGGGCTGGGCATCTTTTCGGTGCATGACATGATGAATAATAACTAAACTAAACTAAACTAAACTAAACTAAACTAAACTATACTATATATATGTTTTAGAGGCAGATTATGAATGAGCTTGTTTACATCAGAATCAGAATCAGAATCAGCTTTATTCGCCAAGTATGCTTGAACACACAAGGAATTTGACTTTAGTAAACTGTGCTCTCTTTGTACAAGGCATAAGAATAAGAATAAGAACTACAATAAAAAATAAAATAAAAATATAATAACAATAACCTTAGCTATAAATACAAAGAAACAACAAATAGGCATGACTAATATGTACAGGCTAAAATAATATGATAGTGCAGTGGTGAGTAGCAGAGGTAGTTTTACATCATAAAATAGAAGTTAAATAGTACAAAAAATAGAAATATGGAATTCTGCTTGAGAATTGTTGCATTGTGTATCTACATGTATATTTACAGAGAGTATTTATCTGACAGGTATGACACTGTTATGGTTTAGTGTTCATCAGAGTGACAGCCTGGGGGAAGAAACTGTTCTTATGGCGGGTTGTTTTGGCGCACAGTGATCTGTAGCGCTTGCCGGAGGGGAGGAGTTTGAAGAATTTGTGTCCAGGGTGTGAGGGGTCAGCGGTGATGCTACTCACACATGGTACATGTGTCAGTATTAAAGGTCGTACGGGGTTATTGGCGGTCATTTCTATTTAAGGTAGGAACCTTTGTTGTGGGGTCAGGTGTTCCGCCCGGAAAGGTAGAACAGTTTTTTGACCTCTGAAGCAGCATGGTACTGCTGGAGTTATGTGTGGCTGTTCTTTCCTGAAGTGTTGTGTATTGGACACTTTTGGAACTCATCTCATGGAAACAGACGGACCGAGAGTTCAACATGCAAAAAATGACTTGGACTTTCATTCATCAAGCATGGTAATTCGCAGCGCTTCAAATAGGTAATCCAGGTGCAGCGCCTCGTTGGCTTAAAACGTGGACATATATATTTCAGCATGGGCCTGGATTACTCCATGTGCAGGTTTTAACACTTGAAATTGTGAAACAGCAGTTGTATAAGAAATCTGTTTCTTCATTCTCAATTCTGTTACACAGAAACAAAAAAAAAGCTTATACTGTTCACTTTATGAGACCATTTCTGTCTTTACATCCTTCTTATTTTCCTCCCTTGTCGATCTTTTATCTCTGCAGGGAGGACATATAATGATTTGAACCAGTATCCCATCTTCCCCTGGGTCCTGACCAACTATGACTCAGAGGAACTGGATCTCACTCTACCTGGAAACTTCAGAGACCTCTCTAAGGTTAGAGCACTCAGACACGCAGAGCTTAATGCACTTTTTCTGATGAGTGTGCATGTGGCACGATACGGGTCACAGTGACTCACACATACTGAACCAAGGCTTTACAAAACCATAGAAATTAGCTTATGTGTTATTTTTTGTACAAGCATTGAGTGATTTTAAGAATGTATAATGGGAAACCTCATGTGTGGTGTGTATTTAGTGTTTGACTGTTCCTCTCTGGTCCCCTGCAGCCAATCGGTGCACTGAATCCCAAACGAGCAGCGTTTTATGCGGAGCGCTACGAGACATGGGACGACGACAGCACGCCTTCTCACCACTACACAACCCTTTACTCCACCGCTCATTCAACACTAATGTGGATGCTCAGAATAGTAAGTACCCGCTTCACTCACATACAAACTTTCACCTTCAGCAGCTGTTTGAATGCAAGCCAGACCCCCAAGGCTTCTTTTAAAGTAAATGTGTCTGTGTTTTTGTTCCCGTAGGAGCCCTTCACCACCTTTTTCCTCAACGCTAACGATAACAAGTTTGACAATCCAGAGAGAGCTTTCTCTGGCATCGGCTGCTCGTGGAGGAATTGTCAGAGGGACACAGCTGATGTCAAGGTAACAGTTTCTGACGGAGAGTGGCTGAGGGAAGTGTTTTTACCTGGCTGCAGGATAAATTACTTATAGCAACATTTCTTATAAATAAAAAACAACAGGCTGAAATTCGTCTGTTGTGAGATACAAGTTTAAAAAGCAATCAAACACAAAGCACTGAAGAAGAGAGCTTTTCAAATAAAGTGGTGAGAATGTTTCAGAACTTGAAAACATAATTTTGACAGTCATCGTCAACTCATCTTTAATTATATAGCACCTTTCATATAGCCATGCATGCAGCCCAAAGTGCTTCACAAAAGAACAGAGACAGGAAATAACAGGTAAAATGATACAAAGCTAAAACAAGACAGAGGATAATAATATGTAATACTTCAAAATAAAATAAAATCATTACAATAAAATCTGATAAATACCAGAAAAATAATACAAAAAATAAAAATGATGTTAAAGAAATGGTAATAATGCAGTCCAGGGCTAAAAAGGAAATTAAAAGCCAGATTAAAAAGGTAAATCTTAATGTTACTTTTAAAAACACACATAGAGCTTGTTGTTTTAATGTCCAGAGGCAAAGAGTTCAGAGTTTAGGGGCATAAAAATAGAAAGCTTTCTCCTTGCGGCACTTGTGAGGAACACATGAGGAACATTTCATCAATCAGTCAATCAAGCTTCATTTATAGAGCACTTTTCATACAAATCAAATACAATTCAAATTACTTTATGGCGATTGAAAACAAGAAAGAAGCAGAAATAAAGTAATGGCAAGACATATAAAAAAAAAAAAAAATGGATTTTAAAGTCCGCTCGAACTCAGCTGGGATAGGCTCCAGCCCCCTGTGACCCCTAACGGGATAAGCGGACAGGATAAGCGGTCAAGATAATGGATGGATTTTAAAGTAGAGACCAATGCACACCAACAACAATAAAATATGTAATTAAAACTACGTCAAAGCATGAGAATAACATAAAAATATAAATACTTTAAATAGATAAAAAAGGAAGAAAGGGGAGCGTTCAAGGACCTCAGAGATCGAGCTGGGACATAAAATGACAGGAGATCTGTGATGTGAAAATATTTTAACGTATGAAAATGGTGCTGAGTTTCTGCAGAAAATATTGTAAGACTTTAAGATATTGAAAAAGTGTAAGATTGTGGTTTTATGGAGGCTATCCTTTCATTAACATGAACAATGCCTTTCTGTTGTGTCCTTTAGGAGCTGATTCCAGAGTTTTACTACCTGCCTGAGATGTTTGTCAACAGTAATGAGTATGAGCTTGGCGTGCGGGATGATGGCGTTCCTGTGTGTGACGTGGAGCTTCCTGTTTGGGCCAAGAAACCTGAAGATTTTGTTCGGATTAACCGAATGGTGAGAGAAACAGATATTCTGAAGAGCTTAAAAAGAGAAGAATATACACTTAAGAAACACTGACCACTGACTGAACGTATTCTTGCCTCTCTAACTCTTCCTCCCTCCTCCCTCCTCCGTCCTCTTCATCATCTCAGGCACTGGAGAGCGAGTTTGTGTCATGCCAGCTCCACCAGTGGATTGATCTCATATTCGGCTACAAGCAGCGAGGCCCAGAGGCAGTCCGTTCTCTCAACGTGTTCAATTTCATGTGTTATGAGGGAGCAGTCAACCTGGACATTCTAGAGGCAGCGCAGCGTGAGGTCTGTCTCCATGACCACACATCACTCTTGTTTGTCTCACAGATTGTTTATCACAGCACAGAAATCTTTCCCCCCTCACACTGTGATAACAAGCTCTTCCTCCTAGATCACAAGGACTTAGACGATACTTTAAAGTGGCATATAATACAGTTCAGGCACCTGTGTTCTGAAACATGTATATATAAACATGCATATTTTAGAAGAGTCAAATATAGACATTGAGAAGCAAGCAGCCTTCTTTCAGTTGTGTTTGACCTTCCTCTATAAATCTGTTTGCAGGTGATGGAGTTACAGATCCAGATGTGTGGTCAGGTCCCCTCCCAGCTCCTGATAGAGCCACACCCACCTCGATCATCCGCCATGCATCTGGTGAGTAATGCCTTATGTTGGTCTTATACCAAAACACCAATCAGCTGGACTCATTGCTGTATATTCCTCCAGTTAGGTTCTTCCCATGAGGGTGTTTGTTTAAGATGCAGGAAGAGAGCTTTGAGAGATTTCAGTTATGGGCATCAAAGCTCCTGGGAGGAGTTTGTGCTTGATATAAAATGGACTGAAATTGATGCTGATGCTTTTTTTTTTTTTACTTTAAAAAAGCAAACAAGAACCAGCAGGAAGAATTGTAATCATCTCTGCAGAGTTATTGTCTGTTACAGCAGCCACAGGACACATTTCAGAAGAGTAGACTAATCGTTCACTGTTGAAAAAAAAGCCTTTGATTACATTTTTAAACAGCAAGGATTCACAGCGAGTGTTGAGTCATGTGACAGCCTGGTTTGTAGCTTACGTGCGTACTGATTTGGCCAAATTTCAGGATGTAGTATGTGAACAACAGCAAAAAACGCAGTATGCCAAAACTACTCGGATGTCTTACTGATTAGAGAAAATTTCTCAGTCTACAACGGACCAGTCTCCCTCGTGTACTGTTTCCCACAATGCACAGTGCTATTGTCACACTTCTTCTTTTTTTCTGTATATATATGACGGGAGTTTTTGGGTGCTGGGAAGATTATTAAATTCCATATAAACACTTCATAACTTTTTAAATCATAAGTGATGCTAAAGAAGCAGTTTCAATATCAGCTTGGTTGTTTACTTCCCTTTTCTGAAACCTGAAATCTAGCAACTGCTGACCCAGCATGCTACAACAAAGATCAAACAGAGCAGTCATACTACATGCTACCCTCAGAAACAGTATGTTGTAGTATTTGAAAAACAGCCATAGGCTCCAAAATGTAAATACGCTTTGAAACAGACCGCAAGCCCTGTGATTGGTCCGTTGGACAGCATTGTATTTCCTGCATTTACAGCACTTCTGGAATCAGCTGTAAATTATCATAATACGCTCAGAATCGTAGCGGGACAGGCAGTGGCGGTTCTGGGGAGGGGCCAGCAGGGGCCAGTGCCCCTGTAAAACGGAACCTGGACCCCCCTGTGGCCCCCCCTTCCACACCAAAATAATATTATGCAATAAAAAAAGCTTCGGTATCGCGCCGATGTTACAGGAAGAACACATGCGTGTGGCACTTGGTTCCAGGGACCCTTAAATCCAAGGGACTCATGATGAGTGTAAACAGCCAAACAGCTGCTGTCAGTCTGCATTTTGATATAATACACAGTAGTATATATGTCTAGTATATAGGGATGCACTGATGTTTTGCCAGTTTGTTCTCAGTCGGTCCTCGCCCTTCTCAGTCTCTTTTGTCAGGGTTGAATGTGTCCCTCTGACAACACCCTTGGCCCCAGCCTGGCCCCCCCAGTAAAATTGGTCTAGAACCGCCACTTGGGACAGGAAACAGACGACCCGACTATCATGGAGACCACACTGCCCTCAAGTGTTCTGGTGGAGTATTGCAGCGTGATACGGACAGAGGGCAGTGTGGTCTCTCTGATAGTCGGTCCGTCTGTTTCCAGCACCGCTACGTTTTCTGTTTACCTTTTTACAGCGATTCCCAACATATTACGTTACTTTACAGCTGATACACGTTGTTGTTTATCATAAAGCAATGATTCCAGGGAAGAATAGAGAGAAGACGTGGAGGAGATGAAATTAGTGATCCTCATAGGGTCAAAGCAGAAGTATAAACCAGGCAGGAAAGTGTGAAAAGAAGTGAAAGTTACTCATGGTGCCTTTATCTTAGTCTGGAGGAATGTTTGTGAGTTATTGGTACTCAGACTCTGTACTGTATGCATCTTTTTTTAACACATAAAAACTTCACACAGCAGTTATTTCAGTCCACACATTCCCTCGACTAGCTTCATTACCAGCTGTATGGATGTTCGAGTTTTTCTTACTCACAGGTGTACGTCTTGCTTTTCATCAAAGCAAGTTTCACCCCGGTTCTAGCCTCTCTGTCTTCCCCGCCCCCCTCAACAGCTCGAGGCCTCAGTGTCTCCACATCAGAGCCATCCATTCCAACCCAAACCTGTCAGTCCCGACCCCCCAACCAGCCAGAGCCTCCACCTCCTCTCCTCGGCCTATAGCCCCCCTCAGTGTGTGTACCTGCTCTGACCCTGTGCTCCCACTAATAGACCTTCTCCCTCCTTCCTCCTCCTGTCCCATCTGTTCTGTCTCTCCCTCCATATCCTCCCCCCCCCCCCCCCCCCTCCCCCCCCTCCTTGCTCTGCCCCTCTCTCCTCCTCGCTGTCCCTTTCTCTCTCTCTCTCTTTCTCTGTCTGTCTCACCAGTGTTTCCTTCCTCAGAGCCCCCTGATGTTTAAGGATCAGATGCAGCAGGATGTCATCATGGTGCTCAAGTTCCCGTCCAACTCCCCCGTCACCCACGTCGCAGCCAACACGCTCCCCCACCTCAGTATACCAGCCGCCGTCACCGTCACGTGTAGCCGCCTGTTCGCCGTCAACCGCTGGCACAACACCGTCGGTAAGAGCTACATACAACAGTGTGTTATGAAAGAAGTCATCATCTGTGTGTTTGCACTCCTATCATTTATTTTCTGCTGTTTACACAAACAAACTTCAGAGATAATGTTTGTTGATATGTGAGCACCTTTATTCATCTCTGTGTCCTTGAACATCAGAACATTTTAAAGAAGCTGAAGGTATCGGATGAATCAGTTTTGATAATCCACAGTCATTTACTAAGATTTTAACTTGTAGCTTTGTTGCTTTTACCTGTCAACAAATAAAGTCACCTTGTGGTTTTTTTAGATAAGTATTTCTTAAATTTTATTCGATGAGAGGAAGAGGGCGCCACTTTGGTATTTCTCATCTACTGAAGCCAGAGTCCTCAAAGCAGGCAGCCCCATTTTGAGTCCAACACGTGGCACTTTGCTGCAAGTCATCCCTCACTCTCTCGTTCCAGTTTCCTTCTCCATCCACTGTCCGATCCTTTAAATAGAGGCAGGTGTTCTTTAAAAAAAAGTCCCACCTCATTAAAGCATGCCAAACAAAGAGTCTCTGTTCAGTTACAAGGTTTCAGTAGAGACACTGAAAGCTCAGCACTCGATTGTCAAGTCAAGTCAAACTTAATTTATATAAAACATTTTAAAACAACCGCAGTTGACCAAAGTGCTGTACAAGCTTAAAAACACAATCAATAAAACTAATTTTAGTTAAAAAGAATAGATATAAGGGGCGCTGGTGGCTTAGTGGTCTAAGCGCCCCACGTCGCAGAGGTCGCCGGTTCGACTCCCGACCGGTTGACCATCTGCTGCATGTCTTCCCCCACTCTCCACTCCCCATGTTACCTGTCTCTCTTCAGCCGTCCTGTCAATAAAGGCGAAAAAGCCCTAAAATATAAAAAAGGAAAAACAAAATAGATATTAAAAATACAACAGGTAATACAAAAAAATGACAATAAATAAAAGCAAAGTAAAAATTTTACCTATATGGACAGACTTAATTTCTAACCAGAAACCTTGTTTCATTTTTTTGGATCAAATATTTGTATTTAAATTGTAGAAAAACAACAAATACTGTTTATTTTATTCACATGCGCAGCATCAAGTAGGTACAATGGCTAAACAGCAGCACACACAAACTTAGATTAGGAGATTCATTTGAAAACACATACACATAAAAAAACAAACCATAAATAAATGTAATAAAAACCCACCCCAGAGCAGCTCGAGACCTCCAGCTGCATCAGATTAGAACACAGATCTTACGAGAGGCTAGATCTGTTCTTACCCTGTTTCTGATTTCTAGTTGAAATGAAGTGAGTAATATGACAACAGCACCTGTCAGTGGTTGGGATATGTTAGCCAGCAAATAAACATTCTGGCCTCAGAGCTGATGTAGTGGAGGCAGGAACAATGGAGGAGAGTAAAGGTGTGAGAGGGAGTCTGACACGGGCCAAATTGTGATGGATCAGATAATCTCCTAGCTCTTGTTGGGCTCCATGTTTGTGGGTGTGACCATTTATAAGTGTTCCAAAGAAGGAGAACCAGTAAACCAGTGACAGGGTCATCGGTCTCCCAGGCTTGTTGATGTGTGTGTGGAGGGTGTAGGCTGGCCTGTGTGGTCTGATCCTGCAGGAGAGCGACTGGAGCTCAAACTGCTGATAGACACTAGTCAGAGGCGGGGTGGCCTACATGGTTTCAGGCTAGTGTTCATGACTGATTGGTATACATTAATCCCATAGTTCTTGTAACCTCAGTGAGTTGTTGGCTCATTACTCATTGTATTATGGTGTATAAGATTTGATCATGTTTGTGTTAACTCATTTTGTCCTCTCTCTGGATGTTGACACAGAAATGTTTGTTAATTAAATCCTTATTTAACCTCATTAATGACCTCATTAGCACAGCATGCTACCTGTAATGAGTCTAGTCTTGTTCTTATAGAGGGTCATGAGCCGGCTTAAGTCACAATTATTATTGATTGCTGCTATAGGATTCAATTTTTAACGTAAGCCTGCACCCAAGCGTTCACCACAGAGCACTCACCGTGATGATTTTATATGAGGAAGTACTTTATGCTGTTCTGTATATGGATGTGTGTCTGTGTATGTGTGATTGTAATGTTTGAACCTTCTCCCTCTTAGGCCTCCGAGGAGCTCCAGGATACTCCCTGGAGCAGGCGCATCATCTCCCCATCGAGATGGACCCTCTCATAGGTCAGTGCATAAAATCACTGTGGTGGTTCAGGTGATTCTGAACATGTGAACACATCCGTGGAACAAAAGTATCCACAACAAAACAAGAAGTCAGTGTTAATGCTACAAAGGCACATTTTCTGTAAGCAGATAATGAGGTCAGCCAGGGTTAAGAATGGATTTAAAGGGTCAATATCTTTCATGACACACTGGGGGATTTATACACACACATAATCCAGAGACTCAGTCTGCACAATCTGTAGAGACAGTGAACTGTGTGATGACTGATGAGCAGAGGTTAGCGTCCATTGTGTTCTCTTGTTCCATCTTTATTCCCTCATTGATCTTTTAACCTCCCTCCTGTTCTCAAATTCAGCAAACAATTCAGGGGTGAACAAGCGTCAGATCACAGACCTGGTGGACCAAAGCATCCAAATCAACACGCATTGTTTTGTGGTTACTGCTGACAATCGCTACATCCTGGTCTGCGGCTTCTGGGACAAGAGCTTCAGGGTTTACTCCACTGAAACTGGTAGGTATCATGGGATTTATGAATCATCTTCACTGGATGCTTAACTATAAACTCCTAAATATCAACACAGACTCTGGTGCTGCTTCAATGAGGATCATGTAGACTGATGCATGCCCAATTGTATTGAGATATATGTTTTTGTTTTTTTTGAAAGATCTGTTAATTTTAATTTTTAAACATTAGATACAGAAGATCAACTTAAACAATATAGGCAAGTGATGTTTAAAAAATAATTAGATAAGGAAAAAAACAATAATAATTAAATTAATAAATGATAATTATAATAATTTGAAAGAGAAAATAAACACATAAATAAAATGGATAAAAAATTAAATAATAATAATGAAAATACGAGATAAATAAATAAATAAATATGAAAATAAAATAAATAAGTTAATATTTGAAAAAAAAGTAAATAGATATGAAAAGTAAAAATAATAATAAAAAAACATAATAAAATAAATAGGTAAATATGTAAAAAAAAACCATATAAATAAATATGAAAGGTAAAAATAATAATAGTAAAAATATATAAGTTAATATTTAAGAGATAACAAATAAATAAATATGGAATTAAAAAAATAATAAAAACAAATACATAATAAAATAAATAAGTTAATATTTAAAAAACAAATACATATGAAAGGTAAAAATAATAATAATGAAAATATGATAAAATGAATTAGTTAATATTTAAACAAACAAATAAATAAATGAAAAGAATAAACACCACATGTAATAATCTACAACTACACCCAGAACAACTGAACATGTTCTTCCTTACAAAAAAAAAGGGTTAAATCCTCAAAAGATCAAGTTGAAGAGAAAATAGTCCATGATGAAAAAAGAAAACATTCAAAATCTGCAACCAGCTCCACTCAGGTAGATCTTTGAACCAGAGAGGTTTTATAACAGATTTATTTTTAAAAGATCTTTTTATTTCCAGGAAGTATGGATCATTTAAGACATCTGCACCTTGCTTTGTGTTGAATCACTTATTCTTTGTCCAAAGTTTTGAACAGATGGTGCCCAAGTAACCTGTCTCTTTTTCCCTGGGAGTTAATTAGCCGTCACTGTTAAAATCCAGGAATAAACAACTCTCCATCCTCCTTCTCTCTCCTTCTTCTTCTCTCTCTCTCTCTACAGGAAAGCTGACCCAGATTGTTTTCGGTCACTGGGACGTCGTGACGTGTCTGGCCCGGTCAGAGTCCTACATCGGAGGAGACTGCTACATCGTGTCCGGCTCCAGAGATGCCACTCTTCTTCTGTGGTACTGGAGTGGAAGACACCACATAATTGGGGACAACCCAAACAACAGTGAGTGGTGACATGATGGAAACATCACGAGTGAAAGCATCGGAAAACACTTCAGAGGAGAAAGTTTCAACAAGCCTCTGACTTTGTTTTGTCCTCCAGGTGACTATCCTGCTCCGAGGGCAGTACTGACAGGACACGACCACGAGGTGGTGTGTGTGTCCGTCTGTGCAGAGCTGGGGTTGGTCATCAGTGGAGCTAAAGGTTCGTGTCATTTTTACTGTCAGTGCCTGAGAGAGAGTTTAGTTTATTTAGATGTATTTTCATTAGTTGCACAATGAACATTTATATCATTAAAGATCTAAATGATGAAGTATTAAAATGCAAATACCCTCAAATGCATTCACCCTGACAGTAAGATATAGTCTGTACAAAGGTATAGAGGTGCTTTGGAGCCATAATCAGATAAACATGCTCACTGTCACTGCCCTGAAATTTTTATTTAAAAAAAGCATGGCATTTTCATAGACATTTTAGATTTGTCCACTCTTTTCTGCAGTGTTTGCCCTTTTTACAGAATAAACATGTTTGTAAGTAATATCACAAAATAAAGCTGTCTTGCTTTCTTTGCTCTTTGTCCCTCAGAGGGCCCGTGCTTGGTCCACACGATCACAGGGGACCTGCTCAGGGCCTTAGAGGGGCCAGAGCTCTGCCAGCGACCCCGCCTCATCTCTGTGTCCAGCGAGGGCCACTGCATCATCTACTACGAGCGAGGCCGCTTCTGCAACTTCAGCATCAACGGAAAACTGCTGGCACAAATGGAGGTCAACGATTCCTCACGGGTGAGACTGTCACAGTTCAATCTGAACTACAACAAACTTTCTGATGCATTATACTGAACCCTTCGTCCTCTTTTCCTCTTCCTTCCTTCCTTTCTTCCTCCTCAGGCCATCCTGTTGAGCAGTGATGGGCAGAACCTGGTGACAGGAGGTGATAACGGAGTGGTGGAGGTGTGGCAGGCATGCGACTTCAAACAGCTTTACATCTACCCGGGCTGTGACGCAGGCATCCGTGCCATGGACCTTTCACATGACCAGAGGTAAGACGCTCTCTGACAGACACACAGGAATACACGCACACAGCAACAGCAGCCAAGGTCAGGATGTAGTGCTTTTTTAAGGGTTACCTCACAAGGGAATAATGAATGGTAATTAATGGTGACGTTATTTTTACCAAAATCTCTCAGATATCTCTCTAAGTTTTAGTGGTATACATTTAATGCAATGGAAACCTTAAAACTTGCAGAGTCACCGCCAAATTGAACCAGATCCGTGCCCTGTCCTTTTTTGATTCGCCACGGCACCAGAGTTGATGGGTTTCTATTCTAGTCAATGTGTTAACTTCCACTGGATCCACTCAATTGCGTTCCTGGTGCATCTATGGATCAGTTATACAAGACTTCTGTGTTTGCCAGATGCCAGAGCATGACGAATCAATCTCAACAGAGCAGATTGAGCGGGACAGGAAGTCAGGAACCAAAACAAAATGAAAACATACAGATCATTTTCAGAATCAAACACTCTGTGTTATCACCAGATCGTATTTCACTTAACTACAACAACAAACAATCATGATGAGCGGAGCCAGGCCTGGAGACAACAGGTCAGAGGTTTTCAGAGGACCAGAAAGACAACATGGATGAGGAGAGGAGGAGGAGAATCCTTGATTCAGTAATTACAGTGGGAAAACCTCAGTCACATGACTCCAGCTGTCCAGCAGTCCTGCTCCGTGCTGTGTTCTGAAAACACAATCGGTGGGTGTTGACAGACGAGAGAGCATGGAGCAGGACCGCAGCGGATCGGAGATGGAGCGGACACGGATCTGGTGGAAGTCTGATGTCAGAGTCAGAAACTGAAACTTGCAGAGTCATGTCTTGTTTTATTTCATGACTAGAGACACATTTTTACAGAAAAGCTTTTATTCTGTGATTTTATTTCATTTTAACTTTGATTTTATTGGTCTGTTTTATAAATATGTATGCTGATTTTATTGCTTCATCGTTTGTTTTGCATTTATATCTGCCTTTATTGCCCATTGTGAAGCACTTTGTTACAATTATTATTATTATTATTATTATTATTATTATTAAAAATGAGTATCAGTCAGGCGCAGATGTAGCCTAATTGTTAAGTTGCTCACTCGTATCGTGAGCAAGCTCAATTCCAACCTGCAGACCCTTTCGTGCATGTCATTCCCCCTCTCTCTCTCCTGGTTTCCTGCTCTGTCCTCTCCTCTCTAATAAAGATGTGAAAGCCCCAAAATATAAGGGAGGAAAAAAAGAGTATCAGTATAGTCTGGTTTACACGTGTCTTCCTGTGTGCTCTTCTTTCAGGACTCTGATCACTGGCATGGCGTCCGGCAGCATTGTTGCATTCAACATAGACTTCAATCGCTGGCACTACGAACACCAGAACAGGTACTGAGGTGGACAGCGTGAGGAAGAAGAGTGAAGGAGAGGAGGAAAGGAGAGATGAGATGATACATCCTGCTGTGTATCTGCAACACGGAGGAGAAACTACAGGTACAGAGAGGAAGTCAAAAACAAGTACCGGACCTTTAGGCTCTATTTCCATACGAAGTTTACTTGATTAGAAGATGCAGCAGGGGCTGGTGGGAATAACTTCTGTCTGTGCACACGTGTACGTACACACGTGAGCAACCACAGACGCATTATACTTTGAAGATACACACCAAAACCTGCTCGTAACATAGACTGACTGCAGAATGGAAAAAAAGAGAGCGGACCCCGAAGAGGTCGATCATACCGGTACCACTCACAGGACTCGGGAAGCTCCTGGTACGCTTAATGCTTCACAGACAAAGAACCTACTTTATTTTTCTCCTTCTATTTTCTTCTGTATTATTAATCTCTTTCTTTTCTGTCGGAGGGGAGCTCAGTCATTGGGTTATATTTGGGTGGATTTTAAATTAAGACTCCTTCAGTGTGTGTAATCTGATTAGGAATGGTCAGAAATGAACCAGCCCAACCCGCTATTCAAAAACCGGTGCTATTGGCTTGATCTTAAATTCTCCCTTCAAAACGTACCCGGAGCGTCTGATTTGATTTGATCCAACCGTTCATTTTTTTTATTCTACTTTAAGTTCCTTTGACTCTTTCTTTGACCTGCAGCAGGGTTTAGTCTGATTTTAATGTACATAAGACTCTGCTTCCGTCAGAGTCTACACGTGTTCTTTCACTACACAAACTGCGCTTATCACCTTTAATTTATTAATGACTTGCTGTATGTAAAATATTGTGTAATAATTATTATAATGTTGACGAGGCTGATGGTTTAAACGGCGGTGTCAAGGATGGTGATGATTTTGCCGGAGATGGTAACGACGGAGAGATGTTGCCAGTGCCACCAAGGACGACGAACACAAGACTGACATGATTTCCTTTGTATATTTGGTGATTGTTTTGTCAAATATGTACATATAGTCTTGGTTCAGGCTCGGTGGGAGACTTAATCAGCTGAATAAGACTGAAAACGCAAAGGAAAAACCTTCACTTACCCACATTTGTTGATTATTTAAAAAAGAGAATCAAATCAATGTAAAAGTTTGTTTTGTATTTGCACTTTGCACCAATCACATATCATTATTTATTAGCTTGGTTCTTTCTGGTCGGCTGCCATTTTGTTTAGGTCCATTTTTCCCCAACGGGATTATTTGTGCATTGATGTTTGTATTTAAAAAAGCGTTGAGCTCATGTGTGATTATTAGGTTTTACAACCTCACAGTTGTAAGCAATATCATGATTCTGTAGCTGATAGAGTCGGGGTGGGGGGGGGGGAGGAGGAGGAGGGGGAGAGGTGAGAGGGGGGGCGGGGCGGGGGTGAAATGTGAGACGTTCTGTATGTGTGAAGCCATCTTGATCAAATGCGCACATGCACATACTCTATCGACAGGTTCAACTTACGTATCCAAAAAAAGGTTAAATATTTTTGGATCTATGAAACCCTAAAAACTATTGTATTCATGTTTTATTGCAAAGATGTAAAATATGACATGTGTGAGTTGAAAAAAATCATGATAAGAAAAATAAAATATGCAAAGAATTTGATGACTCGACTTTTCATTGGTTGCAGTTTTAATTCCCCTCAAGATTTCTTTGGTGGGGGCACTGGTGGCCTAGCGGTCCAAGCGCCCCATGTACAGAGGCTACAGTCCTGGAAGGAAGGAGGTCCTGACACTGACACACTGGGATCCTAGCTCACCCCCTTCCCCCCAACCCCTTCATCACTTACTTTAACTCTGCCTGTCCCATTAAAATTACTAACCATAGACCTTTATGGAGTCCCTGAGCTCCATTGTCTCTTAGATTCCTCTGAGCTGCCGTAGACGTCCTCCTGCTGCGGACGATCTGGACTCCAGCTGATACGGACGTGCTCATCACTATCACCTCTGTCTCTTACTCCCCTCTATCTGTCTTTCCAGACCCAACTCGGTCGAGGCATGATGGCTGTCTAACATGAGTCTGGTTCTGCCTGAGGTTTCTGCCTGTTAAAAGGAAGTTTTTCCTCACCACTGTAACTAGCTAAATACTGCGATGTGCAATGCTCATGATGGATTAAGGTAGGGTCAGACTGAGTCTTACCCTGTCTTGAAGTTGGGTCTCTGTTCTAATTTGACATAGAGTGGTCTAGACCTCCTATGTTTGTAAAAGCGTCTTGAGATAACGTTTGTTGTGATTTGGCGCTATACAAATAAAGATAAAGATAAAGATTGATTGAGTCCTCCTCACAGGGGTCACCGGTTCGATTCCCGGCTGGTCAACCATCTCCTGCATGTCTTCCCCCGCTCTCCACTCCCCACATTTCCTGTCTCTCTTCAGCTGTCCTATAAAATAAAGGCAAAAATGCCCAAAAAAAGGTTTCTTTAGTGGTGTTTGAAAGCAGCGATGCTCAGGGAGAGTCAGACACCAAGGACGTCTCATTCAAGTAGATACAAGTCACCTCTCTGAAAAGAACCATCCTTGAAAAACTGGTTTCTAAGGACTCTTTGAGTTGTAATGTTGCGCTGTAGACACACTTGACTTTTTTATGCTGAACTACCTGCTATGCTGTGATTTCCATTTCTGCCTACTTCAATTCTGTACAATTATTTATGAAGCAGAGACAGATAATCCTGCATTGTCTTCTCCTTAAATCAAAAGTCTACTATGCTTGATCTGAGTTTTTTCCATGTGTGAATTTGGATTGTTGCATTTGTCACAAGGTGTTTTTTCGGCTTGTGTTCACGTGCTTAGACTAACAGTATGAAGGAATATAAAAGCCTTTCACAGTAGAGGCATCATTTAAAGCCCCTGTGGGGAGCTTTTAACTTGTTATGAAACTGACTGTAATTAACGTTGATGCCTCTTTATGACCTACAAAAGCAAACCAGAACACCAACGAAGAGACTGACATTTTCTATGTAGTGATTTTAAATGCCTCAAACCTTTGTGAGGGAGTAGGTGTCGGACAAGATGATAGACAGCACGCTAAGGAGACAGACTTTTTTGGGGGGACTTTTTCCGAAGCAAATAATCCCATTAAGTGACATATTCACTGTTAAAGGAAAGTTAGATTATAGTTTTTGTCAGAAAACGCCACATAAACGAGACATAATCAGCAAAAAGAGTAAGAGATACCACTTTGTCCAGAGGAAGCGCCAAAATCAACTCAAAAGAATGTTCCTCGCAGGAGCTTTAAATTTTGATAAAACATTATTCATACATTTCTTAGAAAGCTTGAAAAACAAAGTATGATTTATGTGAAAGAGAGGAAGAATTATTTTAATTATTTCATTGAAATCCTTTGACAGTGAGATGTTTTAATCCCAATGCATCCAGAGCAGTATATACTGCAAGGCTGGACAAGAAGTCAGTGCTGCAGTGTATAATGAGATGGATGACGAAGTTGAAAAACCTGTACCTGAACTTAATAATTAGCCTATATGTGTTTGTTAAGTTGTAAGTTGGCCTCTGGATTAAGGACAGAACTACAGCTGAAAACAGCTGATAGTTATTTTAAAACTGGATCCAACAACATGTTGACAGGTGTGAACACAGCTTAAATAATAAACCAATTTTAACACTGCAGAAATATTTTTTCAGCAAATTTCAGGAAGAAAATTTTGGGGAAAATATATTTTTTCTTATCTGTGATAACATAAATGCTCTATTTACTATTATTATTATTATTATTATTATTATTATTATTATTATTATTATTATTGTTGTTTTTATATATTTTTTTTATTTTAGGGTGGGTTAATTATTCACTTAGCAAAACATTTTTTTGCTTGATTTACAGACCAAATCATAAATCTTTAGTCCTAAATATTAGCACAAGCATAATCCCTACCCTATAGTCTATAGACTGCAAGTTAGCATAGGCTAGAGAGGGATTTTTGAATGTGGCTCCATGTGTAAGGAAGCAAATTCAAACTAAAGCTTGCTCTTTTGCAGTCCCACCACCTGAGATGCACAGATCCTCCTTCTTGTAGCTGTCATACATTTCTCAATATTTGCCATTCTTGGTGTATTTTTCTTGCCGTGTAAAAAAAAGCTTCATCCTACGCTCCTCGAACAGAAACGTATTTTTAGCCGACTCAGCCATTACTGAATCTTAAGCCTGAAATACAGACGAGGCTGACAGCTGCACGGGGCCTTCATGCTTCAGTCACTATGGAGACGGCTATCAGACGCCATATGAGCTGACAGGAAGGAGGAGAGTAATCCGTCACGCCGCTAGACCTGTCGTTCAGAACCAGAATTCCATCTTGCTATCCCATGCCCTCCCTTTGTGACCTGATCTTTCTTCAGCAGTGAGAGGAGGACTTCTTCCTGTCAAAAGTATGAAACACAAAGTGGTACAAAGTTGTGTTCTTTATTATCCTTGTAATACTGTTTATATAGTGTAGCCTACAGACATTATTAGACATGCTGTACAAAGCATCACTTTATTTGTTCTACAGTAAATATGTAAAGTATAGTACATGAAATTAATCTTACAAAAAGAGAGAGAATAGTTCATCATTTGAATTTTCCTGCAGGAGGAAACAGTTTTTGTTGTGTCTGTCTCAGATCTTCAAATATAACTTCAGTTCAGTCACTTTATCCTTTAAGGCATGTCCGTCACATTGTGTGCTACAGTATGTTCCCCATGTGTCTTTGCAGAGGCACCATCTGGGTTATAATATGCATGCAAGAAGGGTAAAGTCATGCTGTCCAAGTTCTGGACATGCCTGCCTGTCGTTTGCACGCATGCATACATAATGCACCTGTACAAACACATGTCTGTGTGTCTGTTCATGCTCCCTTCCATTTCACTCAGGTGGACAGTGAGGAGATCGTTGACCTCTGAGATGAGATGCTGCAGATCTCCATGTTTGTAAAGGAGCTCCCTCCCTCGCTGCTGCAGTCAGGCACCGAGGAGGAGGAAGAGATGATGTTCTTCAGCCTGTGGAGGGAGATGATGAGCAGCGTCAGCAGGAAAACCAGCAGGCCGAGGAAGAGCCACACGTAAACGTACACGTTGCCCTGACGTCCCGGTGATGAGGCAGCTGCAGATGGGGAAGAAGAAGTCGGGGAGAAACGGAGAAAGCTGCCGTTGTCCAGTGGAGGGATTCCAGTCTCATTATGGTCCACCAGCGGGACGTCCATCCCTGACATCCTGGCTTACGTTCACAGAGATGTGCATGAGAGAAAAACAGAAAATGAGAGATTTGATGTGAAACAAGAGAAAGACTCCAACACATACAGTATGTTATTAAACAACCTGAAGGATAAATTCTGTTCTGTCCGTAAGTGCTGTCAGGAGTTTAGCCTCTCTCTTTGGGACACTTCAGAGCAGCAGATGTTTGCTGACACCCACATGAGATTAAGAGGAAACAGAGGGGCCTTTTACAGCTCTGATTCAGGGCCAACGATTTACTTCAGAGCATTTCATGACCCACACAAGAGAACCTGATGCAAAGCAGACTTATAGTCAAGAAAATGCAAATATTGTCAATTTCTCCTCAAGGTGGGGTCATAATAAAATTGTGGAAACCAAGCTGACTTTATTGTACTCAGCTTGTATTGACAATGAAGGCCCAAGGTGACTCTGTATTCTGACATTAATATCAAAATAAATGTAAGAAATAAAACTTTCCTACAACAATTGATTTCAAGAGTTCAGGAAACAAGAAAATTAGTAAAAGACTTGAAACTTGGGATACTGAAAACAAGCAAATATCTTGTATTTATTGTGAATTATGAAATATATATCAAAAACTAACCTAGATAAAAGTGTACTGTTTTAACCCATTACATTTTATTTTACTTTATTTATTTTATGTATTCATTTTTATTGAATACATTTATTTTATTTATTCTTATTACTATGTTTTATTCATCTATTTATTTATTTTTATTCTATTTTAATTTTTTGATGTGAAGTTGTATTCCCTCTAAATCAGAAATTATTTATTTATCCCAGGGGGAAATTCAGTCATTAAAGTTGCTCTGATTTAGAATATGAAATAATATTAACAGAAGAAGTTACCTTGGGTGGGAGTGGTGGGGGATTTCTGTTCTGTTCACAGTACATGTCATCACTGTGAATTATTACTGTTACAATTCCTAAATAAACTTTGTTTAACTTTGTCCTAAATAAAAAATGTTTTCATTAAATGATTCAGAAAGTGTAAAAAAAATGTATATGAAATAAAGAGTGAGAATTTAATGTTTTAATCTCTGGTTTTCTGGCACATAAATAATCCCAGACTCTTCCTGATACAGGTCTGTGCAGGTCACATGATCATCAGATTGATCATTAAGACTGTTTAGTGTTTTATTATGAGTCAATCACTTGCTTTGAGTCAGGCAGCCTGCAGATTGAAGGACTAGATTGTAACAAGGATCAACAGCAGGGGGAGTGCTTGTCTCAGCGAATGCCTTTCAGCCTCGGTGCCCTCAGCTGTGTAAGCTCATAAATGAAGGCATCCTTATCTGATGAAATTAACCTCCTCATAATCAGCTTTCACAAAGACAGCTGAGAGCTAACCCTCCTCCACTGCTTATTATAACAGCTAATAATGTTCCACCGCAAATTACAGAGTGGAACAAAACTAGCTGAGACTTTAGATGTGATGTGGAAATGATCAGAGACAGAGAAGGAAGCATTGGGGTGTTAAGTATTTAGGTTAGGTCTCTCTTGTGTCTTGACTTGATCTATGACAGTGAAGACTTCAAAGTGAGGTAAAATACAACATAATCAGAATGAGCGCAAGAGGTCAGCACACAGGCTTCATCATAGTGGATGTATGCTCATTCCACTCATCACCAGCTCTCTCCTCATTCCCTCTCCTCTTCATGCTTATACATTCACATACTTGTGTCATTATAGCCCAGAGAATGGAAACTACTCATCATACAAGTGTGGCTCCTACAGAAAAGGATTAGGGACACTGGGGGAATAAAAGTGCAAATGTTTTTTTTTAATTCTGAGATTAAGGTCAGAATTCTGAGTCTAAAAAAGTTAGAATTCTGACTCTTTTAATCTTAGAATTCAGATTTAAACATGTATATATATATATATATATATATATATATATATATATATATATATATATATATATAAACTTTGGATTAAAGTCATACTTTTTTAATCTCAGAATTCTGATTTTAAAAAGAAAATTAAAAAAATACTGCACATTACATTTTTGAGATTAGAGTCAGAATTCTGACTTTTTCTCCCTGAAAGTCAGAATACAATCTCAGAACTCTTAGAAAAAAAGTGTGAATTCTGACTTTAATTTCTGAATTATGACTTAATCCCAAAAATGTAAGGTGCAATATACATTTTTTTATTCTGAGATTAAGGTCAGAATTCTGAGATTTAAGAAGTCAGAATTCTGACATTTTTAATCTCAGAATTCTGATTTAAATATATTTATAGTGCACCTTAAAGTTTTAGGATTAACGTTTTACTTTTTAACCTCAGGATTCTGATTTAATAAAAATAAAAATATATATTGCACCTTAAATTTTACGGTTTAAAGTCAGAATTCTGAGAAGAAAGTCAGAACTGTAACCTTTTTCTCTGAATGTCAGAAAAAAAACCCTCAGAATTCTAAGAAAAAAGTGAGAATTGTGACTTTAATTTCTGAATTCTGACTTTAAGGCGCAAATATATTTTTAATTCTGAGATTAAAATCAGAAAATAAAAAATATTGCACCTTACATATTTTCCCAATGACCCTGATCCTCTTCTGTAGGCCTCTTTGTAAAGAAGGAGAATTACTTTTAAGTTTTTGTATGAAAATGTAAAACAAAACAGTTTAAGGTGCAACATATTTTGTTATTCTGAGATTAAGGTCTTTAATCTCAGAATGACAAAAAATATTTGCACCTTAAATTTTTTTTTCCAGTGGCCCTAATCCTCTTCCGTATGCCTCTATGTAAAGAGGGAGAATTACTTTCAAGGTTTTATAAGAAATAAATTGAGCAGAGAGAGTTCAGAGGTCAGCAGCTCACAGTCAATCACGGCAGGTTATCGCACGCACAGTGCACGGTGGATATTACCATAAGTATCTGATTCCTCAGGTAAGATCACTTTGATAGTAATAGTGGTGTTACTGAGATAAAAACAGCTTTCTGGACGGAGATGTTGCTGGGTTTTCGGTGGAATTAAAACTGAGGATTTCACTTAAAAAACAAGGATGGGCTCCGTGTATGCGCTGGAAGTCTTCAAGTCGCAGGTGAGTGCAGGTGTTGACTTTTAGCGTCGTTTGTTGGAGCTACAGCCCTCTGGGCATGTTCTACATGTGAAGATGTGAGTGGTTTCCCCTGACATGTGAAGAGTATTCTGTATATTAACAACCTGTTGGATTGAGCAACATTGCAGGTGCAGTTAGTGTTGCTAATGAGTCTACCTTCCCCAGGTGTTCTTCATCACATACAGTGTTAATGATGGAGTTACACATATTAGACAGATACAATAAGAACTGTAGAGAATACATGGTTTTGACTGCATTGCAAAAAAAAGAAGTGTAATGGTAGATCTGGTATGCTTCTGGAATCCTAGTGCAGATTTCTGACCCTGGTGTGTTATTGTTGACTACTGTTGCAGTCACAGCCCTCTGCATGGTCAAGAGGGATTACAGAGCTGCTGCAAATTGAGTCAACACCAGTAGCAAATATGAAAACGTTGCTATTGTCAGAATGATGTTTTACACAGGGCACTGCTATGATTAAATGTGTGGCACTAGTTTGGGCCCAATGCTTCATTCTGATCCCTTAAGCTATAAATGTCAGCGTTGGCACAAAACTTTCCTTGATCCACTATTGACTCTTGGCACATTTGAAGTTCAAGCAAACCTCTCTGGGCTCAAATTCTTTTCTTTTCCACTTATTCATCCGCTTTTATTCGCTCCCCCTTCTCTCCATTTGTCTGCTCCCTTTAATTTACAGCCCACTGTACCTTCAGGGAGATACACAGCATAATGAAGGAGGGATGAGTTGGACTGCTCTCTCTCTTTATGACTGCATGCTCTCTTGCCCCCAACTCTGTTTTCTTTATCAAACACTCCCAGTGGTCTCCCTGGCTCAATGAAAAAGTGTCTTGCTGTGTCTGTTGACTTTATTGTCTCTTTCTCTACTGCAACTTTTCATAGCTGGAGTATTGATATTCACTGTGCGAGCACGGCCCCTGTTCTCTTTTTAAAGTTGTTTTTTATCTCTTGCTGTTCTCGACTACGGAAGCCCTAAAAGGACATGATTGAATAAATTTCATTTTCTCAGTTTTCTTGAGATAACAAGTCAATTTCACTTGTTTTCTCAAGATCTTAACTTATTTTTCTCATTATCTCAAGATAATAAGCTTAGTTTTCTCAAGATAACTAGAAAAATAAGAAGAGAAAACTGAGAAATAACATAAAGATCAAAAAAACTAATAACGAGCTTCGTTCTCTGGAAAAAACTGGATAAATGATCCAATTATCACAAGAAAAATAAGTTGAGATAACTAGAAAATTAACTTGTTATCTTGAGAAAACTGAGGAGATCAAATGTATTTATTCATGTCCTTTTAGCGCTTCCGTCCTCTCCTGATCAAAACTCTAATTCATTAAAAAAATTTAATTATGTGACTTTCTTTGCTTTATGTACAGAAGCCCTAAAAGGACATGATTAAATACATTTTATTTTCTCTGTTTTCTCGAGATAACAAGTTAATTTTACTTGTTTTCTCATGGTCTCAACTTATTTTTCTCATTATTTCAAGAAAGCAAGCTTTGTTTTATCAAGATAACGAGAAAAATAAGATGAGAGAATGAGAAAACAGAGAAAATTAAATGTATTTAATCATGTCCTTTTTAGGGCTTCCATAGTTAACATAAAAGGAGCCATTTCTACAGATGGTAACCAAGTAACTTCAGGTAATAGGAAAGTCCTGTTATCAGTATCTTTAATTATATCATTCAGTAAAGAATACAAACAGTGTTATGAGACATTTCTCTTAGAGGTTGAAGATCAAAAACAGTAAAAACAAGCTTCGTTCTCTGGATAAAAGGAGATAAATGATTCCATTATCACAGGAAATATAAGTCGAGATCTCGAGATAACAAGCTTTGTCTTCTTGGGATAACAACAAAATTAACACTCCTGTCCTTTTAGGGCTTCTGTACTCCTGGTTAAACCTCTCATTCTTTAATTTTTAAATATATGTGACTTTCTTGGCTGTATTGTACGGAAGCCTGAAAAGGACATGAATAAATACATTTAATTTTCTCTCTTTTGTTGTGATAACAAGTTTATTTTAATTGTTTTTTCAAGATTTCAACTAATTGTTTTTGTTATCTTAAGATAACAAGCTTTGATTTCTTGAGATAACTAGAAAAATAAGTTGAGATCTTGAGAAAACTGAGAAAAAAAATGGAGAACAAAAACACAAAAAACAAGCTTTGTTCACTGGATAAAACAAGATAAATGATCCCATTGTCATGAGAAAAAAAGAGTTGAGATCTTGAGATAACAACAACATTAACATGAGAAAACTGAGAAAATAAAATCTATTTTATCATGACTTTTAGGGCCTCCTTACTCCCCTGATCAAAACTCTAATTTATTATTTTTAAAAATTATATATGTCTTTCTTGACCTTATGTACAGAAGCCGTAAAAAGACATGATTAAATACATTTTATTTTCTCTTTTTTCTCGAGATAATGAGAAAAATAAGACGAGATCTCGAGAAAACTGAGAAAACACGAGCTCTGGATAAAACGAGATAAATGATCCCATTATCCCAAGAAAAAAATGTCTAGATCTTGTGAAAACTAAGATTTTCTCAAGATAATGACAAAATGTAGCCTTCTTGTTATCTTGAGAAAACTGAGAATCAAATGTATTTAATCATGTCCGGTTAGGGCTTCCATATTTATGTCTATAAACCAAATGAATGATGAAAAACCAAATCTACCTATATTTGCATAACTCCAAATTCCACCTGAGTCTTTCACCTTCTGCTGAAAATGTCAGTCATCATAAATATACTCGTGTTTGACACTGAACCCCTCGCCTTCTGGCTTACTCTGCTTCCCTTTGGCTCGTGTTTCCTCTTCTCCGCCACCTTTTCTTCATCCTACCTTCTGCTCCTCTCCTGTCATTCCCTCCCACTCTCTCCTGCTCTTTATAGGTTGCTATTGTTAATGATACGTTGTTTTCAAATCTGTGATGAAGCTTGCTCATTGTGAGCGAAGTGGCTGATAATTGGGCTTAATGATGCTTTTTGTATCCAGGCAACAAGGTACGTTCAGTTCTTTTTCAAGCTAATCTACTTTAAGAGGGCAGGCCACGCAGTCCCACTGAGGCTGAAGAGGTCAGACACACGCACACACACACACCCTCCCACACACACAATAAATACCAATACTAATTTTCCTTTGTGGTAGCTGCAGGCATAATGCAGAGAACACCAAGGGGCTAATTGAGAAAATGATACATCTTAATGGAGGAAAATTACATCAACGTTGAGTATACCTTGGCTCGTGACATTATTAAAGGTAATCTGGATCAAAGTTTGTGCTTCCTGCCTTTCCTTCCACATTCACACTCTCACTCTCTCTCCTTTGCTGTCATCTTATACTGTGATCTGTTTGACACCAGCAAACACCATGCTGCACTGCCCTCCCTTGTTGAGAATCTAAAGCCGGTTTTATCTTTGCTGCACCTTTAACCCAATCAGAATCAGCTTCAATAGCCACATATGGGTATGCATACAAGAAATTGAGGAGGGTCATAAGTGCAGCAAAGATAACTTGTGCACTCGCTCTCTTTTTTAACCTATCTTGAGCTTTATCCAAGCTGCAACCTCTGGTGCTGACAAATGAAGCCATTGCAGAGGTGCAAAAGACTGTAGTTCCTCCAGTGTCCACTTGAAGTCGGCTGCAAAAACCCAGGAAACCCTATTAGTGCTCATTATTACAGTAGAGTTGAATTTGTTTACAGCGTGGCACAAAAGCATTATTCATCTGTATCTCATGTATGTGGTTGTGACAACTGTATGGGGTAAAGACTTGATTTGATTTGATTATAATAAGGCAAAGAGTTGTGTATAATTAGGGGCATGGTTGATTTGATCAACAGGTGGTTGGGTTGTAACTGTTTGCCAGGCAGCAAGGCAATAGCCTCAACTCTACCTCTTCATTGGTTTCTTGAGAAGTCTGCAGTTAGTTGGATTTAGCATTTCCAATATGGCAACTAATGTGTCAAAATCTTGTTTGTGTTGTTGGGCTCATTGGCCTGCACTGTAAAGCTTCCTGTAATGGAAACGGTGTTCTGTAAAATGTGTTTTTTGTACTTTCTGGCCTATTTAACTCTACCAGTGAGGTCATCACCCAATGGATAGGTTGGTTTTTTTTTACACAATAATGAGGAGGTGTTTATGTAAGATATATCTTAAGTGTACTAACAGTGTGAGCCTGATGCCTGACTGTAGTAAAGGACAGATTTAGCCAATCTAGCCGTGGACGTCCTGTATTGTCTCAAAAGCTGTCCAAAAGTCGCTCCTCTCGGCCTCAGCTGAAACTGTGAAGACTTACTCTTCTTGCTGTGATTGTTGCTTTTAAATGATAAATAAGTCTTGCGCTTACACTTCATCCTTTGAAGAGAAGACCTTTTATAAACGGTCCCACTGTTGGACTGCTGGTCAAGAATCATTGAAGCTGGTGGTAGCTTCTCTTGAGATGTAAGGAGCTAAGAGCCTGACTGTTCTTCTTGAAACTACTATCATCTCTCTCTCTCTCTCTCTCTCTCCTCTCTCTCTCTCTCTCTCTCTCTCTCTCTCTCTCTCTCTCTCTCTCTCTCTCTCTCTCTCTCTCTCTCTCTCTCTTCATCTCCTCTATCCCTCTTTCCAACCCCAACTCTTAGGTCAAAAACCTTTGAAATGCAGAGAAAAAAAGGCCAAAAATATTTGCATGACATCATATGCTTAATGAAACCAGGCTTAAAACTTTTGTTTTTGATAAAGCTTATAGTTAGGGCTGGCTCAGGTTTGGACCAGGTCTTAGTTATGCAGCTATAGGCTTAGACTGCCAGGGGGACTGACACACTGGGATCCTATCTCACCCCTTGCCCCCCTATCAATTACTTAAACTGTTCCTGTTCCATTAGAGTTACTAACCATAGACCTTTCTGGAGTCCCTGAGCTCCCTTGTCCTGTAGGTTCCTCTGAGTCGCTGCTGTAAACTGCTGCTTCATCTCCCTCTATCCCTCTCTCCAACCCCAACTCCAACTCAGTCTCAGCAGATGTGTGTCTAACATGAGTCTGGTCCTGTTGGAGGTTTCTGCCTGTTTGGGGAAGGAAGTTTGTCCTTGCCACTGTAACTTGCTAAATGCTGCAAAGAGCTCTGCTCATGGTGGATTAAGATGAAATCAGACAGAGTCCTGTCTGTAAGATGGGACTGGATCCTATCCAGTCTTGATGTTGGGTCTTTGTTAATAATAGAACATGGAGTACGGTCTAGACCTCAGGACCAGCCACTATCTAATCCAGGAGCTCTCAAACTTGCATTACGCTGTCTTAAATTTCAACCCTTCTTTAACAGCCTAACGCAGAAGAAGTGTCGTTCTCTCTCTCAGACACGCAGGGCCATGTGAAGTTCAAGCATTTCAAGACTGTTGTGCCTCTCAGCCTCCGTATTCTCCTGTTTCCTCCTGAGTCTGTCAGCCTGGAGCTCATCAATTGCTTCTCGTAGAAGTGCTCCCTCTCCTTGCTGCCAGTTATGATCCAGCTTCTTCAGTGTCAGCTTCGCCCTCTTGGCTGTGTCAAGAGCTTTTAATAAATGCTGTCTCCCCTAGGCTATCACTACAGCTCTCTCTCCAAACCTTGAGCTGATTCCCCATCACGAGTTCCATCGCTTTAGTCCCTCTCTCTCTCTCCCCTTGCTTCACCTCTCTTTGTCCGATCTTGACTCGAGCATGTTTTTCCCAACCATCATGCTGTTTTTGCTGACATTGCGCCTTGACCCCCAAAGCTCCTCTCTTTGTTCTGATCAGATGTCTTCCTGAGCCGCACAAATCACTCCTCAAACAATCTGGCCCTCTGCTGCTGGAGCACGATCAGCCGAGCTCCTCCTGAGACTTTGTGCCGTGAAGCTTCCTCTGCTCTACTTTCTCAATCTGTTTCTCACCCTCGTCTCTTCTTCATCTAATTAAAAGCATTCTTTACATATAAATATCCTGTGCTGTGTTTGTTCTCAGTGTATTTCTGCAGCTTGTTGCCTGATAGATATTTGTTTTGCAGTGTGTGAGTACACGGATAGTGGATTTCAACCCTGGCTGTCGTGTTTGATTTGACTGATTAAATTTGCCTCTCTGGCATTTGCAGCTTTATGCTTTTAAAATGTGAGAAGGTTGGTTACTGAAGCTGTTAAATCTGGATGATTTACAAAATTACTCTATACGTGCATGTATCTGTTTATTGTGAAGAATAACCCTGGTGTTTCTTTTTGTTTTTCATGTCTTAAAAGAATGAATGTTGCATACGGCTCGTCTTTATTCACAGCACCTCATCTATTCAGGGCCAAACACACACAGCCTTGGAGTCTGAATCTCTCTCAGTCACAGGAAATAGCCGGAGTTTTAACAGTCCATGCATGCAGCAAATGCAAATATGTGCAAAAACCTTAACTTCTCAGAGACTCTGTCGTTTGCTCAGTTCTAGTATTAGCTCTTCACTTCATGAATAATGGACGAGATCCATGCGTGGCAAAATGTCATGGCATTTGGGCCATATTGTTTTACGTTTGCATGCGTGTGTGTGTGTGTGTGTGTGTGTGTGTGTGTGTGTGTGTGTGTGTGTGTGAGAGTGCACTTTCTCATACTGTATTCAGTCTAAATGCCTGCACAAAGACAATCAGAGCCAGCAGCAGCAGTAACACCAGGGATTTATTTAACATGCATGCGCATACGTGATATGTTAAAAGGATTTTCACACATTCTTTGTGCGCTTCCACGGGCACACACTTAACAGTTTCAGCGCAAACACCAGACTGCCAGGAGGTGAAAGCAATCCGAATTTCAAACATGTTAAATATCTCATGTTCTGTGCCGGATCTGCTGAAAAAAACAAGACCTGAGGCTCAACCGCATGAATTCTAAATCGGCTCTGCAGCCCCAAATACCACAGATAACCCAGAGGTCAGAGATACGCAGGGATGATGAAACTGAGAAGAAAGTGGTGTTTGAAAATGCGCCGGAACTTTTCAGACACTTCTCTCGCAGAATTCACAATCCTCTTTTAGTTTGATTCAGTTTTTGCTCTAAATCTGCGTCCCCTAGGAGACCATGGAACAATTACAATGCCAAGAAATGACATGCAAAACTCCAAATTAAGCAAAGGAGGTGGAATCTGAATGATTCTTGAAACAATCAGCTTATGTTTTTATTCATGGCCGTTTCATTTGAATGACAAAATGTCACAGTGCACCTGAGTGCACTCCAAGGGACAGCAGGGGTCGGTCGATCGCTCGCTGCTCTGCTGCTCTGCTGCTCTCTGATTCTGTCTGATATCCAGGTGATGAAAGTGAGGATTTCAAAAGTCAGTGGTGTTTGAAAGAGGAAAGTACAAGCGGCACGAAGGTAACATGAGTTAAAACCTGAGAAATAGTGATCATAGTGAACAGGAAGAATTGGAAGTACTGTTTGGTAAAAACAGATAATGAGCTCTTCTGCTTTGATGCCTGAGTGTTTAAGTGTTTTTATACCTTCTATTGCTCCTGAGCGTTCCTCTGAGTGAAATAGCCTGCATTTTTTTGTCTTTGTGCAGCTCATGTTTACGATATAATGAACAGTGAAAAAACAGACACCCTGCTCTTTCACCCTCTTATTGAAAACACACTATTAAGTCCTCCTTCGTCCTCCCTCCATCTGGCAGAACAATCGCTTCACTCATCACCCAACCGTTCCTTCCCTCTTTTTCTCAACTGCCACTGAAGAAGCCCGCTTTTTTTTTTTTTCTCAAGTTGGTGAGTGAAACCAATACATGCATTCTTCCCCTCCACCTTTTTCATATCCTCTAAGATCCTTCATTATCCAATTATCTTATTCTACTTCTCTTTTTCCATCTTACTTTAAATTCTTAAAATCAGAATGAAGTTGTTTGGAACTGAAATTTGAGGCGAGTAATGGCTCTTTGCATTTCACACTTACGCTGTCCCTGTTCTGTCTATCTTTAAAAAAAACCTATATAGAAATGTTTCTTATAAAACAGACAAAAAGTGAGGTAAAAAGAAGAGTTACAGACCTTTTATTCTGTGTGAGGCAGCTCCTCGTGTGCCCTCACATCGTGCAGAAATCCCTCCCGTTGTGCTCCGTCTTTCAGCCGAGCAAACCGGATCTGTTGCCCCTGAGATCGTCTGCTCACTCACTCCCCCTCTCTCTCTCTTCCTCTCCCTCTGTCGTTCAGTGACACACACACACACACGCACACACACACATATGCAGGCACTACAGCTTGAGTAGACACTCTAGGACATGAACCCTCAGAATGAGCTCACATTCAAAAGGCAAACACACAAGATCTGAGGGTTTGACTCAGGGAAGATACTGACGTTTTTTCTTCTCCTCAAAGAGTGATGAAAAGGAAAGAAAAGAGGGAGTAATGCTTACTCTAATCCCTCCCTCCTCTTTGTTGTGACTCCCTCAGTCTCTGCCCTCCCTCTTTTTTCTCTCTGCTGCTCATCACCTCTCAGTAACAACCCCATTAGTCGACAGATAAATCTATCCTCCTCATTATCATAGAGCAAATATTCTTCACAGTTACAGGTTGTTCGATACTTAAGTTACCATGAGCAGACAAGCGCCTCGATCAATACACATGAAGTTAGATAAACGATTTTATGATTGACCATTAATCAATATTTTTCATTAAATCCTCGCCCTCCCAGGAGCTGTGTACACCATCAACACTCTGTTTTCGTTCTCCTCTCTCCAGTGTTTGTGTGGCCCCCGTCCTCTGCTCTCAGCAGCGTGCGTCAGCAGACAGTATCCAGTGGTGAGCAATAAGTGACTGTCTTTATGAAGACAGACCCCAAACTAGCAGGAGGACGAGAAAGAGCAGCTGAGAAGAAAAGAAACAGACTTTAGCACCTCTAAATTTCTCAGTGGAGCTTTCCTGTCGTCGTCTTGACGCTTGTGTTTTCACCTCCCTCACTTTCTCTGATCTCAGCTCTATGTTACAGCTTAGCATTTCTGTTGTGTAAAATAAAGCTACATCACTGACAAGGATTTAAACTTCATAACAAGTAATGCTTTCCACACTGACTTTGTTCTTTTACTGGGGAATCAAAACCTGATTTTACACCTTTATAAAGAGACAGGACAGTGGATAGAGAAGGAGACCAGGCCAGATAGAGAGGGGAGTGAAATGTGGTAAAGGGCCAACAGTCAGAATTGAATAACTGCCGTCCACCTCAAGGACTTTAGCTTCTGTATATGGCACACAATTTAACTGTTGAGCCAAACCAGTGCTATAAAACCTGAAATATATGAACCCACAAACCAGAGATGATTCTCAATGATTCCTTGGTTCAGTCTATTGCTTTGAAACCTCATGTACAGCATTGTTGCTGCTGCCATCTTGTTTTTTTGGGGCCAGAAGTGACCATATTTTTCCAATGGGTTGATCACTCCTCAGCCACTGTCCTTATCGACTTGTCTTGGTGGTTGATCAGAGTGTGCAAGAAGAATATTTTAGATCTTTAAAGTTAAGTCTGTCACTTTTATGGCAAACCCATAATTGTGAAAGGTTTTTATAGGGATGTGGGCGTTTAGTTTACTGAACAATTAAAAATCATATCCCTCTCTAGTCTGTCAAACTAATCATTAATATTTTTGTTATTGTAGACCTGAAATGCTGGTTGTATGTTGTATCTAAGCTGTCGCGCAGCCACCTGCCAATAGCCGGGACAGTAAATACAATACTGCTGTACTGCTGTAATGTTCCACCAGTGGTGGATCCATGCTTTTTTGACTGGGGAGGCCAGACTTGGACCCTGACTTCTTCTTTTCTCTTTTTTAATTTATGTTTTTGGGCATTTTCCTTTATTTGATAGGAAAGTTTGAGAGGGATAGGAAATGTGGGGAGTAGAGAGTGGGGGATGACATGCAGCAAATGATAGAGGCCAGGAGTCGAACCTGCGACCACTTCGACCTCTGTATATGGGAAGCTTGCTTAGACCGCTAGGCTAACGGCGCACAGGCCCTGGCTTCTGTAGGTCTGGTTAGGTTTGGTAAAATTGGGGGCTTGCTGTAAAGATTGCCTTTTTTTGAATGGGTGTGTATATGGTTTCTGGTGTGTAGTGGACGCTCGATGAACTGCAGTTTTTAGCATGGGTTTCATATTTTAAGATCCAAGGTTGCTGTTTATGCATAACCATTAGATTCATGTGGACTGAAACCTGCAAATAGGACTGTTTAAACAACCAGGAAGTTGGTCACTTCAAAGCCCCCATCCCTAGATCTTTATATCAGACCAACCAGGTGGTGGCACCTGAGGAAGATTAGATGATCACCAAGGATGTTAAGTTCATCCTCTGGGGATAATGACTGACTGTAAGCTAATGTTTCTGGCATTTATTGTTGAATATAAATGAAGCCATCCTTTGCTGTAAGAAACACTGCTTTCATTACTTTTTTCGTCATATTTGTTTGACATTAGTCCAAGTTTATAAACGGTATATGTTTTAGTAATAAGATCAACCCTTGGGAAGATGCTCCTTTTTATGGAAAGGGATTGGAAATGACAGCGTTCACTTTGGCAAAACTTTGGAACTCATCTAAGATAATTGTTGGTCTGACCCTGGATCTCACATTTCAGCTTGTTAGCACCATAATTGTATTCATGAAGATGTAAATTGTGTGGCAGATGACACCTGTCCCTACTCTGTGAAGGGGGAAAGGCACCTCCTCCTCCTCCACAGATGCGTCTGCCTGTCGCCATCTGCCCGCTGACATCCACACCAGGGGGGGACAGCAGCAGCGGCGGAGAGCAGAGAGGGTGCTGATGAGAGTCAGTGACTTTATTTCACATCCAAATCCAGCTCTGACAAACATCACGTGCCGGGTATTGATGTGCACTTCATACATATTTTTGACAGCCATAAGAAGAGGTCTGGGATTCCTCTGCTGAGTAAATATGTGAATATTTTCTTAATCTGCATCCCTCAGAGGAAGGACATTTTACTGAATGCTTTTAATGAGATGCCCTCAGCAGATTCACAGGATTTGACCGTGTTGAAATCAAGGACAAGGACAGAGAGCCTTACGCATCATTCAATTACTCCACTCTGCTGATCACACTCCACAAGACTGCTTCTAAAACCCTGACAGGGAATTGACACACTCACACGATTCCTTATTTCTGTGAAGAGGGAATACGCTTGGCAGAGTAGTTTATACATTTTTAAGTAAATGTGCTTGTCTCTGTCCAAACTCCAGAATTCTTGTCTTTTTTGTTGTTCCCTGTGTGTGTGTTTATGTGTGTGTGTGTGACAGAGGACTGAAGGAAAGAGATAAGAGCTCTGGCCTCGGCGTGCTTTTGTCACTAATCCCGGAAGGCGTGGTCGCCAATTCCATGTCATTCCCTGATATCCCAGTCTGTTTCTGACTACATGCCATGCTTGCTGCCCTTGTGAGGACAGCAGTGTCTGTGTACTGCATATTAATGAAGGGGGAGACAAGCAAGAGTGAGGGGGGGTGCAACTGAGTGTAGGCTTTGTGTGTGTTTGGGGATTTGACAGACTCATTCTGCCAAACTCGCTAGGAAAACTTTGAGATAACAAACCGGATGGTGTGGAAGTGTAACATTCAAATGTTTGTTTTGAAGTATTCTGATGCAGTACTAGATATGTTTTACATCAGTCTGGTAATTTAAACCAATTTGTAGAACTCCTCACTCAGAGAGAGACTACAAAGGGTGCTGTTTTATATTCTCATTATCTCTGGAGGAAGAATTGCCTCCCTGTTTTTGTTCAAAACATTAAAATAAAACATATTTTATCCATGTCTCAGAGATTTTGTGTTCGTTTTGCTTTTCAAAGACTTCCAAGATCACACATGAGCCGATAAATATGCGCCGACCGAAGCCCAGCTTTTCGTCTCATGGCACTGTCATGCCAATCAAAACGAGCCACACAGATCTGAGGGCAGGGAGCAGAGGAAACATACAGAGGCACAGCAGTGACACACACACACACACACACACGCTCAGGACAGCAGCCTGACAGGCGTGCACATGTCCAGAATAACAATGAGACAGATGGAAAGACGATACTGGCGCAGTGTCAAAAACATCCTCCATGAGAGGACAAGAAACACCTGTGTACAAGAATCAAAGTCTAAAAAACCAAGACGCCCAGAAGTGGACTGAAACCTTTTGAAATCCCCTTTCAAATAAAACCTTAGCCACTAATAGTCTTGGCAATTTTATACCCCATGCCTCTGAAGGGTGCACTCTAAATTCATGAAAGAGGAGAAGAAAGGAAAATTTGTCCTCAAAGTCAGATTCATTTGAATATATGAATAATTTAGTATACCAAAAGATTTGGGGGTCCTAAATTGCATTAGAAAACCCCCTCTACTTTAGACATTCATAATTCATACATACTGTAGCATGGCTGAGGCATGCAGAGGCAGGGAGGTGTTTGGGGGGTATAAGTTGGCTGTATATCATGCATAGGATGGAAGAACAAAAGCACGACTCCCGAGACAATTTGTCTTTCTCAGTGTGTCTGTTAATACTTTCAACCCATCTCTCTTTAAACACCTTCCCCTGTGATTCATTTAACTGCTAATGAATAGAAAAAATGCAGCAGCAGAGCTCAAAAAGCAACAGAATTAATCTTTCATCAAAGCCTTGTTGCATCATTTTGGTCTTTGCCACTTCCTGGGATATTCTCTGAAGTGTTTTACCCCTAGCTGAAGACTGGTTAAGCTATTTGAGTCTGTGTGTGTGTGTGTTTGTATATGTGTGTGTGTGTGTGTGTGTGTGGTGGTATCCTGGTTAAAGCAGCGGTGGAATTATTCCAACATAAGACACAGAAAATAGATTGTCTGTCTTCGTCTTGACATAACAGTCCCCTTGTCTCTCACAGCTCATTTTCTTTTCATGCCCGCGGCTCATTACAGTGATCGGCCTTTTAGCAGAGATTACTATCAAATGAACCCTTCTTATTCTTCAACAAAAGGTCCGCCGCTTCTCGTGAGGATTGTTAAATAAAGCATTATCATGGTGCTCAGACTGTGAGAACAGTTTGACCTTCAGACAGCAGACAGTGAGGAATATCTGGTAAGTGATGTAGTTGAAGATTTGAGGGCTGCACAGAGCCTAAATATTATAAAAAACACTCAAGACCTACCTTTTCAGTCTCGCTTTTAACTGAGATTTATTCTTAAAACGGTTTTATTTCAGCTTATTTATTTTTTTATTTTTTTATTTTTATTTTATTAATTTATTTTTATTTTATTTCTTTCTTTCTTTATTAATTAATTTATTATCTTGTTTACATTTTAGTCACTTTATTTTATTAATTTATTTTTATTTTATTTTATTTTATTTTTTTTAAATTTTTTTTAAATTTATTTATTTATTATCTTGTCCACATTTTAGTCACTTTGTATTTTATTTATGTATTTTCTCATTTTAAGTATAGCATCTTATTTTCTTTTAATGGTTTAATATTTTAGTGTTTTATTATCTTAGAAATTTATTTTATTTTTGGGAGTTTCATTTTCTGTGTTGAGTTAACATCTTATATTTCCTCCAGTGTTTCCTCATCAAGATATTATGAGAGCGTTTCCTCCGTTCGTTCAGCAACTTCTTATTTATTTTTCATTTATTCATTTATTTTATTTTTGTTGATATTATTATTATTGTTGCATATATTGTGTTCTTAAATTTAGGATTATGGGGTGGGTTAATATATATATATATATATCTTTTTTTTTTATTGTATTCTATTTTAAGTTGTTTTTATGATCAGCACTTTTTGTTACAGTGTCATTGTATGAAAAGCGCTTTATAAGTAAAGTCTGATTGATTGATTGATTGATTAATTGATAGTTTCTTGGTGCTGGGTTGGTAGGGTTTGGAAACTTTCTCAGTCCCCATGTTTGGCAGAGATGATCCGGCCTCTTTAGACTTTTCTTGTCTCTTCATTCTCTGAAAATCCGGGTCTCTATGTACTGATTGCCAACCTTCCCTCACAGCCAATAAATGCTGCTTGTGTTGTCTCGCCTACACACATGTACAGAATAACAGATGGATGGAGAGCAGCCATGTACATGTACAATACTCTCCTCATGGGAACAGATGAAAGTTTAATCAGCCTCAGCTGCCAAGAGAAATCTGTTTCTCAATCTGACTGGTCGTCACTCCGCTTACTTGAAATAGTCACCATCATCATCACCGTCGTCTTTTATGATGGTCACTGTGTCATATATGGAGATCACACAGCCATACATTTGAGCCGTGACTAGACTAACAGACTGCAATGAACCAATCATGACCGACGTGGTGATGTTGGAAGGAAGAGGAGCTTAGCTAGACGACAGCAGTTACTCACTGTGTTGTTACTTCTCACCAACATTTCTCTTTTTTCAGTCTGTCGTGATATTCCCTCGGTGACGCATCTTAAAGGAAGGGATGTTGTTGACAAAGCTCGACTAACTTTTCTTCCGTCTTATTGTTCCATCTCAGGGCACCAACTTTATTCTTCTTTAACTTCCTTGTTTCGTTTGTTTACGCTCTTGATTTTTGCGTGTGCAGGGTGTCCTGTGCTCTCATTGGTCGATGGAACAAATCAGAGGCGGCAGACAGCAAAGTCAAACATGCTTGACTTTCTGTTGAGAGATTGTAAGGGGCGTTCCAGATGTGGCCCTGATTGTTGTGTGCTATGACTGACTACACGGGGTAATAATGTTGATTTTTGGACCCAACGTCTACTGGATGGGGCTGTAATCATGCTCATCACGTGTAGACTGAACGCCATGTCAACCATCAAGTTCAACTTGACAGGATGTGATACTATACCTCATCACTGGGTTGGTGGTTACCTTTAAGCTTCTAAAAGGGTTCCTGTTTTAAAATGAAACAGCTTTTGATTTTTCCTTTTTTAGGGGGCGGGGCTTCTTTTCTACCTTTTATTTGGGGAGGATAGGATAGAACAGTTGATAGAGCAGAAAACTGGGAAAAAGGCTGCGGGTTGTAATCAAACCTGGGCTGTCCGCTTGAGGACTAAACCATCTTTACATGGGGCGCATGACTTTACCACTTGACCAAACCAGCACCCCCATTTTAAAGTTAGATTCAGGGTATTTTTACCTTCATTAAATAGCACAGCTGTAGAAAGGCAGTGTTGGGAGTAGAGAGTTGTGTTGTGTTTTTCTTTTTGTTGTGGACCATAATTAATAATAAGCATGTTATTGTTGTCCTTGTTTTTAAATTGTGCCTCAGATTTGTATTTATGGATTTTGTGTGGATTATACACATTTGCATGAGTTAATTTTTTAGATTGTTTTCTTTAACAAGACTGAATAAAAAGCTTATAAAACAAAGTCCACCTTACCTGAAAAGTTTTCATTCTTGTAACTGTGTGGCTTTAGCTGTTAACTAAAGAACAAACATACAGCTCATGTGTGGAACTGTTTTCTGTGTTGATTTTGGTGCCCCCTTGTGGTCATATAAAGTAGCCTCATCTAACTCTACCCCATGGCAGTTTTCTATAAGGCATTAGTAATAACCCTATAGAAATCATCAGGCTTCAAACGGATGGCTTCTTTTGCTTTTGTGTGTCATATGGAGGCTTAAGTTTTAATTTCAGTTTATTTCAATCCCTACTAAAACCTCAGAGGAGGAGCTTTAAACCAAAGATATACCCCTCCTCATTTTTAAAGGGCTTGAATATGAAATTATGTAATTGCAAACCTTTAACCTTCAAACAGCACCAACTTGAGTTATTTGTCTTAATCTTAAAGATTGCCAAATATGTCCAGAGGTGTCATGCAAAAAATTGGAAGTCAATTTTATGAAGCACCACCCTCTAGATTGCTGTGATTTCCAGTGTGACACCCAACCCTGGTCTCCCCGAGTCATGTCATTTAGACAGAGAAAAATGGAAAGGAAAACATAAGATACATGAGAACAGAGTGATGTATCTTAGGACTTTGCAGTTTGTCTCTTGACATCTAAAATGTGTCATTAAAGAACAGGAAACACAAAGCAACTCTGGGAAAAAAAGACTGATTTTAAATCCAGATTTGGTTTAAATCAGCTTCAATCCCACAAAAGCTGAGAGAGAGAGCCTGTTCAGGATACCCATCCTCCTGGTAAGTAGCCTGGTTCACCTTATCTGCTTCTTTGAATTGCATTTCAGTGCTCAGGTGAGAGTGCTAATCTCAGCTGTGCCCTCTTCCTGCAGGGTAACATTACTGGATGAGCTCGGTGCCGTCTCAGTGTGAGATATGTCATGTCCATCCTCAGCTGGGAAGACTCTCCCGAACGGCCCAGTGTTTTGGAGGTGATGCTTAAACCACAAGCCCATCTGGCCCCGGCTGGTCACCAGCAATTCATCACGCTAATGAAATGGCAACAGCCCAGTGCTGTCTGTCACAAGCAATCTGCATCTGCTTACAGAATGAACGGAAACTGAGGAAGAGGGATAACGAAACACTGAGGAAGACAAAGAGACGCAGTGTCCCCTGAGCTTCTGTGTGTAAGTATGTATTTGTGTGTGTTTGCTCAGCTGTTGTGCACAAATATGGATTTTCTTTTTTAAGAGGACAGTCACAGCAGGACACCTTCTCTCCAGTTTCTACTGGATCAAATATCAGAGGAGCTGTGTGTGGTTCTGAGAAGTTAAACTGCTTCATATCTGTCAGTGAGACTATTACTGTGCCTGGTCTCTTTCATCATTATTTATTTAACTTGTGATTTTATGTATTTCAGATCCAAACACTGATGCTTTACTCAAGCAATGAAAGTGAGTACGATACAAAAACAACAACTCTCAACTCCTGACAAGATGAGCTGCTGTGTAAACAACCTAAAGATCCTTGACTTTAAGAACTCCTGTCTATTTAATGGTAAGAGTAAACCTGGAGGAATCAAAGTATGCTGTTAAGTCATCCTGTGTCATGTTATTAATTAATCCTTTACATGATATACACTACCGATCAAAAGTTTTAGAACACCCCAATTTTTCAAGTTTTTATTGAAAATTATGCAGTTCAATGTCTTATTGTGCTCTGAAATATAAACATCGAACAAGTAAACAATTTCAAAAATAAATCATGGAATCAATTCATAAACCAAAATGTAGTCTAAACTTTTGAATCATCGAAGTAGCCACCTTTGGCACCTTTTCTTGCCATTTGTTAAGCAACACTTAACTTTCTGGAGTACAAGTCTGTTCAAATATTACTCTCGAGGGTGTGGTACCACAGTGTGTTCCAACACTACTTTTATGCAGACAGAGGGAGTTGGAAGTAATCAAGTTTGGGACACCTGTAAGAATTGGTAGCACCAACTTTCAAAGCTTGACTAACCTCAATTTCTGCAGAACAGCAACCCATTTCTTGTTCCCTGAAAAAGGTCTTTTCGTCTAATTCTGAAATGTACATTCTTTTTTCAGTTTTGGGTAATCTTACCCCTTTTTATTTGTATTTTATTTTTTACCTCTGGCAGTTCACCACTTACCTTTTGTGCCATTTGAAGCTATTTGATGGACGTGAACTGCTTTGATTTCAATAAAAAAGTGGAAGAATTGGGGTGTTCTAAAACTTTTCACTGGTAGTGTAGTGCTTTCAAAAATGTCAAGAATGTTTCTGGCTTCAGCATAAGAGATATGATTGTCTTAGCTTTCAAAGTTAATTTGTTAAGAAATTAAGATATTTGACTTAAAGGCGCAGTGTGTAGAAATAGGAATATTAGCGACATCTAGTGGTCTGACTCCAGAATTAATCCCTCTTCGCGTCACCTAAGCGACGGTGGTCGCAGAGGACCAGAAGCATTCCCAAAAATGGCACTTAGTTATCTGACATTGTCTTACTGCCAGACAAAAGACTGTTAGGACATCCTCAGGTCTCAAAAGGAGGTATCAAACCTCAGATGTTAAAGCATCATGTCTCTGGAAAACCTCCATCATGTGTCAGACTTAAGATGAAGCCGCCTCAGTCCAAACGGCTTCAGAAATAAATGATAGGAAATCGACATACTTATTCTACATTTATAAAAAGGGAATTTTATATAGGTGATTATACACAAATTGTAGCATATTATAAATATCACTTCCCATTTCCACCTAATCTGTTCTGCTAAATGCTGCTAACTTCTACACAATGCACCTTTAACCAGCAGGTTATGGTTTTTAGTCTTTGTACTTTCATATGCTTTAATTAACTTTAAGGTTTTACTTTATTATAGAATCATACTCTTAAAAAAATCTGTTTTTAAACTTTGGTTGGATTAACATTACTTTTACAACTTCTACTCAATTTGATTTCATTCAAGGGTTTAATTAACACAACGTGTGGTTGATTTTTTTCTCCTTGATAAATCAAACATGATAACAAAGATCCAATAGTTCAGTTTTTTTCAGTCAGCCAACACTCCACATGGCTTAACCTGCATTAGCACTTGTTAAATATACCCTTTCAGAAGAATCATGCCTCGTATGGTTGGAGACTGCTCTGTAATTTTGATCCTTTGTTTTAGAGTTAATTGGTTTTCCTAAGAAAAGCAGCTTTGACCATCCAACCAACTTGAACAAAAGAAAATCAGAGGGAAAGGTTTATGTCTGATCAGATGTGAAAACAACTGACTTGATTAATAAAAGACAAAAAGTATTAAAAGTGAACCCAGTAAAGGAGTGATGGGAGTGTTGGTTGGCTGGCGGATGAAGAGGAAGCAGCCTCGTGACCAAAAGGTTGCAAATTGGAATCTTTAATCCTCTGGTGCTCCACTGGAGCAGCTCAGCAGCAGCTGCAGCCGGAGGAAGAGGAGACTTTAGGCAAAGCTCAGGGGTCCTCCAAGTTTCCTTACCTGCAGCTCTGGCTTAATGTCTGTAGACTAAGATTTTATTATGTGTAAAATTAATATGGTAAAAAAAGAATGCAGGAAACTCTGAATCTAAACATAATCTCGTTTGGCAGCCAAAAAAATAAAAAACAAACTACTACTCGGCTCAATAGCAGTGTTGTTTTTAAACAGCTGGATGTATCAGTACATCATCTTAATTCTGCAGGAGTTAGAGTTGAGTTCACAAACTTTAGTGTAATTTATGCAGACACAGTCACTCATACATGTATCCAAACTTTTGGACTTTCATTTGTACATTTTATTAAACAAATGTCAAGGAACACCCCTCCCTCCTCAGTTGTTTAAATGTGTTAGAGCAGAGAAACAAACTAAAATGTGCACACTCATACTAAGTAAATAAATATATAAAGAATGTAAAGAGAAGTACAACTTTTAGGATGATTACTTAAAAAAGTTGTTGCAAACCTTACAGTTAATTTGATTAATGGGTATCTGGGTAGAAGCTGTTTGTTGTGCAACCACTTGCACTGGATATTTCCTCGTGGTGGGAATAGGGAATGAGAATTATATTTGCCATGTATACGATTGTTATAAGGGTATGTGAGTAATCGCAATGCACTGATCTCAGTGCTTTCCCTGTACAATACTATTATTTTTATCACTTTTTCTTTTTGTCTTTTGTCAGTGGCCTTATTACTTCTTTTTATGTGACAATATATCTTGTTTTTGTGTTTATTTTTTTCTATTTTTTTTCTTCTGATTTTAGTGTTCTTCTGTGTGTTATCTGTTTTGAAAACCAATGATAAGTTAATTCTAAAAAAAATAGTTGCAAAGGCTAGAATAATAACAACAGAGGTATTAAAACAAGCATCAAAGCAATGCACCATAAAATCAATACAACAGAAGTATAAAATATTGAGTTTTCAAAAGTGAGACTTATACCTCCTCTCTTACCTTCTCAGTGGGTTGCAGCCTCATGACTCTCCTCTTTATTTATAATTTATATTCCTATAAAATAACATGATTTGTGTTGTAATTGACAGGAAAACATGTAAAGTCTGAGTTATGTACTGCAGTTGAAACACATCAGCGTATTATTAGTGAAGAGAGAGCCTGCCATCTGCTGGACGATGCAGTAGTTTCAGGCACTCGGCAGTGGGATTGAAAAAAGAAGCTCTCATAACTAACTTTTCTTTTTGTGGGTTGTTTGATATGAATTCTTATTTTGTTCCAGTTTTTTTTTTTTTTTTGTGGTTCTGGACATTTGAGACATTTGAAAACATAATGTTTGAACAAATTGCTGTAATATTTCTTTTCTGGTTGTGAACAGAACATAATCCAGAGACAAACAAGACACAGTAGCTTCATTCAACTGAAGTGAAAGACATACAATACAGAAACCTTCATACTCAGCCCTCCTCTACACCTCCTTTGGACCTCAGCCAAGTGTGACACTCACATTCTTGCTCAATGATTCAGCATGAGTCCATACATCATTAGATGACATGGTGACAAAAGCAATCATCACATCGACATATGTTAGCAGCAATATGTTATGACAACAAACCACCACTCCCATAAGTCTATACAGGTTTCTAAGCTGTGGTTAAAAAATCCAAAACATAACTAATGTTCTCTGTAGGAAAAATGAAAAAAATCAAGGGTGATCAGTAACACTGTTTGGGTTAAAACTAAGATTTTACAGTCAAATAGACATCCCAAAAAAATAGAAATTAGGAAAAGTCAAAATACTTAAGAGAGACTAGGTTATTTTCTCCAAAAGAAATACATGTTAAATGAAATTATAAGTGTGTGTATGTCATGCTGTAGATAGATCGTATAAATCCGTGAAGATTTAATTCAAGAAGTTGTAAAAATAGAAGCATTCAATAAAAAAAAACCACATTAGGTAACCAATACAAAAATCTGTGTATTAAATAGTTAAATTGAGGCTGTTGTCTGATCAGAGACCATACACATATATTTTGGGACTGTCCAAAACTAAAAACATATTGGAAAGGTTTACAACTTGAAATTAGAAACTGTCTGGGTTTAGGACTGCCCTTTGAACCCTCCTGCTTCATATTGGGAATATTACCTGGGATGAGGAGTACAGTGGCCATGCAGCACTGCTGAGGGTCATCACAGTCTCTTGATTAAAGCCACACAGTTTTATTTGTATTTATTTGATTTAACCTTTATTTAACCAGGTAAGTCATTAAGAACAAATTTGTATTTACAGTGACGACCTGACAAAATGCACATCCTTTTGAGGGGTAAAGGGTCATAGATAACAGTTATGACAGAAACAAACACAAGGTTAAAAAACTTCAAAGACAAGTTAAACACGACAGGACAGAACAGAAGAAGCAAATAATGAACAGCAGAACAGCAGGAGTCCAGGATTAAAAGCAGGGGCAGGTGTGTAAGAAAGGACATTTTCTAAATGGAGTGTATCACCACGAGATTACAGTTAAAACCTGATCTATTCCACATAAGGTGGGCGTCTCTTTTTGGTTGACTTTCTGACGGATTGATTTGTGATATACACTGTTATTATTTTATTGTATTACCTTAATTTTATTTAAAGTTTACAGAATGTATTTTTATTATCATTCCAATTACTATTTATAAAACTATTTCGATGTATTAATTAAATTTTTTAAAAATGTATTATTAATTTTAATCATATTATTTTGTATGTTTGTGTTTACTTTAAAAGAAAATTATATTTATTTATTTATTTATTTATTTATTTATTTATTTATTTATGTATTTATTTATTTATTTATTTATTTATTTATTTATTTATTTTTACTTTCGGACTATGAACAAGAAGTCTTTTTTTTCGCCTCTGAGTTTAATGGCTGCATTTTTGTTTTGTGAGTTTAATAAAAACTTTAAATATAGACTAAAATAAATGTAAATTGCCTCTATGATAAGTTCCTTAAAGTTTGTAGCGCACAGCGTCATCGACGAGATTTGGCGTCCTTGCCATAGGTCCTTGCTCGTGATCTGACGTTCGGAGGAAACAGCTGATTAGTTGACGAGGCAACTTGAAAACAACAGTGTTATCCAGATAGCAGCTTTCAGTCACGTTTATGCATGAAGAGGTCTCTTTTTTATTTTTACATCAAAAGCATTAAGTTTGTGATTACTGCTGTGAGGGGCGCGTAACAGAACGGTAAACTTTGAACTCCGTCGGATCAGGTGATGGTGAGTCTGCAGCCAGGGACGGATGATGGTCTGTTTTAGATTCAAAGACTTCAGGAAACTAGTGTTATACTGTAATCTGTGGTGCTCTCAGTGTGCAGCCTTGCTTTGTTTTGGTAGCTTGTGTTTCTTAGCTTGTTTGCCTGAGGTTGATAGATGGTGCACAATTCTTGTAACCATGGCAATGCTGTCTCAGACATCAGAGTTTAGATTTCACACCTCATTGAATTAATCTGGTTTTCACAGTTAAAACTGCTCATTCAGATTATCAAAGATTGTTTTATTCATTTAAAAAAAAAAGGAGTTAAATTGAATTGTTTTTTGAAGTCTGTTTCTTTCAGTGATAATTCACAGCTGATATTATTTTTCTTAATTTTTTTCTTTATTTATTTAACCAGGTAAGAGACTCATTGAGATTTAAAACCTCTTTTTCAAGAGTGACCTGGCCAAGACGGCAGCACAAAATATGTTACAGCACACAACAAGCACACAAAACAACACAAATAGAATACGGTCACCGTTTCACACAGTTACATGATTACACAGTGCAATCACAAAATCCAGTTGAGCTTGTTTCTCTGTCTTTTATGAGTGACTTGAATTCCCCCAGAGTTGCAAGATGTGTCAGTTTCAAGTCCTTCTGCACATCATTCCAGGTAAACGGGGCTGAAAATGTTAAAGCCTTTTTGCCCAGTTCAGTTCTGACTCTCTGGACCTGCAACTGTATGATGTCCTGAGAGCGCAGGCCATATCGGCTGAGGTTTCTACACATGTGTACACACAAATAGGGAGAAGTCCAAGAATAGATTTATAAATAAAGATCAGCCAGTGAGAGAGTCTACGACCGGACAAAGACGGACAGTGTGTGACAGTGAAATATCTGATATTCAACCACATTAGATTAAGTATATGTTGCTAGTCTGTGTTGTTTAAAATAAGTCCAGGGACCCACAAGAATGAGTTACAATAGTAGGCTCCAGAAGTCTCTAGGAAGGGCCTAAAAAATATCACCTTTGACATAGGCAAATATATGGTTGACAGTGACAGTTGACGTCTTTGTCAATACTTAGAACAAGGCGTCCATAAATGGAGTCAAATAGCAGCTAACTTGAAACTTGTGTTGAAGAGTCCATATTTGTGTATGTTTGAAAGACACCCTCATTCTAATTTGAGTGCACCTTCATAGTATTTAAGCCAGAACGTGGAGACCGAAGAGAGGCGACTTCATCTGGCCCGGTCGTCCTCCAAGCAGTCGCGATGCTTGTTACTGATGCTGATGCTGTTTGATTGTAATAAATCGAATTACTATTCAAGCTGGCCAGTGTCACGAGGTTCATTCTACATCTGCACATCACGGGCTGTTAAGACACGACAACAGCGTATAAGGGACAGTGATATACATGATAGCTGCAACCGGTAATAAAATGCAAAACACAGTGATACACAGCATCTAATTTCTTTAAAAACTGAGCAGGAGCATTCATAAAAAGCAGGTCTCCATAATCCAACAAGGGTAAAAAAGTTGTGGTGATCAGATGTTTTCTGACTTTCAGTGAGAAACATGATTTATTTCTATAAAAGAAGCCCAATTTCAGCTTCAACTTTGAAACAAGTTTATCAATGTGTAGTTTAAAAGACAGGTTCTCATCAAGCAGAATGCCTGAGTATTTATAAGATGTGACCATTTCAATTTCAACACCGTGAGCAGTAGACATCCTGGGAAGGTGAGATGGAAGCTGTTTGCCATTTGAAAACCTATTAGTCAGAAATTGATAGAAAATGATTCCCTGATAATCATTTACCCTTTTCAGTAGCTCCCTGTCCATTTTAGAATTAATTTCAAGATTTTAATGTTTGTTTTTAAGTCACTAAATGGTCTGGCACCTCAGTACATCTCTTTCCTCATACACTTCTACGCCCCCTCCAGAGCACTGAGGTCTGCAGATCTGGTCTTGTCGTGCCAAAAAGACGACAAAAGACAAGGGGTGACCAAGCTTTTTCAGTGGTAGCTCCTAAACTGTGGATTGAGCTACCCACCCCAAGTCAAAATGGGCCCCACCCTGGATACTTTTAAATCATGTCTTAAAACTCATTTGTACTCCTTGGCTTTTAATACAGGATGAGAGTTTGTGTTGGTCTCTGTTTGTCCTTTAATTTACTGTATTTTACATTTTACTATTATTTATTTCTACTGTTGGTATTTGTTGTGCAGGATTTTGTAGCAGATCTGCCATTTACTTGACCTTTTATATTTCTGTAAACAAACAATATTTGAGGATTTTTCTAATGTCACCATGAAGTTGAGACAATATTTGACCATTTTCTGTCCTCTCCTTTCTGACTGCCTGCTTCCTCCTCATTTAAAGATGAACTTCAGCACAAATACCCACGGTGACAGTCGCACCAGCAAAGAAAATCTTCCACCTTCAGTCAGACCGGATGCACTTCAGGGCCAGCGGCCCAAGCAGCGGACCGTGCTTGGTGTGCTGTCACAAAATGAGCAGCATGGCCGATCACACAGCCAGGTAGGTAAAAAGAACAAAGCACTACAGAGAGAAAATCATCGTATGATTGCAATGACAGAAAATTCATATTCTGACTTTTTGTGACGCTAACCTTACAGGGAAGCCAGTTTTCCAAACACAGTTCAATCTCAGACAGCTCCCAGCTCACCTTCTTCGGCTGTCCCTCCAGCTCCAGCTTTGATGTGTACGTAGAAGAGGCCTGTGAGGTTGTTCTTGCAGCTTCTGGTCAAGAAGTTGTCTCAGAGCGCTGCTATGAAGATGCAGAAAGTGAGGCCATGCAGAATGAAGATGTGAGACTACTGCTGGAGCTGAGTTCAAGTGAGTTTGCCAAACATTCAAACCTCTTCCATGCAGGATTTCTTGCTCTTAACCTAAATGTTGTCGTCTCTTGTAGGTTCTTGTCGGGATGTTTCCCTGCAGTCTGAGCCTGACAGATCCATGATGTCAGAGGAGGTGCTGTGTATTTCCCAGTATACACAAGACATTTTCCTGCACCTGCGGGAGATCGAAGTGTGAAACAACCCAGAAATTCTGATTTAATTTTGTAGTAAATAAGCAACACTAAATGCATTATATTTATGCAGATTAGCATGGCCACACTTCATCATCCTGTGTTTCTAATGCTAGGTGAGGTTAAGGCCACAGCCTGGCTACTTAGACAAACATCCAGAGATCACCAACGGCATGCGGGTCATCCTGGTAGACTGGCTGGTTGAAGTTGTGCAGGAGTTTGAGCTTGCTTGTGAGACTCTGCACCTCGCTGTCACCTATTTGGATCGCTTCCTCTCCCGCACAGCGTGCGTGAAACGGGGCAAGCTGCAGCTGGTTGGCACGGCTGCATTGATGATCGCCGCGTGAGCAAATCTTTCTGTTCCCAAAGATTCTACTTTTTTCCTTCCACATATAGTTTTATGGATTGGCACTGACAACCCGACGTTACTTGATCTTGCAGAAAGTATGAGGAGATCTCCCCTCCGGAGCTGAGTGAGTTTGTGTACACCACTGACAGCACCTACACTCAGAGGCAGTTGGTCAGGATGGAGCATGTTTTCCTCCAAGTGCTGACTTTCAGGATGGCTGCTCCGACTATAAACCAGTTCCTTCGCCTTTTCATGTCCATCCAGCCCGTGTGTGCAACCACAGAGAACCTAGCCCTGGTGAGCAAAACAAATCAATCAAATGTTATACAGTCTGTAAGTTCATGCCCCCAATCTTAAGTCTCTGGATTTTATTTTAATATGGTGATGTGCTCTTTTTCTACTTCTTCTAGTATGTAGCAGAGTTAAGCCTGCTGGAATTGGATCCATTCCTACATTATAACCAATCAATAGTGGCAGCAGCAGCATATTGCTTAGCTGTCTACACTATTAACAGATCACTGTGGGTGAGTTTTCCCACAATTTGGCCGCTCCTTAAAGTCTCTACTTGGAGAATTCCTCAAGGATGAAGCCACAACATGACTTTTAAGGATTTTTTTTCTCACCTTAGCCTGATTCCTTATATTCCTTCACTGGTTATCCCATGGCTGAAATTGTTCCTTGCCTGACTGAACTCCACAAGCTGCACGTCTGTGCAGAGAGTTGTCCACAACAAGCAATCAGGGAAAAGTACAAGAGTTCAAAGTCAGTTTAAAGCCTTAGGAATCTTTGATGTATAGTAATAAGTATTTCTGGGACAGGATTTTACACCTCTTATGTTCTTTTAATCTGATCTGTCATCTCTCTATTCACAGGTATTGTCGTGTTTCATTTCTAACTCCACCGGCTGTCATATCTGTCCCTTGAATCACCGCCCCGCCCATCTTCTGACTCTCCTGCGAGAACATAATTAATATGAGACAAAATAAACACAGCTGATTAAACTGCCAATGCAATGGAAGGCATACCACACTGCCGCACACTATATTACCAGGAGATTTTAAAATATTTTTTTTGTGCATCTTCAAATACAATAAATTATTTAAAAAACAACCCATCTAGCTTTATAATCTGATTACCCACAGGTGCTCATACAAAGGGTGTTTAATGCCTATAGGTCCTAAGTTGTAATATATACTTGAAATACTTTGTTTGCAATAATGCTGTCTTTAAATCTTGAATAACATCTTCCATATTCCACATCTGAAATATGATTTGATTTGAGCCTTGTTTGCATGTGTCTGTTCAACCATAATGCTCCATGCAGGGAGTCAAGTGTGAGGTGTATTTGAGGGTAGGAAAAACAATCACAAAATCAAGTGTCTGCACTAATAAGAAATGTTTTTATTCATTGCAGTCCCATTACAAATAAAGTTTTTATCATAGTTTAACATTTTTAAACAACTTGCTATGGAGTTTTATTTTGAAAGTGATAACCGGAAGCTGAATCGTTAACAGTGTTGTGTTGACGCTCCCTCGTAATTGTTGGGTGTTCACCTGATTGACTCAGAGGATGAAGTGAACATTGAATGAGAGGAGACATTTCCACATCCATGAAAGAACTGATGAACCGTCGAAAACTGTTACAGGGACTCTTGGAGACGACTTAACTTTAGTTTAAGTGTTGAATATACTTCCTGTCTCAAGGTAAGTCACACTTCAATTTGCTCTTAGTGTTCTAAACTGACAGACATCATGTCCTTAAAGGTAACACAAAACTTAATTAACTATATATTTAATACAGAGATGAATAATAATGTGTACACTGTTAGACATGATGAAGGAGAGATTCACAAAACAGCTCTCGAGGGCCTGCTCATCAGGTCAAACCTGATTTGTTTGCGAGCTGGAGTCATTTACATGTGTAGCACTGCCAACAATAACAATGCAGTAACATTACAGAGATGTTTGCCACTGTACTTCATATGTTTATCCGGAGTGTTTATGTGTTTTCTTCATATATTTTGATCTTGATTTTTACTTCCATGCCTGGTTCACCTTTATGTAAGGTACATGCCCTCCAATGTGTCATACTTACAATTTAAATGTCCCACTTAACCCTTAAAACACATGCTTACCTCTTTCTTCAATATGTCTGTGCTTTTGCTGTAAAACTCTAGCTGTTGATCGGTGTACTATTATGGGATGCACTTCTCTGTCTCTCTACATCTTCTACTTTGTTCAGTGTTGTTTTGTAAATGTGTTTATTTTTGTCTGTGCCCTGCCAGGGGACAGAACTTAACTCTCTTAACTCATTTTTATTTATAAAGCACCTTTCATACATTCATGCAGCATGGAGCCCAAAATGCTTCACAAAAGAACAGACAGAAAACAAAAGCAACAGATACAATTATTTAAGGCTACAACAAGATAGAGGAGTGTGATATGAAATACTTTAGAAATTAAAATAAAATAAAATCAATTAATTAAATAAAACAATTGAAAAAGAAGAAGTTAGAATAAGAGAATGAAAAATTAAATAAAGGAAAAAAATTCTTAAAAGTAATAATGCAGTCCAGGGATAAAAGGAAATGACTCCAAGTTAAAAGCCAGATTAAAAAGATAAGTCTTAAGTTTACTTTTAAAAACACCCGGAGAGCTCGCCGTTTTAATGCCTAGAGGCAGAGAGTTCCACAGTTTATTAGGTGCATAAAAACAAGTGAACATGGTGGAACATAAAATGACAGGAGATCTGTGATGTATGGAGGAGCAAGGCTGTTTAGAGCTTTAAAGACAATTAAAAGGACTCTGGCAGCGGTGTTCTGAATGAGTTGCCGCTACAAAATACAATACAATCCATTTTATTTATATAACACATTTTTAAAACAACAAGCTTACCAAAGTTCTGCACAACAAATACAAACAGTAGAAATAAATAATAGTAAAATTTAAAATACAGTAAATTAAAGGACAAACAGAGACCAACACAAACTCTCATGCTGTATTAAAAGCCAAGGAATAAAAAGACACTTTTTTGGCAGAAGATAAATACAAGTTTTCAGCCAACTCTGATATAACACAGTAAATAAAAGCATTATGTTTAATATCTTACATGCTCCTTTGACAAATAATCACATAAATGACAAACAAATTCAAATCTTAAATCTGTTCATCCCATCTGTCTCCCATCCAACTAAAATAGAAATATGTTTTTCAAACTATTGATCTAAAGACAGAAATGTAGTTCCAAAAATCCTTCCAGAAGTTTTAAAGAACTAAAAAACAACCAAAACTAACCACTGACCAACAGCTTTTACAGGATTATTGAACAAACCTCTGCAATTGCAATGACTTAGTTTCACTTTTGATTCCCTCCTCTGTCTGTTCTCTCTTTTTAAGACTCTGTCTCTTCTCCTCAGCATGGCTGAGCTGCTGCTCATCAAGGATCAGTATGAGTTGGCGTTTCATTCTCTGAACCGTGGACTCTCAGCTGAAGAAGGCGGGAAAAAAGATGAGGCCTTGATGTATTACAGGAAAGGACACATGCATCTCACTCAAGGTGTGGAGGTCCCTACTGCAGGGCCGAGGCACCATGGAGCGGTCTGGGACACGGCCAGGCAGCTTCAGCAGAAAATGAGGGACACCCTGCAGACTGTCAACGGCCACCTTTCTGACCTGCAGTCCTCTCAGGTGACGCCAGTGCCCCAGAGGAGCTTTCTGTTAAAAAACCTTGATCCTCCCAAAAGCTCTCTAAACCACCTGTACCCCACTGTACCTACTACCAACCAGAACACAACCCCAACCCCCAAAACCCCCCCTCCCAGGCCTCCTTCCCCTGCTGTGTTGCACACACACACACTCCCTGCAGCGGCGCCAGGAACAACAGCCATGGCAAACACAGGGGAACAACCTCCAGTATACACACTGCAGCCAACAGCCGGCCACCGCAGCCTGTCTTACAGTCCTGCTGCTGGAGGAGGAGGCCTCCAGACTGGAGCAGCTGCAGGCAGAGATGGACACGAGCTTATTTTCATCCCCTCAGGGGTGCAGATGTTTTTCGTGGCACCAAATGGACAGGTCAGCTCCCTGTCCTACCCGGGGTTCCTTCGCATCATCACATTTGAGAACCAGAAAAAAGATGTCACAGGAGGGAGGCCCTCAGCATTTCTACATGTAAGTAAACAATGTGTTTGAAGAAGTACGTATGTGATTGGGTGTTGGTATGTTAGAAGATTTTTTCCAGGGGTGTGTCTGTCAGGCAAGCATGTGTGAGCACTAACTTCTAATAAACTATTAGAGCAGTTATATAATTAGCTGACTCATCATGTTGGAGTGAAGACTAGTTTTAATTTTCTGATTACTAAAGATGATGTCGTCGTGATGTATCCTCATACATCAGGTCAACTCATAACTATCATACGTATCCTCATGAGCATATTCCTGAACAACATGCACATCTCTTTATGTAAAATAAAAAGGCAAAACACACAAAAAAACAAAAATTAAAAACAAGCAACAAGTTAAAAGCATCTATAAACATGTAAACTGTGCTTTAAAAGTTTGTGGATTTCACTTTTTTGTCTGTTTTTTTCATTTAAAGGGATTTTTCTAAACTGTATTTGCTAGTAAATGAAAAATAGAGGGCTGCAATTAGCGTCGCAACTACTATAAATCTTAATTTTTCATTAATCTGAAGATTATTTTCCTAATTTATTGATTAGATGCTTGTTCTTTAAGACATCAAAGAAGAGTCAAAACACATGTTTCATTTCATCCTTACATTTGTCAAACCAACTATGACTGGACTTTCTATTCAGTTTGTTTTTGGCTGTATTTAATACTACAGAGGTGTCCCTTTGCATATCTGTGTATATAGTTAAGCAGTGTTACTCTCCACTATGTCAGTATTTTAAGTGATATATCTTTAATGTCCATCTCTTTAACCATTTTCATAGATTAGAAATTTTAGACTTTACTGGAAACTTTCAAATAACTTTGATGGCACAATCTCCAAACCAGAACTAAAATAACAGTGTATCTAGTCTGATCCTGAGTGTGGGGTTCATGTGGAGCTCTGTAAAAACCTGCACACACTGTGTGATAATTTTTGTTTGAACTTCTATAATAACTGTAATGTATTCTGCCACCTCTACAAAGCGTGCATTATGCCGCTCTGTGTACTGCGATGAAACCCATGACTCTGTGTTCCTACCACACCAAGCTGGTGGGCTGCTCGATTGTGTTCTGGCCTTGCTTTGTTTCCCAGTAACACAATGGTCCCATTAACAGATGACTCTGCGCTTCTGTTGTGCTGCTGGTCAGTGTCCTGCACCCTCACAGGGTCATCTGTCAGGTGCCATGCCAGTCTGTACCTGTATTACAGAGCGGGATATCACGAGTACCTCACTATAGAGGGAGATGGACACATACGGTACACCTAAGTGACCATGCAAAGATACTCAAAGAGCTGCTTACTCGGGGTGCAGATTTACCCTAATGATTAAGTTGCGTGCCCATATAGCGGGCGGCCCGAGTTTGATTCCAGCCTGCAGCCACTTTCCTGCATGTCATTCCCTCACTCTCCTGGTTTCCTACACTATCCACTGTCCTCTCCTCTATAAATAAAGGTGTTAAAGCCTAAAAAATATAACTTTTTTAAAAAAGTACAAACATTGATGTCAACTAATTTAGATTTAGACTGCCATCTACTTGGTTCTTATGCTTTGCAGACTGTGCTAATAACAGGTCATATCACTGAATACCTCAAAGCATGCCAACGCTGATATAGGCATACTGCAATAGGCAGCATTGGTCTATACCAGGGGTTCCCAAACTTTTCAGCCCACGACCCCTAAAATATAGATGCCAAAGACTCGTGACCCCCACTGTCCCTCAAAGTGATTTAATGTGGATTAATTTAGCTAGTCTGGAGAAACTAGCCTACCCATATGAGCATGTGTCTGTGTTTCCTGTGCTGTTATGAATTAACCTGCTGCTACTGATGCTTTTGATAATTAACTGTTCACTAACCCTAAACTTAGGAGTGATCTGGCAAAAAGAAAGGCAGAAAACTCATTACATTTTCTGTTTTCAAGGTTTTATTTCAAGTTTAGCTACTATTTTTGTCTATTATTTACTATAATGGGTAAAATGTACTAATTAATATTCTGAAAGACATCTCAAGACCCCCCATTTGTGTCTTGCGACCCCCCAGGGGGTCCCAGCCCACACTTTGGGAACCCCTGGTCTACACTATGTCTGCTCCAGCTACTTTTTGATATCTGAGCAGGTGGCTGACACAAGTCGAGTTTAGGCTGTGATGGGTCTTCAAGAGGGGAAAACTTTTAAAAAGAAAGGCAGACTGCACTCTTGTGGCTTCACAAACCTAACCATTGAGGAAACTGGGCAAATAGGGTGTTAAATTTCTAACATTTTAAACTATTGCAGAGCAAAGTGGACTTGAAGTGTTTGCTAACTGTTCACACTTAACCACCTTCTTATTTTCCTCTCTCCTTGTGCCTTTAAGGTGTGTGACTGTTTGTACCCGCTGACAACAGACACCCCAGTCCTGCTGGCTAACTCTGGGGTCTACATGTTCCCTGACTGCATGGCAAAGGTGCCAGGCTCCTACGTGGGCATTGTGTTGTCCTCTGAGCTGCCTGCTGCTGACCGAGAGATGTTTAAAGACATCCTATCGCAGATGGCTGAGCTCAGGATCCAAGTGGGTGAAGATATGTGTGGAGTTCACACTTTCAAACAGCATGCTTCAAGTTTTTTGCTTTTGTTTAAAGAGTAAAGAGGGTGGAGGTGTTGAAATAGTAAACTCCAGTTTCTCATACTTGACAGCTCGGAAGGAACACAATAGTCGGTGTGTCGTGGGTGAAAACATTCTTTGCCAACTGAGTCATTGCTTTCAGGAATGCTTGTTTACTGTTTGGGTTTATGAATGTTCTAAAAATCATCTGAATGCATGTCCTTCATTTAATCATAATAATCATTGTAAATGTGATTTCATGGATTTTCTCGCAGGGTCCTGTGGGGTCAGATGTCATCAATCTGAGTGAGAAAATCCCCCTCGGTACTGCAGGAGGGCAAACAATGCTGGTTGGACCCACAGGGGAGAGGGAAAAACTACTTCCTGGCTGGAGTGAGAAGATGGCACAAGGGATTCTGTCAGGTATGTTTGTAAACAATAATGCTTAAAATGAAAAAAGGGAAACAGAAAACACGTTCCCTTGTGTACCAAAAATGGCCACTAGAGGGCAGTGTTCACCTTTTGTTGCTGTGTGTCCTAAACTGAGGTGAGGGAAGTTTTTTTTCTTTAACCACCTCTTTATTTCACTGCAGTAGAGATTTTTGAAATCATAAATGTAAGGATAATGATGGTTTTCAATAAAAACTCATTTTTCTTTTGGTCTTAAGGTGCCACAAAGGTGAGTCATCAACTTGTGAGAGGGGCAGAGGCCACTGGTAGAGCCATCCATAGAGGAGCATCCAAGATCAGAGACCACATTACACCTGAGGACACCCCTTCAGAGGTCAGCCCCGGTGTCACCAGAAGTCTGTACGTGGCTAAAAAGGCCACTGGGGGCGCTGTGCGGGTCAGCCAGTTCTTGGGTGAGTAATGAATACGGGAAAAAAGGGGGGCATAGTAATTATATAAACAACTACAAGGCACAGCAGTTTGTGTCATAAGTCCTGACATTCACACAGACTGCTTTCGGGTAGTGAGCAAAGACAACTCTTTATTTATGAGGCTTTCTACTTATATATATTCTTCTACCTGTGTGTGCCTTCACAGTTAATGGAGTGAGCTCAGTGGCAGGACATGTGGCAGAGAAGGTGGCGCCCCATGTGAAGAAACATGGTGCTAAGCTGGTCCCGGAGTCTCTGAAGAGCAAAGACGGTCAGCCGTCCAACGTGGATGGAGCCAAGCATGTGGCAGCCAGCGGTGTGCATGGTGGGTACCAGTAGAAAGGAATTTGCAGAAGCATGCATACAGTCAAATATAAATGTACTCATCCCTGTCATACATGGTTCTCATATTCAAAGCTTTATCTTCTTCAAATGTCTTCTTGGAGTTTGCTTAAAGGTGACATATCATGCAAAATTGACTTTTTAATGGTTCTCTACCTGAAATATGTGTCCCTGGCATGTCTACAAACCCCAAGAGAATGAAAAAAATCCATTCTGCCCCTGTTTTGATTTCTACACCTTTCTGTAAATGTGTGTGAAACGAGCCGTTTCAGACTTCCGTGTTTTTGTTACGTAACAACAATATCCGGTCTGTCACAGAGTCAGAGCTCGGAGCTTGTTCAGCCCATAGACTGTATAAAATAATACTGAATCCCTCCTCCGTTTTTCATTATCTGCACAAATGTGTGGTAACAAGGAGCTTAGGAGGGAGGCATGCTAGTTGTAGGCTGTCTTAATAAACACAAAGGTCGGTTTTACTCCCCACGTCTGCAGATTTGAAGATCTAGTGGATGATTTTTATTTGTCATGGATAAGTGCTAGCGCTAATTAGCATAGCTACATAGCTACATGTCGTAGCTGTAGCTGTGAACCAAGACACACGTCGACATACTGACAAATAAAACAACAAGAAACACAGAATCTGTGACCAATCCTTCGTAAAAGGTCCTGCTGCCTTTCTGGCAGAGGTCGGTTTTACTCCCCACGTCTGCAGATTTGAAGATCTAGTGGATGATTTTTATTTATCATGGATAAATGCTAGCGCTAGTTAGCATAGCCACATAGCTACATGTTCGTAGCTGTGTACCAAGACACACGTCGACATACTGATAAATAAAACAACAAGAAACACTAAATCTGTGACCAATCCTTCAGAAAGGTCCTGCTGTAGGCGCCTATCTGTCAGGATCAGATTCTGGATCAGATTCAGAGGGTTGAAGTAACGCTATCTGTGAGCAGTCATGCATTTTCAGCCAACATGTAAACATTAGATCAACGTGCTGGAGAGCCAAGGGCACAGTCACTTCCTGAGGGGGCGTGGTCAGAGAGAAAACAGAGTGTTCTGAGGAGGGTTGAAGAAGAGGGTTCTTCAGGCATGCCAAAATCTGATTTCAAAGTGGGTTTTTTTCAGCATAAACTTTAAAGACTTGTTTTGGGGAACTCTTAGACCAATATATATTGATGAAAAAAGCGTGATATGTCACCTTTAAAGATGGCTGATCCAAGACGAGCGAGTGCCCAGAGATTCTTATTTAATATGCATCATTCCAGGTTTCTCTGCTATCTGGACGAGTATGGAGACTGGAGCAAAGCTCATTGCCAAAAGCGTCGCATCAGAGACTGTCATGTGTGTGACTTACAAGTAAGTTTGAACATTTCCCATCTCTTAGTCTTCACTTTTCTGATGAACATTTTCTGATATTTCACTATGTTAGATCCTGTTTCCAGCCTGTTTCTGAATCTATTCGGTGATTTTGATGAGTAGTTGTCGGGATCAGAAAGCAGCTCCACTGTTTCCTTCTCTGTTGCTTTCTTCTTGGTACGTTGGGAAACTGATCTTCTTTCACATGTGCTTCTTTTCAGATTTAGGGGCTTAGAGAATCTATTAAACTTGTCCAAGAACATATGACTGCATGGGGGAGTAAAGGCAAAGACTTTTGAACTAACAATTTTCCCTGCTTCATTTATACTCTTTCATTAACACATATAAAGTCAGAAAACAGCCCTCAATGAGTTAAAATCCTAATCCTAACCCCACAGATTTGGCCTTATAACGTTTAATCAAACTGACTTTCTTTGATTCAAATTTTGTCTGGACGTTTTATTGTGTTTTGGGTTCTTTTTTGACTTATTGTAGTTTGGCCAGAATTCCATTCCTACTAGAAAGGCCATGAGGTCATTTTGACTGCCAGATTCCAAATTGTAGTATCTGTTATGATAAATACCCAATATAAAGTGTGAGGTGTTTTTATTGTTTAAGAATATACTGTATATGTATATATAGGATGAAACCCAATTCATGATGGGTGAGTTCAGGTACACAACGAAACATCTAGGAGGCTGAATAGCCGTTATAACAGCAGCAGGTGGACAACAATACGGAAGAGTCTCTTTGCAGAGGACCATGAACACAGATAAATACAGCACAAAGCTCTTAACCCAGACCTCTCCTGACAATGTCCCAGAGCCCACTCAGACCTCGGTCAAAGTCTTTTAAGAGACCAGCAGCTCTCTCCATATTTAGCAGGTCAAGGTAATCCTCCAGCCAAGAGTCCTTCATGAAGCATGCTGGCCTTCACTCCCTCCAACTAAGAAGAATCAGACTTTTAACCGAAAGGCACCCAAGGGCCCAAAGGCGTGTGACAGCAGGGCTAGTTTTAGTCTGGGGCTTATAGCTCAAAATGCAAACAGAAGAGGAGAAGGGAAGAGCAGTATGCAAAATTCCTGTCATGACGGCATGCACTTCTGACCACAAGGACTTTTATCGGCTTCTAATTCGGTCTGCGGCGCTGTCCAATTCCTGAAACAGCAGTCATCTCTCTCTTCGTGCTTCTCTTAACCATAATTGCACAAATAGAGTTGTTTATTTTTCTCAGTTTTGATTCAAAATCTTTCAAATAGCATTGTACCCTAACTCAAGGCAGTCATTGACTGCCTGTGGCCAAAGTAGGTAAATATCAATCAATCAATCAATCAATCAATCAATCAATCAATCAATCAATCAATCAATCAATCAATCAATCAATCAATCCACCTTTATTTATACTCGAGAGATCATTGAGGGGCAACCCTCATTTACAATGATATCAAGTCATTTACAGTGACATTTAAAAAACATCACATGCATCAAGAGTATCAAAGTCATCAAATAGGATAATTCTTTTTTTTTTATATAAAAACAATTAAAAGATCAAATAAAATGACTATAAAAGCACTATATAAGAAAGGCCGATGATACAAATGATATAATAATATACACAGGTTAATCTAGCTAAAACAGTTGCAGAGCGGGGTTGAAAGGTTAAAAATTAGGATTCTTAATTGTCCAAAAGTTAAAAGTGCATTTAATTCAAGACACTGCTGCAACTTGTCCCAGGAGTCAGGAGCAGAGAAACAAAAGGCAGTTTTTCCCAGTTCTGACCGAACTCGAGGAACATGCAAAAGTAGCTGTTTTGAGGTGCGAGACTGTGGTCTGGGTATTTAAGAAGTTCAGTGAGGTATGGTGGTAATTTTCCTAAAACAGCTTTATAGATAAAAAGATTCCAATGGATATTGCGTATTTCATGGAGAGAGGGCCAGCCAACCTTATTGTACAGAATGCAATGATGTGTGTGAAAGGGGTCACCTGTAATAAACCGTAACGCAGAGTGATAAATGGAGTCAAGACGTTTGAGGGTTGAGGATGGTGCGTTTGACAAAAAAAAAACATGATCATATAATTGTTGCCTTCTGTGCAATTTGTATAAATGACATTTTAAATACTTAAACACACAACTTTAGGAAAAATCAGGAACCAGCGGCTCTGTAATCTTTGATTGAACAAAGTTACATGAATTATAAATGTTAAAACAGTCAAAATGACCCCCTTTGGCATTTCCAGTGTTAAGCCTCTGTCATGTGTTTGATTTACTGAGCCTGTTTTCGGGTATGTTAAACATCTGCTTGTGTTGGGTGGTTCTGCTTTTGCTGTTCATACCATCTATTTCCTGGTTTGTTGCTAATAAAACTGCTAAAAGTAATACATGTCTGTTGTTCTTCACCGCCAGTGTGTTGATGTGAATGACAATGAAAAGATATCACAGTCAAATTTCACTTCTGTACGCATATACCTTCTGCACCAAACTCTCCTCTAACTCGGGCGTGTTATTTGTGGTGAAGGTATGGTAATGACGCAGGTGCAGCCACAGACACAGCACTCAAGTCAGTGATCAATGTTGGCGTGACTGCACACAACATCGACAATCTGGGAATTAAAGCCATCCTGAAGACCACAGGCAAGCAGGCAGCCAAGGCCATGGTGAAGAGCCCGAACGGAAAGACAGCAGAGACACAGGCCAAGGAGGCCCAGAAAAGAGAACATCAACCAGATAATAATATGGAGTTCATTGAGAAAGGAGAGGAAGAGAAGAAGAAAAAACTCTGAGTGTAACCACACAAAGACGAATTAGCCGGGGTCAAAGTGCTTTATTCTGTACAAGCTATTACATAGCTTACTAAGTTATTCATGTCTATATAGGTCAAGGTAACAGGATTGTATACTTTAACATGATACTGACTATTTTTACTGAAGTATTTTACTACAGAAGTGTACAGTATTTTAGATTGATTATTTGTGTCTGTTCTCATTTAGCTAAACAGTAGCTGTAAAAGTAGACAGTAAATTGATTTACAAACACCTGTTGAAGGAGTGCATGTTGAAACCTGTTTGAAAATGAGTTATTATAAGTTATTGTTAAACATAGCTTAGAAGTTTGTAGAGAAATATTGATACTTCTCTTTAACTTTGATTATTTTAGATTTTTTATCTGAAGATCTTGTATGAATGGATAAAAATAACTATAATGCTTTTGCTTACAAACTCTCAGACTGCTCGGTTATGTTGACTATTTTATTGAACTTTTAAATAGCATAGTCTATCAGAGTTGGATGTTAAACACTAATTGTATTATTGCTATTGCTAAGTATTTAGGATCGCATAGCAACATTTAACATTTAGATTTAACAATCAATATTTATGTTTAACATTTAAATTTAGATTTTACAGTTTGATTTAAAATTGAACCTTCAGATTTATATTTAACATGTAGATTCATATTTAACATTCAGATTTATATTTGACATTTAGATTCATATTTAACATTTTGATTTATATTTAACATTTAACATTTAGATTTATATGTAATATTCAGATTTAACAATGAGATTATTTTTTGATACGTAGATTCATATTTAATATTTAGATTTAGATTTGACATTTAGATTCATATTTAACATTTAGATTTAACATTAAGATTTATGTTTGACATTTAGATTTAACATTGAGATTTATATTTGACATTTAGGTTCATATTTAATATTTAGATTTATATTTAACATTCAGATTTAACATTTAACATTGAGATTTATATTTGACATTTAGATTCATATTTAACATTTAGATTTATATTTAACATTTAACATTTAGATTTATATGTAATATTCAGATTTAACAATGAGATTTATTTTTGACACGTAGATTCATATTTAATATTTAGATTTAGATTTGACATTTAGATTCATATTTAACATTTAGATTTAACATTAAGATTTATGTTTGACATTTAGATTTAACATTGAGATTTATATTTGACATTTAGGTTCATATTTAATATTTAGATTTATATTTAACTTTCAGATTTAACATTTAACATTGAGATTTATATTTGACATTTAGATTCATATTTAACATTCAGATTTATATTTGACATTTAGATTCATATTTAACATTTATATTTATATTTAACATTTAGATTTATATTTAACATTTAGATTTATATGTAATATTCAGATTTAACAATGAGATTTATTTTTGACACGTAGATTCATATTTAATATTTAGATTTAGATTTGACATTTAGATTCATATTTAACATTTAGATTTAACATTAAGATTTATGTTTGACATTTAGATTTAACATTGAGATTTATATTTGACATTTAGGTTCATATTTAATATTTAGATTTATATTTAACTTTCAGATTTAACATTTAACATTGAGATTTATATTTGACATTTAGATTCATATTTAACATTTAGATTTATATTTAACATTTAACATTTAGATTTATATGTAATATTCAGATTTAACAATGAGATTTATTTTTGACACGTAGATTCATATTTAATATTTAGATTTAGATTTGACATTTAGATTCATATTTAACATTTAGATGTAACATTTAGATTTATGTTTGACATTTAGATTTCACATTGAGATTTAGATTTGACATTTAGGTTCATATTTAATATTTAGATTTATATTTAACATTCAGATTTAACATTTAACATTCAGATTTATATTTGACATTTAAATTCATATTTAACATTTAGATTTATATTTAACATTTAACATTTAGATTTATATGTAATATTCAGATTTAACAATGAGATTTATTTTTGACACGTAGATTCATATTTAACATTTAGATTATCTTAAACATTTAGATATAACATTTGACATTTACATTTATATTTAGCATTTGGATATAACAGTGATTGTGAAATTTTTCACAACAAAATTAAGTGTGAATAGGATCACAAATATTGATCTAAATGTGATTTTAAAAAAAAGTAACTTAAAAATTCACACTACGTTTTAATTTTGGAGCTGCTTGTGGAGAAATGTTGCTGTTCCTTAAAGTGCGCACAACTTTACAAACGGCGCCCCAAACATAGACGTCATTTCTAGTTTACTTTTACATGCATTAACCTGAGGGGAGTTTTATTTCTAATACCCCATCCATTCTCCTAAATGCACGAGAGGCACCCTACTGCAGGCAAGATGGCGCCGCCACAACATCCACACCGGAAGTCCGTACCGGAAGTCCATACCGGAAGTGATTCTTTAACCCCCTCTCTACCCAATGCCGGATGCTTCGAACTGGAAGTTTCTTCTTCGTGTAGCGTATTGATTGCATTAGTCTGTCGCTGCTAAATCAATTAGCAGAAAGCTAATTGTGATAGAGAGAGTGAGTGAGAGAGATCCCGCTGTGTATGAAGAACAGAATAATGTAGAGTGTTAGTGTGTGTGGGGGGAGGGGATGAGAAGGAAAAGACTGTAAGTAAGAGGGAAAATACACTCAAGCTGTACACAGAGATCTATATTCACCACAAAAACAACAGAGGCTCCCCAGAAATGTGTACTGTACATCTATCATCAGTGGCTGACAGTGGTGCCTCAAGTTGAAATATTTTAGTCCTAATATTTTATGTTGATTTGGAGTTTGTAATAGCAAAGGTGCATTGTTCATTTTCAAGTACAACATTATCAATACAAAAGGGTTAAGACATCATACATATAACATTAAAAGAACATAAAATAAAGTATAATTCTACATTTCAAGTAGGGGTTGGATGGAAAGAAACAGTAGCTATGTATACATTTGCAGTTTTTCTAGTCATTCTAATTGAAGGTTCCAACTTCAATGTTTTCATGGACGCCAAATAAAGTGATCTTGTTAAGACATTGGTGTACATGCATCAAGCATTCAATCTGAATAAAACTGTTTGACAAGCTCAGAGTGTTTACGCCCATCTAATGTCTCAAAATAGAAGGAGAAACCATTCCCTCCGTTTGTTCTTGTGGTTAATGAACACCCCTGTCACTGTGTCATTGTAACGTGTTACAAATTATGTTAAAAAAGAAACAGTCACCACACACCTCTACATTTTCCTCCTCCACTCGCCCCTGCACCATAGATAACATTCTGCTCTTCTCTCGTGACTGTGGATCTACTCTGGATCTGTATTTCATTCATTCATTAATCTATACATGTGATCACATAGGCAGACAGCATGCAAGGTAATTTGGAACAAACACTACAGCAAACTGTACTGAGGTACAGTCAGGCTAACACAACATAAAATAGCATATGACCCAGACAAAACAAGAGAGGCATATGCAGATGTCATCACGGCAGCATCATAATCAGCTTTAAGTATTTCAACACACACTCGGAACAAAAGGCTGTGCATGGCTGAGACGTTAACACTATAACTTAGTGATTCGTGCAGGCTTCTAAGTAACTTCTCAAAACAGTAAATTCTCAACAGCCTATACACTTTTGGAGTCAATCAACTAGTCAATAATACTGATACGATTAAAATGTAAGTGCAAAAAAGTTCATAGAATTACGCGTAAACCTACGTGTTTTTGAAGGCTTTTATTTTGCGTTCACGTTCCTGTTTTTCAAGGCTTTTATTTTTGTAACTTTCGGTATGGACTTCCGGTGTGGGTGTTATTGCAACGTTTTTAGCTTTGTAACTTCCGGTATGGACTTCCGGTATGGACTTCCGGTGTGGATGTTGTGGCGGCGCCATCTTGCCTGCAGTAGGGTACTCTTGAAATGCACCGGTTTGTCCAAAATCCCATGAGCAAACCGGAAACAGCGGTCACTATGGAAACGCTCGCACACAAACTTTCTCTTGAAAAAACATGATGACAGGAGAAAGCGACTACAGCAAGTATGACCTGACGCGCCTGCGTGCAGAACTTGAGCAAGAGAGGGAGATGAGGTAAGATTGTTTGAAGTGAATTTATTAAAAAGTTTCTTTAATAAAAGTGAAGAGTCATGCGCAGTGAAGAATAAAATAAAGGTGGTCCGGCTCTGTTGTAGAGAGATGCTCGAGGAGTCTGTGTCGGACCTGCGCAGTACAATGTGTGAACTGCAAGAGAGACTGCACAGTGTTGATGGAGAAGGTAATGTGTTTATTAGAGTTTGCACAATTTATTTTGCTCAAGCTAACTGGTCTGACTAATCTTTTTGACACCTCTCGAAGTCTGACCTGGTTTTAAGAAGCTTTCTCTAAATTGTTGCAAACTAAGTAAGACTTTGTTTTTACTGGTGTACCAGGGAATGAGTGGAAGACCAGGTATGAGACACAGATAGAACTAAATGGACAGCTGGAAAGACAGATGTCACTGATTCATGAGAGACTGGAGGACCTGCGTGGAAACCCCATAGGTAAGTCCTCAGGCTATTGAAACATTTTGAAGAGAAACCTTTTTTTTAAAAGTTTTTTATTATAAAAAAAATGATTTTATGGGAGCTCTGAAAGGACATGATTAAGTTGCCTACATATAATTTTCCCAGTTTTCTCAAGATAACAAGTTGATTTTGTCGTTATCTTGAGATCTCAACTTATTTTTCTCGTGATAATGGGATAATTTATCTTGTTTTATCCAGAGAATGACGCTTGATTTTTGTGTTTTTCATCTTCAACCTGTAAGATAAATGTCTTGTAAGAAAATGTCTTCTTATTCTTTACTAAGGCAACATTTTCTGAACAATGTTTGTGAAAAAAACCAACAACAATTAAACAAACTGATAAGAGGCCTTTCCAATTACCTGAAGTTACTTGGTTATCATATGTATTCTGTGCTCCTTTTATGTTTAGTACGGAAGCCCTAAAAGGACATGATTAACACGTTTTCTGGAGATCTCAAATTATATTTCTCGTTGTCTCTCGAGAAAACAAAGCTTGTTATCTTGAGAAAACTGAGAAAATAAAATGTATTTAATCATGTCCGTTTAGGGCTTCAGTATACAGCCAAGAAAGTCCCATAAATTACAAAATTGAATGAATCAGATTTTTGATCAGGAGAGTATGGAAGCCCTTAAAGGACATTAAATACAGTTTTCTCAAGATAACAAGTTAATTTTGCAGTTGTCTCGAGGAAACAAAGCTTGTTATCTCGACTTATTTTTCTCATCATAATGAGATCATTTTTCTGGTTTTATCCAGAGAACGAAGCCCGTTTCTTGTGTTTTTGATCTTCGACCTGCAAGATAAATACAGGTTATCTTATCTTATCTGAAAAAATAAAACTTAGAAAATAAAATGTATTTAATCATGTCATTTTAGGTCCTCCTTAGGCTTTTCAGTAGAGTCAAAAGTATTTTTTCCACATGTATACCCAATCACAGAATCTCATTTTCAACAGATCGATTGGCCTCCATCAGACTTTATGACGACATGCCAATAGTGAGTACAGACATGTTGATTTTTTAAAGGTTTTTTTAATTTTATTTCTATTTTGTTGTATTTGTGCTATTTAATTAATCAATCAATCAATCAATCTTTATTTGTATAGCGCCAAATCACAACAAACGTTATCTCAAGACGCTTTTACAAACATAGGAGGTCTAGACCACTCTATGTCAAATTATGAACAGAGACCCAACTTCAAGACAGGGTAAGACTCAGTCTGACCCCACCTTAATCCATCATGAGCATTGCACATCGCAGTATTTAGCTAGTTACAGTGGTGAGGAAAAACTTCCTTTTAACAGGCAGAAACCTCAGGCAGAACCAGACTCATGTTAGACAGCCATCATGCCTCCACCGAGTTGGGTCTGGAAAGACAGATAGAGGGGAGTAAGAGAGAGAAGTGATAGTGATGAGACGAGTCGTAGAAGCTGTTGCCGCTGGAGTCCAGCACGTCCGTATCAGCTGGAGTCCAGATCGTCCGCAGCAGGAGGACGTCTACGGCAGCTCAGAGGAATCTACGAGACAATGGAGCTCAGGGACTCCAGAAAGGTCTATGGTTAGTAACTTTAATGGGACAGGCAGAGTTAAAGTAAGTGATGAAGGGGTTGGGGGGAAGAGGGTGAGCTAGGATCCCAGTGTGTCAGTGTGCCAGTCCCCCCGGCAGCCTAGGCCTATAGCAGCATGACAAAAGCTGGTCCAAGCCTGATCCAGCTCTAACTATAAGCTTTATCAAAAAGGAAAGTTTTAAGCCTACTCTTAAAAGTAGAGAGGGTGTCTACCTCCCGGACCCTGACTGGTAGATGATTCCAAAGGAGAGGGGCCTGATAACTGAAGGTTCTACCTCCCATACTACTTTTAGAGATTTTAGGTACAACTAGCAAGCCTGCATGTTGGGAGCGTAGAGTTCTAGAGGGGTAATAGGGCACTATGAGCTCTTTAAGATATGAGGGTGCCTGGTTTTTAAGGGCTTTGTAGGTTAAAACAAGTTTTTCTCTTTTTTTAATTAATATTTTTATTGTGAAATATGGCAAATGTACATTGACAGATCAAGATTGAGAACCGCAAAAGCAAAGACATGTATAGTGAGTGACAATTACAAAATATTGTGCGTCCCAAGTAGTAGAGTAAAAAAATAAAATAAAATAAACAAGCCGTCATTTCCTTTTTAATTATACAGTAGAACATAGAAAAAAAAGATCTATATATAATAATAATATTTGTAATAAAAGTTATAATAATATATTTATAAATGAAAGAAAATACAATAACATTAATTGATAAAGAAATAGTAAATAAATAAAAAGATAAAAAGGTGACAAAAAACTTCAGAGTGTTGGAGAAGGATAGAAAAGATTGCCACCTATGGTAAAACTTCCCAGAGTTGCCTCTTAGTGAGTCCCTAATCTTCTCTAGTTTTAGAAGAGACATGACATCCTTGAGTCACTTGTGCTGGAATGTGCTTTGGTGGACTTCCAGTGAAAAAGAAGACAGCATCTCGCCAATAAGGAAGTGAAAGCTATAACATCTAACTGCTTTGAGGTGTATCGATGGTAGTGTTCAGGACATCCAAATATAGCAACATGGAGGGAAACATTTCGAGAGTATTTTGGACATTGTGCTAAAGTAGCTCTGCTAAAAGCTAGATAATAATGAGCAAGAGTAAAACAAGAAGAAGCATGACATTTATAACAAGTTGTCCTATGTGTAGATGAACAAATGTAAGTCCCACTAAGAGCATTAAGTATATCTGCAGTAAAACAGAAGCATACACCAGCAGAGAGAGCCAGAAACACAGCCTGAGGAGAGAAGGCAGGCAGGCAGGGTAGAGGGGATTGCAATGCCAGCTGCCCTCAGTTCTTCTCTTGCGGGCTGAACAAACCCAAGTTTAATCACCGCACTGTAATCACAGGATTAAAAACCATGGGAGAGTAATGCACACAAATTACAATGCTTTAGCACAAACACACACATGAATGCACATCCACACACTGTTGCACAAACACAGTCTGAGTAGAAGTGTGCCTGCATGCCTCGAGGCAGAACTAGCAGATGCTCGTTAGTATCAGCAAGATTGTGGACTGGAGATCTGTTGAAAATATGGGAGCATGAAGAAAGGATGGCAGAAGAATATAGATTATCATAGCTGCAAAGAAACAAAGAAAAATAATCTCTAAAAGTTTTGGTGCTAGTTCAGGCTCTCTCTACTTCAGCTATTAGATAACAGAACTGATGCTTTGAACTGTTTGACATGCCTTTTGGGTAACTATATATACTCAGCTGTGATGAATTAAAAAACACATTTAATGCTTTAAATAATGCATTTGGCCGCATTCAAATCCACATAATCTTTTATATTTAACGCTCAAGCATCAGACAGATTCTTCTTCTTTTTTTTTTTTAAACAGTTTTATTGTTTTTTGTTTTTCCACAAACAGAAGAGAATTAAATCAAATCATACATCTTGCCTTCAAACCACATTACACATTTAAAATAAAATATTAAGAGTGGATTATATAAAGACATTTACATTAGAAAGAGAAGAGAAGGAAGAAGAGAAAAAAAAAAAACCAACATAAATAAATAAAACAAAATAACATACTGCCACCATATCATACCGTACATTCCAAACAAGGAAAACCCAGCCGCCATACCACTTCCCCCCACAGGCCGATGTCATGCATATTGCCATTATAATACTTTTTCACATACCAAGTTGGGGAGAACGGGGTTGGTTGTCAGACTTTTTACTGTTTTGATGATTGCTCATCATCAAAACATCTTTCAAAAGTCATTCCTACATTAAATTGAAGCTTAAGGTGTTGGATTGAAATCTGTATCCCTCTCATTTTCCAACTCATTGTAACAAAGAGGCAATTAACTATCAAAGACACTCTGACACACTGTGACAACCAACCCCATCACGGGGATGGTTGTCACACACTATGGGGTTGGTTGTCACACACTATGGGGTTGGTTGTCACACACTATGGGGTTTGATGTCACACACTATGGGGTTGGATGTCACACACTATGGGGTTGGTTGTCACACACTATGGGGTTGGATGTCACACACTATGGGGTTGGTTGTCACACACTATGGGGATGGTTGTCACACACTATGGGGTTGGTTGTCACACACCAAGGGGGTTGGATGTCACACACTATGGGGTTGGTTGTCACACACTATGGGGTTGGTTGTCACACACTATGGGGTTGGTTGTCACACACCAAGGGGGTTGGATGTCACACACTATGGGGTTGGTTGTCACACACCAAGGGGGTTGGATGTCACACACTATGGGGTTGGTTGTCACACACTATGGGGTTGGTTGTCACACACTATGGGGTTGGTTGTCACACACCAAGGGGGTTGGATGTCACACACTATGGGGATGGTTGTCACACACTATGGGGTTGGTTGTCACACACTATGGGGTTGGTTGTCACACACCAAGGGGGTTGGATGTCACACACTATGGGGTTGGTTGTCACACACTATGGGGTTGGTTGTCACACACTATGGGGTTGGTTGTCACTCACTATGGGGTTGGTTGTCACACACTATGGGGTTGGTTGTCACACACTATGGGGTTGGTTGTCACACACTATGGGGTTGGTTGTCACACACTATGGGGTTGGTTGTCACTCACTATGGGGTTGGTTGTCACACACTATGGGGTTGGATGTCACACACTATGGGGTTGGTTGTCACACACTATGGGGTGGGTTGTCACACACTATGGGGTTGGATGTCACACACTATGGGGTTGGATGTCACACACTATGGGGTTGGTTGTCACTCACTATGGGGTTGGTTGTCACTCACTATGGGGTTGGTTGTCACTCACTATGGGGTTGGTTGTCACACACTATGGGGTTGGTTGTCACACACTATGGGGTTGGTTGTCACACACTATGGGGTTGGTTGTCACTCACTATGGGGTTGGTTGTCACTCACTATGGGGTTGGTTGTCACACACTATGGGGTTGGTTGTCACACACTATGGGGTTGGATGTCACACACTATGGGGTTGGTTGTCACACACTATGGGGTTGGATGTCACACACTATGGGGTTGGTTGTCACACACTATGGGGATGGTTGTCACACACTATGGGGTTGGTTGTCACACACAATGGGGTTGGTTGTCACACACTATGGGGTTGGATGTCACACACTATGGGGTTGGTTGTCACACACTATGGGGTTGGTTGTCACTCACTATGGGGTTGGTTGTCACTCACTATGGGGTTGGTTGTCACACACTATGGGGTTGGTTGTCACACACTATGGGGTTGGTTGTCACACACTATGGGGTTGGTTGTCACTCACTATGGGGTTGGTTGTCACTCACTATGGGGTTGGTTGTCACACACTATGGGGTTGGATGTCACACACTATGGGGTTGGTTGTCACACACTATGGGGTTGGTTGTCACACACTATGGGGTTGGATGTCACACACTATGGGGTTGGTTGTCACACACTATGGGGTTGGTTGTCACACACTATGGGGTTGGTTGTCACAATGGTATTTCAATGGGAAAAACTCTTTTGAAAAAGGCAAGAAGGCAGAACTAAATTTGAAAGTTTAATTGCACTGACAAGTGATACATAAATTAATGCATTTTAACATAAAATGAGCAAGGAACATGAACAGGAAACACATCTTTAGGCCAGCATATATAACAACATAAAGAACAACACAAATAGGCCCAACAATAATGGCCGACTCAACTAGGCGTTACATGTGACAACCAACCCCATGAGAATGTGACGACCAACCCCAACTGGAATTTTTTTGCTAGCATCAAGGCTAACAACCATCTAACAACTACTTAGCTAGCTAATAGAAATCTAAACTATAGCTTTCCCCTCACACTTTGTAAGGGTAACACTTGTTTTGTTATAAACCCATCGTTTAAAAGCCTGTTCAGCTGTCTTACTCCAGAGAAGACTATGTAGGTGAGCTCTGATCCTAATTCTGGAAATGTCCATACCCAAATTTGAGAGACAGCGCCCCCTCTGGTGGCGAGATATAACGAGTGTGCCAACCAACCCCGTTCTCCCCTACAAGGAAATATAATACCTGATAACAAAAGGCAAAGCTAGCTAAGCTATACCGACATTAAAGACTCAATAAAAAAAAAAAAAGAGAAAAAAAGGAGGATGCTTATTGATTAGCTTTCTGCAGGTTTGGCCATTTGATGTAGTTTTGTCCCCTCATCAGAAGCTGAGTCAGTTCTTTAGGTAAATAACTGAACACAGGAGACCACATGTCAATGAAGTGCCTCTCATTACCCCTCAGAACCGCGCTGATCCTTTCGTGAGGAAGGGCCCTGAATAACTCTTGATACCAGTTGGCGGTTTATCTTTAATCCATTTTATCAAAATGCATTTTCTAGCCAATAACAGCAGTTTGTCACACAGTTTGAAATGTGGTCGTGAGATTCTTCATTTTTAATGCATACTGTATTATGCATGTATAATGCTGTATCTAATAATCTGTAGTTTCTTTGGCATGCATGGGGAAGAAAGAATCTGCTCCAGCCCAGTATAGAAGTCTCGCCGCTTTGCATCGTGCCAGAATTCTCATACACTTTTTTTTCTCCATGTCTCAGCTCTAATGTGTTTATCCGCTTATTGAATTATGCATGAGCCTAATGCATTTTTTTTTTTGCCCATGTCTTCTTCAATAAGTACTCTGCTATTGTTTGATCCTTGTAGATGGAGCGGTGTAATTGTAAAACTAATAGATTTGTAATTAGACAGCAGCAGTACAACACCTTCACGCTCAGCGGCTGCTTTGTTATGGATGTTGCTAATTAATTGAAACACTTTTCGGCAGGAGACACTGAGACAGCGTCTGAAGATCCTGACTGAGGAGAAGTCTGACCTCCAGACTCAGCTGATGGACTGCCATCTTCAAATTGAACAGGAGGGAAAGGTGTTCCAGTTTGAATTATTCCCTATAAGTGTTTCTAATTTTCCCAGCTTGATCAAATATAGTTAAAAAGGGATTTGTCTGATTATTTTGAGCAACCTTTGATGCATAATTGAACCTTTAAATAGGCCAGTGTGCTCTTAGTGTAGCCCCATGGTTCTTTGTTTATTGTTCTCCTCAACAAACAGCCAGATATTATATAAAAAAGGTTTAGCACGCAGCATGCAGAGCCAGTAATCCTTGATTTAATCTGTCGCTCATTAACACTGAAGACTTCTAGAAATATGCTCAGGCAGCAAGCACATAACAAGCAATGCAGCCATGAGTAGAGAGATTACTTATAGCAGATAAAGCGTAGCCTAAGGAAAGAAAAATGTGACTCTATAGCTCTCTGTTTCATTTATCCTTTCAGGCATTTCATAAAACCAACGATGAGAGGCGGGCGTACCTTTCAGAAATTGCGAAGGTAAGCGTTCCCTTTCATCCGTGTCAACATAAGTGCTACGGGCAAGTGAAACCAGTAGCTCTAACACCAAATCTACTCACTACAACTCACTGAATATTAAATAGAAGCCGCACTGAGGAGGAGCTGTCATGTCTAAGTGCAACAAAATCAGGGTACAGTGAGGAGAGCAGACTTGTGTAGCTCCTCTCTTTCAGGCCTAGTTATGAATTCTCATTCATCCTCTAATGCTGCTCTTTCTTATATAATAGCTGAGTCAAGGACGTTCTGCTTTTTGCTGCAGCTCAACTGGTTCAGGCAGGGCTGAAGGAAATGCAGCTGGCAGCAAACGTCTAGATTTGTCCATCATGATTTAAAAACATTTTCTATATATGTAAGTTTGAGAGCCACAGGCGTGCTCTGTACACAACAATACATATATTATTTATACCAGAAGGCTGGAAAGGAAATATTCTCAGCTAGAAGATAATTTCCAGAAGTTTTTATAAACTTTGTGCATGTCTGAAAAGGTCTATACTCGTGCATACAAGCAAACTTATTGTCTCAAGGGCTTTTTTTGTGTGATTACTTGTGCACTTTCACAGTTGTCCTCCACACTTGAAGGACAGAGACGACAGTACTCCAACCAGCCACAGAGGGCGCCAGAGAGCACACAGAGGAGGTGAGGGTGCCTTAAAGGGAGAGCACGACTGTGTTGTGTCTGCAAATAGTGCAAAAATGAACAGCCTTTCTGGTGGCAAAGTAAAGTGCTGAAAGAAAATCCCAGAAGAGTGTACACTTAAACCGAGATTAGTGCTTGGGTCAGAGTCTTTCAAAATTAGCTCAATTACATGGCATCTGCAGAAATCTGTAGCATAGCTTGTGTGCTGTTGCTCCCTGGAGTTTCTCATTACAGGGACCAATCTGAGCAGCATCCGTTGTGACTGGTACAATTACTAGTGATTTAAAACTCTTACAACCCCACTTCAAAAACACTGATATAACACTTTAAAGGTGAAATGAACAGTACAATGAACAAACTATGGCCTGTAGGGTTCGAAACTAAACAATACATCTAAAGATTCACAAATGCAACATCTTTAAGGGTATGTCAGTACACTTGTTTCATGAGCTTTTTAAAAAGTCTACTCTTTGATGTATTTATCAAAGTGTGCAGTATCAGATGCAACTCAAATGCTGCCTTTGAGGTACTTCGCAGAGAGCTAATTCCCACATGTAGTGATGTAGTCAGATCACAATGAATTATACCCATGAATGGCTTTCAGGACTGAAACAAGGTACAGGATTCATCATTATGATATGCAGAATTACATAACATGTATACATGATGTTAAAGCTAGGGTTGGTAGCCACGGAAAAATAGCATGAATTAGAATGTAGCATTTTCTCAGGGCTCTGTCTAACCCCCCCCCTCGGAGCTCCTCCAAAACAACGCCCCCGCTCACATGCACGAGCGCCGCTGATTCGCGACAATATGATCATGACCGATTCAAAAACCGGTCCTCAGCATATTGTTTGTGTTTTGCACTACGTCAACTCATGTCTCACTCAGCGGTAAGAAAACACCAAAACATTATCATAGTGAAAGTTAAAAACACAAACAAACATGAAATGTACGCGCAGGAGGCGGGCAGAAAGGCAGAACGGGATTTGATTGGTTTCATATTTGGGGTCCTGATGGCAGGGATTGGTTGGTGTTAAGGCTGATTTATACTTCTGCGTTGAATCAACGGCGTACCCTACGCCGGGGGTCCGTGTAGCTCCCGTACCTACGCCGAGGCCTACGCACGTAGCTGACGTGCACCTCCTCCAAAATGTAACTCCCCGTAGAGCCGACGCGGACTGCAAGCTCTGTGATTGGTCCGCTCGGCGGCTTTGTCTTTCCCGCATTTACAACACTTCCGGGATCCCGGACATCGGCCGCACATCGGCCGTGTATTTCATCTCCTCCTCTCTATTCTTCATGTAATCATGTCTGTATGATAAACAGCAACATGTATCAGCTGTAGATTAACATAACACGCTCTGAATCTCTGTGGAAAAGTAAACAGAGATCGTAGCGGGACCGGAAGCAGGCGGCCCGCTATCAGAGAGACCGCACTGCCCTCAGGCGTTTCGGCGGAGAAAAGCTGCGCGACACAGACACACCGACGCACAAGTATGTGGGGCTGTCCGCGTCAGCCCCTGCTGCGTAGGGGAGACGCAGAAGTATAAATCAGCCTTTACTGTTTTCCCAGGTTTACTCCGGCTGTAGATAGCAGCTTTTTTTCACTGTTTTTTAAGAACACATTATGTATTGATTGCCATCGGGACATAAAGATCATTTTAACAAGTACAACAAAAAGTGTATCTAAATCTGACTACCAACCCCAGCTTTAAGATGTCAAAATAAAGGGAGACAAAATGGCACAGTAGAGGACTAAACAAAAAGTTTATGCACAAGATGGATTAACTTTTAACTCACGTTACTTTGTGACAAACTTTAAATCAAATCTGTACATGTCTGTAAACCTGGTTGTTTTGGTGATCAGACCTCTGCACTGATTTGTAACTAATAAAATACTTGTGCTGCACAGATTAACTCAGATTTATAAATTAATAAATTGTAAGATTGATCCTCTTAGACTTTTATTGTGTTGTTTCAGGTCTTTGTAACACTTGAGTTTGAAAACATTTCGCATCCACGGCTTTGCTCTGCTTTACTAACTCCAGTATGTTTTATGATTTCATAGAGGGAGGCATGCCAGCAGGAAAGCAGAGGCCGATTCTAAGAAAGGAAAGGAGAGAGAAGAAGATGGAGGAGGCATGCCTGTGAAAGGAGGCGGTGGTAGTGGAGCAGCAGTGGATGAGAGAAGGGAGAAGAAGTTTCAAAAAGGGAGCAGGTTACCAACAGTGAAGTACCTGAAACACAACCCCTAGCTAGAAGCAGAAAAAATGGGGATTTTAAAAGAGGTTGGTTGATGGTTAAAAGATTGACATTTACAATTTCCACTAAGTGTTTTTGTGAAAAAATGTGGGTCATTTACCAAATGTCTAGTGTCATATGTCATAATTAATTTCACAATTGCTCGCAAGACATTATCACACTGTCTCATGAACATGTTACATTTGTAATAACACCTGGCATTAAGGAGGAAGAGTGGCTATAAGAGGACATGTTAAAGATGGATGAATATTACAGGCTTTGAGTGAGCTGGGTCACCTCGCAGCACGCCAGAACCCTGCTGAGTCTGACATTTCTGGTGTCATTGCAATTTTCTTTTTCCAAAGCGCCTCCTACGACTTATTTGACGTAAGCAGCACCATATCCACCACTCTCTCCGTATGAAGTTCACCTACGCAACAACCAGTCACCCCCTATCCCACCCACTGACCGCCTTTACAAATGTAGGTGTGAGAAAAAAAGAGGAGCCGTTCGGGATAGAGTAGTGAATAGGAAAATAGCCAGGAGCGGTTGTGTGCTTGTGGAGAAGTGTGGAGGACGGGGTGCTGTGCTTGGAACAATATCTCAGAGCATTTGGAATAGTCATACAGGCAGACCCAGCAGGTTTTCATACTTCACTCTTTTCCCCCGAAGCTTTATCTTTCTTTTTCTCTGTGTGATGTCATATTAATGAGCTCAGGGATTCTGACCTATAATTGGGTTTTGAGACAAAGAGGTCACAGTCAAAGAAGTATAAATGAATGGGAAATATGCAACACCTACTCTACAACTTTACGCCCATGACTGTCAGGGCAGTGTGTTGTCCTGACAGGGGAACTGGCCTTTTAATAAGAAGGGCAAAGATCAAGACCTGGTGTCGGCACGCATCAAATCAAGAGAACTATCCTCAAGCGTGGCACTGCATGCTCTACCACCTACAGTCGGTACACTTTTACAGACTTTACAGTTCCATTTGTCCAATAGCTGATGGAAATGTAGTTTTTGTGATGTCTGGGGTGGAAATAGTTTGCTATATTCAATCATCAATCAATCAATCTTTATTTGTATAGCGCCAAATCACAACAAACTTTATCTCAAGACGCTTTTACAAACAGAGCTGGTCTAGACTGTACTCTGTTATATATTATTGACAAAGACCAAACATCAAGACAGGATAAGACTCAGTCTTATCTCATCTTAATCCACCATAAGCATTGCACCTCGCAGCATTTAGCAAGTTACAGCGGCAAGGACAAACTTCCCTTTAACAGGCAGAAACCTTGAGCAGGACCAGACTCATGTTAGACACACATCTGCCTCAACCAAGTTGGGGTTGGAAAGAGGGATAGAGGAGAATAAGAGAGAGATAGCGATGATAGTGTATTCCACCAAATGGGAAAGGTCTTTGTAGGCCAAACTTAAGATTACAGGGATGCATCCATGATCTTAAAGTTACACAACTGTATCCCAGCTTTCATCCAATAAAACACCCAAGAACATCATGTCAGTCCTCTAATTTCCAGCTGAAGGAGGCATTTGTTCCTGTTTTCTACCATTGACTCACCATGTACAGCCATAGACTCGATAAATAATGGACGTAATATCTGTGACGTCACCCATCTGTTTCTGAAGCGCTATTTTGAAGCCGATCGTCGGCGGGAGCCATATTGAAATGCTGAATTCAGCCTAACTTCTGTTGAGCTGAAGTGAGGTAAAGAGGCGGGCTTTGAGCCTCCTAGCCAACAGCTACAGTGTTCCCGCGTGTCAATGAAGTCAGCCACGCCCTTATTTGGGCAAAACTTGCAATCTTAATATCTTCGAATTGCAGCGTTAGAAAAAAATTCACCCTTCGTACAGTGTGTGCCGATTGAGAAATGAGCTATCCAGACTACACTCGTCTTTTGTACCAGGCTGTAAACATGTTTATATCTGCTGCAAAGATTGTCTTCTTTGAACTTGTGTGTATGTAGTTTCTGGTACTTCCTGAGCCAGCCTCAAGTGGACACTCGAGGAACTGCAGTTTTTTTAACACTTCCACATTGGCTTCAATTATCGCGACCAGAGATTGCTGCTTGTGTAGAACATAGAATATGAATTCTGTTTTAGAGTGTATTCTCCCTTTTAAATTGCCACTCATATTTCTGATATACCCTCCTGTCACAGTGCACACCCCTAAATGTTCTGCAGCGACAGGTTATTTGTCTTAGATTAATGACTTCATTTAAAGATAGCCACTTCATTTTGCCTTATGAAAGAGTGAGCACATTTTGCAGTGTACCACACTCCTCTCACTCGTTCTCCTACCTTTCCCCTCCATCTCTTTTTCACTATTTTCCATGCACATGCTTGTTTTTAGTTCAACTCACAGCATCCTGCCCACACAGCCATAGAGCAACCAACCAGATGTCTTGAGCTGACAGGTGCAACACGGTGACAAATCACTACAGCATCTGTCAAAACACCATGAATCACACCCGCTGCTGCCTGCTCGTGCAAACTCTGTTAGCTCTCCTGTCTGTACTCGCCGTGAATCTGCTGCAAACAACCAAGTGTAGATGCAAGAATCAACCTTAAAAAAATACTGAGTTAAAGACTTACACAGCAATCTCCATAATGCTGTAAAACAACAACTGTCTTTGTATGTAGCTTCTTCCAAAAGTCTAATTGGCTTTTGAAAGTTCTCTCCTGTGCGGTGAAATAAAGACATGTAAATATAAGAATAATTCCAAATGGTATTTCTACATCTTAATCATCTCAAACTATGTTTCATGTCATGTGTGAGTAGAAATCAGCTAAATTGTGCTTTAACTTGTATTTCTATTTCTGTATCTGAAACATTTCCTTGAGTCAAACTGCGATTGAAAGACGATCAGAGAAAACCTCAGTATAAAAAATCTCCTTGTTTAAAAGCAGACAATAAAACTGCCGATACTACACATTAAATGTGCTGTGTGTAGCTTGATTTACAAATCACATAAAACGTATCTGCAAACAAATTGATGGCCCAATTTACAAATGCCAAAATTCTCCATCTCTTTATATGGAAGTAAATTACATCTCAGGAAATTGCAGAGTCATGCTTCTAGAAAATGACCTCTATGAAGAATTGCAACAATTTAGTTTCCTATACCGAGCCAATAATTCTGATGATATTGTAGCCACATTTAGCCAGTTTGACAATTGGAAATAAGACTGCAAATAACCTGCTCTGTGCTGAAGGCTGGATTTAAAGGCTGCTCTGAAATGTCTAACCCTTTAAATTTATTTATTCACAGCAGTACTGCATCCTGTATACATTTTCCACAGATGTTTGAACACCGCTGCACATCAGATTTAACTTTCAAAACCTGTGGCATTCAAAGTGACATGGTGCTGTTTTTATGTCCTTCATCTTATCCTCCATCTTTCTTTCACTGGTTCAGGACGCATTCAGCCCCACTTGTGCCGTGCCTCCTCGGGACTCATTTGAGCACCTTTTCAGCCTTGAGCTTGTGACGCACTCTGGATGTTTGTGTGCCTCTCTCCCCAAAATAGAAAACATCAGTTTGGTGGGGAGTGATTTTATTTCTCACTGTCACTGTCACACCTTCTGTGATCTCCTATGATACATTCATGTTCGGTCCAAGAAGCCAAGAAAAATCCCACCCTGTGAATGACCTTTGAGGTGTCTAATGCATTGAGGGAATAGGGAATAGTTTGTGTTGTGATGTTTGATGTTTCAAAAGAGGCATTGGACTCATGGAATGAACAGGGACTAAACATTTAACATAATAAAGCTCAATGAAGTATCATCCTACAACGGCATCATGTCTGGCACATTAAACTGTTTGGCAATAAACACACGCGTATGCTTTATATGGGAGGGTTGATGGGGCATAATTCAATAGTCTCTGGAGACCAGGATGTAGGTCAATGGTCTTTATCTCTGTCATAGCTCAGAGACTATTTCCTGTCCTCCACAAACAAACAAACTTCAGAGGTTATAGGAAAAACAGTCTTATGATTATGGCAGCAGTAGCATACTCAGGCTAAAACAAAAAAAGGGGGCACCTCCTTTCAAACACCTGGGGCTCATGTACAAAGACTTGCGTGTATTTCCTACTGAAACATGGCGTGTGCTCAAATCCAGAAAACGCCACACGCACAAAAATATCTGAATCTGTGCGCAAGGATCAACAGCTGTAGAAACGTGTGTATGCCAGCCAAGAAGTTGGCGTGAGGCACTGGACATTTCCACGGTCATTTCACTCTTGATACATCTGAACTTTGCTGTGAAAAAGAACGTATGCCATGTTTTTGTACGCACGCACCCTTTGTACATGAAACCCCTGGTACTCACAGTTTAGGGTGAATTTAAATGTATTGAGGCAGCATGTATTTGAGCAGCTAACACTTAATTCCCTCCATTCTGGTGAATATTCATGTGACCATTTGTGCTGGAAGTTGAATTAGGAAAAAGGAAAACACAAAATAATTAATATATTATTGATTATAGTACATAATTAACAAAAGATAACATAATGAACTACATGGGTATCCATATGGCACTTTTTCTATGTTCTATATATTTCAATCGCCCCCCCAGGCCCCCCTGAGTACACCACTGGAAGGCAGCATCCTCCCCAGCCCTCAGTTCCCTACCTTTATATTGCTTTTTGGGGTCCTGAGTTGCACAACATAGTAGGTTTCAACACATTTAGACATGCAATCCCTTATGAATCTTCATACAAGTCAAAAAGTGGGTACAAATTATACTTTTCATGCTGTGTTTGGGTCATTTTGAAAGCTGCTCTGCATAGTTTGAATGCCATGTTTTAGGTTTAAACTACCCAACAGATCCCCCCTCCCCTCTGCATCCAGAAGAGTAAGTAAGTTACATAACAACTCACATGCACACATTCTCAGAGGTTTGACACAAAGCTGGTATATGCTTTGCCTAAAGTGCCTGTACGTTAATATTAAACCTTATATTTACTGTTTTAATGACATAATAGGCTTTTAAAATTCTGACATCTATTAAAAATGTTAAATGAAATAAAATGAACGTATGATTGATGAACTACTTTGGCATCAAAATGATGCAGCTGTACTTGAAAGGCGTTTTAATTTCCATTAAAGAAGACAGATCAATCCCCCCACAGACAGCTCGTGTTTTGGGGGTCTGGCTTGGGGGGTGGGTTGGAGCCTGTGCTGGACCAGCAGCATCCCCAGCACGGGTGGGAAACGTGGGTTTGCATCCTAATGAGGGGTGGGGGCGCTGAATGAACATCACGACAGAGTGACGTGGAGGAGGAGGAGGAAGAGGAGGTGGGTGAAAAAGAGAATGGGAGGGGAAGCAGCTGCTACCTTCTTCACTTCCAATCCAGACTCTGTGCACACACACACCAACACACACACGCTCGGACGCACGAGTCTCTACTGGTTGTGGAGGCACATCAACCCGGACAACAAAGGGTCCACGCAGAAGGGGGGCTCACTGCAGCCAGGACAGGATTACAGCATCCAGTGCCAGCGACAAGCTTTACTCAACTCTTTTTCTTGTTCTGCTCGGAAATAAAGCGTCAGTCAGACTGGAGGTGACCGTCAAAGAAGCGTTAATCGCTCGCGTGGGTAAGCCTGTCAATGTGCTCTTTAATATCTGGAGATTAACTCTGCTGTTTGTCTTCTGCATTGTGTTCAGAATGTCTTTCCCAAGACTAGAAACTCAAATGTGTGTGTGTGTGATGTTTTAATGGTTGTTGGAGTAGGACTGTTTCTGTTTTAGTCGCAGTTTCATTGTTGTTGTTTTTTTTTTATAATTATATTTATTGGATTTTTTAAACAAACAAAACATATGCACTTGGCTCACATATATCATGGTTAGCAATTATGTTAAGTTAATTCACAATGTGCATTGCAGTGGTGCAAAGATAGAGGAAAAGAAGAAAATAAGGGAATACATAGAATAAAAAATAATGATAATAATAGTGATGATATTAAAAAGTTGTGTCTATAGCACAAAGCCTCTTGTAAGAATAGTGGAAACATTTAGCCCAATATATACAAGGAAGGGTGGGACATATTCAAGTATAACTCTCTGCCATTGTACCTCGGAAGGGACCCTATCTGTAATCCAGTTTCATTGTTAACACTCTTGTTAAAGGGCTGTTGTTCCACCAGGTGCACGTGCAGGTTTCTGAATATTCATAGAATTGAATTTACGCATTAATATCAGCTCGTGACTGTCGCTGTCTCCCTCTCCAATACCTCTGCGCACTCTGACAGACAGTCGTCATGAAGCATGCTGTCCACCTCTCGGCTTAACAGCACTTAATCTGTCATTAGGGGGTTATTTTCAGACAAGGACTCCCAGTCGAAGGATACCGGCTGGCTACTTTAGCAGCTCCGTCCTCGCCTCAGCCCCGGCGTCCAGCTCCTTCCTCCTCTGCGTCCCCCTTTTGTTTTTGTTTACTTCTCGTGAGTGAAAACTTTCCCCCCCTCGTGCTTCTGTGTGTCTCTCCCCCCCCGTCTCCACAGACAGCAGAGCCGTACTTGTGAGCCTCGGCAGCGAGATGGAGATGGAGCATTTCGACGTCGACAAGGGTCAGAGACACGGCCGGTCCAGCGCGAGGATGAACGGGGTGCCAAGTCCTACGCACAGCGCACACTGCAGCCTGTACCGGACCCGAACCCTGAAGACTCTGACAACGGAGAAAAGAGCCAAGAAGGTCCGCTTCTACCGCAATGGGGACCGGTACTTCAATGGGATAGTGTATGCCATCTCCTCAGACAGGTTCCGGACCTTTGACGCCCTGCTGGAGGACCTGACCCGCTCCCTGTCCGACAATGTCAACCTCCCCCAGGGAGTCAGGACCATCTACTCCCTGGATGGCTCCAAGAAGATCTCTACTGTAGAGCAGCTGGTAGAGGGTGGGTATACAGCATTTCAGCACTCATGCATAGTTAATGCACAGTGGTGGACAGTAACAAAGTACATTTACTTGAGTACTTAAGTACATTTTGAGTATCTGTTCTTTACTTGAGTGTTATTTTTGGGGGGAACTTTTTGCTTTTACTCCATTTGAAAGACAAGTATCATACTTTTGACTCCACTACATTTCTATCACTTCTCTAGTTACTCACTACTTTTGCTTTGAAGTCAGCTAATGAGTTTTCTTTTCTGAAATCAGATCCCAAAGAAAGTAAACTGTTCGTGTACTTGTGTTTGGTTTGTCTCAATGGTGTAGCCGTACCTCGGTTGAGCGTAGATCAGTCCGTTCATTTAGTCGTGGTGATGATGGCTATGACTGAGAAGGATGATGATTCTCTACCTGAGCACCACGGCCATATTTTAAACCCACATTTGAGGTTTTTGAAATACAGAATGATTCATATTGTTGTAAATCGCAGATCTGTTTACCACACAAACTTCATCACAGCCTACAAAACATCATCTAACCTGAGAAAGCATGTGGAGGTCTGTAGCTAACACTTGTGTTTTATTCCAGATGAACATTTTAAACTCCTCTGTGCTTTAGTAACTTAGTCACTGTTTCTATTTCATGGTATGCTTTTTAGATATTAAATAATATGTTGTAGATAAACATAACATGGCAGAACTTGACTGCACTCTTGCTTTTTGGACATATTTTAAAAAGTAGTTTGAATACTTAAGTATTTTTAAAAGCATGTACTCCAGGACTTTAACTGAAGTAATAATCTGACTGACCAACTTTCACTTGTATTGGAGTAACATTTGACCAGGAGGATCTACACTTTGACTTAAGTAATGAATATGTGTACTTTGTCCACCACTGCTCATGCATAGTTAATGCATGTGGTCACAGTGTTTTGCTGGACTCTTCTTTTGCACCTGGACTCATGGCTCCATGTAAAACCATGTTCTAACCTTACCTAATAAAACACCTGTTTTGTTGACATCTCTCAACATAAACCTAACAGAGGACTAAATGTCAACTCAATATTATGTAGAAATCCTCTATAAAACCAGTTAATCCAATTAAGCACAGGGAACTTGTAACTATTAGGATTATGGCACTCATTTCATGGCCATGCGGTCATACAAGCATATGTTTGGGCTCAGATTAGCTGTGCCTCTAGCTTGTAACTCTCTAAAATGTGAAGAGCTTTTATTTTTGGCGTCATTTTGTCTGTGATGGGATTGAGAAATAATTAAGAAACTAACTGGAGGGAAATGGAAGATATCAGGATGTTAATACATTTTAATCTGCTTCGCTATTGATTATGTCCCCTGCAGCTGGAATGATTAAATTCTTGCTTAGCTATGAGATATTGCACAAATAGCTACCCCATGCTACTGCTTCCCACTATGAAACTGCATATTTTCCACATTTTTGGTCAGAATATATCCAGTTTTTTGAGCTCATGTTGTTTCATTTAATGTTTTGTAATGCATATCTCCTTGCTGAACCTTTCCCTCCTCTATTCCAACAGGTGACAGCTATGTGTGCAGCTCCATCGAAGCTTACAAAAAGTTGGATTACGCAAAAAATGTCAACCCCAACTGGTCGGTGAACGTCAAGGCCTCTGCGACAGCCGCCCGGGGGCCTCCCTCCCTCGGCAGCACCATGGCCGGTGCCCTGGAGAGCCGTGAAATCAAGGACTTCATCCGCCCAAAGCTTGTGACTGTGGTGCGGAGCGGCGTGAAGCCCCGCAAAGCTGTGAGGATCCTGCTGAACAAGAAAACGGCCCATTCCTACGAGCAAGTCCTGACTGACATCACTGATGCCATCAAGCTCGACTCTGGGGTGGTGAAGAAGATTTACACACTGGAAGGCAAAATGGTGAGAAATCTTTGTTTTTTGGGGTTGTAGAGGATCAGCAGCGGATTTTGATAGCTTTCTTAGAGCTCCTGGAGGCAAAGCCAAGCATATTTGTGGTCTTTGACTTTGGTTTTATAATGGCTGGCAATGCAGATAAGCAGCCTGTATCTAAGGTAGCAGTATTTCTCAGTGTTTTTGAGGACTGCCATCACAAGTTGTACTTTATTCTGATGTTTTGTTGCAAGTGTCAAACATCAGAAGTGGTTCTCAACAGATGCAGAGATCAAAGTGTCTTTAGATGTGGTTTTGATATCCAGTACAAAGTTTTAGGCACCTCTAGTCCAGTAAAGTGGATGTATCAACAGGCTGACAGAAGCATCACACTGCCTAAATATTTCATGACCACTCTCTCATTTCTCTTTCATGTGTCTTTTATGAATGAAGCGTCCCCCGTTCACAGCCAGAGGTGTAGCGAGTAACAGTGACACACACACACACACACACACACACACACACACACACACACACACACACACACACACACACACACACACACACACACACACACACGCAGAAAGAGGTCGAGAGGAGGTAAAGATGCAAGGAGTCTATGAATGGAGCCCACGCTGCGCCAGAGCTCCCATCACAGAAATGAATCAGGGTCCCTTGATAGTCCACCCACCCGTTCGGCTCCCTCTCTCAGCTGTGGAGGGAGACGTTATAAAAAGAACGGGATTTAGAGCAGTACTGTACACACGCTCATACGCAGTGCATGCATAGACCTGTGCACACATGCTCCAGTACAGCACTGAAGGGAAGTGGATGTGGGAGAAGAGCTGGCTTGTGCTGCAGATGAATGAGATTGAAAACACTTTCTCCCGGCGTGCTCATGTTTAGCTTGTGTGTGTGTATTTGTCAAGGTAGATAGATAACACTGCCGTCACTTCTTGTATCTCAGGGTTTCAGGTTATGCTCGTGACAAGCTCCAGCTCTGTGGTGTCTTCCTGCTTGTCCTCATTTCACCCCTCTATCTCAGGCACGACTCCCTATCCTCATTGATTCTACATGTGTCTGTCTGCTCCCCTCTCTCTCTGCCTCTCCGTAGCTCCAAATGATCAAACGTAGCAACTCGGAAACACTTCTCCCTTGGCAAAAGCCTCAAAATGAAACCATTATGTTGAAACAGATTGCGCTTGACGTAAAGGGCGTTGTGCCATTCTGTGTCGTACAGCAGTAATCATCTTCTAAATGCCTCATTTGTGACTCATTCTCATGAACATGCTTTTAGCCCTGTGGGGCTTTTTATTCTTAATTGCCACTCTAGTTCTCTGTGTTACCATTTATCCCACTTCTGAAGATCTGTCTCCATGATTTGGCTCGGGTATGTTGTCATGAAGCCTCACAGTTTATTCAGTGATCCACTGGTGAACAAGCAGGAAGTCTTTCCAGATTTCCTGTCCTAACCTCCTGTTTGATCCGTGCACCAGCCAATAAAATCCCAGGATCAGGTTTTTTTTTTCCTTGACAAACCTCCTGTTGGGGATTAAACTTGCGCTTTTGCACAATGCCCACTAACACTGTGGTTGCCATGTGTTACAGTTATCTGGGAGATTATACAACAGTTGCTGCTCTCGGCCAGTTCACCCCTTCTGAGATTGGAAGTAAGACTAGTATGGTTGTGCTATTTTTAGGCGCAGTATTGATTGGGCCTGTAGGCATGGTAACACACTCGCTGCCAAATGGGCTGGGCTTGGCTGAGTGCAGAAACAACGCTGTCTTATTTTTGTGTGATTATGTGTACATGTGTGAGTTAGTGCTTGTGGGAGAGTTTGAGTTAGTGATGATAATATTAGGAGAACAGCACAATGGAGAAACATTGATGCTAAATCAGGGTGGGTTCTTTTTAGCCTGGATTGGGGCTCTTACATAAGTTTGACAACTCAACTCAACTTTATTTATACAGCACCTTTCATACATGAAAACATGTAGCCCAAAGTGCTTCACAGAATAACAGAGACAGAAAACAACAGCAATGGTAAAATTATAAATGGTGTTATTATAAATAAAATACTTAAAAATAAAAGAAAATCAACACAATAGAATTAATAAAATAAGTAAGAGTGGAAAGCTCTTATCTAATTACTGCCTGTAATTACTGCTATTTAATTTAAATTCCATTTGTAACATTGTATATATCTAAATTGTATTCTAGCTTTATTTATCTATTTTATTTTACTTTTTTTATTTTTTATTTTTTATTTTTTATTTATTTTATGTTATTTTGTTTTATTTTTTGTTTTATTTTTTATTTTTATTTTGTACTTATTTTTTTAATCTTATTTTGTACTTATTGTACTTATTTTGTACTTATTGAAACTTCTTTCTTGATTGTACTTATGTCTGGGTTGCTGTAACAACTGAATTTCCCCCCCGGGGGATCAATAAAGTAATATCTTATCTTATCTTGAGAAAAGTTAAAAATAAGGTAGCGTTAACAAGATCAGATGAACACAAAAAATAAATAGATAAATAAATACTTATTTTTATAAATAAGATAAATAAATGTTAAAACAATGATTTAAATAATAATGATGAAAATAATAATACAAATAATAAAAATAATTCAAATAATAATAATAATAATGCAGTCCAGGGCTAAAATAAACTACTCCAAATTAAAAGCTAGATTAAAAAGGTACGTCTTGAGTTTACTTTTTTTTTTAAATGGACAAAGTCCTTGTGTGTTTTCTGAATGAGGAAATCTTTGAGGACTTCTGTCTAGCAACCACTTTTGAGCAGGCAGTAGGTCTTAAGTAACGTTTGATAAGTTTGTAATAAAGTTGTTACTGCAAAAAAACTCTGCAAATTAAATACTAAACAATTACAATTAGGGATGTAAAGATATATCGTAAGACTGTAGAAAATCGGTACAAATAAGTGTGGATTAAAATCAATTCAACTAAATTTGCATTGCAACATAATTTTTAAACAGTAGTGGGCGCTATTTGTATTTCCCTTCACTTGTTTGTGGAAGACCTTGCTGATATCTAATATTCAATTCTTTGATTTGGGAATCGTTCACATTCCATTTCTTTATAATTATACTGAAATTTTCCAACAGGGTATTTTTTTAAGGTCATTTTTAGTTTTTTACAAGGTGCTGAAAAAAAGTGCAGTGGTTTTATTTGAGTTACAACCCAACTTGAAAACGAAAAAGGATTACTTTGTTTACAAAGAAATATAAGAGAGAAAATATTTATCACAACTGTTCATATCTGAGAATTTAAATAAAATAAAAGTTTTTTAAATTATGAGTATAATCCAGTTTTCTTAAAAATCATTAGAGAATTGTGAGTGAATTGTATCGTGAACCAAAAACTCGAATCGAATCGTGGGTTGAGTGTATCCTGGCATCCCTCATTACAATACAACACAGTTACATGTGACTGTGTGAAGGTAGAGAGTAGTGATGGTCAAACTGTACGCTGACGACACTCAACTATACATTCTTGATCTCAGCTGAGTGCTAAAGTTAATTACCTGAGTGTGCTCCAGGATCAGGTTACTTCAGGGGTTAAGCAGAGTATGTGTGTGTATCTGAGTGCCTACAAGTCCTTGCATAAGTAAGTACGTGTGTTTTGCCGTATGTGAGCTGCTGTCGTCAGCTGAGCCATGTCAGTCATTGAGCCCACAGCAGAAGTAGGTTTCTGGGCCTTGATGTCAGTAACTGAGTCCCAGCAGAGTCTTAGAGCCTAGAGAGAGAGAGAGACTCAGGCTCTTTGCCCTCATTAACCCCTTTAATGAGGCCATAGACGGTCGGGCAAGATGTATATCCCAAAAGCCCCTCTTCTCATTTTTTTTTCTCTCGCTCACATAACTACTTAAGATTTATTTAAAAAAAAAATCAGGAGTCAGGAGTTCAGTTCTGTTAAAGTTTTGCAGCTAAAATTAATAATTGATTGTTTCTGTCATCTGAGGAGTTTAAAAGAGTTCATTTTCAGCCACAGTCTACTGCTATTTCTCATGTTTTTACATATAGGTATATTATGAAGCAACACATTTCCTAGTCCTTTAGATAGAAATATATATTCTGACTTTAACAGGCAACTCTATGATAAGAAAAAATCTTAGTAAACGGTCAAAGTTGAGGGAAATGTATTGACTTGAGCCTCACAACTGTGTTCCAAGCATGGCTAACATCTGTAAAGCTGACCCTGCCAGCACCTGGTCCTCCTTGCAGATTAATGTCCACCTATTTGTGCTAGCTATGCACTTTTTAAGACCATAATACTGCCAAAATGTGCCGTGGTTAGCTTGTTGTTTTAAGATCTGGGACACGATCACAGCAGACCGCTGTTCACCAACAAGTCTGGGTCTGCTCAAGGTTTCTACCCGTTAAATGGAAGCTTTTTTTCTGTCGGATGTAGCCAAATGCTTTCTCATTGGTGGATAAATGTTTGAAATAACATTGCAGCGTACATTCTGGGTCATCTCTGTATGGAAAGTACTGTGTGATACATCTAGTTTTGATTCTGTGCTGTATAGACAACCATTTATTGACCAGTTGATTGATTCATTTGGGGAAATGGGGATCGATATAAAACAGCATGTGATGGTTTGTGAACAAGCCTCTGAGTATCTGATATGTGCCATATATTCTAGCCACTTAGCCCACTGGGTGCTTACTCTATTGTAATAGTTTTGGCTATCAGATTTCTGATTGTAATACAAGAAAAGTGTGTGAGAAAGCATGTATCGAGTTCCACCACCACAGCCATATTGATTCCGTCTCTGCTCCAGGCCTCATTGTATCATCAGGGAGTTATTTTTAGCTCTACCCCCCTCTCCTCTGGGGTTACCACAACCTCATATTTTTCAACATGCTCTCCACCTTTGCCAGTTTCTATGATGATTTTTATCTAGTTGCCTAGGAACCAAGTGGAAGACCCGCCGTGACGTCATACAGTACCTCAGTGAAATGGTGTGGCTGGATTGGTCTGATCAAGCAGATAGACGACTTGTAAGTGGCTTAGGACACGGACATGGCTGGCCTATTAATACAACTAATCTCTGTTTACACACACACACAAACATGCACGCACACACGTACAATATCGTAGGACCACAGCTGCCAGCATTTCAAGGCTCACGCATATTTAGGCACGAATAATGACACAGACTTGTTCTAATGGACCAATCTAGATTTGTGCTCATGCACCACTAGGTATTAACAGCAGGAAATTATCAGCCAGTGCATCAAGCCGTGCCATTTATTCATCTCGGTGGTTGTTTGTATTCTGCTTTTCAGAATCCTATTAATGAGCTCCTTAGTATGTATCTCAGTGGGTTTAGTGTGAACAAGAAGAAATCCCACATTGACTGCTAGTGCTGAAAATATACAGGACAGGGCCTACATGAAAAAATATTTATTTTCATATCTGTGCAGATATGATGGTAATGTCATTCTGTCAGATGGTTGGTCTGCCACTGACGGACTGAAATAGCCTACTGTAAGTTAGTTCATACTATTTGACAAACTAAACATTTGCATTCAAAATGTGACCAGCAAGTTAAATTTTGTTTTTTATGTAGTATTACAACATTTTTTAGATTAAACTTTACTTTGTTTGGGACCAAAAACTTGCATGGATACTGCACCATCATTCCCATCAGCTCCAGCTGCCTTCAAGTGCCATTAAACTAATGTAAGCATGCTAACACATAGCCTAAAACCAAGTTTTCATACATCCCTAACATTATACTAGGGATGGGCATCGCCAGCACAAATACTATTGGGTAGTCAATGTGGGCTGATTGACATTTGTTCAACTGCCCCACCCCCTCCAACTCTACCAGTTTTATTGTTATCAGTGTGTGTGCTGCAAAAAAAACACCCTATAAAAGGGGCAATGGTTTGGCTAAGCCCCTGAAAAGTATGCTCTATGTACAGAGGCTGTAGTCCCTGAAGTGGGTGCTCCAGGTTTGATTCTAACCTGCGTGTGTGCAGTTTTTAAAGTTATATTTTTGGAGCCTTTACACCTTTATTTAGAGAGGATAGGACAGTGAATAGAGCAGGAAACTGGGAGAGAGAGTCAGGGAACGGGATGCGGGAAGGGGGCTGCAGGCTTGAATCAAACCTGGGTAGCCCTCTATAAGGGCAGGTAACTTAACCATTAGGCCAAATCTGCACCCATGTGTGGAGTCTTTGACTGGTTTTGAAAACAGATTGAATTTGATACTAATGTCACGTCATGACCTACAAAAGTAAACCAGACCATCAGCAATAAGCTTGACAGTTTCTACATTGTAATTCTAAATACCTGGAAAAGTAGTAGGGTGTGACTAGGTGATTGACGGCACACTTTGGGGACAGCCTCTCTTTACATTTTCAACAACTAATGTTTATTATGAGAGACGCAGAGAGAGCAGAATTTGTTTTTGTTTTTTGTGAGAAAATAATACCTTGACATGTACAGGATAAGATCGGCAAGGTAATGACATGCACAGTTTTGACCACAGGGGGTGCCAAAACCGACACAAGCTGACAGTTCCTCACAGCAACTGTAAGGCAACTTAATCCTGACTTTTTAGACCTTACAAAACTCAACAAATCTTGTGCAAAGCACTACCAAATGGGGGAGAATGGAATGTAATACAGTATTTCTCAAACTGTTTTATGTTCTTGTTTTGAAAAATGAGCATGTCATCATGGTCAAGGTGAAGGCAGAAAATACTCCATGTGATGGCACAGAGATTGCTAGCACACGTGTATGTGCTTGCTAGTTAAGCCAGCTGGGAAAATTAGTTTTTGTTGTTTTTCCAACCAGAGCTTCTGTCTTCTTTTGTGATTTAATCATGGTTAACAATAATGGTTTATCAATAGCTTTAGATGCTACAGCTAGCGCAACAGAACCACATTACAACCAGGCACTGATAAAAAAAAAAAAGTAATAGAAAAAACATTTTTAAAATGACATCTGACATTAAGCTAAATGTCCTGCTAGCGTGTTATAATTCATCTTAGCATGTTGGTTGCATTTAGCTCTAATCACTGCTGTTCAAACTTTGTCCTCATATAGCGGCTAACAAGGCATATCATCTGCATATGGGGGAAGGTGGCAGCAGTTTGAAACGTCCCTTCTTAACACATCCCTTTGTTGGAGCAGCTTGTTGTTCCATGTTGCTTTCAGAAACATTCATTGTTAATGCTAATTCCCATGAAGTGTGATGCAGCTTGCAGTCTCTGTGGCAACATTCATGTAGCAACAGAAATAGTGAAATCAGAGTTCATGCTTTTCTTTCAAACATGTTCTATATACAGTATGTATATAATATTGGTCTATCCCTTATATATTTCTCACTCCCACTACTTTGCAATGTTCTCGCACTAATTAAACGACACACATAGAGGTTAGATGTAGGAGAAGAGTGTTGACAAACCACTTGTTCACTATCTGCAGTGCAGCTCTCACTTCTCAAACCGCATTGCTGTCCTGTTATTCTCCTCGTTGGCAAGGCTGAAGAGCTTTTCATATCCTTTTATCTTCCTCTTCTCCTTTCTTTCCTTTTTGAAGCCTCCTTCTTCTCTCTGCCTCCCATTTTCTTTTCATATTTCACCCACCCATCACTGTTTCTATTTCTCTGCCCATCCTCGGTTACATAATCTTTAGTCCTCCTATCAAAAGAATTGACTCTCTCCATGTCCATCATCCATCAGTTGTCAATACTTCATCTGATCTTTTTTCCTTCTTTTTCTTTCTCTGTTTAATCTGTACCTTGTTGTCATCCTGCCATCATTTTTATGGCTGTTTAGTCCTCTTTTAATTAGCACACTGCACGCTCGCCTAAATCTAAGAGCTGCAACATATGGCGGCCCGCTCTCTCTCCCCCCCTCTCTTTGCCATGTCATCCCACCTTCATTCTTCATCCCTTCTTTTGGATTGCATCTCACTTTTTTGTCCCTTTCGAGTCTCCTTTTTCCTCTCCTACAGCTCTGCAGGGACTCACTTACTGACATCACTTCAAAATATTGTTTATTAAGTAGGGCAAGGATAATGACCTGCTTTCTGTGCAAAGCTTTTAGCTGTTTTCTGAACTTTATTTGATGCTTTTTTTAATGTGTCACTTTCCCCTGCATAGGAGGATTGTGGGAAGCAAAGTCTGTCTGCTCCAGCTGATCTGCTGAGTCACAGCTACTCAGCACAGCACTGTGGTGTGTGTGTGTGTAGGGGGGTGTGAATGTGTGTCATGCACCTAGTTTGCTGTGAATTGGCTCTTGTACAGTGTTTTTGAAAGAAATGACTTGGATGATAAATGGGTTGTGGAGAAATCCCTCAGCAGATGATTTTTCTGAGGGTTTGTTTTTGGACTGCTTATAAAGGCAGTGCCATGTCGGATTGGATTTCTGTCTGTCTGACTGATTGTCTGCCTGTCTTTCCATCTGTCTGTCTGTGTCTGTGTTGCAGACTGTTACATAGTTTTGGTGCCTTTGTTTTCCTGCAGAGAGTGTTTGTGTCAGAATAGAGGGCTCTCTGTAGCCAGAGAATCTGCTGCCAAATTAGGATCGATGGCAGACGTTTCCAGCACTGGCACACTGTGGAGAACCCAGTCACACAACAAGGCTACCTCCTCATACACACAGACTGTCTGAGTCATGCACTATACCTTACTCACTCACACACTCTTATCCCTCTCTTAACTCAATCTGGATTTGAAAGATTGCATCCCAGCTTGGTGCTTTTAGTAGCTGATGGATCTGAGATGTCCAAAGTTTTGCTTGATCATGTCTGAATCATGAAGCCAGGTTGTCAACATGAGAGGTAACGATGCCTCTCAGAGCCAGTTTCAAGGCAGAAGGGTTGTACTTCACTAACCAAGATGTTGCACCATCTTCAAATTTAAATTGCATGAAGACATGAGAAGCTCCTCCCTGTCGCTGCCTGTCTTTGAATATCAAACATTGAAGGTTAACTGAGTTTATGTCGGCTTTTTTCAAATGAGCTTAATCTAGCTTTTCTATGAAGGTAGAAAAGCAATCAGAAAACTATCAAAATTAAGCACAGGTAATTTAACACGGCTGAACACAGGATCACAGAGTGTGCAGGAAACAATGTTGAATTGGACCTAACATTAGCAGAGCTAGCACCACCAGCTTTCAGTCCTTCTAGCAGGTTAATGTCCACATGCCTGTGCTCCATTCGAGTGGTGTTAAGCCAGTTCAACCAGACACAGCTTTACTTTCATACAACTTTGTCTCCATTTTCTGGATCTAATACAGCCTGACCTTCTTTAAGACCCCATCTGTCATCTGTAATTGTTTGCATCAAGGTAGTAGAGCATTATAGCATCAGTGGCGGTTAGCTGTGCTATAGCTTAGACACAGTATGACTGGCATTTCGGGCCTACAATGATATAGATGTTAATATTTACTTTAACCGGCTAGTTATTCTAATACTGACAAGCGAGGGGGATGACGTTTCATCATTATTTTTCTACTTTCCAGTTTTGAATGTTCAGCAATGCTCTACATGATTTTTTTTATTTACAATTATTGCCCCCCCCCTTTGGTTATTGCAGTTAAACTTGGCTATGAGCAGTGCATATATATAATTGCATCTGTCTAATGTACTGGGAGTTCAATTCTTGCCATATTTCAGAGCTAAACTTTGTTGTAGTCTTATGAAATCAGAAATAATTAGTGCTTTTATTTATCAGCCAATCACTGATATACTTATCCTCAACTATTAAAAAGCTATATATATAATTGATACATTTTTCTAAGCAATATTACATAAAAAACAATCCCTAATTTATGTTGGTTAAATGTGAATAATATATATATATATTTTTTGAGTGTTTGTCATTAAATAAAGCATCTGATGGTCGAACAAAGCAGATAATGGAGAGGAGAGTTATTTAATGCTTGGCATGAATTTGGATTATTGAAGTTACTTAAGAGAAACACAAACTCACCTACTCAAACTCCCTCTGCAGTCTCCTTACATAATATTACATGCATCCTCTTTTTGCCATGCTTTCTAGTAACTCGTGTTCCAACACATTCAAATCCTTAATTTAGACTCCCACTCACACTAACTCTGAAAAGGGATTAAAGCATGCAAACTAAGAGGAGGAGGGAGATCAAGAATTTTGGTTTTGGGGGAAAGAAAGAGAAAAAGTTGGATGGAAACAAATCAGTATGATCTAACTTGACAAGTCAGATTCAAGTGTGAGAAGAGAGATGAGTTATAAATGGCAACCCCAGAAAAAGTCTTGAAAGATGGAATGAAAACCCAGACTGATGCCATGTTGTGTTTTTTTTAAGAAACAGCAGAGCCAGATTTCTTATTTTTTATTCATTTCCTGATTGCTCAAAATTTGGCTCCCCATAGACACATGAAAGACAGCAAAAAAGCATCCACACTCAGAGAGAAACGTAGTTCCAAAACAAAGTTTGCCATCCCCCTATGGAGAGCAGAAGCTGTTACATAAGTTGTTATGTAACAACACAGCAGCCAGCAGCCATCCAGCAGCCCGGCGGTCTGCTGTGCTGGTTTGAGGTTAAAGAAGAACCGGTGCCAACTCAGGCCTCTGCTCAGTTAATTAGCCTCACATCTCTGCAGGGCTCTCTTCCTCTGTTTGTTTCTTATATCTTTGTTTCCCAGACCTTTCTGTCACACTCATCCCCTGTCAGTGTCTGATGAAACGGGGCCATGCGCAGTCTGCTGATTGAGGCAGCAGGAGGTCATGCAGGGTGTGAATTCTCCCTGTGGGCTTGGATGTTTTTTCCTTCCCCCTTAACTCTTTCGGATCGATTTCTGTCTACCTTTCTCTCTCCCTTTTATCAGACAGTGTCGCTCTTTTCTCCGTTTGTATCTGTGTCTCCCTTCAGCTTTACAGAGGATTATATGAGGATGACATTTTTTGCTGTGTCACTTTGTGATTGAGAACGGGATTATTTTTTTTGGGTGCTTTGTATTCCTATCAGCTGCTAGGAGTTTGTTTGTGCTTTCAGCGATTGTAACCCATACAGAGCTTGAATACTGTCGTTTTTATACGATGGAGTTTAAGGATCTGTTTTAAACATTTTACTGAGAGAGCAAATAGTAAAGTTTCAGCTCAATATAGACGGCCCTGTCCTCTGCAAGAGAAAGTCAAACCTAGTTTTTGGTGTATTGATTGTGAACACATCCTTAGGCCACATACTGCATGGAACTCCAAAACACTAATATAGCACCAACACAGAGCTGTCTCAATATCTCTCTTTCCCATTCCTCTATTCAAATCTCTTTTACCTCTCATGCTCTTTCTGTTCGACACAAATGCTCTTTCTGTTTCTGTCTCTCTCTATCTTGTAACAACACATCCATCTGTTCCTCCTTCAGTCTTCCTGTCTTTCAACATCCATCTGTCTGTCCATCCACCCATCAGTCCGCCCACGTCTCCAGTCCTGCGGTGGTAAATGTTTCAGAGCAGCCCCACATGTCCTGTCTCCCAGCTGCAGTAGATTCAGCACCACGGACAGCTCCACCCTTCTAAGCCGCTCTGGGCAGAACGCAGAGACAGCTCGGCCCTCCAAAATGTGCTCCCTCTTTTGGCAGGATAATGTTGACCTCAGCGTGTCCTCGGCGTGACCACTGTGAGTCTATTGTGGCGCAGGAGATTAGTGGCTGAGTCCTCAATCTCTTCTTTGGTTTGGTTTTTTTCTCTAGCCGTCTGTCTTAGTCTCTGAGAAATCCCTCTGTTTCTTATCAGAGCTGGACCAAGGACAAAAGAAAAACCAACACAAATCCTTTTTACATAGAAATCCTCACAGAGCTTTTAATGTGTATTGAAACTACAGCAGAAGATGACCTTTTTCATGATCTATCAATATCAGTCAATCAGTCAATCAATCGATCAATCAATGATCAGACTTGATTTATAAAGCGCTTTTCATACAATGACATTGGAACACAAAGTGCTGTACATAAGAACAACTTTAAATAGAATAAATTAAAAAAAGAGATCTTTATAGAAATGAAAATAATAAGACCCCCCATCCTCATCCCAACCCTAGCCCCGACCCCAAACCCACCTCACAATCCTAAGGTTAAGAACACAATATATGCAACAATTATAATAATAACAATATATATATATAAAATAAATAAATGAAAAATAAAAAAGAAGTTGCTGAATGAACTGTGGAAACGCTCTCATAATATCTTGATGAGGAAACACTGGAGGTAAAATAATGTGTTAAAACTCAACACAGGAAATTAAACTTACCAAAATAAAAACATTTTTGCAGATAATAAAAACCTTTTAATTATTAAACCATTAAAAGAAAATTAGATGCTTTACTTAAAAAAATATATTAAATAAATAAATAAAATGGAACAAAAAGTTTCTAAAATTTGAAATAGATAATAAATAAATAAATTAAGGTGAAATAAAACTGTTATAAGAATAAAACTAAGCTAAAAGCAAGACTATAAAGGTAGGTCTTGAGTTTGCTTTTAAAAAGGGTTTTGTTTGTTATATGGGAATATGAACATAACATTTCAGACCTATCTGTTAAAGCTCCTCTTAACTTTATCTACATGTTTAGCACCTTGTTAACAAACATGTGGCCCAATTTAAAGAGACAAAGCAGACATTTTTTCAAGAAAGAAAGATGTCCAAAATATGACCAAAACCTTTAATCGGTACAAACATCATAAATGTTCATTATCAATAAATAAGAACAATAACAAGTCAAATAAGACAAGGGAAAAAGCTATTGCATTAACAACAATAAAAGCTCACACAAGGCTCAAAACAGTACTTAAAATTAAAAGCCAGTTTGTTGGAATTCATCACAGACATCTGCCAGTTCATGACAAAGCCAATAGTAACATTTGTTGTATCCAACTAACACTTAAAACCCAAAAGATGTTCAATCTGTTTTATAAAATGGAAAAAGAGGCAAATCTTCACATTTAAAAAAGAATGGAATAGTTTGAAATTTTGAGGAAACATTTCCCCACAATCATCAAATCAACAACCTGTTTCCACTCCTACTCCAACACCACTCTCAACTCTGCTCTGCTCATCTCCCTGAGGCAAATGTGCTTGCATGTGTCCTTGCCCATTTACACTTCAGCTGCCCCTGATGCCTGTCAGAAAGTCCCTCCAAAAAAGCGAGGAGCTGACAGACAAGTCCTCAAGTAGACCTGAAATCTGGCAGGCAGACAGAAATAGCCGATCTAAATGAGCAGAGCGAGCCCTGCTGTCACGGATCATTTGTTTCCAGCAGCTTATTCAGAGGAGCTGCTGAAGGGAACATCCCAAGACTGAAGACACAAGACACTGAGAATTCACACAACTGCTGCATGTGAATGTTGCTTTTTTTAGTCTTCAACAAAAACAACCAAGTTCTTATTTGCGCATATGCCCATGTGTTTGCATTTTCACACAGAACTAAAAAGAAATAGTGTTCATTTTAAGTTCAGTGTGTCTGTGTGCAGCTGTTGCTCACACATTTCCCTCGTGTCGCTGAGAACATAGACTAAAATTCTGCACAGATGCTCCACAGTCATCCCTCAAGACATATACCAAACAGAGTCCCACATTTAAAGTATTTTTTAATCCATGCCCTGCTGCTGCTGCTGCTGCTGCTGGCTTACTGAAAACCCACATGTGGTTTGAGTCTCAGTGTGATTCACAAGTTGATATTTGAGCTCTGTGATGAAATATTCAACCCAGAAGTTGTAACCTTTACAACTAGTTTCCTCTGAATAAATCTTCTCATTGATCTTTTACTCTGTCCAGTTAAAGTCCAGGTGGATATTTGAGCCACATCACCTGATACCTGTTCCATCTTACTTTAATAGAATGTAGAATGTACTTTATTAACCCCTAAGGATTTCTATTTGGATGTTTGAATAGCTGCTAAATTCCTCTATATCATGGCGTTATTAAACAGTGCCCCCTTGTGGTGAAAGTGACTTCTCTTTGCCAATTCACTACCCACCTTTTTGGTAGTAGTGTGGTGCAAACAATATGATGTAAAGCACCAAAAAAGACTAAAACCAGCCTTTTTTATTTTTAATTTCAAAGACATAAAGATAGAAAAGATGAACAAACAATGGGAGAAAAAAAATCAGGCACTCTGGTTGTTGTTTTCTGATTCTCCACTAGGTGGTACAATATGAACATGAATGGCTTCACAGTGGAGAATTCACAGTGAAGTAGAATTAGTTATGTAACAATTTAAGGAGGAGATATGTTTTGTAGATTTATGTAATTCTTCCTGTTTGTCTGTGTGTTCATATCAAACACATGCCCTTGTTCGTTTTTGTAATGTGCTTAACTCCAACACATTAGATGACATGTTTTCCTGTTATGGTAAGAATGGACAATACTGAAAGAGGTGAGAGTTATTAAGGCATGTTTGGTGTAAGATTAAATACTTAAACCTGTCAATCATGTCTATTAAGATCAAATAAGATACTTTTTATTGTCCACTGAGGGGATAATTAGTCTTGGATCTCTATCTTTTAAACCTGCAGACTTGATTAAGTTTTGTTCCAAACAAAACAATGAACTTTAATGAAGCGATTGCATAATCTCAAAACCCTTTTTGGAGAGCCAGTAAGTGCTTTTGATCATCGTGACCCATCCTTATCACCCATGATCCACTTTAATAAAGATGTGTGAGAGTTGATGACAGGGTTATGAAATTGCCAATTTCCACACTCCTCTGCTCTTTTCTCCTCGCTTATTTTAGTGCCTCTCCTCTTCCTCTCCTCTCCTCTCCTCTCCACCGTTGCTTTGTTTGTTTCCTCCTGTCCTTGTTTTTAGCAGCGCTGGATGTTGTGTAACTGCGCTGCTTCCCTGTGCGAGCTGAGCAACCAGAGACATCAAAGCAGCTTGTTTTGTCATCGGGCTCGGAGAAGAGCTCAGAGCAGCAGTCAGGAATAGATCTCCTCCTCCTGTATTGCTTGTTTTGTGTTTTTTTCCCACTCTGTCTGTCTGTTTGCATCTGTGCCAACTCAGGGGATTTGATTTCATCTTTACCTTTTTTTTTTTTTTGTTCAAATCTTTCATCGTTTTAAAACTTACCCAGCATGTCTCCTCTCTGTCAGTCATCATCACTACACTTCTCTCTCTCTGAACATCATCTTTTTTTAAGATAGGAGCCATTGCATAAGTACCTCCAGTGTTAACCAGGCCGTGTGCCTCTGTGTGGGTGCGTGTGTTTGTGTGTGGTTTTTGTGCGATGACACAGTTCTGTAGAGTATCGTGCCCATAGTAGATAAAATATGAATGATGGATCTCTCTATCACACTGTGCACATCATGCAGTCAGTGGCACGCACCAGCCATGCACTCATGCCTGGAGGGCACATCACTATGGCAACCATACTTTTTCACACCCCGCTCAGTATACAGTGTGTTTGTGTGATGCTCCATATTCAGTTTAAATATGCCCTACATTAAGACTGACCCTGTTTCCTCTCATTTCTCTGTTCATAATGATGTTTTTTATTCTGTATGTCTCAGTGTCGCTGTTTGTTGGCTTTTCACCGGACATTTCTGATGTGCTACAGTTTTTTTTTTTTTTTTATATCAGGAGCTTCAAAAGACTTCCTTTCACAAGCTGCCTCTTGGTTGACTCCAGTAGCAGCAGCAGTTCTTGCCCAGGGGACGCGGTCAGACTGACTCAGAAACCTAACAAAAATCCTCTCTGACAGGAACAAAGCTTTCAACAGGATGAGTGTTTTTTGGCCTTTTCGAAAGAGCTTAAATAAAGGAAGGGGGAAAAAATGTATCCTGAAATAAAAAACCTTTCTTTAAGGTTATTTTTATTTCAGTAAAGCAGGAATGCCAACAAGATTAATTGTGCTTGTCTATCAACTGAACATTTTTGAGCAACAAACTTGATCAATAATGAATCATGTGGGTAAACTATCAGGTTTTAAAGGAAAATGTTGCCAGTTCCTCATCCTCAAGTAAGGGAATATTAATTTTGTTCACTTTTATACCATAGAAAGGAAAATCTTTGTATGTCACACTGTAGTTAAAAAAAAATAGGGCATTAAATACCATCACTCAGGGCTCAAAGGTCTAATAGGCATTTTCAATGTTTCCTGGCATTTAAACAGAGGCGGTAGTTTGGGAAAAAAAATGATAGGTTGCTATTTTCTAAGTAAAACTGGATCAAAGAAGTGTTTATTATAAAGAAAAGAACTCAAGACAATATGTATGTATGTGTTTTTTTTATAATGACAGGCAATCAAACTGAAATGGAGATTGTCTGAAAGATTCATTGTTGCATTAAATTGAGCTCAGTAAGAGTATAGAACAAAACAAAGAAAAAGTACAACACACATAAACAACAGGAATAATAGATGTATTGTGGCAATAGTAATATCAAACCATATAACACTGTGGTATTGCCTTCTAGATTTCACGCTCAGTGTGGGAGGCTCAAACGCTGTTATAATGTCGTACTGTTTTGTTCCTGGTGGAATTCGTAATTGTGCAAAAAATAAATCATGAATATAAGAAACCTGATGCATCATTATCTTCAATCTGCTTCAAGATTATTCAGCTACTTAAAGATAGTTGACAGTGAATATCCATATTCTGTGCCGTTGGGAAATGTTTCAAGTAACAAATCAGACGTGAGCTAATGTTAGAAAACAGCTTCGTCCTTGCTGATTCTTCTGTTTACAGAGTATGAAGCTGAATACTAATGCTATTGTTTCACTGTAATACGATAGGAGAATTATGAACTCTTAGCTTATGGACATACTAGGCTGGAAGTAGTCTGATGCTAACATTAGCAGTTGCTTGATGATAATCAAATATGTTTCAGTGCCCATCTGGTTTGTTTCATACTCAATAGGACTAACAAACAACATGATAGCACCACGTTAACTTAGCTTTCCAACCTCAGAATGATGTCAGAGGAAAATGGATGGCTAATGATAGAGTGAATCGCAAATACAGTCCCTGATATAAGTCTTGCCACTTATCCAAGCTGTAGGAACAACAAATAACAACTTTACTTGTAGTTGATTAATTGGAATCAGAAATGGCTCATATGAAAGTCAAAGCACACTAAATTATTTTTATTATACCAAAATAAAGTTGTTTTTTTTATCATTCATTGAGTTTTTTCATTTAATTATAACAGAAAGGTCAGATTTTGCTTGGACAAAAGTCTTGTTGCATAGAAAAATAATGTAGAAATTAAACATATACTTTACTTTGAATACACAAACATGCTCCAATAACATCAGAACATAAAGTCATGGTGCCTTGGAAAAAATAATCTTGTATGACTCCCATGAGCTTGGAGGACTGCATCCATCTGTCTTTGCAATATCAACAAAGTCCTCTGGAATAGCAAAGAAAGCATTCTTGGAGGACTCCCAGAGTTCATCAAGATTCTTAGATTTCATCTTCAAACCTCCTCCTTCATCTTACCCCAGACGTGCTCAATAATGTTCATGTCTGGTGACTATGCAGATCAATCCTGGAGCACCTTGACCTTCTTCGCTTTCAGGAACTTCGATGTAGAGGCTGAAGTATGAGAAGGAGCACCATCCTGCTGCAGAATTTGCCCTCTCTTGTGGTTTGGAATGTAATGTGCAGCAATCATTTCTTGATATTTCAGGCTGTTGATGTTGCCATCCACTCTGCAGATCTCTCACACACCCCCATACTGGATGTAGCCCCAAACCATGATTTTTCCTCCACCAAACTTGACTGTTTTCAGGGTGAATCTTGGGTCCATGGTCCAGGTTCAAACAGGTCTTCTGCAGTATTTGCGGTGATCAGGATGCAGTTCAGGCGATGATTCATCAGAAAAACCAACCTTCTGCCCTTTTTCCACTATATCCTTATGTGACAAGAGTTTAGTCAAGCAGTGTAGGCTAGTATTCAAAGTTGTGGGGTAGAGCTTTCAGAACCTTTTAAGAAATTAATCTAAAATTCAAAACTTAAAAGAAAAAAGAGAGAGAATAGCAGTTACCCAAAACCCTCTTTTTGAATGCGTAAAAACAGCTAAAGTTAGAAAGTCTCATGATTCCTCATCATGATGTCTCTGCTGTGATTAGGGTTGCCAACTTTCTCACTACTGAATAAGGGACAGGTGCCATGGTGGTGTGAGCATGATGTGTGAATTCAGCGTATATTCATATTCTGATTCAACTGGAAATGCAGAAAGTGTGTATATTCCCTTTAATCCTTACTGTATCATTATGTAACCTCATATAAATAAACCTTGAAGAAACCACAATTTGGCTTTTTTACATAAAAAAACAGGCAAAAGAAAAATTAAATGCAAAAGAGGAGTATGACTCACCAAATGTACTTTTTCCATGGATACTTTTTGCTGCTCTTGACTGACTCAAGCAGTTTTTTGTCCTTTTGCACAGCCAGAGTTTTTGCAGGACTTGGCGCATTTGCACTGTATACAACTGATGTGTGTGAGGGGGCCTGTGATTGGATGACAGGCGGTGTGATTGGCACATGATCTGCCACTGCCGTTTTATCTGTTTTAGTATCTGTAGAGTGCAGTCTGCTGTATTTACAAGAGTTAATAGTCAATATACGGGACAATTGAGGTCCAATTTAGCCTAATATACAGGGTGTCCTGGCTAATAGGGACAGTTGGCAACCCGAGTTGTGATGAGTCAGCAAAGATAATGTGACTGTTTTGTAAAAAAAATTCACAGAAGCTTGGATAAAGTTAGTTTTAATATGCCATGTACTTCACTTAAGTTAAGTAGAAGTAGGACTACTTTCTGTAGTATGTAACAGCTTTTATACTCCTGGCTTAGCAAGGTTGCATAGTATCAGCTATCATACCGGCTAGCTAGTATCAAACAAGCTAGCCTGTGATTGCCCTCATGCTGAAACAACAAAGCAACTAGTTTATCAGCACAATTCATTACAGCTAATGCACATAATGATAATCCATTGATGTTTTAATTCAGTTTTCTTATGAACAAGGTAATTATAACCTATTTATAGAGCCCAATGTGACTTTATGATATGCTTAGGGTACTACAAGAGATTCTATCTGTGACTGTGTGGCAGGAGATTACAGCACAGCCAAAAGCAGCTAATAACCATTTTAATCACAAGCTAGCAGCCCCTCAGGAGTAAAGTTAAAGCCCTCAGCAGACACAATAGCTTATGTAACAATGAAACAACAAGGAAAACAAAACTGATATAAAGATGGAAATAAACTTAAATTCAGGAGAAAAAAAAACGCACTAACTAGACGTAGAAGTGGCCAAAGCTTTCCATCAGCGCGGGCACACTGGGGAAATGTTAACAACACCCGCATCTGTACCACAGCCGTCTTGTTAGGAAGCAGAGCTGCTTGGCCCTGAAATAATCACCAACACACTATCAGGGGAGATCAGGGAACAGAGCAATATGCACTCTGTTATGAAACCTTAATAATATTGCTTCCTCGCAGACACACTGACAATGATCCATGAACACGGAGATGTGTGTTTTCATGTGATGTGTGGCAGACACACACTCGCACAGACGCACAGACGCACACTGAGCCTTAAAATGAAAAGTTAAATGAAAGCGATCCACAGTCCGTGGAGAGATTGTGTCTTAGATTAAACTTGTTTTGTGTCTCCCTGTGGGTTCCTTCAGGGTCTGTGGGGGGTAAAGAGGACATAGACACAGACATACATGGAACGAATGGCCTCTTTGCTGTTTGTTGGGTATTCTGTTCATAATGCTGTTACATCAGCTGTAACTTTCTTTTTGGGGCGTTGATCGTCAGCTAATAGGAATCTAAATGGATTCTTGGATGTTAATTGCCATGAAAATGCAATAAGGGTAGCTTTATATTTATGTGTTAACTGCAGGCGGTGCCAGATACACAAGCCGCCTAAATTTTAATGGCTCCTAATAGGTTTTTGGTGTGAGATTTGTCATAGCAGATGAATGAACTGCAGTCTTCCCGTAAACTGCCTTTGTGACTGTAGCGTTGCCTATCGGGAAATATAATTTGGAATATTGATGGCTTGGGATTGAAATGTGATGGTTGGCCTGTGGGGTGTAATTAAAGTTGTTTGAGTAAATCACGCAGAGTTTAGATCTGATATGATAAGAGCTGTCGACTGACTCAAGTAGAAAATAATGAACAGCAGTTTGTTTCTTTGCCTGGTTGTCATAATAAGCACCCCATTGTAGAGATATTTTCCCGGCAGCGAAAGTACACAGATTGAAAAACCAAATAACATCTGTCTTGTTGCAGACAAAATGAACATGTTAGCAGCTTAGGTTTAAGATTGTGAACCATGTTTTAATTAGGACTGCTAATTAAGACAAAACAATCTACATTCTGTAGAGACTCAAAATTTCTACATCTCTATCTCGCAGCACTTTCTGAATCACTCTGTAGCTCATAAACTCCCTCTCCCTCTGTTTTCTTAGCTTCTTACTTGAGTTAGTTGCTCATTACCATTCATTAGATGCTTCAGGGAACAGACCCCCCACTCAATCCTCTTGATGTCCGATGCACGTGCTGCATTGCGTCAGCAAATTCGTGAGTTGGCAAGGTCTCATAATAGTTACCGAAAGACTGATTAAGTGCAGAACAACGCAGCTCTGCGGCTCAGGGACAAGACAAGGTATACGCATGGAAACAAAACACAAGCACGCACGGCATCTTTTATATGCCTCTAGGTCCTCAGTACAAGTGCTTTTTTTTTTTTGCTTAAGCACAGCTAGGGAGTCGATTTGATCAAGTTTTTATGCATATGAGGAATCAGAGGCTGATGAGACAGTTGTCGTATGAAAATCTGTAAAGCAGCTGGGTAATAGCTGCAGTTAGGCCCTTTCTCTTTCGCCTTTACAAAGAGCTGAGGTGACCTTGAACAAGGGAATTAGCTCCTCATAGTTAAAACCTGCCATCGCTCTTGGCAGCTGCAATCTGTGTAAGTATTAAGCAAGCCTAAAAAAGAGTAAGAGTAATGGTTCTTTTTTTCTCTTGAGTTATATGAAATAAAGAGGAATTAATGACCGACTTCTTCTCCCTGTCTTTCCAGGTTTCATGTCTGCAGGACTTCTTTGGCGATGAAGACATTTTCGTGGCATGTGGACCAGAGAAGTTCCGCTACCAGGATGACTTGATGTTAGATGAGAGTGGTGAGGCCAATAACTCTTCCTCTGACATTTCAATGCTGACATTTCACATTTGACTGTTCACTGATCCCTTCCCTTGTTCTTCTTTTCCTTACTTTCCTCACTTTCTGCCCCTAGCTACATTTTTTCTGATTGTCTGAAAGCTCTTTTTTTGTGAGTTCTCTACTATGATTGAGGAATACTTCTATGTATTGCAACCACATGAAATGGGGTTTCTGATATGTTATTCTGCTGTTAGAATAGAGAAGGACTAGATGTTAGTTGCCGTGCATTTAAGTGTATTGAATGCCTTCAATGTCTATGTTTACCAGACAGAGATTTCCTCCTGAGAATGATTCAATCTTTCACACACCTTGTCATTGACAGAATCATACAAGATCGAATTTTGTTTAATTTTTCCACTATGTGTCGTGAATTGAATGTGTTTGTAAGAATACTTGTCTTCAAATACTCCATTTTCAACCCACATCAACTCAAACTCCTCTCTGGGAAGCTTCTACTTGATCCCATTGACTTTCACATAATCAGCTTACTCGTTAACACTGATTGATCCATATGACTGACTGTATATAAAAGAACAAAGACGCTTGTCCTCATTCTCTTGTTGTGAAAAAGTGAAGCAAAATACTCCTGGGACCAGCACTGACACCTTGTGCTGGTGACATTTTGGAGTCTGTGCAGTAGGGAACGGCTGGCGTGGCGACAGAATTGACCTTGCACCCTTTCTGCTTGCCAAAACATACATTTAAATTCCTGCTTGAACCACTAAGACCCTTCAGGTTGGTTTGAGTCAGTGAGTCAGTTTGAGGTGGGCACTCATGTTTAGGGAAGATCCATTGCCTCTGGTAGTGTTTGTTGAGTCTTGAGGCACTACAAGATGTAAATCCATTAGCATGGTGTTTCTCCTCCTTTTTAAAGCATCAAATAATAAAATGAAACTAAATTTCTCTGAGAAATTATTATTAAGATATGATTTGACACGATAAGAAAAAAGTATGATGAAAAAAAACGTGTTTGAGAGAGACCTATGTGACGTATCATCTGATTTTATAGATGGACCCATGTCCCATCTGTTGATATGGAGGAAGCGGGGTTTGTAGCATATTCTGAAGCCAGTTCATATATTTTGGCTTCACTTTTGGGTAGCTATTCACCTTTTGACACAGCTTATATTTATACATAATAATAAAAAAGTCAGGTATTTAAGATACAAAACATAAACAATTGTGATTAAAGCTTCTGTTATTTATTTATATATGACTAAGGGATGCGTGTATAAAAAGGGATATGACTGTATCACAGTGCAGTACAGTATGTGTTGTCTTCCATATTCTTTTTGTGGAGTAGTAAAAAATCAATGTTGTGTTCCCTGCGTTATGTATTTTTCTTTGCCTTCCCCTCATTACATCATGCCTTTTTCACTCACACAGCCCGTCTCCTGCCTGTATGACACATCTCTGTGGTTCAGGTGGCAGAGGACTATGTGGGCTGTTCGGTTCATTACGCTCCATTGTCTGCTGCCACTCCTCTGATCCTTTTGGATTAAAAAGCGTCCGCTGCACTTAAGCCATCCTCTAACCTGCTGTACCATTGTTCCTCCTTCTCTTCTCCGCCTGTCTCTCCACTGCGGTCTGTCGAGGATACACCGTGTCCTCGAGTCACCCGTCTGTGTTTCGCTCCCCCTTCTGTGTCTCTGTCTGAGCACTTCTGCCATTTAGTGCTCATTTGTATTCTCGCGCTCTCATCTCCCTTCCTGTCTCCCGCAAGTACATGATGAGTGTGCACTGGCTCTTTGTTCAACTGTTTATTTCATTTATTTGTCCCCTCCTGTATCCCCTGTATCCCATTATCCATTAAATAATACCCATCCCACCTGAGCTCAACCTCCTTTTATCCCTCCATGCGTCTTTCCTCCTTCTCTTCCCCCCACTGGTTCCTTTCATTTTCAAAATCTAACAGACAGCTTTCATAAGACACTTTCTTTGTGGTAACCTAAAAACCACAAAGACACGTCCTACATCCTTCAAGGCATGTGCCGATGTTGTTTACAGGGCATCTGCATTTTCATTACTTACTGACAGTTGTCTCTGTGAGTTGTTTGTCATGATATAGCCAGCTAAAGGTAAGAAGAGGAGCACATCAAAGTTTCTGTAAGCTCAACTTATTCGGTCCCCGGCTGTGTGTTACATAAACTTTATTATCAGTCGAGCACAGATGTTTGTCAGTGTTTGATTTAGACTGAGATTTTGATGAAAAACAGAGATGTCTGGAGTAGTGAGGCGGTGTAATACAGCTGGAGACATCAGATATGAACCCGCTCAACTTATTTCAGAACACAAAATATCAAAGATTATAACAATGCGCTGTGGAGAATGCTGTTTTAATAAAACAGAGTGTACTTTTGGTGAAATGAGCTTTTAAAACTGCAGAACTTTCACAATAGAGTAAGATTCCATCTGATCATTTCTCATCAGCTGTTGTCTGGTAATAACTCACGACGCTGGGAACAGCTGCTAACTTTTCTGTATTTCCAGAGTAGTCAGCGGTTAGTAGTTAGCAGCTAGCAACTTACACCCTTAGCTTCCCTTTCTATGTGCTACATATACAATCCAGCTGGCAACTTGGAAAAGAGTTCAGTACATTCCCTTGGATAGCGCCGTTTCTGGTGAGTCTCAGTTTCACTGTAAATGGTGAAACAGAAGCTCCTCTTTGGCTTACCCGAAGTGGTATGAACCTGAAAAAGAAAGGGCTTTCTTTTGTGATTAATTTGTGATTTACTTGCAATTAACTGGTCTTCAGTTCGCTGAAAGAACTCAATAGTGCATGTTCATGTGTCATTAAGCATCTGTCCTCATTAACAGAAGAAAACATCTTTTAAAATGCCGTTTTTAAAAGATGTGAGATCAATCATTTCTGATTAATTCCAGAAATTTGAGAATGTAAACATTCATTTGCTCAATGCTTTTGCTACTCGGCATCAGCAAATTAGTTGTCTGGTAATATCTTATGTCTCTTTGAAGAGTTGCCAACTTTTCTGTATTTCCAGAGTAGACAGCAGTTAGCGCTAAGCAACTTATACCCATAGCTTCCTTTTCCGTGTGCTACATTGTTTTTACAGTCCACACATACATTCCAGCTGCCAACTTGGGGAAGACTTCAGTACATTCCCTTGATAGAGCCTGTTCATCTGTTTCTGGGGAGTCTCAGTTTCACTGTAAATAGTGAAACAGAGGCTTTCAAACTTTAGTGGAATGAACCCGAAAAAGAAAGTGATTTATTTTGTTATTAATTTGTGATTTACTTGCAATTAACTGGTCTTCAGTTAGCTGAAATAACTTAATGGTGCAAGTTCATGCTTCATCAAGCATCTGTCCTCATTAAGAGAAGAAAACATCTTTTAAAATGCTTATTTTTTTAAGAGAAGTTAGATCAATCATTTCTGATTTATTCCAGACATTTCAAGAAGTGCTCATTGGCTCAATGCTTTCAGCAGATTCACTGTTCAAGTTGGAATTTGCTGCACTAGCATGCAGATATCTGTTTACACAAATGAATAGTCAGATTACCACCAATGGGAATGGGGATGTTATTAGAGCAGATTGACGGTTCTTGCTGTCCCTACAGAGTGATGTGATTGGTCAATACTTCTTGGAGTGCAATTGATATTACCATCTGAAAATGACTGATGCAGCAATCGCATTTTGACCACAATCATTGTATTGGACAATCAGCTCTGGCTTGTCTCCATGTTTGTCTGATACCACCTATCCTTATTTGTATGTCTTGAATTAACTCTTAGTTTTGTTTGAGGAGAGTGTGTGAACTTTCAGCTTCCCTTAACATTAGTTCTACCTGTTAATCCCAGACCCTGCTTTATTAAGCCCAGCCTAAAACCTATGGATTGAGCACACAATAGTAACTGCTGCTCAGGGTCTCTCAGACAAAACAATGCAAAAAGACCTGGTTTCATATTGTAATGAAGTTGTGTGGCATCATGGGAGTATTTGTTTGACCTAGGCAGATACAATGGTAACAGATGAGATATTTAAGTTTACTTAATCTACATGTTTATTCACTACGTTGACATTCCTCTTGTCCCCAAAAGAAAGGCAAACCAACTCAGTCTTTCTCAAGTCTTTCTCCCACTTAGCTTTGTGGGAACTTCCATTGTTCCCTAATGATGTGTGCACTGACTTTTCTCCCCACATTTAGTCACTAAGTCCAAACACAAAGACGGAGATCACAGTTTGACACTTCTCTGAGCCCTGAGAGACAGAGTGCAGAAGTCAGAGGGCAAAAGGCAGAGATGGACAGATGGCCGAGCAGAGCGACAAACCAAACAGACAAACAATGAGGCAGAGAGACGGTCTGAGCTGCAGACAACTTAGCCTCCCCTTAGCATCACTATAATTAACGCCTCTGCCTCACTGTGACATACTGTCATCATGTTAACACTCTACTCTGTACATTAATCACCGGGCCACAACGCCTACCACACAAGCAGAGAACACACACACACACACACACACACACTCTCAAACACTCACATTTGCAGGCAACGGCACCCACACATGGCAGCCCGGGTGTAATTTCCTTCTCCTGCTGGTCTATAATGGTAATGAGCTTTAATGGGGTTGGGTTAATGAACAGAAGAGGAGCAAAGTTTTTGGGAAGAATGAGGCAAGGAGTGTGTGTGTGTGTGTGTGTGTGTGTGTGTGTGTGTGTGTGAGAGCACCATCACATGGCTCATTTACCAGGACTGTGTGTGTATGTGTGAAAGACCAGACCTCCGTGAGTCATAGCTGTCATTCCTGAAACACTGCAATAATTGCGTTTGGAAAGCAGGCTGTGAAGGTCAGAACTCGTATTTTTGCAGAGGACCTGAATGTAAAACCAATTACAGTTGTGTTCTTACATAAGCGCTGTGGTGGTTTCCTGCAAAGACTGAAGGTCAGAATCAATCAAATTACAAAGAAAAATCTGCAGAGAAGTGCATGAATAGTTGAATATCATTTTATTTTTTAATTATGTCGGTGTGTGTATCAGTATGGGTACCAGTAACGGTATCAATATCAGTATCAGTAAGGGAGAATGGGGTTGGTTGTCACACTTTTTACTGTTTTGATGATTGCCCATCATCAAAACATCTTTCAATTGTCATTCCTACATTAAATTGAAGCTTAAGGTGTTGGCTTGAAATGTGTATCCCTCTCATTTTCCAACTCATTGTAACAAAGAGGCAATTAACTATCAAAGACACTCTGACACATTGTGACAACCAACCCCATCACAGGGTTGGTTGTCACACACTATGGGGTTTGATGTCACACACTATGGGGTTGGTTGTCACACACTATGGGGTTGGTTGTCACACACTATGGGGTTGGTTGTCACACACTATGGGGTTTGATGTCACACACTATGGGGTTGGTTGTCACACACTATGGGGTTGGTTGTCACACACTATGGGGTTGGTTGTCACACACTATGGGGTTTGATGTCACACACTATGGGGTTTGATGTCACACACTATGGGGTTTGATGTCACACACTCTGGGGTTGGTTGTCACACACTATGGGGTTGGTTGTCACACACTCTGGGGTTGGTTGCCACACACTATGGGGTTTGATGTCACACACTATGGGGTTGGTTGTCACACACTATGGGGTTTGATGTCACACACTATGGGGTTGGTTGTCACACACTATGGGGTTTGATGTCACACACTATGGGGTTGGTTGTCACACACTATGGGGTTGGTTGTCACACACTATGGGGTTGGTTGTCACAATGGTATTTCAATGGGAAAAATATTTTTAAAAAGGCAAGAAGGCAGAACTACATTTGAAAGTTTAATTGCACTGACATGGATAGGCCTACATATCTTAATGCATTTTAACATAAAATGAGCAAGGAACATGAACAGGAAACCCATCTTTAGGCCAGCCTATATAACAACATACAGAACAAAACAAATAGGCCGAACAATAACGGCCGACTCAATTAGGCTACATGCAGTCACTGTCTGAGTTACAGTGATGGCAAATGTAGGGTCTGCACACTCAAACTCATTTCACCATGCATGATTTTGCCAACATAGGGGTTGGTTGTTACAAGTGACAACCAACCCCAAAGAGAATGTGACGACCAACCCCAACTGGAATTTTTTGCTAGCATCAAGGCTAACAACCATCTAACAACTACTTAGCTAGCTAATAGAAATCTAAACTATAGCTTTCCCCTCACACTTTGTAATGGTAACACTTGTGTTGTTATAAACCCATCGTTTAAAAGCCTAGAAGAAAAATACTGAGGAGCTGAATATTTACAATTTGACATGAAAAACACAAAAAGTCCTCTCACCTCAAGTTCAGCTGTCTAACTCCAGAGAAGACTATGTAGGTGAGCTCCGATCCTAATTCTGGAAATGTCCATATCCCAATTTGAGAGACAGTGCCCCCTGGTGGCGAGATATAACGAGTGTGCCAACCAACCCGTGTGACAACCAACCCTGTTCTCCCCTACTTGTGTCAGCCTGCGATACTGCCTAAAATACAGTATCTGTAAGTGTGTCGGTCAATGCAAAGGTTATATAAACTAGCCCCCAACAAAATCAACTGGTTGAAATGTTTGTCAAAGCTAGTTCAGTGTCTGCAATCAGCTCTAATCCACATGCAATACTTTTTAAAAATCCCACTGGTATTGAAGGCTAATAGGTAAAGGCCTTACTTATGTCTGAGTACTGGAAATGGTATCAGCATGGGAGCATCTTCAGAAGCCACTAAGTTGTACGAGACTCTTGAGGACTCTTCTCCTTGTACATAGTTCTTGAATATGGCTCTACGTTATCTTTGTGCTTGCAGAGTGCCGTACGGTGCGGTCAGTAAATTACGGAAAGATGTCTGGCTCCCTGAGCCGAAGCTCCCCCCGGACTGTCATCCAATCAGGACGCAGCAAGTCACCTGCATCTGGTAAGACAGACAAATCAGATTTTATGTCGTTCTTTTCTTTGAATGCAACCTGACGTGGTGTCATTGTCCTTTAGAGATGCCTGAGTGTGTCTTCTTTGTGCATGAAAAGAACCCGACAGACAAAGTTGAGAGGTTGTTTGTGTCCTGATGCTTCCTGTGATTGCTTAGTATTTTTCTCGCTCATTACTTAATCAGTGTCGCAGCGAATGGAAACAGTATGAATACACGCTGCATGCAATCTGAGCTCTGCAGAATGTCTGGCAGTGTTTACTCTGTGTGTGACTGTGTGTGTGTGTGTGTCTTGTTGCACACAGAATATGAATTCAAATGAGGATGATTTCATAAGGGAGTTGATAAAAAGGCAAACAGAGATGAGAGAGGTAAAAAAAAGAGAGAGAGAGAGAAAGAGAGAGAGAGAGGGAGTGAAGATGTGAAGAAAACAAGAAGACGGTTGGTGACTCAATCCTGCAGCTCCCCACAAGCCGTTCTTCACCTGACATACTAATGAAACGTAATGGAGCTTGTGCAGGTACCTGCTGCATTGTTTGTGTCTGATAATGATGCTTTTATGACCGGCACAAAACAAAAACCTGTTATGAGGCGACCGAAAAGCACAAAATATAAAAGAGTTTTAATTCTATCAAGTGGATACGGCTTCCATTGCTGCACCAGGTGTGTCTGTGTCCGTGTGTGTGTGTGTGTGTTTGGTGTGGCAGACACACTCAGTCTGGCTCATGGCTGCTGAAGTCTTAGTGTTTAGTTTGCAGCTTTAACAAACATCACGTCATTATTTATCTGGTTGCACAGCTTGAGTTTGAGCTGTGTGTAAAACAACTGTATTCATGCAACAGCACACTTGAGTTAGGTGTACAGAGAGACCTGTTCAGTTGAGGGAATGGTCCGATCATTGCTGATGCAACATACAGAAACTCTTAAGACAGAAGTAGGTTCACCTGCTGCTGGAGAATAAAAGCATGCATAGATATTTTTGGAGGGGGTTGTGATGTATTTTTCAAGCTCTCGGCTGTGAAGCATTGCAGAATAAAACACAACAGATGTTAAAGTTATGTATCTGTGAAAGAAAGGGTGAGGCAGAGGGGAGAGAAGAGCAGGGTGTGTGTGTGGTGTGTGGTGTGTGGTGTGTGTGTGTGTGTGTGGATGAACAGAGAAAGTTCTGGATGCTGATGGCGTGCAAACTTTTTGGAAAAAGGTTATAAGAGTGAGTCATATGCTATCTGATCTCTGTCTGGTATGAAGGTGTATACTCGTGTGTGTGTGTGTGTGTGTGTGTGTGTGTGTGTGTGTGTGTGTGAGTGAGTGCGAGAGAAAGCAAGAGTCTGAGACAGATAGGGCAGAATAAGACTGACTCGTCTTGGTTGCCATGGAGACATAGCACAGGCAGAGCATGTAGCTACAGACACAATAGCTTGTGACGGCCATATAAGGCAATGACTTCCTGTTTTATGGCCTGCAGTGGAGCTGACTGACGCTCAGCCCCTCGCTGAAACCCTGAGTCAGACGGTCCCGACATTTTTTTTTGTTTGTTTTTTTCACTTCTGAGAAATGTTTCCCCTCTGGTGCTGCTTCCGCTGCTCAACATCATCAAATGTTCCTGGAATGTTGTTGTTTACTGCTCGGGCGTTTATTCCCCAAAACATCATCAATTTGTACCAGAGGAGGGTTTAGAGCGGCGGTGCCACCGGCCAGGGTGATGAAAATAATGCAGCGCTCGGCTGTTTGAACCTGACTGACACCGTTAATGTCCACAGTCAATATTTCCTCAGAGTTGTTTTCTTCACATTAAAAGTAATTTATGACCCCGTCCCCCCCGAGGACAACATGTCAAAGAATTACAGCATCAGTCATCAACAGCTGACACTGTGTGCTTTGCCACATGGTGCCTGTTTAGTTGCTGTTCCACGTGTTCACATGAAGGCCCTGCAGGGTCAAGTCTCTGTACTGAAGAAGGACATAAAAGAGGAATATCTCTCATGCTCACAATACGATGAAATTACCAATTTATATGTTGCTGTAGAGTGTGACCATGAACAAATGTTATCCATCACTGTGACTCTATGATTCAGCGCTGAATAATCAAAACTTTTGACTACCAACAGTCGCCCCTCACCTCGGCTGCAAGGATGAATGTTTAGATGACCAATCGGTTAATCAACATCACTTACAGGAAACGATTCACCATTCTGCTATTTTACAGCTACTTTTTCACTCTTCTTTAATTTGTAAACGCCAATTTCATTTATCAGACACTTTTGTCAAAGCGAGGTACTTGTGCTGAAAGAAAGGATGAGTGCTCAGTGAAGAAACCCATCCCACTATGCCCTCTACTGATAAAGTTAGTAGCCTACAACATGGCTCCTGATGTCCCCCAAAGCCTGAGATAGAAAGGACAGATGGGCAGCGAGAGCCAGCACATCACTGGGGTTATCAAGTGGGTTCCTCCCTTCACTGATAGTTCGCTTAGTTAGACCCACTACATCTCGGAGAGGCTAAACACTTAACTCTGGCATCCCAGAGCGACCCCCACTGTCAATCATATCCACGAGCAGAACACCCCAATTTAATAACCCAACCAAGAACCAATACAGTTCTGCCACGTTCAAAGGACCCAGGCTCCGTACATGCAAGCTCCAGGTAGTGACAACACTGATACTACCTACTCTAGCACCTAGCACCTAACAGCACCCAACACATAACAAGAAGAGTCTGCAGGTAGATATTAGAAGAAGACAGGGGAGGCGGAGCCAAGATGAGATGCCTCCCCTCTAACACAAGTAAAGCTCAAGACACGAGGGAGCAACATGAGTAGATACCACAAAACAGGTTCAAGTCCGATCTGACACAGATGCTGACAGAGGCACACAGGGTGTCTAGGAGATACTTTTTATATTATCATCAACATTTACAATATTAGTATCGTCATCGTGATTATCTTGATCAACGTCCTCGACATCACCCAAGATCATTTAGCGCAGAGGCGTTCATAACAAAGTGGGTATTTAGCTCTTTCTTTAACGTTGGATAGGACTCCACAGATCCACCACTGAGGGACCACAGAGGAGAAGAGTCTAGCTCAGATCAGGTCGGCAGGTGCAGTTCTGTAAAGAAAAAACAACAACAAGATTTATCTGTTATTTTCTTGACAAAGTGCAAAACTGGTGGTTTCTACTCTTCTCTGTTGTTACGATGGTAAATGAATCATGTTTTGGGTTGTTTGATGGAAGAAACAGCAACATGGCAGCCTGTGTTCTGGTAAATAAGTGATAAATTGAGTCATCTACTAAGACAAAACACAAACAGAAAGCTGTTATTCCAAAAAGATGGGATTCCATCTCATATCTGAAGGGGTTGCTTGCCTGCTGGTCCCGAGTTTTCAGCCCGAGTTGCTGAGTCATAGTTGAGTAGGCAAAGCTTTCTCATATGAAGTCTTAAATTACTTTCAAAGAAACATGAGATGTATTTAATCTGTAATCTCAATGCTGATGAATTCACCTTTTAATTACAGACTATTTATAAAAGACACATACAGTGCGACAGAAATGAAGATTGGTGCTTTTTGTTAATCACCCTTAAATCTATTCTCCAGCTAAAACCGTGCAGTGTGAGTTTCCTGACGATATTTTAAGCACAGGTTGATCCATTTCACTGCGTCTGCACCCACCGCAACTTTAAAACCTTTTAATCTGAGATGCTGCTGATGAAATGAAGAGCAAGGACACCTGATAGTCTTTCAATTTATATTTATAAACCAGGCGTGATTCACTTTTTCTCATTCGCTCCTGGAGAGTGCACTGTAAAGAAAGCCATTAGTCTTGAAACCCTGCTGCCGGTCCCCAGGTGTTCTGAAAGCATCCTTTAAGTCTCATATTCATTTACCCGTCAGCCAACAAGGCATTAATAACATTCTTTATCACACTGAATGATCTGGACTGAAGACGCTGCACAGAGAAGATGTGCACAGGGAATTATGTCTGAGGTAGCGAGAGAAGAAGAGGGAAAGAGACAGGGAGGAAGAGAGAGAGAGAACAATATACATGTGCCGTCACACACCACCTGATGCCCCCTGTGTGCAGCTTAGACCACAGAGGGGAGGGAGTGTGTGTTTGTGGGACGTGCAAACAGACAATCACTAAACAGATGATCTTACACTGTAAATTAAATGCTCAACCACAACACATTCAGTACCTTAAAGTGTTCCAGGTTCTCCTTATTCATTCTGTAACTTTCAACACCTTTGTGTGTCTCGGTCTCTATTTATAGAGCGCCAACTCCCAACAAATGATATCTCAATACTCTTTACAAACAGAGCCGGTCTAGACTGTACTCTGTTATGTTATTAACAAAGACCCAACATCAAGACAGGATAAGATCCAGTCCCATCTTACAGACAGGACTCAGTCTGATCTCATCTTAAACCACCATGAGCAGAGCACTTTGCAGCATTTAGCAAGTTACAGTTCTCATTTCCAATGCAAAATATCCTGTGAGACTAAATGTAAGCTACATTTGCCCAACAAGTCCTGATACACATACATTTTCATGATATTACTGCAAAAAGCAAGACCTGATTTGCTTGTTGTGAGTGAAAAAATCTGCCAATGGGGTAAGGAACATGAATAAGAGTTGATTTTCTAGGAAAAAGAATAATGTCTTGATTAAAGAAACTTAACAGATATATTTTTCCTACCCCAGATTTGTTTTTACTCATCAGGTCTTGTTTTTGTGTCATACTATGTTGACATAAGACATTTATCTGGACTCGGTGTGTGAATGTGGCTTGTATTAAGTCCAATGAGACATTTTGTTCTAGGAATCCGGCGATAACAATTGCTTACTTATGAGTTTTTGCAGTGAAGGACAAACTTCCTTTAACAGGCAGAAACCTCGAGCAGGACCAGACTCATGTTAGACAGACATCTGCTGAGACCGAGTTGGGGTTGGGAAGAGGGATAGAGGAGATGAAGAGAGAGGGATGATTTGACAAAAGAAATTTCCCCCAACGGGGTACAAATAAAGTATATCTTTATCTTATCTTATGAGACAGATAGTAGTAGTCGCAGCTGGGGTCTGGCATGTCCACAGCAGCAGGAAGTCTATGGCAGCGACCTACGAGACAAGGGAGCTCAGGGACTCCAGAAAGGTTGATGGTTAGTAACTTTAATGGGAGAGGGAGATTTAAAGTAAGTGATAAGAAAGATAATGTGTTAGTTTGATTTATGTTGTAACTTAACTCTACGGTTTGGGGTTTTGTTGATATTAGGAAGGGGCAACCAAATCCTCTAGACCCAGTCCTGAGTATAACTAACCAAAGTAATCATTAGTGCAGCCAGTTGTTTTAAGAGGTCATGGTTGTGGAGCTGTGATATCTTTAAGTGTAAGTGCTTTCTTTTTAAATGTAGTTACTATCAGCTTAATGATTACCTGATAGCTTCTCATGTTGGATTAACACTACCATTTTAAGGACAGCAATAAGCTCACTTACATAATTTTTTAAAAAGCCATGCAAGATTTGGATTTGGCAAAACTCAAAATTATATAAATAACTGGATTAAGCAATATGGTTGTATTCATAGCTTATGCAGGAAGCCCATAACAATACATTTATTGTCAGACAGCCACTCAAATAAAAGCGAAGGAGCTCGTCTGTTGAAATAGAAAGAAAGTCTGTCTAGGAGGAAGTTCTCTGTTGACTGATGGATGACTCAGAGGATGGGTTTTAGTGTTGCATACTCAAATCTGTCACGTACATAATTTATGTATGTAGCCTAGCTGATGTAACTTGTTGACCTGATTTAACCCAAACTGTAATACTTGCTAAATCAAACCATGCTGTGTTTGTCTGGTGGTGTCTCTTGTTGCAGGCACTGTCCAACAAGTCATAGTATGGCATTCTAAAGCATGGCCATGTGTGTTTTCAGTCATACATAATGTGTTAGAAGAAGTAGTCCACCAACTACTTGAGGAGATGTTTCGGGGAAGTGTTTTCATCTGTTAATCTACAAAAACTTGATCCATCATCTCCTGTTTGAGAGGAGGACGGTCAAATTAAAGACAACATATGGATTGTAAATTGTGCAAACACTCAGGAACGGTCAGACGATGAACTCTGAAAAGTTTCTGTTTCATCTTCAAGATCGCTTTTTCAGACTGGATGACTGGATATGCATGTCTCGTCTGGAACACGAGGCCTCTGAGAAATATGCTGAATTCATTTAAAAGCATGGTCATAACAACCAACTTATCAGCCTGCTCATCACACTGAAGGTCTCCGTCTAATGAAGTCCATGAATCACAGGTCATCATTACGTAACCTGAACTTGACTAAACATAATGAATATGAAAATATAACAACTAGTCACATTGCAGACACAGTTTCAGTCACTTTGCAATTTAAGATATAACAGGAAAATCCAATCTTTATACCTCCTCAGTTTGTGTGTCTGTGTGTTGTTGTGTGTCAGCCTGACATTGTCGTCACGGAAGCTTCACTATGTCGTGATCTCACAGCCCCAGCTGAGCACCTATACACACACACACACACACACATACACACCAGAAATAACGTGAGAAAACAATTTGCACTCATACATAGTTTCTCTGCCTGTCTGGCCATCTGCGCCTCTGCTCTCCTCACGTCAGCTAAAATTAACAGAAAGCTGCAGATGGTGAGAGTTCGAATCACTTCTGACACGTCAGGGCGTCACCTTTCTCTCTCTGTCATCATCAACTCTGCGTGAAGAGGTGGTGGGGGGAGAGACTTTAAATCCAGTATGTCTGCAGAGGATGAGCTCCTGGCTGTGACACTCTGTCTGCAGCCTTCAACACTTTTCGTGCTCCATGAAGGGTACAAATGTGCTTTCAGAAAAAAAGAAAAGAAAAAAGTGGATAAGCACAGGGGAGTGGAACGAATAACCACATCGAATAGCAGCGGCTGGGAGGAAAACAAATTCATGGCCAAGGCTGTATTGATATTTTCACTACAGGCAAGATAATTATACGCCTTGTAGCAGCTTGTGTTTGTGAAACAGCTTTGTATTAGTACATAATAGAAGTCTAAAAACATGTATTACGGTGCATAGATTTGCTAAACTCTGATTTATTTTGTGCTGAAATATCCCACAAGCTTTTTTTTTGACAACATTCACAGAAATATCCACATAGCATCATGAGGTTATGTGGATAACCTCATGAAATGGTTCCTTTTGAGTCTGAAACATTAGTATGGTGTGGGTGGTGTGATAGGGTGTGGTCTGTCCATCATGTATGAGGTCTCCCCATGGATGGAGAAGCATAAAAACACCTCACACTGTTTTTGCTTCTCCCTGAGGGCTCCACATTCTGTCAGTAATTCTCACATTATTAAGCAATACTTCCTGGATACATCTGTTGACCCATATTCCTCGGAATAGTGTTAGCTTTTATTTTTGTTCACAGCTTAAGTGTTGAAAGTGTTGCTCTCCCACATAAAATCATTGTCTTGGCTCTGTTTGAGCATTGTTTTATTATTCCAGTGTTGAATGGCCTCGATTGTATAACTAGGGAACGCAATGTTTGTCTGTTATTTGGTCTGCCACTTGGATCCACGCTGAAATACCTTGACAACTATAACATGGATTGCCGTGACAACTTTTTGGAGCATCGAGAGTCCTTATGGTGGTTTGGTCAATTCTTTTTTTGTCCATATTTTTTATTGAATTTTTCCATTTATGAGAAAAAGGAAAAGGACATTTTAGATGCACAACAATAAACAACTACCCAACTTAAACAACTCATTCAATCACACTCATTCACACCACAAGAGACAAAATACAATCAATTGTCAAAAAGTATTAACAAATGGAGAAATAACAGAGGAGAGGAAAAAACAAAACAAAAACAGAATCAACAACTCAGTAGTTCATTGGTTTTCAGCTTCAATATGTAAGGTATCTATATGAAGTAAAAAAAGGTTGCCAGATTTTATGGAAGGTCTGTAGGGAACTCTTCAGGAAGAATCTGATTTTCTCAAGTCTCACGCATTGCAAAATGTATTGAATCCATCTGGTTTGGTCAATTCTAATAACTTGGATGCCTTAACTTAACATCCAGGCCAGCGTTCATGTGTTCATTACTTTAGTTTATCACTGAATGTCTGTAAAACAAAGAATGTTCTTTAGATGAAATTTCATATCAGTGCTAATTATTACCTGACTCTCTTACTGATCTTTCGGTTGTGTAAGATGCTTGACAATGGTTATTTTTAAAAAAAATGTAACAATACTTTATTTATAGCTTTTTCAGAAGACATAGAACATTCAGAAGGTTAGCAAAGAAGGACATACATTCTACAAACAAAAACAAAAACAAGATGAAACAAACAAAACAAAAAAGCAAACAAACAATCAAAAGCAAAGAGCACACTCATCATCATCTGTGTAGCACTCTAAATTACATATTTCTATGGACATCCTTTTGTGCAATTATATTGTATGATTAAAAGGCAAAGGCATTGAGGTGTCATGTGGGTCCTCTAAGAGCCGTGATGTAGTCAAGGAAGGGCTGCCATATCTGTTCGAATCTGGTTGTTTTGCCCAACAGCTCATATCTAATTCTCTTCATATATAGGGTACTGGAGAATTCTGTAAGCCAGGCCTCAAAGCAGGGCGGTCCCTCCTTGTTCCAAACTTTTAGAATCATTTTTTTTTGTAAGTACCATTCCATACTGACAATGGTTATTAACTTTCACTTACATGAGTTTCACCAGAGGCAAACTGATTATTTGCTTCTGTTTGTTCACACCATAGACAGTATTGTGAGGGGAAACAGTTAGCTTCCCTTAGTATCACAACAATGTGGCTAAAATGGTAGTTTCAGTTTGCACGCTTAATCAGCAGGCCACAGATATTTTCATATTGGTTACTGCCAAGCAATATTAGGAACGTCAGCGGAGCCTGTGAGTGCAACCTTTAGTTACCGGTCACTACAAAGAAACTTTAATCATGAGCGGTGGTGATGATAGCAGCAGGGTTCAAAGTTGTGACATTTGCTTCATTTATTTTTGAAGGTGTGTGAACCACAGAGCTCAGAGAAGAAGGAGAGCTGAATGAGGACAGTTTCATGTTAAATCGACCGCAACAGGCAGATAAGAAACCATCGCCATGGAACGCTAACTGCCGTGGAGTCACTAAATCATTTTAAATCAATAAAAATAATCTTTTAATCAATGTTTTTTGCCACCATGTTTCCAATAACTACCTGCTAAACAAACGTTATCCCTTACTCAGCACAGCTTAGCCTACTAAAGCACATTTTTACGCTGAGTCACAGACATTATTTCATCATTTGTTACTTAAACTACATTTAAAAGCTAACTTGAGGATATAACAACAACTCCTGGAGGTCTCAGTTTGGCTGCATATGTACTAAATATATATCACAGTTACTGAGGTTGTGGTTCTGTTTTGTTTTGCATATCTCAATATGTAGCTCATGTATCATCCATCAAATCTGGAGACAGGCAGACACACAGGAGGTGCTTTTACAAATTCATTGCTAACACAGCATCCTTGTTCAGCCACAGGGGGATACACATGAGGTGTGACAAAAGCTGAAACAGGACATCTTTGGTGTTCTGTTCAAATTGGTATCTTGCTCTTCAATGTATTTCTTTATGGCTCCATTGAATCTGCTTCAAACTGTTATTGATTGATCTTTTCCAAAATAATTACTATGGGAACTTTCTCCAGGGACTGGAAACCTTTGGCCACTTTTACAGCGCTGCTTCTAGCCAGATTTTCACACCCCTGTAACGTCTGACCTTCAATGTTGATGTCACCGAAGTGTAATGCTCCCCTGCACAAGAGCTTGAATTGAAAGTAGTAACAGAGGCGGAACAGGGGTGCTGTGCAACCTCTTGTACCATTTAATAACATTTGTGCAACCAACAACTGGGCCAGAAAATCTCTAAAGTGTACTAGAATTTATATCATGTTGATTTATATCATGCTGGACAACAAAAGTACAAACGACCACAGAGCTTCTTTACAGCACTGTTCAGGAATCACAACACACAAAGAGCTTTTGTCAGAACTCAGTGCAGTTCCACTTCACGGACCTGCTTCTAAATTAAGTTTGGGGAAAGTATTTAATTCAATTTGATTCAATAAAAGTCACTGCTCAGGGGCAGTACTCTCACAGAGTGCTTTTGGGTGCTGCTTGCAGCAATTACCATTCCTGATTGGTCCGTTAGAAATCTGTCGGTTTGAACTTGCAGGTTTGTGTGTGTTTTATCGTGCATTGTTCACTTTAATGGAACCTGGGAAATGAAGGCACAGAAATCCAAAATTAAGCTCAGTCCCTTAAAACGGCTTAATCCCTCTTAGCAAGGCAAGGCAAGGCAACTTTATTTGTATAGCGCATTTCAAACATGAGGGCAACTCAAAAACAGAAAAGAAAAGGATGATTAGAGATATATTGAAAGTAAAATTAAAATTTGCATTTAAAGCGAGTTAAAATAAGCTTAGATAGGACGGCAGTGTCAAATAAAAAAAGTCTTAATCTTTGATTTAAAAGAGGTGAGAGCAAAGATGATGATGACAGGCAGAAGGAACCTTTTAGCTCCAATTCCTGAGTCCAAAATCCTGCATCCTGCAATCACTAAATTAGAGGAAGAAGACCAACTGACGCAAACAGAGTCTGTTCCTTCTGTAGCTGTTACTGCAGTTGACATTTATAATCAAAATAGCTGCATCTCCTTCTTGAGGATGTTTGGACGTGGAACAATAGAGCCGTCAGAATCCATGTACAGTATGACAGCCTAAATATTAGCATTACAGAATAGATGTTGTTTTTAAACTCCTCTCAGTCTCTGTCTTTGTCTATTTTTCTCTCTGCGTCTCCATCTCTCTCTTTGTCTTGCTCTCTCCTCTCTGTCTTGTCTCTCTCTCTCTGTTTCCTTCTATCTATATCTATCCATCTCTCTCTCTCTCTCTCTCTCTCTCTCTCTCTCTCTCTCTCTCTCTCTCTCTCTCTCCATCTCTCTCCATCTCCATCTCTGTCTTTGTCTTGCTCTCTCCTCTCTGTCTTGTCTCTCTATCTGTCTCTCTTTGTCTCTCTCTCTGTTTCCTTCTCTCTCTCTCTCTCTCTCTCTCTCTCTCTCTCTCTCTCTCTCTCTGTCTTCCTCTCTCTCCGTCTCTCTCCATCTCTCTCTCTCCATCTCTCTGTTTCCTTCTATCTATCTCTCTCTCTCTCCCCCCTCTTTCTCTCTCTCCATCTCCATCTCTCTCTCTCTCTCTCCGTCTCCATCTCTCTTTGTCTTGCTCTCTCCTCTCTGTCTTGTCTCTCTATCTGTCTCTCTTTGTCTCTCTCACTCTGTTTCTCTCTCTCTCTCTGTCTCTCTTCCTCTCTCTCTCTCCCTCTCTCTCTCACACTCTCTCCCTCTCTCTCTCTCCCTCTCCATCTCTCTTCCCCGGTGCGCGTCATAGTTTGCGCATGCCTGGTCTCCGCCCCCTCGGTGTAGTACAGCTCTGCTCCGTCTCTCCATTCACCACAGTTTACTATTAGAGCCGGGCGGAGCGCGTGCACAGGTGCTGTTCTTCTTGTCTTTGACGCGGCTGTGGATTATCACTGTGTTTTTTTTCGTCATGCTGGAAGAGGAAGGTAGGAAGCTAGAGACACAATTTACTCGAATATTGCCTCACCGGCGACTTTCATTGTCATCGACGGTGTAAACTTAAATATAGAAATACTTCACGGATCTATGTGGTCTGTGTCAGTTTATAAAAAAGGTGTGACATATTGTGATTTTATACCTTTAATCCAAAGAAAGACAGTCTGTAAATATTGATGCTTCTCGTTGTGTAACCAGGAGGAGTGTGCGTATGTGTGCGTAACGCTGATGCTGAATTCATCAATGAACATGTCCAAAATATCCAAACACAATAGCTCCTTTTATTTTGTGTGAAAATGTGTCATGGTGCGTTCAGGGCTTGAGAAATCCAACGTTGACAGTTGCTATTTCCGTCCTCTGTTGGCTTGATATTCCTTTGTCTTGAATAATTCAGAAAGTTCTTTGATCTCAGCAGGGGAATAAACATTACACAATGAAGGTTGGACCACTTTCCTCCCTCAGGTTTCACTTTCTCTGCTGATATAAGAGCGATAGTGTGTGAAATGTTATTATGTAAGGTGAAGCCTGTAGGGGAAATGTTTACATGCAGCAGAACTAAAAAAAAAAAAGAACCTCAGAAAGGAGAGGAATGTTGGAATAGCATTAAAAAAGCAAAAGAAAATGAGGCTATATTTTACATAATTCTAACACCTGTAACCAGACATATACCTCCATTTAGACCCAGTCTTTGTTCATGCATTAGCTATGTTTTGGCTGCTGCTTCCTCCAATTACTGCACATTCAGAGACCTGTCAGTTAAAACTTGACTTGATTGGAGGTGTCTCATTGCCCACAGACAACCCTTGTTATCTGCACACAAAGCCCATGTTTCCATGCTGCAGGTTAACAACACCGTGAGGCTTTTTAACAAATCTGTCTCTTGCTTGACCGCACTCGGGAGTCGGTGCAGCGTTGATTAATCTAATGTTGTTGTCTAATGAGGTGATGCCGCTGGGTTTTGCTGTGCTGCAGCTGGAAAAGTAGACCGAGCTGAGGTCACGGGTGCACACAGAACAGAACGGGAGATCTGGTGGTGGAGAATGAGGACAAGCCTGGTGGTGTACTTTGACTCCCAGCCATGCACTTGAAAACCTGGAACATGCTGTAATTATTCACTGCACATTTGTCTCAAGGCTCAATATGGCTTTGCTTGTTTCACGCAGATTTGGAGCAACAGGATATGAATTTTGGCTGAAGTTTAAAAAAAACATAGCAGTGTGGACTTGAAGTGCCCTCCTCCTCACTCTCTCTCTCTCTCTCTCTGCCTCCCCCTCTTGTTCTCCTCCTCCTCTGCCTCATTCATGTGAATGGATGGATGCTGAGGGCGGAAGTGTGGGCTGGTTGCTAGACACTCCGAAATATAACGGATCTAGAAAGCATGCATTCACATTTCTAGGATGATGCATTTCTATATTTTTATCTCTATCTCGTCTTACCCGTCTCACTCAACCTGCTCCTATTTCTCTTTGGTTTCTCCTCCCCATCAGTGAACGGGACGCCGGCCAGCCAGCTCTCCACTCCTCACTCGGGAAAATCTCCCAGCCCCTCCCCAACCAGCCCTGGCAGCCTCAGCCAACGTCGGGTAAGACCAGAAAACACACACACACACACATATACACACACACAAAAGAGTCAGCTATAGCATTTAGTGACACAGAATCTATAACACATCCCTTTTATGTTCTCAGGAAAAGGACGTCAATGAGAATAGGCCGACTACATCTTAGAGTCACTAGAATATGAAGAAACCACAACACCCCGGCATCTTTAGGGTCTCAGAAAAGGGGTGGGGCATTGACCTTTGACCTCACAGCAATGCTGCTCTGGGATATCCAGAACGGCAGGCTCATTTTAGGGTCATTTAATGTTACAACTTTTATCCAGTGTTAATAGATTTCAAGGGAAGTTCCTTGTTTTGATGCTGTTTTCGTCTCACTCTGACATGGAGAACAAACTAAACAACGAATGATGCTTTCACTGACTGTTGGACATCTTTCAGTCGGTGATTTGTGCAAAATCCTGATGGAAAGATGAAACCGAGTGTGTTTTCAGTCTGCAAAAGTTGCTTAGCATCCTCTGTTAGCCACCAAGCAGAATACTGATGTGGGGTTATTTTTTTATCATGTCATTTTGTAAATGTCCTTTTATGAAAACACTTCAGAAGAGATATTTTATACTAGTAACATCAGATAATTCAGCATTTGTGTGTTCTCATTTTAAAATGTGATCTTGTCCCGGGGTTTCACAACGAAGAATCGTGATCTGTTTTCCGTAGCTAACGTTTAAAAACAGAGGATGTGACATGTAAACGCACCGTGTATCCTGTAAAACTGGTCATACTGTAGAGAAGATACTTCTGTACGGAGAGAGGAGCATGCAACTCAGATGGAAACTCGACACAAGAGAGTTCACGTGCAGTCAAGATCAAAGTATTTGTTAATCCACTCCTTGACAGTGATGATGGTGAGCTTTTAATATCAGCCCCCAATCCTAATCAGACGCTGTTTTCTCACAGCAGCTCTTTTTAATTTGCAGGAGCACTAAGCCTGCTGCTGATTTAGTTCCTCCTTAATCAAACATACACGCTCCAACTCCCTTCACTTCATCCTTTAACACCCTCACACACACACACACACACACACACACACAGCAGTATGTATGGACCCGTATCCAAACTGCACGTTTCTCATGTTGCTACTGACTCACACTCGCTCCACTTTCACAAAAGGAGTGCAGCTGTGATTAATCCTGTAATTGTTCAGTTATTTTTCCAGTGCAGGTGCAAAGCTTTGTTCAAGGGCGAAGTGTTGCTCCCTTCAACACATTGTAGGGCACCAAAAAAAAAAAGAGAGGATAACAACTCATCCTTCTTCATGAACAAGTGTGTATGGCGGCATATATGAGCGACTGTATACGCTAAAATTAGAATAGCATTAAGAATGCATGTCTTGGGCCTGGTGGCTTCAATCGCGTGCTAGATTTGACATGCCAGGGAGAATAAATGGATGGTGGAGAATATGGTCCCTTAGGCGTCTGAATACATCCGAGATGAAGTTTTATATCGATGTGATATGGAGGTCAGTGAGAGCAAGAGGAACAGATCTGATTTTCAGATTTGGGCTGTGGGTGCTGAGAGGAGAACAAGGTGCGCTGGAGGTTCAACAGTCGTGTGTGAGAGTGTGTGTGTGTGTGTGTGTGTGTGTGTGTGTGTGTAAATAGAAGTGGGTCAGCACAGATTTCAGTGTTGAAAGAGAAGGAGGTTGGCAAGAGTACAGCTTTTTTCTCAAGTCTCTTTTTCTTCCTGCCTACTTGTGTCTGAATAAACACATCCAGGCTGGTTGATGCAGACAGAAAACAGCGCTCGCATTCTGCTGCTCTTTCTGCTCTTTTCTTCAAATCATTTCTCCTGTAAAAGTCAGGGTTTGGAGAGGTGAAAGAAGAGAGCAAATCAAAAGGCTATGACTAAAAAGGGAAAACAAGCTGCACCATCATCTCAACCTTAGACCAAACACCCTCTCTCATTGCCTCACATTTCCATCAAACATCAGCCTCCTCACATTAACTTTGTCGCACACTTCTAACCTCAGTGACCCCCAGGGTTCAATTCTAGTGTTACACAGCTTCAAATTGCAGTGTGAATTCCACAACAACAGATTATTATGTTATTTATACCCTCTGATACTCTGACACTCAGCCTGCAACGGCTTGTCTGGAAGAGAGCGAGGGAGCGAGGAAGCCTTTACAGCCCATTATCTCCCCTCCTCACTCTGCAGCTTCACACAACAGTGTAATTCTCTGCTCCTCTTCTTCCTCTTGCTATCCACCCTGTAAGCCATTCTGCCTCTGTCCTTTTCCCTCCCTGACAGTTTCTAATTTCTCTTTCAGTCCGTCTCCCAACATTCGCCAGCTCCCCCCACACCCCATCACGCACTCTCTCTCCTCCCCGTATGAAAGGGTATTAACTTCACAGGGAGTAAATTATATTCCATCATTTCCCTTGTAGATGAGTTCTAAGCTTCTCTGAGAAGTAGGCGCCAAGTTTCTGACACTGTGTTTGCACATTTTCTCTCCTTTTTTAATACGTCCTCTGTGGAAATGTGCATGAATAATCATAAATAAGGAGGACACGCACACAAATCCTTTTACTGTTATGCTAACAATGGCAGGAAAGTACATTTCTCACCCTGACGCATAAAATGGATCGCTAAATTTATCCAACTCATGACTCAGAAAATTACCCAGAGACTGCAATTTAAATATCTACGATATTAGGAGAACGTCTTTGGCTCAAGAAAGAAAGTAATACTTCTAGTTTCAGCTGCTAAAGCTACAATAAATCCATTTTCTTTGCAGCTGCTGAGCCTCTGTGACCTACTACGACGAGCGCTGCATTTAAATAGTTCACCTCGCTGGACCCTGCATTTAAACACTTACAGGCACTTTGCTGCCTGATGTAGGTTGCTTGCACAGCTCAGACTATCAGAACCTATTTCCCCAGGCTGAATGTACACACGTAGCAATGCATTGTGGCTCACACTTACATTACAAGGCTGCATGCTCACGCAGGCGTGCACACATCTTCATGGGAACTGCACACGCATCACTTAGACGGTCATGTATACGTCAGAAAAAAGCACTTATATAGACGAGCTATTTGTGCAGTAATCCGTCTGACGCATGCTCGCACATGTTATGTTTTATACATTCAGTGCATGCTAGTGTGACCCATTTTTTATGAATCAACAACAGAAGCATGAAGGATTGGTCCACATTCAAGAGGCCATTTATCATCCTCTTCCCCTTTGTGCTTATTTCAAGCTCTCTTGCACGCTAGGGGCAGCCTAATTCCACGTATTTATATTGATTTAATATTTTACAGGACAGCTACGGACACATGCATCGATGCACAACACATTTTGAATTTTGTTTTCAGTCGATATCCACTCATACAGCACAGACAGAATCCTCCTCCCTACCTTTATGCTCCATCAAAAAATCAGACAGGGAGATAAATCATTCAAAATGATAACGCATAGAGGGTAATGAGCAACAGACTGAAGGAGAGACAAACAGAAGGTCTGTGTTGCTGATACGACAGCTGTGATGCAGTCAGGTAGCAGTGTGCGAGAGACAGGGAGCGCTGATTGTCAAGTGTAGTGTGTCACCTTCATCCTCCTCTCACCATTGATTCATCCGTGTCCGTAATCCACTGAATTGCATGCTCCATCTCTCATTATTGTCGTCCATATTGTGTGTTGGGTGATTCACAAATTAAATTATGCATGTGAGTGTGTGTGTGTGAGACTGAAATGAATGTTTGTACCATGAACTTGTTAATTATTGTCTCATCTCATCCATATGAATGTCGTTACTAAAGATTGTATTTGTTTTTTTGGGGCTGTGTTATATTTCTTATTTCATGTTGTGTTGATGTCAGTACATAGTTTGTCTGGTTTTTGTTCCCAGAAAGACCGGCTGCCTCACATGAGAAAACTGTGAAATGATTTTAAATCTTAAATATTGTTTCTTTTACTTCAAACGCTCACCAATCATTCAAAACCTGCTTATATTTACATATCTTGAATGCATCTAAAAACCAGGAACATCGTTATTTTGCACAACGTAACAGGGTACTATTTTTTGCACTGCAATTTACATATGCATAAGATATGCTAATTATGTGTGTTCTTTGCTTAAAGGCACATTATATTTCATAACCTGGTCCATTATCTACATTTACTAATTTTACCATGTGAGGCAGCCCGCTCTTTCCGGCTCATGTGTTTCTGTTTGTATTTTCTTTGCTTGATGTATTAATTTCCATTTGTTGATGTCATCATTAAACTCATTGTCATTTCATTTTCATTTCGTGCTCCTTTTTTTCTGTTTCTCCTGCTCCTCATTTCGGTCATTTGTTCATCACAACAAACACTTATATTTTTAGTAAATGGATGATGCTAATGACTGTCTTCATAAACACATTAATCACCCGTTCTACTGTGTTAAACTTTAGAGCAGTGGTTCTCAACTGGTCTGGCTTTCAGGACCCACCATCACCCCTTAGCGATAAGCCGCGACCCAAATCAAGGAACATTTTTCAATTTATCAAATTGATTTGATATAAAGATAGTGCAGATTGAACCTGAGATACAGAATATCAGATTATGCCAACACATAACATAAACAAGTGTACTGGTAAACTCAAAACGACCAGCAAGTGGTGATGCTAGAAGAAGAAATATGCCCTTTCACACTCTTTTAACTGCATTTTAATGTAAATCAAAAAGTGCATATTAGGGACACAAGGTTTCAAGAATGTTATCAATCAATCAAGCTTTATTTATATAGCACCTTTCATACAAATCAAATGCAACCCAAAGTGCTTTACAGCGATTGAAAAACGAGAAAGAAGCATAAATGAAACAATGGCAAGACATATTAGGGGACAATAATAATAATGAGAAAAATAGTAATAATACAAATTAAAAATAGGAACAGCATAAAATAAAATAAAATAAAATAGAGACCAATGCACACCAAAATAAAATATGTGTAATTAAAATAAGTTAAAGCATCAAAATTAAGAATAAAAAATTATTTAAATAAATAGATTTTAAAGAAAGGGTAAGGATAAGAGTTGAAAAATAAAACTAAGGCTAAAAATATCAATAAAACTGAGTAGATAAATACAAATTAAATAAATGAATGAATAAATACATACAATAGAATAAGTTATGCACAAACATGAAACAAATAAGTCTAACTAGTGAGAACTAGTTTCAAAGAGATTCAAAAATATGTAGTTTTTGCACAACATAACATGTTCTAACAAAAAAAAATGATGCTATTAAAAGAGAGAAGACTGTTTTGTTTCCAAATGCCGCTTTAATTTTGACGGCTTCATACTTTCACTTGCCAACACCTCGGTGCACACAACACACTGAGGTTTTTGTCATCCTTTTTTATCAATATATTATAGTCCATATTTAATGTAGTCGCTGTATTATTTGCATTTATCCATGCTTATTTCCCATAAGCAAAAAAATGACTTTGATTGTCTTCTACACTGTAAAAGCATGGTGTCACAATTTTTATTTACATTATTTTTCCCCAGCCAAAAGTGGGTCCCCACTCAAAACGAGTCCACGACCAACCAGTTTAGAAACACTGCTTTAGAGTGTTTAGTGCAGCAGAGGCGAGATTACAACACACGTGATCCCAGAGGTGTTTTCATCTCCTTCGTCTCACTACTTTTTTTTCTCCAAACTTAGTCCTCGTCTTTTTCTTAATTCTCCCAGAAGCATTTAATCAGGTTCCCTTGATTCTCTAAGATTGAAGTCCTTCGGATCATGATTAGAAAACTCTTCATGTCCAACTGGCAGAGCAGAAACCTCTCTTAACCCCCCATAGAGTGTTGATCCTTTCAGATGACAGTCAAGTAGATTATGTTTCCTGTCTGTCTAGACTCCAAAAATAAGAGCCAAGAAATACTATCTCAAGTACCTTGTGTCCTTTATGAAAAGCAGAGGAGGAACTTGGGACCAAACAAAGTACCCTGTTTTCATCCAATCTTATGAAACGTCTTCACAGAAGCAAACACCAATAAATCCTGGGCTTGCTGGATTCTGCGTGACAGCAAAAGTGACAAGAAAATCCTGCCGGAGGAGAGCTTTTGGCTCAGCCTGGAGGACAGAGAGTAAAAGAAGACTTTAGGATGTGTCATAATAAAAAATTCAAACGAAATCTGGAGAATTTTGTAACGATAAAAAAGACTTCCCATTCAGACACAGAATAAATTAAGTCAACCTCTACGCAGATGATGCTCCGCTGTGAGCTAAATCATGGACATCCTGTTTGGTTGACATTTATGCACTGATCAGTATTCAGTCGCTGAGTGTTGCCCTCGCCGGTTTGAAGAGCAGTGTCTGCAGCTGTGATGTAAAAGGTCTGTCGGTGTGCTGTGAGTCATAGCGAGAGCACGAGTGTAACAATGTGGAGCTATAGGAATATTTTGTATTGTGGACAAGACAGCTCCTGCCAAATCTAATGATCAATAACAAGTAGTGCAGAAATCCATGCATGTTTTATTCCTCATCATCTAATTTTCTCTCGTACTCTGTCGCTCCATCTGTCTCTTACTTTCTCACACAGGAAAGAGAAGACACTATGTTCATAGAAGGTTGCCTGCAGACAGGAACTGGCCATATATAGGCGTCTGTCTCCACACTGGAAGTCTCATAAGCATCCTCTTTCTTTCTCTCTCTCTCCTCTCTGTGAGCAGTTTCCATAGCAACAGTATTTTGTTTCCCTCGGTGGCAGCAGGAAGGGAGAGGAGATAGGAGTTCAAAATGAGAAAAGCAAGAGTAGAGGACAGGGCTGGACCAGAGATAAGGCCACAAGGGAGGTTAATAAACGAGTCTGGATGAGACAACAGAGGAGTGCAAGAGAGGAAGTTTGGGAGATAAAGTGCAGGAGGGTCATCGGCTTTAGACGCATTAAGTTGGTTGGGGGGGGGGGGTACTTGTTCTTGGATGAGTGCCCTATGAAAGCAGCATTACATAAACCAAATTCAGGCTGACTCAGAGCTACATTCACCTGGTCACAGCAGCAGGGATGAGGAAAAAAAGAGCTGACAGCTACTTTGGCAGAGATGTAGGGCAGCCCAGCTCTGTAAATAGTTTTCAGTCATCTAAGTAATTACGATGGGTTGAATTTTCCTCTCTCAGCCATGACAGCCAGCTCTTTAGGCTATATCATGGTTTGACTGAACATCACAGAAATAAGAGGTTTAAATCAGGTACTTTATAGCTTTATACTTAAGTTTAATTTCTGCACCCTGTCTTGTGCACACATTTTCTTTTCCCAGATATTTTTCTTTCTTTTTTTTTTTACATGTACTAGAAGAAGTTAAAATTTGATTACATGCATCACATGATAGCAGATTTATTAAGCTGAACAATGGCAGTCAGCATATTGAAAATGCTGACTCCAACTAACCTCCAGATACTCAAACCACTGTCAAAGAGGTGGAGTTGAGGTCATCATCTTGCAACCTGGCAAACAGCTACCAATTAGCCACGCTCCTAATTATTTCTAATTATAAATAACTCTTAGCCTTAATATAATCTATACAGATAAAATTATATCCTCTCTGTAGAGATTTCAGGGATAAAGAAACAGGACATCCAGGGATGTGTCTAGAATTTTTAGACTGGAGTGACCGTACTGAGGCTCAGTCTTCAGCAGGGTTCGCATGCAGTATGTGTGCTCTCACACATACAAGCAAATGGCATTTATTTAGCCTTCTTTTCTCCACTGCTATTCTTAGTTTTTGAAATGCACTTACTTCATGCCCCCTCTGCAGAAGTGAGTGTGACCTTGTTGGGCGACCCCAGTCATAGAAGTCTGGACATGCCCCTGGAAATATGAAAAGCCAGCAACTAACTTAAAATACAAACACGCTAGTGAAAAACATTGATTAGAAGATTATTTTATTAATCCAAAATGATTTATGTATACAAAAAATAGTGTCAGTGATTCGACAGCAGTCAGCATTCCATGGCGATGGTTTCTTATCTGCCTGTTGCGGTCGATTTAACATGAAACTGTCCTCATTCAGCTCTCCTTCTTCTCTGAGCTCTGCTTTAAAAATAAACGAGGCAAATGCCACAATTAACTAAAGTGTCTTTCACCTGCTCCGCTTGTTGCTAGCACTGCTAGACGGGATCAAATATTAAAGTATCTAACTAATCTTTTAGCCACATTGTTTATCAATATGATGCTGACGGTCACTAAAGTTTTTGCCTCACCTCAGGGTCGATGGTCTTAAACAAGCAGAAGCAAAATGTGTTGGAACTCTTTTCTGCGGATTGATTCGATATGACATGTGATCAGTTTGTCTCAGGAGTTGCTTATGTTCATGAAAGTTAATAACTGTTGTCAAGGGGTTTTGACCAATCAGAATCAAGCATCTTACCCAGCCAGAAGGTTTTTTATTTTACCTTTATTTTACCAGGAATAGTCCCACTGAGATACAAAGTCTCTTTTACAAGGGAGTCCTGGCCAAGACAGCAACATAAAAAGTTTCACATTGAGAACAAGACAAAACATATAGTAACAAGTAACTATTACATCAATTTATAAATTAGCAGTGTAAAGCTCTAAAACGTGCACAAGCTGATCAGATGATCCTTTATCCTAGTTTTAAAATCCTCCAATCTGATAAACCGATCCATTTTTAGGTGACCTTGAAGCTCAGACCAAGATGAGGGAGCAAAGACATTAAAAGCACTTTTACCAAAGACAGAGCGAGTCAGAGGAATGACAAAGAGAATTTGTCCATGGGGCCGAAGATTACAGCCACTGACAACTTTAGGAGTCAATAAGGAGTATAAATAAGATGGCAGCTACTGTAGTACGGCCTTATAAAGAAAGACATACCAATGCTCCATCCTTCTGTTGTGTAAGGAGGACAAGCCTACCTTTTCATACAAGATACAGTGATGTGTGCGTAATCCTAAGATCAGTAAGAAAGCCAGGTGATAAGCTTTAATACAGTCTATGGTAATAAGCCATAATAATGTATTGCTAAAATCGTCCTTGTTGCACTCATCACGCTGTTACAAAAGCTTGCTTGATTATGTTGACAACAAGGCTCACATCCATTAATTCAGCAACACTTTAAAGACCTTATCTCGTCTAAGGAGCCAGGAGAGTATGACGGGTGAGTCATACGATGTGTTATGAATTCCTCATAAGAGAGCATTCAAAAACTACACCTGCCACTGAAACGACAGACCAAAGAAAAGAGTGTATCATCATCAGCCAGACAGTATTAGTCAGAGGAAAAAGCCACTGTCACACTGCCGATTCTCCGCTCTATCTGGGTGCTACATTTCTGACAAGTCGCAAATAAAGACTGGCTCATGCATCACACACGTAGCGCAGACCATTTACAGCTCAAACTGCTCTTGTTAATAATTCACACTGGCCAGGGGGGGAGGGGGGCTCCGTTTATATTTGAGCCAAATTATGCTGGAGTCCACTTTCATCAGTGGTCAGGCTGCAGCTGCACCTGTGGGATTTATTCCAGGGCTGGAAACCCCCCCAGACTGTGAAGATTTTTTTTCCCCTGGAAGATTCCAAGGGAAGTGAGAAAAGATAGATATTCATCTTGCAAATGAAGGGACTAACTGTTCTGTAAAATGTAGCAAAAATAATCCAGAGCCAAATTGGTTCTCGAGGAGAGAAAGATGGACAGGAGTGGAGGAAAGCCAGGAGTGGAGGAATCTCATTTACAGTCCCTACTAGATCCTCGCTCCCCACCCTCGCTGCTTCCATGACAACCAGATAGAAAGTTAAGAGGTGGAGGGCGTAATGAGTTTTTGTCTTTATAGATAGATGCAGACGCCGCATCACAGACGCTCCTTTTTTTTACCTTAATGACCTCGTATACTTACAAAACGGATGAAAGGAGGTGCTCATCCGCCTTCATTAGACACCCAAACCTGTGTTTTTATGTTTTATTAAACGCAGAAGTGAGTAGGTGTAATTATACAGACATTACTTAAGCTTCTGTGAATGGAAAAGGAGCTTATTTGGATGCAATCGTCTGTTCAATGTGGACACACACAGGTGCTTTGCTGAATAAGTAGGCGGTTTATATTCAGCTCAGCACCTTAAGCAAATGTGCTCTGGCTCTCTGTGTGAGCTCAGTGTACACATTGCACGGGGTAGAACAACACAGCAGACGGACATGTAAACACAAATACAGACTTAAGGAGGGTCTGAGGATGAGGGGAGTTGCAGAATCTTGCATTCCTTGCATAGGAATTGTCACAGAAGGGACTGTTTCTTTGTTCAGTGTTGAGTTGATTGCAAACTCTTTTTTTTTCAGGATTAAATAAATGTCTTTTAATTTTCTCTCTGCAGGGATCCCAGGGCTCTTCCACCTCTCTGTCTTCCACTAAAGTTTCCAGCTCAGTGGAAGACGGGGATGGAATTGTGAATGAAGGTGAGAAAAAATGTGTGTTACAAGAACGCCCCATCTGTCTATCAGTGTGCCAGGGCGGTGTACTTGCGAATATCATGCATGTATGAGTCATGTCTGTGACCTTTTGATGCATCACTCTCTCTCTCTCGCCCACCTCCACTGTCTGCATGTTCTTTCTTTGATTAGTACTGTCTGTTTTCATCACCACCAATGAGGTCTTTCTTTACATCTCTGTTTTGCACTGCACGGTTACACTACAACAAGTATGTGTGGTTACATTTTGAAGAAGGTTTGCAAACTTTGATTTCATAACATGCATAAAAGCTACAATCTCATCACAGCCTTTTACAACGTCTCTGTTTTATTTACTGAGTCACTTCCTTGAGTCTTATAGGTGCTTTAAACTTTGCTCTTCCTCCCTCCAGCTGAGGTCGTTATCGATGAGGTTCCAGCTGTGCCGTCCTACATATCAGACCGCTACAAGGTGGGACGCACGTTGGGTGATGGGAACTTTGCAGTTGTTCGGGAGTGCGTGGAGCACTCCACAGGACGGGAGTACGCTCTGAAGATTATCAACAAGGGAAAATGTAGAGGCAAGGTAAACAACAAAGTATGAGTCCTCATTAGAGGGCTGGATGTGGCTTTGAAATTGCATGCCGAAACATGTAAAACAGAGACAGTTATTTTTCTTTAAAATCAGCTTAAGAACAAGATTTTAAAGTGCATGGAAGTCATCCTTTTTAATGTCAAGAAAACAAGGGAAAAAGTCCAGTTTCAGGCTCTGTACACGACATGTTTTGCAGAATGAAGTACAGTTTTATCAGTGTATGGAAAACATTCTTACATCAAAGAGAGCGTAATCCTTAATTTCATCCTAAATTGATGATATTGCTAAATTTGGAGATGTGAATTTCAGAGCAAAAAAAACAAGTCTACATGAAGTATTTAATATTCAGATCTATCTTAGAAAACTGTACAGAGAGCTTGCACATAAAAATATATATTATTCATTAATATTAAAATATTGATATTTCAATGAAAATGGAAGCATATTTAGTAATGGCTGTTTTTATTTCATCAGTACCAAAACTTTGAAATATGATAGAGACATTGTAGAAACTCCTTCAAAAATACCTTTAGGTGGGGTCTGTTGGCCTAGCGGTCTAAGCACGTCCCCCATATACAGAGGCTGTAGTCCTTGTTGCAGAGGTTGAAGGTTCGACTCCTGGCCTCAATCATTTCTGCATGTCTACCCCCACTTTCTGCTCCCCACATTTCCTGTCTGTCTTCAACTGTCCTATCCATCGAAGGCAAAAATTGTCAAAAATAAAGATTAAAAAAATACCTTTAAGTTAGTGTCACAGTACCTTGTGTCACTTATCCTGTCTATTAATTAATACCATATAAGAATCAGCACCATCATAATAATTCACTGCCAGTTTTGCTGTAGTGATGTAAGAAAGTACCCCAAGGGTGTGGCAGTACATCCTGACATCACCGTGGATGGGTGTGGCCCATCATAGGTACTGACATGTGAGGAATATGAAAAATTTCAACCAGAAGGGACTGCAAGACTCTGCTTTTCAGCCTGGTGCTTGTATCCCTTATTTGATAGAACAGCTTTACAGAGACAGGAAATGTGGACCAGAGTGACAAGGACTATAACCTCTCCTGATGGGGTGCCTGCTCTACCAGCTGAGCTAAACCAGCACCCTGTGGAGGTGTTAAGTTTCATTTTTTAATTAACTTTGCCTTGTTAATAAAAAATCTATTTCTATTCTTATTCCAGGAGCACATGATCCAGAATGAAGTGGCAATCCTACGCAGAGTCAAACATCCTAACATCGTTCTGCTCATCGAGGAGGTGGATACTTACAATGAGCTCTATCTGGTCATGGAGCTAGTCAAGGTGCGTGACCATTTTAATCCATGATTCAGAGTTTGTTGTGTTTTTGTGGATTATGTACTCTGGTTATGACCAAGCTGGGATATTACACCAAACTAGTGTATTGCCTTGAAGATATCCCCCACAAACTTTGTTGGTGGTAATTATCTCTAACCTGAGAGGAGCAGGGAAGCAGAAACATTGACAGACACAGAGAAGCAACATTGAACCGGCGAAGCAAATGATGAATTCCAACTAGTCACTCAGAGTGGGACAGAGACAACCGGTCTGTGGCCGCGAGCGCTCGTGTGTTCACATTCTTTATTCTCTCTGGCTCTCTGAGTCAAGAAATGTTTGTGCATAATTCAGGAGCCAGGAATGTGATCCATCTGTTCGCGTTGCGGTGTGGAGTACTACAGAATATAGATGAGAGGCAATCTGTGGAAGAGATGTGCGAGTGTGTCCAAAGTAGGAGGATCGAGTGGAGGCTGGGGATGAATGAGGTGGAAAGAGCTGCTGTGAGAATGACAGGGACTAAGAGCTGCAGAGGAACAGATGGAGGCTTTAAAAGGGGAGGCGAAGGATAAGAGCAGCAAGGGCGGAAGAGCGATGAGGGGAAAATATGGTGGAGAGTATGGTACACAGGTTTTTGCCTGACTCTAAGTTCCCAAGTTTTAATGAAGGTAAATCTGTGAGGCATGTGACAATGGTCATTAAGACAGAGGTGCATGGAGCTGCTGAGAAGAGCTTGCAAAGCAGCTTCAACCAAATTCATTTGTACTCCTGTATTTACCATTTTCACACGGCAGCCATTTTCCTCTGACATCACATTCAAGGTGGGAAGCTCAAATATGATTCTTGTAGTTCAATATGTGTTTTTGGCTTTTAATGATTGATTAGGAACTAGAAGACAATGGATTGGGAAAAATTGGGACATTGCACCATCTATCATCTAAAAACAGCATCCAACTACTTCTTAGCTAACATTACAGCTTCATATTTAAATGACACAATAGGAAAGGGCTAAACTAGCTTAAGAAAACATCAGCTACTTAAACGTTGTAGTAACTAGCCAACTTTTATGCTAGCTCAAAAGTTTTTAATTCAAACATTAGCTGTTGTGAATAAGCGGTCATCAAATGTGTAGTTTCACCTTCAATATTGGTGCGTTCCATTTACCATGTTCCCGCTGTAAACACAAGTTGTTTAGTCATTGGCTCCTGTTGTTGTTAGCATTGTTGGCTTGTACCAAGTGATATGTTTGATTTAATTATAAAAAAAGGATTTCTGGTAATTTGCTTAAAATATTGATTTATATAGCCTTTAGCACAGAAAAAAAGCCCCAAAGTGCTTTACAAAGACACAAAATAATTACAAATAATAAAAAAACACCTGGAGCAGCCATCTTGGATTTTGAGCTCAGGGTTACTGAGGTTCCTTCTAGTTTCTGAGTCTGAATTTCGACATATTCAACTGGCATCTCTGACTTTCCAACTTCTAAGATCAAATTGAACGCACCATATGACCCAATGTCCCTCAAGTATCCATCGTCTTTTCGGTTTTTCTTTTTAACAGATTTCTAAGCAATAAGATTTTGAACTTGGATTTAATACATTGAACAGAATAAAGAGCTCCCAACCTTGAGTGCAATATCAGAAGAAAAAGGTTACTAAGTGAATACAGTGACTTTTTTTAAAACATCAGAAGCCATCCTCATTATTGCTTTAATGGGACAAATTCCCTGTGCCAGCTCCCAAAATCTAGTGGAAAGTACAAGAACAAAACACATTATCAGAGACATTTAGGTTCACGTTTTGGAAAAAGAAGTCCAACAACATAAAGCAATGTTTTGGGAAAAGTTTGTCCACAGAGAAACTATTCTTTATTCCACTGGATTACTATTGATACTTTAAAAATAGTTAAAACCACTACGTTTCAAAGGGATCAAACAGAGAATCTCCATGTGGTATCAAATTTAAAGCAAATAATGCAAATAATAATTTTTTTTTGGGAACCATAAGTTGCCACTCAGTTAAATTCATTGCTAAAAGTTAGACCCCATGACTCAGGGCAACTTTGGTTTTACATAAGTTGTCTGTTACTCATACACCTGCCTCCCTGCCTAAAACCATGGAGTCCAGACGGGGTTGTTACGCAAGCAGGAAACCTCAGTTTAGCAAAGTTACTTCTAAAATAGCATGCCATTCAACAACTTCTCTGAAAAAAGTGTTTATATGAGTCAATAATGAATACAGTGTGTGTAGTGTTGTAATATTTCTAGTAGTTAATTTCACAAAACTGGCAAAAAAAGAGAGAGCTAACAGAACACCTGATTGCTAAGCAGAGATGATTGTAGTCGATTAGTTTAATTAGATGTAGTCTGTAATTACACAACACTAGTTATAGGTGTGATGTCGGGGTGTCCACACACTTTTGGCTGCACACTGTAGTGGAGATGAGGAAGTGAAAACTTAACAGGTTAGGCATTGGGCAGCAGAATTTAACAACTCTCAAGTTTAAATACCTAACTGTTGCTTTGCAGGTCAGACTCTCACAGTTTGTGGAGGTAGAGCTAGAAAGATTCAGCCCTATTTTAAGCCTTGCTCTACTTAGTCCACTCAGGGAGAGAGGCACAGAGAGGATGTGAGAGAGAGAGAGAGAAAGAGAGAGAGGGAGAAACTCATGGAGCATAAAAAATGTGAGAAACTTAGACAAACAGAGAAAGAGAAGCCGGAGAGGAAAGAGAGATTTAAGGGGAACAGTTAAAATGAAAGGGAAATATTAAAGACATAGGGAGGAGATGTTTGAACCAAGGTGGAGAATGAGGACACAGTTTACCCCTCCAGCTGCTGAGCAATGGGAACTCATCATCGCTGCTAAAATCAACTTTGAACACGAAAAAACTCTTTTCAGCAGAAAAGAAGAACAACTTTTAAAACTTTGGATCTGTCAGGTTCTGTTTCACAATGTTCCTCGTGCTGAAAATACATTCATCTATTTTGACTTTTTTTTCCAACAGGGAGGAGATCTGTTCGACGCCATCACCTCTGCCAACAGATACACGGAGAGAGACGCCAGCGGCATGCTCTACAACTTAGCCAACGCCATCAAATACCTCCACAGCCTCAACATTGTGCACAGAGACATCAAACCAGAAAACCTGCTGGTGAGTTGCTACAGCGAGGGACTATACTGTAAACACAGTCATGTAACATGCCGCAGTATAGCCCCCCCCCTCCTCTTTCTCCCTCCTTTCTGAATGAACTGTGAAGTGATATCACTCACTCTGGACGCTCATAGAGGAGACGATGACTCATACCTGCTGCCCTCTCTCCACCCGCACACTCCTTCTCCGGCACCTCCCTTCTGCCAACCTCTAAGTTAACTTCTCCTCGTCTTCCTCAGTGATGGTCAGACTAGGCTCAGACTCATCAGAAATGTTCCAGTCCACAGCGAGCGGAGCAGCTTCAGTTGTCACATTCAAACTTAATGACCTGAGCAGGGTTCAGTGGTTCCTCTGCAGTGTCTCCCCTTTGCTCTCCTGCTGTTACAATTATATAAGAAGTGCTGATGAGAACAGAAAAAGTCAACCCACTGGATGCTGGCTCTGTACTTTTTCCTCTTCAGGGTGTCACTTCCCTTAAGTCTTGAAGGTCATGATTTTGAGTTTAATCATGTGTGTAGCAGGATAACAAAAAAAGAAAAGATAGGCTAACAATATCTGAAATGTTGGATAAAGCTCCTGTGGAATTTCTAGAGTTTACTTTAAATGTCAGGAAATGAATTATTACATTTCTAGGTCAATTTCAAACCTGCATTAAGGGATTTTTAGCCGCTCCTGGGCAGCATAATAAGCAGCAAAGACATGCTTCCGAAGTGTTTTATTCTCCCAGCAAAGTCCATTTACATATCCAGCAGACACAAAAACAACACTGACATTTATTTATAGGCGTCTTTATAGCCACCTGGTGATCGTAAGGGCAAATATCACTCTACTTTTATCTCTGTTTTTGGTCACTACCAACTCCTGATTGAAATATCTGCCTCTTTATATGCTAATTGCTTCAATGTTAGAAAACCGTTACCCCTTTCTTGTTGTTTGGTGATGGGTTTTTAGCTTTTAGCCTGTGAATAGACACTGTGAGGATGCTGAAGTACTGTAAAGTTTGGTGCAACTGCCATTCAACCAAAACATGAGCCGAAAGAACCTAAAATGCTCCATAAATCAGAGGTGATCCACAGATTTCCCTTAGGGTTATTCTACAACATGCAAGTTTGTCCATTTAAGTACAATCTGCAACCTCCAAACTAGTGCTGTTGCTGAAGTCTGAAGTGGTAATTGTTTCAACCCAACATGTGCAGCAATGGGGTATTTCCAGGCTGTGGCGCCCCCAGGTGGTAGTATTAAAAAAGACAGTGTAGCAGACAGCATTGTATAACTACTTCCCAAATTGGCACAAAGATTTGACTCAGGGACACTGTGAATGAAGGTTTGAGACTCCATCAAGGCTAACAAAATCAGAATAATTCAACAGATGCTTAGATGTCTCTAAAACTCCTGCTACAGATTCAGATAATACACATCTCCTCTGTAGAAGGGATAGAATTCAAAATTTGTATGCCAACAAAAAAAGCAGAGTTTGTGCTTCACAATCATGATCACAGTGGTAGCATTAAAGTCACTCCAGGACCTGCTTTAAGAGCCTCTGTTGTTTTCTTTGTGTTTAGGTCTATGAGCATGCAGACGGCAGCAAAAGCCTGAAACTAGGGGACTTTGGCTTGGCGACTGTGGTAGACGGACCCCTCTACACTGTCTGTGGAACCCCGACATATGTAGCACCTGAAATCATCGCAGAAACAGGGTAAGAGAAACAGTAGTTGACATATTATCAACAGACTTCAGTTTGGCTGAAGGTTACAGAAAGAAAATATTTTCTTCTCGCAGAGAAATCTAGTTCTAAAAGGCTCAATGCTACCTTGCATGGTCACTTTTACCCTATCTTTTGATCTAGCCATGCCTTGAAGTTATAAAACTTCTTCGTCTTTGTGCAGGTATGGCCTTAAGGTTGACATCTGGGCAGCTGGAGTCATCACCTACATCCTGCTGTGTGGTTTCCCACCTTTCAGAGGGTACGTTCGCTGCTTTTTACACACTGATCTTTTCAGAGCCAAGCAATGTGTTAATCATTGCAGCATTTTCTTTGTGCAACAACAACACCTTCATGTGGAAATGTTTCTTTTTACAGGAGCAATGACGATCAAGAAGTGCTCTTCGACCAGATCCTAATGGGACAGCTTGAATTTCCTCTACCTTACTGGGACAATGTGTCAGAAACAGCAATGGTAAACATCCATAACTGTGAGAACATCCTCTGTTTGTGTTAGATTCACACGTCTAAAGGAGGTCTCTTAACATAAATCTTATTCTTTGCTGCTGCAGGAGCTGATCAGATCCATGTTGGAAGTGGAGGTGGACCAGAGATACTCTGCTCTCCAGGTGTTAGAGCACCCTTGGGTCACTGTAAGTAGAGTTTTATTGAGCTGATTGGATCTCTCACATGTCTTCTCTGGGACGCATAGACTCATGTTTTATCTCTTCTCTAACAGGATGAGGGTCTATGTGAGAATGATCATCAGTTGTCAGTAGCAGGGAAGATAAAGAAGCACTTCAATACCAGCCCAAAAGTCAACGACACCACTGCAGGAGTGTCAGTCATCTCTGTAAGTCACTATACTGCTGTAAACTACAATACCCATAATTCTGATCTGACAGTTATGTACAGACTGTTAATGGTTTTATTCAACTTTATTCAAGTTGATTGTTCTCTTGTTCTACTTTTTAGTCAGATACAGCTTTCTAAGTGAAGTTTGTGTCTTGTGGTATTTCTGTTTAATACGCCGGTGCTTAGATTGATTGTACTGGTTTCTCTTTGTGTTCAGCTGGATGACAGCTTTTCTATGCAGAGATCTGGGTCGTTGGATTTCTACCAGCACCCGGGCATGTACTGGATAAGGTACGCCAGGTTTCCATAGAGACACGGCCAGTTAGTTGGTCAAAAATCAGCAAAGTAGTGTCTCTCTCCCGCCCTGTGTGCAGCCCTGCTCAATGGCTGCTGCTGTGCTGCTGCTTTCACGGCCTCATGTCGTCTCTGCTCTGTGGTCTTTGTGCTTGGCTTTTTTGATTTGTATCCCCGTCACTTGAAATGCATATTCCACGCATTGTTGTCGTCTGTATTTTGTTAAGCCTTGTCCTCTTTGTTGTATCGCCACGTATCACTGTCGTCTGGATTTCTCTGGATATGAATGAGGAAGCCAAGTTGCCCTCAAACATATTCCTTTGACTGTTCATTTCCCCCCAAATGCTTCTGTTTAATATTTAAACAGAAAAACATTTTGATACATGGTAAACAAACCCATGTTGCTGAGATTTCCAGTGAGTTACAGTCGTTGTTTGTTTACACTATTTCACCATGAAACCTGCCTTCAGGAATAACCCTGTTCCCCAGCTTGTTTCAGTGTTTTTGATTGATGTCATGCACCCTGCCTTGCTGCCTCTACTAATAGCATGGCTGCTTTTCACCTGCAACTGCCAAACTGCTGTTATGTGATGTAATCCAGTACTGATTTATGGAGGACCAAGAGAATCATGATCTCTTATCTAGGAATTCACTGGATGATTTTTAAAGCAAGTGGACAATGACAAGAGAGGTTAATAACAGACTATAATTTATTCGTAACACATGATTATATTAATAAAGTCAAAAATGTAATGTTATCTAGTACTAAAGATGGATTTCAATTAACAAAAAGGCAAAATATAATACACTGAAACTTACTATTTCTGTCTAAAGATGGCTAACAGGATTAAGATTACCTTAAATGAGCTAAAGATATTAAATATTTCAAATGAAAACAACATACATTAGTTAACGGTGTCAGACAACAGCTAATATCAGCATCCAGCCAACGACTAGCTAATGTTAATTTTAGCAGGGAAGTGGCTGAAAATATTACTTTAGGAGTTATACACACTAAGAAAGGTGTATATTTCATGCCAACTTCATGTTAGCTCCAAAGTGGGTGGTTGAATGCTAACCAAGATTTGCTTAAAGCTCCTGTGAGGAGTTTCTAACTGGTTATGATACCATCCAAAACTTACACTAATGCCTCATCATGACATATGGAAGCAAACAAGACCACCAGGAAAGAGACTGGCTAACTATGTGTAGTTATTTTGAATGTCAGAAAAGGCTTCAGGGGGGTAGGTGTCAACTTGTTATGACATTTCCCACTGCAAATACTCACAATGAGTGAGGTCTTGACTGTTAAAAGACAACAGAGAGTGATCTGTTGCTAAAACAAACCTTACTTCACATGTAAAGGACAAAATCACGTACTTATTTTGGCCACTAGGGGCACCAAAATTCACATGGACCAGTGTTCCTCCCAGGAGCTTTAAGATAGGTTGTTAAAAACAACATTACTGGTAGGCTTCTAGATGTGCAAAACAACTAACTAACATTAGTATCCAGTCACAGCTTATGGAACTGTTAGCTAGGAAGGGGCTGAATGCTAAAGTTACTTTGGTAGTGTTACATGATACATTAGGAAAAATATAACTTTCTTGTAATGTTAGCTAAGAGGTGGCTGAATGCTGACATTAGCTGTTACAGCTAAGGTAGCCAGTGAGGTACTACAACTACTGTTTTAGTATTGAAATATGACTCAACTGCACCTCCAGGTGTAGGTTTATGATCAATTATTAAAAAATAATGACTCAAATATTTCACATTAGGATGACTGAAAAACTTAAACACAGCAATTCAACATTACGGCAGCATTTGAGCCTTTCCATCCTGAAGAAGAAGAAGATGGCTTCTGTGTAAATTATTAATTGGAACAGAAATGTCAAAGTAAAACAATGAACAGTGAATACCAATGTGCAGAATTATTATTATAAAAATGCAAATTCTGCTGTAAAGCCTTCCTCTCAATGTCCAATAAAGAAGTTTTAATAACTTGCTGATCATATAAGAGAGTCTCTTGGTCCTCCACGCTGAATGAAATCTGATCTCTACATCAGAGGATTTGACCATAATGTTCTTCTTCCTTCAGGCCACCCCTTTTGATAAGGAGGGGCAGATTCTCAGACGAGGACGCTACCCGGATGTGAAGCCACTGCCTCTGCAGATGATGCCAACAGTGACAACAGTCACAACAACATCAACAACAATCACACTCCGGGCGGAGCATCCTACTTGTCTCCCCAACCTGCCCCCTCTGACCCCTGACACTATCTCTGACCTTTCCCCAAACCCCAGCCTCCCATCTGACTCTGATGACATCTCCATCAGCTCTGCCAGTAACGCCTACTCCCCCACCTCGCCCTTCTAGAGAGGAGGTGGAAGGGAGGAAGAGGGGGAGGAGAAGGTGAGAGAAGGAGGGAAAGTCCTTATCCAGCTCCTCCCTCCATGTGAAGGAGGAGGAGGAAGAGGAGATATCAGATCACCCTACAGTCTCTAAAAAAAAATATCTGGATGGAAGGGGGAAAACTAAAAAAAAAAAAATACTTGAACTTAAAGCTCCCCTGAATCTGTCTTTCCAAGTCTGGTGGAGAGATCGACCAAAGGATGGGTGGAGGACAAAAAGGGGGTAGAGATTACGGGAGGAAGACTAAAGAGGCAGCAGAACCAAGAGGAAGATGGAGAAAGAAGAAATGATGTGAAAAACTTTTTATTTCTTTTAAACGTTCTCTCATCTGAGCACATGTTGCAGAGCTCAAGGAGCCAGAAAGGGGGGCATTATTGTTCCCCCCTTTCAGTAATGATCCGAGCTCAACATGGGAACTTCCTTAAGGTGGAGCAGCTCCACGAGGCAATATGAGAATATGGACCAATGTTCATGTTTTATTGAACCTTATTTACTCATTCTTTATTCACTACATTTTTTGATATGTATATCCCTTTTTCAAGAAGGACTTTTTTGTTGACTTGTCCTTACAGCTTGGGGGAAAAGAAAGAAAGGGAACATGTGTAGAAGTAGAGCTCATGTTTTGTAGTAGGTCGCAGTAGATTTGAGGAGAAATCTGTTTTTCTTACAAATATGTTTTAAAAAAATAGTGTTCATTGAAAAAAAAAGATAAATGTGAGATCAAAGTCAGCACTTGTGCTATAATTCTGTGCTCCACACAGTATTGGCGTTGCCTTCCTGTAATGTTGGATTGCAGTATTACAGTTTACATTTTACACAGACTGCTATTAAGATAATAATGGTGCATTCAATTCCTCCGTATTATTTTGTCAACTGCTTATTCATTCACATCTTCATAGAAAAAAAATACAGCAGCATCTCGGTGCATGTGTAGCAAACTCAACAATTGAATCATTCTCTCCTCATGGCACACATTTCAACATTCTCTCATTCAGTACTGATTTCATATTAATCTTGACATTTTTTGATACTCATTCCCACATTTTAAGCCTTGTTTACATTTTTCCAACACTAAAAGCATATTTCATGCATATATTCCAGCAGTGGAGAAAGGCATACATGTCACCATGTTTTTTTTGGTGGTAAACGTACACAATGAACAGATTATGAGGGCTGCCTTTTTGCACAAAGTACTGCAGTTGCAGTCAAACAGGTCTAAGACAAAGACGTCAGAGAACCAGCAGCACTCTTGGAAAGCAGTAAAGATTAAAAAGGGTGGAAGAATATTTATTTCAGCTCTGTACAACCTCATTCATGGCTTCATTTACTCAGATGAAAGCATGACAGACTTACAGTAGCCTATTCTTATTAAAAAAAAAAAACGTTTCGTGATGAAGTGTTGTTTATATGTTATGTAAATAACATAACTTTATTTATTTTGATAGTTCACAATACAGTATATTTCTTTACTAGTAAGTCTTTGAGAACAGTAGAAAAAAAAAACAACAGTCACATGTGAGTGAGTCAGGCGGCAAGGAAAATACAGTGAAGAAGAGATCATCAGGTTGAAATGAAATGACTCGGTTGCGTTGAAGTGGACGACTCTGACCTGAACTGGATGACTCTATAAAGACTGCAATCTTTGCTTCTTATTGGACACTGGGAATGATGTCACTTCTTTTGCAAAAGCAACCAGTAAAAGGATTTCCAGTAACTGATGTGAGACAAAGACCAGAAGTGACGCTCCAGGAGTGATTGCTATTTGTTTTTTTACAGATGATTTCCCTGCAGTCGTCTCAAGTGTCTGTATCTTTCTGTATCTATTCTCATCATCACAGACATTCAGTGATGTGCCGCCATGTTGACCTGATCAGTATGAATTTGTTGTGCTGTTGACATCCACTCTCGCTCCAGCACACGGGCACATGGGTTTTACCAAAGTGCTTTCACAGCTGCACCACAGTATTTCAATTTGTTGCAATATCAATACCTGTACCTCTGTTCTACAATGGTCTATCAATACTAATAGTAATAATTAAAATATGTTTCAAAAATACATTGTCATTTTGTGTGTTTTAAAGCACTTTTTGTGAAGTTAAGGCTCTCATGAGGAAGGCTTCTACAGGCTGACATTAATACTGATGCCTCTTTATGACCTCTTAAAGCAAATTGAGCAGGCGGTGACTAGATTTAATATTTATATTTTGGTATTATGAATGCCTGAAACCTCTGGTGCTGATGTGGACAAGGAAATTACCAGCATGCTGCAAAAACAGCCTGTTTGTTAACAGATTCCATGCAAGAGTTCCTAAACATGTGACACATCTTCTCACTAAAATGAAGCAGAATGATATGATTTGGGGCTGCACAGTGGTGCAGTGGGTAGCACCCTCCTGTGTGGAGTTTGCATGTTCTCCCCGTGCATGTGTGGGTTCTCTCTGTGTACTCCGGCTTCCTCCCACAGTCCAAAAACATGCTCACCACGTTAATTGGTCACTCTAAATTGCACGTAGGTGTGAGTGTGTGTGTGAATGGTTGTCTGTCTCTCCATGTTCGCCCTGTGATGGGTTGGCGACCTGTCCAGGGTGTACTCTGCCTTCCGCCTGAAGTCAGCTGGGATTGGCTCCAGCCCCCCGTGACCCCAAACGGGATAAGTGGTCAAGATAATCGATGGATGGATAATATGATTTGTTAAAAATGGCACTACTTACACGTATACAAGGGGCACCTAATCAACCCACACTAATAGTTCCACACCAGAGCTTTAAATCAGCATTATATTAAAATCTTCACTCCATAAAATCAACAGTTTTATACTGAGATGGAAAATTGCATTGGCTTTACCTCAGTTGCAACAAAGTCTTACAAGTATTGTCAGGTTATTGCAAGGAGGCGTTATAAATAGCCAAGAACAAACGCTAATGAATCCCCCCTATGTCCCATATTTCTTCCAGAGGACAGCTTCTAAGTTTAAAAAAAAAGGACACAAAGAACTCTTTTTCTCTATTATACAGTTTCCCTTTTATTCAGGGCAAGCACTGACTCTCAGAAGGATGTCTGTGCTTTCACTTTGATCACAGAAATATCCTAAGACCTGGACCAATTTTTTGTTGTTGCTATTCTAACCTGCAGGAACATCAGTTTTTAGGTCTGGCCAAGGTGATGTCTTCAGATTGTTTTCATTGTTCAACCAGTGGTCAAAAATCAGAGGAGCATGCATGTGTTATTCTTACCACTAGGGGGCCTTCTAACACAAGATGCTGTTGCATATGAGGAGGATGAAACTCATGCTGGCATACTAGGGAAACCTGCAGGGACAAAGTGGTTCACACCTGACCATGGCAGTCCTACATGTTGGAAGCGCAGTGATAGTTAAAAGCTTTGGTTGGTCTCTGTAGTTTACATCTCTGTCCAACAGTTCCAGCTTCAGTTATCCCACCCTGGTTATTTGTGAGGCCATCATTACATTTAAATACAACTGAAAAAAAGCCAAACAGACAACTAATGGGAAGATTGCACTAAGAATTACAGTGATAAACTTATTGTATTTACAGATGACTCAAAAAACCTTTAGACTGGTAGAACAGGAGCTGCAGTATTCATCCCAGAGCTACAGTTTGCAATAAAGAAGAGAACATCAGACCACCAGCTATTTTAATAGTCTTACAATGGGCTGATGAATAAAATCCAAGTAATATAGTTCAAGCATGTAGAAAAGATCTGCTTTTTGAAAGTTGCCATCTTATATACTCATTTTATAGTAGTGGGTCTGAGGGTTTGGCTTTTTTGGGTTCTTGCCCACGTTGGAGTTGAAAAGAATGAGGTTGTGGATCACAAACAGTAAGTATGGTGATTCCACTGAGTAAATGTGACAGAAAACCAATCATTAAAAGACAAATGGGGAAACTATGGTGAGAATATTTGGATACATAATACAGGCAGACATTTATATAACATAGAGAAACATGTGGGTGTACGGGGGAAGCTGGGCAGAAATCGAAAAGAAGATCCTTGCCAGACTGAGGATAGGACACAAAGGGTTAAATCAGTCTCTCAACAGAATTTGAATACATCTAAGTGGAAGATTCTGAGTCTCTTCATCATGTGCTGTTTGAATGTAGGGATAAAGAGGGAGCTCAAATCGATGCTACATAGAGCTAAGCTTCAATATTGTTAATCTACTCGGGGAGAGGTATCAGGGATTTCATAAGCATCTGACATAGTTCTTAAAGGATGCAGGGTTATTAATTTATTTACATCAGGGGTCAAACCCGGCCCGCCAGAGGTTCCAATCCGGCCCACGGGATGACTCTGCAAAGTGAAAAAAATACAGAGAAGACATTACCTGCAATTTTTTAATAAATATACCTGCTGTTTCAAATTTGTCCTACAATCAAACAGCTGACAGGGGGCACCTGAATAGCGCTCCTGGACTTTTTTTCTCAAAGTGAGGAAAAAGAATATTTGCAGTTTGCATAATCTGGTGGAAATTTGTGACTTTTTGGACCCCTGCATAGAACAGCATGTCCAGCAAGCAAACTGTTCATGCTGGAGCTGAGGAGTCCATAATAGTCAAGTTTACCTTCTTCGTTATTATAATCTATCTGTTCTTAACATAACTCTCTGTGTGTGACGTGACTGGGAACCCTGTGTGCTCGGTGTGTTCGCAGCAGTTTTCAGGGCTTAAAGAATATCATACCTAGCCACACTTTGAGACTCATTATGGCGAAAAATACAACAGCTGTTTCTCTAAAAAGATAGTTCATGTAATGTGAACATTTTCAGAATGTACTTTTTTTAACCCTAATTCCAACCCTAACCCTAACCCTAATTCCAGCCCTAACCCTAATTCCAATCATAACCCCAACCCTAACCCTAACCCTAACCCTATTTCCAACCCTAAACCTAACCCTAATTCCAACCCTAACCCTAACCCCAACCCTAACCCTAACCCTATCCCCAACCCTTACCCTAATCCTAACCCTAACCCTGACCCTAACCCTATTTCCAACCCTAACCCCAACCCTAACCCTAACCCTATCCCCAACCCTTACCCTAATCCTAACCCTAACTCTGACCCTAACCCTAATTCCAACCTTAACCCTAATCCTAACCCTAATTCCAACCCAAACCCTAAACCCTAAACCCAACACTAACCCTAATTAGGGTATTGGAATTTTTTGCATTAAAACAAAGGGAACAATTTGGAGTTTTTGTCATTTATAGATTATGTTATGATTTTACTGGTCTGGCACACTTCAGATCAAATTGGACTGTATGTGGCCCCTGAACTGAAATGAGTTTGACACCCCTGATTTACATATTTATTGTGATGTAGTTATAATTTTTACTTTTAACTTCTGTTTAAGTTTTAGTTCTCTGCCAATCTATGGCTCCATCCTCCAGGCCGATAGGTGGCGGTAATGCTCTTTCCAAACTGCCAATCAACTCAAGAAGAAGGATGCAACGAAGAAGAACCCTTGTTATCGATATGCCACAGGATCAGGGAGTCTAAACCCTTCAGTGTAACCTCAGTCTATTTTAAAACATAAATATATTTACACAGTATGTTCTGTTGATTATAAACCTCCCTTTTCATGAGGAACGCGGCGTGCACATGTCGAGGAATATCTGTTTTAGCTAGCCACGCCGGCTGACGTGAGCTGCCTGTAAAGGGATGTTTGTTAGCTAAGCAGCTAACCAGCTTGTTGTTGTTTTACTACATTTGTTTACTTTAATTAATCATGAGTGAAGATGACAATTCAGCATCAGCAAGTAAAGACAAAGACGCCACTCTCCTGCTCACTAAAGACGGGCAGAGGTACTACGTGAACAAGAGTGGGGTCGTGGACAGCAGAAATGTGACCACACCACACGAGCCGGACAACAACGCCTCCTCCTACGACCTGGATGATCCGGACGAGGAGAGCGACGTCCTGGACACCTCGGACCCCAGAGACAGCGCTGCGAGCCCGGAGGAGCTGAACGACGAGGACGCCTCAGAGGGAGACAACGCCCCCAAACAGTGCACCTATGAAGGATGCACGGAGACCACGACTCAGGTGGCGAAGCAGAGGAAACCGTGGATGTGCAAGAAACACCGCAATAAGATGTACAAAGACAAGTACAAGAAGAAGAAGAGCGATCAGGCTATGTCCAGTGGGAAACTTGATGTAAGACTAAGTGTCATTTCTACTTTCAAATCAGGAGACAGTAATGTAAGCCATTTAACTCCTCACACTACTTTCTATAGATAGATGAAATTCAGACATAAATGAACACTGAAACAAATAAATTCCACTGTTCATTTGTTGTATGTGGATTTTTTTCTTCAGGAGAACTCAGAGGAGCGTCCTGTGTCAGTGAACAAACAGCGTCTGGGTGCCATGGGGGACCGGCCAGCCAGACCATCTCTGATAGAGCAGGTCCTTAATCAGAAAAGACTGGTGAGTGACAAACAGGAAGATGACATACATATTCATCTGCACTTATGTGGAGTAATCATACAGATAACTCTAACCATAATTCTAACCCTAACTTCAACCCTAACCCTAACCCTAACCCCAACCCTAACCCTAATTCCAAACCTAACCCTAATTCCAGCCCTAACCCTAATTCCAACCTTAACCCTAATTCCAACCCTAACCCCAACCCTAACCCTAATTCCAACCCTAACCATAACCCTAATTCCAAACCTAACCCTAATTTCAACACTAACCCTAATTCCAACCCCATCCCTAATTTCCACCCTAACCTTAATTCCAATCCTAACCCTAATTCCAACCCTAACCCCTACCCTAACCCCAACCCTAACCCTAATTCCAACCCCAACCCTAACCCTAATTCCAACCCTAACCCTAACCCTAATTCCAAACCTAACCCCAACCCTAACCTTAATTCCAACCCTAACCCAAATTCCAAACCTAACCCTATCCCTAATTCCAACCCTAACCCTAATTCCAACCCTAACCCTAATTCCAACCCTGACCCTAACCCTAATTCCAACCCTAACCCTAATTCCAACCCTACCCCAAACCCTAATTCCAACCCTTACCCTAACCCTAATTCCAACCCTAAGCCTGATTCCAACCCTAACCCTAGCCCTAATTTCAACCCTAACCCTAATTCCAACCCTAACCCTAACCCTAATTCCAACCCTAACCCTAATTCCAACCCTAACCCTAATTCCAGCCCTAACCCTAATTCCACTCTTAATCCTAATTCAAACCCTAACCCTAATTCCCACCCTAACCCTAATTCCAACCCTAATTTCAACCCTAACCCTAATTCCAACCCTAATTCCAAGCCTACCCCAAACCCTAATTCCAATCCTAACCCTAACCCTAATTCCAACCCTAACCCTAATTCCAACCCTAACCCTAACCCTAATTCCAACCCTAACCCTAATTTCAACCCTAACACTAATTCCAACCCTAACCCTAACACTAATTCCAGCCCTAACCCTAATTCCACTCTTAATCCTAATTCAAACCCTAACCCTAATTCCCACCCAAACCCTAATTCCAACCCTAATTTCAACCCTAACCCTAATTCAAACCCTAACCCTAACCCTAATTCCTACCCTAACCCTAATTCCAACCCTAACCCTAATTCCAACCCTTACCCTAATTCCAACCCTAACCCTAACCCTAATTTCAACCCTAACCCTAATTCCAACCCTAACCCTAACCCTAATTCCAACCCTAACCCTAACCCTAATTTCAACCCTAACCCTAATTCTAACCCTAACCCTAATTCAAACCCTAACCCTAACCCTAATTCAAACCCTAACCCTAACCCTAACCCTAATTCCAACCCTAACCCTAATTCCAACCCTAACCCTAATTTCAACCCTAACCCTAATTCCAACCCTAACCCTAATTTCAACCCTAACCCTAATTCAAACCCTAACCCTAACCCTAATTCAAACCCTAACCCTAACCCTAATTCCAACCCTAACCCTAATTCCAACCCTAACCCTAACCCTAATTCCAACCCTGACCCTAACCCCAATTCCAACCCTAACCCTAATTCCAACCCTAACCCTAATTCCAACCCTAACCCTAATTCCAACCCTAATTCCAACCCTAATTCCAACCCTACCCCAAACCCTAACCCTAATTCAAACCCTAACCCTAATTCCAACCCTAACCCTAAATCCAACCCTAATCCTAATTCCAACCCTAACCCTAATTTCAACCCTAACCCTAATTTCAACCCTAACCCTAATTCCAACCCTACCCCTAATTCCAACCATAACCCTAACCCCAACCCTAATTCCAACCCTAACCCTAATTCCAACCCTAACCCTAACCCTAATTCCAACCCTAACCTTAATTCCAACCTTAACCCTAATTCCAACCCTAACCCTAATTTCAACCCTAACCCTAATTTCAACCCTAACCCTAATTCCAACCATAACCCTAACCTTAACCCTAAATCCAACCCAAACCCTAACCCTAACCCTAATTCCAACCCTAACCCTAACCCTAATTCCAACCCTAACCCTAATTCCAAACCTAACCCTAACCCTAATTCCAACCCTAACCCTAATTCCAAACCTAACCCTAACCCTAATTCCAACCCTAACCCTAATTCCAACCCTACCCCTAATTCCAACCCTAACCCTAATTCCAACCCTACCCCTAATTCCAACCCTAACCCTAACCCTAATTCCAACCCTACCCCTAATTTCAACCCTAACCCTAACCCTAATTCCAAACCTAACCCTAACCCTAATTCCAACCCTAACCCTAACCCTAACCCTACTTCCAACCCTAACCCTAACCCTTATTCCAACCCTAACCCTAATTTCAACCCTAACCCTAATTCCAACCCTACCCTTAATTCCAACCCTACCCCTAATTCCAACCCTAACCCTAATTCCAACCCTAACCCTAATTCCAACCTTAACCCTAATTCCAACCCTACCCTTAATTCCAACCCTACCCCTAATTCCAACCCTAACCCTAATTCCAACCCTACCCCAAATTCCAACCCTAACCCTAATTCCAACCCTACCCCTAATTCCAACCCTAACCCTAATTCCAACCCTAACCCTAATTCCAACCCTACCCCTAATTCCAACCCTAACCCTAACCCTAATTCCAAACCTAACCCTAACCCTAATTCCAACCCTAACCCTAACCCTACTTCCAACCCTAACCCTAACCCTAATTCCAACCCTAACCCTAATTTCAACCCTAACCCCAACCCTAATTCCAAACCTAACCCTAACCCTAATTCCAACCCTAACCCTAACCCTACTTCCAACCCTAACCCTAACCCTTATTCCAACCCTAACCCTAATTTCAACCCTAACCCTAACCCTAATTCCAACCCTAACCCTACTTCCAACCCTAACCCTAACCCTTAATTCCAACCCTACCCCTAATTCCAACCCTAACCCTAACCCTAATTCCAACCCTAACCCTAATTCCAACCCTAACCCTAATTACAACCCTAACCCTAATTACAAGCCTTACCCTAACAATGTTCATGTTATTTTCTCCAAGGCAGAGATTAAGTAGCTTTAATCAACTTTGGCAGAGGGTGTCACACTCTTATTAAGGCTAAAAATGCATAAGTATGAATTCATTTTGACTTTGAATTAACAAAATGTAAATGTGTGTGTCTTTCAGTCTCTGCTCAGGAGTCCTGAGGTGATCAGCTTCCTGCAGCAGCAGCAGCAGCTCCTAGCCGCACAGAGCCGCAACCAATCACAGCAGCAGTTTCCGGGCTGCTGACGCCGGCCAGTCAGTGTTACTTACACTGAAGAAGCATGAAACACTTTGTATACATAGATAACAATGTTACCAAGAAGAACTTCATAGTTGACATCTTAAAGGTGTGGTGAGTCTAGTGGACTGAAGTGAAGTGGAGTGAACCAAATCCCTCAACAGATGGGGAATTCTGAAGTAGAAGACTGACCATGATATCAAACTATGGCTAGTGCTGTTTTTTAAAAACATTTTTCATACAAGCCAACCTTTCTTTTACTATCATGAATTTACTGTAGTTGCTCATCTGAACCCTTTCTCTCTGTTGTTGTTTGTGTAAGCACTGCTTAGATCATACTTTCAAGCTTGTTCTCTCTGAACAAATCATTTCCCCTCTGTGCGCTCTGTTATGTTTTCTCTTTGAGTGTCTTATGTATGACAATCGTGCTGTGCATGGCTGTAGCCTCTCTTCAGTAGAGTGGGGTTTTTGGAGTTGAAACTGTTGCACAAACAGAAGATGTGACTAAAAAAGTAACAAATCAAGTTTGTTGAGATGGATTAAGATCATGTTTTTGTGTAGTGAAGTGGCAGGGAAAAGTAGTGTACTGTGTGTTGTGTGTTTATGAGTTGAAGTGTATATTCCCCCACTGTGAATGTGAGTAAAATCATGATGCTAACACTGACAATGTCTGATTGTTGTATATTTCAGCTTGATGCTTTGTTCTTTAATGTAAGGGGAAGAAAGAGTCGTTACGTAAAAACAACTTTAATCAAACAAATAAAAGCAACCAGTACAACAAGTCAGCACATGTAAATACAGTACATCTTATTAACATTTACAACACAGTAAAACAACCTTTGGGTACCTATGAAAATATCCCAGTACAACAAGTCAACACATGTAAATACAGTACATTCCATTGTGTTAACATTTACAGCACATAGTGAAACATTTTTTGGGTACCGCCGAAAATATCCCAATTTTTGACATTCTGGAGTGCAGATAACGTCCCAATTACAAGAACAGAGAGATGCTTTATCATCGCCTTACTGGACTAAGTAACGCCTGATCATTTCACTTATATGAGCTGAATAAAATTCAGTCTATCATGTTTTGAGTACATGACAAAGGGGATGGTACGTGATTTTCTTAATTTAGCTGAAGGGACCAAAAAAGGGACCATAGGACAGAAAACCTGGACGTAGCAGAACCTAAAATACACACTCAAATATTCAGTTCATGTTACGACACGGAAGAAATCGGGTTGTGTGGGGAGCCCATCTGTGTTAGCACCTTGTCTAGCCACTGCAGGGGCCCGTGCAGGTGCACTTCAATCCAGCAGGGGGTGCTAGTGACATCTTGACGGTGGTATTCAGCACCCCAGCCCTGAGGAGAAGACACAATGTAAGCATCAAAAATAACAAGTGGACATTTACCTTGGAAGATAACAAAGCGTGAGAAGCTCCACAATATTTTATTACTGTGTTACAGGTTCTACTTTACATGCCACTTCTTAACCTCTATCATTTGATACAACAGTAAATACCTTAAGATGCATGCTGACAGTAGTTGTAGTAGTGAAGTATGTTTTTCTAAGCATGAAATATGACTGAATTCATACACAGTCATAAAAAAATGGCAGGCATGACAGCCTCCAAAAAGTGAAGCAAAAGTAAAATGCACCCTCTCACCGACTGGCTGTAGTGTACTTAATTGGCAACTTCATGCTAACAGATGGGACATGGGTCCAACTTTGAATGTAGAATAAACCCCAATAAATCATTATACAAACATGGTTTCTGTTGTTACAGTCTGTTCTTATTGTAAGGATTTATTCCCCCATATTTATTTTTCAGGCGAGTCTTGTTTTTAGTTATTTGATGCAATAAAATGAATCTAACGCTATAATTGACAGCTCTGTTGACAAATGGTCTCCTGCAGTGCTCTGTGCTACAGAAAAGAGGAAGAACAAAAAGAGGAAATGTAATCAACACTGATAGCAGAGTCATACCACTTTCTAATGTGTGCTTCAAATCAAAACAAAAATCTGTTCTGCTGTAGACTTCACTGACCTGAGGGCTTTGTCGTTTTATCCACTAGTCTGTTTTGGTTTCTGAAGGAGGCATGACATCAGTACTGCAGCTCCACCAGCCAGATCCCTACTGTTCAGCCTCTGGTAGGGTTGCTAAATGTCCCTTATTAGCAGGGACATCCTATTTTTAGAGATCATCGATTTGAGGAGGACAACCCTTGTCCTATATATTGACGTTACTTCTCTGCAATCACTCAATGACGCTTCACTGATCCATCAAGGGACACCTGCCATCCAATCAGCCATACTTCATCAAGTTTAGAATACTTTGATGGTATTTTTGTAGCTTTGGCTATCGTTTCCATCAGCTGTGATAAAACTATACCTCAAGTTTATCTAGATCAACACCATAGACTGTATAAATGATGGACATAGTATCCGTGACGTCACCCATCTGTTCCTGAGAGCTGTTTTGAAGCCAATCGGCGGCAGCCATATTGGAAATGCAGAACTCAACAAGGCATAGTGTGACTTAAAGAGGCGGGGTTTGAGCCTCCTAGCCAACAGCTGTGTGTTCCCGTCCGGTAGTCAAGTAAGTCATGTCCTAATTTGGGCGAAAACTTGTAATCTTAATATCTTCTGTACCGTCGCCTTAGAAAAAAATTCACCCCCTGTACAGTGTGTGCTGATAGAGAGATTAGCTATGTAGAGCCAAGCCGTTTTTTGAACCAGGCTGTAAACATGTTAAATAATGCTGCAAAGATCGTCTTTTTTGAATTGTTGTCGATGTGGTTTCCGGTGTTTCTGCAGCCGGCTTCAAGTGGATTCTCGATGAATTGCAGTTTATAACTCTTCTGCATGGGCTTCATATTTTGAGACCGGAGGTTGCTGGCTTGATCAACACCTATGATAAATAGATCAATAAAGAGTTCTCCCTCACTCAAAAGTTTTGTTTAGCATCTTAAGGCTGATCTATCCTGTTCCTGATGTTTTTTGTTTCCATGTGCATCAGATATACCTACAGATACATCCAGCAATTGGAAGCAATGAAGATGCTGAACTAAGAGCATCTCAACAAAAACCTCCTGCACTTCATGCCTACAGAGGAGTGTACTACTAAAGAGAAGCACAAGATAGCCACAGTAGAAAAAGTCGCGAGCAAAAATGGTGCATTTTCTTTTTCTACAAAGGCTGCTTGAAGCTGTCAAGAGCAGGTAGAAACATCCATGGAAGAGTGAACTTGCTTAGGGTTCATTAGGGTGTTCATCAAAGTGGGGTCCAGAGACTGCTGGAGGTCGATAAGGAGGTTAGAAAGGTCTCAAGTTAAAGGTTGAATACTTTATTTCCACTATAATATTTTTATCTTTAAGTGACAGAATGACAGAATATGATACTTTTGGTCATTGTTTCATTCATTTTCTGTTATTAGAATATCTAGAATTATTCTGAGATGAAGGTCTGTGGTATGATTTGACAGTTAAGGGGTCCCTTTGGACAAAAAACCCAGAAGATTATTTTAAAGTATACTTTTTTGGCCTTTTTGCCTTAATTTTACAGGACAGCTGAAGAGAGACAGGAAACGTGGGGAGCAGAGAGTGGGGGGAAGACATGCAGGAAATGGTCGACCAGCCAGGAATCGAGCCGGCGACCCCTGCGTCGAGGATTGTGGTCTCTATACATGGGGCGCTTAAACCGCTAGGCCATCAGCGCCGCTATTATTGATATAACTTAGGTTTTGTATTGCTTTTACACTATATTCACACATCAGACCCACACTCTTGTGGCACTGAGCTTCAAACAAAATACTTAGTCCCTCATGAGGTACTGAAAAAGTCGTCTCCAAAAGACATTTTGTACACAGTCAATGGTCCCACAATATTTTCACTGCTCAATGTGTTTTTAGTTGCTGATGAAAGAAGAACAGATTTTTAAGACTATATGATCTCCACATGACTAACATGGCAGCTGAGAAAAATGTCAGCAATAGATACTAAGGGAAAACATACAAGCTTTGAATAACAGCCTGTGAAGTTACAACCTTTGGGTGTATATGTCAAGAAGACTGTGCTACATGTCATGTACCGTACATTTCTTGATTCACAAAAAAAGCTCCTTACCTTAACAAAGCTCATGCGGATGGTGCACATCTTGGTGAGCTCGTAGACGACCTCGAAGCCGTGGTTGACAGACTGTGCCAGGAGCTGAGCGAACAGCTGGTTGTTAAAGATTTTGAGGCTGCAGCCGCTGGGGATCTTACACACGGTGGTGGCGTGGAAGCCGTGCTGGAAGTTACAGTTTCGGCTCTGGACGAAGATACTGCTGTCGCTCAGACACTCTGCGTACACCTCGCCGCCGACATAGTACAGGTGTAAACCTGGGAGGAGTGGAGAGTTCGAGGGGTCAAAAATAGGGAAACAAACAACTTAAATGTTTTAAGTCACATTGTGCAAATTCTTATATACGCATCTGTACATTACTTGAGTATTTTTTTGACCATTTTTTACTTCTACCCTTTGAATTTTAGAGCAAATATCTGCTCCTTTTACTTCTTATACTTTCAAAGCACGTGTCACTTTAGCTTGATGCATGCACATGAACAGAATAAGCATTTCTTTTAATTTTACATCACACAAACAGATGTAAGATGAACAAACTGATGTGAATATCCTTTTTAGTTTTAGACATTTCAGAGCCTGAGATCACAACACGCTACAGGAAGACAGAAGGAGCTTATCCACCCATGAAAACACAAACTGCAACCTTGTAATCAAAACTAAATTCAATGGCTGCTTTGTGTGTGAAAACAAGCGTCTTCTCATAATCTGCCAGAGATAAAAACCACAGAAGCATCTTTGCTGAATGTCTGAATGGTTTCAGCTCTGTCTGGGAGTTTCGAACAAACTTTCTTTGACTCCTTGGTCAATGAAGGTGAGCTTCTTTTATTCAAAAACTGCAAGTCTAACTAACAAAGGCTGGCATTTTTAAATGTAGTATCATGAGAAAAAAAATGTGTGAGGTTTTTATCACACCAAGATCAGCTGTGTGAAGCCTGAAGTATTACATCGGCACACATTTGGCATCTTTTAAAAACAATTGAATGCTTTAGTGAATAAAACAACAGATTTATAACTTTCCCTCGTTGCATAAAAGCATTTCATTTAATCAAAAAATTATGCAAACAGTGTGTTTGAATAGCCATCCAACCTACCTTTGCCTATGTGCCTGCGTGTGTGTTCGATGGTGGAGTTGCGGTTCACGTTGGATAGCAGGCCGAGGCAGAAGCGGTTCTTGTTGTTCGACGGATCTGTGAAACCGTCCACCAAGACGCTGCGGGATGACGCGTGGAAAGTCTCACCCACTCGGTTGTTGAGCTCGTAGTAAGCTATGGAACACCAGTGCTCCGGTTCCTCGTAACATACCGGCCGTAAATCTAAACAGATATGCAGGAAAAGGATTCATTAAAAGCATGAAACTGAGTCTTATGGACCTTTAAAATCACCCAAATCTACTAAACTCCACATTTTACAGGTGTTGTAGTTAAGTGCCCCACCTTCCTAATTTCTTCTTCTTCTGTGGTACTTTGTATCAATTATTTTCTTTTGCAGGATTCACTTCTTTTTAACACTATCAGTTATGCATAATATGTTTCCTAAAATGTTCTAAGGTATGTTCGAACCTGTACATCACTTTAATTCAAGAAAATGGCACTTCTCCTATGCCTGTCTGAATGTCTCCAATGCTTTTAATGTTTTAAAGTAAAGCACACTGAGTTGCCCTCGTGTATGAAATGCGCTATACAAATAAAGCTGCCATGCCTTGCCTTGCCTAGACTTCCATTAAACTAGGTTAATATATATTTCATATCAGGAGGTCTGAACTGAAGTCACCTCTGTGCGGGGCAGAAAACGTGAGTTTGAGGTTTTCCGTTGTGTTGCTGGGCTTCACGTCCTCCTGTGGGCTCGTCTCCATCATGCTGTACGGAGGAGGGGGAGTATCAGCTGGAAAAAGAACATCAGATCAGATAATGGATAAAATAATCGGGTGATATGCATTTCATGTTGTTTCTGGTTTTCATTGGTGTGTGCTTCTCTGTAAACACGTGGATTAGTTTTACTTTTATATTTCTTCTACTTGTTAATGATCCGATGTATAGCACGAGTCTAAGACATATAGCCTATAACAAAGGCTATTGTATCATTTTGTATTGTATCAGCTTGCCAGAGCAAACACTTCATAATATTCAAGTGAGAATGTTATGACAAATTATCTTAAGGGGACAATGAAGCTCATCCTATCAATTTGAAACAAACCGTATCGTAATGTATTGTATTGTATCGTGTCGTGTTGTATTGTATCATATTTTATCGTACTGTGTCTTATCCATAGACTGTAAAAAATATGGACGTAGGATCCGTGACGTCACCCATCTGTTTCTGAAGAGCTGTTTTGAGACTAATCGGCTGCGGCAGCCATATTGCTTCTGTCGAGCCAGTGTGACGTAAAGAGGCGGGCTTTGAGCCTCCTAGCCAACAGCTGCAGTGTTCCTGCAGGCAGCTGTGCCTCTCATTGGAAGACTAGTAATCTCAATATCTTCTAAATTACCGAATTAGAAAAAAATTCACCCCCCTCACAGTGAGAGGACATCGAGAAATTAGCTATTCAGACTACACTCATCTTTTGTACCAGGCTGTAAACATGTTTATTAATGCTGCAAAGATCGTCTTTTCCCCATTCATGTGTATGTGACTTCCGGTACTTCCGGAGCCAGCCTCAAGCGGATCCTCGATGAACTGCAGCTTCTAACACTTCCGCATTGGACTCATATTTTTAGACCGGAGGTTGCCGCTTGGTCTTATCTCATCGTATCCTATTTAATTGTATCGTAATTGTATCCTATCATGTCGTGTCGTATTTTATCTTATCGTATTTTATCGTATCATATTTTATGGTATTGTGTCGTATCTCATCGTATCCTATTTTATAGAATCATAAAGTATTTTATGTATCGTATCATATTGTATTTTTATCTTATCTTATTTTACCGTATCATAGTTTATGGAATTGTGTCGTATCTCATCGTATCCTATTTTGTAGAATCATATTGTATTTTTGTGGTGAAGAGGGAGCTGAGCCGGAAGGTAAAGCTTTCGATTTACCAGTCGGTCTACGTTCCAACCCTCACCTATGGTCATGAGCTGTGGGTCATGACCGAAAGGATAAGATCGGGGATACAAGCGGCTGAAATGAGTTTCCTGCGAAGGGTGTCTGGGCTCGGCCTTAGAGATAGGGTCAGGAGCTCGGACATCCGGAGGGAGCTCGGAGTAGAGCCGCTGCTCCTCCGCGTCGAAAGGAGTCAGCTGAGGTGGTTCGGGCATCTGATAAGGATGCCTCCCGGACGCCTCCCTTTAGAGGTGTTCCGGGCACGTCCAACTGGGAGAAGGCCCCGGGGTAGACCCAGAACGCGGTGAAGGGATTATATCTCCCGCCTGGTCTGGGAACGCCTCGGGATTCCCCAGGAGGAGCTGGAAAGTGTCGCCGGGGAGAGGGACGTCTGGGTCAATTTGCTTGGACTGCTACCCCCGCGACCCGACCCCGGATAAGCGGAAGAAAATGGATGGATGGATGGATATTGTATTTTTTCGTATCGTATTTTATTTTATAGAATTTTTATCTTATTGTATTTTATCATATCATATTGTATCATATTGTATCGTATTGTGTCGTATTGTCTCATGTCATCATATCGTATTTAATTGTATCGTATCATGTCGTGTCATATTTCATCTTATCGTATTTTATGGTATCCTGTTGTGTCTCATTGTATCCTATTTTATAGAATAATACAGTATTTAATTGTATCGTATTGTATCATATTTTATCGTATAGAATTTGTATCTTATTGTATTTTATCGTATCATATTTTATCGTATTGTGTCGTATTGTCTCATCTCATCGTATTTAATTGTATCATATCATGTCTTGTCATATTTTATCGTATTTTATAGTATCCTGTCGTATCTCATCGTATCCTATTTTATAGAATCATAAAGTATTTTATGTATCGTATCATATTATATTTTTATCTTATCTTATTTTATCATATTGTATCGTAATGTATTTTATCTTATTCTATCGCATGGTATATTATCATATCTTATCTTATCTTCTCTTATCTTATTGTATCTTATCTTAGTGTATCGTGTTGCATCGCCTTGCATCAAAGATTATTGATGTAATCACCTTGGCAGAGCAAATGCAACAGATTTGATTATTCAAGCAAGAATTGTATGAAACAAATTTCTGAAAGGACAGTAGAGTAAATCACATCATTTTGAAATGTATCGTATGGATTTGATACACTTAGGCAGAGCAAAAGCACAAAATTAGTTTGCTCAAGTAAAAAAGTACCGGGACAGAAAATACAATCTGATCATATCAGCTGGAGGCCATGTTATAAATCTAGCAGGAAACAGTTTAAACATTAAAGCTGTTCCAGAAGTGCCTCATCATATGCACTGTTTTTGTCTTAGTGTTTCTGGACAGTTCACTAAAACCTGAATATGACACGATGCTCTCCTTTCTGTGACGACCATAAGATTTTTTGTATTTCCCCTCACAGCATACTCCAACAATAACAGAAGTCTCAGCCGGCTTTACTTTGATCCTTACCTGTGATGTGATAAGGACTACCGGGCTCAGCAGAGCTGTTGGGGGAGTTGGGGTAACTCTGCGAGGTTGGAGACTGAGCAAGGGAGGAGGAAGGGGAGGAGGTGAAGGAAGCACAGGGCAGCTGAGGGAAGGAGTCCGGGTAGGTGGCGTTCTGGGGCATGAGGGGCTCGCTGTGCAGGGAGGCATTTCTGAACTTGGCCAGTAGACTGTGTTGAGGGTTGAACTCACTGTGACGGGGGACCAGAACAGGTGGCAGGACTGAGAGTGGAGGAGAAAAAGAGCAGATAAAAGGTGGACAAAGAGAGAGGGGCAGAGCCAAATGCTGTTATAAAAGATCACATTACACACAATCCTTTTGGATCAGGAACACTGTATCAGATCAGATGTCCTGCAGCAGTGCACAAAAGCTTCACTTTATAATATTAAACTCCAAAGATAACCTCATTTTTTACAGCTAATTCAGAAGATGTTCCCTGATTACATTTGTACCTGGAGTCTCCACGCGCCTGTAGTGGTACGGGTTCACACAGATGTCTTTCTGCTTGGAGCCGAAGGCGAACTCGCAGCACTCCAGAGCCTTCAGCTCGTGGTGAGACTGCAGGTCAGGCCAGCGCCACACCCTGCAGTAGATGACGTGAGGCAGACCCTTTCTGTGCGACACTTGCAGCCTGCCATCCAGCGAGCGGGGAATCGTCACGCACTTACCTGACGGGGAATAATCAAACAGACAGTCCTTAATACAGATCATTGACAAGGACTGAGATCCACCAAAAAGACCTCTCACTGTAGTCCTGCCACCACTCGAATGGAACTGGACTGTGCTAGCACTTAACCTTTGACACCATCATACTCACTAGGTTGTCCAGGGCAGCTGAGGGCCCTCTCCAGCTCCTCCATCGCCCCTTTCTTCTTCTTTAATTTCTTCACCAGAGAGTCCACCGCCTTTTCTGCCCACTTCTCCTCCTCGTCCCCTTGTTTCCAGCCCAGCAGGCGCTTCACGGCCGGGCTGGTGAAGGAGAAGAGGGACGTAATGGATGCAGACGAGTTCATTATGAGACGGATGAATGGGTGGCGGGTTGAGCTGATGGATGCTGCTGTTAAAAGGGATAAAAGTTCCCTGGAGGGCCGGAGCGTGGAGGCCAATAATGAGCGGCCAGGGCAGAGGTAGAGGATAAAAGACGCAGCGGGACAAGTCAGTGTAAACTGTTTGTGTTTTTGTATTCCTCTGGTACTTCTGAGTAGCGCTGGTGGGGTAGAACTTTAAATCTATCCTCTCTGTGTTTGGCACAGGCGGGAAACAGCAGCTCCGGATTCAAAGCCTCCTGCTGGGAAGGTTATTCCTCGCACAGTCAGATATCCAGGTCAAGTTTCAATCATCTGGCAGGAGAAGTGAGAGATAGCATTAGCTGCTAATTTAGCTGGATCAGGAGAGGGAAAGATTTCAGAGTTTGGGTACAAATGAGATTTCAAGGATTTCATTTTAAAGGGAATCTGGTCAGAGTCAAGCTGGGTGAGAAGGGGTAATAAGATGATGTGGAGTGAAACAAAACCAACTCATATTGAACAATCTGGGCATCAGAAGTGGGTTTTCCACCATAACAAAGTCAGAGGGATACTGATACTTTCATCTACAAGGTTATTCTTTTTCTGTGGTGAAAATAAAAACCAGTATCACAAGTGTCTCAGAAAGAGCAGAGCAAGATGGCCAAAGCTCATTTCTAGATTCACCAACAATGAGGAATGTCCTCCCTGGCCTCTGTTTCTATGATCATGCCACTGACGCCCAGGAGCCATACTGTCTGGCCAGAACACATCACAGGACAGGAGGGGGAGAGGGAGGGAAGGAGGGAGGGAGGGAGGCAGACAGAGGGAGAGAGCTCTGCCGTTTTCTGCGGTTTTCTTATTCTGCTATTCTTAAAACAAGGTGCTATAAAAAGAATATGTAAAATGACTACATCACAAGAGTCCTGGTCATAATTAGGGGATGTTTTATAAATAGCAATCCAACCAGAAGAGTGTGTAGGTTAAATTAGTCAGATTTTACTCAGTAAAGTAAGTCAGACATTAAAGTTTTTAGTGATGTACCTTTCTTTAACTCAAGTGGAAGAAAGCAACATGATGCAAAACAAAGGAGAATCATATTTGGTCTGTTATTTGTAGAAAAAGTGCCAAAGTATGTGGTTTTATCCTTTAATTCTGCAGTAAATAAATCAACTTGATTTTTTTTTTTTTAACTTTTGGGCAAGTCAGATGTCCAAACACCACACACAGGTCAAAAGTAGTGTGACTCAGCATGCCTGCATTATGTCCCAAGCGAGCGAGCTCAGTTTCCCCGCACACAAGCAGACAGCTGGGGTTTACAATGACAGCAAAAGCGCACGAGCTCAATGCGGCATCAGTCCACCGCTGCTGCTTTATTATGGTGGCTGGCGTCACTCAGTCTGCAGGCTCAGATAGGCTAATTACCTAATGCTTTATCACCAGGACACCCCTGCCCAAAAAAGTAAACACGCCAGCTTCCTTCTACTACTACAACAACGACTCATTGAGAAGACAGAGCGAAACCCCGGCTGTGTGCTCTCTAACCTGTAAACACAAACTACGGAAGCAGTGTTTAACAAAAGTTTGGAATTTAAATTATTTGTAGAAATATTTCAGGATGTTTTAAAGTAAGCTTGAGTGAAAAAAGTCTAATAAAAACATTTAATAAAGCTATTTTACTTTTTTTTAACTGATTATTCTAAACTCATAGAATATTGATTTATAAAGCTGTTCTCTACAAGGTGGTTATATCATTATAGTAATATAAAACCAGACTTTACAATATTTTATAATAATATGACATTTACTAGGAATAAAAAAGTTGCAAAGAAGCACATTTTGTTTAAAGTTGCCATAATGTAACAAAAACATCCTGTAATATTCAATAAATCAACAATTCCACAAAAGCACGAGACACAATAAAAGCTCATAAGAAATTTCTGGAAGTAAACAAAGCTCATTTTCTCACCTCTCTTTCCATAACAAGTGCATCGCAGACAGTCTCGTGCGTGTCGCTGCCTCGCTGTCTGTGGAGATTGAAGCACTCTGGAGCAGCGAAGGTGTGTTTCTGCATGCGTGTGAGTTGTGTCTGCGAGTGTGTGTTGGCGCTGAAGTGTCAAGTCAGAGTCAACAGAGAATGCATCTAGTGGTGAGCTTCAAAATAAATGCATGAAGGACAAAATATTACATTTAAAATTCTGCAAAAAGGAATTCAATTTCACTTTTGTGATGATCACATACATGTGCAATACTTTGTTTCTGGTGCAATACCTCATAATCATGTGCAATATTGTAATTTATAAATATACATGTAAATATACAATGCAACAATTCTCCAAGCAGAATTCAATATTTCTATTTATTTTATTATTTAACTACTATTTTTTAAATGTAAAAACTACCTCTGCTACTCACCACTGCACTTTTATCATATTATTTTAGCCTGTATATATTAGTCATGCCTATTTGTTGTTCTTTTGTATTTATAGCTGATATTACTGTTATTACATTTTTATTTTTATTTGTATATCTTTTTCTTATGCCTTGTACAAAGAGAGCACAGCTTACCAAGTCAAATTCCTTGTGTGTTCAAGCATACCTGGCCAATAAAGCTGATTCTGATTCTGATTCTGATAACATATTTTATTATTATATTTATCTAACTAAATGTGCACTCTGGCTTAGGGTAGGTTAAAAGTACTTATTTACCTTTCTTTGTACAGATAGTATTTTTATTTTTTATTTAGAAATTTGGATTTGTGTTTAGGTTTATCTATTTTTTTACCCTTACTGTCTTGTTGTATCCTTATTGTCTTGTTGTTAAGTACCAGTGTTCCATTCACCACGTCAAATTCCTTGTGTGTGCGAGCTTACTTGGGCAATAAAGCTTTCTTGAATCTTGAATCTTGAATCTTGAATGTGGCAAAGACACATGGGACAATCCCTACAGGCTATTTATGAGCAGTCTGTTCTTGGGTAGGCTCAGAGATTACTTGTAGATCCATTGCACAAACTTTACTCTGAGTATGAACTTTTACAATCTGGAAGAAGGTACAGAGTCCCCAAGTGTGAATTGAATTGTTTTAAAAATTCCTTTCTGCCAATCTCTTTTAGAATTTTAAATAGTAAATAGCCTGTTATGGTTGGGACAGTGTTCTGGTGCTCTCTCTCTCTTTAAGAGTATGGTGTGTGTTGTATGAATGTGTACTATTTATTGTATTTTTTCTGTTTTATTTATGTGTTCTTGTGTCATTGTGGTGATTTTTTTTAAAGAGCAGGTAACGTGCAGCACTGATGTCAAAGACAGATTTCCCTACGGGGACAATAAAGGACATCGTATCGTACAATCACTTGATAACTTTGCAATGAAATCAGAAATTCATTGTTGTTGTAGTCTACTTTATATTATATACTGTGTTTGTTATCGGCATAATGGGTGGGTATTGTTGTTAAAAGTTAATAGATTACATTTTATTTTGATTTAATTGGCCCTACATGCAAAAATCTCCTAGCCTACATTTTTGTTTTGCTTTTTAAAGTAATTAGGCCTTCTTTGTAAGAGCTCAATCCAATACACTTTAATGATGAGGATTCCTGCATCCCATTGCAGTATTTCTCAATCGCTAAAACACTAAACCCTGTTGTCTGAACCAAATTCTTAGCTGCCTGAACCCAGGTATTGAATCAGTCACTCTTTTGGCAAAACCATAAGCACTTTTCACCTGTTAGACACAACTTGCAAACACATTCTCACTAACTAAAGCACATGTTGCACTGTGATGCACTTGTGTTGCATAAAGGTAAGCACAGGTAGCAAAAGTTAAACATGTTTGAAGCACAGGTGTCACAGCTTAAACACAACCACTCAAAACTGATCACACTTGTGGCTAATGACGTGAGGAAACCAATATAAGCCTGGATCTGACACGCCAGGGTTTTTTCCCCCGTTGCCTGGCCATGGAGAATGTGGCCTGTGATGTGGATGAAGTCCTGTGGCCTGACCCAGCACATAGACATGATGCTGTGGCTGAATGATTGTAGATACTGTGAGCACTTCAGTTTGATTATGTGGATTACACTGTAATGTGCTTCTTGTTTATATTTGTGTTTACTTTATTTTTACTGCATGCAGGTGCAAAATTCAAAGAAGATTTTTTGTTGTTGTTGCAATATTTATTTCGCCTACAGTGAACAATAAACATTATTTCTACAGCTTCATGTCATGAGCATTGTGTTTTCTATGTTTCTATGTAGTGTGTAATGACTGCTCAGTATTGTTTTTAATTTGGATTGACTTGGGGTATGATCTGACAACATTGTTTGGTTTTGCAGGAAGAGTCAGAGGTTTGGTGAATGTAGTTTGAAAATTAGGTTTTGTGCTTATAGTGTTGAGAAAGGCGTGGTGGATGTCAAGAAATGTTTTGTAGCAATTGAGAAATACTGTGAACTATTTTAATTGAACCGCTTTTATTGTGAAGGCCCGGTTATGATTCCATCCGGTCCAGTCTCAGCAGAGTTCAGCTGACTTCACGCAGGTCTGAAGTGCCCCGGAGCCTCCGCTCCTCCAGCCGAGCGCCACACAGCCTCGGCGGCGTCAGCCTGGCTGGAACCGCAGCGCCTGCATGTGAGATCCCTCCGCCTCCCTCTCCTGGAACTTCAGCAGGATTTCAGGGATTTCACAGTCAGGCCCCGCAGATGCAGGCATGCGTGTGTGCGTGTGCGTGTGGGCGCGTCGGTCCCACCTGGGCCATGTCTGATCAGCCAATCAGACACGAAGAAGTGGATCTATCTGACGACGGCTAAGAGGGAAACATTCACACCTGTTCGTTTATTCCCCTCATGAATGGACAGATATTCCTACATGACAAATATTGTACATTCCTATTATGCTCTTAAAACATATACTGCATCAACCTGAAAGTTAGAAGTCTGACAGGTTATCCCTCCGCATGGTATTATCTGATTTATCTGAATCGCACTGTTCTTCATACTGTGTATGTTTGTTAAAATAACCTGATGCAATTTTTATCATGCAATAACTTTCCTTATCTATTTATCAGATAGAAGTGTACATAGTGTGTATATATCTGTAATAGTTGCCATATTTTATTTTATTTTTACTTTTATTTTGTTTTATTATACTTTATTTTATTATATTCTATTCTAATTTACCTTTGTCAGTGTAATTGTTATTGTTATTATATTTTTTAACTATGATAGTACATTGTTGTATTTCCCTGTCCCGTGTTGTAAGCTGCTGTAACAAAAGAATTTGCTCCAACGGGGGACAAATAAAGTATATCTTATCTTATCTTATTATAAGGCCATAGACTGTATAAATAAGGGTAATGCTTGTCCACTGTTTGTATGTGTAATTTGTATCTTCTTGCCATCTTGGAACCGTCTTCATCATTCTTGTACTGCTGTTCATATTTTACATTTTTGCCTCAAAGTTACAGAGAAATCTTAATAGCAGATTTATCAGGAACTTGGTGAAATTAAACAATTGTTAAGCTGTTATTTCTCATATGCATGTGCGCGCTCTGCACCCAGGGGCGGAGCCAGACAGTTTTGACTTGGGTGGCCAAACTGGGGCACTGACTGTTGAAGGGGTGGCCAGGCGTGGAAAACAAACTTAAGAGCTTACCCCAAACCTAAGAGGGTTACTTCCAATAATCACATCTACTTTAACTTCTTTTATAAAATAATTTTAAAAATATTACATTTTTGTAGATGTCTAACGTTGACATTAAAAATGTAACGGTACAGAGTATCAACATTTAAATCTGCTGAACTCTTTAAGGACTCAAAATTTAAGGACTCTGCAGCTTGTTGAAACACAACAACACAATAGCTGATTTCAATATAAGTAATGCCTCTGACATGGCAAATAGCCAATCATGTTTAAGAATTTCAGGGTGGCCAATTAGTTTTCAGAGGTGGCCCTGGCCACCCCCTGGCTCTGCCACTGTCTGCACCTGTAGGCTAAACATGGAACAGAGACAATCAGTCCTCCTAAAAGCGGTAGTCTACTTTGTTTCTCTTCCTTTTGAAACTGATGTTGTTTCATCATCTCTTATGAGGAGCAACACAGGGGGAGAGAAAGGGAGTTCTTTCTCATTGCGGATGGACACCATTCTTCATCGGGAGTGCCTTGACTGGTCCAGTTAATGACGCAAACCCGGCTGGCGACAGTGTGTCTACAAGTTTGACATTTTCAGTTTACTGCTGCGGAGCGTAACAATACTCCAACCACCAAGTGAAACCACTCTGAGGATCCTGTAAAGAAGGCTCATCATTTAGTTTCAGTTCCACCTCAAGGTGCATCAGCAAAAACGCACCACGAGGATCAATTGTCGGTGCGCCTCAAATCCTCATATAGGTGGGGGTCTATTATCAGAGTTAGAGACGGGAGCCCACTGGGAGCCGCGTGGAGGATGATATGAGGGACACTTCAAAGCTTTGGAAATCAGCACGAGAAGAAACCAGCCCCATTAGAATATAGATAGCATCTAAAGTGCTCATACAGAGAGTTAATCTATGAGTCTGCATAACATTGGGGCATCAAATAAACGTCCCTACTAAAGCACTGCTGCAGTGAATCAATAGGACATAAATTCAATACCTACGCATTGATTCCTGATTGAATAGATGCATTAAGGTCAGGAAACGAAAAAAAAACCACATCATGATTCACCGACGCTTTGTCTCTGGCAGGGCGCACAAACAGGATGCGCTCCCCGGGGCTCCGAGAGGCCGCAGAGACATCCGCATCAGCGCCCCAGACCTCAGGCTTGCATAAGAAAACACTTGTATGAAGAAGCTCATTTTGTCCTCAGATGAAAGGACCCCCTCATTCCTTCCTTAATAAAAAAAATAATAAAAGGACTGGCACGGCACATTAAAAAGCAGTGTCCAGGCAATGTCATGATGTAGCAATAATGCTCAAAAGTAATTCCAGGTTTTGCTGCTCAGAAGTATAAAAGCACAATTACACTGTGCAGACATTGTGTTTAGAGAGTGCATGTTATAATTTACAGTAAGAGATCAAGCACTTCTGTGAAAGGTTTGAGTGGAACTACAGAGAGAGAGCTAATGGTGAGCAGAGAATTTGAGAGATTTTTGAGTTTTTTTTTAACTGTATGTTCTTTTTAACAAGCTAAAAAAAGTTTAAAAACCATAAAGTACTTGGTTGAAATGTGATATTTTAACAACAAAAATACAGCAGCTCCACCACGTTTTACATGTTGTGCATTGCATTTCAAATGAAAGTCTAAAAAAGAACTCCAATGTCAATTTTTGTTATTTTTGGTACTCACTATAGGGGGCTGGTTTACTCCAGAAACACACATACTGTTTATGTATATGTTGAGGAGCTGCTGTATCAAAATTAGCCTTCTTTCCCCAGAAATTAGGCTTACCATATGTTTCTTTTATGATTCCAATCCATTCCTCTTCTGCTGTGGCTCAGCATTTTAATAACCTTTATCAGATTTGAGGGTTTAGTCACAGACTTTCCCAAAAAGTGTTACACTTTTCTTTCACAAATGTGGGAATGAAATTAGGTTAAAATGTCCAAACAATTAAATTTATCTTGCCCGGCTCAGCACCCCTAAACATCCAGTCCTATAGAATCGCCCCTGCCTCTCACTGAAGATTCATTTAACATGCAAAAAGTGTAAAAACTCTTCTTATGCTCAAGACTGATAATGTGATTTGCAAAGAGACTTATTCTGAAGGAATGTAAGTCCCCGTCCTCTAACATGATGTCAGTCATACAAATGGTGAGACTCTGGTTCCTGCAATCTAACTCTTTGAAGACATTCTCAGCCATCTGGAGGCCTACCTTGCCTTCTTGGATGAGGCTGACGTGTGATGAAAGTGGAGTATTTCTTTATACAGTTGTGCTCAGAAGTTTACATACCCTGTAAAGATGCAGAAAAACTTGTCCATGCATTTATCTTTAGCAGACTAGACTACTGTAACAGGGTCTTTACAGGACTCCCTAAAAAGTCCATGAGACGGCTGCAGCTCATACAGAATGCTGCTGCTCGAGTCCTAACAAGGACCAAAACAGTAGATCACATCACTCCAGTTCTTAGATCCCTACACTGGCTTCCTGTCTATCAGAGAATAGACTTTAAAATCCTGCTGATGGTTTATAAAGCACTGAATGGTTTAGGCCCAAAATACATTGCTGATCTGCTACTACTTTATGAACCATCTCGACCTCTGAGGTCATCAGGTACTGGTCTGCTTTCAGTCCCTAGAACCAGAACGAAACATGGTGAAGCAGCGTTTAGTCATTATGCACCACATATCTGGAACACACTCCCTGAAAGCTGCAGGTCTGCTCCAACTCTCACCTCTTTTAAATCAAAGATTAAGACTTTTTTATTTGCCACTGTCTTCCTATCTTAGCTCATTTGAACCCACTTTAAATAAAAAATTTTAATGTAATTTTTAATATATTTCTAATTTTCCTTTTCTTTTCTGTTTTATTATATTTGTCATTTTAATTGTAATCTTTTATGCTTGTCTGAATGTCTCCAATGCTTTTAATGTTTTAATGTAAAGCACATTGAGTTGCCCTCGTGTATGAAATGCACTATACAAATAAAGCTGCCTTGCCTTGCCTTACCCTGGCAGAATTTGTGATTGTTTTGGCCATTTTTCAGTGAATATAAATGATACAAGAAAATAATTATTTTCACTCATGGTTAGTGGTTGGGTGAAGCAAATTTTTTATCAAACTGTGTTTACTCTTTTTATGTCATAAAGACAACAGAAACTACCCAAGAAATCATAAATTCTTCCAGGGTATGTAAACTTATGAGCACAACTGTATATCCTGCAGACTTGACGCATAGCACTCCAGAGTACACAATTTAATTGGCAGCTTTCTATTGTCTTTATGTTTTTTTTTCTCTCTCTGCTCTCTCTCTACATTATTTATGTGTATGTATGTGTATGCATACGTATCATAGACTGTAAATAAAAATGGACAGCGTTGCTCCGCCTCTTCCCGTTGTACAGTTCTGAAGCCAAAAAATCCCCCTCCTGGGCGCAGCCATTGTGCAGCCAGAGCCTGTGAAGCCACTGTAACAAGCTCCGCCCTACAGCGTAACGTCACAAGACGCTGTGTGCCCTTTGAAGTTTCGTTCTACGGCGGCTGTGAATCAAAGGAAACCCGGAAGTAAAACCCCGTTTTTTAACCTCTAATAACTAACGAAAAAGAAACTTTTCAGAAAAAAGAGGCCTTGGACACAAAACAGTCAAATACTAACTACATATCACCACAGCATACGGATGTGAGAAACATTCGTAAGACGTGTATTTATTTTTTAAAGTTTGACTGCTCCCCCATTCAAATGAATGGGGGAGACGGATTTTTTGACCTATACTGCAGCCAGCCAGCCACCAGGGGGCAGTCACACTGCTGAAAGCCTCACCACCAGGGCCGTATCCGGCACGCTTGATACGTATGCATATGTGTTTGTATGCATATATATGTATTTTTATTTATTTATTTTATTACTTCTCTTCATTAATTTTGTCATTTTAAAATTATTTTTAAACAAAAATTTTCTTCATGTGTTTTCTATTAATTTATTTATCTGTTTATTCTATTCTTAATATTATCAGTTTTATTTCATTTCACATGTCTGAGCCCCTGATTGATTGTATTTATTTTGTCTTGTTGATATATTTAAAAAGTTACAAATAAAAACATATATATATATATATATATATATATATATATATATATATATATAAAAAAGACTGATAATGTGATGAAAATCTGAGCTCCACTGAATCACTGATTTAGATCTGATGTTTTTTCTTTTCAAGGACTTACATTTTAAATAAGTCTTTATGCAGAAGCAGACGCTCAGAGTCTGTTGCAGTGATTTAAAGAGACAGGCCCTTCACAGATGAAGGTGGAAATCCTCCATCGAAGTTTCAGAGGAGCTATAAGACTAACTTAGTAAATGAGTTACAGTATACTGAAATCATAAATCATTGACATTGTTTTATTTTGGTTGAAGTGACCCAAGCCATGTTTTCTCAGATATATAACCCCTCCCTTTTCAGATCTCCATCCTACCTGTAAGAATCATTGAAACTGATTCTCATATCTTTCACATTTCTATATACATGTTTTCACTTACAGCTGATTGGCCACAAAATAAACATTGAGTAACTTAGCACAAGGTTCCCCTTTACACACATTCTGTAACCGTTGAAACAGAAATGTGCACGTAACATCCGCCATCACAAGCCCGGATCAGTTTTTTTTTTTCAAAGGCAGGACGGCGAAACAACTCACAACTGTGTCATTACTTCACATCCGAGGACATTCGAAGAGGAGAAAGAAGTGCAATTTTCTCTTGATTACAGTGACTTGATGGACACAGTTGTTAATCCCACCTCATATAAAAAGGCTTGACTGCCCTGTCATTGGCTGCTGCTATGACACATGGGGCTCGTCTGATTGGCTAGTCAGTCTTTAGCGATGACTGCAGCTTCCAGGCTCCGGTGATGTAGCGCAGGCGAATGAAAATGAGGTCTGATCCCATCTGCAGCCAGCTCCAAAACGGGATCAGCTTAGACCCTGGAAGAGGATGTGCAGAAGATTTTTATACTCTTGTGATAATTGAATAATAATAAACATGAATGTCTGCTGACACTAACAGCTGATTGGCCGTGTAATAACTTGAGCAGGAAACAGTGTTATCATCGACAGGAACACAACCCACAACCCCTTTTAAATGCCTTCAACATGAGTTCATTCACAAAATATTACAGTGAAAATAAGGTAAGGGTTGAAAATCAGCCAGTGCCAGACATGTGAACACACCCAATAGAAATATTTATGGCACTCAAGAAAGGCTGCAGAGTGCGAGGACACACATCCACACATTCTATGAAAAACCAACCTTCTATTTCAGTCCAGTTGACGGCCACCTCTGCTATGGGGATTTTAAAGCACTGGGCGATATACAGGAGCTCCACATCAAAGGCCCTGTGATATGAAGGATAAACACACACAACAGATGTTCATAAGTTGCATTAACATTCATGTTTTATTACAGCTGATAAATAACACAGTGATCTGGTTATTAGGGCTGGGGAGGGAACATCAGTAGATTTGTGGTGCTGATGTAAATGTTTCCACAACACCAAGTGTGGAGCTCTGTCACAAACTGAAAACTAGCATCAAATATCTGGACAGATTTATAGTATTGTGTGATTAGCTTTTGATCCACTGGCTTCTCAGGGTAATCTGAAAATTCTACAGCATATTATATCTGTAGAGGCAGATTATGAAAGAGCTTGTTTATGTGGTTCATGTGTCAGTATGAAAGGTTGTACGGGGTTATTAGCGGTTATTTCTTTGTTGTGTGGTTAAAAGTTAAAGTTTTTGTCCGCTGAAGCAGCATGGTGCTGCTGGAGTTATGTGTAGCTGTTCGTTCATTGAAATGTTGTGTATTGCACACTTCTGGAGATCATCTCATCGAAAACAAACGGACCGAGAGTTCAACATGCATGAATGACTTGGACTTTCATTCATCAAGCACGGTAATTCGCAGAGCGTCAAATAGGTAATCCAGGTGCAGCGCCTCAGTGGCTTAAACCTTTGGTTTGGCCTCTACAATATCATTAGATTAATCTATTTTGACATCTTTTGCAGCTGCTTGTGTTCAGAAAATATAACTTATGTGTGAAGTTTTGCATCTGTTGTGTATAAAAATGTAGGAAAGAAAGGTATTTGGTATATAATAATCGTCTTTTCTGATTAGAACCTAGGGTACCCTTCTTATACTAAACAACTTATCAAGTCTTTTTTAGCAATAAGTATCTTTATACGAAAATTCAAAGCCCCTATAAACCTTTTGTCCATCCACACGTGTTTTTCCCCCCAGCCAATATTGCTGGATTAGGTATCAGTGAGAGCTTCCTGGATTGGATTGATGGACATCTTCTTTCACTTTCTATAAGCTTCATCCTTACATTAAGTCTAACCAGCCACATCTGTTGAAAACATCTGTAAGAGATGGCTGGAACATGAATATTTTCTGTTTTCTACCCTTGTTTGATGCAGAAAGTATCTGAAATCATCACTTTTTTTGATAGCATAATAATCCCTCAGCCTGGTTGCTTTTAAAACAATGCACATGAATACATAAGTGATTACCATCGCTCTACGTGGAGAGACGAGAAGGTCTTGAGCGCAGCCTCTCGTGTGAAAAGCTTGAACCCACACTGTGTGTCCTTGATCCCCCGCACACAAAAGAACCACACCAGGAAGTGAAAGCCGTACATCAGGAAGGTACGAAACGTGGATCTCTGAGGGGAGAGACGCAACAGAGGCGGTTATCTCAAAGTTAGACTGACAAAGAGTACGATACCGTGGTTTCCAAGAGGAGGATTACCTGAGCTACTGACTCTTGCTCCAGGTGAGCTCTGGACCCACAGGAAATGCCCATGTTCTCCTGAATGGACAGAAGGCATTGTTAAAAAAGGGATCACACAAAACCTTTTAAAAAAAAGTATGGAAAAAAGAACGTGTTTGCACCGGTTTAGGGCTGAGCTCATTAAGTCCCGCCTCTACTTTGTCCAGGTCAGAAAACTTTGTGGCTCCATCAGCATCTGCCATCAGAATGACTTTCCCTCTGGAGCTCATAGTCCCCTTAAGACAGAGAGAGACAGAGAGAGAAAACACAAAGTCAATTCAGTACTGTTGTTTTAGTGCTGCATTCAGACGTTCAGTTCACAATCACATACTGTAATATGACATCTTTATCTCACCATCCTCACAGCGCCTCCTTTCCCCCTGTTCTTCACCAGCGTCAGGACTCGCACTTTATCTGCGCCGTACTTCCTGGTGTACCTCAAAGCAACCTGGAAGAACATCACAACAAATTAATATCAGTATCACTTTGACATTTCCATCACAACAAAGCAGAGCATGATTAAAACTCTGTAACTTATCACTAAAATATAGATATTATTATTTTTTGAATGTTTTTATTGCTCAGCCAACACAACACAAAAAACAAATGCTAGTTTTTCCATAAAAATAAAAGAGTGTTTTGAAAACACCTAGTCCATAGTCTGAAAGTAAAAATAAATAAATAAAATAAAATACAAAATTTAAAATGAATAAATATATAAATACAAAATACATTTAAAAAGTTAAATTAATAAATCAAAATATTTTTTAAATAATAATTGGAATAATAATAGAAATACACACAGTAAACTTTAAAGAAAAAAAAGTAAAATAAAAATATACATACACACAAAATAAATAAATAACTTAAATTAATAAATCAAAATAATGTTTTAAATAATAATATAAATAAATACAGTAAACTTTAAAGAAAAATAAATAAATAAATAACAAAATAATAATATTTTTTTATCACAAGTCTAAAATAAAGATTTTAAATGATTACCTCTGTGGTTTTGTCTTTGCTGCCATCATCAACCACGATGACCTCATAGGTAAAAGAGGGATGCTCTTTCTGCAGTGAGAAGAAAACATGAGGAACTTGTTTCACAGCAGGTAAGATGAATGCTGCCACCTACTGGAGATTTTGTGATTTTGTAAAGAATCAAACATATTTTGTTTCCCCTTTCAAAAGAAGGATAAAACTCCTTCTCTTTGTAGTTAATGATTTATCATTTTTGTACTAAATTCACATTTAATGAGATTATTTCTAACCTGTCTGTTTTCCAGGTACTCCATAGCTTCATCCAGCATCACAGGCACTACAAAGACACACAGTCACACACACATATCAGCACCTGTAACCCTCTGCAGGTGCATAGTCAAATGAAGCCACAGATAACATGATTGTGAGGCTTAATCTGCATCAACATGTATGAAACACAGCAGTTTGGGAATTTTGAAGCAGCAACATATTTGGTCTTCAAACACACACTTTAAATCCACCCTGTTCTTCATGTATATAGTATTTATGAGGTGAATGTACTAATTCTTAACCAGATAGACAAGACATTTTACAAGCAGCTGTTCCTAAATTCAAACAATGCTAGAAACAGTCCTGATAGAGACCCCAGTGTGCCCCCCAGCACTCACTTCGGAGCTCCTCATTGTAGGCCGGTATCACCACTGACAGCTCCCTGGACTGGGGATCATGCAGACTTGGGAAAATCTCCTTCTCTCCCGTGGCTGTAGGGAAATACTTCTCTTTCTCGTGGCGTGTCAGGTTCACCATCTTTGCAGTTACGTGGGCTACAACGAGGAGCTGAAAAGACAGAAATGTGAGAATGGTACTCTTGTTACTCTCGCTGTAAGGTACTTTTTTTGGGAGGGGTGGGGTCACTGTTTTAAAGGTGATTCATCTAAAGCAGTGTGGATGATTTTGTTGAGACACATCTCTTCTCTTTGGCCTTCTCCTCCAGATGAGAACATGAATATCCTGACCGATTTGACTGATCTTACTTTTTTATATAAATATGTTGTGTTGTTTATTGTTGTCTTCATGTACTTTTTACTTTTTACCTTGTAAAGCACTTTGGCCAACACTGGTTGTTTTAATTGTGCTATATAAATACAGTTAACTTGACTTAATGCAAAGATGAGACAATCCCAGCTGTCTCTAATTTTAAAATCAAACTCAAACTTACTTATTCTCTTAAGCATATGAAGATTAAATCTGTGAGTGGGTGTCAATCTAATCGCTTCAGTTGATGTTTTTATGTGTTAATTGTTCTAGTTCCTGTTTTTTTATCTTTATGCTTTTGGGTGTTTTATTTCAATGAGGCGTGTCTTATGCATGTGGAATGCATGATCCATCAATCTGATTTCTGTTATGCAAGTAAAAGTAATTGTTTATCGAATGATTAAAGGATTCATTTCGGTTAAGACAAGATCAGTTGTGATTCTGTGTCCGGCGGGACAGTAAGACTCTGCAAGTTATGGACTTCAAACAGCAAAGGGGGCTGATTATTTAGAATTATCCCTCCTAATTTAAATAAAAAATAAGACCCAACACTATTTACTTTGTACGTTAAGTTACATAAGTACAAAGAGAGAGAGAGTAGATCAAACATAACTGGTTGCATATAAAATATGAATGTTTTCAGTGTTTGCTGTATGTTTTTGTTGATTGTTACTGTTCAGGTTTGGTTTGGTTTTTAACTCTGTAAAGCACTTTGAATTGCTCTTTGTATTAATGGTGCTTTGTAAATAAACATGCCTTGCCTTATCATTAACAACACAGCACATTGAGCTTACCTGACACCTTATATGTTAATAATTTCTGTGCAATAATGCCGTACAGTTGTCTTTTTTCTTGTTGCTACACTATCACTGCCATTTTCTCTGTGCAATAACCTCACTCTATATGCAGAAGTAGAACGTTTTTATAATGTATACATATTTGTTTTATTTAATACTTTATTTGTACCTTTAATAAAATTATATTCCAACTCTGTAAGTGCATTGTCAATTCCTGTCAGTCGTTGTAAGCTGGTAACAGAATAATTACCCCAAATGTAGGATCAATAAATATATCTTATCTTACCAATGATGGACTTCACTGTATAAATACATTTGCAATTGTCAGAACATTCAACAAGTTTGTAATATTGCAGGGAAACAATAATATGCAACAATAATGCAACATTGCTTATGGACCTCTTGCATAGAAAATATATTCCACAATTCACTGTAATAACTAACTTAGTTGTTGTCCAACAGCATTAATGTCCCTCAATGTATTTTGACAGCTTTTCCTACACGTTACTGACACTAAACCCTGACAGAACAGGCTACAACAGATCTCTGCTGACACAATATTGAAGGTACTTACCACAATCAGACCTAGAGCTGCCAATGCAACCAAAGCTTGCACTATATCACAAAGGAGATCCATCTTCCATGGGTGAGTCTGCAGCCACTGACAGACCACCAGTCCAGGAGGCTAGCTAAAATGCTAGCTGACTTTTCCTGCCTTTGCCTCGTATGTTGTAGCTAACACTCTAACCTCTCTTGAAAATACAAGCTCGTGAGATAGTTTAAAGTAGAATTAACTAAATTTGAGCCCTTATAGTTCCATAACTCTATGGGCAGTTCAGGTGACTCCACTTCCAATCACAGCTGAACACAACGGAGACGCGGAAGTGACAATGTTTTTCTCGACACATCATCAGTTTGACAAGGGAACACCGGGCCGACCTGTGACAGTCCACAGCGACACAGACAGCGCCCCCTGGTGGACGGGAGTGGTAGTAAATAAGTGACTGCAACAACTTATCTCTAAATTGATAAAGAAGATATAAGTATTAAATATGTTTCTTATTTGAATGTTTATCAGTCATATATTTATATCTATTTTCACGTATCATATTATCTAATCAAGAACTATAATGTCATGTCTGATAAAGATCTGTAATTTATTATATTCTCTTTAAATGCAGTTCAATATGTATTATTATCATAGACTGTATAAAATTGATTATTATACGGATGCAAGTTTCCTGTAATATATATTGTTATTCAACGCCTTTCATAAAAAAAAGAAAAAGGTGTAAGTAGGAGTTGTCTTTATTTAAATAAAGGAGAACTATGAAGCACAGATCATGGAACAGACAACCAAGACAACTTTTAAGTACCCAATGGTACAAAAATATAAATACATTTCAGATTAGATTGCAAAATTATGATAGTGAAAAACTGCAAACATTATTTTCAACCTATACATCAAACACTTTAATTTATGGTTAATTTACGAACCTATTTACCTTCAATTCTAAACTAACTTGACATTATTTTAAGCGTTTTAACTTGTGTTTAGTTTTTCTTAAAAACTTATTTTACTACAAATTTTCTTCTTCTTAAAAACATCATACACAAAACCATCCAAACATGAAGAGTCAACTATTTGGAAAATAAATTAACATACAAAGAAAAATACGGATAAGTTGAGCTATGCTGTGAAAATCCGGTTTTATAAGTCAATGTGGTCTACATTACCCCTTTATGTCTGTCAAGATTCATGAGTTTCTTTTTGAATTTACAGTCCAAAAAATAAAAATGCCAAGTTTCAAACAAAAAATGTTAAAAGTGTTCAACAAACGTTTTTTATTGTATTTATTTATTATTATTATTATTATTATTATTATTATTATTATTATTATTATTATTATTATTATTATTATCATTATTTATTTTTTTAAACATATTTCTCAATTTCACTTAGACAAAGAAAAAATGCATAAAACAGCCTCTCTATATTAATCATAGACTGTATTTTATTTAAAGTCAATGATTTGTAATGAGGTGAGGGTTCATTTACCGGCACATCAAAGCCGCGTTTGTCCTTCGCTTTTTTCCTCCTATCGGCTGCCGTAGTGCGTACACCGAACCCACGTGGTCAATCAAAACATCATGGCGGCTGGTTTCAAGTAAGAGTGATTAGATTGCAGCTAATATATCCCAAATACTTCTTTTTTATGTCGTATCTTGGTTTATTGATTCAATTTATCACTTGCGGAATTTAAAATGAGTTTTAAATCAAATTTAACTTTAATCTGATGATTTGTATTAAACGTCACATGACGAACTCAGGATTACTGAAAGTTAAGGAGAACGTGAACTTTATTTTTCTGTGTATTTGTGAAAATTTAAAATTTCTTCGTAAACATGCCTCTCTTCTTTTCCTCTGTCTCTCTCTCTCCGAAACCTGCACTCTGTCAGGACTGCTGAACCTCTGGAGTACCACAGAAGCTTCCTGGTACATTTATAAACTCATCCCATAGTTCACATAAACACATTCTGCACTGTGATTGATTTTGGTTTGATTTATTACTCATGTCAATGTCATCACAATTTCAGAAAGAGAACTGTCGACCTGATGGACGGGAGCTGTCAGAATTCAGAACAACAACACTGAACATAGGTGAGAAACAACACTGAGTCTTATCTGCAGTTTATAAAAGAACCTTTGCTTTGTGTTCTCCAATCCAACTTTCAAATGTCCAACAAACTTCCTCTCTCTGTCTGCTGTGTTCAGGGTCCATATCCACAGCAGATGGCTCGGCCTTGGTGAAAGTTGGAAACACAACAGTCATCTGTGGGATCAAAGCGGTAAATGAACATAAACACAGAAATCAGATGGTGAATAGAAAAGAGAATTTAATTTGGACTGACTTCGTGTTTCTTCATGTGCAGGAATTGGCGAATCCTACAGTTGATGCACCTGGTAAAGGTTACATAGGTGAGTACAATACACAGGTGTCAAGTCTTGATTCAAAGGAAGGCACCTTGTTCTTGTCCCTGATGTTGCAGAACATTAAATACCAATACTGCTTATTTAGTTATCCTTTATTTCTTTCTTTCTGTCATAAATTTGCATTTATACTGCTAAAAAAATAGAATATAAAACATCTGCTACTTTATGCAATTTAATGGATATATCATAGTTTTCAAAATGTAAAAAAATCCTGCATTTTCATCATGTGTGTCTTGATTTAAGTTGATTCATGTTGAAACAGATCACATTATCTAATCAAGAACAATAAAAAATAAATGTTTTGTCACTTCTCAAATAATATGATTGAATTTAACAACAGTGAATCTATAAGCATTACTTATTTACCATATACTTATGTTTGGCCTATGTCTTAAAAACTTGCATGTTGTGTTATCTTGTCTCTCCTTTTCTATTTATGGACCCAGTAATGATGTAACAAAACACACAACCTCTCTGCTCTGTCTTGTTCTTGTTAGTACCAAACGTGGACCTGCCGCCTCTGTGTTCCTCTCGTTTTCGACCGGGTCCTCCAGGAGAACAAGCCCAGGCTGCCAGCCAGTTTATCGCTGATGTCATTGAAAGGTGAGACTCACTTAAAAAAAACTAAAACTTTAAGCTTTCTTTTCAAAGTCTGCTGATATTCAAAAGACTTCAGGTGCATCTCATAAATTAGAATATTGTGAAAAGGTTGAATATTTTCCATCTTTTATTTAACATTCAATAAGTTCTAGACTCATTACATGTAAACTAAAATGTTTGAAGCCAACTGGCTTGACCTCAGCTTCATAGATACTATGTGGGATATTTCAAGAACCACAGGACCCTAAAATACAGACAGTGTGACCTGGGCTTTGATAACAGAGATGCACCTGTCTACTCCTCCCCTGCTTTTATTTACCCATTGCTTTTGTTGGTTTCACAGCTCCGAAGTGATACAGACGGAGGACTTGTGTATCGACAGAGGAAAGGTAAATAACAACAGAAAACACTGCTGCTGTTGTTTATGCATGTTGTGTTTTTGGTCCTCACCCTACTGGTTCTGGTTCTAGCTCTGCTGGGTGCTCTACTGTGACCTGATGTGTCTGGACTATGATGGAAACGTGTTGGATGCTTGTATCATCGCTATGCTGGCTGCTTTAAAAAACAGTAAGTGCTGTAAAACACATTTTCTGTTTTATTGTAACCAGTGAATCTAACCTTGTTCTCTCCTTCGTTGTGAATATAAATTAAAGCCTATAATAAAGATGTCTGTGTTTCTTGTTAATATACTTAAATGAATTCCCCTGCTCCTCTTCAGCACAACTCCCAGAGGTCACCATCAACTCAGAGACGAGTGCACCAGAGGTGAATTTAGAAAAGAGACGAGGACTGCACGTTCACAAACATCCAGTCGGTTCCTCTTTTTGCATCTTTGACGAGTAAGTGAAAGATTTTCAGTTTATCTATCTTCACTTTCTGAAGTCTAGTGGATCTGTTGTAATCCTGACCTGCTCTGTGTGCAGCTCCATCCTGATCGTAGACCCGACGTCTGAGGAGGAGAGTCTGTCCACGGCTCAGCTCACTGTAGTGACGGACGAGGAGGATCGACTCTGCGCTGTACACAAACCAGGTCAGACACATATAAGAAAACCTTTAAATCAGAGGTTAAATCCCCACCATTAAGGGTTAATCCAATTAGTACGGTTCTTAATTTAATCTACACATTGAGTAATTAGTGACAGTTGAAAGGTACAGTGTGAAGCAGTCAGACTCTAGATCAAAATGCTCCCTTACTCACCCTCCTGTTGTTGAAGCGCTAGAGGTGACGGTGGCCTTCAAGGACAAAAAGCTCTTGTGGTGTATTAGAATTATGATCCTCCATTTGTCAAGGTTTTACTATCATAGACTCTTATGAACACAAATTATTTTTCTCATAACATCTTTTTCTTCTAACCCTGATATTTCAGGCAGCCACTTGGTCAGTAGCAAAACGCATTTGGCCGCAACTAGTTTGTCCAATTTGTGTTTCTGTAGAAACTAGGGAGGTTCATTTTAAGAATTCTCCGTGATCGATCATTGATTAATAATTTTTAAAAACAGACGTTTTCCATATCAAAAACAATGCCAAATGCGTTTTTTCCCCTAATCCAATTTTCCTTAGCGACACAATGGGTATAACTGACGGTATTAAATATCTGTGGATCATATTGAAGTGTTTAAAATGTTAAACATGCTGAATATCAACGTGTGGAGCAGGGCAGGCTCAAAAAATAATCTCTGCGGACATACAATCGTATAAAGTGAAGGCTCAGACTACAACATGTGGATTTACTGCAACAAGAGAACTGAACAGAAACATTTCAGACTCTCAGCGTCCAGTTGAGGCGCTCGTGGAGACCTGTCATTCAGCCGCATCCCCCAGCTGAGCGTCTCCGCTGTTTAAACTTAAGAAAAAAAGTATGACACCTTACTGATCGCTGAATGTAATATGAGACCACATAATGTTTGTTCCACATTATAGAAAATTGGAAACCAAAAAACCTGTCCGCTTAAGTTCTTAACAATCCATTCATTGTTAACATCCCTTCCCTAGTAGAAACATGGCGGTGCAAGATGGCGGCCTCCTTGGAAGGGGACCCGCTCCTTATGTAGTAAAAGAAGTCTCATTCTTAGTTAACAAAAACTAGTGTTTTTTATATTTAGGCGATTACGCTCATTTGAACAAACGTAGAATATATTCCACTTTTACCAAGTCTGTTCTGCTAAATATTACACACTGTACCTTTAAATTAAGGTCTGAAAAACTTTCAAGTGTTATCCCTTTAACTACCTCTTCAGGTCAAAGGTTAAGGACATTTGTGTGTTGCATTAAACCAGTAAACAAATAACTAACAGGATGATGTTCGATTTAGTTTCCCTGCTTTTTTGAAACATGTGCACTTAGTTTCTGAATTTGATTTAGTTATTTCCACTTTGTATCAAAACAAACTGACACACTTAAAAAAAAAGTCTGGTTTAAATATAACCTTACATCCCTGCTAACAATCTTCCCCTCTGATTCAGGAGGGACGTCGCTGTCAGGAGAGAAGCTGCAGGAGTGCATCAGCAGAGCGGCGACGCGTCAGAGAGAGATCCAGAAACTCATCCACAAAGTCATCCACAGCGTAAAGACAGGACAATAAAGAGCCTCAGACCACGCTGTTTATCTAAAAGCTGTATTTTTCACTGTCAATATATATTCTTTTTTTTAATAACAATAAAACTGCTGACAAAGAATCCTTAAAAAATTATTTCTCAGTGTCCAGAAATGTCTCACATACACACTCATTAGATGTCTCGTAAGAATACTCTCATGGCTCCTGAACTCGTTAAAAGGAAATGCCTTTTTCAAAATGTGCTGTACAAAAGCAGGAACACCGTCTTGCATGTTGACCTTGAGTAACCCCCCCCCTCCTCAGGTTGAGCCCTGTGCCGAGATGGCTAACAGAAGAAATACTTCCAACAGACTGAGAGGTAGAGAGCTGCTCCCAGGCCCTGCTCCAGATCAGATGTAGCATTCTCACATGTGATGCTTCGTGTGGAGGATTTGGTGTTGATGAGCTCAGCTGGGATCCGTTCTTAAAGGGCAGTTTCTATCGAGTTCAACCGAGCAGAAGCAGGAAGATCGAGCAGCCTCACGAGGACTCCTTTGAGACTGTGCATTCATGATCCTCTCAGTCCACAGGATCCCCCCGTAGAGCGACGTCTTCCTGAAGGGGCGGTTTGTAATTATGAATGCCTGCTACCTACGAGAACCATCTTTTTCTGTCTCATCACAAAAAAATATCACCGTGGTTCTTTAGGCGTAGGTCTCCCTGTTCTAAAAATCCCCCTTACTCAAAGGTGAACACAGTTTTGGTTGTCCAAAACCCTCTGGCAACCATTACATACAAATTTGTCAGCTAGAAAAAGACACAGAAATGACAAAAAGTTTTTTTCTTTTGTCTGCAGACTCCACAGTGAGGCAGACAAAGAGCACAGTATGGATCATTCACGTCCTGGTGTAGCTTTTAGTGTGATTTGAAGTCTGTCATGACTTCGGGAGCGGCTGTGGCAGACTCCTCTTCCTCTTACTTCTTGGTTGGCTGGCGGTATGTTGCCGTGGTGTTCCCCCCTGAGGAGCTGCTGCTCCCATAGCCATTTGCTGCTGCTGCTGCATTTGGTGCTGCAAGAATTGCAACTGTCCAATGCAGAAGAAAGATGAGAAAAAAAGAGTCATTACTACCAACATTATGCATGATGGACTGGATCTAATATGTGAGGAGCAACTGCAGCAAGTTAAAAACCAGCAGAATGCTTTGTGCCTTTCAGTCTGACAGTGGCATGTGTTAGTGAAGCTGAACTAAAGCCTGGTTCAACATACAGGAGGAGTGTGTGAAGAAACACAGAAGAGTGGTTAATGGGTTGCAGAGAGGGAGGGCGAAGGAGGAAGAGAGAGATTGTGGGGGACAGGTTTTGAGGGGTGTGTGTTGGGGAGTGAGGCAGGATAGTCAAGCAGCACCAGTGGCGATCTGGAGACATAGAATCGGCTGTGATCCCGGCAGCAACAGGCATGCAGCTCAGCAACCTGCTCAGAGTAAGTCAGCAACTTCAACTGGGCAATAAAACAAAAACAAACCCCGCCCCCTGATGTTACATGCTTTCAGCCTGTCACCTTTAACCTGCTGTGATGCATCATTACAACAGTGTGTTCCCCATGACAAGACTTCAGGTCCTGTCGCTGAATGCTTTTTAGGAGAGCATGCCTCCCAGTTCAACACGCTGTTAGTCGCTGCCATTGGAAGTGCCAGAAGCTTTGTTTTTGTGTGTGTGTGTGAAGGTTTGCTAGGAGGACTGGGACTGCTGCTTCAGACAAGATTTCAACAAAACAAACAACACAAGATGGTGTGGATACACAACACATAAAAATCTAAATCCTTGGATGAAAATCAGACCTGGGGTGATGCTGTCGAATAAAAGTTATGCTAGTCATGAGAAGGAAATTACATAAGTATACTTGTGTTATTTTAAGGCTATTTTTAATTTTTTCATGAGCCTATAGGGAGGTTATACCAAATGTCATCACATATTTAAAGCTCTTAAAATTAAACCTTTTTTAAGATTCCTCTAAATTTGACCCAGGTCTGATGAAAACACAAAATATGTAATGAACAAAACACTATTTTTTTTTTGCTAGTTCTCAGTCTGTTTAAAGGCACTGTGAGGAGTTTTAACTGATTTTGAAGTTGCCTCATTTTTATACACTCTTATGCGTCTTCATGACCGATACTGTAAAATGAGATTACCAGTGACGTGATTGGTTATTTCTTTAAACTGAATTTTAGCACCGGAGATTTCCGTGAAAGAAGACAAGTTAATCTTGGGCGATTACTCTGAAGTGGCTCTGATTTAGAACTCTGCTTTTAAAGTTTGGATTTTGTTATTTTTTAAAAGTTATATTTGGGGTATTTTTGTCTTTACTAGAGAGGAAAGATGGAGAGAGACAAAAATGTGGGGAGTATAGAGAGGGAGAAGACGTGCAGCAAATGGCCGGGAATCATTTGGAAACACCTTCTCATTCAAGGGTTTGTGTTTATTTCAATTATTTGAAACACTGTAGATTAATACTGAAGACATCAAAACTATATAAGAATATATGGAATTATTTAATTAACAAAAAATAGTTAAACAAAGCAGAATATGTTTTATATTTTAGGTTCCTGTAAAGTAGCCCCCTTTTTCCTTCATGACAGCTTTGCACACTCTTGGTATTCTCTCAGTCTGCTTCATGAAGTGGTCTCCTGGAATGGTTTCTAATTAACATGAGCCTTGTCAAGAGTTCATTTGTAGAATGACTTGCCTTCTTAATGTGTTTGAGACCATCAGTTGTGTTGTTCAGAGGTAGGGTTAGTACACAATGGATAGCCCTATTTGACTTCTGTTGTAATTCAGATTATGACAAAACCAGATTATTTCATAGTTTTGATGTCTTCAGTATTAATCTACATGTTGAAAATAATTAAAATAAATAAAAAACATTGAATGAGAAGGTGTGTCCAAACTTTTGACTGGTACTGTAGATGATGTTTTGATCTTTTGGCTTATTTTGGAGCATGATTAGTAAAAACAAAGAACATACATTTTTTGTTGAAGTTTTGTTTTAGATGGAGAAACTCTAACAGTAGGGCTTTGCTGGAAAAAAAAAAGCAACATAGCTTTGAATAGGATTTAATATTTATGCCAGCATGTTGATACTTTGCTGCTATTTGAGGAATAAGGAGTTAAACTGTGTGCATATCTATGTTTTTTAAACATCTATTGGGCCTCTGGAGCACATATCATGACCCCAGGGCTGTGACGGGTAACCAGTACGTCTGATCACTTTTTGTAAGATAAGTGTAACAGTAATAAATTAGAGTTTATTAAGTTTTGTTGGTGTTATGTTACAGTTAATATTTTCATGTAGTTATAAATTAGTACATTATTTCATCACCCTGCATCCTGTAAAAGTTGTCTTGAACAAAGAAAAGTGGTGTTAAAAAGAAGAGCTGTATTCCACTCATTTGTTTCCACTACAAATGCATTCCACATTTTTAGTTGCTCTTGCCAAAGGATGCTTTTGTAGTGAAAACAAATAAGTGGAATACCACACAGTGGTGGTGCTCATGGGAAATGCAGTCTTAAACTTGGAAAAGCACTATCAATTTAATCCCAAGGGGTTACCAGAGTCAACACCACATGAAAGTTCCTCACAATGCCTTTCCCAATCAGCATCAAACCCACCTGCCTGCTACCTCAAGGCACTCCAGGTCAGCTGGTGGACCTGGTGTGTATCTAGTGAGTGTGTATATGTGTGTGTGTAGAAGTTAAAGTTGCTGTATTACTTGGATCTGTGGCTGGTGCTGCTGCTGAAGCCTTGGAGAAGGCAGTGGGGGCCCAGGCCCGTCCAGCCCACAGCCCAACTGGGACAGCACTATGGGGGAGGGGGGGAGGAGGAGGGAGACAGGGAGCCCCAGAGGGAGGGATGTGATGGAAAGATGGAGCAGAGCAGAAAGAGGAAGGAAGAGGGAGAGCAAAGTATGAGGAGAAAGAAGTGCACAGAAAGGCAAAAAAGAGAGGAGGAGGAGGAGGAAGGCGGTGAGGAGTTTGAGGGAGGAGGTTGGGTGATGCATTGCCACATAAAAGAAGAGAAAATGAAATGAAAGAGAGAGTAGACCAAATGAGAGGACATGGCAGAGATTGTGCACGAGTGCATGGACAGAGTTTAGGGGTCAGACAGGATGAATGGAGTTAGCAGGAAAGAGGTGTGAATGAAACAGCAGGCAGAGATGAAGAAAATGGACAGAGCAGGGAGGAAAGAAATAAGGGTGGGGGGAAAAACAAGAGAGGAAAAATAAAAGAGAGAATGTAGCAGAGAAGAAGAAGGGGAGGTTGAGTCTCTCCTGTCAGTTGTCATTTGCTCCACGGAGAGGAACAGCGGCTCATTTCAGATAAACCATCATTTAGTTACAGTGTGATGAACAGAGACTACCACAGTGAACACATTAGTACATCTCATGTGATTAGTACTCAGAAGTGATATGGTGTCAAATGTTTGAATGAGGTTATGGAGGTGAGTATTTTAGAGGAATTGATGAGTGTTAAATGTTTATCAGTGTGTGTGTGTGTGTGTGTGAGTGTGTGTTGGTCGTACCTGCTGCCTGTGGAGACATGAAGCCTCCGACTCCTAGGTTGATAACCGCTGTTTGCTGGTTTCCTAAACTTTGATCTGAGCCCTGTTCACCCTGTAGAGGAAGAAAAAGGTTATAAAGGGGTGCAAGATTATGGCAGAAATACTTTAACTCAAATAACACAACTTTCAAGCTGCAAAGAGTTGGGCAGAGGTCCTCGAATGCTTCTCTTTTAAAAGTTCATACCTTTATAATCTACTCTTTTATTTTAGAGTAACTTATTCTGAGCCCTTGACTGCATCATCATCATCATCATCATCATCATTATTATTATTATTATTATTTTATTTCTTTTTTTCCCATCATTTTCATTATTATTATCATCATCATCATCATTATTATAGTTATAGTTATTATTTTTATTTTAATATATATTCACTTTTCTTTTTCACTTTAACTATGTTTTAATTTTGCCCCTCTACTCTTACTTATTTTATCAATTTCACTGTATTGATTTTATTTTATTTGTAAGTATTTTTTACAACGTCTTGTTATTCTACCCATTTTGTGTTGTTTTCTGTCTCTGTTCTTTTGTGAAGCTCTTTCGGCTGCATGCTTATATGTATGAAAGGTGCTATATAAATAAAAATGAGTTGAGAGTTGAAATAGAGATGTCAAAATTTATCTCGCATTATGCAGTCTGTTCAAACTTCTCTTGTACAATACAGGGCATCTCAAAAGTTGCATTAGGTTTCCACAGATTTGGTGTTACATTTGTTGGCACTCGTTGGTGAGAGTCCTGGCTCTTCTGTTGGACCTTGTCTAATCTTTTTTAGAAAGGTTTCCCTCTTGACTTCTGGCCAAATATAGCAGCTTAGTGAAATCTGTAATGATTTTTGAAGGACTGAAGTTCAGTCACAGTGTGTTACTGCTCATTTATCACCTTCGTAACCCAAGCTACATTGCTTGCTCTTGGCTTTGTGAACTCCTGATACTTAAAAAGGGATGATATGTTCAGTTTAGTTTAGTTCATTTGTTTATTTGACAGGCACCATGCACAACACAACTACTGAGCCAGAGTTAGCTTAAGAACTAATTTACATCTGTGGTCCCTGGGAACAAGATGTTTTCCTTTTGACACTTCAAGGTAATGTTATATCTTGGCGTCTTGACTGACGCCTGGATCCCAGTTTAGATTTGAACAAACATGATCACTACAATTAAATTGAACTCAAATGTTATAACTCCAGCTGTAGTCTGCTATTTCACCTGTTGCTATGAAAGATGACATCATCATAATAACACTTTTTGTAGTGCGTGTGCTAACAGTGTCTCTCACCGATTCCCCCTGCTGTTGAGGGCTGGAGGTGGCTGACTGACTCTGCTGTGGCGAGAACTGAGAAAGCTGCTGCTGCTGCAGAGAGTTAAAGATGAGAGGACCAGTGGGGATCTGGAGGGTAAAACAGGAACACACAAAACACACACCACCAAAACAAAAGGGGGGTAAGGGGGGGGATATAACCGACCAGGAGAAGGGGATAAAGGAAAGAGGACAGGCAGCAGGGAGAGGAATGGAGGGATGAGGAGAGAGGGAAACAGGAGAATTAACAAGCAATGAAACAACACAGGGTGACTACCACTATCTGAACATCAGATAAAAGGGTGAGCGGGTGAAGAGTGCTCTCTACACATACAGTGAGCTGTGCAGCTGAGTCATACACAGCTCATTAGTATTCCAGGTTTGATAACACAGGTGCAGGATCAGGACAAATACAGAGTGCATGCCTCTAACAGTGAAACAGAACAACATTAAATACCTGCAGTAGATTCAGCGGTCTCAACCCAGCACTGCTGTTAAGGCCAAACGGACTCCCTGCAACACAGAGTGGATTTACTTTTACAGACAGAACAGAATAAACACACACTCAGTCTGCCTCCATCAAACTGGACAGATGACTTGCCATAAACACAGAATAGAATTGAACTGAGTAAAATAGACCTTCCCCATAGACTGGCTCTTTGTCACGACACCTGATCTAGCTTTCTGAGTCAGTGTCTGGCTGATACCTGATACTAGGATTGAGTCAGTGCATCCTCAACTCAGACTTATTTCCCATAAATGATCAGCATAGTAATGTCTCACCAGTCTGTGCTGCTGACTGCATGGTGGGCATCAACCCTCCAGGTGGCAGGATTCCACTCAGGTTAAGACCTGGACCCAGCATGGGATTGGAGCCGCTCATCAGGGTCTGAGGACTGCTGCACAAAACAGACAGAGCAGGATCATCATTGAAAGGTGACACTGACGACCAGATGGCTGTGCTGCATTAGGAACTATTCTCTTACCAGACAGAGCTGACCACGTTGATGAAATTGAGCCCCGCCGGGTTGGGCATGACCTGCGATGACGTGGTCCCCGTGGTGATGGATGTTCCCATGGTGGGCAGAGGGATGGTCATGACGGGGAGAGGCTGGCTCAGAGCGAGTTGCTGCTGGGCAAAGGGCGTGAGGAGGGTGGGCTGTGTCTGGCTCTGAACCATTGGAAGGTCTGAAGGCGTGGGGGTCAACGAGAGAGGAGCAGAGAGGGAGTCGGCAGGGTGAGGCGTCGAGCATGGCGTGTTGGTGGGGGTGGGGGTGGATGGCTTTGGGGTCCCCGATCCTGGAGGGGAAAAAAGTTGAGTTAAGTATTTATATCTCTGAGAACTTATAACCTCTAAATTATAACACCATTATTAGTACTCCTTTTTTTCCTTCTTAAATTTTTCCATTTGAGGGAAAATGATCAAACATTTATATTTTGATCAACCAACCCTGCTAACTAAAGACTCCCTTTACTTATATACTTTCAGAGCATGCACGTTTTTTTAATAATTATATTTTTAGGGGCATTTTTGCCTTTATTGAAAGAACAGCTGAAGAGAAAATTGCAGCAAATTGCCGTGGCTGGGAGTTGAACCAGAGACCTCTCTAACCAAGACTGTGGCCTCTGTATATGGGGCGTGCTTAGACCGCTAGGCCACTGATGCCCCTGTTTTCACTTTGAATTCAGTAGAGAAACTGAAGTCTTGTAGGAAGAGAGTTGTGGAGGCTGTTTTCATGTCTGTCTTGGACTATGGGGACATAATCTATAGACAAGCTACTTCCTCAACCCTCAAACGCCTTGACCCCATTTATAACTCTGCATTAACACTCCAGCTGATACGGACGTACTGGACGTCAGCGGCAACAGCTTCTACTACTCGTCTCATCACTATCACCTCTCTCTCTTACTCCCCTCTATCTGTCTTTGCAGACCCAACTCGAGGCATGATGGCTGTCTAACATGAGTCTGGTTCTGCCTGAGGTTTCTGCCTGTTAAAAGGAAGTTTTTCCTCGCCACTGTAACTAGCTAAATACTGGGATGTGCAATGCTCATGATGGATTAAGGTGGGGTCAGACTGAGTCTTACCCTGTCTTGAAGTTGGGTCTCTGTTCATAATTTGACATAGAGTGGTCTAGACCTCCTATGTTTGTAAAAGTGTCCTGAGATAACCTTTGTTGTGATTTGGTGCTATACAAATAAAGATTGATTGATTAAGATCTGTTACAGATGACCCCTATATTTTTTAACTATGTTAGTACATTGTTGTTTTCCCCTGTCCTGTGTTGTAAGCTGCTGTCACAAAAGAATTTCCCCCAATGGGGGACCAATAAAGTATATCTTATCTTATCTTATCTTATAACATTCATCTGTGCATTCTTTACAATAAGGTCGGCTGGTCCTCGCTCCAAGAGAGATTAAATATTCTTCGGCATCTTCTTATAAATAAAGCTCTCAAAAGAAAATTACCACCATACCTCACTGAACACTGACTGTTTTGATCAGACTCGCACCTCAAACCAGCTGCTTTTGCATATTCCTCAAGTTTGGTCAGAACTGGGAAAGACTCCTTTTGTTAATCTGCTCCTGACTTCTGGAACAAGCTGCAGCAGTTCCTTGAACTAGATGCACTTTTACGCCTTGGACCATTTAGAAACTTGATTTTTTTCCACTTATTGTAACTGTTTCAGCTAAGTGTACCTGTGTATATTTATTGTATCATATTAATCTATAGTTCCTTCCTATGTCAGTGCATTTTATAGTCAATCCCATACATCTCTTTAATTTTCATTTATGTATCTTTTAGTTATTTTTCACATCATATCACAGATTATCCCATTTGATCACTTTGATAGCCTTGATGTTTGTTTTAAAAGTCTCTGTAATTGACTCGTTATCATTGTAAAAGGTTGATTGAATCTGTGCTTCTGCTTTAACCTCAGTATTTTTCACACATTTGTACTTCTACTTGAGTGAAGAATGTGACCACTAAAGCTTTTGCTAGTTCAGTTTTGCTGCTTACACCAGATGGAGGCCTATCATCCTGAATCACAGTTAATAGGATAAATAAAAATATGAAAACCTGGCACCTCCTCTGATGGTTTTCTCCTTTTCATCATAACAGCGTAATACAACAGGGAAATGAGCTTGTATTAAAACAATGTTCCATTTGCATGTCATGTATTAAATGTGTCCCTGTAGTTGTTATTTTTTTAAAACCATGTCAAATTCATTTTCATAAACAATCAAAAATACATTCCAACGATGGAAAACTTCAGAGGCCTGGGAAGAGCTGATGTAAGGCGCTTCGCTACGGCTCCCTCTCACGACTGTGTCTGATGAAAGCAAGAAGGCCAGCTGTTACTCAGACTCAGCTGTACTCACTCTGTGTGGTGCCCATGGGGGAGAGGGAGGCAGGCGACAGGAGGCCCACCTGGCCCAGCTCCATGGAGTGTTTCCTGTTCAGAGATTGGCTTTTGGCTGGAGGGGGCGTAGGGCACTTCAGAAGACCACTGGTGTTGGAACTATATGGATTACCTAAGACACAACAAGAGGGGATGAGGAATGTACAGCACTCTGTGGCTAATCTAGTTATACTGCAAATTTTCACGGAAATTCATATAGGATAGATGATCATTTTATGACCTCATAGCTGAATGAATCCACATGTTATGGTCTTATTTCACTCATTATTTATGCATTCTGTTCATCAGATCAGCTGAAAGTGTGGACTGTGGCCCCCTATCAGGCGTGCACGGTACTGCAGGTGGACCCTTATATATTACTTTTTCATTTTTCAATATAACAGATTACTGATAGGTCCTGTTTTTTTTTTTTTTTTGCATTACTGAAATGCAAAATGTTGCTCGTATGAGGAGGATTATTTATTTGCTGTCCATTACTGTGGGTCCACTTTTGCACAGAATGTTCTTGTTTATTAAATCAAAACAAACTGGGAAATATGTCATTTCAGTTTCACATGCTGAAAAGTGTTGAGTGATTCAATGTTTGAATGAGGAATGAGAACATTTTTCAGTTTTCAAATGGGGCCACAGCATTCTTTCGTTTAGCAAAAGCTGGATTAGGTGGTCCGTGGTCTGCCCTGAGGCTTGACCCTGGCCTGGACCAGGTGTTTTGAAGGATCAATTCTACCCTTGGAACACCTGACCTCTGTAAAACCAGACGGTCTTAATGCTCTCCATGAAAAGGAAAAACCCTGATACTTCTCTTCTGTTAGAGTTAATAAAACTACATAATTTTGACAGAGTCCAGAAGTTGCCATTTAAGGCTTGGTTGCACTCATTTTCCACTGACCTGTCTGTTCTACTTCGGTTTGGGACTTTTTACAAATACCAGACGTCTTAAAGTAAAAAGACAGAAAGAGAAGCGTACATGGCTACCACGTGTTTGCAGCTGTCTTTGTGTTAGAGGGAGCAGACGTACCTGAGGAGCTGCTGCTAGAAGGCAGTTTGATGGGAGGGGGTCGGTGCTTCACACCTTTTCCCAAAACAGACGTCTGGACCAGTGGAGAAATACCGTCACCCTGCAGAGGACATCAAAAACAGTTTGTTAGCCACATCGGAATATTTTCAACAATGCCAATTTCAAATCAGATGAATGCTTTCCCCTAAAAAATCAATGTCAAACTTTCTTCTTTGTCTCTCTAAAAATAAAAGTATCCCACAAACCCGGAGCATCCTTGAACTCTTTCTTACCTCATCTTTGCTGGGCGAGGGCGGCCCCTGCCCTGAGGTGCCTGAGTTATGTGACATCTTCACCTGACACTTTACATCCCTCTCATAAACTCCTTTATACTGATTAAGAAACCTGTGAAACAGACATAACACAAGACTTATCCAACACTCTCCTACAGCAGATCCCCAGTAACTCTGTGTTTGACAGTACCAGCTTTAATAAAGGCAAACATGGCGACTCACCGATCTGCATCTATCTTTGAGCCTATGAGAAAACTGTAAACAAGGGACAGAAAGAGAAGTTCAGAGAGGTTTCTCAGATACAATCATGTGCACTAGATGTTTCTCAGTTTGTCCTTACGGAGGATGTATGAGCTTCAGGTCGTTGCTGTCCTCCTCTACTTTTGTTTCTTTAGCGCAGTAGATCTTTCCGTACACCCGTGGGTCTCCCATCGACTGGAAGATAGACACCTTGGTCCTCTGTGCTTGGCCCCCCACCTCACACTCAAAGGTGTAGTCATCTACAACTTCCTGTGTTGACAAGGTGGAGATAACAGAATTAGAATGTGTTTTTATGATGTGCAGGATAAAGATTAGAGGTGTTTTGCATTTGCTAAAATGTTAAACAGAGAGGGAGGTAAACAGGTCGAGAAGATGTGCAATGAAAAAGTCCTATTTTTGTCACCATCAAATGTCAAACTGAGAGGGAATTTTTTTAATCACCCCTGATAACTGACCGATCTCATACACCACTCCCCATCTCGCTGCCTCAGATCATCAGACGCTAATCTCCTGTCCCCCATCACCGCTCATCTCTCGTTTAAAAACCCACTCAAAACATACCTCTTCAAAAACAAACAAAAAGACTACAACACATGACATCTACTCCCTCACCACCTCTGTTTATTTGGTGTGCTATTTATATTTTTCGCACTTCAGTCAGGAACACGCTCGTCATCGATTTAACCATTTACTGCCAAATGGAAATCCAGTTATGTTGGAGCTATAAGCTCTGCTTTAGCACCCCCTGGGTTAGCCAAGCAGCCTGCTTAGGCTTTCCAGGGAGTGCATTGCAAAAAACCCACATTTTGACTAAGGAGGGGGCAAAGTTTAACACGAGGATCAAAAAAGCCGATCTTTACAGCAGAAATAAACATGTTTACAGCCTGGTACAAAAAACGAGTGTAGTCTGGATAGCTCATTTCTCGGTCGGCACACACTGTAGGTAGGGGGGGTGAATTTTTTCATAACGCAGTCATTTCAAAGATATTGAGATTACAAGTCTTCCAATGAGAGGCACAGCTGACTTGATTGACAGGCGGGAACACCTTAGCTGTTGGCTAGGCGGCTCAAAGCCCTCCTCTTTACCTCACAATCGCTCGACAGCAGCAATATGGCTCCTGTTGAGGATTGGCCTCAAAACAATGCTTCAGAAACAGATGGGTCACCGACATTACATCCATTATTTATACAGACTATGGCTGTGATTGGTTGTGTGGATAGGAAACAATGATTCAAACTGTCAGCCTGACAGCTGACAGCAGCTGAGGCATATGACTTCTGTGTCCTGCATGAACTAACGCAACACTTCATTTCATGTAGTGACTTGGAGTACTTAGAGGCTATATAAGTCCAATCGATTATTATTATTATTATTGTTATATATTTATTTTATTCACCAATGTGGTGTAGTTTTAATAATTCATGTTGCATTGTTGTATTGTGAACTAGAGTTTTTCTGGGATGAGAGAGAAACACGTCAAAGATGCAGGAGAAATATTGCTGATGTTGTTTTCATTGTACTATTTTTTTTTTTTTACTTTATCAATGGTTTATATATATGTTTCATATTTAAAATAGTTTGCAGTTTTTGAATCAACAACAAGGAATCTGTTTTGAATCTCTCCACTGTTTCTGACTTTTCATATTTGATTATTGATGACACAAAACAAAAGCAGCACAAAGCCGGGGGCCAGTATTATAATCCTGCACAATGTAAGCAGATTTTATTATTTTCTCATAAAGGATTACCCTCGACACGCAACAGCTCCCTGCTTCATATTAACAGCTAACAGCCATCATCGATTGGTACCCACAGAGAGTTTTATTGCTGCTGTCACACTTACCTCAGCAGGCCAGATCACAGTGGTGGGCTGAGAGTCCTCCAACTGCAGAGATTTCTCAACCACAGCGTATTTCTCCACCTAGAGCAACAAACAAACAAATACATCCATCTGGTTTGTTTGTTGCTCGGCATTGTAACAGCCAGACTATGAGTCAAGTGGTTCTTAAGTGTTTTGGGTTCAAGTGTTTAAGTCAGTGTTGTAGAAATACATTAAGCTACTTACATCAATTTCTTTCGGTACAGTTAACTGGCAGTTGCTTTGTTTCCACATGTCGACACACTGCGAGTGTTAAAGCAGCAAAAAAGAGGGAAAGAGAGAAACAAGGATAAGTAAGTGGAGGAGCACTATTACAGAATGCATGGACATTTGCTAGTAGAGAAATAACTAGGTAAGCAACATATTTTTAATTAAAGTGAGTGAATACTATATCTAGAAGCAGTAAAAAGCCTTCATCACCATCACTATATTCTAATCTTATTTGTACAGTGTATACAGACTCATTTTTAAATACTTACGTTTCCAATCTTGGAGATCTTCAGGTCTATTACAGGAGCAGTTTTCCTCTCCTTTCTCCTCTGTAGGTAGTCGTAGAGTTGAAGCTGTGGCGGCATAGGCAGATGGGAGAGCTCCTGCTGCCGGTTCAGAGCAGCTCGAGAGTGCCTCTTGAAACAGCTGTAAAATAAACAAGTATGTGTCACCCTGACGTTTCATCTCCTATAATAAACATTAAGATTTACTCATGAAAAGCATTCAGTTAAAAAAAAACCATCCAATTATTCCCTTATCTTAAGTCCTACTGTTAAGTTACATAACCCAACACACAGGCATTATTGACACCACAACACCCGTGAGAGCTCATCATTTGATCACGCCCTCAAATCATTCATGGATTAGATTTTGTCTGATTACAAAACAAGACAACTTCAGACCGCTACAGAGTGTGTGAGTGTATTGCGTACCGTTTCATGGAGCGAGTGTTCATCTTCTGTTTGTTGTAGAGCAGACGGTTGGCTGTGCAGGTGACAGAAATGGAGGGGTCCAGGCACAGAGGTTCAGCTGTGGCCAATATCAACTGACTCTCCAGCTGCAGTTTGTCGTCCTTAGAAAAGAAAAGGAAAAGATGCTGATATCTAGGACGGGTTGTTTATCAACTTATTTGCTTAGTTGAAGGTAAAGTTAATAAAATAAGCTGACATGGAGTCAGGGTTCAGTCTTTTGTTTCTCGTACCTGTGTCCACTTGTGGTGGTCACTGGTCATGGCATGGACATCACAGATTAGAGTCTGCAGGACAAACACAAAGATATAAACAATGAATTGTGTTCCAAGTGTACACTACCAGTTACAAGTTTGGACACACCTTCTCATTCAATGGTATCTATTTACTTTCCACATTGTAGATTAATACTGAAGACATCAAAAGTATGAAATAATCTGGTTTGACCATAATCTGGATTACAACAGTAGTCAAATAGGGCTATCCATTGAGTACTAACCCTACCTCTGAACAACACAACTGATGGTCTCAAACACATTAAGAAGGCAAGTCATTCTACAAATTAACTCTTGCCAAGGCTCATGTTAATTAGAAACCATTCCAGGGGACCACTTCATGAAGCAGACTGAGAGAATACCAAGAGTGTGCAAAGCTGTCATGAAGGCAATTCCATATCTGTTCTTAGTTTTGATGTCTTTGGTTTTAATCTACAGTGTTTCAAATAATTAAAATAAATAAAAAACATTGAATGAGAGGGTGTGTCCAAACTTTTAAATGGTAGTGTATATGTTTCTATGTCGAAGTCATACCAGCTCACAGTTCTGGAATAGTTTGTTGTTTTTATTGGTTCACATACCTGCATGGTTGGCCGCAGCAGGATGTGTCTGCTCTGATAGGTGGGCATCTTTGTATTAACAGACTGCCTGTAGTCTCTCACTTCTACTACCACACAGCCACAGTGGAAGATGTTCACCTAAAACACATGTGATGATGGGTTATAGTAAAACAAAAAAAAGTGAGATTACCAAAAAAAGAGAAACAGACTAGGAGTAAAACCCTGCAGTGCTTCTTTGTGCATTAAAAGGATAAACATGAAACATGTCTGAAGCCTCTGAGAAAGCTCAATTAGCTGCATCACTATAACTTCACATTCAGATCATTTAAGTTAAATTTACAGCCAGTTCAAGGGAAAACATTTAAAAACCTACACTGATCCATGCACATGAGCATTTCCATTTAGTGTGCACACCTGTGATTTCTCCAACAGATCCACCAGAATAGGAGGCAGCTCCTCAGCATCTAGGTACTCCAGCAGCTCTCCTTCTTCATATGGCAGCCGGATGGTTTCTGAATCTATAAAAGCAACACAAAACAGAAACGTTAAACATGACAAGACAAGTGTGGTACCCAGATATGATGAACACAATGAATGATGTCGGCTAGATTGACCTTTCTTACCAGATCCATTTTTGCCCCTGAGCATTAGAGAGTAGCCTTCATTCCCGGGGTACAGGTTGACCACAAGACACGAGACGGACTCCTGAGACACCAGCTTCTCCAGTAGATTCACATTTCTTCTTAAATTCTTCACACGGACAACCAACAGAAGAAAAATAAAGAAAGAAATGAAAGTGAGATTTCACATTGTTCTAACCAAGACAACCCTCTGACTCAAAAGTGTGCTGCTGTTTTCCACCAACATTTACTCTGAGTTGAATTTAAAATTAATTAGCGGTGAATTTTCCAGAAGTTATCACTCTTTCCTATCAAATACATACAACTTAATTCTCATGATATTATGACTTTATTCTCAAAGTTGCATTTTCCTCCTTAATGTGACCCTAATACTCCACCATAGTATTGTTTTTCAGAATGAATCATACTGAAATAACCAAACAGCAGAAATGATAACTCATGTACAATACTAAAGACTTTGTTCCTGTACTTATACGTCTCTGGACATCTCCCCATCATAACACCCACCCACACTCTCAGGTCTTCTTCTGCCATTCCCCTCACTACACCACCCGCCAGCTTAACCACCATGGGGTCCAGAGCCTTCAGTCGCTCTGCCCATCTCACAACACATCTTTTTAAACTGACATATTCACTGTGACTACATTTCTTCACTGCACTGTATCTTATCCTGTTCATTTTATTTTCATTTATTATTTATAATGTATCATGTCTTGTTGATTTTACCAGCCTAATTTTGATATCGTTCTTTTTTAAACTCTGCCCTGTGCGGTGACCTTGAGTGCTTGGAAATGTATTGTTAGTTTTTTCTTTATCTTAATTTAGAAAACAATCTTCAAACAAAGTGAGTCAAGGCAGATGAAGAAGAAAAGAAAGACGTGTGAGTAAAACAGAGGTAGATATACTTCCTAATGGAGGCATATGCCATTTGAAATACGACTGAAAATAATCCACCTTGTATAAACATAATTTTGACAACCGATCTGGCATGATATCTTCAATATGTACAGCTGACTTTTAAAAAAAAAAATCAGCTGAAAACACAACAGGAGCTTACTTGAATTGGAGAAACTTCCTATATGCATGCAATGCTGTAAACACTTTAACATCCTTGAATATAATATCTTCATTCACAGCGGTTTTGTTCATAGCTAACTAACTATTCTGCCATTCTGTGTATACTTTATTGTTATTCAATTTTATTTTATCTTATTTTATTCCTTCTTTCTATTAATATTTTGACTTTCTTTCATACTGTGTATAAGAGCATTCTGTAATAACTGAATTTACCCCCAGGATAAATAAAGTATTTCTGATTCTGAAAATTGTCATGTTACATTTTGCTTCAGTTGCCTGCACTTTAAACGTTCCATGCGGTTGATCGATACATTAAACATGCATTCTTAAAATTCATTATGAACACAGTTGATATTTGCAAAATGTACATTTTCTCCAGTTATTCCCATCAGATTGGAATGAACAAAGTTTGCATGCATGCTCATAATAACCCAGTCATAACTGTGCATTCAGATGTGCAACACAAACCTTTAACTCTGGCTCTTTCTCGCATTCCTCCATGTACAGCTCATAGAGCTTCTGATAAAGACTCTTCCTCCCACCAGATGAAAGTCTCCGTTTGGCTGGTCGTTGTCGAGCACTTTCAACAATGTACTAGAAAACACAACAGTGTGTTAATCAAAGGCAGTACAGACTTTCTTGTGAGGACAGGCTGTTCATTCTCTCTCTAAAGGCACACAGGAGTGAAAAAGCAGCTCTTACCTCGGCTCGATCCAATGCATATTCCAAAACTTGTTGCTATAAGAGGATAAGGAGCAAAATGTGACATATTAGTTGAGATTTCTCAAACCTTTGCAGAATAAAGGAACAGTGCATGCACAGATAAGGCTCTGATTAGATGCTTTAAACAGTAAACACATGACTGTGGGTTTCAATGGAGTATATAAGGGGATATGATCTGAAAGACATGGAGCTTACCATTGTGGTCCACCGCCAGCTGCAAGGTAGACGATGCTGTCCTTACTGCCCCACGCTGTCACCTTCCTGGAGTGACCATTCACACCCTGCACACACACACACAGAAAAATCAACAAAGATGCACTCTTTGTGGAAAAAACAGGAGTGATTTCAAAGAGCCTGAGTGGTCCTCATTCTCATGTTTAACAGAAACATCCTGGATCTCTCATAATCTGTTTAAGTTTTCAACAATCTCCTGATATTTAAAATGGAAAAGCAAACAAATGAATTCAGAATCTGCTCCTTGGTGGATAAAAGAGTGTAGCTAAGGTGACTTCAGTGTGATGCCTGGAGTCCAGAGAGAGAGAGGCTCAGTAGCAACAAGCTCGCTGTTGCCTGACCGTTGAGGCTAACACGGTAGGCTAACGGTAGCATGCTAGCCCGTTCCCCAGTGGGCAGGCTGTAAGTTAACCAGCCACGCTAATGATGTTTCATCGTCTGAGACACAAACCGACAGAGCGACCTCACACTCAACCAACAGGGGGGACTTGCCTTCAAGGTTGCATAGCGGTCGACGAGAGCTCCGATGCGAGAAAACGAAATGAAATTGAAATATCAGGGTCTTCATTGAAAAAAAGTCGGAGCAGCAGCCATTTTCTTCCAGTGTGACAACAACAGCTAAACTTCCGGTTTAGGCAGCGGGTGGGCGGAGCCAGCGTCACTGCCTACTTTACTAGAGATGCCCAAAGATGAGAGAACTTTCCATCCATCAAAACAAGAAATGAGTTGGTCTCTTTCTCATATTATAAACTATTTATTACGGAACAGGATTAGGGCCACTGGAAAAATAAAAAAGTAAGGTCAAAATTGTTTTTATTATTATTATCCTGAGAAAAAAGTCAGAATTCTGATTTTAATCTCATAATAATAATAATAATAAAATAAAAAATTTGACCTTCATTTTTTTTCCAGGGGCCCTAATCCTCTTCCGTTATTTTGTATTCATTTATTTATTTATTTATTTATTTATTATCTAGTTCAAATTGTAGTCAACGTTATTCTATTTTATTGATTTTTGTTCTTATGTATTTTATTTATTTTAAGTATAGTATCTTATTTTCTTTTAATGGTTTAATGTTTTAATGTTTTATTATCTTAGAAATGTATTTTATTTTGGTGGTTTTAATTTCCTATTTTGAGTTTTAACATCTTATTTTACCTCCAGTGTTTCCTCATTAAAATATGATATAGTTTATTTGATAGGGACACAGCAGATTAAATAGTACAACATCTGCCTGTTAAAAACAGCTGTAGTAACTGATGCTATGCATATAGAGATTATAGCTATTGCTAGTTTCTGACTCTTGTCCCTCGTTAGGCTTTTAGTAAGATTGAGGAAGATATGGAAGATAGAAAGATATCGAGATTGCATGCATACAATAAGAATTGTGGAAAAAATAAAAGAAGATCAGAGGGTGATTTACATGATGATTACGTACAATTACAACAAACTACTATAGATAAATCATTATAGAAGAGTTACAAATGCTCACATCTCTGATTTTGCTTCAACCTCCTTACATTCCTACTTGTACTATAGCCCACAAGTTGTAGCCAGCAGGTTAGTCAAGGATTACAACACTGGCAATATGCACCAAATAAGCACAATTTGTCTCATATTTAAGAAAAAAGTGAGATCCACTCCATCTTTAACCCTGGGGCCAAATCCGTATGTTTAAAGTTTTGCACATATTTTCATATTGTAGGATCTTTACAAAAGCTGGTGCCCAGAAAATCTAGAGACGTGTAGTTTTTCAACAAAACAACAACAACAACATATGATAATCACAATTTTAATTCCATTTAACAAGTTAAAATGTCTTTTACCTTCACAAAATCGTACAGAAAACCTGGAAGCATGGTCAAGGCAGAGCACAACTATTTTAATGTGTCGTTTTAATAATCCAGTGCATATTTGTTTGAACCACTCTGGTGTTCATTTGTGCTTCATTCCCACCATGTGTGCATATCAAAAGATTGAGTCATTATTTTGTAACCATCAGCAAAAAATTATTAGATTATTTCTATCATGCAGTTATTTTCAGAGTCATTGGGTTGGTGTTGGATGAGCCTCAGCCAGTGTAACAGGGTTAAAATGCAATATTAATTATTATTTCTTTATAATTACACAAATTATACCTGTGTGTGTGTGTGTGTGTGTGTGTGTGTGTGTGTGTGTGTGTGTGTGTGTGTGTGTGTGTGTAGAGCCTCTTGTATATTTCTTTTTCTAAAAGTATTTTAAGGTGCAGCCTCGTCATTTTCTTCTTCGTTGGTATCTTGACCTTTATATTTGATTTGCCCCCTTCCCTCTCCCCTTTTGTATGTTATCCCTTGGGGAGAGGTAGGTGTCCGTCACTTAACTTTTCTGTTTCCATATATTTACTTATTCTATGTGTGCTTTTGTCCTGTATAGTGTTCCTATGTGTATATTAAACAGAGTTTACTTTTATTCCTTTTTAAAGTCATGTTTAAGCAGACTAACTGAACATGCACGTGCTGGTTTACGTGCATTGAAGGTTTAAGCTAGTCGAAATGTGCTTTCATCTGTGCAGGAGCGGAGGCGGGCTGCATACTTTATAAACTCAGAAGTTCTTGTCTGTGATTAACAGAATAAACGCAGAACAAACGAGGTCCTGGTGTTGGTCGTCAGTCATCTTTAACAAACACAACGCAGATTCCAACCGGTTACACCAGGACCTTTCCAAAAAAGTATTTGTAAAGATTTTTCGCTGCAAAGGTTCACAGTGAGCAGCATGTTTGATGCATGTATATGATGTGATGAATTGCTCATAGGTTGCAAGCTCCTCATGGTAGCTTTAAATTGCAAATTTAAGGGACAAAATATCAGGATGAAAGTGATAAAAGAAAGGTTAGTTCTAGAAAACCCTTGACTGAGGAGAGAGGAGTGATTACAATCTTTTTCTAATGTTATTTTTCTGCATTGAGATATGAAAAATTAGGACTATTATAAAGATAATTTAAGTTTAAAACTTGTATTATTTAGGTTGAGGCAGATGCACAAGGAGATGACAACAGCTTATCAAAATAGTCATTCAATCCCACATCTGGAGCAAAATGAATATGCACACATTGATAGGTTGAAGTCCCATGATTGTACAGTAGGGGGAGGAGCAGGATAGCAGATTGTATGGACTGAATGCCAAAGAGGAGCAGTGAAACAGCAGCATCACACAGGCACAGTATTCAATTAGTAAGAATTGTAACGTTAAAATGACAAAAAAAGACATGAGAACAATTTATGCCTCTTAGTTTACAGATATGAATGACAGGTTTTGATGACATCACCTCAATTCTTTCCATTGAAATATGTAGATAACGTCCAGAGTGCACTCATACATTAAGATGACATTAAGGATGAGCTACCTTTCTAAACACGTTTGCTCTGTACTCTTCTTTACAGAGGACACTAAGAAGCATTTACAGCCCACTTTAAACTGTTAACAAATTTGACCTTTGACCTTTGAAGTGCTAGGTCCCTTTCTACCTGTTTAAGGCACCAAACACAAATATTTTGGACCATATTGCTGAATCTGGAATATCAAAATAAGGTACCCTGGATAAGTCAGCTAAGGCAAATGCAAAAAAAAGTGTTAGAACAAAAGCAGAAGATACATCAAAGGTACAGATTTCATGGACTAAGTTACATAAATATTGGTTTAAGCATCTTCAAGCAGCATAGCTTTTCTTCATGATGTCGGCCTAAGAAGTGTTCTTTCAACATTGAAATAGATCCTTTATGAGGGGGCAGGGAGGGGCTCAGTGAACACCAGTCCTTACCTGCTACACACACACACACACACACACACACACAGCCTTTTTTCTTACAACATCTTAAAGCCCACGTACATGACAGGACTTGTGCTGGGTCAGTCATATTTCAGCGTGTTAGCTGGAAAGAGCTTTTCATCAGTCCACAAAGAACAAGGTTTCAGTTTTAGCTTGAATCCACATGTGCTCTTTATTAAAACGGTGCTTCAGTATTGCAAGCTTCTCCTCTGACTCAAATCCCACAGTTTGTTTTATTAAGTGACTAAATTACCAGAGATGAGGGATCAGTGGTTCTAATCAGCTCTGATCATAGCAACAGCACAAGTTAGAAGGGTTCAAAATAATAAATAAATCAGATCAGAACACGTGGGTCTGAAAATGATGTAAAAGAGCAAAGTTAAAGATTTGTCTCTCCCTCTTTGTGCTCATCAATCCCCAACCAGGAAACAAATCAGACAGTCGTATTGATCTGACATCCTCACAATACTTCATCCTTTGGCTCCTCATCATGAAAACTGTCCTCCATAGGAACTTGAAAGAAGCTCATAATACTGAACAGCTGGAGTATTGACACAGGGTCAAAGAAAACCTTGATGGAGAGATGACAGGAGAATATGTGGAGCTCAGACCATGGCAGTGTATCTGAAAACCATGAGTCTCCTCTAGTGACTTCAAACCATCTGATTATCTTCAAGCTTCAGTGATTTTACAACAAACTGAATCAAAAAAACACAGCAGGGGTACTGTGGGAACATTCATTATGAAGGATTAACAAGTGTGGAGGAGTCCTTTATGATGATGATGATGACTCTGAAGCCTAATGAGCTGCAGAAGGGGAAGATTTGACAGGCCTGCAGGTGAGCAACGAGGAGCAATGATCTCCAGTATGTGTCCCTTACATAAAGAGTCCTTAAGAAAGAAACAGAAGCACAGATTGCACCTCAAGCTCAGGGGCTTGGTAGCTCATCGCCATCTGGATGAAAGGGTATAGTTATAATTATAGGCAGGACTTTGGACAACGGCAATATGGCATTGCAGCCTTTTTTAATAATTTCCCTTTTCTTTTAAGTAAAGACACTGTTTGATGCAAGCAGCCAAGCAACAAAAATAGATACAACTTAGGGCAACAGAAGGCAAATAATACTTTGAGTACTTCCTCTTATAGTGCCTTAGGTGTGCTGTAACAAAGAACAATCAAAGAGCTACAATCAGACCAAAGCATTTTTTTTCATACTGATGCCCTGCTGACCAATCAAAAATGACAGTTGATTATTTACAAAGATTGGCAGATTTTAGGTAAGCTTTTCTCCAGATTATAGGACCTGCAACCAATTATTCAGCTCTCCCGAGCTGCACTGTGGAAAGGTAGAAGCGGCACGAGGCCAGCGCTGATGACTTGCTGTCTGGGACATCTATGTAAACAGGATTTGATTACAATGTAAACGGCTCTTTGTTTTTCAAAGTGCATCAAGAAGGAAGACCTTAGGGGAGCAGAAATTGTCTATTTTAGTTATGATGGATAGAAGATAGAGAATACAATGAGTTTGTGCGGCGTTGGTTCAATTAATGTCTCCATATTTTTGGGCAACATGTCTTATTAAATCTGTGGAAAATTATAAAATCATAAAATGTTTTTAACTGTTTTTGAAATAGAACCATGTGTTGCTGTCTCTGCTTTGAGCTGCAGTGGAAGCTGTAAGTGTGCTTGACAGTGAGGTTATCTAAGTAGAATATTGTAAAAATAACAAATAGGGCTTTAAAATTCCTTTACCATGAATACATTTTACCATTGAGTGCTGCAGAGCCTTACAAAGTTAGACGTTTTAATGAAAACCAGAGCTTTATGCAGCTACTTATTTTTCTATAACTGTTTTCATAAAATAATCACAATCACTTTCAATCAATTTCAGTGCTTAAATGGATAACAGTGACCACCGTTATCACTGTTCTGGTAACTAAAATGACCCTTATCTTCTGCTTCTACTGATGACAAAGGATAAAATACTACATTAAGGTGAACTATATTGTGGATCAGTTATAAAAAGACATTTTTAAGAAAGAATGATTCAAGTTTTAATAGAAGTATAGAAGTGTGAGACGTTACTCACCATTAAAGAAGCCTTTGATAATGACATTCATATTGTGTTGTTTATTAGAAGGATGAAGAGCTTTGTCCAGATGCAGTCATTATTTTGCTTTGCCATGACTCATGAGCTCTAGTCATGGTTTTCCACTCCTGGAGTTTTGCACACACACCGGGAAAAAAGGGGAGATGATAGCTGACATACACAAGACACTAGGAAGTGAAGGTGAGTTATGAAATATAACAGGCCCAGTGTTTGCATCCCTCACTCTCACCTTGATGGACGTGGGACCTGGAAACTGTGGGAGAGACTTTTCCACTAAAGTCAGTCTTTTCTCTCATGAGCGAGGGATGAGGGCTGCAGCTGTGTGGGACTTTACAGCCCAAATCTCAGTCCAAACTGAGGGAATGTCAGGCTTTTCCAAGTCCAGAATGCTCATAAGCAGAATGTCAGATATAATAATTCTCTGGAGATATTGATAATTGTAAGTATACTGTGCACAAGTAAAGGAGCTGCAAATGTACACAGATTGTGTAACTCACTGTGGGAATAACAAAAGTTGCTATTTCATAAATGTTGGATAATGCAAATTGATTTTAAAGCTCATGTGAGGATTGTGATTACATTAGCGCCCCCCCTGTGGACAAAGTTGATACTCTTATCTCTTTGTTAATTTTGTCCTGTACTTATGTGATTGTTTTGTGTCATTTTTACAACTAATTTCATCCTACTTTCTTTTAAAGCCTGGTTGGTGCTTCTTCTTATGCTTCTGTTGAATAGACACCATAGCCTGTAGCCTAAGCTGTAAGTCCACATAATGCTGTTCTTACTTAGAAGGATGAAACAGACCACAGGCCCTGTGATTGGTCATTTATCAGTTCCAACTTCACATAATATGCTTGGACTCGCTGTTGTTTTTTTTTGCTCAAACAGGCAGATAACATAACGTGATCTGAAACAGGTGATCTGACTAGCATAGAAATCACACTGCCTCCACACTTTTAGGCAGAGTTTAGTAGGGCAATGAGGACACTTATGTTGTGCTCATGATGGTGTCGGCCACTACCCCATAGAGTCAATGCAGAAGTGTAAACCAGGCTTAACAGTCTAATGGCCAAATTCCACTGGATCAGTGTCCGGTGAGTCCCCGATCTGCCATGGCACAGGATTTTATAGGTTTCTATTCTAGTCAATCTGTTAACTTCCACTGGATCTACTCCATTGCATTCTGGCTGCGTATCTGATATGCAGGACTTCTACTTTTGCCAGATGCCGCAGGACGACGCATCAATCTCAACAGAGCAGCAAAACAAAATAAAAACATCAGGTTACTTCTCAGAATAAAAGACTCTGTGTTATCACCAGATCGTATTTCACTTAACTACAACAACAAACCGTCATGATGAGCGGAGCCAGGCCTGGAGTCAACAGGTCAGAGGTTTTTAGAGGACCAGAAAGACAACATGGATGAGGAGAGGAGGAGGATATTCGTTAATGCAGTAATTGCCCTGGGAAAACCTTGGTCACATGACTCCAGCTGTCCAGCTGTCCGGCGGTCCTGCTCCGTGCTCCATGCTAAAAACGCAATGGCTGGGTGTTGAAGACAGAGAGAGCACAGAGCCAGACCGCAGGGTATCAGAGACAGACCGGACACGGATCTGGTGGAAGTCCCGGGTAATATATCATTCACTGTGAATCTTGAATAAAAACAAGGCTGTTTCTTACCAGTTTGTCTGACACTTACCCTGTAGTTTCAGACACTTAAAACTAAATATATTAAACAATCAGTCCTGTCCATTTGTTCTTGTAAACATTTAGGTCATAAAGAGGCATCAGAATGAATTTCAGCCCATTTCACTACAAGCTAAATTCTCCTCACAGGAGCTTTAATATGTTATTTTCCATGAATTTTGTGCTCCTTCTGAACATCGGATCATTTACTGCATGAACAAAGAGGTAGTCCTGACATTAATTAATAATGACACTTTAAAGTGTTCTCTGGAAAAAGTTGTTTAACATCTTTGTTGAAAATGGATTATTTTTGTTTAGAATTGTTTTACTATTTATATCCCCAAAAATGATAATACTGGCAGTTTGTCCCCCATCAGTCCAAAAGGCCTTTATTCATTGTATATCAACCATCAAATCCATGTATCATCATATCAAATTCTCACTCTGACTCCAAAGAGAGAGATTTGGTCAAAAGCCCGACCATATGTGAAGAGAAGACAAATCATAACAAAACTAAGCATCATATTCACATGACACATGTGGGAAAAGCACACCACTTTGTGTAGCTGATGGCTGCTGCTCACTGGTTTTATAGGGTCCAGTTGTGCTCCTGAGGGGATTATAACAGCATATCTAGACTCTGCAAGCTCTGAGCCTGTGACTTACTCTTATTCCAAACAATGAGCTGTTCTGTTGTTTTGTATGGGATTACAGTGCAGAAGAAAAATCTCCTGATTTCACATGGGATAGGAGCGAAAGACCCACAGAGAGTTGGCCGGTAGCTGCAGTGAGACAAATGGCTTTCTCTTCATGTTGATAAAACCTGGATTAAATCATTTATTGATGCTTGGACACATGAGACAACAGCTTTAGCGTTCAAGTTCATTGAGTTTCTTCATTTTAAATTCAGTATTTTCTCTTTTTGGCCCTCTTTACCCACGGAGTTGTTGATTTGTCTTAAGATAAGATATAATTATGTACCATGTGCGGAAACAAAGGGGGAGAATGAGTCAGATTTCTTAAGACCCTCATCAACTATACAGCTGATCCTCAGTTCAAAGCAGCAGCAGCAGCAGCAGCAGTGGTCTTCCTTTCTGTGAGGTCCAAACTGACCTCATTCATCCCACACAGGAGACTGTGGAGAGAGCGAGACATAAAGACACAAGTTCAGAGAAATAAATCATCTGGTAATTTCCAGAAGTTCAGTCCGGCACTTTCCAAGAGGCTCATAAGTATCTCATTTTATCTTATTACATCTTTTGCTCAGGGTGAGATTTGCAGATTTCAGAGGAGACACCTGGTCACAGTTAGTTTTTACTCCAGCTGAGATCACAGCTGGACCTGTGTGAACTCAATTTCCCCTGCTTTTATCCATGCACACTTGTAAAAAGTTTACGTGAACAGGATTGCACCAATTATCACAACCATGTTTTGTGACACCATCGCACCTTTCTCTTATTCCTACTGATCCTACAAGTGACACAACTTCAACAGCCACAAGGGGGCTTTGTTAAATGTACTTCAACAGGAGATTTTAGGGGTGTCTTGCATACATCATATTTGAAATATTGTAACCCACTCATTGCTAAGTTTTGGTAGCCACAACACTGCAAAATATGGTCTCACAAGGGAATAGACCCAAACAATTTTGACCCACAATACCTGAAACAAATGGGGTTTTCATGAGGGTTACTACTGACATTTCAAATACAAGCAAAATGCTAAAGGTAACTTTGTCTGTACCCCAAAATGATCTCTCTGTTCTCATTCCTAAGAAGTAAAAACATTATGCTTTGTCACTGTCATAACTCCATGTTATCCCAAAAGCATTCAGATTACGTGTAATTAGAGTACTTTCCAATGAGTAATCAAGTTACATGTAATGAGATAACTTTTCCCATTTAAGATGAACCAAGTGAAAATTCTGCTTCTTGGGTGAAATTGCATATAAAAAGTGGAAATTTTGATCATCAGGCAAAAAAATATAGGAAAAAGTGGAAATGGTGTTTCTGATGCAAAAACATTCAAATAGTAGAAATTTTGCTTCTGAGATGAAATATCATATAAAAAGTAGAAATCTGGATTAGGAAGCAAAGAAAAAAAAAGGAAAAAAGCCTAAAAGTCGCTTCTTATGTAAAAAATAACTTGAAAGAGACATTTTTACATCTGGAGCAAAACAAAACTGAAAATAGTGTACATTTTGCTTTTTAATAAAAAACGTAAAAAGGGAAAATTTTGCTTCTGAGGTGCAACATCATATTAAAAGTGGAAATCATGACTATAATGCCAAACAAAAGGAAAAAGTGAAAATGTTACTTCTGAGGTGAAAAAACATGGACAAAGAGAAAATTAGACCTTCAGAGTGAAAAAAATAGAAAAAAAGTAAATTTTTGCTTCCATTGTGAAAAACTATAATAAAGTGAAAATGTTGCTCCCAAGGCAAAAACCATGAAAAAGGGGAAATTTATGCTTCTGATGCATTTTCACTGCTTTTGCAGGTGGTAAAGATGCATCAGTATTGATTTCAGGTTGTTTTGTAACCAGTGAAAAAACTCCTTACAGGAGCTTTAATGCAAACCTATTGGCTAACATCACAGTGGATGCATTGAGACTACTCCTAGTGACTTAGAAGAAAGAGGGGAGAGTTTTCTTGAGGTTTAGGGGCAAAAATTGGGCCAAACCTCACAGGGCCTCAGCCTGCGAGACACGTTTTGGACTGGAAAAAAAGAGACAGCATCATGTGTGTTGGTATGACACAGAGCAGACCAACAGAGCAACCTTGCGTGTCTGTATGACACATGCAGGGTGTGACAAAGTGTGGGTATCCAACAAACTGTGATGAGAAGGATTTGAAATAAGTTGATTGAAGAGTTGGCTTGTGCATGCTTCTGATCATTCATTTTTCCTGCCTCGTTGGACTTGGTTGTAGAAATATTACTGTGTGCTGTGATCTCATTTTATTGTGGTGACTTCAGTGTTTTCTGAACCCATAGAAACACGGGCAAAAACTACTGAAGTAAGCCTCAAGTTGAACTGGAGAGTGGATTATCCTCTCATGCAGTTATGTTACTGTAATCTTGTGTTTTTGTTTGGCTGTAGTGTTTTTGGTTCTGTGCAGCAGGAGCTCGGGGCTTCCAACCTGATTTCTGGAAACGATAAGAACATTAAGTTTCTCAGAGAAATGAAAAGCAGAACGAGAAGAAAAAACATTCATTTAAATGTTTGACCTGAAGCTCTGGCTCCCGCCGCTCCTCTTTACTGCTAATGACTTTGTAACAGACTGTGCGTCTACATTTTAATAATTCGACCTTCTGTGACTCTTTTGCACTCCCTGCTCTGAATGCAGCTTTAGATTCCAGAGTTCAGTTGTTTCTGTGCCAAGACGGGGTAGTTCACTCACAGAGAATGGACACAAATGCTGGAGGATTGAGAGCGAACGTCACTGTTGGACACTACCCTGAAATGGCAGGAGGGTCCGGGGGAGGTGTAGGGAGGGAGGGATGGAGGAGTACAGGGTAAGTAGGGGATGCTGTCCAAACCAACAAGAACTGTTACATTTCAGCTGGTTAGCATAGCGTGGTTATTAATGTTGGACGTATCTCCCCTGTGGAGAACTAGTTAACATCAGACTTGATTGATATATTGCCTAATGAGCAAGGCAAGGCAAGGCAGCTTTATTTGTATAGCGCATTTCATACACGAGGGCAACTCAATGTGCTTTACATTAAAACATTAAAAGCATTGGAGACATTCAGACAAGCATAAAAGAACACAATTAAAATGACAAATATGATAAAACAGAAAAGAAAAGGAAAATTAGAAATATATTAAAAATTACATTAAAAATTTAATTTAAAGTGGGTTAAAATGAGCTAAGATAGGAAGGCAGTGGCAAATAAAAAAGTCTTAATCTTTGATTTAAAAGAGGTGAGAGTTGGAGCGGACCTACAGCTTTCAGGGAGTGTGTTCCAGATATGTGGTGCATAATGACTAAACGCTGTTTCACCATGTTTCGTTCTGACTCTAGGTACTGAAAGCAGACCAGTACCTGATGAACCTCAGAGGTCGAGATGGTTCATAAAGTAGTAGCAGATCAGCAATGTATTTTGGGCCTAAACCATTCAGTGCTTTATAAACCATCAGCAGGATTTTAAAGTCTATTCTCTGACAGACAGGAAGCCAGTGTAGGGATCTAAGAACTGGAGTGATGTGGTCTACTTTTTTGGTCCTTGTTAGGACTCGAGCAGCAGCATTCTGTATGAGCTGCAGCCGTCTAATGGACTTTTTAGGGAGTCCTGTAAAGACCCCGTTACAGTAGTCTAGTCTGCTAAAGATAAATGCATGGAGCTTCTCACTGGCTGAAGGAGCAAACATTTACTTGTTTATTTTACTGTCATTGCAATAAAAAGAATACACTATCCTCTTACGGCACCATTCATCATCCTGACGGGTTTAAATTCTTACAGAGTTTATTGACTTCCTAATCTGTGACTAAAGAGATTCAACAGAGTTGGAGGGCCAGAAAGCATTAACAATTCTGAATGTTCACACACATGATGCTTAATACAGAGAGGAAGAACAGGAAACACATGGCTTCAAACTTCCAACCTGGCTTCTCATCCTACACTTCTACCTAAGTGCGTCTTCCAGTTATCCAATTATCACATCAGCGGGTTGAAATTGCTCTGTGTTGAGTACGCTGCTCCTCTTCCTCAGGTTGAACATGAGCCCAGTGAGAAGTGAGAAAACCACCAGAGAGAATTAGCTGCCCGTGAAGAGATTTGCAGGAAACATTTTTCTTCTTCTCCTTTTACTGCTAACACAGAACTCAGGCATTAGTTATCTTTGTCAGCGGTGGATATGTGAGTTTTCAGTAATTTAAAGTTAACAGCTGCAAACCACCTCCTCATGAGAGGGCTAACTCGGCTGTAACAGAAGACACACTGTCAGCGGACACACTGACGTGTTAATGCATGCACATGCAGCACGCACATTTATTACTTCCTTCCACTCATTTATTTTTTGGCTCCAGCTGAAACTCAAAGAGACTAAAGGGCAGACAACACACCCACAAACACACACACATGCATAACCACAGCTTTTTCAGATAAACAGCTGGCCTGGTGCTTGGTCTAGGACAAAGATGAGCTCACCTCTGACCTCTCTAGCAGCACAATGTTAACCCAAGACTGGGCCAAGGTTCACAGTTATGCTTAAATCAAGCAAAAAGCAAGGACTGTAATAATGTTAACCCCTGATAAAAAAAGATGCATGTTGAGGAGTGGATGGCATGTAACTAACATGTTGAAAAATGCCCTACACAAAACTGCAGATTTCATTCATACAAAGCTAAGACAGTGAGCAGTCAGGTGCATTCTATCTTTTGTTGTGTTGCTGTTTTGGAGAATATTACTTGGGAAATTAATCTGAAATTTGATTCTGTTATCTTTCCGTTAGGAGAAAATCGAAATAGCACGACCTTCTGAACATAACACACAACCAAACAAGCAAAACCAGATGTGCATGCTAATAGAAACAGCTTTGATGCTTCTTTCCCTCCTGGTTACCATAAAGAAATAATAACACAGACGCTGATGTTTTGTCTGTATGTGTGAGTTATTAGAAGCAAAGTATTTGTCTGAGTGTCATGGACACATGAATAACACAGCAAGTGCAATAAATTAATAGAATGGAAGTGTTGAGTCTGCAAGAGATGAGCGAAAACAATTACCCATCCAAATATTTTTTTAGATGACTTCTATGAAAGACATCGGAAAATGAGCCTGATGAAGCACTCCATGGGGAATTACTCAAACTCACAGACTCCTGAAAATGTCCCAAAAGATTCAGGGTTTATCTGGGTTTTTTTTTGTGTGTTTACCTGGCATCCCCAGGGAAGTTTCCACAAGTGTTGACTCAAGGGGAGCGGATGTGGGAACACAGCAGGAGATATTCAGGTGGCGGGAAGGGGTGATGAGATCTACAGTATCTCACAAAAGTGAGTACACCCCTCACATTTCTGCACATATTTAATTATATCTTTTCATGGGACAACCCTGAAGAAATGACACTTTGATAAAATGTAAAGTAGTCAGTGTACAGCTTGTATAACAGTGTAAATTTACTGTCCCCTCAAAATAACTCAACACACAGTCATTAATGTCTAAACCACCGGCAACAAAAGTGAGTACACCCCTAAGTGAAAATGTCCAAATTGGGCCCAAAGTGTCAATATTTTGTGTGGCCACCATTATTTTCCAGCACTGCCTTAACCCTCTTGGGCATGGAGTTCACCAGAGCTTCACAGGTTGCCACTGGAGTCCTCTTCCACTCCTCCATGTCGACATCACGGAGCTGATGGATGTTAGAGACCTTGCGCTCCTCCACCTTCCGTTTGAGGATGCCCCACAGATGCTCAATAGGGTTTAGGTCTGGAGACATGCTTGGCCACTCCATCACCTTCACCCTCAGCTTCTTTAGCAAGGCAGTGGCCATCTTGGAGATGTGTTTGGGGTCGTTATCATGTTGGAGTACTGCCCTGTGGCCCAGTTTTTGAAGGGAGGGGATCATGCTCTGCTTCAGTATGTCACAGTACATGTTGGCATTCATGGTTCCCTCAATGAGCTGTAGCTCCCCAGTGCCGGCAGCACTCATGCAGCCCCAGACCATGACACTACCACCACAATGCTTGACTGAGGCAAGACACACTTGTCTTTGTACTCCTCACCTGGTTGCCCCCACACACGCTTGACACCACCTGAACCAAATAAGTTTATCTTGGTCTCATCAGACCGAAAGACATGGGTCCAGTAATCCATGTCCTTAGTCTGCTTGTCTTTAGCAAATTGTTTGCTGACTTTCTTGTGCATCAGCTTTAGAAGAAATGTGAGGGGTGTACTCACGCTTGTGAGATACTGTATGTAATGCAACCTGTAAGCATATGGTGCGAGAAGAGTGTCTCTGAAATTGTATTGCGAGCAAAAGGGCTTAAGATTCTTAGTTACTTTGGTGTTAAAGGAGGATGAGAATTTTATTTTGGCAATCATAGAAACAGTTTAAGTTGTGTTTTTTTTATATTTTTGCCTTTATTAATAGGACAGCTCAAGAGAGACAGAAAATGTGGGGAGTAGAGAGTGGGGGAAGACATGCAGCAAATGTTCAAGGCCGGGAGTCAAACCAGCAACTTCTGCGACGAGGACTATAGTCTCTGTATATGGGGAACGCTTAACCCACTAGGCCACTGGCTTCCCCATAGAAAACAAATTTGATTACAATGAATCCCTATTATTAATGCTTTCAGCTTTATCAAGTGTCAACAACCAACAGTGACTTTGGGTGTTATACAATTAAATGATTAACACTATGGAAAACAAAGCAGCTGTGCTCTGATAAGATTCTCCTCATAAATGTATCCTGCAGTCATTTAAACAACAAATGACACTCTGCTGCAGAAGACAGATAAAAGCTAGAGGTTCAAGTCTGGGCAAACTATGACGTAGTTCGCCTCAGGAGAGAAAATTAATCCAGTAATCTTTAATACTTCAGTTTGAAACAGGTCTTTAAGGGTTCAGCCAGTGGTAACTTGAGTTTTATGATGGATTGCAGTTAAACAGGTGTGCAAACTTAGGAGCTGAAATACATACATCTGGTTATGCCCAGCTAGGCAAGTTGTCAGTGAGTCAGAGATGACTCAGCGTTTTTCTTAGTTTCCCTCAGGTCAACATTTCATAAAGCGCTTCATCGCTTCATTGTAAACCTTTATCTATGGGTGATAGCTTTAATTGATTATTCCCCATAACTGACTCTATCTCTCTGTGGGTAAACCCTTTGACTTAGTGTGTCAACAAATTGAAACATTTCATGCACATGCTGACGCTGGAAGCAGAGCAACGCGGCGTGTGTGTAAGACTGAGAGAGAGAGGGAGAGGGGCAGAGAGAGAGCCAGAAATAAATTCAGACAGGAATGGCCTGATGGGACGACACAGCATGAGGTCCTGGCCAAGGGAAACAGAGAGCGAGCCAGCGAGTGAGCACATGTCCTCTGTTTTCCAACAGAGTGACAGTTTTACTCCATTACCGCTCTGCCTGCTACCCTGCTACGATTGTCAAAATCAATTAGCTGGATGTTCAGGAAACAACTATGGCAAATTCATAGGATGGAGAGCTCGCATGTTACTAAACTGGCAATGAGTTGCTGGACTTTTAAACTCAGACAAGGTCTTGTATTTATAAAACACAGATTATCATTAGTATCTTTAAAGGCGGGTAAAAATCACTTTCAGAGCAGCTCATGACAGCTCTGGAGTCTAATGTTTAATTTTTCACTTTTTGAACCCAAATATTCATTGATGATATAAAGCAACTTAGCTTGGCCATATACTGGATCCTCAAGTGCAACATGGACTTTAATTTTTACATTACTATGTCATGACACACATTTTTAGGTTAGGTTCTTCTAAGAGTCTCACAATTAATTTCCTACTGGCAAGGAATGCTGGACCCCATGGGAAGACATCACATTGGGCCTAACTACCACAGTTGTAGTAGATTCACATAAGTTCTTCATTAGTATATATGTTTTAATATACAAATATATTAGTTTTGCGCCTGGAAGCAACTCCATAAATCAAACTTTTGCAATACAGACATGTTTGATTTGACTACACAAACAAGTTGCTAATACTTACTAAAACTTTTAAGAAGTACATCTTGGGGCGCTGGTGGCCTACTGGTCTAAGCGCCCCACATAGAGGCTGTAGTCCTCGTCACAGCGGTCACAGGTTCGATTCCAGTCTTGACCATTTACTGCATGTCCTCCCCCTCTCTCTGCTCCCCACATGTCCTGTCTCTCTTCAGCTGTCTTATCCATAAAGGCAAAATTGCCCCAAAAATATAACTTAAAAAAAAAAAAAATAGTATAACTTTCCCACTGTTCTTACTCGAAACAGCCATCTTTGAATTTGAGCATGTTTTACTGAACTCCCTCCGAGTTTTTGACCTGGAATACTGATTTCAGGGGACGTTCTGGGGGACGTATTCGGCTGGCATCCTGGAATTTGCAAGTTCCAAGATTGAATGGAACGCACCATAAAGGCTAAACAACTATCCTACTGGAATACTGTCAACTTCGATATGAGGTCATTCTCGACTTGGACCACCAAGGTAAATGGAACACACCACTAGAATGGCGACTTGCCTAGCCATGCTGGGTATATGTAGACTAACCTGGTTCCTTCGTAACGAACATGTCACTAAAACCCCGTTTCCACCAAGCGGTTCAGTTCGGTTCATCTTGGTACGGCACGCATTTTGTGGCGTTTCCATTGACTAAAACCGGGACAGGTCCCCAAATTACCGAGCCGTATCATCCCACTTTTTGGTACCCTTCTGTTGGGGCGCCAGACATACCGATCAGACCCCTAGAAACACTGCAGTCCATTGATTGGTCGAAATAATCGTCACTTCCTGTGCAACAGCGGTAATAAAGAACAACACATAACCCAGCCATTTTTAAATCTCCAGTGGACTTCAAGAAGATAACTTTTTTTGTTTGGAAAATGCCGTCAAGAAACAGCGTTCCATGGTCCATGCAGACTTTCCTCATGTTTTTATTCTTTGTTGCATTTATCAGCGGGGTACACTGTGTTGCGCTGCCATGACGTCATGCTATTACATAGCTGACGCGGCTATCGGCATCCTGCTTACACGCCGCCCACAGAGTAGGGCACGGTTGGCTGTGGAAACGAAAACAGGATCAGGCGTTACCGATCTGACCCGTACCAAACTGTACTGATCCCCACCAGACCGCTTGGTGGAAACGAACCATTATTTTGTTGCTTTTCGCTGTGTCTGCAGAAAGGGACTTCCTCTACTAATTCTCTCCCTCTCTGCTCCACCTTTCCATATCTTCCTTTCCAGTTCACCTTGCGGTACTGCCGTTTTTTGTCAGATGAGAAGTAGCAAGTAGACAGTTGGTATATGCGTCGCAAGGGAAGCCATGATGTCATCTCACAGAAGGGACACTAAAGGTAACTGGCTTGGCACAATAAGCCAACCATGAGATTTGCGCTCACAGATGATGATGCCTGCATTAGGAGAGGACTATTCCCTCATTCTTGCTGCTCACAACAGGCCATAGACCCTCAGGCCACCAGGAAATGCCCCTGATCCTCCTGACATACAATCTGCACCTCACCTGACCTTACTGGTTTAAATACCCTGCTCTGAATGTGCACATTTCTATTGTTTGAACAAAAGATGTTGACAGAGTATTACAGTGAGTGACTCACAATGACATCAGCTTTTAATATCCTGTTTCAGCATGTTGAATACCAAATTGAAACTTGCTTTGAACTTTCTTCTCCAACTTTTCTACCCCACAAAATCAGAAATGGAAAAAGAGAAACAGATCCAGAACTCCGTTGGTGCTTATAAAGTGAGAACTGAAGTTATTCTTCATGGGACTTTCCTCTACACTTCCTTCATGTAGCAGTTAGTTAATAAAAAACACCAAACAAACCAAAAACCAAAAACACAAACTGCTTTAGATGCAGCTTTTATATTGGTGAGCTGTTTAAATAGTAAACTAGTGATTGGACGTTGATACCATTTAATGTGTCTATGACAAAACCCAATCAAGTCCCATGACATCATTATAAGAAAACAATGTGACAGATGTTCCTTGTATTGATCTCTGTCACTGCCTGAACTGAAACTTCACCCCACTCTGGAGCATTTTGGCTTTATGGGGCCTTGTAAACTTTGAGATCATGGTTCAACTGCAGGGCCAACAGCTATATAGTTTAAAGTCACTCTCACAGGTGTCAAAGTGTTATTTTCAGTTGCAAGAGGCACAATTTTCAAGCCAAAAAGATGTAAAACTCACTAAAGTAGCCTTGCTGCTGAGCACCACACAAAAAACAGACAGAGTTTGCAGCTAGTTAGTGATAAACTAGTAGCTACGGACGCAACATTGAAAGATTGAGACGTTTTACTTGTCAGAAATTGAGAACAGAGCTCAGAGAAAGTGCATATTGGACTTATATTTGTCATATATGGGGTGCCATTTGTAAAGTTGTGCACACTATAAAATAACAGCAACAATTCTCCACATTTAGCTCACTTACAAATGGCACCCCATACAATTTAACACTGCCGCCTAGCAGAAGTACCAAAATAAAAGCTTCATAAAGCAATAGAGATATCCCAACCATAGTCTGTCAGTACTGACTCCTACAGGTTGCTAGCCAGACTGCCCACCATAAAAATGTTTGAAAGCAGTTTTGGAGGCCATACAGAGATTTTACAATGGTCAGAGACAGAACTGACTGTGGCTGTTTACAAAACGGCCTGCTACATACTACCTAGAAATGTAGTAGGAAGTACTACATAGGCCTACTTTGTTTGAATTTAGTATGTAGTATGACTATTCTGTTGGATCTGTTCTGCAGTACGCTGGGCCAGACTTTGGAAAGCAGAAGTAAACAACGGCCAAGCTGTTAGAGAAACTGCTTCTTTAGCATCCACTTATAATTTAAAAAGTTAAGAAGTGGTTTATATGGAATTTAGTAGTTTTCACAGAACCTAGAAACTCAGTGCCCACCTTAATCAAAAAAGAAAAAAGAAAAAGTGGAACGAGCGCTGTGCATTATGGGAAACAGTATGCGAGGGAGACTGGTCCGATGCATACTGTGACATTTTCCTGAATCACTACGACATCAGGGGAGTCATGGCAAACTGCAGATTTTGCTCTTGTTCACATACTACATACTGAATTTTGGCCAAATCAGTACATACTGCTAGTATAGTAGGCGGTTTCAAAAACAGCCCACTCTATGGAATGTACAAGCTGAGTTGCTATTGCTAAGTCTGTATCGCTTTAGCTTTTATTTTGATATTTCAGATAGGCAGCAGTGTGCATTTGCATATAAGCTAAATATTTAGGATCGCAGAGCAACATAACATTTAGATTTAACATTTATATTTAACAATCAACAATTATATTGAGCATTTAACATTTATATTTGAAATTTATATTTAACATTCAACATTTATATTTATATTTAGCATTTGGATTTAACATTGATTGTAACTTAAATATATTTTTCACAACAAAATTAAATGTGAAGAAGATCACAAATATTGCCCTAAATGTGATTAAAAAAAAGTGACTTTTAAAAATTGGCCACTATCAGCCTTCTGATAGAACCTGCTGACACTGTGAGTCCCTATCTGCTCAGTCTTTAAATTAGAAACTGCTAGATAATGAATTTGCTGTATTGACTTTAAATAACTGGTGATGAATTCTCTACAGATCCACAGACGTCCACAGCTTGTTTTTATGGACCAAATATTCACCAACTTAGCTTTTTCTGCCTTGATGAGTTTCACAGACGTATTCACAGAGACTAAATAACTCAGGCTTTAACATGAAAACATAAAAATAAAGACTCTGACATATTCATGCCCCATGAAGGAAAACATTGAAAAACACTTAACAGCTTCAGTCTGTGGGAGGGTTTAATTCATCCTGGTCGAACGGTGACCATTTACAGTACGTACTTTACATCACTCTGCCAATCCAGAGGTAATGATTTAGAAACAGTGGCCAATGAAACTTAAATGTCATATCAGCAGAACTCTTGACATAGCGTTTTTGAACCAGTTTAAGGCTGAAGGTTACATGAGGATAATCATACAGCTGGAACCTAAATTCCTGTCAAACATCCAGGCAGCCAGTTTTAGCGTTTCCTCTTCTGTCTGTCGGCCTCTGACATCTTGATAATATCTAGTTGTATGACTGATCTACAGCCGCCTATGGGTGCAGGAAAACCCGTCTTTTCTCCTGTCCAAACTTCAAAACTCCCTTTTGTGTTAAATCATTGTTTTGACCCTACAGTGAAATGTGTTGCTTTAATGTCATGTCCAAGATCCCTGCCAAGCTGATGATTTACGGCTCTGTGATGGAGTATTTTGAATTACAGCTATTATGCTCTCTTGTTACCAAATATAACAGATCTGGTTTGAAGAAAAACACACTTTTAGCAGTTAGAGTCAAGCCAAGCATAATCAGTCAGTATTCAAGGGAAGAATTTCTTTTAAAAAATAGAGATGAGAATCCTTATTTTCATCTTTGTATATGCTGTTGGCTTCTACTGTCTTATACAAACGCTTACCCTAACACCACTAATCAATACTAGGCCAAAATCACACCAGAAATATCATGCAAGTTTATATTTGTAAGAGCAGCAAACCTCAATGTCCAAAGCAGACAAGGCCAAGTCTTACGTTTACGCAAATCAATGACACCTTCTCTCTGTCTCATAGTTTGATGTTATTTTCTTCTCTGGTAGTTTTGGCTCTGCTGTGCTTTGCTCGACACAAGGTGATGGCAACATAGCAGCCAAACCGCTGGAGTGGGATTTAAAAGTCCTTGGCATCACATTTTAGATTTCCCTATATCTCCTTTCATTACGTGTGAATTCCCCCTCAGAGAAATGTGTTAAAATGATTGGATACATTCATGCATGAACAAATGCCCTGATTCAACTCACTGGCAGAGTTATTGATTGACTGCCACCCTGTATGGAAAGAGTGCTGTGTTGTTTGGATATTGAGGGATTTTTCTGGAGTGGACAATGAATTAGCTTTAATCACATGTTGGAAATGGAGAAAATGACAAATGGAAAGAGCTTACAGTGAGATCTCTTTGATTATGAGTGAGGGTAGATGAGACAGTTAGAGCATTATATGACAACAGTGTACACATAAGATTGATAATTAGATTGAATGACTCTAAGATGTGCTTTTGTCAAGAGGCACTTTATCAATCATTGACAGTGTCCAGAAATGATGAGAAGAACGACGCCCATCTCAATTTTTTTTTCAAAAGTTTCCTGCATGGTGTAGTGTATCTACGCAAATCTATGCAAGTTTTGAAGTAACTTCTACAAGTGATCAAGTGCTGTAACAGTATGATTGTTCCATTAACTTGTTGGTTGGGTATCTTTGATTCTCTCGTGCTTTAGAGGGAGATGTACATTTACTCTCCATAGAATACAAACATTTAAACATCACGTCTTAAAACTCATTTTTACTCCTTGGCTTTTAATACAGCATGAGAGTTCTTGTTGGTCTCTGTTTGTCTTTTAATTCACTGTATCTTCAATTTTACTATTATTTATTTCTACTGTTTGTATTTGTTGTGCAGCACTTTGGTGACCTTGTTGTTTTTAAAATGTGCTATATAAATAAAATGGATTGGATTGGATTGGACAAACATGTGAAATAGCTTTTTTTCCATTTAAAAAACACGATAAACTCATTATGCTACTTCTCGTTTATCTAGCATAAGATCTGGTATTCTTCCTCTGGCCGTTGAGGTTGGTCAGATTAAAAAATATCCCAGAAGAAAACAGACTTTGTGAGTTGTGTGATTTGAACAAAGTGGAAACTGAGTGTCAAGTTGGGGAAAAGACTGAAGGAGGACCCAAGTGCATATTTCAAAATGAAAAGTTCCAACACAGGAAAAGGGAAACACAGCAACTAAATACACAGAGTAATTAACACAGGTGTGGAACACAGGTGAAACTAATTAGGGTAATCAAAAAAGGAGGGAAAAACACAAGGGCAGGAAGTAAAACTAAAATGGAAACACAGGGATCACAAACTAAAAAACTAAAACTGGAAACAAGACGAAACTAAGAAATGCAAGAAAATACTCAAAGGACTACAACACAAGACATGGATCACCAATCACAAGGAAGACAAAGGATAACTTATAACAGAATAAACAGAGGGAGGAACCAAGGCATGAACCACAAGGAAAAACACAACTAAAGATCAACTCATCACACTGAGTCTGGTTTTCTTTTGTACTGTACAAATTATGATGACCTTAGAGAGTTATTTTTTCATGAAATTACCCATGAAAAAGGCTGAATATTGTGGTGCACAGATGAGCAAAAACTAGGATGGTTGTTTAAATTTGATGTATTTAAGCTAGGTAATTTTGTCTCAAAATCATGGAAAAGAAGACAAGATAGTTGCACATTTTTATTTTTATTTTCATTCTATTCAGTTCAAACTTTCTTCCTCAGTGTCCTACAATGAATGATCATGCTGTGCACTCTGACCCTTGACTGTGTGAATTCATGATGTCTTGTAAGCCCATGTGGGCTGGACACATGATTATATATGTGACACAATAATAAAATAAAAACTTCAAACTTCAAAAAAACTTCAAACTCAAGAAAGACTGATACAACAGTGAAGTAGATCATATAGTTTAATTGAAAAATTCTTAAACTAGTACTTTTATATTGTATTGTTTGGTTGCGTTAGATTTTTGCTACTTTTTTCTAGGCAGCATAAACATTACACAGAAGTGACAGCATGGACAAAGGAGACACCAGACAGAGTGATGAAGCAGCAGAGGAACTTATAGCGAGTTAAAAATGTGTAAATATGTTGATACCATTTCCCTGTAATACATGCAATGAAAGTATCTAGACCTGTTACCTGTTTACTGAGATACACTGGACAGAAAGAAGAGTATATGAAAGATACCCATTGGAACATTTAACTGCTCAAGACTTTCTCTTCTGAGTCTCTGGAGACAAAATTGAGATTCTCACTTCAGCCTCATTCAAGTTTCAAATTGTTCTCATTAGTTTCTCCTAAAATTCACTAGGAGAAATAGTTGAGACCATGACATGAGTCTTATTTGAGACTTAAATGAGAGATGTCATTAATGGCTCATTTTCTTCTCTTTTTTAAAATCTATTTTTTGCCTTTTTGCCTTTATTTGACAGGACAGCTGAAGAGAGACAGGAAATGTGGGGAGTAGTGAGCGAGGGAGGACATGCAGGAAATGGTCGACCGGCCAGGAATCGAGCCGGCGACCCCTGTGATGAGGACTGTAGCCTCTGTATGTGGGGTGCTTAGACCGCTAGGCCACCAGCACCCAAAAGAATCCCCCCCTTTAATTGTAATAATCTGGATAAATCTGGTCAGCCCTTTTGCGGCCCATATTTTAAATAAATGGTCTGTCATACCTGGTATGAAATCTCTATCTTTTGCAATTTCTCTCAAATCCACTAAATCTTTGTGAAGTTGTTTTGTTCCAAGCAGACTTGTAAAGGAAGGACCATACTGTGAAGCCAAAGAAGAGATCATTTCACATCTAAATAGCTGATCTTTCAAGTGGTTCAAATGTTTTAATGAGAATTGTAAGTTTGTGGACAAGTACATTGAAATCTTAATTTTGCAGGGCACTATAAATGTTCATGAAAAGATGAGCTCAGGCTCTTTCTTTGCTCCATCTGAGCTCAACTTGAGACACGAAAAATGAGTCTGACAAAAACAAATGGATGAGGTTAGATTGAGACAATTGAGAGAGCTCCCCGAATTCTCCACCTGAGCTCAAAAGGAGTCACAACACTTGAGAAATACCTGAGAATCATTTCAGATTTGGACCAGATCTCCTTTTGAACTGAAAGGGAGACTAAGCTGAGACTTTTTACAACTTTTTTTTCTGGAGGCAAGAATGAGAAACAGGAGACATAAGCTATAGTCTCATTGTTGTCTAGGAGACAGAAATGAAACACTTTTGAGATCTCCTCTCTACATTTATTTTCCTATGGATATGATTACTGTGGAGCTGTGGGAGGAGGTTACACTATTGTAGTCTAAAACTGCAGCTAATCACACTTAAGCTGATAGCCAGGTTGTGAAACTCTGGCGCAAAATACTACAGGCCTGCACATTAAATGGTCTGCAAAAGATGGATGGATTCACTCACTGGGCTGTAGCTTGCAGAAGTCTAAAGATTGTATTTTTGTAACACATAAACAGCAAGGAAAGCCTTGAATTGCTGATAGAGTGAAAGTCAATAGAGAGAAAAAGTGGAGAGCAGGGAGACAGTTCAAAATATTTTTCTCCCTGTACAGGTTCTGATACCAGGGGTCGATTCTGGATTCAGAGGGCTAATCTAATACCAGTTCTCTCTTTGTCCCATCTGTATAATCTGTACCTTCATGAAGACTTGAAAAATACAACTGAAGAAACATGTGTCCATACCTCTAAAAAATGAATCACCAATACGTGACTGAGTAGATATGACCAGAGGGAAACTGACTTTCTAAATGGAACTGAAAACACATTGGTAGGTTACATCATCGTGATTGTGGCCTTGCACACAAGATGACACAGGAATGACTTATGGTTCCCTTTCACTTCATGTTTCTCTCCAAGAAGACTCAAAAGAGCTCATTTGGCCTCCTCTGCCCTGGCCTGGTTCTCACAGGATGACATGTTTATATCGCTCTCATGAGTTTTATAATCTTGTACAGTTGGATCCAGTGGGAGAAAAGCCATAGGGGGGAAACAAGCGGCAGCAGGGATGCAAGAACTCAGGGCCCCCTGGAGAAAGAGAAACAAATGATAAAAAAAAGTGTCTTATTTAAATTGTAAAACAGGATGCTTCAGATCTGTTTGTTGCGTAAGCTCCATTTTTGTTCCACTAATCCTTCCAGAAAAAGAGATTTATCCTTTTAGTCGCTCCTTCCATAGAGATGAAGATCATACACAGAACACTGCTGAAAACAGCATCTTTCTTATTTAAAGGCAGTTTGGCAGCATGGTTGGTTTCAGTCCAGACACTGTGCATTTTAGAAAACCACAAGCATATGACTTATCCCTATGTGAACTATGTAAAAATGATGATAATCTATCTCAAAAACAGTTTCTGGTTTAAATACTGTATGCACTCATGCATCATGAGTAATTTTCTCCAGAGCTTTTGGAAAGCAGCTTCACAAGATAGCGATAAGTAAAAGTCAGCTTTTCAGGGCGGCATACTTAACACCTCACCCTGCTTCTTCACAGTTTAATGCTTTATAGTTCGTCATCTGGTTTGTAGTGCTTGATAGATTACACACAATTTGGCATATTACACAGCGCAGTCAGTAGCACACGACTTGAAGCGCCAGATGTTGATTTTGTTGGGTGCTAAACTTAATTAAAAGGAGTGATGATGATGCTTATCATAGTGCTGCTGATTGCTACACAAATGCTTAGCTACAGCCTGAAAATGTGAAACGTGTGGGAAAACTATAACATATAGCTCAAGCAGACACCCAAATATTCAAACACTGGGATGGGGGAAAGTACCGACTGTCTCGGAGATGATGGAAACTCTCAGGTTCCCATTACTGTCTTTCACTTCTTGCACTTTGTCATTTGAACTCTGTGACACTCCATTAGCATTCCAGTTCTGTCTCTCACTTACTTCGCCAGGCATAAATCCTCCCAGCTTTGTGTTTTGAGAGGTGGGCTGGCTCAGACATGAACGTAACCTGCAGGCGTCTGAGTGAGCGTTCAGGTTTACGGCAGAGAGCCGATCCCTCTGTTTTAAAGTCACGCCTGGGTTGCTTTGGTTGGCTGGTGAAAGGACCTCGGCTATAGCTGTACACAAAGTGGACATATTATAACACATTAGTTACATAACAACTTTCATAACAGAGTTGCAGTTTTGATTAAAGGAAATAGTTGATGGGCATAGAGAAGACAGGAAAAGAATCAGCCTCAAGCAATTAACAACCAAACAATAACAAAATAAAGTACTAAGCAAAGCAATAAATACAGTACAGTGATTGAGAAAGCAAAAACAGAGATGTGTGTGTGTGTGTGTGTGTGTGTGTGTGTGTGTGTGTGTGTGTGTGTGTGACTCACATGTTTACTTTATGTGTGGTGCAGGGCTTGCAACATCAAACCATGCCAGAGTAATGAGAAAGCCCTGTTTGCATAGTAAACAAACCTTGTACCCCTCATATTTACTTCACCTCTGCTGTCACATGACCTCACTGGCCAAACATGCCATATAACAGGAGCAACACAACCTGAAACAAAAGCTAATGTGACATGGATGGAGTAAGGCTTCATGCATGTGCGTATTACCTTGTAAAGTTCATAAATAGACTCAGTGATTGGTGAGTGGTAGTATGATGAAATAGCTTAGACTGGGATTATATAACTTTGTATTGAACTGGTTCAAAGTTATGAGATGTTAAAGGGGAATAACATACTGAAAGAGTTGTGGTTCACCAATATATTTTTTGTTTTTACTAGGATTGTAAAACCTCAGTCACCTAATCAGTATGGGTAAGACTAACTCGTACTTCTAATGGTGTTTATCTTAGCCTGCACTTTAAACGGTTGTTTGGCGTAAGAAAACAGCAACATTTTCCACCAATAGCATCGTCATTAGTTTAGACACTATCCAGACCTTGGTATTGACAGGGGTAGAGAGTAGTTCCAATAAATACTGTATGTCTACAGCCAGGTCTTGACCTCTGTCACAACTGGGTCATTGTTTCTAGGATTGGGGGGTAGTTTCTTGATGTTTTGAGCTCCCAAAAGACAGACTTCCTTAAACCTCTGTTTATTGAGTTGCAGGAGAAATTGACTAATCTTTAACCAAGCAGCAACCTCCAGTCTTGAAATATGAAGCCTGTGGCAGTGTTACAAACTGCAGTTCATCGAGCGTCTGCTTGAGGCTGGCTGCAGAAACACCGGAAACCACAAACACACATTCAAAAAAGACGATTTTTGCAGCAGAAATAAACATGTTTACAGCCTGGTTCAAAAAACAGTTTAGGTCTGAGTAGCTCATTTCTCTATCGGCACACACTGTACTGGGGTGAATTACCTCACATTAGCTCAGATGAAGTTTGGTTGTCTTCAGCATTTCCAATATGGCATCCACTAACGATTGGCTTCAAAACAGCGCTTCAGGAACAGATGGGTGACGTCACACAGTCTGTCTTTAACAGATAAAGCGTTAAAAGCTGGGCTCAGTTTTAAAACACTGTTTTCTTTGTGCAATTGTAAAATAACCCATTGATCTCACTTTATTCAGCATGTTTAGTCTAAGATGTTTGGGACAGTTTTCAGTAACCTCTCCAAAAGTAGTATGGAAGGCAGGGCATACAATGATCGGGCCCCTCTCTTGTGGATCATCTTACAGATTGAATCTTGGAAGCAAACTTCCTCTCTACATCAAGAGTCTGCTTCAAACTTTCTTTTTGATGAAGCTTACAGTAAGAGCTGGCTCATTTGACCTTGGAACAGCCTCTATGTTGCTATAGGCTTTAAATGGCGGGGGACTTGATACGTGGAGCTCCTGTCTCTTTCACTCTGTTTTTGATCAAGCTTACAGATAAAAGTTTCTCCCTGATAAAACGATGTTTTTCTTGCCATCGTTGCCAAGTGCTTGCTTGTCTTGGATGAACGGTAGGCCTTTGAGGGCGTCATAAAAAAAAGGATGGTCTTGTCCTGCCCAATGCGTGAAATGCCACGGGATGCCTTTTTGATGATATGGCACTATGCGATAAAAGATGAAAGTTGATTTAATGCTTGATTGATTAAGTTCTCTTTAATGAAGTCATCTCAGCTGGTGTTTTTCTAGAATGTGCCTCCTCAAGTCTTAACACTGAGAAACAGAAGCTTTCACCAAATCCCTCATATTGTAAAGCTCATGATGTGAGTCATTTAAAAGCCATCTGTCACTTTCTCCACAGAAGTAATTTAACATGGGTATTCTTACCACCAGGACCACTCTGTGTAACCACCCTTTTAAACTGCACACTCAAATCAGTAACGTGAACACTGAGAATATAACATCAGATCTGGCTGCAGGCTCTGGTTGTTGTCCAGATGAAGTCTTATATGGTTCCCCATTCTGCTCCTTCATCCAGAGTCTGAGTAATGATGCTGAGCGGGCCCAACAATTGAAGTCTGGTCTTAGCCAGTCTGTTCTGCCCCCCCCCTTCTTCTGCTTTATATAACCACTCACAACTGCATCCAATGTGAGCTTCAAACAACCAGCAGGCTGTAGTCCCATTGTCACTGGAAACAAGAAATGGCATGTGGAAGGCAATATAAAGTTGCACAACAGTGTGTAAGAGAAGCCACCACAATGGAGTGTTTCTTCATGTAGAGTAAAACTTGATGCCGGGATCCTATGCTCATTTCAGGGGGGTAATTAGCAGAGAGAAGAGGTGAAATGTTGATGTATTGCTTATTGTTACTTCAAGTTGATCTTCATTATATAGAATGATGTATGAGCTTCACACTCCAAGACTGTTTCAACATTCATCTGCCAAGTGGAAAGTCTCTCTGTGCTTGCCTGAAATCCCAGATTAATGTGCACGTCTATCCATCTTGTCGATGAGCTGAGTTCACTTCGGACGATATCCATAGGGGCAGGGGATTCAATTCCTCCACCCCCCCAAAAAAACCTGGCTAAACATTCTGGTTTAGGGTTTTATGAGGGGAGCTGAGCAGTTTAAGGCCAAACTGAGAAACAGAGAAGACAATCTGGCTATATGTGGAACAAATCTATCAGTTAATGAGGTAAGAACCTGCAGATTTAAATCAGTATGATAGATAGATAGATTGTTCCATGTCATGATTCCACATCAGTCATTCAACCCTGGATACAAAGTTGGGGTCCCTGGATCAGAACCAGTTTGGCTCAGTGTGCAAACTCACTCAAGTGTGATGTTAAAACTTGAAGACCACCAGGAACTAAACAGTGTGGATGCAATTTTAAGAATCACAAGGGTTATCAGATATTTTGGACAACTGCAACAGACCTAAGTTACTAATCAAACTGAGTTATTTAGTGCAATACAACATGTGCTGTAAGGGAGGAGTCTTTAATTCTGTGTTTGGTGCAGTCAGTCTGAGCACAGATGTGAATACGGATCTTTTCGGGTCAAAAGGTTTAGGGTTGAGTTTTCACGCGAATCATTGAGAGCTAATAGAATGAAATGTTATTTTATAAATGTTTCATGTAGACCTACTTTTCTGTGTGATGTGTGATGAAATGAAAGGCACTTCTTACACATCCCTAAAGAGTAAAAAGGGAATGAGTCCTTTAAATATCGTCAGTTTTTACAATCTTTGTAAGAAATATAGGAGAAAACACATTTTCTTTTTTTTTTAAATGCACTTGTTTTAAAGACAGACACACAGCTGTATACCCAAAACTGAAATAAAATCATGTGGCCTGTCTGATGGAATCCATGACTCAATCCTGAATATAAAATGTGTTTTTTATAGTCTTTTCTGGAGAGATGGACGTCATCTCTCATTCTCTCTGTCAACACAGATTTTGCAACTCCTATTAAAATACATTGAGACACACAATTATTTTCATCCCTTACTGTGTGTGCTAACTGTAAATGAGTGTAACATGTGAAGAGAGAAATGTATGACAATGAATAACTTAATTTTTCATATTCAATGTATATAATGAATATTTGATACCATAAGAAACTGACATTTCCACCTTCTATTATCAATCCAGTAGAGTTGTAGTCAAGACCACATTAACTGAGACCAGAGTGCACCAAGACCAAGTCAAGACCAAGACCAAGACCAAGGCAGGGCAAGACTGAGACAAGACCAAGACCATATATATCAATGAAAACTCATCAAGAGAGTTATCAAAATAAAAGACTTCTGTTTGTTTTATTTAAGTTTCCTTTGAGTACAATTGACAGCAACAAACAAGGTTTGGTTTTGTCTTTGTTGCCTTTCTTTTGACTCCTTAAGTTTATTTTTCAGGGACACAGAGTGCATCAGTGGTGGTCCCGACTGGTCTTGATATAAAATACGGAGTCCACCCAGTCCGAGACCGAGACCGAGACCGAGACAAGACCGAGTAAAAGTGCTTCCGATTCCGAGACAAGACAGAGACCTGAAATAAGCCGGTCTCGAGGCCAAGACCGGTCTCGAGTACTACAACACTACAATACAAACCCCCAAACAGAACTCCATGGTGCCCTAAAGATATAACACCGAAGATTTATGATCTCAATTCATGTACCACCTGTTGAAGTTTCTTTTAAGAGATTGAGTCCAGTATTGAAACACATCAAAACATTTGCCAAGGTGCGTGAGGTTTATACGTGTTTCATTATTGTGGTCACTGACCTGACCCCGCTGACAGTGTACAGAAAGAGACAGAGCTTGTGGATCGCATCATTGTTGAGTGATGTAATGTACCTTATACACAAGGAATGAAACCTTAAGATTCTCACTCTCCGGTCAGTACAAACATTGGTAAAGTGTCAGTGATTGAAAAGATAATAAAAACCCTGCATAGATCTGTTTCTGGATGTGCTCCATGTCTGCAACAATTGTTTTGATTCATGCAACATCAATGTCATCCACCATCCACAGGAACAGTAAAAAAAAAAGAAGGATCTGTCAGTGTCTCTTCAAACACAGTCCTGTGATGAGCACTAATGTGTCTGTCAGCACAGCAGCAGGAGCAGGGGATGTGCTGTGTGTTGGATAGTAGCCAGCTGGCACCTTACCAGAGGTAGAGTGACAGTTTGACGGTGTAGTGAAAAAAAAAGGAAGGAAAATGCACAACTGTCAAATGGATATGGATACGTTGAGAGCGACACACGCTCTTGTTGCTTTTTGGATTATCTCAGAGGACGGCATGAGTGTGGGTGTGGTTGTACACTGATTCTGCTCTCCAGATTTTTTTTGGGAGTGATTTGGACGTTCAGCATGCTTCAGATGTTTCAAAACAGCCCTCTGGAGAAACCTGAGGAGCTGTCAATCCAACTCTCCTGCACTGATGAGGGGGATTAATGGTGAATTCCTTACCTTTATACCACTCAGCAGAACTGTCAGGTACACCGGGTGCTGGAAAAACTGAGAGCGAGGATAAGTCACACAAGAGAGAGAACAAAAGGAGGGTTGTCCATAATCGCGTGTGCGCATCTGTTCAGTGACATCACTGGGGGATGTCTGTTCGAATGGAGAGTCTATGTCTGATTGTGCTGTCTGCAGATGGAATAATAATCCAGAAACATTCATACAAGTTGCAGTCTGTTGGCTACAAGTTCAGCCTGATCAACCACATAAACCTGTCTTGGAAATTTGGGATCATGTTCTCTTGGATGCCAATGTGTTTGAACAATGGGCCTGTCTACTTCCTGGCTGCCATTCAATAGAAAAAGTGAGAATAAAGTAAAAGTTGTTGATGAGAGGTTATAGCAGCCTTGGAGATATTGTTTAGAGTGTGTGTTTCCACTCAGAGACTTGTTAACTTGTTTGTACAGAAGGAACACTTATTGGAAACAAAGAGAGATTAGTGTTTCCAGAAGAGGAAAATCTCTGCTTCCTTATTAGTTATGTTGTTGCAACTTGTTTTTAAGTTGTGTAAGAGAGGTTAAACTGAGTGTGGATAAGATAAGCGGACAGTTCCTCTGGTCTCTGTCAAGGAAGAAGTCTGGTCCTAAAAAAGCACTTGTGAAAATAGAGTCAGCAAACGTCTTTGTCTGTGAGACTCAGTGAGTTGTTTGAACCTAAAATCACGTGGTTATTACACACAATTCCTCTCTTACTTTGAACAAAATTTAACCTCTAAACAGTGAACATTGTAACCTCCTCCCCCTAAACTCAGAGTTTATTTTCTCTTTTTGTCATTCCCTTCTTCATCTGCTGTCTTGTTTTGTTTTGTCCTGCCTAAAATACTTATGTTGTTGTACTCTGTATATATTTTTTTCTATGTTTGTTTGTTTGCCTTGTTAAGTTGTTTTTGCTGTTTGTTAATGTCTTTTTTTTTGGGTTGATACATGTTGTGATGTGTGAATTAATGTATGAAAAAAAAAGGAAAAAATTCCAATAAAAAGATTTCAAAATTAAATTACAAACAATGCTAGTGTTGCATTATGAGCATATACACGTATATGATCAGCCATTTCATCATGAGCACTCACAGGGGAAGTGATTAACGCTTTACAATGGCACCTGTCAGGGGGTGGGATTTGTTAGGCAGCAAGTTAATATTTTTTCCTCAAAGTTGATGAGCTGAAACTGGGAAATATGGCAGATTGTAAGGATGTGAGCGACTTTAATAAAGGGTCAAATGTGATGGTCAGACAAATGGGCCAGGATGTCTCCAAAGCTACGGATCTCATGCCTAACCCTGACCAACCTGTAGTGCTTGCCTAACAAAAGTGGCCCAAGGAAGTACAACACCCAAGCAGACTGCCATCCAAGGAGAGCCCGTATTGACCGTTGAAGTAGCCGGTGAAGTAGCCGGTTAGGTAGTCCCAGAACCTGACGATAAGGATCCACTTGATGAGGGAAAGGCTGAAGCCGCAGATGGCTCCTTATCGTCCGGTGATGGTGTTGGTCAGACAGAAGGACAAGCAGAACCCGATCCAGTTGAACAGGACGGCCATAAAGAAGGCCAACATGAAGATCCCATCATTCCTGACTTGTAAGGAGTCCTTAAAGGACTTAAAGGAGTTGACTTGACCTCAACCCACATGAGACTTTGTGGGGTGTGCTGGACAAACAAGTTCAATCAATGGACTTTCACGGGCAAGGAACACACCGTCAATAGGGTATAATTTGACAGTGAATTATCGCTTTAATTGGAATAGTGATTCTGAATTTGACGTTGAACTTCTTGCTGTTACTGGTTTGGGGAAGCTTATTAGGTGATCTGCTGTATTTCCAGGCATGATGACCCCCCCCCCCTCAAGAGCCTTATGTATAGTAGGAAAGAAAGAAATAGGAAGAAAAGGGGAGGGTGGACAGGGTGTGGAATCTCAGAGCGAAAGGAGGAGAGGGATAGGTTTGAACTTATAAGAGTTCAGGAAGAGGCGTGGTTGAGGTGTGGTCCTGGTGAATCCTTCTGGCCATGACCGTAATGATAGGAAGAACCCCAAGCGCTCTCTTGGTTCCCGTTTATGAATGTTGTATTGTTTGTTTGTCTGTGTGAAGCCGAAGACAATTTTCCACACAGTTGACAAATACAGTTTCTATTCTTCTATCCTGCTCCTGTAGCTTTGCTATACAGCATCACAAATGGATCTGTTGGTGACGTCTTGGTGCCAAACCACAGCTCACCTTTAGAGGAGTCCACATCTGGTTAGGTCAGGTTTTGGCCATGAACTGATGAGAGTGGGGCTCGCACAATTTTAGGCCTAACATGATGATTGGTCAGTCCACATGTGTTTGAACAAGCATTGGAGCAGCTGAATTAGACTGTTTCTTGTAGTCATAAGTCTCTAGTTTATGTCATAAACCCTGTTAACTTCTGATCTAGTTTCGTAATATAACTTGTTTTCTTTTCTCAGTCACGTCTCCGTCCGCTGACCTTCAGCAAAACAACGGTCACACATTGAACCATGTGTGCTTCAGAAAAACAATGGCATGAATGAATGCACCAGTTCTTACACAAACATAAAGAAAGGTAGAAAGGTTCTTACAGTTCTTTTCCATTTCAAAGATCCCAGAACAACAGCAGCGGTTTGACCTCTTTTTGTCTTCAGGGCAGAAACCATTTGTTTATTTGAGAGGCAGACCAGCATTCACTGAAGCTTTCATGTAGCAAATTGTCCTGCGCCTTTTAAACCGACCAGTTTTTCCTAGAAAGACTAAAAAAACTTTTAATTCATAGAAAACAATGAAGACTCTTTGTTAGATAACAAAGATGAAAGCAGAAGTTCAGACTGACTGAGTGGCCAAGAAATAAAGAAAACCTACTAACCCACCCACCCTCACCTAAACATGTCTAAAAGAGGAATAAAGAGTACACTGGTTCTTTTTTGTGAATGTGTAGGCCGGTGTAGGAGGCTGTTTTTGCTGTCTGGAAAATAATTCAAGAACATCGATATCTGTTAGAAAATTGCATTTGATGTATTTGGTCTGTGATTACGGGAGTGTTCCAAAGCAGTGAGGAAGGAGTTCAGACTCCTTTCGAGTGGGAGACACATATTTGGCTCTGGTCTTTTGCTGGAAAGTTATAAGGTGTTTGACCGGGGTCCAGGCCATGATACAGTACATCAGACACTGGGGGTGGGAGGCACAGCTCTGAGTCTGGGGCCTGGGGATGTAGTAACTTCTCCTGAGTGGGATTTCAAGGTGGGTGTGTACAAAGCACAGTGCAGTTTATGTTTCTCAAACTGGTGCTGTGTTAAACTACTCAGCAGCTCATGTCATTAGTGTTTAGAGAGGCTTTGCTGTAAATAGGCTTAATATAAAATGTAGAACTTCAACATAAAAAAAGCCTCAGTACTGCATGTGCATAAAAATGGCACAGTTTAGCAGCAAAACTGAAAGCTATAAACTTGACAGGACACTCTCCAGAGATTACAGAATTAGACTTTTAGCTTCTGAAATAAATATTGTTAGACTGTGACGGAGCTCCGGGTTCATCTGGGTGATGACTGCTCCATGTGCTTCCTGTGTAATTGCACAAGCTGAGACTCACACCTGTTTCAGCAGCTGTGAGGTCGCTGCAGGTAATGAGATTAATTGGGGAGAGGGTACACCGCAGGGACATGGTGACAGTGGATTCCCTTTCTTTAATTGCTCATGGCAAATGGAGAAAATATAAGGCGCTGAAATGATCACTGTGCTCTGTCTTCACAGCCCGACTGGTTATCATGGTTATCAGCACGGAGGCAGTGCTCCTGGCGCCCTCTGTGGTGCTCATACCTCCCTGGGCTGATATGGACTGATGTAATTCCATATCGCAGCTTAGTTCACAGTTTTTGTGGAATGTCAATGTAGTGAGAAATGCACAATCCCTCTGCTCCCTCTTCTCATTTGAGGCTTTTTTTTGAGGGCGTAGTGGTTCACATACAAGTGGCTTTAAAGGTTTAAAGGAGATCTTTATGTTTTGACTCTGAGAGCTGTATTAACTAAATTTGATAAAGTAAGATTTCATTACATGTGGACACAATCATGTGTTATTACATATTAAATATAAGAGGAGACTTATACATTATCGTAGGCTATGGCTGACTGGCTATTTTAGACGTTATTACCACTTTATTACACTACCGTTTCAAAGTGGGAGAACAAAAAGTGGTTTTATGCAAGGGAGAGAGGGGGTCCCGGTGTGTCAGTTCCTCAGACAGTCTAAGCCTATAGCAGCATAACTATGAGCGGGTCCAAGCCTGAGTCAGCCCTAGATATAAGCTTCATTTAAAAGGAAAGTTTTAAGCCTACTCTTAAAAGTAGAGAGGGTGTTTGCCTCCCAGATCCTGACTGGTAGATGATTCCAAAGCAGAGATGCCTGATAACTGAAGGCTCGACCTCCCATAGTACATATAGAAACTTTAGGGAGCCTAGTGTTCTAGAGGGTTGAGTGAATGTACACAGCTACAGTACATATGCTATCTCCATCTTGTCATTAGATGGCATAAGTACTAGAGGTGGAAGTTTGTCAGGGATACAGACTAAAAGGTATCACATTTATATTGATATAAGTTTTATTGGGTAAAAAAGCCCAAACTTTTCAACTCTATGTCAGTGTTAGCCTTACAAAGAGGACTCCAAATATTAGAGAGTAGGAGTGTGATGGCTTTTTAAACAGTATAAGCTTTGTAAGAAATGTCAATATTAACAGCAGCAACGATGGTTTCATCAAAGTACCATGTCCAAACGGAGTAATGTATTTTATGCCATACAGTGTTACGAAGATTGCAGGGAACGGTACACTGGTGAAACTAAACAACCTCTCCATAGACGCATGGCCCAAAACAGAAGAGCCAGTTCCTCAGGCCAGGACTCAGCCGTACATCTGCACCTCAAGGACAAGGGACACTCCTTTGAGGACAGGAAGGTTCAGATCCCGGACAGAGAAGAGCGTTGGTATGAAAGAGGGGTCAAGGAAGCCATCTATGTTAAGCTTGAACATCCTTCTCTTAACGTAGGTGGTGGACTAATACACCATTTGTCTCCTACATACAATGCTGTTTTGAATTCTCTATCAAAACAAGTAAGACCATACTCACACCAGAGACCATGTGACTCTAACGACTCACAGCTGACCCATCACCCTAACGTCTGTCAGGAACTAGACTAACGACCCTACTTAGGACCCTTTGTGACTCTTGGACACACCCACGACTGTTAAGGCTGATTTATACTTCTGCGTCTCCCCTACGCAGCAGGGGCTGACGCGGACATCAGCCCCACATACTTGTGCGTCGGTGTGTCTGTGTCGCGCAGCAATTCTCCGCCGAAACGCCTGAGGGCAGTGTGGTCTCTCTGATAGCCGGCCGCCTGCTTCCGGTCCCGCTACGATCTCTGTTTACTTTTCCACAGCAATTCAGAGCGTGTTATGTTAATCTACAGCTGATACATGTTGCTGTTTATCATACAGACATATTTACATGAAGAATAGAGAGGAGATGAAATACACGCCCGATGTGCGGCCGATGTCCGGGATCCCGGAAGTGCTGTAAATGCGGGAAAGACAAAGCCGCCGAGCGGACCAATCACAGGGCTTGCGGTCCGTGTCGGCTCTACGTGGAGTTACATTTTGGAGGAGGTGCACGTCAGCTACGTGCGTAGGCCTCGGCGTTGGTACGGGAGCTATGCGGACCCCCGGCGTAGGGTACGCCGTTGATTCAACGCAGAAGTATAAATCAGCCTTCAGCCATACAGCTGCACCTCAAGGACAAGGGACACTCCTTTGAGGACAGCAAGGTTCAGATCCTGGACAGAGAAGAGCTTTGGTATGAAAGAGGGGTCAAGGAAGCCATCTATGTTAAGCTTGAACACCCTTCTCTTTCCAGAGGTGGTGGACTAAGACACCATTTGTCTCCTACATACAATGCGGTTTTGAATTCTCTATCAAAACAAGTAAGACCATACTCACACCAGAGACCATGTGACTCTAACGACTCACAGCTGACCCATCTCCCCAACGACTGTCAGGAACTAGACTAACGACCCTACTTAGGACCCTTTGTGACTCCTGGACACACCCACGACTGTTAGTGGCTTATATCTTCGAGGTCTTCCCCAGTCTGGTGAGAACTGAAGAAGCCTTTCGGAGGAGAGGTTGCCGGTCTAGTTGCCTTACGGATCAAGCTTTGGATTATTTATGTCCAGTACCTGTTTAAATTACTGTTTTAAAGTAAGGGAAAGATTGTAGTCATCATGAAGTGGTCACTTTCTGCTTATTTTCACTGGGTCACTTTTTAAATATTGGATTAAAATGTTTGTTAACGTAACGTTTTAAAAGACGTGGTTTTGCTGTCCTGTGTGAGGCAGTGGTGGTGGTTTTGTTGGTGTGTGGTGATGGTTTAGCCATCATGAGTTCATTCCTCCACTGCTTACATCACGCTGTGGCCTTAACCTTCTCACTGTTTATGGGTATTTACAAAAGGCTCACCAGTATAAACGTTAAGAGATCTTTGAACACGCAGGGACTTTACTATTCTTTTCTCTGCATGACGTCCTCGTTTCTAAACACAGGCCTATGTCATGAAAAGCACTTCTGTCTATAACTTTGGATTTTTTAAACCGAACTGACCCTTGGGTGACTAAACACATGCTCACACATGACCACACATGTTCATTTGATGTGTTGCATATAGATTCCCATGAGACAAAGTCCATTATTGTTTAGTTTGGATCCTTAATGCATGTTTATGGGGCTATAAATCTCTCTGAGTAACTTTCACACAGTAAATCAAATATAATCAGTCTTTCTTCAGGTCATAAACACAAAGTGGATATCAGGTATCTTAAGATATGAGTGCCGGACCTCACACACACTCTGTCAAACTCTTAACAGCACCAAAGTCTGACATGTCAGTAAAAAAATACTGTATTCAAAGAGCTCCCACAGCACGTGAAAGACCACTGAGGATAAACTGGTGTGTTAAAGATCAAGTCATGGACAATTGAACCATCACATTTGTCCTCATACAGTGGAAGAAAATGTATAAGAAGCCATATACCACACCATTAACTTTATTGCATAATGCGAAACGTATGGTTTGATCAGGTGTGACAGCTGGAGCGCTGCAGAGTTTCAAATGTGGGCTCTGGTACGCTCCAAACGGACACAGCTAAGTGATTAAAGTGTTTCAACAGAACAGAGTTTTTACCGGTACAAGAAAAAGATATTCCCATGTGGGATGATGCATGCCAGACGTGCCCTTTTCCTCTTCCCCTGTATGCTCTGTGTTAGCCAGCGAGTACCGGCTGTGGAGTCCAGTGTTGTCTGTGAAGATTATGGAACAAATAACAACCTGCACAGCTGCACACAATGCTTTCTTTTAGTGGGAATTGAGAAGGTCTTTTGTCTGATCAGCTTGGTGATTTAAAAAAACAAAAGGTCATTTTTCACACAGACACACTTTTTTGTGTGTGTGCATGTGAATGAGGCAGACAAAGCTGCTCTTTAAAAAAGGTTAAAGCCCTGTTTCCACCAAGCGGTTCAGTTCGGTTCGTCTCGGTGTAGCATGCATTTTGTGGCGTTTCCATTGACTAGAACCGGGACAAGTCCCCAAATTACCGAGCTGTACCGTCCCACTTTTTGGTACCCTTCTCTTGGGGTGCCAGACATACCGATCCGACCCCAGAAGGTGGAGATAGAAACATTGCAGTCCGTTGATTGGTTGAAAGAATCGTCACTTCCCGTGTGACAGCGGTAATAACGAACATCACATAAGCCCGCCATGTTGAAATCTCCAATGGACTTTGGGAAGATTACTTCTTTTGTTTGGAAAATGGCGCCAAGAAAAACAGCTTTCTATGGTCGACCGTGGAGGTGCAGACTTTCCTCATGTTTTTCTTCTTTGTTGCATTTATTAGCGGGGTACACTGTGTTGCGCTGCCATGACGTCACGCTTTAACGTAGCTGACGCAGCTATCGGCATCCGGCTTACACACTGCCCACTAAGTAGGGCACGGTTGGCTGTGGGAACGCAAACAGGATCAGGCGTTACCGATCCGACCCGTACCAAACTGTACTAATCCATACCAGACTGCTTGGTGGAAACGAGTCATTAGTCACCTGTAAATCCAGTGGAAACTCAGATCCTAAATAGATTATAAGCATGCAATGAAGGGTGTGCTTAAGCTCTGATTTTTGTCCCCAAAGGTGCACAACTAACTGTGTGGAGGAATCATAGAATCATAGAGCACTTATTAAGCTGTTAGCTGGGACTTAATCTGGGAGTGTCTGAACTGTTTTTGACTGGTGAGGGCCATTTCGGATATTTTCAGTGGCAGGTGTTTAGCATCAGCAAAGGGAGTTTAGTTGGGTATTAATATGGCTCTAGTTGACACATTTGACACTGAACATTGCGATGTGCAATGCTCATGATGGATTAAAGTGGTGTCAGACTGAGTCTTACCCTGTCTTGAAGTTGGGTCTCTGTTCATAATTTGACATAGAGTGGTCTAGACCTCCTATGTTTGTAAAAGCGTCTTGAGATAACGTTTGTTGTGATTTGGCGCTATACAAATAAAGATTGATTGATTGATTGAGTATAGAGCACCTTTGGGGAGAAAGAGGAATAACTCTAGTAGTAGTAACTCTCTATTTCCTACTTTTGATCACTGGCAGAGCGCAACATCTACTACAACGTGGAGTATACTCCAGAGAGAGATTTGTTGATTAAATATTGAATATTAAGACATGAAATCTACACCCTCTCAGTGCTGTTACAGGAATGCTTTCCATGTCCTGAGTTGACAGATTGAACCTTGGAGGCAAAATGATTACCAAGTTCAAATGTGCAAGTTACTTTGCATATGTGCACACATGCAAGAGGAGAATGCAATCACAAATCTTGAGTAGTCAGATCTTTATCAGATGAATACACTGACTCCATGCTGCAGAGAGTAAGGCAGAGGTAAACTCCTGAGCTGTAAACCAATGTTGAGAATGACGTGTTTGTGATGCATAGTTTAGCTTCTGCTGCTTGATGACTTTTTCTCTTCTGCCTTTATTTGTGACTTAAATAGATTTAATTCTTTAACCATCAAATATTCTGCACCTGTCAGTTAGGGAGCCAAAAGCAACACAACATTGGCTTTATAAATGATGCAGCCGGCTCCAGCACTGTGTAGGGTCTCTACATAAACAGTCCAAAAGGCCATACTGTTGTTTATAGGAATTACTTTAATGGGGATTGCACCACAGGCTGTTGGACATGAATGACTGTGTGAGAGAAGTTACAAGTATATTGTGACAATTGTCAAGAGGAGATGCTGAGAGAAAATTTGAGATCTGCTGGTAACGAGTAACATTTGTTTTCTGCATTAGTCATGCTTTGACATGCAGTTTCCTCGGTCCACTTTTATGGATCCACATATTATAGGCATGTTATCAGTTAGAGATAAAATGTTACCATAAAGTAGGCCATGTGTCAAGGTTTTATGGCAAGAAATGTATGGAACTTTCTACAAGTACAGTTTACAGTACAATACTTTGCTGAAGTTAAAATCAAATAAAAAACGTGTACGTACATTTTATAGATTTTGAGTGTTTTTTTTCAGTTTTGTCAGTTTTTGGAAGAAAACACTTGAAAGGAAACATCATACAAAAAGTAGCTTTAATTTCAATACAAAAGAAATGTCAGAGTTTTGAAACAGTTGAGAGAGAGAGAGAACTAAAAGAGGGATTTTAAACAATCTGTGCTTCCTACAATAACATCTTTGCAAGCGAGAATGTTGATAAAATCAACTTCAATTAGAAGTGAACAAAACCAGCTGACTGAAGTGTGTTCATGTATCTAAAGGAACCTTTTTTTGTTCCCCAGCTATCCAGGATTAAAATAAAACTAAAGATCAGCAATTTCACATTTGGAAATAGTCTGTTGGTAGTCTATTTACTTTCTGTTGAACAGGTTGCAAATCAATAACAGGGAAACTGCATTTCATACCTCATGCAATATGCTCTCTGTCTTGTCATTTTCTGTGAACAGTGACAGATGGGATTTCATTCTTGTGGCGAGTTTGAATGATCCCTTGTGATTTTAGAGTAAAAAAGTTGTACTTATAAGACAAGTTTGATTGTTTTGGAAACAATTTCCTCAAACATAAAGTGGCAAAATCAAAGAGATTTTTTCAAGAAGGAGGCTGTAATCAGCTTTCTATTATGCGACTGAGATGTATCCTTTAATTTTGATGGTAAAAAGGAAGCTTGAATAATGAAAGGTCTGTAGCCTGCATGTTTGTTAAGTCACATTAACAAACTTGTGTGTTATCTATAAGTAACCACACCAATGTCACACCGAGGTTACTCTCCACTCTTAAAGAAAGTTTTGTCTTCCATGAGCAGAGACTTTGACATTTTTCCAAGCACACCATCCATCAGTGAAACACGAAGGGTGTCTTTGCTCTACTCGTCTTCTTTGAGCAGGTTGGCACATGAGAGAGAAACTCCATCCCGGTGTATCTTGGAGCAGTGTTTGTTTTTAAAGTTTTCATCTGTCAGCTGCTGTAAGACACTGAGATCATCACCGTCTCCACCTCAAGGAAACTTGAAGAGCTCAGCACACACACACCAAATGTCACTGTAATGGGCGAGTCATTTGGCAAGTGTATACCTGCTCTCTATTCATCAGATATATGGGAAAAGAAGTGAACAGAGGAATGTGTGAGAGATCGTTCAACTGAGGTGACACTGATTGAGGTTCTACATGTCTGGCCAGATTGATGTGTCCATATTTGGTGTTTTACAAAGGAACTAGGTGAATTCCAGTTAAAAATACCCTACAACAGTGATTCAAGTGATGATTAATCAAGTCTAACATTTTGAAATACACCCACTTTCTTCTTATCAGATGAGAAATGTAGTGTTAATCCAAAGACCTTTTACCGTCTACAATGCCTTTTTCTGCTGCAGCTTTAAACTTGTAAAGACCTTAGAGAAACACGGTTCCTTTTGACTTAATTTGTTTGATCAAATTGTGTTTAATTCTGCAGAAAGCACACAACCAGATACCGTCTTTCTGAGGTAACAGTAATATTTATGGATTAGACTGACTCTTTTATGACCTGTGAGTACTTACTGTGTTTGTTTTTGCCTTTAGCGATGCCATTTGTCAAACAGACAGTTTGAATTAATTGATAAAAATCCTGGCTTAACTTTTGGTAAAGTTGCACATCTTTTCCACTTGACGTTGCCAGAGTGTTTCTGCCCTCCCAGGCCTCTGGAATCAGAGGAACCTCTTGACACTTTTGTTGTTTTCAGGTGGGGTTTCTAAAAAAAAGTTATCATTCCCTGCCAAACACAACAACAACTCTTAAAATGCATCAAACCTCATCCCCTCCATTCACTCACTCCAACATGATTTAGGCAGGGCTCTCTCTTTGGGTTGCTCTTTGTGAACTATTCAGATTGAGGTAGAACTTGAGGCTTGTCAATTTAATGAAAGCTTCTTTGAATAAAACATCTCTATCAGTAATTACTTTAACCTCAGTAAAGTAAAAACCCTGCCTTACAGGTCATCTTGTTATTGTTAAGGTATATTTTGATCATACAAGTTCTTTGAAACCATCCATCCACTTATTCATCCATTCATTTATGGATCCATCTACTTATCCATACATTGGATCTATCTATTCACTTATCTATCCACTTTTCCATCCACTTATCCACTTATCCACTTATCCATCCACTTATCCATCCATCCATCCATCCATCCATCCATCCATCCATCCATCCATCCATCCATCCATCCATCCATCCCTCCACCCAACCAACCATCCACCCACCCACCCAACCAACCAACCAACCAACCAACCAACCAACCAACCAACCATCCATCCATCCATCCATCCATCCATCCATCAACTTATCCATCCATCCATCCATCCATCCATCCATCCATCCATCCATCCATCCATCCATCCATCCATCCATCCATCCATCCATCCATCCATTTCACAAATCTTACAATGAACATGAAATTGAGCAGCTCACAACTGTGCATCTTTGTTTTCTGTATTTTTTTTATCAGTAATGGTACTGACTCTGTTACATGAGTTTGATTATACAGTATTTCCAAAGAGTGAATTCTACTTTAAAGTCTTGGAGCAACAAGTCTCAACATGTTGATTTAACTGCGATAAAACTTGTTTTTATAACAAAAGGCTTTGCCAATGCAGTCTCGAACGGAAAAGCAGAAATACAGTAAAACAGGACAGTGAATGAATGACATGAAAACACACACACACACGAGGTGGGAAACTTCTTCTGATTCCATCTGCTCTCATGATCTCTGCTCTCCGTGTTTCCATCCATTGTCTCATTCTTCTCGTGTGGGGCTGCAGAGACCCCTCTGTGATGCATGAGTCAGACATCCCGGGGTTTCCACATGGCCATTATCCTGTCCAGAACCTTGCTGACAAATGAGAATGGCTTGTGCAGAGTGTATCTAAAAAAATAACTCTTTATATTGCAATGGCAACTTTTATTTATTCAGACTTCGGCTGTTACAGAAGATATACGACACGTCAGACTCTTGCACGGCTGAGCAGGTTTGCGCTTTAATGCCTGTATGGTTGTGTACACTGGGCTGTTAATCATTTTGAAGCAGATACTTCATATAAATTATTTGACAGCTGATGATGAACAGAGTGTTTAACACCTACTGTGTGACATATCATTGTCTGCTGTACTGGGTGTGTTTTCCTTCCTTGAGATGGTCTAAGATAGACAGCTTAAATCAAGGAAACACCTGGAAAAATAAGGCACACGCACACTATGAAAGCTGATGGGGAGCAGTTTCCTGTGGTGTCTGCTCTTTGCTGCAGGGGGGGAATTAAACATCAGTTTGCACGAAGTGATTATGAGCTATATTAAAGTCCTATGAAGCATGTCGTTTGTAATAGAAGAGGTGTTGACAGCCTTGCATTTAAGCGTTAAAACATCCAGTGCAGAAGCTAAATGCTGCATCCACCAGCTGAAGTAACAAGTGTTTTCATGGAGGGGAAAATGACCCTTATAGAGTCTAGCTCTTGTTGTGTGGGCAGTGGCAGTTCTAGACCAATTTTACTGGGGCAGGCTGGGGCCAAGGGTGTTGTCAGAGGGACACATTCAACCCTGACAAAAGAGACTGAGAAGGGCGAGGACCGGCTGAGAACAAACTGGCAAAACATCAGTGCATCCCTTTATACTAGACATATATAATACTGTGTACTATATCAAAATGCAGACTGACAGCAGCTGTTTGGCTGTTTACACTCAACATGAGTCCCTTAGCACTCTAAGGGACTGGAACCAAGTGCACCACGTATGTGTTCCGCCTGTAACATCGGCGCGATACCGAAGCTTTTTTATTGTATAATATTTGTTCGGTGTGGAGGGTGAGCCACAGGGGGGTCCAGGTTCAGTTTTGCAGGGGCACTGGCCCCTGTTGGCCCCTCCCCAGAACCACCACTGGGTGTGGGATGGGAGATTTAAGAGCCCTGTTTCCACCTCCGACAAACTAACAGATGATGGACTTTTGTTGTGGAAGAAAATGTCCCTGGATTTCTTCCTGCTCCAGACAATTTGCAACCACTTCTTTGAATCATACATGGGAGAAGCTTTTTACAGTCGGATGATGAAATGGATTTTCTGCTGCAGCTTTAAAAAGCCTGATGTAACCGGAACAAAACAGTTGCATGATTTGCCAAAAACTGTATGTTAGATTGAGGCTCGGAAATTGCTTATTCCATATCTCACATGCACCAACTGCTTTTCTGTCTCTGACTGTTAGGAACTTCACATCTGTGTTCCTGTCAACTTTGTGACTTTGTGTTTTTCACTTGTTGAGTCATGAATGTGGAAAAGTCGTATTAAACTATCCCCATCCTGACACTTTGGCAGTGACCTACACTTTCCCCACCCAAGTGTGGATGTTAAGGGTGGCAGGTTGTTAAATAAAACCTGTGAGTCGGGGAGAAATGTTTATGGTTGAAACACTGCACATCGTATCTCCATATGGAAACATACTCCAGCTCATATGATGATATATTGTTAAAAATTTGGTTTCCATCATCCAATTTAGCACAGACTAAACACTGGCCTGCTGCTCGGATTGTTCCGTGTAGAGAGTGATGGATTTTAAAGCAGACGGTCTGTGAAGCAGATAACTATTGAATGTTCCCTCCTTCAGGCTAACTTCCTTGCAAAATAGCTAACACTGCAATTTTATAGGTCTCTGTGCACCTGCTATTAGAGATCTTTTTCCTCTACCCCTTCAGGTTTATGTATCCCGTGAAGAATGAGGGGTACCCAGAAAAGGGCGAGCATTAGGACCCAGCAGAGACGCCACCCAATGTGTGCTTTGTTTTTACCGCCTTAAGGAAAGAGAGGGATTGTTTTCCTCCTCAGTCTGTTTGAGGAAACTAGTGAAAACACAAGAAGCAAAAGTGGCCTCAGGACAAGAGAGTCATGGTAATGTGGGAACTAAAATACAGTATATAGCAGCATGGTATCACAACACCGAGAATTGCATAAATACATGCATGCTGTGTAACTAATCACAAGAATGTGGTGCAGACATACTTCAGTGCTGTCCTTTGTTTAGCACAAGAAAAATGTAATGATGTGCCTACATATGCGGACGCAGCTGATCTTTCTCATTTGTGAACTTAAAGTTCCAAAAACGCCAGCTATTTGACACAATAATCCGCGACTTGTTTATCATTCTCTGTTTCTCAAACTGGAGTGACTATTGTAACTTGTATTTATAGGTCTCCCAAAACAGGACTGTAGCCTGGATACTACTGTGTGTTGTCCACATGCTGCATCAACTGCTTTTTCTCTTTGTGAAGTTTCCACAATCTTACAGGATGTATTGTACAATTCGTATAAGACTGCACAAGTACAAGGAATTAGAAAAACTTAAACCTCCTGTTATGTTGCGGGTCAAATTGACCCTTTTTAAAGACTATTTTAGGCAATACATGCCTTCCAAACCAGCTAAATGCAGCATAAAAATCTGGGCAGCATGTGACAGAAGAGGTGTCGTGTTAATTTATCAACATCACTTCATAAAAAATCCCCAAAATCCAAATGTAAAATAAAATAAACAAAAATCTATGTCATGTAAAACTATTGTATTTATAATTAGGGATTCCAATGTACATTGAAAAGTTTTAAAATTCATTTTAATGAAAAATGAGTGAGTTATCCTCATTGAACCATGATCTGTGAGAATTAAAAAACACCAATGCACTAAATCTTGATTTAAATGGTTAGTAATGGAGCTAAAAATTAGATTAAAAAAAATGTGTATTGGGATTTTTTGGGGTTCTGACACTTTTTGATAATTGAATATGCCCCGGGTCAAATTGACCCAGGAACATTATTGCTGTTCCAGAGAAACGAACATAACAGGAGGGTTAAAGTAAAGAATTTTCAATTTTTATCACAGAAATAAAAGTGTATTGAAATTGTCAACCGAGGGATATATCTTGACGTGAAAGTAGAAACATTTCAAAGTTAGAATACAACCCGGGGAATAAGATAAAGCTTAGAATATACTGAAAATGTTAACAGGGTTTAATGATTAAAATACTTCATATAAATGGACAACTATTAAAAACAGAAATTTGGAGGTTTGAAAACAAACTTTCTAAAATGTCCAAAAGGCAAAAAGAGCACTGACTTCAAGAACTTTTTCCAGGAGTCAGGCTCAGAATAAGAGAAAGCTGTTTTTCCTAGTACTGTTCTAAAAGGACATGTAAAGCGGCTAGTTTGAGGAGCATGTTGATAAAACCCAGTCATATTAATGTGTTAAAATAACATGCACATGCTTCTTAATGCACAAGTGTTAGAAATGTACATTAATGCGAAAGAAATAGAAAGCATGTAACAGTATAGCAATGATAGTGTCTGCAGTTAGTGTAGGTTCCAGCAAATGGTCTGGACAGCTCATGTCTGCTGACATAAGAACTACATGCCTCAGATCAACTGAGTTCATGCCTGCGACCTGCAACCTACATTCATCTGGCAGCTATAGTTGACTGAACTTGTAGAAAGTAAACCTCCTGCTCAGAAACCTGGAGAAAAGCTGCACGACATCTCAAAACAGCAGCCGTGTGTTATTATTGCATAAGTCCCTCTAATAATCTTATGAAAGAGGTCACAGGTTCTTCTGAGGCGAGCATTGTTCCTGCTTGACGGAGAGAAACACATTCACCAAACCACTTCACAGGTTTACTACCAGTGAGCTAACAACATCACTAAATGCACTAACAAGACTTTAACTGCAGGATAAAGAGGAACCAATCAGTGTTTATTAGTTGTAGAGCATAAATTGCAGCGTCATAGCTTATGTGACACATGGTAACTCATTTACCTGTGAAGGGACTGACCGTCTGGCAGCGGAGTTTGACCTCAAACATATGAGGCATCTTAGGATCAACCATCAGACTGTGGGTTAGACGGCTGCTGCAGCAACTCCTGATCATGGGTGAGTGACTTTAAAAACACTTGTAGAGCACATTTCTGCAATTTAATGGAGTAAATTTGAGTAATTTTTCTGTCTTTTCTTGTTTTAGGGGCCATGCCGTTTCAGCGCGTGTGTGGAGTAGTAGTACTCCTCAGCGTGTGTCTGATGTCATTCACTCCACCTTGCGATGGAGGGAACATTCTGGTGTTTCCTGTAGATGGGAGCCACTGGATCAACATGAAGATCCTGTTAGAGGAGCTCCATGCCAAGGGACACAACCTGACAGTGATCAGAGCTGCCAACAGCTGGTACATTGCAGAAAAGTCTCCCCTCTACACATCCATCAGCTTTGAGATGGATGTGGGTATGGAGGACTTTTTTGAAGTCTTTGTAAAGGAGAATATAAGGGTAAGTCATTTTGAATCTTTGGTCATTAATTCACCAACTGAACCTTTTTTTCACTGCTGCTTTTCAACATTTTTTCACAGGTGCAAAGGGAGGGAGCTTCATCGCTTACTGTCCTCAAGCTCATCAAGGATTTTCTTGTGATGGTCACAGAAGTCCATAGAATGTGGGTGGATGTTGTCGCTCGAATCTTTGATGATGAAAATATGGTCAAAAGGTTACTGGATGCCAAATATGATGTTGTACTCACTGACCCAGCCATTGCATCAGGTGTCGTACTTGCCAAGTTTCTCAAACTTCCCTTGGTCCTCAATGTCCGCTGGATCCCTGCAGGGGAAGGCCACTATTTAATTGCCCCCACACCCTTCTCTTATATCCCAGCACCAGGATCAGGTCTAACGGACAAAATGGACTTCATCCAGAGGGTCAAGAACGTACTTTTCCACAGTGTCGCTGAGTACCAGATAAGAACTATGGCAGAGCCAGCATATAATCCCCTCTGTGATAAATATATTGAGGGTGGATGCACCATCATCTCGCTTCTTCAGGAAGCAGACATTTGGCTTTTCAGGTCAGATTTCGTGTTTGACTTTCCCCGGCCCACGATGCCCAATGTCGTCTACATAGGAGGGTTTCAGTGCAAACCAGCACAGCCTTTGCCAGCAGACCTGGAGGATTTTGTTCAGAGTGCCGGGGAGCACGGAGTGATCATCATGACTCTGGGAACTTTGGTGAATGCTTTGCCCGAAGACCTTGCAGATGAATTTGCCAGCGTGTTTGCCAAGATGCCACAGAAGGTAAGATGTGATCAGTGATGCAGTTTTAAGTGCTGTGTGTTTGACTCAGAGGAGATAGTAATGTGTCAACTGATCCACAAAAAAACATAACAATATAAGATTATTAGCCTTGTGTGAGCCAGACATACACTGTACTAATTCAGACTGATTTTGACCCCATTATATTGCACAACTGATTTTGAATTTGCGCCAAAAATGTGCTCAATCCTGCATTGTTTGCCATGCAGTGCACAGGGGGTTAGGAGGGTTGATCACAGCTCGGTCAGCTGCTCCTACAGGTCAGATGAATTTCTGGCATGTGCTCACAGTACACTCTCACACAGTGGAAGCAGAGCCAAGAGTCGATCCCCCAGCTTCAGGGCTTTTATTTTCCCTGATAGTGCCTGCACAAAATGGCATGTTGCCATTGTAGAAAGCAGCATGGCGACACGACATGTGGACTGCTGTTAGATATACACCACATCAGCCATAACACGATGACCTGTGCAATCTAATTCAAACCACAAATTAAGGTTTTGAGGAGCTTCCCCTCAGGCGTGAGCACATAACTGGTTGTGCATCATGAACAGTTCACTTGTACAGTTTGAGCTGACATCCCACCATGACATTTAGATGATTGCATGATGATTGTGTGTGTCAGACCTCTCAGACTGGTGACCTGCCGGGAAGTCTGAACGATCGACTGAATTTAAGAAGAAGTAAACAACCAATAGGGTGGATGCTGTAAATCAAGGACTCAGAGTTGACAAAAATCACCTTGTTAGAACTTTGTCCTTCTCTCTGTTGTTGTAATTTCTCAGGGTTCATTACATGCATGTAAAGCATTTTTGATCATTACAGGTGTTCATACAAATATCATAATTTAAATCCCAGTATAAAGTTATCAAGCGCCGACCTCTGGGCGCGAAAATTAAAGGCAATGTGGAAGTGTTAAAAACTGCAGTTCCTCGAGTGTCCACTTGAGGCTGGCTCCAGATGTACCGGAAACCACATACACACACATTGAAAAAAGCTGATCTTAATAGCAGAAATAAAAATGTTTACAGCCTGGTGCAAAAAATGAGTGTAGTCTGAATAGCTAATTTCTCTAACGGCACACATTTTACTGGAAGTGAATTTTTCCAATTGCAGCAGTTTAGAAGATATTAAGATTAAGAGTTTTCCAGAATGAGAGGCACAGCTGACTTGATTGACAGGCAGGGACACTAACTTTAAGCAAGGAGGCTCAAAGCCCGCCTCTTTACTGCACACTAGCTCAGACGAAGTTAAGTTGAGTTCAGCATTTCCAATATGGCACCCACCAATGATAGGCTTCAAAACAGCGCTTCAGAAACAGATAGGTGACGTCACGGATACTACGTCCATTTATTCTACAGTTTATGAAAGTTATATGACAGATATCATAGTTAATGCCTTTATTCAGTAATCTACAATTGGACACATGTTGCAGCATCAGCATCATGATATTGTGCGTCTGACTAAATCTGTAATGTTTGATTTTCTGATCAGGTGATATGGAAGCACAAAGGAAAGCGACCCTCTACTTTGGGCAATAACACCCTCATAGTGGAGTGGATGCCGCAGAAGGACCTCCTGGGCCACCCACAGATTAAAGCCTTTGTAGCTCACGGAGGCACCAATGGAGTCCAGGAGGCCATCTACCACGGCGTCCCTGTGCTCGGCATACCGCTGTTCTTCGACCAGTTTGACAACCTTCTGCGTCTGCAGGACAGGGGAGCGGGGAAGATCCTTGAGCTAGCTTACGCCAACGCCCGCAGTTTTGAGCTAGCCCTGAATGAAGTGCTTCATCAGGACAGCTACCGACAGAACATTCAGAGGATGTCACATCTGCACAGAGACCAGCCAATGGCGCCCATGGAACAGGCTGTGTTCTGGGTGGAGTATGTGATGCGCCATAAAGGGGCTCGTCACCTCCGCACAGAAGCCTATAAGATGCCGTGGTACTCATACCACTCTTTAGATGTGCTGCTTGTGTTGATGGCTGCAGTAGCTGTGCTGCTGTACTCTACGTTTGCAGTTTTTAGGTTCTTGTGCTGCAGACATCGAAGAAAGTCTAAAGCCAAACAACACTGATTTGGATGTTTCTTTAACCCAACTATAATCACTCTGATGAGATACCACTTCTCTGTTTACATGGATGCTATATCAAATTATCCAATTGAGACGTGCTTTAAGCATTTAATCAGAATAAAACCATTTTGATTTTTGCAGAGTTATCAAACCAGTTTAATCTAGCAGAAGAGGAAGAAGCTGTTCCTGCAGCATGCGTCATTAATGAACACTATTTCTTGGCTCTTCCAGATATTACTCGCCCCTTGCTGTACCTCATACATTTCATGCTACTTGTCTCTCGAGTCTGTGACTTTGGATGTCTGTTTTATATTTATTCTACCTTTTATTTGTCCAGAATTGACCTTTTTCATGTACTGAAAAGAATAGTTTTGGTTTTTATCCCTATGTATTTCACAATAATTCACTTTGTAATGCAAGCAGCTGATTTGCATGCTGGGATACATATCGATGCCAACCAAGCAACTTTGTAATTTACTCTTAGAGGTATGCTGTTGATCGGAAAACTCTTCAGTGAAGCTTTTTGGATTGAAGCGACTCCTAAAGAGACAAGTTTATAGGCGAATAGGTTGCATGCAGTGGGTACATACCAAGAGAGTGCAGAGAAACCTTCATGTTGCGTCACATGGGACAGATATGCACGGTGAGAAGTAATTCACCACAACCAGGAGAAAATGATTGGATCAAGAGTTTGAGTTAGATCAGCACACACTCTCCTTTCTGATTGGAATAAAAATGCTTTCCTAATGACAGGTTCGGATCAGTCTACTCCAATAGAGTTACATGAAGCGATTGTTCCGATTATTAGTGGTCCATGGAAACACAGCAAATGTTTTCCCTTAAGCATATTATTTTTTTGTTTTTGTGGAGTAATATGGCATTGAACTGATTGCTTGATAGATTTTAAATACCCAGCAATCATCGGTGATATTGTCTGATTATACAGTACACGTGATTCTGTAACTTTCTTCTAATGAATTATGAAACTTTTAAGCTTTACTGGTCGGCCACAGAGCGTGATCCCAGCCATTATAGTCCAACTCCAGCCAGAGTTATTATCGTTTGTTTGTGTTCTTTTTGAATAAAGTACAGTGATTATTATACCTTATATAATCCATGGTGTAAGTTATTTCCACAGTTGTTATAAAACACCTTGGTGCTGTATTTGCTATCATCAAACTGTTACTCCCAGTTCAGCTGTGTCCATTGGGAGGCTGCTCAGTGTGGTTTGATTGTTAGCCTGCTTGGTTTAAAGTTCTCTTTCCTGGGGATTCAAATCTCATTTGTTAAAATTGTCAACATTAACACTGGTTAATCATCTCACAGCTTATTAGCCTGCAGCAAAAAAATAACAATCTGTCCAGATGAAACTATGACATTACAACAATTTCAGGTGCGGCTTGATGTAATTAGTGAACAATGAAATGAAAAAAAACAAAAAACCAAAGTAATTATCTAGATGAAATCAAAAGGAAAATCTACTAACACATTGCATCCAGGAAAAGACTCAAGAATACATCAAAATCAACGATGTACAACATACATTATTATTTTGCATTTCACAATAGTTTTTAATTCTGTTTTAACATCATAAAGCAATTCTTACCAGTGTCTTAATTTGGGAATCAAATAAATGCAATAAAATTTAGTTTATGATCTTGACTTTCAGATTGATTACTCAAAGAAAAGCAGCAGCTGCTACACCAGTGTGATCCGAAACCATGACCGAGAGGTTGGAGACAGCTTCAATGTGCTTAATCGCGAAAATACAATGTTTATTGTATTATAATTGATTTTAAGAGATAACACTGTGGCACATTAAGAAATATGCAGAGGTACATGCAAAACAATTTACAACCTCATCAGCTCTGTGGTGATTCATTCTTAAATACAGCTCTGTTGGCTTGTAAGACGTGGTTTGCTACTAACATCAGCCCTTTAAGCTGCACCTGCATACTTACATCCGAGTTGGAAGCTTAAACTCAAAGCACTGCAGTGATATTTTCATCCTGTGAGAATTTTAAAGTGATATATGACACTCAACTGTGTAGTGGTGTCATTATTTTTAATTATGGCTGTAGCATTAGACAGGAATACGCTGTGGTGGCTTATCTACAGTGTGCTGAAAGGGACAAAATTGCACACAATAAAGAAAAGGGTCAAAGTTCAACCTTAATTGGATCATGATTAACTTGTTAATGGCTGAGATAACATAAAATAAAATAACAAGTCCTAAATTCTCTTATCTAACTAAAATGAAAGTCATAGAGCCTCTTTCATACTTAAGCAACTTGGATGTGACAAAACTGAAAGTCCAGATCATCAACATTCTGAATTATCTGCCTTGCTTCTTTGCCAATTGGAGGTGTGGAGCTGGCATGGATGAGGTCACAGGCAGTTTTTCAGAAAGATTGTTTAAATTACCAGAAAACAAAGCGTTTAAACAAATACGTGATTTAGTTTGAGGCCTTTCAGATATAGCAAATAACACAGAATATGTTTCCAAAACAAAAACTGAACAGAACTGAACGTACCCGACCAAACAATAACTGACAGCAAAGCTTTTATTTGGGTAAAGATTTATTTTGTTTGTTGTGTCACGGTAGTACTCATATGTTGGACACTGATCTTCATAACTTAATTTACTCACTCAAAGTACAAGTTGACATCTTTCCACAGTTCTCTGCAGACTTTTTTTTTTGGGGGATGTAACCATAACAGATTTCTTGGATGCATACAGCTACATTCCAGCAGAAGTCCCCATCCATATCCAAGACATGTAAAATGTGCTCACACTATATGCTAGACAGAACAGCTGCTGCTTGTGCTGAGGCTGAGGCCAAATTTCCACTGGACCAGAGGGGCAAATCTTTCTGCAGTTTCTTACTTTTTGTCTGTTCTTAGTTAAAGAGCTGTTTCTGATTTTAGATTCATGAAGATTAATAGCATTAATACAATTGTGGTGGCAAAAGAATCAAAACCCTCAGAGAAACAGATGCAGCTGCGCACAATAAATAGCCTGTTGTTGTGTGTTGCAAAGACAATGCAGTGTTTTCCGTGACAGGCCCGTGGCAGAAGATAGGATGCAAAACAGAAAAGATAATCTCCATATCAAGAACACATGTAGCTCATGTGAAAGGTCTACAACTCCAGGCCATCTGTTTTATGTAGAACTTGAAGATGGATGTGTCCCAGTTGTGAGTCTTTGTCTTTATACCAATCAACATGACTTACATCATCTGTTGAACTGAATTCAATGCCAACGAGATGACAGAAATCAGTGTGTGAAATCCTGTAATTCCAGAAAACAGACTGGATCTAAATAGTTCCCTTCTCCAAAAACAGATGCCTTGAAACAATCACATGCTGGACAGGAGACTCGCTTTGATAAAGCTCAAGCTTACACTGTTTTGGTTGGTGAGAAGAGTGCAGGTCTTGATAAATCCCACTACACGCCGAATCACATTTCACTCATTACCCCTGCAGACACATTGTTTAAAACTCCACAGTTTACTGATGTGGGAAGCCAATGTGTGAAAATGTTCTGAGGCGGTGAGTTGATTTATGAGGCCTGGAAACACATGAAAGGAAACATTTGAACTAACACACAGATGAAGAAAGACACAAGGGAGAGTAGGAGTGTGCGTAGGTTTGCATAAACCTGTGTGGTATGTTTTTACAGTCAGCTGTGATTTCAACATCTAGTTATCCCAAAAAGGAAATCTTACACCTGGACTCGTGTGAGTCAAAGAGCATGTGTAGCATTTTAGTGTAGATATGTAATTATTTTCTCTACCAATTCACATTCCACGTATTAGGTAAATAATAGGCATGACGTAGATAAACCATTATGATCTGTCAGTGTGATGTTTTTCATATTAGATTTGACGTTATTTCCATAAGATCATCCAGATTCACTCTGACTCAGATACAGTGTGATTCACCTAAGGTCAGATTTTTTTTAAATACCATATTTTTTTAGTTTTTCAGGGGCCATTTTTTTTCTTGCAAATAAATGTAGCTCTTTGTCAGATGTTGCCTTATAGGGTTGCCACATATAATGCATATAGAAAGAAGGAGTGGATTAATCAGCAGATGTTTTGTTTGACATTTTGATTCCTCTCTTTCCATTTCACTGTAACCAACATGTATCCAATCTGACTATAAGTGCTATTCTCGACCAGCTAGGGGACTTTAACCATCTAAAACTCACTCTTTATACGAAACATAAAGGTGGCCAGGGATACCATCAAAGATAACACAAAGGGGCTTGAAAAGAGGCTAAGTGACAACAAATTAAGCTCTAGCATAAGATCAGTCAGGAAGTCTATACCCTGCGTGCTTTCATTGTTCATTCATTATCAATGAATCAATCTTTATTTGTATAGCGCCAAATCACAACAAACGTCACCTCAAGACACTTTTACAAACAGAGCAGGTCTAGACCGTGCTCTGTTATATTATTAACAAAGACCCAACATCATACTGATAGGACTCAGTCTGATCTCATTTTAATCCACCATGAGCAGAACACTTTGCAGCATTTAGCAAGTTACAGTGGCAAGGACAAACTTCCTTTAACAGGCAGAAACCTCCAGCAGGACCAGACTCATGTTAGACACACATCTACTGAGACTGAGTTGGGGTTGGAAAGAGGGATAGAGGAATGAATATATATGTAATGTATTCCAAAGCTTGATCCGTAAGGCAACTGGACTGGTAGAAATTCTTGATCAAGCTTTGGATTACCATGACCTGGGTGACTGAGAACCTTCACAGACGTATGTAATGCATGTGTATAAATCTTATGTGCTTTGGCAACAACATCTCTTTGTTCATGCCAATAAAGCAAGTTGAATTGAATTGAATGGAATTGAATTGATAGGAGAATAAGAGAGAGAGAGAGAGAGAGAGAGAGAGAGAGAGAGAGAGAGAGAGAGAGAGAGAGAGAGAGAGAGAGAGAGAGAGAGAGAGTGTGATTATGATCATATGTGGTCATCAGCTGTTCTCTTCACCTGGTCAAATCTTTTCAATAGCACTGCAACACACCCTCATTGCCCTCATGCCCATTTCAAATATGGCTCTCTCTTCCTTCAGTCTTTCATTCATTTGATGCGTGAGACCCAGTCCTTCAGCATCATCAGCCCTAGATGACTTCATCAACCATCTCACCATTACCAACAAGTTTTTGCAGTTTCCATCAACTCATGTCAGCAACTTAAGACATCTTCATGGGCAACAAATCCACCACCAGAGTCTGAACTCCACAGGGGGATAGGTTTTGCTGCCGCTCAGGTCAGACACCCTTCAATCACCCTGTAGAGTTCAAGCGCCAAAGAAACTCTGACAATAAATCATGAACAAATTTTGGCATCTAATGCAACCTCATAAATTCAACATCACCGTAACTTCATAAAAAAAAAATATTATTTTTACTTCACTAACTTGTCTCTCGGGATTAAACTATTTTCTAGAGAAAACTGGAAATAACAAGCCAGACACACTGAAGAATAATGTGGTGCTTATGCAGACACACCATGCTGAGAACACTAGAGCAACCTCTCACTACCGCAGACAGTGATCTAATGAGTCAGTGCAGGGAGCTGGAGCCCAAGAGTAGATAAAAGCTTCCCACACCTGCTCCAAATCAGGGATAATCAAGCACACACACCTGACCCTGCACTGTGATGATTACCTCACCAAGCTCAGAGTGCCCCTAAAACCAGAGTTACAAAAAAATGTCAGCATGTGCACATTAAAAAAATGAGCTAATCAGACCAAAAATACTTGTTTGCAGCAGACTGTTAACATGTTAATTACTGCTGTAAAAACAAATATTTTTATATGTGTGTTAATTGGGTCTCTTGAGCTTTTAGAACCAGCTTCAAGTGGTCACTTTAGGAACTGCAGTTTTTAGCACCAAGCACATTGATGAAGCCCTGCTGTAAAGACTGTTGAAAAGGACTGTGGACACAAAACAGTGCTCTGAGTGAAGGAATAAAATGGAAGAAGTACTGATCACATTTTAATGATGCGTTGAAACAAGCCAAACCAATGAATGGAAATCAGTCTGTTTTATTTGAAGCTCCTGTTAAAAGTTTTTTTTTTACTAGTGGTGGGACAGACTGGAATGGATATTGATGCCTCTTGTGACCTGCTAAAGCAAACATGTCAATCAGACAAGATTTATTTATTTTTTGTAATTAGTAATGCCTGAAATCCCGGCTGTGGGGGTTGGTGTCAGCCGAGGTGATTTATGGAACGCCTGTTCTTCACATTTCCTACTGATAACATTCTGAATGACTGATACATTATACTTTTAAAAGAAAGCAGTATAAGATTATTAATAAAAAACACTGCTTACACAAGTACAGCACAAAATCAGCAAAGAGGTAAGAGGTCGCTCTTTGACCACAGGGGGCGCCAAAATCAACACTAACAGATAGTGCCTCTCTGGAGCTTTAAACAAACACAAACTGATTTAGTCTTTGAAGACCTGAGCAGGTCTTGTTGAATATTTGTCTGAGTTTCATGACAAGAATGAAATAGAGCCAACTTTTAAAGCTTTATGATCCGTCTAACTGAGGTCTTGCTCAATGAAAAGCTCCTGTATGTACTTCTCCACCATATCGTACCCTGAGGAATGGCTCCACAAGTCCAGATGTGTAGGGTCAGGCACCTTTACATCTGCTGTTGAAAAAGTGCATACATAAAACAGGTGCTGTGCATGTCTCTGACTAGTCACTCCTATCAGTAACTGTGACATTGAGCACTTGGCATTCCTCCCTTTGTGTCCTTACATCCCTCCCTGGATCTGTTTTCAGGTCTGGCTCTTTTCGTCTCTCTCACCCTGCCAGCTTTCTTCTCTGATATTGCCGACCCTGTTCACTTGGAAAATCCTTCCTGTGATCGTGGTGGGTATTGAATGATGTCACTGTGCATGTTCTGTGTTAAAAACTTGTCAAGGCCTGGCTGTGAGTGCAGGAAAAGCAGATCCCCTCTTATGATTAATTGCTGCAGTTAAGTATGGCTAACCTTCTACAAGATATTACACAATGATGTCAAAATGAGAGCTAGACAAGTGCCAAATGATAAAGCAACAACCAAAGCAAAGCAACAACTTAAGACCCAAGCGATCACCAAGACCAATGCAATGACTTTAACCAAAGCAGAGGCCAAAACCAAAGCACTGGAAGATGAATCAATGAGAAAACAGGCAAAACCTGGCAAGAATTTCACCCCACTGTGGAGTGCAGTTTCCTCCAGCTACGGACTTCAGTTAGAACACGCAGTAAGTGGTACAATTAGCAGATTCTACCCTGGGTCAAGCTCTGAGAACATGTGCATGCTGGCTACAAAGCAATGTTAGCTGTGCTGTTAGCGCTAGGGTTGTATCTTAACAGCCCATGATGTGCAGATGTAGAAGGAACCTCGTGACAATGACTTGCTTGGATAGTAATTAGGTTTATTACAATCAAAACAGCATCAGTATCAAACAAGCACCGCGGATGCTCGTGGAGGACGACTTGGTCAGATGAAGCGTCCTGTCGAATGTTTCCATGCTCCTTCTTAAATAGGATGAAGGTGTCCTCAAAACACACGCATATGGACTCTTCAACCCCAGTTGAACATTAGCTATTATTGGACTCCATCTCTGAAGACCTTGAAGTGACCATGTCAAAGATGCCAACTGTCACAGTCAATCATAATTATTAGCTTATTAGCAAGGTGTTCTTCTTTTTAGCAATTCCTGAATCCTCCTGGAGCCATTCTACAAATAACCAAAGTCTCCTGGAGTCCTTTTAAAATAACACATTCTTTTGTGTTAGAAGTTACATTATGAGATACTTCACTAGCTTCAGGCATCCTAGACAACCCCTGCTGAGGTCTCCCAAGATGATGAGAAGAGGACGCTTGACACCTCTTTCAGTCCTCCTTCATCCCCACCATGTTTTCGCTATTACCTGTGTCAGAGTCCAGGTCAGACTCTCTTCAAATCCTCTAACTTAAGTAATTTTGATGTTACTTCCTGATATCAAACTTTACCACTTTGCAGCATTCATCCTTTGCTTTTCTTTTAAACTCTTGCATGTTTTTGTCTTTGCATCATTTGTGTATTCACTCACCCCTCTATCATCACTCATAACACCACCATAACAAATTCAAACTGTCACAAAAAGCACACACACACACACACACACACACACACACACACACAAAATACAACCTATCAGACTCCTGCTCCCATCGGGCATTGGCAGGGCATGACATCATTCTCTCCACAGACATATAGTTCACATAAATATGTCTCTCTAAGGAGTTACTACTGGCTAGGAGCACAAACACGTCCTGATATCCACACAGAAGAATCTGCTCTGCTTTGGGTGGGTGTTTGCACGTGTAGCGTCTGTTGTGTCTCAGAAGTCATCGTCATACTTCAGCTATGTGACATGCCTTTTCTTTTTCTATTACTGTAGTATCAAACATAATAATAATTTCACAGGACTGACTGTTACTGCGTTGAAAAGTGAACGCAAAGGAAGGCATCATGTAGAAAATGTGCAAAATGTAGACTTAAAATATCTGAAGGTCCCTCAGGCACTGTGGTGATTGACAATACAAGCACTCATTCAAAAATATGTGTTAAAAAGAGCTTACATTTAAAAAGGGCTAAGTGTGATTTATTCACAAGGTTTAATAATACATACTGTGGCTGATTGCTCTGTTTTTCAGTCAGTATTCCCTTTGACTCTTCTCTGTTATGTTTTGCTTTGACAAGTATACAGTCTACATATCAGAATTATACATGAAATACAAAATACATTAGCACTTCATTAAATATTAATGTATTTCCTAACTTGTGCCTGAAGACTACTCTTAATTTTTGGACAGTGTAAAGTGTAAATACTAAGTAAGGAATAATGTATAGTCAGCAGGTGATTGTGCCAAATAGAATCCAGACTGGGTGAGACAAAACCTTGATGTGAGGAGGGGGAGTCTTGTCAACCCTGAAGGCATTCTATTTACCTGCTATCTATAAATTATCCTGCTCACAACCTGGCTACCAACTAAACATAAAAACAGGTTCACACTAAAGGCTGATATATACTTCTGTGTCTCACCTACACTGCAGGGGCTGACGCGGACATGAGCACTAAATACTTGTGCGTCGATGTGTCGGTGTCTCGCAGCTATTCTCCGCCAAAACGCTTGAGGGCAGTGCGGTCTCTCTGATAGCCGGTCGCCTGTTTCCGGCCCCGTTATGATCTCTGTTTACTTTTCCACAGCGATTCAGAGCGTGTTATGTTAATCTACAGCTGATACATGTTGCTGTTCATCATACAGACATGATTACATGAAGAATAGAGAGGAGGAGGTGGAATACACGGCCGATGTGCGGCCAACGAGCGGGGATGCCAGAATTGCTGTAAATGCGGGATATACAATGCCGCCGAGTGGACCAATCACAGGGCTTGCGGTCCGCATCGATTCTACAGGAAGCTACATTTTGGAGGAAATGCATATCAGCCACGTGTGTAGGCCTCTGCGTAGGTAGAGGAGCTACTCGGACCTCCGGCGTAGGCTACGCAGTCGATTCAATGCAGAAGGATAAATCAGCCTTAAGTATTGATCACTATCACCTCTCTCTCTTACTCCCCCTCTTTCAAGACCCAACTTGGTCGAGGCATGATGGCTGTCTAACATGAGTCTGGTTCTGCCTGTTAAAAAGAAGTTTTTCCTTGCCGCTGTAACTAGCTAAATACTGCGATCTGCAATGCTCATGATGGATTAAGGTAGGGTCAGACTGAGTCTTACCCTGTTTTGAAGTTGGGTCTCTGTTCATAATTTGACATAGAGTGGTCTAGACCTCCTATGTTTGTAAAAGCATCTTGAGATAACATTTGTTGTGATTTGGCGCTATACAAATAAAGATTGATTGATTGATTGATTGATCAAAAGATGATTTAAATGTTTTATATATGATTTATTTATATGGCTTTCAAAAATAGTCCTTCAGTTCCCACAGTTGGCAACGTAATTCATATTAGCCGACATATGGATTACTAACATTAAAGTTAACATTTTCATTCACAGTAAAGTCAAAACAACAGCCTTTTTTAAACAGCAGAAAATCACAGCAGCACCTGTCTAAGGTCATCTTCCCTGTATCTTTCAGTCAGCATGTTGTTCTCACTTAACCAGTCCTGTAACACAGCCGAAGCCCATCCCGTGTGTCATTTTGTGGTTGTTGTGTGTTTGTTTTCTTCAATGTGTTGGACGTCTCTTTCACTCAGTTTCTTATGTGTTGAAACATCCTTCCCTGTATCTTGCTGTCCCTCGTCTTCCTTCCTCTGCTAGTATATCTTGTGTTTTTAAGTGGCTACCTCCGTTGTCTTGTCATGTGTAACTATATCTGACACTAGTTTGACCAATTCTCAAAAACCAAGCATATCCTGCAGATAAAACTGTAAACACTATCGTACATCATTACATCCTTCTGCCATATATCACAAGAAAGCATTATACACAATCTGACATCAGCAGAAGTGACTCATTTGAAAGCCCTCTGCCACAGTCCATCGATCATGGAGTGAATCCTGGATGCCACTTTACTCTCGTCTCTGCAGACGACACCCTTGAGCTCCGTTAAATTCAGGTCCGTAGTTACGGTCAGCTGCTGTTGATTTAGAATTGGAGGATAGACAACAGGGCTGTCTGGCTGTGAGCCTGCAGCAGAAGATTGTGGTAAGCCTCTGGGTCAAACCCAGAGAGGGGATCCAGTGAAACTTCAGTAAAATTAGTCCAGATGTGATTTTATCTGGGGTAGTTTTAGAAGTACAGGAACAAGTTGTTCATTACCTTCATACAATCAAGAGTATGACTATTGGCCAAATTACTATTGTACAATCAGTATAAGTAAGGGACAATGTATTGTGATTATAGTCACTATATAATATTGTGCCTACTATCCAGCTGCCAACTAAATATGCAAACAAGTTGACTCAAAATATTGATTTAAAGATGATTTAATTGATTTTAAATGATTTATTTATGCAGCTAAAAGTAATCTGAAACATATCATTCATGTTTAAGTCTGAAAATTACCGTGCTTAAATGTTAAAATGAACACAAATGTTTTTCTGTTTGTGTTCTTAACACATGCATAAAATGGAGCGCCGCCTGCAAGCTAGTTCAGGCAGACAACTCGAGCTGCGCTCAGTCATACTGACATGTCATCATCTTCCCTATCAGCTTTTCTCAACATCCTCATTTGGCTGTCTATTTAAACTGCATGTTTCCCCGTCTCTGTCTCTGCCTCTGCTTTGCAAGTGCTCCTGCTGTCCTGCTCAGTGCTGTGTGCAAACTTTGTACCCACCTCCTCCCCGGCATCCACCTGAGGGCTCCGAGGGTGGTTAGTCCTATCTCATTGCTCCTAAATGTCTGCATTTAAATAATGTATGCTGAGTAATGAGGTTCGGAGCCCATACGCCAAACACAATACCGTATGCTGCAATAAACTTTATCTTAAGTGAACTTGAGTTGTCATACTGAAATAACAGTAGCATAACATTGTGAAAATGTTAACTTGCAAACCAACGGGACAAGACTGGATATTTCCATATAGTAATTTGTAACACCTGTAACTGCTGCCTCAGGTAAGATGTGTTGATTTCCTCTAAAACAAACAGCCTATTTTAACATTTTCCACAGCAGATTTTTACATTTCATGAGATACTTGATTGTAAAAGACAGCAGGGTATGACTGTTAAGAAACATTACATGTGCAGGTACATGAAAAGGTTGATGGGTAGCAAATATCCACACAAACCCAAAGTTCCTCAGAAGACCCTTGATTACCATATTTTTCGAGACAGTGTTTATGCATGACAAATTGACGCATCATATTACTTCTAAGCAAAAAGAACATTTTGTTTTTTATTAATTGGCTCTTTATATCAACACAACAACACCTAAGTTATTGAGAAATGGAATGAATTAACCCTAAGATGACATAAGACAAATTTTACAAGCCCAGATGTTCTGAGTTTTTAGATTCTGCTATGAAGGCACTTCCTAAAAATGTTTTATTGGGTGGTAAACTGATTAAATTTTGTGAAACTGCTACATAAACAAACAATTCACATCACATGTAGCCAGTTTTGGTTTAATTTACTTAAACATATGGGTTAAATTTAGTATTACAGCAAAGGTATAAGATTGAAATGACATGTTTCAGCATACTGGAAGCGATCAGAACTCATTTATAATTGGATAATAACAGACGTCTCTGTCCTGATTTTCATCCTGTTGTGCTCAGTTATTTTTCTCCTGTATTATTGCATAAAGCTGTGGAGGACAGTTAGTTCATACTTGGCAGATAGAAGTTTCTGGAGAGAGATGCTATGATCTAAGTCATGTCAATTTTATCCTGATTGAATGTGTCTTTGTGAGATTCATCCAGCAGTTTTATTCACCCGTGAGGAAAATAAACATTCGGGTCATTAAGTGAAACTCACAGGATATCCATAGAGGGGGAACGATTTCAACATTTCACTCTCAGCTGGAAGAATTTGAACACTTCTCATGTGATGTTGATATCACTGAAAAATGTAAGGGGAGTCTGAGAAAAGGACCAACCTTCAATGAATCAATCAAGCTTTATAAAGCAGCTTTCATACAAATCAGATTAAATTAATGCTTTACAGCAGTTGAAAACAAGAAAATAATAGAATAAATAAAAAAGAGAAATATTAAAATAAAACAAATATATAAAAAATGACAAAACCTGGACGATATTGTGAAAAAAATGTGATTTTGAAGTAGACAGACAATAGCAATGGAATATATGTGATTAAAACAATAAGATACAATGAGTAAAAAATAAGTTGAAGCATCAAAATAAAACAGGAATATAAATAGTTTAAATAATAAAATAAAAAAAGGGTAAAGATAAAGAGTTAGAGATAAAGACAGCACTAAAAATAGCACTAAAAATAGTTAAAAACATAAGATAAACAGTTATATCTTATGACCTTTTTGGTATTTCTCCACACATATAATAATAAGAGGTAAAGAGATAAACAGTCAAAGGAAACAACCAAGGATTCTGTTTCTGTCACCCATGGCAGCAGTTGTTAAGTCTTAAATATTGTCTAGTTTGACACCTGGCGAGCCCGCTGCTTCATATCAAAGAGGTTTCCCACACATGAAATACATTTATGGTAACCATTTGATCTTGAGTTATTATAATGATTATAAGTAGCAAAATATTGAATGACAGTTTGTTTATCTTTCTGCATGAAAGTGCAGCTAAGTGTGATGGAATTCAGCAACAACCTGGACACTGGACACAGAAGACTCAGGAGACTCTGACGGCTTACGTTGAAATAGTTTATGTAGAACTTGATCGAGGAGAAATAACACAACAGTACACAGGCAGGAGAGTGCAGTGCAATGCCAAGTCAGTTCTGTCAGACAATCCCTCAGGCATGTACCTTTATTCCCCCAAAGACGACACTACAGTTAGATACCCATATTTGGACAATAGGGAACAAAACAATTGGGAAGAAGAGCTGTGCTCTAGTCTGGAGACAGTAAGTCGGTCACAACACACAGATAAAGACAGGAGCAGGGGGAGAGACCTTGATTACTACACTGACCCCGTCTCGCCTATCACCCAGTAGCCACAGCTGAAATAGGTAAAGTTACTCTGCCCTTGACACTAAGACTGAAAGAATACAAGAGATAAACACTATCACATACATATATATAAGAATATGAAAATTCCCTGACACTAACCATCATTTCTGGAGCATAAATCTCAACAAACCTGTTTGACCCTGTGTTGTGATAGCCAATCAGATTTCCATCTGATTCCATCAATCTGCATCATGATGTTGTTATTCCAGAAACCATAAAACCCATTGATAGCAAGTAATTCACAAGGAAAGCTGTTTCTTTTTTGGATCCATACAGCAGACATAAACCAGAGCGAAGCCTCTGTATAAGAACGTTTTACAGTGAAACTGAGACTCATTAGAAAATGCTGATCAGGTGCTCCTTTGAGGTTTGTAATGAACCAAGACATGACAGCATTTATTCTGCAGATTTATCTGGAGAGCTGAGTTTCACTTTGCTTTTGATGTGAACACATGGCCCCCTCTTAGGTTGTTAATTAGACTATAAACAATGCAGCGCACACAAAGGAAATCTTGGCTGGCAGGTGTTTACCGCTAATTGCTGGCGCACACAGAGATTATATTGTCGTAGGACCATAGTTGATTGGTTATGAGATTGGCTTTTGATTGCTCCTCTGTGGTAAAGCTGTTTTCCTACCTCAGTTCTGCTACAGTAAATCATAAACTTCTGAGGAAAAAAGCCTAGATCATTACTTTTAGCTCGAGCCAAAAGGTCTGGAGAGGATATAAAACAAAAGCATGTGATTATCCGATCATGTTAGGTCATGATCAAAATCATATTATATAATAAATAGATTTTGGATCAGAGAGAAGCAGGACACAGTGGTATCCCTCACATCTGTGCTTTCTAAATTGTTTGATGTTTGTTCTGACAACAAGGCACACAGATGTATCTTTGTCAAAACTAAATATCAAACCCCTTCTTTTTCATTCTCTGTTATTTACTATTGAAAAATGCAAAGTTTCATAGATTCTCTGATATGAACACCGAGCTTACATTCAAGCACAACCTCTTTTCATCACCTTGTTATCAGCACTCTGTGAGAGCACTCAGCTGCAGTTATGGAAAGTTTAACCCTCCCTGCTGCTGCTGCTGCTGCTGCCATGGTGAGCTGTCCTGGATCTTTTTTAATGATGTTGCAAAAGAGCTGCACTTCACATGGAGAACTATTTCAAAATCTCTAATTCAGTATCCCATGTTTTTCTTCTTCGTCTTCTTCTCAGAAGGAAAATATGATATATTGCAGGAAAATACGATTCCAATATATTAGTTATTGTGTAATTTAGCGGCTGGCCGACATGTGCCGCAGTAAAAAGTGCATGGTGTAATTATTACGCAATCATATATTCATCTATATATGTTTTCTCATCATGCAGACACCTGTTTGAGATACAGCAGCACAGCAGGGGATGACGTGAATGGTTTTGAGATGACATTATTATGTGACAGATGAGCTAAGACAGTTTCACAGGTGGCTGTTTTGGAGCAATGAAGTAGTTGCAGAAGTTCATGCAAAGGATTTTGGAGAGCTCTTACTCCTTGATGCATCCTCATGAGGAAATCATTTATAGATCTTTAGTAATTTCTTCACAAAGTCCTCTCCCTGTTTTGTCTCTCTTCTCCAACGCAAATGGGGGAGTAGGGGGAATTAGATGTGCACAGATCTTCAGCTAACTGTTGAGCCTCCTGAGGTGCCGTGGGCCTGACTCAACGAAACATGGCTCAGCAGCAAGGACCACACCATCAACAGGATGTCATTTGACAATGATTTAATGATTTAATTGGAATACTCATTGTGGATTTCTTGCTGCTACTGGTTTGGGGAAACCAATTAGGGGATCCGTCATAGCTCCCGGGCATGACAAACTCCCAAGAGCCCGATGTATAGAAGGAAAGAAAGAAATAGGAAGAAAAGGGGTGGGAGGGCAGGGTGAGGAATCTGAGAACAAAAGGTGAGGAGAAGGAAAGATTTGAACTTAAAAGAGTGCCGGAAGAGGCGTGATTGAGGTGTAGTCCTGCTCTTGAAACTTTGCTTTATAGCATCACTTGAAGGTTGGTGCCCACTTCATAACCCTGGTGATGTGCTGGCTCTTATGCCTAACATGCTTCAGTGTTGGGGAGGCATTTGGGGCTAGAGGGTAGAACATAAATGTTGGGGTGAGGGTATAATGGGATGGGTTTCTTCGTTGAGCTCTTATCCTTTCATTAGAGCACAAGTACATTGTGTTTCTTTGGAATACATTCAGTTTAAATTATGTGGAAGATAATCAGTGCAGAACAGAACAAGATGAAGGGCTGAGTTCAAATAAGTGGATAAATACAGAGGTTTTATTAAACACTATAATGTTTTGAATGTCTCTGCATAACTTTGAGCACAATTCAACACAGTTGGTAAATATATAAACAAGACAACAAAGGGATCTTTAGATTTGGATACAAACCTTCTAATGATGAACTGCTTTGTAGAAGCTGAAGATATAAAAGGTAAGAAGAAGGTCTGGCAGTGTAGTGCATCCATTATCCTTTCCTTAGACTTCACCAAGAGCCTATGGGAACAGAAGTATGGTGGCTATCTTACTCGGCCACTAGAGGTGAACAATCTCTTTCCCTGTAGCATCCTGACTGACACCATGAGAGAATAAGACCTCGACCACTGCAAGGAACTGTTAATAACATCAAAGCTAGGAATTTAATTTTACGTGTCTGAGCTGTTCGAGATGGAGCATGCAGTCCAGCCCATGCCAGTTCCTTGCCAGAATGGACTACCCTGCCAGATTAACAAACAGTGGATTGCCAGTTCCTCATCAACCTGGATTATTGACCCTGTCTATTAAGCTCCTCAATCAATCAGTTTCTGACATCTTCCCAAGAAAAGCCAATCTGCATATCTGGGACAGGATGGACACTGGACACTAAGGCACGCCGACTATAAAGAAGCGGGGCACCAAGTAGCATACCTTTAACTGTTCCTCATGGCCCCTTGGGGAAATGTGGTAATGTTGTGGCCATGGCTGGGTTCTATTGACCAATCACCTTTGCCAAAGCTGGGGAAAAGGCATAGCAGCAGTTGAGCTCCTCTGAAGGGCTTCTCACCGCCGCCTGTGACTCAAATTGAAGGAATGCAGCTCAAGTTCAGGGGAATTTCACAAAAATATTGGCCACAAACAAAAGCCTTCTTCATGGGTTCCTATCAGCACCAGCAGCTATTCATTATTTTATCTTTATGGGCCCTCTCACACGAGGGCCCTGTATACTCAGTACCCTTTTCCCCAAGTCTGCCTCCCTTCTCAAAATCCCTGAAAATATTGCAATCACTCTGGTCTGTGTTAACATCCCAGTCCTCAAAGCAAGTGGTATTGCTGACACTTACTATCCCTAGGGATGAATTAAAGAGGTCAACTAGAGGAGAGAGGCCACTCTGCAGATTTTGTAAGAGACAACAAAATGTTGGTGTTTGGTTGTTTGGTGCTGGGGCATTTAAAGTTTTTGGACAGTAAGTACTGCAACTTAGAAGATCCACCAGAAAACCCTGGAGGCTACAGAAAAGGCTGTGGTTGTGGATTCGAGAGGCCATGAACCATGGATGACTGCTCTACTTTGGAACAAGTCAGGAGTTGAGAGCCGAAGACCTGATACACCCTTGGACACTGATTCATCACTGAAGACATGTCTCAGTATGTAACACCAGAGCGTGGCCTCTGGTGCTGGAGCTCCTAATTCGCTCACCTGCTCTTAATTTTCACTTGTTAGTAGTTGCTCAAGAACTCATGTGTTTCCTTCCCATGCTGCCAGATTGTCTCCACTCTTCACGTGGTATAGTTGGCTACTCCAGTGACTTTGCTGTGAGAACTTTTTGCTAGTGCCATTTTTGATGCTGTTTTTCTAATTTGCTTGTCTACTCCAGCTCATCCAGAACGCGGCAGACCAGAGTCCGGACACGCACAAGACAATTTGAACATTTCACCCCGGTTCTCGAAAAACTTAATTGGCTTCCTGTTCATTATGAAAATCCTGTTATTAGTCCATAAAGCACTCCTCAATATTTCTGGCTTGCTCACTAGCTATAACCCAACCCAGCCCCTTAGGTCATCAGGTGGAAGAGTTTAAAACCATTCCCAGAGTCAGATCAAAATCGGGTGTAGGGGCCTTTAGCTACTGCGGTCCATCACAACTGTCTCTTCATTCAAATCTAAACTCAAAAAGTATTTATTTTTTCAGAGCGTATGAATAGTTACACTGTGTGCATGTAAACATGATGACTGATGTGACTGGTTTGATTGCCGTTTGCTGTGTCGGATGTATTTCGGGTGTATCTATTGATTTTATCCTCCATGTATAGCACATTGTGCTTACCTGTAATGAAATGTGCTTTCTTAATAAAATTGCTATTGCTATTCTCTTCCCTCCAGTGCCTCAGCTTCATTCCCCAACCTCTACCTCAACTTCAAGCCACACCACTCAGACTTTGACAGTGGTGGATTTATTCACGCATCTGTCTGAAAACAAATATTTGATCATGAAGCCTTGTGGGAAAAAGATATACCTGTCAGGATGAAGGGGGTGCAGACCACAGGGTTTCTTAAAGTTAATCCAATAAAGGAATAACCTTAAAAATCACAAGCCATCAGAGGGAGAGGGGAAATCCAAAATAAAGAAGGCTGAAGCCAAGAGACTCCAAAACCTAACCAAGGTGTTAATATGATAATAGAGAAACTAAACCCTAAACTACCGCTGCAGATCAACTGACTGGTACCAGGAAATGAGGGAGACCAAATAAAACCTTTAAACAAAAGTAAAAGGGCTGCTAGAGATGCCTTAGAAAAAAAAGAAAAAGACTGGGGTAAATGAGAACAAACTCCTTATAAGAACAAGATAGCAGGGGCAAAATTCTGGAGAGGTTTTGTGATGCTTTGACAACAAACACAATGCAGAGAACATGCGAGAGATCCTCAGAGGGAGAGCTAATGAGTCAGCATAGAGAACTGGAGCTCAGGAGTACAGTTTATATAAGCGTCCCTCACCTGCTCCAGATCAGGGCAATCAGGCACACACACCTGACCCTGCACTGTGCTGATCGGTTCATAAAACTTAGAGTGGCAAAACTGAATGCCCCTCACATACCCAAGTCAAACTCATATCTAAGAGCATAAAACATTTGGTTTTATGGAGTCAAATAAGTCAAGGAAATTGTAAAAGAAATGGCTGACAACTTTGTAAAAATTCACTGTCTTTTTAATTACCATGACATTATTTACAAAGATTCAGTACAGCATCAGATGGTAGCAAAACAATGACACTGTATCATTTGTCATAATCATGAAAATGCATCCATCACACAGAATGTGAGCACCATAAGAAAGCATACAAAAACCCTCCAGATCCATCAGTTAACAAAGAAAAGCACACATTCTACAAAAGAGTTGGTAAAATATATCTCACACCATCTGCCCCATGAAAAAATGTCAGATTTCCCTTTGCAGACCTACGTTACTTACATATGAAGTTTTTCTAATATCATTGCAGTACTATAACACACCATGCCTATCACAAACAACGTATTCCAGATGCAACAGTAAACAGTCTTATTGTTTGGTTCAGAACGAGAAATAGCCAGATTGATTTGATCGCCTTTTATCAGTCCACAGTTTTTCAATCCTCCAGCGCTCGACCAGGAGCACTGGAGCTGCATTCAGTCTCTGCGGTGAGCCCGAAGGTGTTTTCTCACTGTTGGTTAATCTGCCTTGGCCTGTGGTGGCGCCTGACCAGCCTTGCTCTCCTTCTCATTCCAGCTGTGAAATAAGAGGAGAGTCAAAGTTCATGAGTATACAAGTCAATGAGAGAAGGTATGAGACAGGTGAAGCATATATGAAGGGAGTGGGAGATAAATATGAAGGGAAAAACATGCACTTTGAAGATAGAAGTTGACTTCTGCATAATTTTCATGGTTTAAATCCAACTTTGACCCCCTACAATGTTGATGTTAATAACTGGGTGACTGTGCTCTTACCTGGAGCTTTCCTGGCAGCAGCAAATTTACCTCCCTCTGCAAAATGAAGTGATGGCAAAGTCAATTGCTTAGTTTGTATACGTGCACATGTTAGCATTACACATAATCTGTGCAGATCTGCAGTTTTGAGTATTTACCTTTAATGATTTTGCTGATTCTCTCTGATTCCTCTTCGATCAGATTTGGGTTTCCATGGATGGTGGTGATCCCTGTGAAGTCCGGCACTGAATATTCAAAACAAAATTGTTAGATCCAGAAGAGGGGGACAATCTGCCTCAATATACAAAACGCATAACTTCTCCTGTTTGTAATAAAGAGTTTGTGTGAAAGGACCCTACCCTCAATGATCTGAGGCTGATTCCCTGCGGTGATTCTGGTTCCACCTTCAGACGGGCAGCGGAGAAGGGTGTTGAAAGTCATTTAACGACTTAGCAACTGTACTGACTGACAGACAGACACACTGACAGGCACTTAAACCCCGTGAAACACCTCCTCCGCCACCGCCAACACAGCGTCAAGCACACATGTGCAGCATTTTTGAACACACACTTTTGCACAGGATGTGAAGAATAGGTGTGCAGGTGCCACTTAGCATAGATAGAGCAAATTTGTCTTCTTGTTTAAGCCTCTCCTTTGGCCAAACTGGACAATGTTCTGCATCCTAATTTGCACACTGCTCACACTTATGCTTCACAGCTGCATTAGCCAGAGAGTGAGTAACAATGGGATTCTTGCCTGAGAGACAAGAAACCCGATGGTTAAGTGGTGAAGCGACAGACATCCAAACCATGGCGCACCATTTGTAGAAGAATAGCATGTAAAAAAAAACTTGGCTCTACATACTGTATGTCTGAATAACCAAGAGATGGCGAGTCAAAATAAACCTCCTTCCATCACAGCAGCATTGCTTAGCCCATGCAAACATCGTAAAGCAGAATGAACTGTTTTTAATGGTGGCAGGCCAAAGCTTGTCATACTATGGAAAACAATCCAGAGGAACAAAGTGTTCAAACGTGTGTTGGAACATATCTGGCTCCATTATAGTAAGACTTTGTCATATGTATAATTTGTTATTCTAATACAACATTACAGCAGTGAGGAAACTGTGTCTCTGCTCAGAATATCTAACATTGATAAGCACTGTTATTCTCCTAACTGGCCTATTTTATGAGGTTCACAGTGAAGAGTCATTATGTAATATAGGACTGTAATGGGTATCTTAATGAGCTGTTTTCCTTCATGATGTTTCACACTGTATAAAAGGTCACATAACTCTGTGGTGAAAATAATGAGCCAATACTAAAAGCTGATTGAGAAGTTGAGATATTGAAAGGACAGGCAGCAACAGAAAATCAGTCTGGCACCCAGCCACCGCATGGAGGACAGAAACCATCAGGCTTTATGAACGCTCTTTGAAAGAAATAGCCGCAAACCAACGGCAGCCAAAACAAGCAAGCCACCATTTAAGACTTTGCAAAACAGCACTGACATCTCTGATAAACATGGACTACATGGCTTTGAGTTCCAAACACGTTTTACAATCTACTCAAAATGTAACGGCTTAAAGGGATATTGCAGTTTTTTTGAAGTGGGGTCATATGAGCTACAGTACACTAGTGCTCCTGCTAGCAACAATGCGTGCCGGTGAGCTCTTCCCCTTTAATGAGAAAATTCCCAGAGGACCGGCAGAAAAGCTAGGCTAAAATTCTCTGTGGACGGGGCCTCCTATTCCGCGTAATTTCGCTAAAGTCCGAAAATAGTTCCAAAACAAAGGGGGTTTCTGATGGCAAACTGAATAACTCCAATTTTTCTTACTGGTTCATGCATTTGCACCGTGATGAGTGCCTGGACAAACATATTCTCGACTTTAGCGAAGTTACGCGAAATAGGAGGCCCCCGTCCGCAGAGAATTTTAGCCTAGCTTGTCGGCCGGCCCTTTGGTCCTCATTAAAGGGGAAGAGCTCACCGGCAAGCATTGTGGCTACCAGGAGCAATAGTGTACTGTGACTCATACGACCCCACTTAAAAAAACCTGCAATATCCCTTTAAATAAACGCTAAGATATAGCTTACCATGAGAATGACATGTCTGTAGTTTTAGTTCGAGATCAACAAGCACACACACAATTCAATGTCACCGTCAGTCAACAGGACGCTGGGTGCGTTTGTTAAACGAGCTGTTAGAAGATGCATGAAAAATCTCAGATCTACATCTATCATGCCCCAAGAAGAAGTGAATGAAACTGACCTGAGCCTCTCTTTCCATCCGCATTTGCATTTCCACTTCCACCTGTGTTGAATAAAATGTGTGGTCTCATCAAATCAGTCAACATTTAGCAATCTATGATGTCATTTTTCACACAAGTTACGACATATGTACAGTAACTGACCATCGATGACTCTTGTAACTTTAGTAATAGAGGGCTTTCCATCAATGACTCTGGTTACTGAAGTTTGTGAAGCCTCGCCCTCGATGACCCTGGTAACTGAAGTTTGTGAAGCCTCGCCCTCGATGACCCTGGTAACTTTGGTGTAGGTCGGATCTCCCGCGACGACCCGGGTAACTTTGGTGAAGCCCGGATCTCCCGTCACGACCCGGGTAACTTTGGTGAAGGTCGGGTCTCCCTCCACGGCCCCGGTTACTTTGGTGAAGCCCGGATCTCCCGTCATGACCCGGGTAACTTTGGTGTAGGTTGGATCTCCCTCCACGATCCTGGTTACTTTAGTGACCACCGGTTCTCCATCCACGACCAGCTTAGTCCCCGTTGGTTCAGTCTCGATCACTCTTGTAACTTTGGTGATCACCGAATCCCCCGTCACAACGACCTTGTTCACTGCTGGTTCAGTCTCAATCACTCGTGTGACCTTGTGGGTCGTTGATGGTTTTCCTGGGATGACTCTGACCACCTTTGCTGTATCGGGGACTACAGAGAGGTAGAGAGTCAGAGTGATAGAGATGAGGTTGTATGTATTTTATACAACAATCAAGAAGAAAGACTGTATAAAAAGATGAATGACAAAACAGCTGTCCAAAAGTGAAGCCAATACAATCAGAGTTCCCCTATTGACTGGCTTCAGTAAAGGTCCACCTCCTCCATGTAAACAGATGGAACATGGACCAAACAAAAAAATCACACTATACAGTCCCTCCAGGATTTCGCAGGTTTTTTTTTGTGATTGTTGCGGACTAAAAAGCCTGATTTTGCGACAGCTTTTTGAAAACAATTGCGGTGAAAGTTGTGATTTTTAATTTATTTTTTCCCCAATAACATCTCAGGGGCAAATAAATACGCTAATTTACAGTTGTTTTTAGAAAACATTATTGATGTGGCCACTCTGACTGTATTTTGATTCTCTTGATTCACAGAAAAATGCCATGAAAGGACTGTATTGCACATTTACGACGGTCCCTGAATGCACCTCGCAGTAACAGGCACGCAGGGCAGACTGTCAGTTCCCGGCACTCTGAAATGCATCTGCATCTTTCAACGAGGAGTGGATCAAAACTTACTAAATGTGTCTGATGTATCACCAAACTGGATTAAATCAAGCTGTAGAGGCGGCACCAACGTCAAACCTCAAATATTAAACAGACGTCCCCCGGTTGTGTCTTTGTCACTAACGCACACTGGAGGGTAAAAAAAATCAATGAGAAAGATGCATGGAGGCGGGAGAGCTGGTTCATAAAGCACACCTGCTGCAGGTAGAGATCAAGCGAACACTGCGCCCCTCAGATAATAACTCTAGTATGTATAAATAACAACGTTGTCATCGTCACTTGTCCTGCCTGCTGTCCTCGCTCTTCACCCGTTCTCCGTGCGTGTTTTGCTGTTGAAAAGTGCCGATCAAGTGAGGACTTATGTTTATGTTCCAAAGAAGTTAAAGGTGACATATCATGCAAAATCGACTTTTTAATGGTTCTCTACCTGAAATATGTTTCCCTGGCATGTCTACAAACTCCCCGAAAATGAAAAAAATCCATTCTGCCCCTGTTCTGATTTCTCCACCTTTTTGTAAATGTGTGCTGAAACGAGCCGTTTCAAATTTCCCTGTTTTTGTTGCGTCACAACGCCATCTGGTCTGTAACGGAAGTCAGAGCTCGGAGCTTGTTCAGCCCATAGACTGTATAAAATACAACTCAACTCCTCCTCTGTTTTTCATTCCCTGCACACATGTGTGCTAACAAGGAGCTTAGGAGGGAGGCATGCTGTCTTAATAACACAAAGGTCGGTTTTACTCCCCACGTCTGCAGATTTGAAGATCTAGTGGATGATTTTTATTTATCACGGATAAGTGCTAGCGCTAATTAGCATAGCCACATAGCTACATGTTAGTAGCTGTGTACCAAGACACACGTCGACATACTGACAAATAAAACAACAAGAAACACAGAATCTGTGACCAATCCTTCAGAAAGGTCCTGCTGCAGGCGCCTCTACGTCAGGATCAGATTCTGGATCAGATTCAGAGGGTTGAAGTAACGTGGGTCTGTGAGCAGCCGTGTATATTCAGCCAACATGTAAACATTAGATCAACGTGCTGGAGAGCCGAGGCCACATCCACTTCCTGAGGGGGCGTGGTCAGAGGGAAAACAGACTGTTCTGAACAGGGCTGAAAAAGAGGGTTTTTCAGGCATGCCAAAATCTGATTTCAAAGTGTTTTTTTAAGCATAAACTTTAAAGACATGTTTTGGGGACCTCTTAGACCAATATATTTCGATGAAAAAGAGCGTAATATGTCACCTTTAAATTGATGAGATGACGTACAGGGGCTGAGATTAAGTTAATTGGTCAAATTTGCGGGAAAGTTGTGATTATATAAAATTGCAAGGCTGCGCAAAATCGTGCTGATTGGTTGAATTTGGACTGGGACTGTTGATTGGGACTGACTATATGTCAAATAAACTTTTCTCAACTATGGTTTCAGTCATGACAATTCATCCTTGTCGTATTTAGTTTGGTCCGAATGTTTTTTTTTTGAGAAGTTGAGATACAATAACCAAAGTTACTTGATGCTTTAAAAACTACCACGATAGCTGACAATGTGCCGTTCTGTGCGCTGGATTAGCAGATTAGAGGTGAAATGGTGAAAGGAAACATAACAAACACTGAGACAAGAGTCATTGAACTTTGCATAACTGTGAAACTTCTCTTCAATCTGACACAAGAAGCTTTTACGATAAAAACTTTACCGACCGAATAAATCTTCGCTGTTATTTTGTTAAGGTAAATGTGTGTTTTAGTTAGATATCAAAATTGTGGCTCCAGCTGGTTTTACTGCATGGACTCCAGAAATCCAGCAACATGTCAGCCTAAGGGTATTTTGGTTTCACTTCTGTCCAACAGGGGGAAGTGGATGTGTCGTCCATCTTTATATGCAGTCAATGGTTTAGTGTTCTAAGCATGTTGTGTGCTTATTTGAAAATAAAACAAAGAAGAAAATGCAACATGTTACATAAGCCCTTAGCACATTTTTCTTCAGTTGGTGAATTCCCACCAGGGGCCATATATCTGTGAAACCCTCCAGCTGCTACAGAAAACCTCAGCCAGCATACTTTCATGTCTTTTATTTTCTCTGAACCCTGGTGATGAATTTTTAATGTGACAGTGTTTTTATGAGCTACAAAGAGATGAAAGCTGACATGTGTTTGTATGAAAGCGCTTCTCAGGCCTGAGGGTCCCCTGATACATGGCCTACTTCGATTACAAGAGCCAGATTCATGTCTGCTTTCAAACAATGTCGATGTAATCAATAATTATGTGAGCATTTGCACTTGTCTGTTAGTTGTAACACATTTACAGGTTTTAGCTTTGAGACCAAAACTACAACTTTTAGATTTCAATGCCATATTTGTTTGAAACCTTTTACCTATTCAGTATGTCAACAGAAGACAAGGTTTGTTTTCTGAACAAGGATGAGCCACACACATGTAACTCTTTACATAGCTACATGTAACTTTTGTTGTAAAACTAAACTTCTTAAAGATATTAATAATTGATGATGTTTGAAAAGACTGAAGCTGGCCTTTGTATCTTTGTCAGTCCTTCTTTTTCCTGCGCCTCTTTCATTAAAACTGTAAATGGTCCCTCATGCGGCGGCAAGTCTTTTGAACTCAGAACACAAAGTCAAGTCTACATCAAGTGAAGAAGGATTTTTCCATTTCATTATCTATGCATAAAGAACTACTAACACAATGCCCCAAAAATGTGCAGAAATATAAATTAAATCTGTGTTGAGTGAAATATTTGCACCACCACAAATGTATAACTCTTCATACACCAGTCCTGCAGGGCTTTGGACCTTCATGTAATGCGACTCATTACTTTGAAGAATCAGAGTTTAGTGCTCCTATGTTACCTGATACTTTAAGGAATCCTCTGTGTGGAAGTGCATTGGACTGAGCCCAAATCAATGAATAAATCTGAAGGTCCTCATCTCTAAGCCTTTCATGCTCTGGAAGCCTGATTACCTTATCCCATAAAGAGCTGATTAAACATACCAGCAGGTCCAAGTGGACTTAAGGAAAAGCAGAATTAATCAGGGGGACAAAGAAGAGAACAATGAATGAAGCGTTGAAATGCATGAAACATGCATGTGGCTGCAGGTTGGATTTAGTATTAAAAACAGATGCTTATTTTAACCCTCCTGTTATGTTGCGGGTCAAATTGACCCTTTTTAAAGTCTATTTTAGGCAATATATGTCTCCAAACCAGCTAAATGCAGCATAAAAATCTGGGCAGCATGTGACAGAAGAGGTGTTGTGTTAATTTATCAACATCACTTCATAAAATATATATATATAAAATAAAATAAATACAAATCTATGTCATGTAAAACAATTGTATTTATATTTAGGGCTTTTCAATGTACATTAAAAAAAAGTTTTAACATGAATTTTCATGAAAAAAGAGTGAGTTATCCTCATTGAACCATGATCTGTGAGAATTAAAGAACACCAATGGACTGAATCTGGATTTAACTGGTTAGTAATGGAGTTAAAAATTAGATTAAAAAAAATGTGTATTGGGATTTATTTGGGGTTCTGACACTTTTGGATAATTGAATATGCCCCGGGTCAAATTGACCCAGGAACATTATTGCTGTTCAAGAGAAACAAACATAACAGGAGGGTTGAACAAAGAACATGAAGTGGTTTCAAATGCAGACATTTGTCATAATGGTCTTACCTGTTTCCACATAAGTAGTGATGGTCCTCTCTGTGAAGAAGAACAAGTAGAGTTAAGTTGTTGCAGATACAGAACTATTTAGAACACATGCATTGACATTTGTGCAAAAGATACTTACTGATAAAGGTGAGTGGGATCTCAGAATAAGAATACCCGGAAACAAACTAAAGACAAACACAAAAAAGAATGGATGATAAAAAGGATAAATTATACAAAAGTTTTCAGTGATTTTTTAGATATTCAGGTGTATGTGTATTTCTCTCAGTCCACCTTAATCTGGATGTACTTAATCAGCTTCTTCAGGAGAACCAGGATGTCCTGGCGGCCCACAGGAAGGTCTGTAAGTAATATGCATCATCCAAAAAAACAAGAAAAAAGAAACAAGGGAGATGACTTAATGCATCCCAGCACAGATTCAGAATGCTTGCATGTATAATAAGGAACGCTGTTCTCACCCGCAGGATAGAGAACATTCTTCACTACATGGATCACACCATTCGTAGCCATCAGGTCGCTGTCTGGAACACCCACAGAGTTGACGTGGATGGAGTTGTTTACCTAAGAAAAACAGAACAAAAATAATGTACGCATTGTTCAAGAAAAAAATGGTCCAATACATTTATTGCAATCTTTATTCTCCCACAGAATAAATGAACACTTCTTGTGGTTGACTTAATAGAAAACTCAGACAATGTGCTCTGGATGAGATCTGGGAAATCAATTCATGATTAAAATCCTGCAATTTGATGTCTCTGTGGAGGAGTAACTGAAGGTGGACATGCAGAATAACAATGGGATAGTTTCAACCTCTGGATTAAAGCTTACAACCTACAACCACAATTTGTCTGTAAAGGCAAGAAGAAATCGTTCCCTCTCCTTTTCTTTTATGCCCGAGGCTTGAACCACCCACTTTCCTGACAGTAAAATATCTCAAACAAGCTATTCTGTGTCCATAAAGGAAGTCCGGTAGACCTGATTGTGGACCTTGGCTGATAACCTGATATATCTGCCACAGCGCATGATGGAGAGAGAGGGAGAGAGAGAGAGGGAGAGAGAGAGAGAGAGAGAGAGAGAGGGAGGGCAAAGTGTATGTAATGGGGGAATGATGATAAAGCTGACTTGAAGACTGATAAAAAAAGGAGCCAGGCAGACAGAGACAAATTGGAGGACGTCAGGAGAGGAGGTGGAGACAGGCGGGTGAATAGCCTAGTGGGCGTTGATGGAAATGAGAGGAAGCCTGGCTTTATTACTTTTGGACTTTCTCCAGAGATAACCAGCTTTGATGTCACGGATTAGCGCTGGCTCTTTGATGCTATTGTTTAAATGAGAATGTGGGGAAAGACAGGGTTCATGTGCTGACGTTAAAAACTTGATGGTACAATACTAATGTTCTTTTAGAGGAAGGATCAACCCTTGGATACTGACTCATCTACTCCTGTCTCTATACTCAGTTTCCCACGTATCACAGAACGCATTTTTGCAAAAGTTAGGCCAAATTTAAAGTTTAGGCTAATTGTGGCTACATCTTAGTCTGTATGCACATTTCTGGATTTTATATCGTATGTTTTGATGCATTAGGGCCTGTTTCCACAGCCTTCTGTTTTGCTGTCAATGCCTATTTTCCACAAGAAACCAGTGCAGCTCAGGGCTCTACTACTCGTCTCATCACTATCACCTCTCTCTCTTACTATCCTCAATCCCTCTTTCAAGACCCAACTCGGTCGAGGCATGATGGCTGTCTAACATGAGTCTGGTTCTGCTCGAGGTTTCTGCCTGTTAAAAGGAAGTTTTTCCTCGCCACTGTAACTAGCTAAAAACTGTGATGTGCAACGCTCATGATGGATTAAGGTGGGGTAAGACTGAGTCTTATCCTGTCTTGAAGTTGGGTCTCTGTTCATAATTTGGCATGAGTGGTCTAGACCTCCTATGTTTGTAAAAGCATCTTGAGGTAACGTTTGTTGTGATTTGGCGCTATACAAATAAAGATTGATTGATTGATTGATTGATTGATTGATTGATTGATTTCTTGTGCTCAGCATCCACAGTAAAAAAAAAAGGAGCCTTCAATGAAGAGAGACAGGAAATAAAGATCTCCTCCAGAGAACATTGTCTGAGTTTTCTGTGAAGTCAACCAAAAAAAGTGTTCAACAGATGTCACTGGATTTCCGGTTTCGGAAAGCGGAAGGAAACAACGGCCAAGCTGATAGCGAAACTGCTTTGTTAGCATCCACTAATGATTTAAAAAGTTAGGAAGTGGTTTATTTGGAATTTAATAATTTTCCCAGCCCCTAAAAACTGAGTCCCCCCGTCAAAAAAATAAGAGAAAAGAAAAAGTGGAACGAGCGCTGTGCATTGTGGGACAATGCACAGTACGCGAGGGAGACTGGTCCGATGCATACTATGAAATTTTCCTGAATCAGTAGACATCCGGGGAGTTTTGGCATACTGCAGATTTTGCTCTTGTTCATATACTACTTACTGAATTCTGGCCAAATCAGTATGTACTGCTAGTATAGCAGGCGGTTTCGAAAACAGCCTCTGTATATGCGGCTCGCCAATGGCGCCCAAGTGTCAGCTCTTATTTGTTGCTGCACTCACATCATCCTCAGTTGAGTATGTTTCAACTTTTAGAACACTGCCACATTTGTAAATTTAATTTCTTCATCACCAACAAATCAAAATCTAGGAGAAGAGGGAATTCTGATTTTAACTTTGTCAACAGTAATGCCTGAAGACAGTACTGAACAAGATAGGAGACACTTACTCTCATTTTTTCGAGGGGCCAACGTCTAGGTGTAGAGCTGCTAATGCTACAAAAACAATCTCTATCAATTCTTTTGACAGTTTCTTTGTATGGTGACATTGAATAACAGGAAATATGAACCACACAGAGCAGTTTAAAATAACCTTGAAGGTCATTTCTAAGGGAAGCAGAAGTGCCGGAGGACTACTTAGAAAGTGCTGGTGAGAAAAGCTCTGACATCGAAACACCATCAGTGGCCTCATGCCCTCAGCATCTCTGTTTCTAATCTCTGGTTGTACGTACTGACATAACTTGCAGATTGTTGCCCTGCAGGGTTTTCAGCAGATTGGTGACTCCTCCCTCCAATCCTCCATTGATAAAGACGCCGTTACTGAAGTGGTACAACAGAATGACCCTCAGAGCGTTCAGATCACCTGTCAGTGACAACACAAGGCAAACATTAAAACACACTTCACAGTATATAGTACATATATTATATCTATGCAGTTTGTGACAGTCTAGCTTTAAAGCGATCTTTACTTTTGAGCAGAGCCATGTCTTCTTTGCTGAGGCCGTCAAAAGCATCGTCAGTGGGTGCAAAGATGGTGTAGGAGCCCTCCTGCTTCATCAGATCAGTCAGATCTGCTGTCTCCATCAGTGCCAGGAAAATTCTTCAATCATTCAAATCAAACAGAAGAGAGGATAACAGAGAGTCAAGATTTAACCAGACCAGCATTCTGGTTGCAAAAATTGTGGTTGCATAGGAGTGATTATGTTAATTATAGAAATATTGCCTGAATGTGAATGTTGGTGTTTAGATCAGGAGAATCTTGTAAATGGGCTCTGAGGCAACTTTAATAAGTTCAGACTATAGACCAAATAATAAGACGGACGGAATAACAGCTCCCTGAAAGTGAAGCCAATCATCTAGAGTTCCCTCCACAGACTGGCTGGCATTGGACTTTCACCAGATCCATGTCTGGTGCGTCTCCGATCCACTACAGTCCTGCTCCCTGCTCTCTCGTCCGTCAACATTCACAAAGCACAGCACGGAGCAGGACCGCTGGACAACTGGGGTCAGGAGACCAGGTTTTGTCTGTGTTAGCAACATACGGCCTCTAAAAACCTCTGATCTGTTGACTTCAGGCCTGGCTCCGCTCATCATGGTGGTTTGTTGTTGTAGTTAAGTGAAATATGATCGGGTGATAACACAGTGTTTTATTTTGAAAATTAACCGGATGCTTTATTTTTGTTTTGGTGCCTGACTTCCTGTCCCACTCGATCTGCTCTGCTAAGATTGATGCGTCGTGCTCTGGCATCCGGCAAATATAGAAGTCTCTAATCCGGAGTGGAACCAGTGGAAGTCAACACATTGACTAGAATAGAAACATATTAACTCCAGTGCAGTGATGAGTGCAGTGATGTAGACAGACTAAACACTGATCTGGTGGAATTTGGCCCTAAGTCTTAAAGCCCGCCTCCTACATTACAGCAGATGAAACATGGGTTAAACTAGAATATCAAAATATAAGTGAAACACATTTTTCTTAGAAATGTTTTTATCATAAAAGTTAGTTTTTATTATGATAATTTATGCCCAAGTCTTCATCCTTCTGAGAAGTTTAGTTTGGATTAGTTATTGGATGCTAGGCCAGAGACCATAATACATATAGCGAGGCGATGTCATCCATCTTTAAAATAAGTCAGTGGTTCAGACTCTTCCTCCTTTGCACACAAAAAGTGTATCCAGTCTTTGAATTGGTGCAGCCCCATTTATTCAACCAAAATTCTGTTTTTCATCACAATAAACTTCTCAAACTCTGCCATTTACGACTAAATAACTTTATTTTTCTTCACCAGGAGAAGTAAAACTCAGACATTAGGAGCTCAATAAATGTTTTTTTTTTTATTTATGAGACCAGATTTCGCTTTACGTCACAATTGGACAGCGAAGCAGCAGTGTGCTGCTCATTAAAGACAGGAGGATTATGGTTATGGCAAAGAAAAATGATGGGGCTCAGAATGGGATTTGTGTGAGTCTTATGGGCTTGTGTGGTCTTATTAAACTAACATCTGCCTCCTCAGTTATTAATCATCTGCATCTCTGTTGCCAGAGCTGCCATAGAGTCAGAACATATTACTCTTCTGTGGTCGGGTATTGCCCTTAATGTTTGTTAGATATATTTTGAGGACACTAATGTATTTCTTACATTACAGATCAATTCCCTACTGGTTCTGTAGGGAGTTTTGTATGCTCACCACTGAAGTTTCTATCCTCTGGACAAGTAGAAGAGTCATTACTAAGTCTTTGTTCTATAGTGTGTGATTAGTTGTTAAATAGGCTAAGGAAGTTACTGGTTGTACACGAGCAAATGATGGCGAATCAAGTAAGCATGCAGCTCAAAACTTCAGCATGCTTTGGCTTGAGTCATTATCATAGACTGTGTAATAAATGGACGTAGTATCTGTGACGTCACCCATCTGTTTCTGAAGCTCTGTTGTGAAGCCAATAATCGGCGGGTGCCATATAGGAAATGTTGAACGCAACCTAACTTCTGTCAAGGTAGTGAGAGGTAAAGCGGCAGACTTTGGGCCTCCTCGCCAACAGCTACAGTGTTCCCGCCTGTGAATCAAGTCAGCTGTGCCTCTCATAATGGAAAACTCATAATCTTAATATCTTTCAAACTGCTGCGTTTGACAAAATTTTTCCCCCCTGTAGAAGACATTTTTTACTTAGGTTGGGACCTTACCTGCTGGATTTTGGTAATGGGCGGGGCCAGCAATTATACAAGGCAGAAGGCACAGGTGTGTGTATGCATTCTTTTTGTTTGGGTTGGTTGGAGCGTTACGAGTAATGTTTTTTGACCGTGACCTATTTTGAGCCTGTGTTTGAGTAGTTTTCAGTAGAAGAAATTGGAAAAACTCTAAAGGAATAAACTGAGATTGAACTGCGGACCTGTGAGTAAATTGATTCCTTTTCTTTTATGAATGACGGTGGACACGCGTCAGAAAGTAGTTCTCCAACTAACCAAGTGACATTTCAAACTGAATCAAGAGATCTGCCACTACAAATAAGTCAAAAAACTACGTGAGGCAATGTTGAAAATTGTTTGGAATCATGACTAATGAATGACAGCCGTGAGTGCAGCTTCCGCATCACCTGATCATTGTGTGTGCCGAAAGAGAAATAATAATAATAATAATACATTTTATTTATAAAAGCGCTTTAAAAGATTCTCCAAGCGCTTTACAGGAAAATACAATTATACAATAGGAAAGCAAAAGGAAAACAGTGCAAAAAAAGCAAAGAAAAGCAAGGCAGCAAAATAAAACAAAACAAGAAAAAAAATCAATCAATTATAGTTTAAAAGCCTTTGTAAATAGGTGTGTTTTGAGTCCGGATTTGAATTTGGTGAGTGAGGGAGAGAATCTGAGGTGTTGGGGGAGAGAGTTCCAGAGGGTGGGGGCAGCGACAGAGAAGGCCCTGTCCCCCCAGGTTCGGTGCTTGGGTTTGGTGAGAGGGGTGAGGAGGTTGGCGTTGGTGGAGCGGAGGTTGCGGGAGGGATTATATGGCTGCAGAAGGTCGGTGAGGTAGGAGGGAGCTAGGTTATGGAGGGCTTTATAGGTGATGAGTAGGATCTTGTACTGTATTCTGAAGGGGATGGGAAACCAATGGAGGTTCTGGAGGACTGGGGTGATGTGGTCTCTGGAGCGGGTATGAGTGAGGAGGCGTGCAGCTGAGTTTTGTATGTATTGTAATTTGTTGAGGAGGGTGTTGGGTGTACCGTAGAGGATGCTATTGCAGTAATCGAGTCTTGAGGAAGTGAGCTAAACATGCTGTAAACATGTTTATTTCTGCTGCAAAGATCAGCTTTTTTCAATATGTGTGTATGTGGTTTCTGGTACTTCTGGAGCCAGCCTCAAGTGGACACTTGAGGAACTGCAGTTTTTTAACACTTCCACAGGTTGCAGCTTGGTTATAATGCTCATGAGTTGTAAGAGGTCACAAATCATGACAGTCTCTCTCTTAAACCTTTCAAATGTCACACCTTGTTTAAAACATGGGAAAGTAAATATATTGTAACGGATTGGTTCTATGGTGTTTGCTAGAGTTAGTTATGAAGTAGTTAGTTAGTTAGTTAGTTAGTTGATGTTCAGTACTAAGATTTCCTTAACGTCAGTGAATGTGTTGACCAGTGATGATTGGGTGAGGGAGAATAGAGGCAGGAGATGTGTCTGTGTGTGTGTGTGTGTGTGTGTGTGTGTGTGTGTGTGTGTGTGTGTGTGTGTCTGTGTGTGTGTTTGTGTGTGGGAGGAGAGAGAGAGATGGAGGGAAACTGATGAATGAATGAAGCAGGGACAGGTTTGGAGTTTCCAGTGTTGTTGTTTTGCGTTGGCTACAGCCCACAGTAGCCAGTGAAGTTCTCAATAAAGCTCATGCAAGTCATACCAGTGTCGTCCCGTAACATCTTTAAGCAGAACGTTTTGTAACGTTCTTCATAACTAATTAATAACTAACCCTAGCGAACACCATAGAACCAATCCTTTACAATATATAGAACAGGAATAAATCAGTGGTTATGTTTGTCATGTAAAAAATAAATGTAAACTAGAATTTAGAATAATGAAACTAAATCAAAGTACATAATAAAGTAAAATAAGATTCTTACTTGAAGCGTCCATCAGCGACCAGAAGCTCATACATGGTTTTCTCAGCAGGTTTGATGATAGACTTCATCACATGTAGCGCACCATTACTTCCTTCTTTCCCACCACGTGTCATACATGCATTTTCTACACACACAGCCTGTCAATGAAAAAAAAAACAAAGTAAGAGAGCCTGGTTCAGAATCAGAAAGAGACTAAAGACACCTCGTTACTGTTGTTGATCCAGTTCTTTTCAATCAGTCAAAGAGAAGCATTCATGAGATTCTGTGACGTAATAAAAGCAGCTGTTTCTGATATCTGAACCACCAGAAGAGAAACACACTTCATCTGCCAAGAGCTCAACTAATTACCTATTTTATCCCTTTTGTTTACAGTCAAAAGACTGATAAATCATGTTAACACATGGAGAGAGGACCTCGTAATGGATGTCAGACTTCCAAAATGGAAGCCAGTGTTCTCCATTGTCTCTCTATCACTTCTCATTTCTCTGGTGCAAAACTAAAAAAAGAAAGATCAAATCCTCACAGTGCGGTAAATGAAGACTCGGAGCAGCTTGCCAGCCAGTGTTTCCAGCAGCTGTCCGTTGTAGAGCTCACTCAGTGTGACTTTCAGCTTCAGCATGTGGTTTTCCAAAATAGATATCAGCCGCCGGTCTGGTTTCAGCATCTCCTCTGACGAACACAGAGAAAATAACAGATTTAAAAAGACGGATTAAAATTACGAGAAGCCAGTCAGGGTGAATTATTATTATTTTTTTCAGTATTATTTTTTTTGTTTTCTTTTTGAGTGCAAAACTTTCACTAAAAAACCCACTTTTTACTTTCCTTTAACCCCCCACCACCTACATCTCTTCGCACATAAATAAGGTTAAAGAATACCAAACCCCCCCAAAACCACAGGTGTGCCCCAGGGCTCTGTCCTGGGGCCCCTGCTGTTCATCACCTATCTCCTCCCCCTTGGTCACATCTTCCGTAAACATCATATTCACTTCCACTGCTACGCGGATGACACCCAGCTCTACCTCTCCACTAAACCTGACTCCTCACTTCCACCTTCTTCCCTAACTGATTGTCTCCTTGAAATGAAATCTTGGTTCACCTCAAACTTCCTCAAATTAAACAGCAATAAAACTGAACTTCTTCTAATTGGCACAAAATCTACATTAAACAAACTCCATAACTTCTCTATTCCCATCGACAACTCACCCCTCTTCCCCTCCCCTCAGGTTAAGAGTCTGGGTCTCCTTCACCTCCCATATCAACCACGTAACCCGGTCTGCCTACTTTCACCTCCGTAATATTAACCATCTCCGTCCTTCACTCACTCCCCACTCCACTGCCATTCTTGTTCACAGCCTCGTCACCTCCCGTTTGGACTATTGCAACTCCCTTCTGTTTGGTCTCCCACACAAAACCCTGCATAAACTACAACTGGCTCAAAATTCAGCCGCCCGTATCATCACACGCACCACCTCCATCCACCACATCACACCCATCCTGCAACAGCTCAACTGGCTCCCCATCACACACCGGATCAACTACAAAATACTTCTCCTCACCTTCAAATCCATACACAACCTCGCCCCCCCATATCTCTCCGACCTCCTCCATACTGCCACACCCGTCCGCACCCTCAGATCCTCCCCTTGCATCCACCTCACTGTCCCCCCTGCTTGCCTTGTTACCAAGGCTCTGCTCCCCAGCTCTGGAACTCTCTCCCACCTGACCTCCATAACACTGCCTCACTCCCACATTTTAAATCCAAACTCAAAACCCATCTGTTTAAACTGGCTTACTCCATCTGACCACAACTCCTCTGTCCATTCACTTAAAACTTTTTAAATTGTGTTTTATTTACTGTTTGTTCTTTAAACTCTGTTTGTTATTTAAACTCTGTTTGTTTTTAATGTTGTAAGGTGACCTTGAGTGCCAAGAAAGGCACCTATAAATAAAATGCATTATTATTATTATTATAAAAAACAGGCAAAAGAATAGAGGAACAAAAAAGATAGGCCAAAAAAGACAGTGTTCATACAACTGCAAATTTCATATTTCCTGTGTATCTTTTTTACAATAAATAAAGCATAACATTTTATGAAGGGATAAGCAGCCCCTAACCTTCATGATATAGTTAAAAAGAAGACTTGATAAAATAAAATAAAAAAATAAATTAGTAAGAAAAGTCTATCTACATATATACATATATATATACAAATACATACATATATATATACACATATATACATATTTATACATATATACACACACATGCACGTATATACAAACACATATATAAAAAGAGAAGAGGTATTTCATGTATTTAGACAAAGTCAAAGTTCAATTTACAGCTAATCAGCAAGCCCATTGCACAAATCACTGCATTCCAAAAAATGCACAAAGGGTTCCCACATCTTTTCATATAATATCAGTTTTCCTCTGAGTATGTATGTAATTTTTTCCATAGACATGCAGTTAGCCATATTTTTAACCCATGCCTTTTCTTTTGAGTGTACTGTAAAAAGATCTACATAAGATTAGTAAGACTGACACGCAAACGTATGCACACTTTTCTTGACTCCAACACTCCCCTTCCCTGTGGCTCTTTCTCTGAATTTCACAATGAAAGCAGGATATTTCTTCACTGTGCTTTTCAATGTAAGTCAGAGAACATACTGTACATTAAAAAAATACCGTCTTTATGTTTTAACTCACTTGTGAATGCAGTGTTGAGAGGAGCAAGGAGCGTGTACTCAGTCTTTGCACCCAAGGCGGAAGCTAAGCCCAAATCAGTCACAAGTCCACCGAAAGTGCTCTGAGATTCTCCCAAGAGCTCCTGCACTTCCTTGGCTGGTGTGAAACATAAAAGATGGGGACAAAGACAATAAAACAATGATGTGAGCTGGGACAATCATTGTGTGGGATGTGTTGGATTTGAAATAAAGCTGCGTGTCACCTGAATCAGGGATGAGCACGTCATCGATGAGATGGATGACGCCATTGGTGGTGACGATGTCCTTCTTCAGCACCATCTTGATGCCATTAACAGTCAGACTGTCACCATCACAGCCGATCTCGATGGTGCTGCCCTCTGCCGTCTCGTATATTGACCCGCTCATGATTGCCTCAGAGCACTGGACGCTGTTGATCAGGTGGTAGTTCACCAGGGCTGAGAAGGTTTGATAAAATGTTAGAGTCATGGAGGAAGAGAAACAGACTCACTTTCACAGACTTGGAGGGTTGATTGTTGTTATTTTTTGACAATCCGGAGACTGAAACCAAGGTTTGAAGTCTTCAGCTCTTTGAGAAGTACTTAGCCACTCCTGTCTACATCAAGAGATGGGGTTACACCTCCAACTAAGTCCAACTGTCAAACTCAGTATGCAGAACAGGCCTGCAATAACAAACTGGACAACCTCTCCAAACCCAAACAAACTCAAACACAGTCAGTGTCTTACTGCGAGCAAAAGTACTCCCTGGCCCAAACATTGCCTTATTTAAACAAGGCACGCGGCTCCACATCATCTTTTCTTTGGAGGCTTTTCTAATATGGTTTGGTAAGTGTCTGAGAATGTATCTGAAACAAAAACTTATGCTCACAAATGTGTCTGGCCGGTGGTGACTCAGCAAAAAAAAATGTTATGGTGTGGTTTGTGGGTATGCTTGTATGGGTAATTTCCTTTTGAGGTTATCTTTATATGGTAATTGATCCACTTATTACCTGCAATAACAGCCTTGTTGCCCATGATTCTCTCCAGGTGGCCCGGGGCCAGCTTTGCAAAGGCCTCATCAGTCGGGGCAAACAGAGTGTAGTGTCCTGGCTGGTCCAGCTTGTCCATCATACCAGATGCCAACAGTGCAGCCTGGTTATAAAAAACAGTGCCACACATGAAACATTCTTTGAAACCTTACAAAAACGAGATCAAACATTTTTTTCAAAAACTTTCAAGATTAGTCCAACATTCATCTCGCTTTACCTCGGACATATCCCTGACGGACTGAGTACATGCGATGCCTACCTCCTAAAGATTTTGCTGGCATCAAATAAAAAGGCCATTACAAAACTTTGGCTTCAGAGGAAGTGCCCTACTGCTGGTATCTTTATTAATATTGTAAAACAACTACATGCTCACTGTGTATAACCCGACCAGGATCCTTAGGTCAGCAGGTGGAGGTCTTTTAAATGTACCCGGGGTGAAATCTAGGTCCGGTGAAGGGGCCTTTAGTTACTGTGGTCCATCTTTTTGGAACAAACTGCCTGTTGACCTCAGGTCCATAACAACTGTCTCCACTTTTTAAAAAAAGACTCAAAACAAATTTATTTTCTGAAGTGTATGAATGGTTTGATGAGTGTTGTGACTGGATGCATGTGCAGCAACACTTGCTGTTTGTTTGATTGCTGTGTCTGATGTATGTTGGGTGTATCTATTGTTTTTCTGTTTCTATTTATTCTATTTGGAAAAATGTCTATGTTTTTAATTCCCAATGTAAAGCACATTGAACTTACATGTAATGAATTGTGCTTTATAATAAAATTGCTATTGCTATTGCTATCTTTTACAGAAAATGACCTATTCTATACGGCTCCAAAAAGAACTGGAGGAAAAACAATGGGAGAAAAGGTGTATTTATTTAGGCAGGGAAAATAATTATTGTAAATATGTGTGACTAAGTGCCCTTTTTGTGTTGGATCAAACCGTTTTAAGAAGCACTGATGTTGGGGTGCTGGTGGCCTAGCGGTCTAAGCGCCCAACATAGAGGCTATAGTTCTCATCACAGAGGTCGCAGGTTCGATTACAGCCTTGACCATTTGCTGCATATCCTCCCCCTCTCCCTACTCCCCACATTTCCTGTCTCTCTTTAGCTGTCCTATCCATAAAGGCAAAAATGCCCCAAAAATACAACTTAAAAAAACAACAACAAAGAATTGATTTTCCATTAGATACCAATATTTAAAATGAGTTTGCAGTTTTCAGGGATCAGCTCAGTGTATTGCTTTCTTTACTCACACTGAAAGAGGAGAGGTCATCGTCCACATCCAGAACGCCCTTGATGGTGTTACTGACAAAGCCAATAACCCGATCAATGACGTGCACCACACCGTTGGTTGCAATCTGGTTACCATGGATGATCCTGGCACAGTTTACCGTCACAACCTTCAAAGAGAGGAAGTGTCACATCAATCCAGGATCAACATTTGCTTTTTAAAGTTGGTTATGTTTTCTTGTGCTTGTGAACGTGCTGCATGAACTTACTCCATTTGGGTAGTGGTTGATGTAGAGCCCCAGGTCGTTGTACATGGAGATGAGTGTCATGTCGTTCTTCAGGTCTTTGGTTAAAAATCGGCGGTTCACCATGTGGAAGTGAAGAGCGTTGTACAGCTCGATGTTCACGTTGCTCACCAGTGCTGAACGCATTTCCTGAAAGAAGAAAACACAACATTAATCAAGGTTAAGGTAAGTGTTGGCTTGGTTGATGCAGTCACTCACTCATGATGAAAGTTGCAAACCAACAGTACTCACAGGTGCAAGCTGATCCCAGGCTTCATTGCTGGGTGCGAACATGGTGAAGGAGCCTCTGCCTTCAATTTCCTCTCTAAGCTTGGACATGTCAGCGTACTGCTGAGTGGTCGTAGCTTTCACGAGTCCCAGAGTACCGTACACATGGTCAATGGGAGCCACTAAGGGGGGAAACAGGAGAGATGATTGTGTTTAGAAATGCAATAAAGAAATAGAAAGGAACTTTGAATCAACATAAGATGATTATCTCATCATTAGACTAGACAGGTGGTGTGGAGAGATCCACGTACCTGCAGGGCATCCTTTCATGCCATCCAGCTTCATGTACCCAGGACAGCACTCATAGAGGACTTTCCTATAAAAAAAGCACAGATATTATATGGCGCCATATCACAACAAATGTTATCTGAAGACTCTTTCCAAACAGAGCAGATCTAGACTGTACTCTATGTTATATCATCAACAAAGACCCAACATCAAGACAGGATACGATCCAGTCCAATCTTACAGACAGGACTCAGTCTGATCTCATCTTAATCCACCATGAGCAGAGCACTTTGCAGCATTTAGCAAGTCACAGCGGTGAGGACAAACTTCCTTTAACAGGCAGAAACCTCCAGCAGGACCAGACTCGTGTTAGACACACATCTGTATCAACTGAGTTGGGTTTGGAAAGAGGGATAGAGGGAGATGAAGAGAATGAGAGATTAGCTTTCCATAAAATCGATTTTTAAAATTGAGGTATAGAACCTTCGAAACCAGAGTGGTAAACATCATGATGACTAGCCATTTTTTATGATAACTACTAAATTAGGCGCTGACACATCTGTGGGAGTAATGGGATAAAATGACAAGCACCTGAACAGGAAATAATGAAGATATTTGATGCAGGAGACCAACAACGGTGCCAAAAGAAGGAAAATTCCTACTCAAATAAAAAAATTGGCTCAACACACATTAAAGTCCACACGGAAGAAGTAATGATGTGAGAAAACATCCACTAAAAAGCAATCAAGTCAAGGCTAATTATAGAAGACAAGGAAACAGCTTTAACACGAAAGTGGTTCCTCCAACGCTTCCCTAAGAACAATGGCAGAGATTCAAAAACTCCCAGCAGGCCAATCACAGAGCAAATCTGGACTGGACTCAGAAAGAAAGACGAGCCTGAGACACTTTAAGAAAGCCAGCCAACATCTAATCCAATATCTCATGCAACAGAGAAAAAAAAAGAAGTCTTCAGTTCTTTGTTCTCTGTCTTCAAAGTTTTGTTAAGTAAAATATGTACAGGACTTCTTTAAGCGCCTTCTTTTTATACGAATCAAACCGCATATACTGAGAAACATTATGGAAACTCACGGCTGAAACATCATGAAGGAAATCAGAGCAAAGTAGTTTATGAATTCAGACTGTCCTGAATTCCTCTCAGTCATTAATCTTCCCTACAGAGTTTAAGACAACAAATCTTGATATGTAATCGACTTAATGTGTATATTCAGATTTTGGTATATAGGAAATCACTCATGAATGTTTGGGGAAAAAAAGCTGAAAGGAGAAAAAACATCCTGGTGTGCTGAAAGGAACTGCTAACACTTTTCACATGAGGGAGCTGCACAGTCTATCCATTTTCTAAACGTGTCGTACAGTTTAAAGCAGATCAAGTTGCGTTTTATTGCAGTGTTATAAATGACAGACGGCGCTGTGACAGACAGTACAAGCCACAAGTCAGCGTTGTGTAAAATTACAGTTTAATGGAGGAATCATTTTTGTTTTTCGTGTTGACTTCTTCTGAGAATGAGCCCTTAATGGTAATCAAAGCAGACTTTTTAATGGGACTCACCCAAGCTAGTATAAATCCTCCAGGATGTAAACAAACCAGCAGTGAGTCAACATTGGACGCTCCATCAGAGGAACAGCCTTACAGTTTTTGGATGCTGAAAGAAGTTTAATTGGGGTTTAACCCAGAGCTCTTTATGGTTTCCAGTTGGACTTTTGGTGTGTTTGCTTGAGGAGGTTTTTCACATAGAGGGGAGGCGAGGAGAGGTTTTACAATTTCCTGCGTTCTGTTTTCACGTAAAATTATTGCATTTCTTTATGAACCTCGTGTTTCCTCTACAGGCTTTACATCCGAAACAAAATACTGTTTGCTTTCCTTTTAGAGTTAGAAGTTGTGATATATTATGAAAGAAATCACTCCCTTCAGAGCGCTCATTAAACTCCACACATACACAGATCCCTCACTTTCTCCCTGCTACTCCCTTTAATGACTCACATGCTCTGGCAAACACCTCTAAACCACTTGAATCTGTATTTTAACATTAATGGAAACGTGTGCGATGTTTTTTGCTATTTTTGTGCACACGGTCATGTCATTTATACATCATCTTTTTTAATTTGACAGTAATTGTTGTAATGTAAAACACATAAATATCCATGCACAGGCGCTGTCAGGAGGGTATGAAGTCATTGCTCTCCGGCTGAGCTCTGACAGGATAATGGATGCAGAATGGACCAGAGACAGACCTAACCAATGCAAAGTGCAGCCAGACCTCTGGAACTGTCACTGCATGAAACAGAACAATGTGGCATCCAGATGAGCACATGTGCAAACACTGCAGACATATGCACACAAATAGTGGGGTGTTCTGGCGTCAGATAGAAACATTACAGTATTTTCTTGTTATGAGTCAATCAATCAAACATCTGTGTTGCATCTTTGCGACATAGTTTTCATGTTTTTTTTTTTTAAATGCATGGGTTTGGAGTGTAAATTAACATGCCTGAAGCTTTGGTTCGACTACAAATGTTTTTTAGCACTTGTCCTCTGCTGCATGATGTGCCCGTCACTGACAGCACATCACTTTGAAGAAAATCACTTCCACCTGAACCTCCAGCGACTAAACTCAAGACGTCTTTGTGCAAACAGAGGCATTAAAGAAAAAAATCCCCAAGGAGTCAATTACCTCCAGAGTAGATAATTAAAAGAACACCATGTGGATTGGATTCATACCAACATCATTTGCTCCAAGTTGTAGCGCTCTCTGAGAGACTGAGTCCAGGTATGACTTCAGCTGCTGCTGCACCCTAAGCATGTTTAAACACCAGCGTGTTTGCAAAGCAGCCTGCGGTGAACATTGAAGTCTGAATGTAAATACTGTAGACTCAAACAGCCTTTCCTAATCTCTCATCAACACCTAATCCCACCGAGACATAACCACAGCTGGCTGGATTTCCTTCACTGCTGCTGAACAATGTCCCGACTGTGACCGCAGAGAGCCAAGGAGATCTGGGAGTTTTACGGCCTTACCCAGTTTTCCTCACTCTTCTTTATCTGATATGCAATTTTATCGACATGCTGGTGGAGACTTTGAACACGATGAATACGATTTTTTCTGCACATTTGCTGATTTCAGTGCATGCAACTTTAAAAATGAATGCACAGGTTTCTTTCAGTCTTTTTAAATCATTAGTTTTAAACTTTTTAACCTCTGATTGTACCTTTTTTTAACTGCATTTGTCTTTTTAATGGTTTTAACATTACCTTTTAATTGTTGTCTGTTCTTAATTGATCATAATCCTTCTAAGGTTTTATCTTTTATTTGCTTGTCATGCATTTTAATGTTTCTTTTATATGCTCGACGTCATTGTTAATGAGGGCTTTGCTTTCAATGATTTTCAAGTTTAAATAAAGAGAAATTATTTTAGGTGTAATTGATTCGAGTTGCAAGAATCCTGCACACTGTCCAATTTGCAAATAAATAGTTGAATGGCAGCGTTTTGGTACGAGACATTCATCAGGCAAACATTTAGCAAAGACAGGCAGAACAACTTAAAAAGGGTGTGCCTACCAGTCAGTGCCTAATCAGTATAACTGCATCAGGTGTGGGCAAATCAACCAAATAGGAAAAAAGGGGTGAGCTTTTAACTAATGGAAAAGATAACAACTAAGAAAGACAAACAATCAAGCAAAAGAGTGTAAATTTAACAATTTGAATAAACGAAAACATGAGTTTATCAATTAAAAAAGGGTAAAAAGTAGGAACTTAATAACTTATCACCCAATGTAGTGAAGTAAAAGATCCAAAGGCTTTACTCCCCAGCGCTATATAAGTACCAGTCCAGTCCATACCAGTCCCACTATTTTTCGAATCTTTTGTCATCTTATACGGGATGCAGGATTCTTGCAACTCCAATTTTGTGAGCTTGTTCTCACTTCACTCCTGTGCACCTGTCCTATAAAGTAGATGTGCGAAGCCTTTTCTTCACTTTGAGGTGTAATTGATTACCAGAACTGTCCCATAAGGGATCTTAATTCACTGTCAGTTTAGTTAAAAATGTGTAAAAAGCAGAGTAATTCATGTTCTGTTCTTTTAACAGCTGATTTATTTGTTTGTGAGTTATTTTCTGAAGTCACTCAATAAAATACAAAATATGTCAGGAACCCTAAAGGCGCTTACAGAATCTTAAAAACCTCCTGTGATCAAATGCCATTGTCTTTCATTTTTAAATCCTGAATCCATCCACCACTTTCCTTTTTATTCCAAAATTCAGAGGTGGTACTGGCTGGAAATTTTCAGTAGTGTGTGTGAAAGTGTGTCTATGTATGTGCATGTGAGTAACTGATATACAGCGTGCATGCTTTTTTTCAATCGCCAGCAACACCTCACACACAGACAGCGAAACAGCTCCAGCCGAGCCTTACACTCCATCCGAGCCTTACACTCCATCAACGTATCTGCAGCTGTATGTCACAAGAAACTAAAGTAACTTGAATCCATCAGTAGCACGACTCTGGTACTTTAAAGGAAGTCAGAGCGTTTAATAGAGCTCAGGCACTTTCAGCTCAGGTTGAGACTCAACATTTTGGTGTCTTATACTGTGAAGAACTGACTTTCATAGTGCACCACATAAACCTCTGCTTAACCCTGCACTAAGAATTATGAGAACTGTGAGATTTTTACAGCTCACAAGAGATATGACCCGCCTGAACATAAAGAATAACTAATTTAACACAGTCACACAAATTAAGTCTCCACTGCCTGCCAAGAACTCAAATCACTGTGAAACAAGGGATGCAACAGATCCTCTGTTTAGGCTGAATGCAAAGACCAAAAGCATTTAGGATGGATTATTCCTGAGCACCTGAGGAAACAGAGCATCAATCAGTCCTGAGAGGAGTTTACAACATGTACAGGTCCACAATGGAGTGAACCCCTGGCCCCGCAGGCTGCACAGCATGCCCAGACAGGAGAGGAGGAAGGGGGCATGGGGGATGGGGGTTGATGAGGACAAAGAGTGAGTTATACTTTATATGCAGTGATTTCATGTGGAGGAAACTGATTGTGAAATCTATTTGTTGATGTTTAACACATGTTTGTATGTTGTGTGAAAGAGCTTGGACTATATGCTGCAGCTTGGGCGTCCTTAATCTTTACATGTGCTTATGAAATCCCTCAAAAAACTCAAAGGATCATCTTGAAAATGTGTGAAAGTTAAATGTTTGATCATTAACCGCATTACAATGAATACTGTGCACTTTAAGTGTAAATGTAGGAGGAGAAAGTGAGACAACTATGAGCTCAGGTGAGACATAGATGGCTCAAGGGGGCTGAAACTGTGGTCATAAAGAGGCGACAGCTGCAGTGTGGAACATGATAAATAGCGACAGAAGGGCTCAAAGATGAAGAGTGAAACTGAAGGAATTTCTGTGTTGTCATTGTGCATGGTGTGCAAACGCAGGGAGCTGTTTGCACTTTGGTTTCCGTGCAAATCAAATCCAAGGAGAAAGAATGAAATGAATCAGTGTTTTTGAGGAAAGACTTACGCCTTCTTGCCACAGATGGCTCCTTTGTACCAGTTCCTACATGTGCTGAAGTACTTCTTGTTGGACCCCTGGACCTGCTGCAGAGCGCACACATTGGGCCTGAGAAGAGGAGGAGGAAGAGGAGGAGGAGATGTAGGATTGGCAGGTGAGGTAGAATGTGGGGGAAGAGGAGGGAGGGAGGGAGACAGGTGAATAAGAAAGAGAGATTAGGTGACAGAAAAAGAGGTGAGGGATGTTGAGTAATGCGGGGAGTGGTGCATTCAGGTGTATAAAAACATCATTTATGCACAGCTAAGTCTACCTCTTAGATTATTCTTTGAACCACAAAGTTGTGCTGGATAAAAGAAGTCTTGAACATCCTTCAGCTTGAACAAAAAGCTTAAATTCCCAATCATTTCAAATGTTAAATTTGGGGCATTGATTTCAGCAGAAAAGGGGAGAATGTGGCAGACATATTGAATTTTCCATTATGGTTAAAAATCAATATTTTCATCAGTGTGCCTGACCTGTTTTTAAAATCACGATAGACAGCTCTTTAATTAGATACAGGATTAAAAGATAGCACAGATATCAAATCTGACATATGCAGGCCTTTACATGACTATCAGCTTTTTAATTATAATGCAATTAATGTTTGAAATGTTCAAAAAGTGCAAAGATATTCGTTTAAATTGGTGCAATTGTCACAAAGTTAAAAAGGAACTAAGTCAAAAACAGTAGGTCTGTTCTCCAGGTATGCTTGAGCTATCTTCCCTCACACATCCCTCTATTCCTCAAAATCCCCTCCACCCCCTCCTCTCCTCTCCTTACCCTTCCTTCCGGGCTCGTATGCGGCTGTGGGTGACAATCTTGTCGTACGCCGAAGAATCCACGCTCCCCACGGAGCACAGAGCCACCAGCACCAAGGTCACCACTGTAAGCCGATGCATCCTCTGAGATTTATCAGTCCACTGTCCTGTAAGGCCACAAAACACACACTCCTCTGGTCTTTTTAAACACACACACAGACACACACACTCATACACACACACTATGGCAAACCCCCCCTACAAAAAAAATGACACAGGAGATATGGGGAGTGCGAGTGAGAGAAGGAGCTTTTATACCAACACACACCCGTACCCACCCACTCTCCCTCACTGTCTTTTCCATACCATTACGTCCTGCTCTGACACCCACACACACATTCAGACACACACACACACACTCACACACACACCCCTCTCTTTTGCCAAAATCCTCCCTCTAGCTCTGGCTGCTCCCTCTCTCCTCACGTTTTTTCACATGAGTTTCTTTACCACCATCCCATCCCAGAGCACCGAGGACTCCCAGTAACTCAGAGTTCACTGTGTTTTGCTCTTTGTTGACAGATTCACACCTGACCATGAAGTGTCAGCAAAATGTATTATATGATCTTGAATGTGGGGGGCGCTTTGTTATTCCATGAAAGCTGGAAGATGCTCAAAAAAGCAAGTAAATCCTCATGAAGGAATAAAACTAAAGTCCTCATTAGTCTTTCTTTTAGTGCCTGGTATCCCTGGGTGCATAAATATAAGAAACTCAACAAGTAACAAGACTTAATCGAACAATTAAAGGCAGTGGCACACAGACATAGTAAAAATACATGAGGATTGAATATAAAAATGAAGTGTCATGTTAAGGACATGTCTTTGTCTGTGTATTTCATATCCACTCCTAAACACACACACGCAGGCTATAAACATCCAACTCAGCTGTGTTTTTTTGGCAACAACATGTGTGAAAAGGCTTAAAAATCAGCCTGTAAATCAAACCCAAAGAGACAAATGGTGATGAATCGGTGTGGATGATCCGTTTACACTCTTCCTGACAGAATCCTGACTGTATTTTTATCCCCACTTTCCTCCTTGTTAACTTTACGACAGGGATTCATCATCCCCTCCAGCCTTTCCTCCCCTGAACTCCTGTTTTTACTCCAGCTCTTCTTCTTTTCCTCCTTCATCATCCCTGCTGTCATGTTCGTCGTTCATCACTTCGACTCCTCGCCGGTCCCAACTATCCTCTTTTTTTTTGTCTACTGCTCTCTCTGTCTTCTGAGTTGAAGCCAGATCTGATAGAGCTTCAAAGGTAATGATCCATCATGAAAACAGGCTCTGTATGTCATCATGTACGGTCTTGACTCGTGAGCAGGTATGCTTCTACACTTTAGACATCAGAGTCTGCACTCCCTTCATGATAAGTCCCTGAGTTATGGGATTAATCTCATGATATACTCTATTTCAGATTGGCCCATGGTGCAGTTATATCTTTGGTTCCTTTAAAAAGTAATGCACATGATCCAGTAATGATGAGATAGAGGGATAATTCTTGCTTAAATGATGGATTAAAAGTATGATATCAGCAGTTGAAAGAACCTTATTTAACTGAAGGCACATGTACAAACAGACATCTTGGATTATCTCACTCTGTATGAACTCGTGCGACCTCTCAGATCCCGGCGGGGACAGCAGCATGCAGCAGCCTGAACCATCTCCAACAGGCCTCCTCCCTTCTGAGACCACCTCCTGCCTCTGAAGCTTTCAGAGTATTTCAGAGGAAATCAAACATTTTTACAGACTGAGGACAGAGTTCTTCAGAAATGACAGTGATTCACTGTAATCTAAACCTTACCAGCAAACAATTTCTTTCTCTTTCTCTTTCTCTTTCCCCTTTAGAGCTTGCACAAGATCCTAATTCATGCACACACATACACGAGCACACAAGCATACACCTGGAGAGCTGTGTGTCGCATCCCACAGGAAGGCAGCGCAGTCCTCTCCAGGTAACAGGTGGATATTTTGGATCAGAGATGTGAGCAGAGATTGTAGGTAATCTTTAAATAACACCTCCCTCTGGTGGAGAAGGCTGATCAGTGCAGGCTTGTGTCAGGCCTGTTGGAGCTTTCATGTCAATCACATAGCATTCACTTTTCTGTCCATCCATCCACCCATCCATCCATTATTTTGACCGCTTATCCCGTGTGGGGTCACGGGGGGCTGGAGCCAATCCCAGCTGACTTCGGGCGGAAGGCAGGGTACATCCTGGACAGGTCGCCAACCTATCACAGGGCAAACATGGAAAGACAGACACGCACACACTCACACCTACGGGCAATTTAGAGTCACCAATTAACCTGGTGAGCATGTTTTTGGACTGTGGGAGGAAGCTGGAGTACCCGGAGAGAACCCACGCATGCACAGGGAGAACATGCAAACTCCACACATATAGGCACCTGCCCAATCGGGGACTCAAAACAGGAACCTTCTCGCTGTGAGGCAACAGCGCTACCCACTGCACAACCGAGCAGCCCACTTTTCTGTCCTTTACTCTTGAATAAAACTGACACTGTTTTTATTTAGATTCAAGGTCCTCACACAGAAGCTCTTTAGAAAAAGTAGCTCACTGAGTTCTTCTTCTATGGTCACAGAGGTCTTTATATGGAGTCATTCAGGTCATGAGTTGCAAGACTCTTGAGACCAAAACACAGAAATGCTTAAATTATAAAAACTTGTTTTTAAGTAGAAATCTTTGATTGAATTACTTAATTCTAGCAAACATAAAGAGAGTTCTCAATATATATTCCTTTAAAAAATACATTTACATTTATGACCTTATATGCCAAATAATAATTAGCAGGACATTGCAATGTATTTCATTTATTTTAAACCTACTTATGTATAATTTCCAAATATATTTTCACTGAATAAGTTTGAGTATATAAAATACAGTATGTATGAGTGTACAGTGAATATGCTAGTTTGTGCACTGTATGTAGGTTTAGCTCTGCAGCTGTGACAGTCTGGTTCACCACATTTGGAAAATCCATCACAAACCCACCAGAATCCAAGCTCGGCCTTTTGATCTTGCTTGGAGCACAGTTTCATCATCTGCTGAATATTTCAGCTCTTTGTCGCCGGCTCTGTCCCTCGTTCGCTGGTAGAAACTACAGACCATCGAGCTGTACGGATAGAAAGAAAAAAAGCAACAGAAATCAGTTCAAAGGAAACAGTGAAGTGAAGTCACACATCACTTTGTTCATACAGTATGGCTTCTGCTGTAAACAATAGGGAAGTATGATGATCCTCTTTATATGCTCAGCATGCATTTAAAGTAGATAAAGATCAGCTCTTTCTGCTGAAAGCCAGACATGGCTTGGCTATCTGATGGATCAGTTCACATGCCGCTCAAATGAACCGTGACTTATCTTCAAAGTACAAACAGAGAGATTGACATTAAACTACTCAGTTTTAAATTGCACTCTGAAAAAGAACAGATTGAATGTCACTGAAATGTGAACAGATGAGGGTTAGGGCCATTAGGGAAAAAAAATGAAGGGGAAATATTTCTACCAGAAAGCAGGGAATTATGTGTTAGATGCTCAAAATTTCCTGAGGTAGGACCGCCAGACCCCTGATTCCGAGTTACCCACTGAAAACGTAACACATCCCACCCTTATTTTTCTGGTAAGCACCTTATGAGAGACAGAAAACTGAAGCACTTACATAATTACCTTCAAAAGGCCACTTGAGGCAAATCTTCATTAATCACAACATTCTGTGTCCTGGTGCGATGTCCCTCAAACAGCCCGAGTACATCAATGCTGCAGCTCATTAACACAAGTAGTTGGAGGTTACAACACTTGCTCCCTGAACAAGAAAACTCTTCACAGAGTGCTAAACTTAAGTTTATAAAGACGTTCTCTTTATAGGACTTAAACTGTTTCAGGACAAATGTTTCACTAATGTATTGAGGACATGACACTCTGACACCCCTGTTGTTCACACATCTTAAAAAGAACCTTATTCAAGACCAGATGAGGTTAATGTCAGTGTAGGGGACACTTTGCAATGATGGCAGAATCAAATCATATCTATTCTAATAAATGACCACTGAATATCGAGGCCATATCACATGAGAGAGAGGCATTGCTGTGATGTGGCTGTATGCTGAGAGGTAGTGATACACAGTAAGTCCCAGGGGCATTGTGGTCTATGTCAGTGGGTCAGGATCACCTGGGGGGTCATGAGATGTCTTTCAGATTAAAAAAAAAAAGTAATCTAAAACTGCATTTTATAGTACACCCATAATAGTAAAAATAAGGATAAAATTACTAGTTCAATTTCAAATGTATCCTTGCAAATAGCCAGATGACTCCTAAGGTTAGGGTTAATTTACAGTGCAGCACAGGAAACTCAGCCTCATGTGCATGTAGGTAGACTCATTTTCTGCAGTATGAAATTAAGTATGAAGCAACATTTACTTTATTTCACTTTGAGGGACAGTTGGGTTGCAAATCTTGTGCACCTATATTGAGGTTTGGGACCCTGTGGTCTATATTAACACTCATCGGATGTCTCTTGTCCAATCAGATTGCTCGTTTGGAAATAACTGGTGTATATCTTTAAATATAGTATATCTGGTTTGATGGACAGTCACGTAACTGAGCCGTGTGATCATAGAGACTTTAATCAATAATCATCTTGTACCCAATATTCTATAGAAAAATTGCAGACACACTTTGATGATTAGTGGTTTTAAATATTATCCCCTGAGGTGATATGACCTTTTTGTATGTCAGCTCTATTGATCAAGACCATAGTCAATCAATAATGAAATCTTTGGTACTCTAGTTTATTGATTGTCTACTAGCCGAACAGATACAAATGTGGGAGCTACTTCTCAGTTACAATAAAACCATGACTGTGTGTGACTGCATCATGTCAGTGTCTTGGTCTAGCGATCAGGTTGTGGTTGTATGTAAAAATGCTTTCATTCCTGTAAAAGAAAAGTACTTTTCAGAGAACATAAACATGTCTTTGATTTGAAAACAAGATCAATTTCTTTTGAATGCCTTGTGTTTTCTTTGGAATCAATACACCTTCAAAAGGTGGATCAGAGTGACAAAGGACTTGGTGAACACACTGTAAACCTTGACTTCTAGCAGCTAATGTATTCTGAGACCACAATAAAAAAAAAAAAGACCATGTGTTTAACTTCTTTTATTTTAGATCTATGTTTTATAATCTCTATAACAGTATTCATTCAAACCAACATTACATCTAAAGGTACGAGTTAAAAACAGCATTTTTTTTTTTCAAAATAAAAGTTAATCTTTGTAGGATTGATAAAACATGAATAATATGTTGCTTTTAAAGGTTGTCGGGTTGCGTTTTTCATATTGTATCTCGTGATCCTTTGACTGACAGTCGGCTCGCTGCACCTCCCATATTAGAATGTTTATCATGAATTAGTCGCCTGTTAAAAGTACAGTGATCCTCCTCACAATGACGAGAACCACAATCTCAGTTGTTGTTTTTTTTTGCATAGAAAAAACATAGACGGAGTTGTTGCTGCACGATCAGAGCTCGACACATCTTTGAGATACCGAATGCTAAAGTGTATAAAGTGCAGAAACAGACCGAGTAAGGCAGAGAGTTGGGTCTAAAACTAAACACATCTATTGCTCTAGAGAGATAAGGATGCAGAGAGATAAGCAGTGTAGAGATAAAGGGAAAGAGGTAGAGAGAAGATGATACAGGGGAGTAAACGATGGAAAAGGAGGGAATGTGTAAGAAAGAGGATGCTTGTTGGCTGACAGGAGCAAAAATACTGCAACATCCCGGTCACACTGGATCAAATTTAAGGGAGTAAAAGCTGCCAGTAGCTTAGCTGAAGATCTCCTACTAAGTCTAGACACTGTAAGCTAGTTAGTTACTTTCTCCAAATGGATCCCTGCAGTGGTTGCAGCTTTGACCCTTGTCAGCCACCGTAGGATTAGAACAAAGGAGAGATTTAATCACTTTCCAAATCACCTGTAAAGGATGGGATAAGATGACATTATCATACAATCAATGCTCACACAGAGCTTCGTTTACCTTTGCTGCATCTCCGCTGCTAATGCAACTGCATCTAAAATACTTAAACCAAAGTCCTCCCTGAGTCTCCAAAGATCACAGCTGATCATCACTTTTGATAAACAGGAAAAGTCAGACTCTTTGTGGAACACATTACATCCGTACTTTAAGCTCACATTGATTGTCAGTCTGTCAGTCTTCAGTCCAACATTATGGCCTGTAGTTGAATCATGTATCATGTTGTTTCATTCTCTGGATGACTCTGATAAACATCCATCAGCTGCTGAGTCACTTTTAGGCAAACTTTCTTTGTCCTTTTCCTCTGTTTCTTTCTCTTCGCCTACATCCGAGCTGTTGGTGTTGTTTGAACCTTCACTCTTTTCATTCTTGGGTTCCTCTGCTGCATCTTTTACCTCCTTGACTGTCTTCAGGAGTCCTTTCTCATCCTTACCTGTTTCTTTTACCTCTGCTTCTGCATCCCCTGCTTCCTCTGACAAAGAGTACATATTCCTTGAAATCTCTCCTGCACCGGATGCGTCCTCACTGACCCCTCTGTGGCGTTTTTGAAACAAACCAAAGTCTGCCATATCTTTGGGAAAATTTCTCCTCTGACCGGACTTTTCTCCATCAGCGGTCAAAGACAGGAGTCCATTCGGCAGGCCGTTGGAGGCTTCTGGCGGCCTGGGTGCTGCTATAGAGCTGCAGTTTTTGAGGATGGATGCGGTCATCTTGAACCGGTTGAGTTTGCTTTTGGGCTGGCTGCTCTGAGGACTGACAGAAACCTTGAGGGAGGAGTTGGGGTAAGCGAGACTGGATTCTGCTGAGCTGCCACTGGCCATCGCCGCCTGTAGAGCCGGTAGAGCCGGCTTCCCCGTCTTCATCATGCCCATCACCTCATAACGGAAACTGGAGATGTCCTGTTTCAGCTCCTGGGAGAGGAAAGGAAAATGAGAGCTCACCATGCTTTCCTCAAAGAATACCCATCATAAGTATCTGCACAGCACTCAGGAGAGCATCGATTCCATTTCAAGTTAGTCGATGCAAAGTGAATCAAGAGTCATCCTTTAAATAATTACAATGTACCACCTTCTTCATCTCAAATAGCATACAATAAATGTCATGTAGATCCATATCCAAACTAGCAATAACAACATGAACTATCATTTTGGATCAGAAAAAAATAGCTATGCCTATTACCAACTATTTGCCATTTAGAGCCCCTGTAGTTCAGCATAGGTGACAATTATCATGTGGTGCACACAAGTAATGATCTTGTGCACTTATGAAAATCATCCTGTGCGATAATAATTTTCTGGTGCACACTAGCTATTAGCTTGTAAGATAATTAGTTGTTTCAGGAGCGGTTGTGTACGGTGTCTTTTGACATGTGTGATGATGAACCAGGCACTTTTTGCTCTAATGTCAGTCCCCCTCTCACTGACAGGACTCAGTCTGATCTCATCTTAATCCACCATAAGCATTGCACCTCACAGTATTTAGCAAGTTACAGCGGCAAGGAAAAACTTCCTTTTAACAGGAAGAAACCTTGAGCAGAACCAGACTCATGTTAGACACACATCTGCCTTGACTGAGTTGGTCTAGCATTTTATGTTTTAGATTAGAAGTAATAAGCTAACTGTGTGATAGTGTTGCTACATCACAGGGTTTAATGACAAAAATAACATTAATGACAACTGATGGTATAAATAGCAAGTGGAATCATTATCACTGCTACATTTCCACAGGTGAACAACTTGTGTGCAGAGGTTTATTAACCTGTGATCACAAGTTATTTATCTTGTGCACACATTATTTGCTTTGGTGCACAAGATAACTTACTGTTGTTGTTTTTGTTCCTCTGTGATCTGTAGACATATGACATGCAACTGTAACTACTTCCTTTTAATTCATTATTTGTATTCTTCTTCTTCTTCTTGTTATTGTTATTGTTATTATAATTATTACTATTACTTGACATTTATTTATTTAATTTGATTTCATTTAAATTGTTTTATTTTGAGTTTTTACTCTTTTCTTTCCTTTACTTATAACAATATTGTGTAACAGAGCTGTTTTGTATCCTTACAATGTTTCTGAAAAAAATGAAATAAAGTATATATAAAAAGATCAAAATAAAAGAGAGATAGCTGTTGGGCACAAGCAAACAAGATAAAAATGATCACCTCATGAGACTTCAGGGGTCCACACAAACATCTTTATGTGATTTTTGAAAGCTTTTCAACTAACAACAGCTAATTCCTAAAGATCAAATGATATGCTTGATTTGGAGGAGAGTGAACCTAATTAGCTGTGAACTGGAAGACCTAACCCTTGAACTCAAACTACAACATCCAAGAGAAAACTCTGTGTGGCTTCTCTTAGCAACTAGACTCAAATACATGTAGCTATGCAATCTAATATAAAATACAGAAATATTTATGATACCTGCTTTGAGGTGTATGATATCCTCTGGAAGTATTCCTACCTTGAAGTTCTCCTCCGTCAGACCTCCCTCTGTTTTGGCGTCTCTGATCATGGCAGCCACGTATCGTTTCACCAAGTTCCTCAGCACCTCCTGCGTCAGTGAAAGTGAACACAACACAGTCTTCTGACACTGATCGAGCACTCAACTTCCACACGCATCACAATCAATCAGTCAAGCACAAAATGACAAATGTGTTCTTACAAAAGAAAAGACATTTCAAGTTAAGTCCATCATAAAAATACAACAGCCACCACCTGTGGGTGTTCACTAAGTGAAAATCCTCCACAGAGAAAAATGATGAACATCCCACTGGGCTTAATAGCTAGAGCTATTGTAGGAGACAAAGTAAAAGCTTTCTGTTGACAGATGGAAATGGAAAGTGAAGACAGGCAGTGAAAGAGCGGAAAGTGTGATCTGTCACTCTCTGCGGTGCAGAAATCAATTCCAGCTTCCTTTAGATAAAAGGCTACATTTACCTGATACTGGTGGTTTATCCTCAGGTTTTCTGCTGCTCGCCTCTGCACACATCCGATGTCAGGGGCAGAGAAGGAGTCAGAGAGGACAGAGAGAAAGTGTATTTAGTTTTTCCTTTCAGTAAATAAAAAATCCATATTGAACTCTGATGCCTGTGGTTGTAACTGTGTTTGGTCTAAGAGTGTTTCAAGACAAAATACTTTTACATCAGATTTCTGGTCAGTGAAAAAATATGTTCAAGTCTTCAGAGCTGCAACAACACTGACTTGTAATATAGATTAATTCTAAGCACTAAATCAGCTCAGAAAAACAGTAAACTGTGTCTGTACTGTGTGATAAGTCTTGCCAGTCTACTCTTTCTAAAGTTCGCTCTTCCCTTTTTATTCTAACTTCTCTAAAACCAATGTTTGTGACTCACTCCAATAGTTCCAAAGTTTCCAGGCCGCTTGGATCTCGTCCTTTTGCACACCTGTCTCTTGAACCAGCAGACGAGGTACCAGAATGATTTGGGGCTGGGCACGATGTTAAAAGGAGCTGGCAGAGTCGCCCCTTCCTCAAAGTAACTCATCCAGAGCTTCGTCCTGGCAAACTTCCACTCGATGTCTGCATGATCCTGAAACAGAGACCAGAGATGCATGAGAGGCTCTGTCAGCACACACGTTGGTTGATGCTGCGTCGTGTTCTCCTTTGATGCGTGCTCACAGCAATGTGCTGGTAGGAGTTGTTCATCATGGCTATGAGCATGTTGAGGAGCACCACCAGGGAGATGATGTTGTAGGTGCCGAACATGGTGGCGCCGACGAATTCGGTGAACTGATGGTCCGCGTCCACGTTGGTGACGTAAAGACTGATCAGACCAAAGATTGACCAGAAGAGGGACTGCAAGGTCTCAAACAATCTGCAAGAAAAGATTTATGGTCTCAGATTAATATTCTAAGTTGTCTCTGTTGGAAGGATATAAATATTTTTAACTATTTCCTTTTTTTATTTTATTTACATGATTTTAATAAATAATTTCATCTGTTTGTAGGTTTACAGTTCATACAAAGAAAGTTTATAACCAAACTTTTAATGATGAAATTGGAAATAAAGAAAACGTCAACATGAAATATTCAACACCGCCATCAGATACCATCCCTGTATTGTCTGTCACACTCCATCATCTGATCCTGCACTGACTCTCTCGGCTGCTGCTGGCATTATAATGTATAATATATTATATTATATAATTATCTTTGCCATATTATATTATGTTACATTACATTATTATTGTTTACTACAACTCAATGTCATATTAAATGTCACAAACTGAATGTCATTTACCACGCTGCTATCCGTTTTGTCACTGGAGCCCCATTCACCACTCACCACTGTCACCTGTACTCTCAGCTGAACTGGCCTTCACTCCACTCTCGCAGACAAAAACACTGGTTTCTATTCATTTACAAATCCCTCACTGGTAAAACCCTGTTATATCTACAGTCACTAATCAAACTTCACAGCACAAACCGTAGCCTGCGCTCAAGTAGCCTTATCAAACTCATCCCACCCAAAGCCCGGACCTCATTTGGTCGCACCTCCTTCCAGTTTTCCGCTGCAAATGACTGGAATCACCTTCAACAATCCCTAAAGCTGACCTCTCTCATTCCACTCGCCACTTTCAAAAAACTAATAGACCCCATAACTCAACATCACTGCACTTGCTATTAAATTGCTTTTAAGATGTTCACTGCTGTCATATTTTTGTATTGTATTGTTCTGTCTCTAGGTTTCTATGTATGCCCTCTCTGTTTCTTGTTTTGTCTTTTATTTATTGTCATGCCACCTGTGTTGCCTCCTCGCCCAGGTCGTTATTGCAAATGAGAATTGGTTCTCAATTAACTCACCTGGTTAAATAAAGGTTAAATAAAAAATTTAACTACCCATATTTATTTTTATTTATTGCTTAATCTGTCATTACCAACCATAATCACACCGTGTCAACCTGTCACTACTGAAACACTTTTAATACTGCCTGTAATTACTTCTATTTAATCTAAATTCCATTTGTAACATTGTATATATCTAAATTGTATTCTAGCTTTATTTATCTATTTTAAATTTTACTTACCTTACCTTATTTTATTTTATTTTACTTATTGAAACTTCTTCTTGATTGTACTTATGTCTGGGTTGCTGTAACAACTGAAGTAATATCTTATCTCATCTTAAAAGATGACAGAAAAAAGAGGGTAGAAATGTATAAAATGTTAAACTTCTTTAGAAATCAGGTGGATATTTCGCTAAAACTTTGGGGGTGTTTTCTTGTGGACTAAAAATGATAATTGAATGCTTCAAATGTTAAACTAAATGTTAATTCTACAATTTTTATTCATTTCAACTAGACCATACTCCTTTTTTAATTTTTTCTGTCACGAGTTTTTATTTTTTAACTGTAAAACAAATGAATAAACTTAACTATATTACACATTTCACAAGTTGAGGATTCACAATTCAGCTAACAGCATTTTCTCTGAGCAACTGAAAGCTTTAAGAGCTTTCGCACATTTCTCAGCCAGTAACAGCAACATGCAAAGAATTCCTCTTTCTTTCTTCCTGACACTTTAACAACAATAACACATCTTCAGTATGCAAACAGGTTAGGACTCACGTGGAGAAAGCGTTGTTCTGCTCCACACAGCGGATCCCTTTGCATTTCCCTTTCTCGTCTGAAGCCTTCGTCTCGTAGTAAAAGTACAGCTGGTTCAGTCCATTAGCAAAAGCCAGAAGGACCTGAGGCAGAGGAAGATTGTTTCTGTGAACCCATGTTTTTCTTTCTCACGCTGCATTGTGCCTCACTTTGAAGTGTTTGCATGTTTATATCCCTGTAGGCAAAGTGTTCTGTGTTTACCAGACAGTAGATGAAGAGGAACTTCAGGATGTCCAGCAGCATTCTCCCCAGAGAGATCTGCAGCGGCCCCAGGTGAGAGTTGGCTGTGAAGAGCGAGATGAGGCGCAGGGAACTGAAAATGTTGGCGATGGCAAACACTGCCTCGGCTACTAGCGTCGGGTGCCACATCTCCCACTGGTTCCTGGGTTTACTACCGCTGTACTGAAGAGGAGGAAAGAAGGTGACAGACAGAATGAGAACATGTTGGAGTTTCACCACACATTGAGCATAGTTCAAGCAGGCCACAAAGTCAAGCTCCAATCCAACTCCATCCCAGCACCATCTTTTACGCTGTGTCTGATTTTACTAGTGTCATATGTATTGCCACTGATGCCAGCTCTGTTCTGTAACCTAGGGCAGGGGTTACCGAACTTTTCAGCCCGCGACCCCCACTGTCCCTCAAAGTGATTTAATGTGGCTTCATTTAGCTGGTCTGCAGAAAATTAGCCTACCTATATGAGCATGTGGCTGTGTTTCCTGTGCTGTTATGAATTAACCTGCTGCTACTGATGCTTTTGATAATTAACTGTTCACTAACCCTTAGGAGTCATCTGGTGAAAAGAAAGGCAGAAAACTCATTACATTTTATATTTTCAATGTTTTATATCAAGTTTAGCTACTATTTTTGTAGATATTTTTTAATATAATGTCCAATTTTAGGATAACTTAAAAAAAAAAAAATGTGGAAGACCCCCCCATTTTTGTCTTGTGACCCCCCCAGGGGATCCGGACCCCCACTTTGGGAACCCCTGCCCTAGGGTGTCTTTGTTGCTGCTCTCTCTGCCTTGGCTTTTCATGTATGCACATTAATAATAATAATAATACATTTTATTTATAAAAGCGCTTTAAAAGGTTCTCCAAGCGCTTTACAGGAAAATACAATTATACAATAGGAAAGCAAAAGGAAAACAAAAAAGCAAAGAAAAGCAAGGCAGCAAAATAAAACAAAACAAGAAAAAAAATCAATCAATTATAGTTTAAAAGCCTTTCTAAATAGGTGTGTTTTGAGTCCGGACTTGAATTTGGTGAGTGAGGGAGAGAGTCTGAGGTGTTGGGGGAGAGAGTTCCAGAGGGTGGGGGCAGCGACAGAGAAGGCCCTGTCCTCCCAGGTTCGGTGCTTGGGTTTGGTGAGAGGGGTGAGGAGGTTGGCGTTGGTGGAGCGGAGGTTGCGGGAGGGATTATATGGCTGCAGAAGGTCAGTGAGGTAGGAGGGAGCTAGGTTATGGAGGGCTTTATAGGTGATGAGTAGGATCTTGTACTGTATTCTGAAGGGGATGGGAAGCCAATGGAGGTTCTGGAGGACTGGGGTGATGTGGTCTCTGGAGCGGGTATGAGTGAGGAGGCGTGCAGCTGAGTTTTGTATGTATTGTAATTTGTTGAGGAGGGTGTTGGGTGTACTGTAGAGGATGCTATTGCAGTAATCGAGTCTTGAGGTGATGAAGGCGTGGATGAGAGTTTCAGCTGCTGTGAAGGAAAGGGAGGGGCGGAGACGGGCGATGTTTTTGAGGTGGAAGAAAGCAGTTTTTGAAATATTGTTAATGTGTTGTTGAAAGTTAAGTGACTGATCAAAAATGATACCAAGGTTACGGATGTGGGTGGATGCTGAAACAGTGGATTTATCAATAGTGAGTGAGAAGTCTGGGCAGGTGGAAGTGAGGGATTTTGGGCCTATGATGAGAATTTCGGATTTATTACAATTGAGTTTGAGAAAGTTTGTTTGCATCGAGGAGTTTATTTCAGTGAGGCAGTTTGTGAGGGTGGTGTGGGAAGCAGCGGTGATGGATGTGGTTGAAATGTAAAGCTGGATGTCGTCGGCATAACAGTGGAAATGGAGGCCGTGGCGGCGTATGATGTGACCAAGGGGGAGCATGTAGATGATGAAGAGGAGGGGACCAAGCACCGAACCCTGGGGGACACCATGAGAGAGGGGGGCTGTGCGTGACTTGAGGTTGTTGATGCTGATAAACTGATGGCGGTCAGAGAGGTAGGATTTGAACCAGGAGAGGGCGGTGCCAGTGATACCGAAGGAAGATTGAAGGCGGGTGAGGAGGATGGAGTGATTGAGGGTGTCGAAAGCTGCACTAATGTCCAGGAGGAGGAGGATGCTGAGGGAGTTGTTATCGGATGAGAGGAGGAGGTCGTTGGTGATTTTGAGAAGGGCTGTTTCTGTGCTGTGATGAGTTCTGAATCCGGATTGAAATGGTTCGTACAGTTGATTGGAGTGAAGATAGGCTTTGAGCTGGGTGGCGACAGTGCGTTCGAGGATCTTTGACAGGAACGGGAGGTTGGAGATGGGGCGGAAATTGTTGGGGCTGTTCTGGTCGAGTCCGGGTTTTTTGAGGATGGGTGTGACAGGCGAGTTTGAGGGCGGGAGGGACAGAACCAGTGGACAGGGAGGAGTTGATTATGGAGAGGATAAGGGGTTGAAGGGCAGGGAGACAAGCTTTGGTCAGTGAGGAGGGGAGGGGGTCCAGGATGCAGGTTGATGGCTTCATGCCGGAGAGTGATTTATTGAGATCCAGGGGGGAGATTTGGCAAAACTGAGAGAGAGACTGGGTTGTTGGGGGGGGCTGATGGGAGTGTGGCTATGGGTGGGGAGGGCAGAAGTAAGCAGTTCGGTGTGGATGTTTTCGGTTTTTTCTTGAAAGAATGACAGGAAAGAGTTGCATTTGTCTGTTGTGAATGAGTAGGAGAGATTGTCCATGGGTTTGAGAAGCTTGTTTATTGTTGAGAACAGGTGCTTTGGGTTGGTAGAGCTGGAGTGGATGAGGTTGGAGTAGTAAGTGGACCGGGCGGAATGGAGGGCGTCATTGTAGTGGTGGAGAAAGTCCTTGTATGCCAGGGTGTGTATGGTGAGGGATGTTCGTCTGGCGAGGCGTTCGAGTTGGCGTTTCTTTGATTTCATCTGACGGAGTTTGGGGGTGTACCAGGGGGCAGAGTGGGTGAAGGAAACAGATCGGGTTTTCAGAGGGGCAAGCTGATCGAGGCAGGAGGAGAGTGTATCATTGTAGAGGTTGACCAGGTCAGAGGGGGAGAGGTTTGAGGGAGGGTGAGTGGATAATTTTATTGTGAGGCGGGCTGACAGGGAAGAGGGACAGATGGACTTGATGTTGCGGAAGGTAATGGTGCGCTTCTGTTTGGGTTGAGCGATGGGGGTGGCTAGGTCTATGAGGATGGCTAGGTGGTCAGAGATGTTGAGGTCGGAGCTGGAGATGTGATTGATGGTGATGCCAGTGGAGCAGACCAGGTCCAAAGTGTGTCCATGGTTATGGGTGGGGAAGTTGATGTGTTGGGTGAAGTTAAAACATTGCAGAATGTCCAGAAATTCTCTTGCGGTTTTGCAGTGGGTGGAGTCAATGTGTAGGTTGAAGTCTCCAAGGAGGAGGATGGAGGGTGAGACGGCGCAGAGTTGGGTGAGGAATTCAGAGATGTCAGAGAGAAAAGATGGGTTATGTTTGGGAGGGCGGTAGATTATTGCAATGGTTAGGGGTTTTGGACCAGAGAGTTTGAATGACAGATGTTCAAATGATGGAGGAGAAAGGATAGTGGTGAGGGATGTTTTTGATTGTTGGCGGAGGACAGCAGCTATTCCACCGCCACGGCTGTCAGGGCGTGGCTTGGCGAGATAACAGTATCCAGGGGGGGTGGCTTGGTTCAGGGTGTAGTAGTCCAGTGGTTGTTGCCAGGTTTCAGTGAGACAGAGGATATCCAGTTTATTGTCGGTGATGAATTCGTTAATGATGAGACTCTTGTTATTTAATGACCGGGTGTTGAACAGAGCGACTTTCAGATGATGTGAACTGATTTGGTGGGAGGACTTAGGGAGAGAGCGGAGGTTGGCTGTGTTGACGTGCTTTTTGATGTGGGGATGAGGTGCAGAAATGGGAATGGAACGGCGTGTTGTCCAAATGGATGGGATAGAGTTAGGGGATGTGAAATTATAAATGATCTGGCACTGTGAGGGGTGACTGGGCTGGATGTAGATGAGGTTTTGCTTGTTTACGGATTTAATACCGGTTTTTGGGCAGGGAAGCCTTTTTGTAGTGATGGTGTGAATAGGATGAACTGTTGTTGTGGATGGGGGTAATGACACAGGGGGCGGGTAGGGGGAGCTCTCGCGCAGACAGGTGGTTTGGGGTGGCGGCGGAGAAGAAGAGGGGGGGGCGTGTGAGGGGAAGGTAAACAGTCATGCAGCAGGTGTTAGCGATTGAACGGAGTGTTGAATATTTGCAGCTAAAATGCGGGTGCCCAGTGACTTTAAATAGAAAGGGGAAGTGTGCTCTACCCACCTCAGGCATTGGCATTCCACTTAGGCACATGGAAGGGCAGGGAGCTCCAAGAACAGAGCCATACTGCAAAATGTAATGTATTGCATGCAAATAATTAAACCTTTTGGGGACAGTGGTCCTGACTGAGCTGTCTGTTATACAGCTGTTCATGGATCATTAGTTACCTTTGTGTAGGCTACAATCTTCAGGGAGATGGTCGCCAGGTAAAGTGAGTTCATGACAAAGTCCATCAGGTTCCACCAATCATGGACATAGTCTTGAAATCCACCATCCCACATTTGTTTGATCTCTGCCCAGATGAAACCTAAGAAAAAAAAGATTTACTAAATGATCACTTTACCGCTTGTTGATTGATCAACAACTTAAAAATTAATAGAGAGTGCAACTCTACAGTGACAACGTGACACATTTCAAGGTAAAACAACATATTTGACAGCCTGTTCGCTACTTTAACCCTCCTGTTATGTTGCGGGTCAAATTGACCCTTTCTAAAGTCTATTTTAGGGAATATATGTCTCCAAACCAGCTAAATGCAGCATAAAAAATCTGGGCAGCATGTGACAGAACAGGTGTTGTGTTAACTTATCAACATCACTTCATAAAAAAATGTAAATTTAAAATAAAATGAACAAAAATGTATGTCATGTAAAACTATTGTATTTATATTTAGGGCTTTCCAATGTACTCTAAAAAAAGTTTTAACATTAATTTCAATGAACAACGAGTGAGTTATCATTGAACCATGATCTGTGAGGATTAAAGAACACCAATGAACTAAGTCTTGATTTAAATGGTTAGTAATGGAGTTAAAAATTAGATTTAAATAAATGTGTATTGGGATTTTTTGGGGGTTCTGACACTTTTGGATAATTGAATATGCCCTGGGTCAAATTGACCCAGGAACATTATTGCTGTTCCAGAGAAACAAACATAACAGGAGGGTTAAGACAACAGCTAAGAGTTAACATCTATGTTCTTTTAACAACACTTGAGTCAGCAAGGAATCTTAACAGCATGGTCAATTGTTAGCTTTCAGTCATTTTCTTGGAAACAATAGCTCAAAGGTAACTGACTGCTATAGCTGTTGTCCAAGGGTAACTAATGGTGTTACAAATGTGTTGCTATACCTTGGCAGTGTCTTTAGAGACAAACAGACTCGTGGAGAAAACACATCATGCTAAAACATTGTAAAACCACATTTAAAAAATCTGTACCAAACACAGCTCACACTCACGCTCAACATTTATAATCAACATAAGAATTGTTGACATTTTTCAGTCTAAAAAAAGTGGCTAATCATCAGCCTCATCACTTGTGTGAATAAACAGAGCGAGAGAAGCCAACAATGACTCACAGTTTTTAGTGCAGTTGCATACGTCACCATGTTCTTAAAAAAAAACAGTCTGCAAAATCACAAGAATAACAACACCTTTTCAAGATCCCATCCATTTTACTCACCCAGCACCCAGGGCAGTATCATCCACTCCACAGTGGTGGGTGCGGGGCCCTGTCTGTCCTGCCTACCCTGCTCTGTGGTGACGATGTGCTGGGAGGCGAGGAGCAACAGGAACAGAAAGGTCAGGTAGGATGCTGTGTGGCAGATAAACTTGATGAAGGGTTTGCGAATGAAGAGGCCATAGCGACTCTTGGGAGCGATGAGGTAGCAGAAGGCAAACAGAGGGTAGAGGAGGCCAATGAAGACACATGTGATGAACTTTCCAGCCCAGTGGCGACGTCTCCAGCCGGGGAACTCGTCGTACCAGCGGGATGCCAAAAGCTGCTGGCAGTTTGGCTGAGCGACAAACTTTAAGAGAAAAAAGAACAAAGGATGGAGAATTGCTCTTTTCATCTGTTTGATTTACAGGGATAAAAATGGCCTCACAATATCTTTACTAACTTCAGAAATCATTGGTGCATGTAAGCCTGCTGGGACACAGCATCTCAACCTGAGGCAATTGGGAGAATTTACAGAGGGAACACAGAGGCACCGTTGATGCCAAAGTTTGTACCTGCAGCAAGTTCCAGCTCAGAGCATTCAAACCTTGGAGAGCAGGTGTTAGGGGGGCTGAAAACTTGTAAGTAATCATCAGCACTTCATCATATTCAATCAGTTGTTCAACAAAGTTATTTAGTTATTTGTTCAACATATAGAGCAAGCATAGATCAGACTGTTTTATTATTTGCAAAGACCCCCCAAAAAACCATTGGCATGCATGTGGCACATAGTAAGGAAAATCTTCTGTGAGAACAAAAATCCTTGGTGAACAGTCATCTGCTACCAAAGTGGGGTGGAGTTAGAGATTAAAAGAGGGAGATGTAAAGAGATAAAGAGATATATAGATAGATTAATTGACAGTGTAAAGGCAGATTATGAATCAATATGAGTATGTGAGCTGTGTCCGTATTTAAGGTCGTACGGGGTTATTGGCAGTCATTTCCCTTTTTCAAGGTAGGAACCTTTGTTGTGTCGTCAGGTGGTCCGCCCAGAAAGGTGAAACAGACCGCTGAAGGAGCATGGTGCTGCTTGGAGTTATGTGTGGATATTCGTTTGTGAAATGTTTTGGACACTTTGGAGCTCATATCACGAAAATAAAGAGAGATCAACATGCAAATATGGCCTGGATTTTCATTCAAGAAGCACAGTAAATCACAGTGCGTCCATTAGGTATTCCAGGTGCAGCGCATCAGTGGCTTGAAGCTTTGGCTTGGCCTCTACAGACAGGGAGGGGTGAAGTGCTGCAGTGCTCAAGTCTAGAACTTGGACTTAAGTCCAATCAAGTCCTGATTTCCAAAGACTCGACTTAGACTCAAGCGCTCATTTTTATTTAATATGCCCTAGTAATTTATTCAGTTTCAAGCAAGGGCTGTCACCTGCATGCATGTTCACGATCCGTCTTGTTCAGCAACAGCTTGAGCTGCCGTAAACTGGGTGTTTTTCTTTCCAAGATTTAACTGTAAAATCAGCTTAAGCAGCACAACATGAGCAATATAGATTAATAATAAAGGAAAATCAGATGAAAACGAGGACAACCTCAAACTTTTAAAAGACATCTATCCAAGAAGCACCCAGAAAAGTAAATGAGATGCTAAAATATTTCTACTTGGACTATTAATAACATCAGTGTTAGCAAGTTAATGACAATTGAAATGGTGGGGCATGGTGTACGCTCAGCTGCAGGGGAGAGATATGTGGAAGAGGTTTGTGGGAGCAGTGCTGGAGTTAATTAACACAGGTGTAAACTGTTGACTGATTGCTCTCCTCAGCTCTGCACTAGCATGGTGAACCTGGGAGAGAGCCGAATGAGCAAGACAGGACCGAGAAGATTTAAGTTTGAGCGTCTGTAACTGGAAGTATGTTTGTGTTGAGCTTAATGTATGTAGAAAAGTAAAGAAGAGCTCATGTGAAGGCTGTGTGGTCCTTGCTGACCCAGTCTCATGTTGCATGTTAGCTTCAACCACTCGGTCCGAGATGTTTGTTTAGTTAAAATTCTAAATTATTAACAGTCAGGTTGCAGGTATCTTATTATTTAATACCTGCAGCGATTTCACCAAAGCAGAATGGATTGGCACGTCTCCCCATTAAGAGAAGCACGGTGCTATAACTTCATCGATAATTTAAACCTGTATAGATTCTGACAGGATCAATCAGAATCTAATATTAAAGTGTTCTATACATCTGACAGATCCCACACAGTAAGTCTAGCTTCATACAGGTGGAGAGTTTGGAGTCAAACAACAGTCCTTTAAATAATGAATAAATATATAAATAATAAGGACTCAACACGGACTCAGATAGTCAACTCGGATTCTTCTCTGGTGACTTGTACTCAAACCTGACTTGAACACTAAAGACTAAAGACTCAACTCGGATTTGAGGTTTGGTGACTCAACTACAACACTGAAAGAGTACTAACTGAAACAAAAATAGAAGCTCATAATGCAGACTTATTGAACAATACTGAAAGTAATTGCAGAAGTCTTGTACAAGCAATCAGAGTGAACTGTCAGTCTGAGCCTATAGCAGTATAACTAGGGGTGTGTCTAAGACTGAGGCAGATGTAACTATAAGCTTTATTAGAAGAGAGAGTTTATTTTTAAAGACTTATTGAGCAATACAAAAAATAATTGCAGAAATATTGTACATGCAATTGAAGTGAACTGTCAGTCTAAGTCTATAGCAGTATAACTAGGGGCTGCTCTAAGCCTAGTTATAGGCAACAGGCTGAGCAGATGTAAGTCAGATTACTATTTAAAGAGAAAATTTGTTTTTAAAGACTTATTGAACAATACCAAAAGTAATTGCAGAAGTCTTGTACAAGCAATCAGAGTGAACTGGCAGACTGAGCCTATAGCAGTATAACTAGGGGTTTGTCTAAGACTGAGGCAGGTGTAACTAAGCTTTATCAGAAGAGAGAGTTTATTTTTAAAGACTTATTGAACAATACCAAAGTAATTGCAGAAGTCTTGTACAAGCAATTGGAGTGAAATGTCAGTCTAAGTCTATAGCAGTATAAGTAGGGGCTGCTCTAAGCCCAGCTATAGGCAGATGTAGCTAAGCTTTATGAAAAGCGAAAGTTTGTTTTTTAAAGACTTATTGAACAATACCAAAAGTACTTGTAGAAGTCTTGTACAAGCAATCAGAGTGAACTGTCAGACTGAGCCTATAGCAGTATAACTAGGGGCTGCTCTAAGCCTAGTTATAGGCTATATGAGGAGCAGATGGAGCTCAGCTTACTCTTAAAAGAGAAAGTTTGTATTTTAAAGACTTTTTGAACAACACCAAAATGTAATTGCAGAAATCTTGTACAAACAATCAAAGTGAACTGTCAGACTGAGCCTATAGCAGTAAACTAGGGGTTTGTCTAAGCTTGAGGCAGGTGTGACTGCTTTTTCAAAAGGGAACATTTTCAGTTTACTCTTAAAAGCAGAGAGGTCATCTGCTCCCTAGACCAAAGCTTGAGAACACTCAAAGGGAAGGGGTCTGATAGTTGAAGGCCCTGCCTCCCATACTACTTTTAAAGACTTCTGTGACAACAATCTGCAGGCGAAAAGATGTAGGGGGACATCATGAGCTCTTTGAGACATTTTAGTGCTTAACCTTTGAAAGCTTTGCAGGTAAGATGAATGATTTAAAGGTTTAGAGGGAGGAAAGAAAGGTTCATCGTAACAATACACTTGCAGTGATGTAAGTTCACAGTCATCATGTTATTAGAGCCCAAATTGAAAATGACTGAAAAACATTTTCAGCTGTTTTTTTAAGATAAAAACCAAGTTCTCCTTCCTAAGATGTCAGAATTGATTGGGCACCATGTAAAGCAGACAAGTGATTTATGTCTCTAGCACCAACAGGAATGAATGAAAATCTTTTGAACACAAATCAACATGTGGGACATATTTTCATTTATTTTATTTTCGTTTGGTTGGCTTTATGTTTCGTGTTTCTGTGAGATCAAATCCTCGTGTAACTAAAAAGTGAAAAGAATGACAAAGGAAATTTTGACTCAGACAATGTCATACTCCCATAACTGAGTACAGGTTTCATATTAGTGAAGCCAAAATAGCATTGTATCAAAACTGCAGATGTGCTTGAGTCTGCCTCGGCCAAATGGACTGAAGCTTCATCAGCATCTGCAGATGATCTGCAGATGTTTGGGAAACATTCCTGATACGAAAAAAAAACAAAAAACAAACTCATGTTGAATTATCCTATCAATGAGTTTCACAGCATGTGCACACACCAACACGGCAACACACTCACACAAGCACAAACACAACGTGGTGATATACCATGCTGAGCTTCTCTATAAGAGTCACATCGTCAACTAGCGCCGTTAGGTGCCAATTCACCAACTCTGCAGCCTTGTTACCATGGGAACCAGAGATCCCTATCTGTGACGGGTCTGGAGTCGAAATGGCTCATATTTCCATTCTTTAACTACAGCATCAACACAAAAGTTGAGAGGAAATACAGAGAGGGCATAAATGAGGAAATGAGTTTCATGGATGATTGGAGAAAAACAACAAGTCTCTTTTTCGAATGAGAGAGAGAGAGAGAGAGAGAGAGAGAGAGAGAGAGAGAGAGAGAGAGAGAGAGAGAGAGAGAGAGAGAGAGATAATGGAACTAGTAATCACTGATACAGCATCTTACATTTGAGGCACCAATACATCAACATATTCTAGTGATGGCATGAGAAAAAGAGAGCCAAAAAGCCTGTTTGCTTCAGTTCCTTGATTCATACGGCACATTTGAGCGTGAACCTCGTTATAGAAAGAAACAGCTAACCTCATTGAGCTGCAAACAAAGTCTAAAGCAGACCCATGGGTGCAGGCTGTGTATATCAATGAATTGCATGGACTATAATAACTTGAAAATTGAGCTGTTCTTTTAAATCATGCTTCATGAATACACAGAGTTGTTGGGAATGTGCACATTTTCAGGTAATTGGTCCGTTCATACAGGTTACTTGTGACGGCCCTCTGTGATATTGTCCTGTGTTTTTTAACTCACTGTTGCTTACTTGTGTTGTCTATTCGTTGTGTGCATCTGTTGCTCAGTCTATACGTTGCCTCATTTGAATTGCATGCAGCTAGTTTAATGATTGATAGTCACTGCCTGATGCAAATATGTACAGCACTGTTAAATGCTGTCCTGTTGTGTCTGCATGTGTCTTCTTTAACATTTCCTCATTGCTGCTTGATTGTCTTGCTCCATGTATTTCATGTCCATGGACACTTTCTCAAACACGGTCACATCATGTCCTTATGTAGCTTTTAGTCATTTTTAATTTTCTTTTCTTCTCTTTTTTGTTTGTTTGTTTGTTCGTGTTTTGGTTTCTCCTCTACCTTCTTATTTTGATTTGATTTTACTCTATTTATCTTTGTTTAATCTTGATCTTTTTAGGGTCTTTTTAACATCTGGCAAGGGACTACAGATGTAAATGAGCCTTTTGGCTAACTCTGGCAAATTTACAGTAGTGTTCATTAATATGCATGGTCCTTTTCATTAATAAATAAATACATAAATACATAAATACATAAATACATAAATACATAAATAAAAATAAAGTCATTTTGGCATTTTGTTACACCTAATAAATAAGTTAACAAGACAAAACTAAGCTGTTTGATGTTTTGCCTGAGTCAGTGTGATATTTTGAGCACCAACAGTGATGCTAATGATGTAACAAATTGAGCTAATTAACTTTATAATTGGGGGATATTTCCATGCCAATATGTGTCTTAGAACAGGAGCTGTAACAGTAACACTCAAATGAATAACTCTCTAAAACCTAATCACATCCTGCGTTCAAGGAGATAATTCAACAAGATAAAGATACAATGAAAAATTGCTATCCCGTATTCTGTTAACACTGATTTAGTTTGGAGAAATATAATAAAGAATCCTTTTCCTGAGCCACAAAGCTCCAAACATGTCAAACTGGGTTACAGCATCCTCATTTCCTCCCTCCCTCCTCCCTCTCTCCGTCACGATCTCTTCCAAAAACTTAGCCATAGTAAGGTGTCATATTTTAGTTGGCTCGTTCACATAAGCTCAAAAAGGATTTCTTCGGGTCTACGTTACGGTTGTGAAAGTTTCTTTCCCCGTCCCCCACAGTAAACTGTCAAAAGTACCAACAAAGTGCTTCTCAGTGTGTGTGGGGACAAGTGAGGGGGCTTTCCAGCTCAGTGAAAACAGGTTCGCCTGCAGCATTAACGACATGAAAGCTCTGCTGAAAGTCTCACAGACTCATACTGACAAGCAGAAAACTTGCAGCTGGTTATTTCTTAGCTTCTCTTTATTGGTAAATTTAAAGTTAAAGGTAGGCGTGAAGAACGTATTCTGATGGTTTCAGGTGTTTTTGTGTGGACGAACAAACATGTGGTTGACGGTGTGTCTTAATGAAAAATGCAAAGAGGATCTACATAATTTGATCATCTTGTTTTGCATATAAAGAAGGAGAACTCATTATGTGAAGAATCAATTTATAATCACTGAATAAAGCCACAGTCAGGATTTTTCTTTGCAGTCTTCCTCCTTTCACTCATAAGTATAACAACTTATTTAAAATCAACTTCTATAGATACTACAAAACTGTGTCCATTTTACCACCCAGCTTTCTTACTTATTACCAGGCAGGTGTTAAATACTGGGTTCTGATTGGTCAAAAGAACAGTGATTCATTCAGGGTCACACACATTACATTAAATCAATCCACGGGAATAAGTTCTGGCACATTTCACCTCAGCCTTGTCTCACGTTACCTTCAGTGGAAAGGTTCAGTTTAATTTGAATTATGACAAATTAGAGGGCTAATGTTTAAACTTGACCATAATTTGAGATGTTCTGTTTATTGTTAATGTATAACTCAAGGGAGGCTGAGTGGAATCTGTTGCCAGTAGGTGTCAAAGCCTGTTGAATTCGAGGGACTACTTTTTTTGTTTTTAGCTGTATATGTAAATCATTTTCAGGTCAGTAAAATCATCTTTCAATCAATATTCTGAGTCAACTTTTTCCTGCATATTTTTCAGCTGCCATTTTCAATTTGCATATCCACCCATACACTATACACATAATGAATGGGTGGTGATGCAAAAGTATACGGCAAATGCTGCAAATTATGCATATTAGAATCCCGACATGATGAGAAAGACCTTAACTCTCCATCCTTTTTGTGTTTGGAGAGATGAAAATAAAAAATGCTTTTCTCATGATCGCAGGGTTTTCATAACACAGCCAAAAAACCACATACTGCTACAGGGGTACTTAAAGTGTGCCTTCTTTTTTTATTCTTAAGCATTTTTGCCTTTATTTGACAGGACAGCTGAAGAGAGACAGAAAACGTGGGGAGCAGAGAGTGGGGGATCGAAACACAAGTGCTGCAACGAGGACTACAGCCTCTGAATATGGGGTGCACACTTAAACCGCTAGGCCAATGGTGCCCCTAAAGCAGGCATGTAAATGAGTTTACATTTTTAACTTAAACTGAGTAGGCCTACTACAATACATATAAAATTACATGCCAACAGCACATCTTTCTGAGAACACTGCACTAGACTGGACTCATTCATGTTACAAATAACATCTTATTTAATCTGCATTCTCTGAGTAACAACAAATGATGATTTTTCTCTGCATAGGACACAAACAGCAACACCTGAACACATGAGATCAACTTGTAAAGGAAGGTATTTGTGTCAGTGAACAGCTGCAACACCTGAGCACGACTGGGCCTTCAGTAAAAACAGTTATCCTTGTTATTATTTTACCACCATTTAATGGAGACATTAGAAAACATCTTTGAGACACTGAATTGCAGTTTTTATGGGACATCACCAGGGGGCAACATCTAACTACAGCAGGTAAAATTGATAACTTTCCTCTGGCGCCTGTGAGAATTTGCAATATTCAAGAGCCTGTTTCAGTTCACACTGTGAATCTTCAATGAACTCACCTATACTCACGAGTATATCTGTACGAATGAGTGTAATCGGGTGTGAAAACCCTCAGGGAGTTAAGTGTATAATCGTCTCTTTAATGCCTATGTGTTACTGATCATATTTATCTGATTTGGCCCCCTGCTGCATCAAAGCACAGCTCGCTCTGTTTGCTCCTTTCTCCAGACGGAAGGCCTGTGGAGTTTTCTCTTCAGACCATTATAAATTGGCTTTCAAAACCCTGGGAGCACAGCAGCAGCAAAGCCGAAAAACACACACAGATGCAAGGATAACTACAAAATGCACAAACAACATTACACACAGAGGGTTAAGAGGAGAACTATCCTTCAGTTTGCTGAGTTGAAGGTCAAAAGCATGCTCGTCATGACTCACTGCATCCTCTAATCAACAACCAGAACTATGAAATCCAAAGAAAAATAATCACACATTCAGGCTTAATGTCATGCCAATTATAAGAGCTGGAGTGTTTGTCGTATAAATTGCTGAAAGAAGATGAGTGGTGATCACACTGCAGACGAAATGCTCTGAAACAATAACAACTCCCAGTAAAAAATAATGTCAAAGCCTTTCCAGTCCAACTGAGGGCCCACTTAACCCACGATGCCTCACAGGGGGCAAAGCTCTGTCTGGCTTAAAGATCTTCTGTCACAGGAACAAAGCAATCACAGTAAATGCATCTGTGTGTGTGCATGTCTGTCTCTGTCTGTGAGTGTGTGCCTGTTTTCTGTTAGTGCATTTACTCTGTACAGATATCATTTTCCCTCCTCAGGAGACTGCAGCAGGAACCGTTATCGCCAGTTCTGCAGTGAGCGGAGCAATTTCTATGTCTACTCTCATTCAAGAAGGGAGTCTGAGATAAAAACAAACAAACTAACAAACAAACAAAAGCTTTAATGCTTTAACGCTTCAATGCTTCCAGTGTCCTCTCTCCAAATCAATGCACATTTCACAAGAAAATGCCTGTTATATCGCAAAAAGTTGGTGGCAGTGTGTGCTGACCAACACACGTGTGTTGAAAAGTGTTGGAATTTAGTATTTATTAAAATGATTAAACTTAAAGCTGCTGTGAGGAACTTTTGTTTTGTATCGGTTCTGGTGCCCCCTTGTGGACAAAGTGATACCTCTTATCTCTTGTCCTATTCATGCAAAAGTAGTGTTTTCAACAAAAACCTCACCCTGTTGTCTTTTAACAGTCAACTTTATCAGGCTATGTGATTATTTTCCATGAAAGCAGTCGAATAAAGGCTGTTTCTGAAGAGAGACATCCATCATCTGGTCTGACACCTACCCCCTCAGGGCGGTTTCAGGCATTAAAAATGACAACAGAGAAGGTGTCAGTGTTTTCGCTGATGGTCTTGTTTGCTATTGAAGGTCATAAAGAGGCATCAGTATCATTTCCAGTCTGTTTATCAGCCAGTTCAAAACTCCTCACAGGGCCTTTAAAGAAGTATTTTTTCCAAATTACTTTATTTTCTTTATGTGCTTTAAAGATTTATTATATTCACCCTAAAAACAAACAAACGAACACAACAAAACAAATCATTTCCCTCTACATTTAGGACCAAAACTGGTGACTAGATAGCTCCTAATGTTACTCTTTTGAAAAAGAGAACTAATTCTTTTAGATCAGACACAAGACTTATTCAGGCACATTGCCTCATACACAAGAAAGAGATTTAACTTGATATTAGAGAAACTAATTTGCAAACACATAATGGTATAACAGAAGGATATTGCATTCATCAGAGAACAAAAAGTTTCTTTGTTTTTCTGAATAAACACAATTATCTCTGAATTATGAGATAAAGCTAATAAGGGAAATTAAATCTGCTCTGTTTTCTGAATGAATAAGATCCTGAGCCTCGTTTGAACTTCCTTTTCAACAATTGCATGATTGAGTCTGTAGTCACCACATAGCCGGGTTGAATTTGCTTCATATGCATCATCTCATGTCTGTGAAGCATGCCATGTAAGATCAGCTGATCCAGAAGAAGCACTGCTACTAAGTCCTGCAGTTCATATTGTGGTGGACTGATGTACAAAAACTAAATTGGTTGTTTAATTTTGACATGTTCAAACTAGATAATTTTGTATCAAAAGCCTGGAAAAGAAGACAAGATAGTCTTTTTAAGTAGTGTGCTTTTTTATTGTATTTGTTCTAAGGAGAAGAGGACATTGTTTCATTGTGTTTGGCAGTGTACTAAGATTAAAATGTTCTGGGAAGAGATAAAAAAAGACTATAGAATTAAAAAAAAAAAAAGATATTCCAATGGATCCCAGGCTTTTTATTTTAGGACTTTACCCGAATAATCACAAGTTCACTAAAAATGACCAGATAATGATAGATCTGTCTTTTGCACCCCAAAAAATCCATCACAATGTTTTGGAGAAATATAAACAGACCAAGTATATCATACTGGGTAAGACAAATGCTCGTAACCCTTCTTTTGGAAAAATCCATCCATCCATCCATCCATCTTCTTCCGCTTATCCGGGTCCGGGTCGCGGGGGCAGCAGTCTCAGCAGGGAAGCCCAGACACTCCTCTCCCCGGCCACTTCCACCAGCTCTTCCGGGAGGATACCGAGGCGCTCCCAGGCCAGCTGAGAGACATAGTCTCGCCAGCGTGTCCTGGGCCTTCCCCGTGGCCTCCTCCCAGTCGGACATGCCCGAAACACATCCCCAGGGAGACGCCCGGGAGGCATCCTAACCAGATGCCCGAACCACCTCATCTGGCTCCTCTCGATCCGGAGGAGCAGCGGCTCTACTTTGAGCCTCTCCCGGATGTCTGAGCTCCTGACCCTATCCCTAAGGCTGAGCCCAGCCACCCTGCGGAGAAAGCCCATTTCGGCCGCTTGTATTCGCGATCTTGTTCTTTCAGTCACTACCCACAGCTCGTGACCATAGGTGAGGGTCGGAACGTAGATTGACCGGTAAATTGAGAGCTTCGCCTTCTGGCTCAGCTCTCTCTTCACCACGACAGACCGGTACAGCGCCCGCATCACTGCAGACGCCGCCCCGATCTTTTGGAAAAAGTGACATATATTAAAAAAGGAAAAAGTGACGTGTTTGAAAAAATATGGGGACCCTTTACTGCTTTTGTGAAAAGTATTGAGCTGTCAGATGATGAGGAGAAGGAATGAGTTTTCTCCTATGGTTTTCTCTGATAGAAACCTCAATACATATTGACTGAAGCTTGTGGAGATAATATGATATCTTCATTTTTTGACTGTGTACCACCCTTCCATTGGGATTTGGACAAGTACCAGTATCTCATTAATTCAGAAGAATGAAGCTAATTTGTGTTTTTTCATAAAAACTTCTCATATAATTCTGAGATAATCATACTGTTGATTCAGATGAACAGTTTTTTCCCAAGAGCATGCAATATGCTTTCAGATGATACGAGTTAAAAATGCTGCAACAGAGATATTCATAGAAAAATCTGACTGTACCAAAAACATTTCAAGGAAGTGTTATTCATGAGAAGTTTTTTTCCACATCAAACTGTCCAAGAGACCTGTTGTACTCTTACAACAAATACAAGCATACATATGCACACACTCACAGAATGAGCATTTCCAGCCGGTTAACTTCATACTGAAATTTCTACAATCCATTCTAAGTAGCTGGGAAATCTATCATCTGAAAAGGGCAGCTGGGTGGTTGTTACCCCCACATCATGAGACTCTGTCCTCCATCAAACCTGCCGTGCAATCGAAGTCTGTCATTGATAATATGCAGGAGAAGACAAGTGGGACGGCATCAGGTAATTAAAACACTCCTGGGAGAGGAGATGTATGGGAGAGCTGTCAGGTCACACGGCAGGAGGAGATGTTTGTTTTCAGTGTATGTGATGATAGATGTTCTGCCAGTGACAGAGATGGCAGAGGACAGTCCATCATCGTGTCCACCAGTGTACTCACGACTCCCAATTGACCTTTATTTGGCTCAACATGTTTGTCTGCCAATCTGCGTCTTGACTGCTAAACAAATGGATGAATGAAGGAGGAAACAAGAGCTCAGGAAGTGTGCCTGCTGAGATAGCTTTAGAGCTCACTGCCTCACCTGTACATTCCAAATAACAATTCTGCAGAGCAACATCTATAAAACCTCTCTGCTGCCTCGGAGTGCCTTCAGGCATCCCGTATTTTAGAGACAATATCGACACCAAGCCTCCATTAAAGCCAGGCAAACAAAGCTGATGCATGAGTTATATCCTTTTCTGGTACTGTGTTGTACTCAATAAGAGAAGTAAGCTTTTAACATGCTGTTTAACATCCAGCAAAAGCAAGTAAAGTGCTTACAGGTGCAATTTAATAACAGAACCAGTATGTGGATGAATTATCTCAAACACTGCTAGTATTCTCAGTTCATACATTATACATAAAGGGGTAGTATTAATATGTGTGTGCTACCTAAGTTAGAAGGAAAAATGGAATACAGTTAAGAGATTTTGGCTTTTTTGAAACCCCCTACTATACTAGAATTGCTTATTTGACAAAATTCAGTATTCAGTATGCAAGAGCAAAATCTGCTGTATGCCAAAACTACCTGGATGTCGTGCTGATTCAGGAAAATTTCTCAGTATGCAGCGTACCGGTCTCCCTCGCGTACTGTTTCCCACAATGCACCGTGCTAATGTTTTGCTTCTTCTTTCCTCAGTATATGACGGGGGGGCACTATGTTTTTAGGTGTGGTGAAAATGATAAAATTCCATTTATAAACCATTTCTTAATTTTTTAAATCAGAAGTGGATGCTAAAGAAGCAGTTTATCTGTCAGCTTGGCTGTTGTTTACTTCCGCTTTCTGAAACCGAAATCCAGCTACGCCTGACCCAGCATACTGCAGAACAGATCCAACAGAACAGTCACACTACATACTACCTTCAGACCCAGTATGCACTATGCAATATACAGTACGTACTGCATTTGTAGGTAGTTTGTGGCAGGCTGCTTTTAAAACAGTCTCTGCCTTTTTTTCCCTTTTTTTTTTATTTATATTTTTGGGCTTTTTTTGCCATTATTGACAGGACAGCTGAAGAGAGACAGGAAATGTGGGGAGTAGAGACTGGGGGAAGACATGCAGTAAATGGCTGACTGGCCGGGAGTCGAGCCAGTGACCTCTGCGACGAGGACTACAGCCTCTACGTGGGGCGCCTAGACCGCTAGCCCACCAGCGCCCCAGTCTCTGTCTTTTTACACTCACTTTGTACAGCTGTAAACTCTTTAATGGTACACAACATAAAATAGCTTCTTCTGGGCAGAGTTTTAGCCTAATGGTTAAATACCACGCCCATGTAGCAGGCGGCCCAGGTTTGACTCCAGCCTGTGGCCACTCTCCCGCATGTCATTCTCCCACTCTCTCTCCCAGTTTCCCACTCTTTCCACTGTCCTCTCCTCTCTAATAAAAAAGTTGTAGAAGCCCCAAAAATATAACTTAAAAACTATTAGAACAATAAATGACTTCTTATAGGGCGGCTGTGGCTCAGTGGGTAGAGTGGGTCGTCTATCAATCGGAAGGTTGGTGGTTCGATCCCAGCTCCGGCAGTCACATGCCGAAGTGTCCCTGAGCAAGACAATGAACCCCAAATTGCTCCCTCTGTTGTTCAGAGGTGTGTGAATGCTTACGAATGAGATTGGCTAAAACTGATGGTCCCTCACTACATAGCAGCCTCTACGATCAGTGAGTGAATGGGTATGAATGGGTGAATGTGACGAGTAGTGTAAAAGCGCTTTGAGTGGTCAGAAAGACTAGAAAAGTGCTATATAAGTACAAGTCCATTTACCATTTACTTTTCATACACTAGTTGTATCCAGCTGTTCCCAGTGAGACAAAACATGTATCACACCTTAGAAAAAAAGCATGAAACCACTTGAGGGTAATAAGATATAGCCATAAAGTTAAAGTGTTTAAATCATTTCCCATTTAATTATCCATGAATGTGTTCAAAATGCAAATCATGTCCTTAAGAAGCTGAAAAAAACAGGCCAATTAACTTTCTGCTCGCAGGACGCTCAAACAAATCAATGCTTAATTATCAACAGTTTCCCAATTATAAATATACATACTCTGCTTTAAATAGACAACAACCAATCAAATGAACCTCTTTTGGGCAGCTGTACAAGCTTCTTTTAGGAAGCAAACATCCCTCCAGATCTGCAAATCTACAGATACACTTAAGTTCTCTATGACACCATGTTGCATGTGGCTTTAGTTGCAGAATCTAAGCTTTGCCTATCATCATCTGTGAGAGATACCAGAGGGAGAACAGATAAAACCGCGCCCAAAGCAGCATCTGGAACCATCAAAAACAACCTCAGGCTAATCTTACATCATTACATCAGTTTATCCTGAATGGCAGCAACACCTGTGAGGAGACTTTGGCTGAGTGCAGCTGAAACTCAAGGACTGGCAGCCTCTCCAAAGCAACAGACACAGTGAATGTTGCCTTGGGCATTTAGGATTGAAACCTAACACGGTGCAGAGCTGGCAAGAAGGAAATAGAGAGACGAAAGGGAGAAAGCAAAGGGAAAATGGAACCTAGGAGATGTGATTTCTGACAGTATAAAAGGCTGAAACTTAGACTTTCTTTCTCTGTGTTTGCCCTACAAAGACTACTGTGTCCCATTGTGCTGAATAACAGACTGAGAATCAAATTAATAACAAAAGCTCTGTCTCCCGCTGCCTCTCACAGTTTCACAGTTTCTACCATCTGAACCACTTACTCAGCTATGACTGATTTTAATGTCGCCTGCTTACCTCTTTCTGGTGGTACTTGATAGCCAGTTTGAGTCTCGCCAGCTCATTGTTGCCGTCCTCCTCTAATAAGTTGATGTCATCTCTGTAGTTGAGGATCATCTCCAGCTCTCTGGAGCTCCTGGTCTGGTCCAGGAGGTCCTTGGCGAACTGTTTGCACTGCTGAGACAGCTCCTCATACTCTGATTTGAATTCATTCTCCACCTTGAAAAATCGTTGCATACAGGATACAGATACTTGTTAACATAAAGACTGCTGCAGCAGAGATCTGAGTCAACAACATTCAAAGGAAAGTCTGCAAAGTGGTATTTCCAAATCAAACCCTACCTCTGAGGACTTTGTCTCTTCCAGATGTTTGAAGGTGTTTACTAGATGCGCTTTCTCTTTGAGGTTTTTATTGATTTCTTTTATTTTACACTCTGAGTTTGTTTTATCCAATTACTTAAACTACTCGGTTCACACATGTTTAAATTAGAGTGAAAAAGCTTGAAAACTGCAATCAATTTTTCTCAATTAACATCAAACGAGCTGAGATCTGTGCAGAGGGATTTGAGTCAATCTCTTATTTTAGTGTTCTTCATAGCTCTACTAAAGAATCACGGCAGCCAACTTCTAGTTAATCTGAAAATATCATGAACTAAAACAGGCAAGGATTTAGTTTTCATTATTATATCTGTGAATTTTCATTGTTCACCCTGGAGCATTTCACACTTTTTATCAAATGTCATCAATACCAATTATTTTTACACTTGGCTAATAAAACGACAGGGAATCCAATGTAACATGACAGTATCAAGAAAGGGCATGTAAAAGGTTAATTAATGCAACATACAGCCGACATTGCACTTCTTTAAAATTCTATAAATATGATGTTTCTGCTTCACTGCTTCACCCATGTTCTCTTTCCTTACCTTGCTGAGCTCCTGTAGCTCCCAGCTGAGCCTGAACGCGGTGAGGAAGGGGTCCTCGCTGGACAGCGCGATCAGCGAGGGGCTCGACAGCGCTTTGTAGATGTTGAGGCGTGAGCGTGAGTGCCGCAGGCTGTCCACATCTGAACTGGACACACACTCCACACAGTTACAGCGCACCTGCGGCATCAAACAAAGTGCGGACACATTTCAAAGAGGATTCATTAGCAATGATCATGTTCCTGTCAGGCAACACAAACACTATCTAGTATAACACCTATGCAGGGCCATGCCGGGGTCGACTTTAAAAGCACAATAAGTGTGTTTCAGTATATTTGATATTTTATTCTACAATCAAAATAAAAGCATTTGGTTTTTAACTACAATCTTATTAAAAATTTCCTATTATAGTGCCTATGTTAACAAATCTTTGACAGCATCATTCTAAGTCTTTGATGGGTCCGTGTACCTTCTGTTCATTCTATTTCCAATTCTGAAACGCAAATCGGAAAACAAAAGAACAGGTATTTTTCAGAATCAGAAGGACATGTTTAAGGTTTGCAGGGACTTTCAGGACACTGCACTGCTTAGGAGTGATGTCATTGATTTTTTTTTAGTAGCGTATCTTTTCAGCAGTACACCTTGTAGACGGTCCCTGCCAACTCGCCTCACCACCAGCAGTGCATAGAGACCAATGTTATTTCCCAACGCCAGAGATGGCCTATATTGATGAAATTTACATTGTAGCTTGTTCTCTGTCTTACGCTGATGGGAAAGAGGTATAGTTTGTGTTTTTACCACCTTTCGTAAGCAAGTTATTGATCCGAGAAGGTCGAATCTGTGAATATCTTTCTAACTTTACCCAACTTCACCATGTAATCATACAGATATCCCTGCATTTTGGGATTTTGGATTAACATAGGTTGGATTCTTCATGTTTATCAGGGAATAGAAAAATCCATAATAGGAAACCAACACAAAATCCAATTTTATTGCTGTATTTTAATGGAAACGGCTTTTGTTTGTTTGTTTTAAAATCTGCAACATACTGTATATTGAAAAAAGGAAAATGTCTGTTCTTTTCTTTTCCCATTTGTGTTTCAGAATTGGAGATAGAATGAACGGAAGGTACACGGACCTTAATGCTGTCTGTTATTTGATTGTATCTTACAATAAGTCAGAAAGACTTGAACTGAGCTTCACCAAAGACTTCAGCTAACTCTCGTTGTTGACATTTCAGAGAAATGTCCTTTTGTGATTCTGATAAAAAGTGAAATCTAGTGCACACTGCAAATTAACTAACCTCATGTGGCTGTGGCATGGACACGCCTTTCTGCACCAGGAGCTTAATAATTTCATAGTTGTTGGTGTGTGCAGCAAGGATGATGGGAGTGATGTCGGGGGTGAAGTCAGAGAACTGCTTGTCCAGGAGAATAGGTGGAACCTTTAAAGGGAAGGAGAGGAAAGACACTTAAACCATATGATCTTTTTTTTATGAGTTCTCTCAAAGCAACACATTTGGCTTTGGCGTTACGTGATCTACCAAGTATGAAGCCTCATGGTCTGTTATTTTCTGTGAGTTAAACAGACAGGCTCTATGTGCAAGAGAGGTCATTGGTTTGAAAGAGTTTGAAAGGTATTTGTGTAACCTCGGAGTCCTGTTCTTTTTTTTTGTACTAGATAAGCAGAAGGCGTTATGTCTATTGACAGCTGCAGAGAAAACTCTTCAAACAGGCAGCAACCCATCCATGCATATCAAGCCCTCAGCACAAGGTTAGGCAACAGTGTTGTTAAAAAAGAAAAAAAAACCATCAGTATTTCAAACATGTCAGAGGGAATCATTACGCTCAGAACGAATCTCATTCCACCCATCCTCTTATCACCAACTCCATGCTATTCCCAGACCATTCAGTGGAAATACTCGGCTGCAGGCTGCATGGAGTAAGCCCGGCCTCTTCGCTCTTCTTTCCACTAAAGGATTGTAATCTGATTCTGGTGTAAAATGAGTAGAGATAGTCCGAAAATGTCTGGAGGAAAAACATTTGGTCAGTTAGGAGCTATTTAGAAACTTACAGAAGACAGAGGGAAGATATGAAGCCGCTTTAGAACGAGTAGTAGGGCTTTAAAACAGATTTTGATGGTTTCTTACTAGATAAGGTTAAAACCTTAATTTATGCCTCCATGTCTACGAACTTTATTCAACTATGGGTGCAAAAATTGATTAATAATCTGAATTCATATGGACATAGTTGAAATCACTAAATCCCAATATGGAAAATCAAACCCTGCTAAGCTAGGTTAGTAGCAGCCTACCTGTTCATCTGCTTTTTTAATCCTCAACACGAGATTCAGCCACTGTTTTGGTGGTATATCAAATGCAATCACCAAGATGTTAAAGCTTCAAAATGAATGCCTTAAAAAATTTAAACAACTAAAACAATATACAGAGAAAAAAAAGGTTTAATTGGGTTTAGCTATTGCTAGCTGGGGCTAGTTCACCTGCTTGATTAAGCTAGCCAAAAGTAAAACACTGCAGTTAAGTCTTTAGAATCAGTTATGTGGATGCAATTTTACCTTAGCTAGCAAACTAAGACTTGACTCTGTAGGGCAACATTAGGCTCATACAGTAAATCAATCACATATGTAATTAAAATATTGTCTTGATACAAAGGCTAAGGGTTGGTGTGGACCTAAATCTTTAACTGAATGTGATACTGTAGGCTATTTCAGGGGGTATACAAATTGCAAAAAACACTGTCAAAATAAGTTAATATTTAACTTTCAGAACCAAATGTTCTCATTTGATAGTACAAACAATGTGCTCGCAACAGGAGGCTTTTCACAAGTCATAGTTCTATGACTAAGAAGACATAAGGAATTGTTGTTCTTATCTTAAACAAAGCAGGGGCATACAAAAAGGTGTATTTTGCTTTCTTGATCACTAAGGTGATTTAAAGTAGTTTTTCGTAATCCACTAATAGGTTACTTCTTTGAAATTAATTCATAAATATATATGCTATTCCATCTATAGATTTCTCTGCTAGCAGGAAGCTGTAGGCCTACATAAGTTCAGCCTTTTTTAACATACCTATAATGAGCTACATGTTAGCTTAGTGTGTTAGTGTGCATGCTTCCGGAGGAATTGGTCAACCAACTTTTTGGATAAATCAATTGTTGACTCCAGTAAAACCTTAAGGATCACCAAGCATAATAAGTAATATCCAGGATTACATGATTGTCTCCGGCCAATTTTTGGAGTGTATCCAAAAGTAGCTGAGGAATTTCATTTAACATCAGAATTGTGATGTCATGGTTGCACTAAAGGGAAAGTCAGGGTATAAACAGAGCTAATGAGATTCATCCTGCGTGTACCACTTCACCCAGAAGAAGGGGTAAGCTTTAATCAAAGTTGTTAGGCTTCATCTACTAAAGACTATGAACTTTGTCCCCTAATTCCATGGAAATCCACCCAATAGTTATTCAAATAATCCAGCCCAGGGGTGAAATGATCAACCAATCAGTGTAGATTACATTGCCATCTAAACTGATCTTTCATGACCATTAGGTTGGGTTGTGTCTGGTTTGTTACAGCAATGATTATATTCCACATGGTTCAAAATGTAGATTCAATCTGACTGCAAAGAATGGCAAACAATAACAGTAAATGTGACTGCAAAGGTCATGTTTAAGAGATGTGCTGTGCTGTAAATCTATCATAGAAGCAGAAATATTATCAGTGAAACTTTGTTATTTCATTGTCCTCCTAGTAAAAAGAAGTATAGTAAATTGTTGCTTCATCTTTTGAATATGTTGCATCATCCATACTGCACTGAAAACTCATTACATTATTCAATTATGAGTGTATTTCACTCTCAGAGGAGTCAGATTGCAGCGAGATCAGCACATCCACATCCAAGAGTCGTCATATTTTACAGAGTGAGGACATCTAATAAGCTGAATGCTCAACGTGGGAGGAGGAGGGACATCAAATAATTCATATTAAACACGCTCGGCCTGTGCCCAAGCATAGAGCTGGAGGGATCAGGCAGGTAGATGTGAAGCGATGATAATAGTGGAAAAATTGATTCAAATTATAGCCCACTTGTCCATGTAATATGAATTTGTTACCAACATAAGAGAGAATCACCCGCTGTCAGCGCATTTGTTAAAGATGTAACATTATCACGGTATGCTCTGGTTATTTCACTGTGCTCCTTTTTAAGATCCACCTCTCTATTTTTGATCTGTCTCTCCAAATCACAACAAACACTCTTGACAAAGCAGGCATAAATGGGACACAGAGCAGCTTTGGTTTCTGAATGACACTGCAGAAAATGAGCTCAAGTCTCCAGGGTGATGCACATTTTGCATCATGCATTGTGTTGCATGTAGGCAGAGGAGGAATTCCCTTATGATTCTATCTTTGTGTTCAAATAGGGAAATGTGCCTCAGTTCAATCTGCACTGAGGCAAACAGTGCCTGAAACATGGATAATGAACAGGCTAAAACAAAAAAACAACAGCGCCGAAGGCTCTTATAATTAAAAAACAGCATGCTCCAGTTTTTGTGTTTGCCACAGAGGCATGTCTGCACTCAGAGGATAATACATGACAGTGCTTAAAACCCTGATATGAGATGCACTCCTCGACAGGAAAACAAATATGCCACATTATTGCAAACACATCATTCAGACAGCCTGCAAAATAGAAGACAAATGCAGACGATTCCCGCAAAGCATTCAAATGAAACTCCTTATTAATAAATCCCAGAGGAGACACAGACAACAGATAGGATGCTCTTTTCCCAGACAGCCTTTTAATATAATCAATGAGCTTCTCTTAGAGAAACTTAGAGGTCTGTTTTCTCAACCTATGCATGTGATGTGAGGACGCATTAAGATATGGGGGAAATGTGGCAGCTGATAGGTGCTACAGCTGAAGGATTATAGGACAGGAAATCTTCGCCCTCTTTATCTCAGTGGCTCTTCACCCATTTAACATGCCTAAGCTATCTCTCTGCCCGCTCGCCGTTTTCCTGTCTCTTCCTTAATGTATTTTTTGTTTACCTTTCCTCTACTCCCCCTTTTCCCCTCTATTCCACACCCATCTCCTAAAGTTGAAAGAGCAGCAGTAACATCTCCCTTAAAAGGGCAAGAACGCATGTGACAAATGTTTGTGTTTGTTCCAGTGCCGTCCATGTGTGTCAGGAACAAGAACAAGAAAACACTCCTTGAGTGGAGAGCAATCAGTGTACAGACCCACCAATCTGACATAATTAGACAGTATTTGTTTGTTTAATCACAGTGATTAAACCTCTAAACTGTTCCCTTCGCCTTGTAGAAGTTTGTTTCACAGCAGTTTGCAGTTTAGACTTCTCAATCTAGCTGAAACCCTGAGATTAAAAACAAAAAAAAAACATATGGATACTCTATTTCTGGACAAAATGCACAACACATCCTCCCTCAAAGAGCTTACTCAGTAAATCTCCTTCAATAAGTCCTGTTTCTTTTCATAAAGACAGAGAAAAGACTCATGAAGACAGCTTTTTGAAGTGTCAGCTTTTTGTAGATGCCAACAATACATGGTCAATTATTTTAAATGGAATAAAAGCCTCCCGGCAACTGCATGCAGCTTAGGGGCTACACAGTGAATAACAGCATTCAAATAGCTGACACTGCAATGTAGCACTCTGTAAGATCTGAAATCCCCCCGTGTAATTTGGCATGTGGACCACCCTGCTGTATATCTCCTTTAGGCTCATTTTGGTTGATTTGCTCTCATTGGTTTGAAACACTGCAGAGATGTGGAGGACTGTTATAGAAAATGTGTGTTATATAAGATATGCCATATAATACATGTGGATCTGGGCTGTGCATTAGAGCAAGGTGAAATGATATACTGCATTTCACAGAAAAATAGGCACAGGACTCTCGAACTAAAAGTGGATGAAACAAAGCACAATTTCTCAACCTCTTAAAGGTAACATATTACGCTCTTTTTCATCAAAACATATTGGTCTAAGAGGTCCCCAAAACATGTCTTTAAAGTTTATTGCTCAAAAAACACTTTGAAATCAGATTTTGGTCTGCCTGTAAACCCCTCTTTTTCAGCCCTGCTCAGAAAAGGCTGTTTTCTGTGTCTGTGCCTTTAAATGAGAATGAGCTCTCTGACCACGCCCCCTCAGGAAGTGGATGTGGCCTCAGCTCTCCAGCACATTGATCTAATGTTTACATGTTGGCTGCTCACAGACCCGCGTTACTCCCTCTGAATTTGATCCAGAATATGATCCTCACGGAGAGGCGCCTGCAGCAGGACCTTTCTGAACGATTGGTCAGATTTAGTGTTTCTTGTTGTTTTATTTGTCAGTATGTTGACGCGTGTCTTGGTACACAGCTACGAAGATGTAGCTATGTGGCTATGCTAACCAGCGCTAGCACTTATCCATGATAAATTAAAATCATCCACTAGATCTTCAAATCTGCAGACGTGGGGAGTAAAACCGACCTTTGTGTTTATGAAGACAGCCTACAACTAGCATGCCTCCCTCCTAAGCTCCTTGTTAGCACACATGTGTGCAGGTAATGAAAAATGGAGGAGGAGTTGAGTTGTATTTTATACAGTCTATGGGCTGAACAAGCTCCGAGCTCTGACTTCCTTTACAGACCGGATGGCGTTATGACGTATGAAAAACACTGTAAACTGAAACACATGTTTCAGCACATTTACAGAAAGGTGGAGAAATCAGAACAGGGGCAGAATGGATTTTTTTCATTTTTGGGGGATTTGTAGACATGCCAGGGAAACATATTTCAGTTAGAAAACCATCAAAAAGTCGATTTTGCATGATATGTCACCTTTAAAAAAAGAGCTGGCATAATCAGAACATAGTTAGAAATGTGGTTGCATGAAAAACTAAAAGTGCATTTAATCCTGAGAGAAAGCAAACATCAAAGATAATACTTTCTGGTTTAGTCACCTGGTGAGCTGCTCACTGTCTGTGCACTGACCGTATCCTCCTTCAGTAAAGCACTCATGATCTGAAACTCCTTCAACCCCCCCTCAGTCCCCTCCTCACCTGCATTCCTCCACTCGGCTTCTTGTGGTTCAGCAGCAGCTCCACAGCTCCCACCACCTCCTTGCGGATGGCGTGCAGCAGGGCATCGCCGACGTAGACGTTGAAGCCCAGTAAGAGCTCGATGATTTCCAGGTTCTCGTTCTCGATGGCAATCAACAGAGCTGTGCGGCCGAGGGGGTCGATGCAGTTGATGTTGATCTTGAAGTAGATCTCTGCCTCCTGACAAAATAAGGTTGTGATTGAGAGTCAGAGGTTTGTCTCAAGTGCTACTGTGGGACTTGATTTGAAAGAAACATGTTGATTCGAAAGGAAAATACAGATGTGTATTCAATTTTGAAACTGAATCATATTTTCAACACCTTACAAATCTGACAGACATACTGATATTTGTGGAAGGTAACAGAGAACTGCACTGAATACTAAGTATGTATGACAGTCTACCTGCAGTTCTAAGGGAGAGCGACTCTATATGTGACACCAGAATAACTACCCAGTGGTTGAATTCATCGACCATCAAGTCAAGTAGTTCAGGGGGAAAGGTGAGACATATACACATTAAGAATATTAATAACACAGAACTGTTTAAATAACATAACAGGCTGGATAGGTCACACAACAATCACTCTCTTGTTCTCGTTCTCATAGTACGTGATTGTGAGATTGTGAGTAGATCATTTTCTCCTGAAGTTGCTGATCTAATCTTGTATTCTCAAGAATAGGACAGACATCAGTTCCAGTGAATTAGTCAAGATACAGTTGTGCTCATAAGTTTACATACCCTTGCAGAATTGATGATTTCTTGGGTTGTTTCTGTTGTCATTATGATATAAAAAGAGTAAACACAGTTGTTTGACAATAAATGGCTTCACCCAACCACTAACCATGAGTGAAAAAAACATTTTTCTGTCATCATTCATATTCTCTGAAAAATGGCCAAAAAAAATCACAGATTCTCTCAGGGTGTGTAAACTTGTGCGCACAACTGTATTTTGGAGTCCCTGCAGACATTTGTGCCAGACATGAAGATATTCCGGTGATTACCATGTCGCATTAACATTTTGTCCTTTGAAACCATTGTGTGCAAATCGTATTAAGTGCATCACTTTTGCAAATTCATTTTTGATCTATGGTTATGGTTGAAAACATTCAAAGATAAATCACATTATCATTGACCTTTAACTAAGAAAGTCTGATTAGTTACACCCTTGAATCCAAGTTGATGTTTGTGTGTGAATTTGAAGATATTCCTTCAAGGTGTTAGAGAAATATCACATTCACAAGAACTGGACCTGCAAATTAAAATAGGACATCCCTTAAACCAGGGGTGTCCAAACTTTTTTTCAAAGAGGGCCACATATGATGTTGTCAGAATACCTCAGGGCCAGTGGCTCCTGCTGAGCCTTTGGAATCCTAAAAGTAATGAAATATCTATTTAATAACAATTATTTAAATTTTTTTCTCAATAAAAAAGTAACTCGGAAGTCCTCAGTTTTCCACAAGCCATGGAAACATTAGAAAACTTTATCTTATATTGTATCATTATTTTCCTTTGGCAGGATCAAGATCTGGATTTCATCACATTTCTTTTTCATGTTGTTTTAAAGACTTTTCTGACCAGCAGACAACATTTTAAGAACAAAATAATAATTTTCCTGAGTTCTGAACATTTTTTATGTCCATATGAAGCTTTTTGAGACATTTCTGGATTGACTTTAGTTTTGTTTGTGCGCTTGAAAGAAACTGCAAATGTACAGATGATTCAGAAGGTTATTAATTTCTTTGCTATAAATAACACATTTTAAGATGGAAGCTTGGGGCCATAAATAAATGGACCTTGGGTCGCAATTGGCCCCCGGGCTGTACTTTGGACATGCCTGCCTTAAACAAAAGGACATGATTAAAAGTTGTAGAAAGCCTAATTCAGCTGCACAGCTTTAATTAATGACTTAAGATCACATGTTTAAAAGTGAACTATGCAAACTCTGTAGCCTTTTCCTCATCTTTACGTTAGGCTTGCAGCTTGATGCTTTGTTAGCCGCGACTAGCACAACATATCTGAATCTCAGATTGAGTTGTTGGCTTGAGTTACAGTATATCTCAGGTGCAGTCTTGATGGTAACGCATTATAAAGTAATCCATTACATCTACTCAGTACTCAGATTACTTTTTTGCCAAAACAAGTAATATAACACATCATTTCTGTATTTAAGTTATCAGTTAAAGTAATCCATTAATGAAAAAAATGCTTTCTTTTTCTTTTGTCACCACAAAACGGAAAATCCCAAAACATTTACATTATTTCTGTTTCCTTCCCAATTTATAGCAGGTAGCTAAGTTCCAGCGGTATAAATTTACAGTTGTGTCAGTGCTCATGCTTAGCCAGCTAATTCAGCTAGTGCTTGATTGGGATGGCAGGGCGGTGAGCATATAGTTCTTGGAAGATCATGACGCTGAAACGTAAGCTGTGCCTGTCAGCTGCTAAGAACTCTACCTTAAATTTGTAAAAGCATCTGCAAGCCAAACACAGCTCCACAATGCTGGTGGCAAGGTCCATTTAGGAGAAGGAGAAAGACGGTGGTGGTGCTACAGCTTCAAAATGGCAATGGTTAGCTTTAAGTTCAGCTTAGGGAGGAGAGGAAGAACGACAATAAGAAGATGCTGCTTATCACTGAGTGCTGTGTTCTTTCTGCTGGGGCACTGGGAGCACTACAGGCGTCTGCACCAGTTGTGGAGGACATTTATTCTGCTTTTAAGACCTCAGTGTCTGTATTTAGGTACGTGTTATAAAAAAGCCTGTATACTTTATTGGTATTTGGACTCTAACAGTTTTTAAGCACTGGCCTAGTTAACAGGTCCACTAATTTTGTTGTTTTGCAATGTTTTCATTGAAACAGATGTGCCTAACACAGTATGCCTCTGTCACATTGTCACCATTATAAAGATATATGGGCCATTAACTAAAAACAGAGATTTGATACTGATAAAATAACTGAGATAAAGCCTTTCTAGAGGTTATGTGTTTGTTTATTTGTGGTTCCTCACTGCTCTGTTTTGTAAGCTGCACTGCAATGTGACAAGCCCTCTGTTTGGGGTTTTTATAATAGGCATCCCAGGTACTAGACCATTGAGCAGCTGGTCTGTTGCAATATTTTGTATCTACTCAAGGCCTGACACTTGTCAGGGTGACTAAAGGCCGCAGATGTTATTGGAAATGAGGAGAGGGTAATCAGAGCTGCAGATGTTCCTCATAAATCTTCTAATCTTTCCAAATCAGTCCAATTAGGTCGGCTTTTACCATCCATTGAATAATCCATTCAAAAATTCAGCAGCTGTGTTCACTCATCCATTTCCCTATCCAATGAAATTTATTCCATACATTAATACAAACACACACCTCCAGAGCCTGCTTGACACTAGCATAGTCCCCCTTCTCCACAGCTCCAAGGTAAGCTTTCTCCAAAGGCGACAGCTCCGACTCGGCCCGCACAATTCTCAGCGGGATGCGGTCCCGGTAAGAGGAGCTGTCAGTCCGCCGGTAGTACAGTTGTGACATCTCCCCAGGCTTCAGCTTACCAGCACCCTGCTAACGCTGCTACAGCTGCTGCCAGGCTGGGGGACTTCACACTAGAGGGGACAGAGGTGTGATAAGAAGAAGACACTTGGCATTGATTTTTCACAAGTAAGAACAGATGAAAAGAAAAGAAGACAGAGGGGAGAGAGGTGAGAGGAAACAGGTCAATACTCACTGTCCATCCAAAAATGTGTTTATTCAAGCGCTACTGTGTGAAGTCTTGACGCACTGTTTCAAGAAGAATAGGTGGGAAGAAAGTCTGCTTTAACCAAGACCCTTGAAAACTCATGTCTACTGTTAATACGTTCTTAGATAACTTTATTACCCGGCTTTCTTACTGATCTTCTGGTTGTGTAAGATGCTTGACTCTGATTGGTCATAACCCCTTGACAACGGTTATTAACTTTCACTAACATGAGCAACACAAGAGGCAAGTTGATCGCACTTTACGTCAAATCAATCCGCTGAAAAGAGTTCCAGCACATTTTGCTTCTGCTTGTTGACACCATAGACCGTAAGGTGAGGTTAAACCGTTAGCTTCCGATTGCAACAATGTGGCTAAAACACTTGTTTCTGTTAGCATGTTAAATCGGCAGGCTACAGACAATTTCGTCTTGGATCCTGTCCAGCAACAATGGCAACAGATCAGGTGAGAGCAACTTTTAGTTACCGATCTCTACAAAGAAACTCAAACCATGAGCGGTGGTGATGATAGCAGCAGGGTTCAAAGTTGTGACATTGGCCTCTCTTATTTTTAAAGCAGTTTGAACCGCAGAGCTCAGAGAAGAAGGAGAACTGAATGACAACAGTTTCATGTTAAGTGGCGTGTCCACTCCCGCCGTTTTTTGCACTGGGAGCGCCTATAACCTCAGTTTCAGAGCATTATCACCAGCGTTTACTGTTACTAGGTAATGAATGTTAAGAAAAAGTCCCTTCTGCGTCCCGTTAGATCTGTTTTAAAACGCTCTGTATGCTTCATACATGCTTTCATTCAACAGCATTTTAACATGAAACTGTAAAAGCATTGATAGAAATCGTGTCAGAGCATCAGCAGCAGTTCTAAACCAGGAAAATTATATCTCGACAAAACAAATGTGATGACTTTTATCCCTCTGCACAGACCTCTGCCATTGTGTTGACAAAGATGATTGTAGAAGCCCCGCCCCTTCTTGATTCTGATTGGTCAGTGATCAAGAAGTGACATTGATGTGGGTGCTGCTGTTCCAAAAGTTGAACTACGTTCCACTGAGAGCACTCAGAGTGCTGCAACAAAAATCGGCTGACGCTGAGAGCGCTTTTGAGCTGAATCACATTGAGTTTGAATAGAAAACTGGTGCCAAAAACGCTGGCAGTGGACACGCCCCCTAAATCGTCCGCAACAGGCACAATCACTCGTCACTTCATCACTGGGACTATTTTTTTTTAAAACTGTATACATAAATCATTTTGAATCAATAAGATAATCTTTTAATCAAGGTTTTTTAAACAACATGTTTGTATTTTAAGATGGAAGTCTGATAATAAGTAGGATAATGTATGGTTAGCAGGTAGTTATGGGAAATATAACTCCTACAGGGTGAACAAGACCCCTCCACCTCACCTTGTTGGGATTCTAATCCCATAACTACCTGCTAACCATACATTATCCCTTACTAGCTGACATTCTTTGGGCTCTTTTTGGAGTTTGGGTGAATGGAATACTAAAGAGAGAGAGAAGAAAGAGGAAAGGTACTTTATTGATCCCCAGGGGGGAAATTCAATTTTTTCACTCATGCTATTTTTGGACATGCTACACATTTTGGTATAAACATACAAATGCACACACATGCAGTGAACATGCTTTAGGAGAGGTGTCAGAGTGAGGATACTGCCGTCAACCAGCGCACCCTGAGCAGTTGGGGGTTCGTGCCTTGCTCAAGGGCACCTCTGCAGTGCCCAGGCAAGTGACCCAGCACCTCTCCAGCCACCAGTCCACTTGCCAAACTTCATCCATACTCAGACTCAAACCTGCGACCCTTCGGTTCCCAAGCCAATTCCCTATGGACTGAGCTACTGCCGCCCAGAAAGAAAACCAATCCAAAATAAAACATAAAGCCAACAAACCAAATACCAAATTCAGAGACACTCTAAGCAGTGACATGGTCAAAAAACTTGGTGGCCTCCAGGCTGCAGTCACCTGGAGCCTTGGCTTTAAGTATCCCATTAGGCAAGGAGGGACCCAGTGTTATAGGTGTCAGAATTGTATTCATACACATAACACTGTGTTACCTCGTCTCATTCATCCATTAAATAAGAGCAGGATTGAAAAACACAATTTGGCTCCAGCAGTGAGGTATCCACTATCCAGTGATTTAAGAAATTAGGTGCACTTCTTTTGATTGCCAGCTGTCTAAAATTTCTCACACGCAGTGACTGCTTCTTGATAAACAGGGAACATTTCACAGCATTGTGTTGTTTGCTGTTTTCCTGTCAGGTATACCTGAAGTGAACAGAGTAAGGTACAAAAAGCTGGCAGTGGTCGCTCAGGAGAATGCTTCAGGTGTTAAGTGTCGCAGCTTAATGAGTTGAAGGTGTTTGAATCTTGAGTTACTTTAAGCTCAAGATAATGTCATTAAGGCTGTCTGCTAATGACAGACAGCAGCTGACTTGGTGGTTGCCTAGTGACAGCAAGCAAATTGACGCTTCCAGCAACTTTGGATGTGCAGTCTCACAGAAACAAGACTTCACAGTGACACAGTGACATTAGTGAGAAATGTTCTGCTAACAAGGTGACGGTCAAGATGTCTTGTTGCTCTAGAGCCTACTGGTGGTGTGGTCTACAAATACCCAGGGATCAATTTGTACTAGAAATAAGCAGAGGATGTAAAACTAAATATGAACCTTACTCAACCTTTAAGGATTCAACGGTCTCTTTATTTATTCTAAGATTAAAGTTTGCATAAAAAGTGAATATAAACACAAGGATCTGCTGTTTTTTAATGATCCTCTGAAGATCCTAATCCAAGGAGGACTAAGAAAGCATGAAAAATGTGCTGCACAACACCAGGCACATTACACAAAGTGGAAAAAGTAAGATGTTCCAACAAATCTTGTGTATCCCCGTCTCTCAGGATCTTTTTGTTTGTCTACTCAAAGAATAATGAGAGGCTTAAGAGATTCATTTATGTAAGACTAATAGGACAAAAAGGCTTCTCACTTTTGGGAAACATTTTAGAAACTGCACCGATTCACTTTCTCGCTGCAGAGAAAATGCATAAGAATCATCCAACTTTCAATATTCATAACAAGTGTCTCCTTCAAATCAACACTATACTCTGTTCTTCTGTGGACTGTATACCCACCTGAGGGATCTTCATCTTATCTGTATGTTAAATGCATGTTTTGGTTAGTGGAAAGAGTGTGACATCAGTCCTGCAACTCTTGCACATGCCTTGGCTGCACCGGCTCAATATGTCAGCACCTATTAAGGTGTTTTTGGCTTTGCATCTCACAATAGGCAGAAATGAAGGCAAGTTGTCCATTCCAAAACCAGTCACTGGTCACAATAGGAAAACCAATTGATCATTGTTAACCTGCTAACTCAGGTATTCCATGTTTAGCTGTGTTAAAATCTGTTTCTCACCTTTAAATGAGTCAAATTTAAATATTATCCTGTAAATTACCACTTTCAGACATCCTACTTCTAATTGTTATCAACATGTTGGGATAATTTGCTTGGTTCATACAAGAAGTAGAACACCATGGTGTGATTCCATGGCTTGTGTGTGCTTTGTTATTTCTTAGCATGAGCTGTGACATCCCGGAGTCACCACTGGTTGCCTGGTAACCTCACAGCGGCTGCAGGTGGCAATCAATATGTCCAGATTTCAAACTGGACGCTCTCTATGATCCCACAGCCTGATGTCCTGCAGGAGGAGGGATTTAAGACGGCTGAATCGCAAGTTAAGCACAAAGTGGAGGGGAATGAAGGCGACACTGTTGGCTGCTGTTACATTATGTCACCTGTCATTTCTGCTTACAGCCAAGTTGCCCCTTGCTGTTCCCTAATGCAGTCTCATTTCCCCTCTATAAAAGAAAATAACTTCAAAAACCATCATGAAGGGAGAGAGAGAGATTTGCTCTAGTGAGAACTTTTCCAACTTGAGGGCTTCTTTGGCAGCACATTTTCACACCTCATTTGAGACCCAGGCTTTAGTTTGATATTGATATTGCCCTTTATGGAACAGTTTCACTTTGAAACAAAATACTTCTGAACTAGCCACACAGGTACCCTGCAGTCACTGTGGGGATGAAAAGCAGAGAAATAACTGCTTCAGTAGGAGGACACAGACAGGACACCATTGTGCCAGTGCTTGAGGTATGCTCAACATGTTTCCCACAGCTACTAATGGTCTGTATACGTTCTTTTTAATGTGTCTTTTCTGAAGGCTGCTGGTGCTCAGGTGATATTATATTTCAAACTCTGGTTTATGGGTGTTTAGTCTTAGCTTTAATGGTTCACTACAGCTGAAACTTTCAAATAAAAAAACACTGCTGATTTTCGAGAGGGAAATCTGGCCAATCACAACATACAGAAATGATAAAGTATGGATAACCAATATTGAGAAACAGCAGCACAACAGGGTTTGTGGATGCTCTATGTGCTGTTTTTAAATGTGCACACATAAGGACACAGACAGGAGACCATGGTGCCAGTGCATGAGGTATGCTCAACATGTTTCCCACAGCTAGTAAGGGTCTGTATACATTCTTTTTAATTTGTCTTTTCTGAAGGCTGGTGGTGCTCGGGTGATATTATATTTTAGGTGTTTAGTCTTAGCTTTTAATGGTTTACTATAACTGAAACTTTCAAATAAAAAAACACACTGCTGATTTTTTAAAGTGAAATCTGGCCAATCACAACACACAAATGGTAAAGTATGGATAACCAATATTGAGAAACAGCAGCACAGAGGGTTTGTGGATGCTCTGCTTGATGTGCTGTTTTTAAATGTGCACACATATTGTCATCACCTCTGTAGAGTTTTTCTTTATCATGGAAGCAATTTACATGATTTTGTAATGTCAAATCTGAGCAGCTTTAGTGCACAAAAGGTGCAGCAGATGGAATATATGTTGATCAGAACGTTTCTTGTTCTCAAAGTTTCATTGAATAGAAGGCACAAATACGCACCAACCATCGCTGTGCTCTCCAGCAGACAGTGCAGTCCAGTTAGAGAACCCTGCCATGTGTTTACAAGGACAGTAACACAATCATAAAATTGTCAGCCCAAACTAATTCACGACAACAGGTCTGCATGTGGCATTTGTCTCAAACGGAGCCTGTAAACACTTAGAGATGAGATTCTGACGTTTTTATTTCGTTGTTTGTGTGCAGGAAACGTTCCAGGAAACAGAATAAATGTAAATGGTTGTGAAAATGAGAAAACACCTCTCCGTCACTGGGGTCCTCCAGTTCCATGCTGAGGGGACCCTGGAGGCGCCAAGTTACATTTTTCATCTTTACAGTCTACTTCTGTTTAACGTTGAGAACCTTTTTGAGTCAAAACACAATAATTTACAAATTAATTAATTGAAAAAATCAATCAATCAATCAAAGAAACTAACCTTTGGTTTGGTGGGCACTGGAACATGAAGATTACTCTTCCTTCTTTGGAAGGTATCCCGAGGGCACGTGAGGACCGATAAAACAGATGTTCCAAAAAAAAAAAATCCTCAACTTGAATGAAGCATCCTCCAAGATGTGGGACTGCAGTGTGAGTGTGTGTGTGTGAAGACCCTGCTTGTTTGTGTTAGTTCCTTCCTCAGCCAGTCCGTCTTTTTCCTTGGTTTTCAGTCTAGTCTGCATTCTCCCCTCTCATTTCTGCAGACTTTACAGTCATCCGACTGTAAATCCATATTCGGTTAGTCTTCATCACGACTTCCATTTGGACTATTGGGAAGGCGAACATGGTCCCTGGCGCACGCCGCGCTTTAAAAATCCAGGAGACGAAAATAAACGAGGACGAAGTTTCCTCCGAGGGTTTACAGTTGGTTCAGCAACGCGCCCAGTTTTACTGCGGGGTGTTTTTTCACCGATGTTTTCACCCACTCGACTTATCCACCTGTTGGGGGGTGATTGTGCAAAAAGTAGCGCCTCCAGAAATAAACGCAGAGCAAGCCAGATGCCTGGCAGGCGGTCTGCGGAGCACTGCTGCTGCAGACTGGTCGTGCGCACTTGGAGACGCATTGAACACTCTGGCACTGCAAGAGGGAAAAAACCCCAAATCCAAACAAGGGACTTACTCAGACAGCTTCCCTTTCACAGACATGAAAAACAAACTTCAAATAATTGCATAATTCATGTTTTGAATTCCGATTATCTAGTCTAAAAAACAGCAGCCAAGATAAGAAGCAATCAGTCACACTACAAACAATTGAAATGGAACATAAAAGACATGAAATAGAATGTATTAACATTACAAACCGTTTAAATTATATTACATTTTCATTTATTTTGGTTCATTTTCAATAAAGACATTTAAAGCAGCTTGTAATACATCATTCTGCATGCACATGTGCAAATATTCACCATGAGTCTCATTTAGTAAACACTATAAGACAGAGAACAAAATCAATTATACCAAAGGACAAATACTTCTAAAGCAGTACTCAAAGATAACAGAATAGCCTGTACCAAGATTACATCTATCAACAGGTCTCTGCAGCTCTTCTTCCACCAGCCCAAATTCAGTGATGATGGATGCTGATGTTGTAGAGGTAATGGAGGAAGCAGAATTTTCACCTCAGAAAAGTGGTATCATACAGTGTAAAAATACTCTGGTCTGTCTACAAGTGAAAGTTCTTAATTACAAATGGAGTTTACTAAAGCAGCAAAAATCACCAGTGTTGCAGCTGTTTAAGGATTGCATGTATGACTCTTAATCTAGAATAAATAATAAAGATGTATTAACTAATTGATGTTTTTTTTCCAAATAATGCTGTTGTTCAGGCTACTGCAGTGTTCCAAGTAATGAAAGTCATAAAGGGGTTCTGACAAGTTATTATTTCATCACTTCTAAATTGATCAGTGAAAAAAAAAAATACAGAAAACAAACTGGATCCACATCAGGTCGTAACCAATTAGTTTCACATGCAAACAGCTATTTGCTTATATTACCTTATCTCAAAATGTGCATCTTGCTTATTGTAAAGTAAAACAACATACAAAAGTTAAACTAACCAAAGCAGTTAAATGCTCACTTGAGCTGCCTCCGTGTGTTGCCAAAACCACCTCAGTAGTTGCAGTCATAGGCATGCCAAAATGCAACCTGGCTGAAAGAGTTACAGGATTGACCCGCTAACCAAAACACGTAATTAACTTACTAATAAAAAGTCAGAGATCCTTCAGGTAGGAGCAGTCCAGAGCATAACAGGTTCCTGTGTTGTTGTGAAGAGGACACATGGTTATGGAAAGTTCAACGACTCTTATGCTAGTGTTTGTTATGTTTTACTTACTGTTTCTACCTTACCCTGCATATCAGTGAAAAACCAAATGACAGACATTTTGAGAAAAAGTGATTTGGCATTTATGTCAATTTCCTAATTTGACCCATGTTTAATCGATTAACAAGAGGGAATAATGTTTACAACCAACATTACAGCCATGTCCAGCAGGGGGAGCTCTAAATCTTTTGGCTTCAGAGTCATGGTGTCCATTTGGTCACAGCAGCTAGCATGAGAGTATAGCAAATTCCTAGCTTAATTTTGCCACCTGTTGGATAGCTCATACTACCTTGGCTTGGAATGTATGTCTTTCTTTTTGTCATGTGTCACACCATTAACAGGTAATGTTAACCAATGGGTAATTAAATGCTAACTTTAGCTAGAACAGATTAATCAGAACTGCTAACATAAGAGTAGCCTCCAGGCAGTTCCTAGCTAACATAAGGCTTCTGTTTGGTAGCTAACATTTTCCTAGCTCAGAATGTTTACATTTCTAATTGGACCATGCAACAAAATAAAAAAGGTAATGTAGAAGTTGCTGATTTCTGAAGGCAGCTAATTGGGTTTAGACAGCAAGTCAAAAGCATCACGGTGCCTTCAAATGGACTTGTGTTCACCATGTTCACAAGAAGAGAACATGTGAATGTCCTGCTCTTATGGTATTCACGACATCATAAGTCGCATTTCTCTGAAAGCTTCAAGTTCACGAGTTGTGACGCTCTTAGTTATGTATTTAGAAATGGCGAAGATCATAGAATCCTGTTTTAAATCCATGTAGTCATGTCTCTTTGTCGCTTAAACCAGGGGTTCCCAAACATTACCATGCCAAGGCCCCCTAAACAGCATTAGCCTCTGCAGGGGACCCCCTGTGCAAACCCACAGACAATGCTTCAAAATATGTAAAGAAACATCAACTTTTAGAATGTATTTTCTTACTTTTATTCCCTTTCTATAATTATTAAATTTGTTTAGCATAGGAAATTATTAATAAATGTGTTGTAAAATAAAAATAATAATTAAAAAATATATATTTATAATTAGATTCTATTTTTTCCCTTCCCTCCATTTTCCTGAGGCCCCCCTAGCTCCCCCTGGTGCCTGGTGCCCCCCACTTTGAAAACCACTGGCTTAAACATTATGCTCTAGACGTCTCATCTTTTCCTTACTTTGGTTTGAATTTGCTCAGTTCTCTGTTCACGTTAGTGTGTGGCTAACGTGAACAGATAACATGCCGTCTATGTTGCTGTTGCAACAGTGTTCATATTTGGTTTCCATTTTAGCGCAAAGTCTTTCCTGTACACAACTTATTGACATGACTTCATGAGTTCCATTTGAAGGCAGAATATATACATACAGTATTTCAACAAACATCGCTGTTAGCTAACTTTACCTTTGCTTGAAATGTTTTCATAAAAAGTGTTACAACACGAGAAAGTATTTAATCATAGTGTTTGAAACTTACTTAAGCTAATGGACTGACAGCCTTGTCACAGCTTATGTGATTATTTAACCAATTCCTAGTTAGCTTACATAACTAACGCTATTAGCTGAAACACAATGCCATCTCTTTGTCTCTCTCTCATTCTTTCTGTCTCTCCTCTTTCTGTCTCTCTCTCTTTCTCTCTTTCTGTCTCTCTCTCTCTTTCTCTCTTTCTGTCTCTTCTCTCTGTCTCTCACTGGCTGACTAACAGACCTGTTGACATTGTAAATTCTGCCTCAAAGTGAGTACTGCTGTTGAATGTCACCGGACATGTTTACATAGTCTCTGTGGTCAGACTCATTCTTCGTGTGTTGCATGTTTTACGTGTAAATGTATTTTGTCATAATTCGCACTGGTCCAGTCCCGGTGAAGTGTCACACTAGGACATTTTTCTGGACATGGAGAGAGCCTTTGATTACACCCAGCTTGCTTCTGTCAGGACGGATTTACTCGAGCATTTGTTGGTGTAGACAGACAACAGGGATTTGTGGGTTTGTACTACTTAACCAACACTGTTCTTTCTCATTTTCCAAGACACATAATCAGGGAAGCATAAGCTTAAATCCAATGAGCATTTGTCAGCGCTTTGATATTTTATTCAGTAAGTAGGTCTGAGTACAATTTTCATTTTAACTGATGAATACTGTAAAAAAATGTTTAAAACACATACCAATTTAGTCATAAGAAAAAAAAGAACTCTTTTCCTGTCCCCTGCACATTTGGCTGGCTTTTCGGGCATTTTCTAATTAAAAATAATTTAAGTTGTCAAGTCCCTGGTGCTTTTAATTTCTTTGATGTACTCAATGGTGTCAAATCAAATGGCTGTACCCAGGGGATAACAGGGTTCTCTGTAACTCAGTCTGACTTCTTCTGGGTACATCACTTCTCCACGTCCCACATGTCTTCATTCTTTTTTATCTGGTTCATTCAGTTATTATTACTATATATCATTATACTAAAGAACCCTCCTCTTCAGGGTCAGTAACCACATTAGTTGATCCAATCAATTTAGCACACATGCTCACAGGCAGGCAGAGCAGAAATGAATTGATCGTGACGGGAATGTAAGAGATTAGATTGAAATAAATGTGCCATATTAGCTAGGTTTTATCCCCTCAAGCCGTCCTGCAGTAAATCAAAGACATGATAGTCGATAGCCAATTAAGGTTAGCTACAACATCCTCTTCTCCCTGCTGGCTCTATTCTTAGTGGATAAAGTAGACTCAGGAGAATGTAGAACACATTTTAAAATAAAGTCTTCTTGATGCTGCAGAACAGTCTCTGTGGCCGACAGGTCAGAAATAAGAAAATATCATTGATGCTAAAAATAGTCCTAAAGCTAATTCTTCTCCATAAAAGGACCTATAAAGTGGATTGATTGGAACAGACGTGACACAACATCTGATGCAATGTGAGCAAAGGAAAGCAAACAGAAGACTCCTCTTACACTGGTTTATTTACCTTTGGATAGCAGCCTCGTGACAGAATAACTTTGCTGTGACTGTGAGGTTGCAGCATCTCTTGAAATGGTTGATGAAACTTTGCAATTAATGGATGCACAGTTCAAATTCTCCTCGTCAGACATGAAGTTTTGATTCGCTTGTTAACTAAATGTTGCTCAGTTAACTCAGAGTTGTATTGTTGTGCTTGTTAGCGATGCCTCCTTTCATTACGTTCATTTATGGAATCTCTGTGATACCTGATGTGTGGCTGTTAAACTCCTCCTTCTGTAATATTTCATAAGAGAGTCTGCCTGGAATATGTTAGCTTAACAGGCTGCTAACTAGCTAACAGGCTTCTTCCCTCAAACCAGTTGCTTATGTAGATTGTCAGGTGAGTTTGTATGATTAAATAAAACTTATATTTAGTTTTATTACACAGCTCTCTTACTGATCGTCCATCTATGTAAGATTCTTGATTCTGATTGGTCAAAACCAAGCGCAACCTCCGGTCTCAAAACATGAAGCCCATATGGAAGTGTTACAAACTGCAATTCATTGAGTGTCCACTTGGGGCTGGCTGCAGACACACCGGAAACCACATACACACCCATTCAAAAAAAGACAATCTTTGCAGTATTAATAAACATGTTTACAGCCTGGTTCAAAAAACAGCTTCAGTCTGAAGAGCTCATTTCTTATCAGCACACACTTTACGGGGGGGGAATTTATTTATGAAGCGACAGTCCAGAAGATATTAAGATTACGAGTTTTGCCCATTTAAGGGCATGACAGACTTGATCGGCAGGCAGAAACACTGTAGCTGTTTGCAAGGATGCTAAAGGCCCGCCTCTTTACCTCAAACTAGCTCGACAGAAGTTAAGGTGAGTTCAGCATTTCCAATATGGCTCCCGCCTACGATTGGCTTCAAAACAGCGCTTCAGAAACAGATGGGTGATGTCACGGATACTACGTCCAGTATTTATAAAGTCTATGGTCAAAACCCCTTGACTTCCTCTTGATAACGGTAATTAAGTTTCACTAACATCCCACATAGCAGATAGGTCTGGGCCAGGTCTGGCGTCAAGCCGGCACTGCTGGCTGACTGCTGGCATTGCAAGTGGTATGTCAGGATGCCGGATGTGGGCCAGGTCTGGCAATTATGGCATTGCATATATGATGGCATGCCACATCTGGCCCGATTGTGGCTTGGTTGGTTATGTGGCCCAGATCTATCCATGCTGCATCTGGGCCGATTAAGGTTGAGCTTGTGATTAAGCTGGCCCATGTGTGTGAAGTCTCTAGCAAACTATATCTGGGCCACTTAAGGGCTGTCATTCTTTGCGGTATGTTGGCCGAGTCTAAGTGTATTGTGGGCCAGAACCGGGCCAGACCAATTTTGCTATGTGTGATGCCTCCTGCCCTGCAATCCTAGCAACAAGCAGAGCAGGTGAGTGAAACTTTAGGTCGCTGATCGCTACTAAGAGACTTGAGCGGTGATGGTCGGGATCTTTCTCACCCTGTCAGGATTCTATTTCCCATAACTGCCTGCTCGCCATACATTATCCCTTATTTAACACATTGTGAATCTGTCTATCATGATCATCTATCAGGTTTCTGTCCATCTGTACAGAAACATGGCCGATAGAGGCATTGTCCCTTTATACATAGATACGGGCACCAGTCACATACTTCAGTAGAAACAAGGCGTGAGACTTAATTTCCCAACCTGCTGCTGCAGCACATTTCAAGTATTTCACAGTTGTTGCTTCAGTCCTTTTGGTGATGCATGAAAGTGCAGGAACTTTTGACACATTTGCTTATCCATATACGAACAAGTGAAGACGGGCTTTGTAGTTGAGAGTTAGTTTTAACAGATGGTTATGTTCCCATCGAGGTAAGAGGAGATGAGGGAAATGTGCGGCAGGCTGTTTCTCCAGCTACAAAGCAAACACGCGCCCTCACATCTGTGAAATGTAACACAACCAATTTGAACATCCAGTTGGCAGTGATGTCCCCCTTTGCAGCCTCCCCCCCCCCCCTCTGTTTTCCCCCCTTTTTTCTCATCCCTATCTCTCCTCGCACTCTTTCTCACAGAGCTGCAGGCTAAACTGGCTTTTGTTGAAAGCTTGACCAAGACTTGGACGGCTCTCAGTTGCAGAGGTATTTCTTAGTGTGTGTGTGCGTGTGTGCGTGTATGTGTGTGTGTGTGTGTTCCCTGAAATCCAAAGTTGTGCTTTAACCCAGAGGTTTTTTATCTTTTATCTCCATGGAAACACACTGCCGTCCCCATCCTGTCCTCAGTGTCTGCTGGAGATGATCAGTCACCCTTTTATGGAGCACGACGCCATGTATAGGTTTAGTTTTTGAAAAGGCACTGTCCCTGTCGACATCATGATTATAGGATACAAAAATCCCAGATGGGTTTTTTTCACTCTTGGTGCATTTGTGGGAGACATTGTGCTCGCAGGGTTCCCTGAGGTGAGTGCGGCCATCTCAGCTGTTTAAATCCCCATTACTCCTCTGCACTCTGAGTGGCTACTGGGTAATTAAAATTGATCTGTCTCTGTCCTCCCTAGAGATGCACCAAGGCAGAGACCGCCATCCTCACTGCCACTGCACACAGTTCATTTTGTACAGGAGGTGAGCGAAAATAACACCTCAGCAGTTTACAGTGAAGGGTTACATTGACTTTTTATCTGTTGAGGTTTTTAAGGGGACCATTTCAATTACTTAGCAATTAGTTCTTTGTCAAGATTATATCTAAATTATTGAGACAACATGATAAATGGGAAAATTACATTGTAAAGGAAGTTTTAAAACTGGGTCTTTAATTCTCTGCTTCTCTCACTCTCCTTTTAGAGGATGGGGGTTACACTTAGGCTTCATCGGCCTTGACACGAAGATGCACATCAGACTGTATCACACATCCGTCTCTTGTGACTGACATTTTCTAACTGACAGAGTGCAAAAAAAGGGGAATGTAGGTCTTCTCTTCTAGCTTTTATTGACCGTCTGTTATTGCATTACGTCTGCATGGGGACAAAAACACATTTCACAGAGCTTGTTCATTGAATGGAGGTCAGATCAACATTGTGATGCATCAAAACAAGGTAGAGGGATCTGAAAGCTGACTGGGTTTCATCACACAGTGTCAAGGTAACTTGTTGCTCACGATGAATATTTTAAAATCATGAGGATGTCTCTCTGTGTAATTTTTTCATGCAAAAATACTATTTTCATTTTTGGTCTGAGCTCACCTTAACCTTCCTGTTGTGTTCGAGTCAAATCTGACCGATTTAAAACTTAAAAACTCATAAATATTGTGTTTTACATCTGATTGCCTCAAGGCCTCATGATATCCTGTGGTGTTTCAGTCAAAAGTGACTGTCATAGGAATTGAATGGGTATCCAGATTATATTCATCCATCAGATGAGAAAACATCCCCATCCCCATACACACACACACACACACACACACACACACACACACACACACACACACACACACACACACACGCACACACACACACACACACACACACACACACGCACACAACTTCATGTTGAGGAGGTTGGTCTCTGGTTTTCCATTTCTTTTTTTCCTTACATGTTCAGTTTGGAATACATTTTCAGTGCATATTTGTATTTTCACTGCAGTTATTCATGTTAACCACTACTCTGAGACATTGTTCACAACTAAAAAGGGTGTTGAATCAAAAATGTGTGGTGATTAATGGTTTTTGAGTTTATTTAAGAGCAGTTAAAACAGACTGGTCAATTTTGACCGGGAACACTAAAGTAAGGGAAGGAGGATGAACACGACAGGAGGGTTAAGGCAAGGAGTGAAAACTGGAAACAACGATCTGTCATGAGTTGCTTTTGTATTCCTGTTGTATTTTCCCTGTTGTTCTCTTCCTTAGATTTCCAGTGTATTTTGTAAGTTTCCTAAGTTTTCCTTGTGTCTTTTGGTACATTGTCTTGTCTTGTGTTCCTTGTGTTTCTAGTCTATCGTGTTTCTTGTTTATATTTTGCAGTATTTGCTCCCTGTGTTTCTGGTTTAGTTTTCCCTCCTGTGTTTTCCCTCCCTTTTGATTGTCTTCACCTGTGCCTAATTATCCTCACCTGTGTCTCGTTACCCGGTGTGTGTAGTCTCTGTTTCCTCCCTCCTGTGTCGGTTTATTGTGTCTGTATGCTATGTTACGTTGTGTCATCTTCTCTTACCTGCAAGTGTTCACTGTGGATTTAGTTTTCTTATTTTCTTTCTTATTAAATCAGTTTTATTTTGAGTCTACATCTTGGGTCCTCCTCATTTTTCCAAGCCATGACATGATCATCATGAACATACCATCACCACGTTTTCTATTTGTGTTTATTTATTTATTATTTTTATTATTTTGTTGCAATGATGTAGACAAGTTACAAGGTTGTGTTTTTATTTGAAACTTTTATTTTATTTATTTATTTATTTATTCATTCATTTTCTTTCATTATTTACTTTTTGTATATTGCAACAGATCCACTATTTTTACGTTGAATGTATATATAAAATCCTGCAGATGCATGCATGTTACAAAAAGATGGGAAAAAAAGTGATAAAATTGTAAATCATAGAAGAGAAGAGACCATGTTTTGTCTACACTATGAGATTGTGGTTTCATTTTAAAAAGCAAGGAGTGCCTGCTGACTATTTAATCTTAACCCAGTTTTCTTAAACACAAGCTTGAAAACAATGAGGCACGTTAACCTGCCAGTGTTTAAGAATAAAGAGGACAAAAACAAGACATTATGACAATGATGCATGTAGCGAGGTCGGGCCTGGTAGACTTGTCTGACGTGCTAAAGCAAAAAAACCTGATATCCAAAAAATAAGTTTAACTTTTTATGAACGAAAAAGGATGATCAACTCGTGATAACGTGCACAAAACTGATGATTAAAGTAATAAAAAAGAAAAATAGTGGTCAACAAAAAATAAGCCGACTCAGCTCACCCTCTCTCCAACCCCAAACAAAAGGTAACAGGTGGCTTAAATGAAGATAATATATACGCCCCTAACATATGACCTGTTATTTACCTAATCAATGTGACCACACAATAAACCAAATCATAAGTAATCAACAAAAAATAAAACCACAAAAATATACAAACTCTAATCTACCCTAAACCTCAAAAGTAGATACTATATACCAGGGGTTCTCAAACTTTCTGGAGCCAGGGACCCCTTACAGGTGAGAAAATTGTCCAAGGGCCCCCTCATAATTGTAACACAGATTAAACACATTAGTGATGTGTCATGATCAAAAGCTGCAGCTCTGAGAGCCGATGCTTTATAGTGAATCAGAAGAGCCGGCTCGCATTGAGAGAGAGCCGGCTCCCATTTTTTTTCCTTTCGCTGCTTAGCTCTCACAGTGCTCAGCCCCAGCTCTGCTCACAGCAGAACTTTGTTTTGATTGGTCAGCCTGGCGGCCATGCGGCCAATCACATGTGAGGATATAGGATACAGGTGATGGAGGGGAGGCTGTGTATCGTGGCTTCATCTGTTCCTTCTGAGAGGGTTAGGGTTCTTCTCAAAGACCGGGCAAATTCTCACTGAGAGGAGAAGTGGATCAGCCCATCCAAGCTGAGGCATCTGATTTTTCTCAATGCCAACCTGAGGACATTAATAATGTTTGCTCCAGTTTGGCTCTGGTTCTGTTTGCTTGCGTTTGGTTCTTGTTTCTGTTTACTTGAGTTTGGTTCTGGTCCTGGTTCTGTTTCCTTGAGTTGGTTCTGGTTCTGTTTGCTTGAGTTTGGTTCTGGTTCTGTTTTCTTGAGTTTGGTTCCGGTTTGGTTCTGTTCGGTTCTGGTTGCTTCTGGTTCTGGTTCTGTTTTCTTGAGTTTGGTTCTGGTTTGTTTCGGGTTCTGTTTGCTTGAGTTTGTTCTGGTTTGGTTCTGGTTCTGTTTGCTTGACTTGGTTCTGGTTCTGTTTGCTTGAGTTTGGTTCTGGTTCTGTTTGCTTGGGTTTGGTTCTGGTTCGGTTCTGGTTCGGTTCTGGTTCGATTCTGGTTCGGTTCTGTTCGGTTCTGGTTCAGTTCGGTTCTGGTTCGGTGCTGTTTCAGTTCTGGTTCGGTTCTGGTTCGGTTCTGGATCGGTTCTGGATCGGTTCTGGTTCGGTTCTGGTTCGATTCTGGTTCGATTCTGGTTCGGTTCTGGATCGGTTCTGGTTCGGTTCTGGATCGGTTCTGGTTCGGTTCTGGTTCGATTCTGGATCGGTTCTGTTTGCTTGAGTTTGGTTCAGGTTCGGTTCTGGTTCTGTTTGCTTCTGGTTCTGTTTGATTGAGTTTGGTTCTGGTTCTGTTTGCTTGAGTTTGGGTCTGGTTATGATTGCTTGAGTTTGGTTCTGGTTCTGTTTGCATGAGTTTGGTTCTGGTATTATTTGCTTAAGTTTAGTTCTGGTTCTAACCCTAACCCTAACCTTAACCCTAATCCTAACCCTAACCCTAACCCTAACCCTAACCCTGACCCTAATCCTAACCCTAACCCTAACCCTAATCCTAACCCTAACCCTAACCCTAATCCTAACCCTAACCCTAACCCTAACCCTAACCCTAACCCTAATCCTAACCCTAACCCTAACCCTAACCCTAATCCTAACCCTAACCCTAATCCTAACCCTAACCCTAATCATAACCCTAATCCTAACCCTAACCCTAACCCTAACCCTAATCCTAACCCTAACCCTAACCCTAATCATAACCCTAACCCTAACCCTAATCCTAACCCTAACCCTAACCCTAATCATAACCCTAATCATAACCCTAACCCTAACCCTAATCCTAACCCTAACCCTAATCATAACCCTAACCCTAACCCTAACCCTAATCCTAACCCTAACCCTAACCCTAATCATAACCCTAACCCTAATCATAACCCTAATCATAACCCTACCCCTAATCATAACCCTAACCCTAATCATAACCCTAACCCTAATCATAACCCTAACCCTAACCCTAATCCTAACCCTAATCATAATCCTAACCCTAATCATAACCCTAATCCTAACCCTAATCATAACCCTAACCCTAACCCTAACCCTAATCCTAACCCTAACCCTAATCCTAACCCTAACCCTAATCATAACCCTAATCCTAACCCTAATCATAACCCTAACCCTAATCATAACCCTAATCCTAACTCTAACCCTAACCTTAATCATAACCCTAACCCTAATCATAACCCTAACCCTAATCATAACCCTAATCCTAACCCTAATCATAACCCTAACCCTAATCATAACCCTAATCCTAACCCTAATCATAACCCTAATCCTAACCCTAACCCTAATCATAACCCTAATCCTAATCATAACCCTAATCCTAACCCTAATCATAACCCTAACCCTAACCCTAATCATAACCCTAACCCTAATCATAACCCTAACCCTAATCATAACCCTAATCCTCACTCTAACCCTAATCATAACCCTAATCCTAACCCTAATCATAACCCTAACCCTAATCATAACCCTAATCCTAACTCTAACCCTAACCCTAATCATCACCCAAACCCTAACCCTAACCCTAACCCTAATCATAACCCTAACCCTAACCCTAATCATCACCCAAACCCTAATCATAACCCTAACCCTAATCATAACCCTAACCCTAATCATCACCCTAATCATAACTCTAACCCTAACCCTAATCATAACCCTAATCCTAACTCTAACCCTAACCCTAATCATAACCCTAATCCTAACCCTAACCCTAATCATCACCCAAACCCTAATCATAACCCTAACCCTAATCATAACCCTAATCATAACCCTAACCCTAATCATCACCCAAACCCTAATCATAACCCTAACCCTAATCATAACCCTAACCCTAATCATCACCCTAATCATAACCCTAACCCTAACCCTAATCATCACCCTAATCATAACCCTAACCCTAATCTTAACCCTAATCTCCTAATGGAGAGGTGACAGCAGAGCAGCTAGCACACTTATTATATAGCATAGAAATGCACAAGTGACATTTTAATGCATGTACAATAGATTCTTGTTGTCCTCTTACTTTAATGTGACAGAAAGCCTTTCTCTAGTCTTGAGCGTTTTGATCACACTCTGTATCATCAACAGACATTTTTCAAAGGTATAAATAAATCACAATGAGTTTAAATTCCATCGTCTTTTGAAATGTTGCCCTGAGTTGCTGAATGTGCGGGAGTAGTGCTACAAAAGTGGATCCAAGGATGAGTAAACAACTCTGTAAGAAACTACAGTGTGCAGCAGGAGCTGCAATGACTGCTGGGCTGTCATTCTCCAGACCTCACAGAGAATAAACAGATTGTCAGAGAATACACACACGTCCTCTTGAAGTACATCCTGAAGCTCGGCGCTGTTCAGTGCACAATGTTCACTAACGCTGACCCTGATGAAGGAACAGCCTTGACTCGGCTGCAGTCATCTGTCAAGGACATGGTCGTCATGTGTGCTTATCTTCACATTATGTAACATCAAAAGCAGAGGTACCATGTGTACCTCTGCTCCTCACTGACCAATGCATTATGCTTATTTGGATTTGCTTTTTCGCAATGCTTTTGACCACCAATGAAGAGTTTTACTGTGAGGAATAAATAATGATAGACGGGGGCATTAAGACAGCCTGGTTGTTAAAGTCGCCCACAGAAAAAAGAAAACGCTTTATGACCAAATCCTTTAAAGGAAGTGAAAGCTAATCTCTTGTTTGACCGCTTTTTTTGATTTGTGGAAAGTACCCATGCCATTAACAAGACTCAAAAGGAAGAAAGTAGTTGAAAAATCTTTCAAACAACATCATTTATCTGTACTTTCCCCTTCATCTGTCACTCTCGGCTTTGATAGACCTGCTTATTGCTAAATTGAATTTCTGAAACCTTTTAAAGCTTCTTTTCAAAGAAAGGGAACTTTATGTAAACACTATTCGATTAGCATTTGCAAAGCAGATTAGTTCTTAAGTGTTCCCTAGGTGACAGTAAAATCACTTCAGGATGGTGAAGTCTTTGCTCTGGAGAAATGTTTTGGCATACCTTTATATAAGAAAGTTTGAGTTCAACACCTCACAGTGAAAAGAGAGAGAAGAAGAAGAAGAGTCTGCATGTTTATTCATGTCATATCTAGGTTTTAAGTGCACTACGTAGTGGCATGCTGATTCGTCAAAGGCCAAATAAGATGAAGGACTTGATAACTCCTTAACTCTTATAAATCAAATATTTGTGTTGCTTTTTCAGTAAATATAATGTTTTTAGCAAAAGTTTATATCATTAAATCTCTTTGCATGAATAGACGTGAGACAAAAACTCAAAGCAGTCATGGTGAGTAAGCATGCTGACTGAACATGGCCTGGCTCACTTCAAAATGTCCCTCGGTAGGCCAAACCAAACATATCAAAGGTGTCTGTAGATGCTTTTAATAGAGCACAGTGTCTCACAATCACACTATAGCCAGACCATTGCAGCATCTTCATTCTGCAGCTTTAGTATTATTCACTGAGAGATCTATTTTTACTAGCATTTCAGTTGATCTTAGTGATAGAGCTGTGAGTAAGGAGTTACTTAGTGACAAATTGCTGGACTCTGTACTCGTAACTTTGTGTCAAATAGCTGTCAACTACATGACATTATTACCCAGCTTTCTTGCCGATCTTTCGATTCTGATTGGTCCAAACCCCTTGACAATGTTTATTAACTTTCACTAACTCGAGCAACACAAGAGCCAAACTGATCACACGTCATGTCAAATCAATCAAATGTACATTGGGACATTTTAATTTATATTGATATTCTTGGTCTGCTGCCACACTACCTCTGTGTCTTTATCACACAGAAAAGTGCTGGACAGTACTCACTGCGTTCCCAGGACTTTTTAATGCTTTCAGTCCCAAAAGCTCGTACTGAAATTGGAAAAAAGGTTTTCAGGTATTCTGCACCCTCAGCCTGGAATTTATTGCAGAATGGCTTGAAACCAAGCGGCAAACTCCGGTCTCAAACGATGAAGCCAATGCGGAAGTGATATAAACTGCAATACATTGAAAATCCGCTTGAGGCTGGCTGCAGAAACACTGGAAACCACATAGATATGAATGGGAAAAAGACGATCTTTGCAGCATTAATAAACATGTTTACAGCCTGGTTCAAAAAACGGCTTGGCCCTACAACGCTAATCTCTCTAATGGCACACACTGTACGGGGGGTGAATTTTTTTCTAACATGACGGTTAAGAAGATATTAAGATTATGAGTTTTGCCCAAATAAGGACATGACTGACGTGACTCCCGGTCGGGAACACACAGCCATTGGCTAAGAGACTCACACTACGTCACACTCTGCCTAGTTGAGTTCCGCATTACCAATATGGCTGCTGCCGTCGATTTGCTTCAAAACAGCTCTCAGGAACAGATGGGTGACGTCACGGATACTACGTCCATATTTTATACAGTCTATGCTTGAAACTCAAGGAGCTGGTGTCACTTAATGTTTTTAAATCTAAAATGAAAGACCTTGAAGCTGAATCTTTAGGATGTCATTGTTTTTGGTGTGTCTTGTTACAACTGCCTCCGAGGTAACGGCCCTTTCTGCAACAAATGTTGTGCGTAAAAAAGTGTAAAGTTTACTTTGGTTCTCTGTGTGTCTATGTCTATAACTTTGTGTCTTTTTGCTGCTGACTGTCTTGGCCAGGTCTCCCTTGAAAAAGAGATTTTTGATCTCAACGGTACCAACCTGGTTAAATAAAGGTTAAATAGATAAAATAAACAATAATCATCTGACTTGGCAAGGCTACACATATGTCAGCACATTAGCATTCTGGGAGAAAGAATATCTCAAACAATGGCTGATGATCATTCAGGTGTGAGTAACAGCATTATTTCCCCTCCTTGAAGTAAAGGACAAAAGTATAGCAGCGAGTTGTAGTCTATGCGCAAGAAGGAAAACCCAACCACCAAGACAAGTAATTCTAATCTCACAAAGCACCTAACCAATCAACACACTTCAATTAAGCTAGTTGCAACAGAATCTGGTGCTGCTAACACCTGTAACCAAGGTGTAGCTCACGTTAGCTTAGCTGACGAAGCAGGAGCCACACTATCCAAAGAGCTGAGGCTCTCTTTGGGGTTCCAGTTGGTCTAGCAGTTTAAGCAAGCACCCCACATACAGAGCTTACAGACCTCGTTTCATCAGTTCTTGATTCATCTCCTGGCTGTGCCCTCTAGTGTCTTATTTTTGGCTTAATTTCAAATTTCTTTAAATGCTCTTTTTTTGTTTTGAACTCTTTATAGCACTTGGAGTCGCTCTATATTTGAATGTTGTTTTAAAATAAACCTTCCTTGCCCGTTGGCCAAAAACAACAGTTTGTGTTCACTTGACCAAGACCTCTCATTGTCTGAATAAGTATGATGATAATGATGGCATTGCGCATTATGAATATCAACTAATATCACAATATATACATGAGTAGGCAGTGGTGTAATCACATAATCAGCTGGCTCTCTCACTTGCTCGCTGTCTGTTTTAATGATAATCTGAGTGGCTTCTTCAGGGTGTGCTACAGAGCTGAGTGAAGAACTTGTCATCGTCAGTCCAAATTTTTAATTTCAGTAATCACCACACCACTGATTACTGATCATAGCTCCTGAATACTTTAACATGAAAGGAAGAGTTAGAGCAGTAATTTGTGACACTTCCCTTGGGAACAGGATTTGGGAATGGGCAGAGCAGAGTTTGAGACATCCGGACTCTCTGTTTCTGGAACTGTTCAACAGTGAATCTCCCATAAAGCAACTTAATAGTGTCTTATCATGCTGCACAGTGATGTGTAAGTATTCCTCTCATTCCTTTTTTAAGGCAGTCTTTGAAGTCTCCAGGCTTAAGATTAATACCTGTGCTGATATAAGCTTATTTAGTTTCATTATTTTAACTCTCTCCAGAGACGTTACACAACTGTTTCCAATCTTCATGAATCACTTCACTTTTTGCAAAATGAATTTCCAACTCTGGTGTCAAAAATAGTGAGATGCACAGCGTCTATTTTTTTATGCATCTGCAGGCATGAATTTTATTGGCTCAATGCAGCGCTGGGAAAGCATTCAGATGCTGCCAATGTTTGCATCATTGTGAAACTAAAAACAGGACATTTATTTCTCCGGTGGCACAAAGCTGTGCTCACGTCTGGAGCTTTTGTGTGGGCTGCTTTCATATCAGCGCTGCAGCTTCAGCATTCAACCAATTCAGCGTGGCAGGCAGTGGGACCACAAGGGCAATGTTATCATCCAGACGATATGAAAGGTAAAGGTCAAACTTTCTATCTGTAGTCACTTTTTCAGATTTTGATTTTTGAAAAGTTGAAGCTTTTGATAGTGACATTTTAAACCATCACATCACTGTCACATTGAAAAAATACTAGTTTTTCTTGTTCAATCTCAAACTATTCCTGCCTCTCGTGTTTTTGTCTGATTGCGTCCTTCATACCGAGAGAAACTTGCAGATTTCTGAACAAGGACACTTAATAGATACATGGGTACTGGAAAACACTTAAGCCTCTGCTGCTACTGAACCCCCATTAGACCTAATTTACTGAGCCTTCCTTTCTGCCATCAAGTGTTGACTCTATCATGCATTACCCACAAGGGAAAAACATCTGAGGAACAGCAACACCAAACACTAAAAAGAAATCCCTGAGGGGCTGTTAATGACGCTACTCGTGTAAGGATTGATAGGATTTGCAGCATCAAACACCTCGGCTTTGGATGATACCTGATCCATGTTAGAGTTTTTTTAAATATTTGACTTTGTGAGAAACTCCAAAGGCATGCAATTATGTCATATTTGTTCACTCACCCTGCAGAGATTTCATATTTGATTGAATTACAAGTTTTTAACTAATAATGTTTTAAAATGATTTAAAAAGCACTTTTCAAAAAAGTGTTTTACATAGGCAGCAACATAAATCAAGCAGGTCATAAAAATCACACAAGGCAAGATAAAGAAATAAAACATATTTTAAAAGACATAGAATTCCTTTAAAATAACTCTAAAGGAATACAATTATTTTAAATGTATTGTCACACTTCCTCCCCTGTGAGTGAGTGAGGAGTGCCTGGTGTGCTTTTGTTTTCCCCTCCCCCTCCTGCCCTGTCTCCTTCACTCTCTGCTCACCTGCCCTGGATCTGCAATCAACACTCCTGCAAGCCATCATCCAATCATTACTGCCTACAAGAACCCTGCACTGACATCCGGTCCCTGCCGGATCGTTGTGCCTACATGGACCTATCTGCATCCAGCTCTGCCACCTTCCTCACTCATTCACCTGCCTGTTCACCATTGTCTGGATCCCTCCCTCAGCACCCCAGAACCCCCACCAGCTATCCCTTCACCCTGCACTTCTGTAATAAAACTTTGGGAAACAAGACCTGTCTAAAGTCTGCTTTTTGGGTTCAGTCAGTAATACGTGACATATATTTTTTAAATGGTTAAAATGAAGTTAAATGCAGTTCAGGTACAATCAGGAAAGGCTCTGTGATAAAAGTATGTTTGAATAAGGGATTTTAAATGGTAAATGGACTTGTGCTTTTCTAGTCTTTCTGACCACTCAAAGCGCTTTTACACTTCTCGTCACATTCACCCATTCACGCCCATTCACTCACTTATGGTAGCGGCTGCTATATAGGGACCATAAGTATTAGCTAACCTCATTCATACACTTTCACACCGCTGAACAACAGAGGATACAATTTGTGGTTCAATGTCTTGCTCAAGGACACTTTGGCATGTGACTGCCGGAGCTGGGATCGAACCGTCAACCTTCTGATTGATTGACATGCAGATCGCTGATTCAGCAGACCAGGGGCCTCATGTACAAAGGGTGTGTACGCACAAAAACGTGGCGTACGCTCTTTTTCCCGGCAAAGTTCAGATGTATCAAGAGTGAAATGACCGTGGAAATGTGCGGTGCCTCACGCCAACTTCAGGGCTGGCGTACACACGCTTCTACAGCTGTTGATCCTTGCGCACAGATTCATACATCTGGATATTTTTGTGCGTACAACATTTGCTGGATTTGAGCGTACACCATGTTTCAGTACGAAATCCACGCAAGTCTTTGTACATGAGGCCCCTGATCTCCTCAGGCAGATCGTGCCAGAGTTTTGGACCCCTCACTGCAAACACTCTGTCCCCTTTTGTTTTCATTTTGGCATTTGGAACACAAAGTAAACGTCTGGCCAAGGATCTCAATAAACGCATATTAACATGTATGCTTGGTAGCTGGGAGAAAGTCCACAGACAGCTTTAAAAGTAATCAGTAAAACATTAAAATCAATAAAATATACAGGGAGCCAGTTTAAAGATGCTAAAACAGGAGAAATATGGTCATGCTTTTTGGTTCTGGTTAAATTCTGGCAGCTGAGTTCTGTACAACTCCACTTCCTTAGGCAAAAATCTGCTAACAGGCCAAATCTGAAATACAGAATGCATAAAATAACTGTGCAGGAGCTGTGTTTGCTCTACAGCACATTTTCATTGGTATTAGTGAGTAATATCAACACTACAGCTGTGCTTTCTATTTTTAGCCTGCTGTTGATTCCCTCGTAATTCCTAAATACATGCAAATGAAGGGGACTGGAGGCTTTTAAAGCACCCATCTGTGATTATCTGCCACTGTTACCTCTTTGATTGACAGGCAAAACAGTCAACACTCATATCTTGTTGTGGAATCTGGTTTCAAGGACAAATTGTGATGGGAAAAATAATCGATTTAGGGATTCAGATTAATTTTAAACGGGCAATCACCCTGACAAGAGATTAGATCTAAACGTTTAAAAGCATCTCAGAGAAAGTATCCAAAATCTGGAAGCTGGAAATGAAGAGTTATTGCAGGTTTAATGTAAGCAACTTAAAATTTAAAATCAAAGCTGCAGAAGCACCACATGGCATAACATGCAGGGTGTTAAAGTGAGCTATAAATAACATTCAAACTGGATTTTCCTGCATTGTTTTGAAAATGATTCATAAGCATGTGTTCGGGGAGATTTATAAAAACCAGGGGAGAAATCATTGGCACATCTCCTGTTGCTAAGGCTACTGTTTTCCCTTGAGACACAGCTTACTGTGTGTGTGTGTGTGTGTGTGTGTGTGTGTGTGTGTGTGTGTGTGTGCTGTACTGCTGTGCCCGTATGTATGGTTTAAACATCAGTGTGTGTGTGTTGGTTTGTGTGCCTTTGATACCGTGACAGATCCTCTCACTTCAGTGAATTAATGTGTGATCCGCCGAGGCCTCCAGGGAGCTGATGGAGAACCAGGTGTTGCCCCCCGTGTGACCCCCTCGTTCAGGGAGGAAGGGAGGCACATAAGCAGTCTAAAGACCTGCTTTTGGGAAGCTGTGCATCCAAATAATATCCTGAAGCCATTCAGGCACCTTAACAGAGATAAAAAAAAAGAAAGAAAGAAGTGAGAGTGTTGACACATGAAAGAAAGAGACAGAGCAGAGGTTAGGGTATATTTTTTCTCTCTCTTTACCTTGATATTATAAACTGACTTTTCACAAGCCATTTCAAGAACTCTTCTTTCCCTTTGTGTCTTGATAGACACGCTTTGTGAAACTTGTCTCTTCTGATACTGCAGCTATTGATTTTTGTGATTACCCCCTTCCCACATCCTTTCCACTTGTCGACTCAGATCCTAAGAGAAGATTTCATTCTGATTTTAACACCCTTGTTTCCCAGTCGCTAGAATCAGATTTGCTCTAATCCCACACCTTTAAGAAAAAACAAAGCACCAATCTATCCCAAAAAAGCAGGTGATTTGAGCTACCTGAGTTGTTTTTGCCTTGGTTGGCTGTCTGCCTGTCAATCGCAAGGGCTGTAGGCTGGTAGATAGAGAGTAGAGCAGGAAGAGAAGGGTAGACAGAAGATGTCTGTTCATTCATTTACCCATTTCCTCCTCTAATCCGGGGTCAGTTCCCAGTGGATACAGGTTAAGATAGTTGACCTCGATATCCTGCTCCTCAGCAATATTTTCAGCTCCTCCTGAGAGATACGAGTTTTCCCAGGCCACAGGGGATACTCACTTCCAAGCAAGCTCTGGGTTTACCGTAGAGTCTTCCCCTTGCTGGAACTGCTCAGAAGACCTCCAAAGAAAGGGGCCCAGGAGGCATCCTAATCAGAGGCCTGAACCACCTCAATTTGATCCCTTTGATGAAAGGAGAAGCAGCTCTGCACTAAGATCCCTCCAATCATCCAAGCCCCTTATTTAATTATTTCATTTTGTCAGTTTTAAAACACCAAGAAGATCCTAGTACATCTGTTAATTGTATGTATTGTGAAAGTATTTGATCACTTTGTACGTAATGCTCAGAATTCAGTTTTTTATTGTCAATATTACCATTATCACCATCATTATCATTTTTTAACATTATCATCATAGTCATAAAAATAACTATTAGTGTAATAATATCAAAATGTGCATCATTATCATGTCATCATCATCATTATCATGTCATCATCATCATTATCATGATTGTCAAATCACTATCACAGTTGTCATTATCGTTATAATCGTAACTATCATATAATAATTTTTATCATTATCCTATCATTATCATTACTATCATAATCATATTAAAATTATCATTAATATTCTCATTATCTTCCTCCATTTTTACCTTTCCATTATCATCATTATAAATCTCATTATCATATCATACTTTCATCATCGTCACCAAATCATCTTCACTGTTATCATCGTCATTGCAAAGCTACACTCCCGCAAGGTCGTTGAGGTCTACAGGGCAGCAGCTTCTTGTGGTCCCTAAGACCAGGCTGAAAACCATGGGTGGCCGTGCCTTCTCGGCAGTGGCCCCAAAACTGTGGAATGATCTGCCCCCCCATGTTAGATTGTCCCATCATTACAGTTCTTTTAAATCCCATTTAAAACATATTTTTACTCCTTGGCTTTCTGTTCTTTTATTGGATTTGGATTTGCTCTTACAGTGTTTTCTTCTATTTTGTATTATTATAAGCGTTTTATGTTCTGTGTGTTTTAACTTATTTTACCTCACTGTGCAGCACTTTGCTAAACTTGATTGTTCTTTTAAATGTGCTATATAAATAAAGTGGATTGGATTGGATCATTAAGGTATCACCATCATTATCATATTATCATAGTATTACCATCACCACATTGTTATCATTATCATTATCATTATAACCATTGCATATAATCATTGTCATAACTGTTATTATTATCAACAATATTTAATATCAACATCATCATTAACATCATTAACATTATCCTGTAGTTTAGTACAAAAACAATAATAATAAAAACAATAAATATACTAATAATACCACTACTGCTACTACTACTGCTACTACTACTACTACTACTACTACTACTAATAATAATAATAATAATAATAATAATAATAATAGCATACTACTACTACTACAACTACCAATAATAATAATAATAATAATAATAATAATAATAATAATAATAATAATAATGATAATAATAATAATAATAATAATAATAAATAAAAACAATGATAATAATACTAATAATACCAATACTACTACTACTACTACAACTACTGATAATAATAATAATAATAATAATAATAATAATAATAATAATAATAATAATAATAATAATAATAATAATAATAATAATAATAATAATAATACAAAATAATAATAACAATAATAATAATAATAATGATAATAAGAGAGAAGAAGAAGAAGAAGAAGAAGAAGAAGAAGAAGAAGAAGAACAAGAACAAGAACAAGAACAAGAATACTAATGGACATGTAAAGGAACTAAACATTGAACTGCATTATTAAAAAAACATCTGTCCAAGGCAACAGCAGAACTGGCCCGGCAACTCAAACCTCTGTTTGAGGTAAGACAGTATTGTCATCATGTTGACATTATAAAGGAGACCAAGAGGGATCTCTTCTTTTGAAATTAGTAAGAGCGGTGCAAGTTGCTCTGACAGATGTAGCAGTGCTATGGATAAGAGTCAGAACCTTTTTCACAACAGGGGTGACGTTAACAGTAAGAAGACTACCATGTGTTCTTCAGTAGGGATCACTTCTTCCCTGGTATTGACTTTTCAGCTGCTTTGTGTGCTTATAAAAGTTGAAGTTGTAAACACACTTTTATGCTAGGGTCAGCAGCCTGTGCTACATTTCATGGGGAGGAAGGAGAGGGGACTAAATCACTTTGTTCAAACTATAAACTGCCCATGATCACGTTTTACTATAAAGACCCAATTAGTGGTGTTTACACAGTGTTGCCCTTGCCCGAGGTGCTTTCACAGATCTCTGCACGACCAAATGACTCCCAACACAAACATTCATCCTGGCTTCAGTTTGCTGTTGAGATATTCTTCCTCTGTATCAACAAAGGCTTTAAGCTACCCTCGCCAGTGTGTGTCTGTGTGTGATCAAACAAATATGGAACAATCTGACAAACTAATACATCTGAGGTTACTGTGACTCTTTTTACTTTTTGAGATGCAATTTGTTTGTTTTTGCAAACACAGTGTTCTTGCAAATGCTGTCAAAATGTTCCGATAATTGATAGAGCAGAGATCTCCTGCTGCAACATGCTGCTGGGAAAGAGAAGGCACTGTTAAGAAGCAAGAAACAGTGCCCTAGTTGGCAGTGCAGGGAGACATTACTTTGAATTCTCATTCCTCTGATGTTAGGTTTCCAAACTTTTCAGTCAAGAAGGTAATTTGAAAATTGTGAAATATTTATTTCTGATATGTTCAAAGTGAAAAACTACTCAGTGTAAATGAAAAAGGGCTTTCATGAAAGTTATATTCTGGAGACATCAAGTTTCACCAAGATAGCACGCACATACAATATGTAAGGGATGATGTGCAATGAGAAGGTTTTCTTGCTCTCTCTCCCCTAAACCTCCACTGAAACTTCACACAAGAAGCCATGATATGTAGCGCTAGGTGATCCAAACATTGATAATATAAATAAGCACTAATACAAAAGAAATGCTGATATTTCAATCCCTTTAAACCAAACTAATACCTGCAAATGGGAGTATATTTGTGTGTTGTAGAAACATGATTTACTGACTTGTGCAGGTTCAACAGGCACACAGTTTGTTGCTGTGTTGATGCCGCTGACACCTGAAGTTGTCCCCAGGGTAGAGAACAACAAAGACCAGACTTGATGAATTGAAGAGTTAGTGTGGTGAAGGTCAATTAAGGGTTAATACATCTACTGGCGGTCAGCTTCAATCATGTGCTGTGAGATGTGTAATCATTTCAGACAGCCCCATAGGAAAGACAGGAGCTGCTTGTTTCTCCTGTTCATGTGTCTATCCATTCATGATGGTGATATGGCAAAGTTTTGGGTTTCCTCTTCATTGTTTTATCTTGAAAATTGTCTACTTAAAGTAGTCTACTTAAGTGTTATCGTCACTGTGTGTCAAAGAATGGGTATACAGCTGGCTGTGATGTCGTGTAGGAAGGTTTTAAGCCAACTGGTTGACTATCTTGTGTAATCCTCTGAAAGTTAAGACAGTAAAAAGAAAAACCTGCAACACAGAAAAAGAAAGAATGAAAAAAATGAATGAAGAAGCCTGAGGAAGTGTCTGTGTCACAGTCTGTTATCTCCTCTCCCATCCCAACTCCCTTTTCTTCTTCTTCTGGTGTCTTCTTGCTCATTTTATGTCTTCTTCATCGTCTTCTATCTTGTATCCTTATTTTATCTTTTCCCTCTTCTTCTTCATTCATCATCATCCATATCTTCTTCTTCGTCTTCCATTTTGCATCTTTTATTTCTTCCTTTCGTCTTTTACTTCTTCATCTTCTGTAAGGTCATGTATGTCTTCTTCATCCTTAGTCTATGTCATTGTCTGTCTCATTCGTCTTCTTCATTCATCATCGTCTAAATCTTGTCTTCGTCCTCGTCCTCCATATTGCCATCTTCCATTTCCTCCTCATCTTCTCTTCAGCATCTTGGTCTTCTTCATCTTCGGCTTAAATTTCATGTATGTCTTCTTTATCTTCTTTGTCGTTGTCCTCTATGTCTTCCTCATCCTTCGTCTTTGTCATCAGCTTTATATTCTTTGTCTTCTTTTTCTTCTTCTTCACCATCTTCCAATTTCGTCTTCTTCATCTTTCTACTTCTTTCTCATCTTCTTTATCTTGTTCTCTGTTATCCTCTGTCTTCTTTAGCTTCTTTGTCCTTGTCCTCTGTCTTCTTCATGCTTCATCTTTATCATAGTCTACATCTTCTGCGTCCCCTTCATCATCATCTTCCAATTTCTTCTTCTGTCTTCTTCATCCTTTGTGATCATCCTCATCCTCTTTGTCTTGTTTTTTGTTGTCCTCAATGTCTTCTTTATCTTCTTCATCTTCAGTCATTTTGGTCCTTCTTTTATGTCCTCCTTTTTCTTCTTCATATTCTTTGTTGTTTTATTTATGTCTTCTTCAACAAGGAGGATGATTCTTCTGTGTTTTTTCTTCTTCACGTTCTTTATTGTTGTCTTCTGTCTTCTTTTTTCATTTTCTGCTTCGTCGTCTTCCATGTCGTCTTTGTCTTCATCATTATCATCCGTCTTCTCTGTAGTAATCTTTGCATCTTCCTTATCTTAGTGGCCTTCTTTGTCATCTTCAAAGTCCCTTTTTTTCCTGTTCCATGGACCTTAATCCTTAATCTCAACTTTACCTCCTTCATCGTTTCCCTTATCATTTTCTATGTCTTCTATGTCTCCTTCCTCGTCATCCTTCTGTCCTCTCCTTCATTTTTTTCAATGCAATTGCTGAATTACACTGTAACCTAAATCCCTTGTTGTGTTTGCTCTCTCTGTTACACACATTTGTGTTCTGGTTCTCTGGAGTAATGTGATTATGGATCTAATGTTGATCTGTCCTTCATGCACACACTCCCACGCACACATATCAACTTTAAAAGATCTCCAGTCATGCTTGCATTAATGCCCTGAGAGGCTCATGGTAATTACCCTTATTGACCTCTGCAGAGGCTTAGAGTCACGGGTTATCAGAGGAGGGATCCAATCACAATGCAAATAAAGGTAAGGTGAGCAGAATGATGTTAGTCATGTTTCATGTTCTATTCCTCTTCCTTCTTGCCTCGGGTGAAAAATACACAGGGACATCCAATTATTAGCTCAAACCACATTGATTGTGTCCTCCACTAATAGGGTATTAGGCAAAGCCACAGGGAGAGAGAAACAGTTTCTATATGTCTCAAATAATAGCCTGCTCCCTGGCTGTGGGGAAGACTTTTGTGCAACAACACATCTCCAGCAGGCTTTTGTCATCTCATCAAACAGACATTGTGTTTCCCCTGATGCCTCACTGAACCCACATCTTTGATTATCAGTCTGTATTCGAACCAGCTGTGTATTAACACCCACCCCATGCGATAAATCATGTGGGCCACGTGGGCAGAATAAATCAAACACTCATTGTATGTCACACATGAGCGACAAAAAGAGTCTCCAATTACTTTGTATTCTATAATGGGCAAGAATAACAAATCCTGTGCTCAACACCCTTATCGAACACACAACCCGTGTAGCAAGAAAACCCACGTACATGAGAAACTCCTGTTATATCTGTGCTTCATATGAAGCAGTTCATTATGGCAGCCTGCTATGTATGCATCATTGTGAGAACGAGCAGAGGGCAAAAGAGGGAGACATACTGTACAGGACTGTGGAGGGATGCAATGAGGACAAGATATGCATGTACACACAACAGGGAAGGAAGGACACAGAAGAGGGGAATACACATGAATTACAAGATTACATGGTCGAGGGCACTTTTAGACTGCATGGATATGTAAATATATACAGTTTGAATGAAAGCTCAAATCAACATTAAATATATATTTTTTCAACAGATATTTGCAGCCTTTCTGTCATATGGTTAGTGTGGAGACATGGTTTGGATACATTTATGCATCAAACCTACTGAAACCAGTTAAAATAATGTGTGGGGGGTTATAGCATAGACTGTACAAAAGATGGACAACATGGCAGCTCCCTGAAAGTGAAGCCAAAACAATTGGAGCTCCCCCACTGACCAGCTGCAGTATAGGTCGTAAAGCCTGACTCCTCCACGTTAAAGGCTGATTTATACTTCTGCGTCTCCCCTACGCAGCAGGGGCTGACGCAGACATGAGCACCACATACTTGTGCGTCGGTGTGTCCGTGTCGCGCAGCTATTCTCCGCCGAAACGCCTGAGGGCAGTGCGGTCTCTCTGATTGCCGGCCGCCTGCTTCCGGTCCCGCTACGATCTCTGTTTACTTTTCCACAGTGATTCAGAGCGTGTTATGTTAATCTACAGCTGATACATGTTGCTGTTTATCATACAGACGTGATTACATGAAGAATAGAGAGGAGGAGATGAAATACACGGCCGATGTGCGGCCGATGTCCGGGATCCCGGAAGTGTTGTAAATGCGGGAAAGACAAAGCCGCCGAGTGGACCAATCACAGGGCTTGCGGTCCGCGTCGGCTCTACGGGGAGTTACATTTTGGAGGAGGTGCACGTCAGCTACGTGCGTAGGCCTCGGCGTAGGTACAGGAGCTACGCGGACCCCCGGCGTAGGGTACGCCGTTGATTCAACGCAGAAGTATTAATCAGCCTTTAGAGTCAATCAATGAACAGTTTATATGTGTTTCAGGTCTTTCAACACTTGTCATCTGTCTGTCACCTCAATAGTATTCCCACTTTTGTAATGATAGCAGCTTTTAAGGTGTCTTGAGAAAGTACATTTCATCTCTTCGTTTTCTGCTACTGTAAGTTTTTTAAAAATAAAATAATTCAGAGGTCAGTGTTGTGCTTTCTCTCCACTACATTTATTCAGTAATTTAACATACTAGTTATTTTGCATATCGACTTTTTAAAGTACAATGCACAAATACACTGTGGTCTGGTAATACAAGAAGGAAAGTAATTGGTCCTTTGAGATAAATTTAACAACCTGCTGCAGAAGTGAATTATTAAAGTGATGTAAAACATAACAAGAGCAAATGTATTATCTTCCTATTGATAAGATTTCATGAGAAGAATACAATGTTCTCATGTACAACTACTTAACTTATACTGTCTGCAATGATGAAACATTATGAGGCTGATATTTAATATGCATTGGGTATATATAGACAATGGGCAATATATATTCAACCTAATTATGTTTAAGAGAGATACAAAAAAGAAAAGAAAACTCCTTCTGGTGTTTAATTGTGATCATCTAATTGTTGAGGTACTGTGATTGCTTTGCTTGGCAGCAGTACAGCAATAACTGGTAATGAGAGAGAGAGTATGTTACTCAACATACATCATTTCCTTATATAAGAACAGATGGGAAGAATAAGTGCAGCTGAACACCTATGGGAACTCTGCAGTCCTTAAATGACTTTAACAGAAAACCTTTCTGGTCTCCTGTAGCTCATTTTCATGAACCAGTGGAGCATCCAGACAGCATGAAAACACTTAACAGCATTACTCTGCATCCACACCATTGAGTTATGTGGGAATTTTCAAGTATGAAGTGCTTTACTGCAAACTCTCTTTTTTCCCTTACTGCAGTTATGGAGACATCTCCTCCAGAGTCAGGGTATAAAGTACCAGCTGAGACTATTATCTAACCCTGCTGCTTGTTCTCATTTCCATCACAACTCATCCTCTGAAGCAACGTGCAGCTCTGCAGTTTCAGTGAGAGTGTCAGTACCACTAAATAAACACACAACTGTGTTCCTAACTCTTCTTCTTTCCCCCTGATTGGTAGTTTAAGTTGTACTGTGTAATTACTATGTGCACGGGGACTAAACGACAGCTGATTGTTCAGATTACTGAGTGGAATGTAGCTCTCTAAAGCCTCTCAAAGGATACTGTCACTATGGACATGACCAGTCACTGAAAATGACAGAGATTATCAGCATATTGTAATTATAGGTGTAGGAACATGCGCTATATCATTTATTTGTCACGGTTTCCACTTCAGACGAGCTCTGCATGTATGAGCAATACAACAAAGCAAAGGATTAATCCCAAAGTGCTTGCTTTAAAACAAAAGCTCTTAATTTTGAGGCATGTTTCAAAGTTTCTTCCAGCAGTAGACGTGTCAAAGACCAGATCTTTTGTGGCCCCTCATTGCTTGAAACTATAAATGAGTAAACTATCATCTCAAGAATGCATGCATTGATCAATCAAGTCTGACATTGATGGTTACTATTAAGGAGTCTAATGAAACTTGATTGACACATACAGAAGAGTGTCATCTGCATAACATTAAATCAAAATTTCCTCTTAGAGCACATTTACTGCTTTATCTAAGTCAACCACTCAAACTATCTTTCTGTCTGCGGTGGAGAATACTATTTAGTGCTTCAGTGTCTTGATTGTAGTCAGGGTAGAGCACAGGGTAGAAATATTAGTGTGGTCCAGGACCAAAGCTGGTGTCAACTTCTGGACTAAACCCCATACACTTGAACTTATCTGAAGGAAGCAGTGAGCAATACACAGGAGCTCAACGAGTCTTGAGGGGTTGCATTCTTATTATTAGAGCTGGGCACACATTAAACCCTTAATATGAAAAAGGATTATTGAACACTGACTTGAAAGTTGAGTTGACCAAGCAGGCCTGTTGGGCTAAACCACCCAGACTTTTCATGATCTGTTGTTTGCAGGTAATAATAATAATAATAATAATACATTTTATTTATAAAAGCGCTTTAAAAGATTCTCCAAGCGCTTTACAGGAAAATACAATTTTACAATAGGAAAGTAAAAGGAAAACAGTGCAAAAAAGCAAAGAAAAGCAAGGCAGCAAAATAAAACAAAACAAGAAAAAAATCAATCAATTATAGTTTAAAAGCCTTTCTAAATAGGTGTGTTTTGAGTCCGGATTTGAATTTGGTGAGTGAGGGAGAGAATCTGAGGTGTTGGGGGAGAGAGTTCCAGAGGGTGGGGGCAGCGACAGAGAAGGCCCTGTCCCCCCAGGTTCGGTGCTTGGGTTTGGTGAGAGGGGTGAGGAGGTTGGCGTTGGTGGAGCGGAGGTTGCGGGAGGGATTATATGGCTGCAGAAGGTCGGTGAGGCAGGAGGGAGCTAGGTTATGGAGGGCTTTATAGGTGATGAGTAGGATCTTGTACTGTATTCTGAAGGGGATGGGAAGCCAATGGAGGTTCTGGAGGACTGGGGTGATGTGGTCTCTGGAGCGGGTATGAGTGAGGAGGCGTGCAGCTGAGTTTTGTATGTATTGTAATTTGTTGAGGAGGGTGTTGGGTGTACCGTAGAGGATGCTATTGCAGTAATCGAGTCTTGAGGTGATGAAGGCGTGGATGAGAGTTTCAGCTGCTGTGAAGGAAAGGGAGGGGCGGAGACGGGCAATGTTTTTGAGGTGGAAGAAAGCGTTTTTTGAAATATTGTTAATGTGTGGTTGAAAGTTAAGTGACTGATCAAAAATGATACCAAGGTTACGGATGTGGGTGGATGCTGAAACAGTGGATTTATCAATAGTGAGTGAGAAGTCTGGGCAGGTGGAAGTGAGGGATTTTGGGCCTATGATGAGAATTTCGGATTTATTACAATTAAGTTTGAGAAAGTTTGGTAGCAGGTATCCAGTGTCTCAAGGGTCTTCCAGGATCAACACTCAGACTGGCATGCTCACATTTGACATGACGAAACTAGGGTTGCAAAGGGATGGAAAATTTCCGGTAAATTTCCATGGGAAGTTAAGCTGGGGAATTTTGGAAATATTCCGAATTGGAAACATTCCATGGGAATTATGGGAATTGAGGGTAATTTAGTTCAAGGTATCATATCCAAGCATACATATTTGTTTTGTTATAAGCAGACATCCATCCAAAATAATACAATTAAAACAGATTTATTTGTAAGTAGAACTTTATCAAGTGTTACATATGTTATTAAACAACTAATTATTTCATTGAAGAACAAAAACATGAATGTTGAGTTAAATATAACTCATCCCCCCAACCCAACCCATTCAAAACAAAAATGCAATCCCAACAAAGTTCCATTCAAAATGTTAAATGAAAAGAGCCCTCTCCCTCGAAAAAAGTCCCACTCAACATGCAAATAAAAAAGCATCTTCCTGCAGGAAATCTGGTTGTTTTAGTCAGGATTATGCTAAAATATATTTTCCCCAACTATATTTAAGTTCTCTATTAAGAGCCAACCTTCAATTTAGTAAATTCCTGGTTTATTCCCATTTATTCCCATAAATTCCTGTTAATTCCCATGGGAAGTTTCCAACATTTCAAAAATTCCCAGAATTTTGCAACCCTAGATGCAACGCCATAACAAAGCAGCACAGAGTTCCCAGTATGCAGTCTCCAGTTCAATAAATCACAAAGAGGGAGGAGCTGGGTGAATTGGTTTGTTACCCTAAACAACAAGATATCTCATTGTAAAAATGTAACATGTTTAACGTATAAGATTTCAAATCTGTGCAACCATAATCACCCTCAAAGTAAATCCAGTGTAGTGAAATCACTCTATATGTACCTCACACCTCAGGAAAACCTTGCAACATAATCTTTAGAACCACCAGAGAATCAGGACTTTGATGGCTTTTGTCAAAGGGGAAGAATTGGGTTCAAAACTGTCCGCATTATTGCTGTGGTTTGTTTACTGCTTGAGGGGCATTGAGGCTTGACTCTGATTATAAACCAGAAAGATCTCATGAGCCTTGGGCAGTATAAGGGTCAAACCCTGTACTGGTTTTCAATTATATCTGCAAATACAAACTGACTGACTGATGGATGAAAGCTGCATTGTGTATATTATGAACTAGATCATTCTAACAGTAATTAGGTATATCTTTATAGACTATTAAAAATGGTATATGTTTATCATGATGGGCACAAAGTCCATGAAAATGACAGCCATGGGGAAATGGGTATTTAATACATAACAGAAGCTGAACTGTAATATGCAGTTGTGTCGCTTCAGACTGTTATTAACGTCAAGTTAATGGACTTGCCTTGAAGAAATGAGGGGAGTGGGTGAAGAGGGGACAAATGAAAGGAACTGTAAAAAGACAGCAGCCGAGGGAGGTCAGACTAAATGTCTACAAGGCTTTTATTTCTTCAGCTTTAAGAAGGAAAGAGAGCTCTTAAGCCTCCGGGGGCTTGGTTGGTAAATGTCATAGCATTTAGCTACACATACACACACTGTACTGGGGGTGTGCGTTCCCAATTTTTTTTTTAATCTACTGTCTGAACAGTCTGGTCTCTGAAGTACAACTTGGAGAGCAGATTTCAGTCACAGAAATAATAAAAAGAAAACAAGTGGAGTGAGAGCGAGCAAGCTGCTGATAAAATAACTGTTTCTTGTGCAATTTTCAACAGTGCAATCTGTTCATCTGTGCCCAATGTAAAATATTTCCCTTTCACTTCACATGCATTCTTTCACTTCATCTGCAACATTAAGCATGTGTCTCTGCTCGTGTCACCTCAGTGGACTGTAGGTGTTAAAGTGCTCTCTGTGCTCATTGAAGTACACTGGACCTGGTTTAGTTAAATGGACCACAACAGATTAAGTGAGACACATTATGAAATTACCAGATGTATGTTAAAGCATATAAGGGTAAATTAGCCTGTGCTTAAAAGGAGTCCAGACTATTGCAGTGAGAGTGAGTGCGTGTCTTAACTGAACAAAGGACGTCATTTAGATGTAATAGTCAGCTGTAGAATAAAGATATGGAAAGAAGCGATCAGGCGGTGGGAGAGTAAAGTGAAATTAAGTAGTTTGTTATCTTCTAATTAAATTGACCTGGGAAATTAAAGAGGTGAGTTGCTGTGGATATTGGAAGAACATGAAATGTCTCAGTAAAACACACTCACAGTAAGACACTCACAAAATCCATTCAGAGATATGGGAGTGCATTTATATCCTTGTCTGGTTTACATCAAACAAACGAGAGGAAGGAAAAAAAGGAGAAAGCTCATTCTTTTCAAGCTATTAAATTTGGATGGTTTTCGATTAGAGGATTAAATAAAACAGCAGAGTGATTACATACGACAAACACTAAAGACTATGCCAGGAGAAAGCTGCATTAAGGCAATTTAACAATGGCAGAATTGGACGACCGGAGCAAACATTTGTTAAGATATTTAAGAAAATAGATACTGAATTATTCGGCTGTGTTGTTTTAAGGAAAAAGAGTTTCCAGTTAATTCAAGCTGATAGACAGTAAAGGTAAGGAAGTGTTTTGCATTCACATGAGAAAAAAAAATCTGCTGTTTTTCTAAATACACAAGATAATTATCTCAGATTTACGAGAAACGTTTTTCTGAGTCATAAAAAAAAAATCTGTTCGGTTTTTCTAAATTAAGAAGACAACCCACGCCTCAGTTGCACTCCATGGGGACCAGTATTTTCAGCAATTATCTGATTGTCTCTTGAGTCATCACGTAGCCAGCTTGGATGCATTTCAGATGCATCATCTTATATCCATGAAGCATGCCGTATTTGCTCAGCTGATCTTGGAGAAGTGCTGGAACGTGCAGCAGATCAGAACGGGTCTTAAGTTCTAAGGTGCCAATACCATCAGTGGCTACGTTTACATGAGACTTTGAATTCCTCTTTAATTCAGAATCAAAATTAAATCCTCTTTAAAAAGATTAAAAATGACCATGTAAACACCTAATTCATGAAAATGATCATTCTGAATTAAACTTAAATCTGAAGTAAGTGTCTGGTTTATTCTGATTTTAAATCTGAATTGAATAATTCCTCGATCATGTATACGTTCATTCAACTTTAAATTAATTCCGGTCGTTCTGCGCATGCTCGATCCCTTGTCCTGTCGCGATGATGCACATATTCCGTGCTGACGGTCACATCATCCAGGATGGCCGCCCGAAGCAAGCGCTGGACTCGAGCCGAGGCTATTTATCTATTATTCCTTGCTTCGCACTTTCATCCACGGCTGTCTGGCCTTGCGACCGGGATGTGTAAGTGGGCTGAGGTAGAGCAGCCGTTGCATTAACCGTTGGCTTTGATTCACCAAAGTACGGTCTTCTGCCTCCCTTCTCCGGTCCTCTATCTCTCTTCTCCTCCTCAGCTGACGAAAGTGAAGCAGTATGTTTTGTGTTGAGCTGCTTATTCAAAACTATAATCAAAATCAAAGTGGAAATTGTACTTATTGTGTGGTCTTCCATGTTGTAACTGAAAATAAAAGAAGCAGGAACTGGAGTCTGTTTTCTTCAGGTAGACGTAAATACGTCACGCCCGCCCCTGTCCAATCAGAACCCTTCCCAACCCCCAGACCTAAAGCAGAATTGAATAAAGACGATTAAACGTGTTTTCCATGTAAACCTCAATTCGGAATTACTATTTCCATGTAAACACGAAGGAGAATACTTTAATTCTGAATTAAAAACATCATGTAACTGTGCCCTGTGTTACTTAAGACATAAATATCTCAAGATGTCTTAAACCCAAAGTAAATAAACTGGATTAAACTGAACAACTGGGGCTTGTTTACTTCCTTGTGTGGCCTTGAGTACTGTTGGGATTTTACTGAAGCGACATGTCGTTAATTCAGAAAAAGAGAGCAGATTTTTTTTCTCATGAATGTGATATGCTTCCATATAAAGGTGACACTATGTCAACATTTTATATGTTAGGAATGAAATGATCACACTCCACTGGCACATATAACCTTTCCTCATCGCTGCCATATTCAATTATATGTCCATAATTTCCACACACACCTGTGACCATGACGGTTTCTGTGATTATGAAAACACATTTCATTCAAAGGTCAATCTGGTGGCATCAATGGTGCAAGAGGTTATTAATGTCTCTTTATCGACGTTACACTTAGAGAGCCTGGCTGCCCATTTGTCTCCAGCACTAAACTCTGTCAGGGAAGCTAATAGCACAACAGCATTAGCTGGCTCTTCTGCAGTAGTTTTATCTTCCTGCCAAGGCCATGGGCCAAAGTGCCTTTAAATTCAGTGTGTGTCGGCACAGACACACTGCTACTCTGTGGTGTGTCAACCTGTATGATGAATCATGGTCGGTGCAGTACAGAAAAAAACATGGTTTGTTTGGTTTGTTGGTGGTAAATCATGACTGAGGATACATTGGTGAGAACATCTATCTTCTGCACCATGGTAGGTGGGATGCCAGTATTACCCTAAATTTCAAGGACTCAAATTCATATTCACCATCCACCAGCCTAAAGGGCTGCAGTACAGTTAATCAATACGTCAGCTGATGTTGAATATGATGGCAGACTCTGAAGAGGATCTGGTGGCACACAGGACTCTGACCTTTCCAAAGTTCAACCTAAGCTTGGTGTCAGAAGTACTGTCTCTCTAACTTGTCTCTTCTTTAACTGCACAAACCGCCATAAATGCACACAAATATCCACAGACACTCAGAGTAAATGGTCATCAATCAGAATGTCAGTTTTTTTTCTGTATTTTTTTCTACTAACATTTGATCAATACTGCAAACCCCTCATTTATCAAGCTTGGGCACTGGCTAGAGTATTTTATTGGAGCTGTCATTGTTTCCCAACAGCAGTTTAATCTGTTTCCTAGATTCTTCAAGTAATGAAAAAAACTTCAAAGTAAAACGCACCTTTTGTTTTGTGTCTCTGTGGATGATTAAACATTTCAAACCGCCTGAACCGTTGTTTTTATATCAATAAAGCTACATTTTGTTAAAAATAAATGGAATAACATATCTGTAAGTAAGCATTGACAGTTGTTTTTATCAAACAGTACCTTTACAATTAAGTTTCTGTGCTTTTTGAAAAATCATTGACTTCAAAGCATGTGTGAGGGCTTCCAGATTGTGTCGATTTTGATTCCCCTTAGACAAAACAGACTCATCTATCTCTTTTCTGATTTTGTCCTGTACACATCTAAGTATGTTTTCATCTAAAAGTTATATTTTGGTCTTCTGGAAGGAGGGGCAGCCTTTCCTTTTTGTAGGTGTTGCTGTTGTTGGCAACTAAGGACAATCTGCTTTTATTATTTTCCATGGTGTCACTTGGTGTCTTGTGTCAATTGTGTTTATGTGTGTATATTCAATATTCAAGATTCAAGAAGGCTTTATTGCCAAGTCATCTTGCACACACAAGGAATTTGACACTAAGGGCCATAAATACAGAAACCTAAATCTAAATCTAAAATTCTAAATGAAAATATTATCTGTACAAGAAAGATAAAAGTTATTCTAATAAATAAATAAATAAACAAATAAATAAACAAATGTGCCTAAGCCAGAGTATATGTTCACAAACCCCCCCCAAAAAATACAAATGAAATATTAAGAAAAAAATAAAGTTACACGTTTCCATTATTTTTTAAGACTTTATTTGGGGACGACAGGACAGTGGATAGAGCAGGAAACCAGGAGAGAGAGAGAGTGGAGGATGATGTGCTGGAAAGGGGCCACAGGCCACTAAATGGGCGTGCTACTTCACCACTAGGCCAAACCTGTGCCCCTAAGTATGTTTTATGACAACATAATTGGACCTACTTTATCTTAAATGTCTAATGTGCAACTCACAATTAAAATGTTTGCATGTTTTAGCCATATATACTGTTAATGACATCTCTGACCCCTCTGCAGCTGTTTCAGGCAACACAGATAGAGTCAATGATCTCTTTTGGAGGTCATAAAGAAGTTTTAATATCAATTCAAGACTGTTTAATTACAAGTTTCAGACTCCTCATTGGAGCTTTTACAATGTTGCACACATTTTCCTTCCTTCACATTAAGACTTTTCTGTAGTATCGTGTTTTCGTGACCCGGGTACAAAAATTTGACAATTTCACACAAAACAAAGTGAAGCCAAATCCTGACCAATCATGGAATTGAGATTTGTGGATTATAATCAGAAAGAACAGGATATTGGGGAATTTTAAACACCCTAACTAATAAAGCCAGCATGAGATAACGTTATATATTATGGTGGGAATATACTGCTGATGCTACAGCGCCCCTCTATAGGAGCCACAATTGCAGGGTTCATTGGGCCTTTATCTATATAGGGACAAAGGGATCCCAATGGAGCAAAAGATAATACAAAGGCAGATTTTTTTATATATATATTCAAAGTTAAGACCAGCCTTTTCATGCACCCAAGACACCCATTAATGTTGAGTATAGCTGAACTGTTAAAAGAGAGAGTAAAGGGATAAAGAAGGAGATGAAGAGATAGAAGTGCAGAGCAGGGAGATTTTTAAATAGGTACGTTCATGGATCTGCTTTTTGAAAAGGCTAAATGAGGGTAGAAGCTGTTTCACTGGACACACTTGATCCTCCCTCTTGTGTTTTCTAACATCGTTATGGTATAACAGATGACTGGCTGAGTGTAACTTGAGCCAAGCCACTTGGGAAACCTCTCGTCTTGGTCTGAAGAATAAAAAGCTTCTGAGGGAAAAGGCTTTGAATTAGATTTGCTCCCCATCCGGCCACAGCGTCTTTTAACTCAACACCGCTGAGGCCTATTGTTCCAAACAGCCGGAAATCAATGTCCCCATTACATTTTTACAAGAGATCATTAGTGTATTGTGTTTCTTTGTGCATAGCGTTTGAGTGAAAGTGCTTTAGTAGTAAGACAGACGGAAAACCATCTCTCCATTTGCACCAACATGCTGCTACGTCGTCATTTCTCATAATAAGATACAGCATTGGATAAACCTTTGACCCTGCATTCAAAGACCTCGTCTAATAAGAAGATTTATATTCATAAGATAGTTGCCCGTCCTTTTTGAACATTTCTCTGAGCCCCAGCTTTTTAACTTCCTCCCCTATGGCTATAATTGCTTTAGATAGCAGCCACAGTTTTAGATATGCACTGGGGAGAAAAACTCCAACAAGAGCACACAGACAGCTGAACCACTCTGTGTCAGGAGAAGTGTGGAGAAGTTTACTCTCAGCAAAGGTGAAAATAAGATTCAGAACAATACACTTCATCTTGGATAAGAGTTTTGGTGATGAACTTGTTTGACTGAAGGAAAAAAATCATAATTTTCTGAATGTTATACACTGATGGGAACACTGCTTTGACTCCACTTGGGTTGTTTGCTGCTTTATGAGTACAAATTTACAATAAATAAACAATGTGTGTCTATCATCACACAGGACAGTTCACAGACATGCTAGTGGCTCTGTAAAGCTGAGGCAAACTTTAGTGTTGAACCATAGACTGTATAAATAATGGACGTGGTATCCGTGACGTCACCCATCTGTTTCTGAAGCACTATTTTGAAGCCAATCGGCGGCGGGAACCATATTAGCTATGCTGAAGTCAACCTAACTTCTGCTGAGGTAAAGAGGCGGGCTTTGAGCCTTCTAGCCAATAGCTAGAGTGTTGCCGCCTGTGAATCAAGTCAGCTGTGCCTCTCATAATGGAAAACTTGTAATCTTAATGTCTTCTGAATTAACACATTAGAAAAAATTCACCCCACATACAGTGTGTGCCGATCGAGAAATGAGCTATCCGGACTACACTTGTTTTTTGTTACCAGGCTGTAAACATGTTTATTTCTGATGTAAAGATCGTCTTTTTTGAATGTGTGTATGAGTTTTTAACACTTCTACAATGGCTTCAATTCTCATGCCTGGAGGTTGCTGCTTGTGTTGAACCTACACTGTGAGTACATGCTAAGGAAAGCAAAACTATGATGATGCCTATGAGAAAGACTGACAGGCACATCCTAAATACATACTCAGGAAATGTTGCAGCAACATAGAATGCAACAAATGTGATTGGTTCATTTTGAGAGAGTTATACATGCTTTTATTTCTACACGCCTGGACTACTGCAATGCACTTTATGTTGGCCCTAACCATGCCTCCCTTGCACGTCTACAGTTATTCCAAAATGCTGCTGCTCGTTTTTTAACTGGTACTCATAAGCGAGAGCATAATACCCCCATCCTTGCCTCCCAGTTAATTTTATGATTCATTTTAAGATTTTATTTCTGTGTTGACATCTTTTCATGGATTAGCACCACAGTACATCTCAGACCTACTGCAAGGCTTCACCCCCTCAAGGTCTTTGAGGTCTGCTGACCAGCTGCTTCTTGTGGTCCCTAAGATATGGCTAAATACCAACACTGTGATCGTGACCGTGCCTTCTCTGCAGTGGCCCCCACATTGTGGAACGATCTGCCCCCTAATGTTAGATGGTCCCTAACCCTACAAACGTTTAAATCCTGTCTTAAACTTATTTTTACTCCTTGGCTTCTAACCCAGCATGAAAGTTGCGTGGTCTATGTCTTTGTTTGTCCTTTTATTTTATTATTTTAATATTTTTTACACTGTTTTTATGTATATTTAAGTATTACTTCAAGTGTTTTATTATGTTTCATTTTTTGTATTTCATTTTATTTTTACACTGTTTTATCTTCTATGTGTTTTAACTTACTTGACCTCACTGTGCAGCACTTTGGTAAACTTCATTGTTTTCTTTTAAATGTGCAATATAAATAAAGTGGACTGGATTGTATTGGTAGCTGCCCACCAAGAATGTGGAGGACACTGTACTTGAGGCTAGGATGTTGCTAATTGCTGCAGCCTGTTGGCTTGCACTTCTTGCAAAAAAAACAAACAAGCACAGCTGTGGTTGTTTGGATTCTTATTTGTCTTGCAGGGATTTCACAAAAGATATTATGTAACCTGTTTGTCATGCAAGCTAAAACATCAAGTAGAGCTGCATGATACTGGAAAAAAAAAGGGCATTTGAACACTTTTTCCATGATACAGTATATCCTTGTACAAAAAAAACCTTTCAATATAACCAAAAATCCTTATTGAGTTTAAAAATATCTTGTACAAGACTGTTCCAGCCAAGCTCAGCAGCAGCACATTGTAACAAAGTTAAAGTATCCCCCCCCTGTGAATTTTGGAGACCAACATCTCTCCATCTTCGACCACCTGTTGACTCACTCAACCTCACCTGTTTATGCAGAGCAGGTCTCCCAACAGTACACTCTCTGTGGCACAGCCTCTCGTTCAAGGTCTGCAATATTTACACACAACCACCACTGGAACGAGGTGCTGCTGATAAGGAGAGTGCACTCATGTAAAAGCGGTCTCGCGTAACAGATGCCTTCCTCTGGCAGCAAGCTTGACAGTATCTGTGACAGCAGCAGTAACAAGTGCATGCTTACAGGCAGCTGGAAAACAGATGCTGCATGCAAAGTGATCACTTTGCTGTGCTCTGTTGAAGGTATCCTGATATAATAGCCATCAAAAATCAGAACCTGCAGAGTGTGGAGCGAGAAATACGATTACCTGCAGTTTATTAGTTATTCGATAAATGGTCTCGGCCATTTGTAACCTTTGTGGTGATCTGCCAGCTGCATTAAGACTCTAGTAATGCATACCTTCGATCAATTTTTCATAATATACTCTTACCCACTACAGTAATTCTCTTGGAATCAGTGTCTATGAGGATCACTGTATGATTGTCTCTGACTGTCGTTTTGGGCTTGCCTCTTCAGACATAACACTCTGTGACACAATGTTTCTCGGCTGTCTGTTTTTAAAATTACTCTGCTGCATTGGTTAACACTATCTAAAAATTGGCATCAGGTGTAGGTCAAATTTGCTGATTTTTTTCTTGGTGATCAAAGGTTAATACAAATAGTAGATATAGCAAGCAATATAAGCGATATAAGTATCAACACAGACAGCAACAGCATGCCTGTATGAAATATAACCTTATACAAATAAGGAAGGGAGAAATTAACAACAATAATAATAGTAATAATAATAAGAATGAAACATAAACGCAAACCCTGCGCCCTCCCTATTCCATGCCATCATACATAAACAGAATCAGTGTAGAAGGCTTTTGAGTTTTGCAGAAATCAGTTGCCAGATCTCTGTTGTTGCCTCTTTCACCCCATGAACTGGCTTTCATAGTACAAGGTACACAATGTCCAAGTACATTAAGCTGCATACTCGAAATGAAAGTGCGGCATTGCATCAAGCTTTTTCACTGCTTTAAGACCATCTAGTATCTCCCTTTTCTTATCAAGTGTCAAGCCTATATTAGCAAGATAATTTATTATAAGTGTAACAGGTGAAAAGGGTAAATTGATCTCAAATATCTTGGATAATTTTGAGGCACTTGGCTGACTTTTTGACTCACTTTGTTCCATATGATCACTGTGTCTCTTCATCTTTCATCCCTTTTGCACTGTGGTTGTGAGCAACAACTGGCCTTTATCATTTGGTGTACTATCCAGATAAGTAACACCTGACAATCACATTTTTTCAGATGTATTTCAGGGAAAATGAACCTTGTATTTCATATAATGAGTGAATGAATCATCATGAATCATGTATAAGTGATAGGACATTTCGATTTCAGCATTTTAGAAAGGCCAGACTGCTAAGTGGAGCATCAAGCGCAATTACAGACTCTACTTTACATTTAAATGTCATGTAAATATTTACTAGAACAGATGCTTTGCCAATAAATGTGGCAACTCAATAAGTTAATACTACGATGACATAAGCTGTTACTGTGTTATTCTTCCAGCAAGGTGACCTTTAGAAAACTTCTTCTATGAAACCTCTCCTGAGCTCAGAGGAAGACTGATGTTATTTGTTGTTTCACTCAGGAGAAAGCAGAGTTTTTGAAATGCCCTGAGCTAATAAATATGCGACCAGTGACATTTCAGAGCTGACGCCAGGCACCCGAAAAATGCCTCATATTAGGGGGCCGACTTCAAAACAAGGCGGAACAAATTATTGCTCAGTGGAAGAGTGAGTTAATGTAGATGACCCAATATGGAGAACTCAGCAAATTACATCAATAGTTGCATATTACTGAGGGGAAATAAAATCAATCTGAGAGAAAGGATTGAGATTCGTTTTATTCCCACAACAAAGCTAAGTGATGAGGTGTGAACTGCATATCAGGTTTATTTGTGAAGTGCTTGAGGTGAAAAATGAAACAGCATTATGAGCAGAGTGAAGACTCAAATGCAACACACGAAAAACAAGGATCATCAGTTATGCACTTTGCTGAAAGCATCAGCAGATAAAGAGACAATCATGTATTAAATCAGGCCAGTTCAAAGTGTATAGGCGTAATGCTGTCAGAGTCTCTGTACTAGGGGGTAATAGGCTGAGCTAACCGAACTGGGGGACAGGTGAAGCTGACATTGAGTTAACACTCCACAAAAGTTTGGTAACACTTTACAATAAGGGTCCCTTAATTAGCGTTAGTTAATGCATTATTAAGCATTAATTAACAGTTTAATAATAGTTTAATAATCGTTATAATGTATTACCTAACATTAACTAACACATTAGTTAATGCATTAATAAGCAGTTAATTCATGTCCACTGCTCAGAGTTAATTAATACATTATTAAGCATTAATAAAAGTTACAAAACTTAATTAGTTAACCATTAGTGAATGCTTTCTGGACCCTTATTGTAAAGTGTAACACATGCATCACTTAAGTAACACATTATAAATGCTAAACTGCCTCATAAGCATTACTTAACCATAATTAAGCATTAGTGAATGCTTTTTGGACCCTTATTGTAAAGTGTAACACATGTATCCCTTAGGTAACACATACGCTGAAGCAAAATGAGTTGAAATGTAGTTGATGCAACACATATACAGAATTCAACACATTTTATTTAGAATAAAACAAATAATCACAGATAACATCTCAACTGGCACAGAGAAGTACGGTGGCCCTGAGAGCTCACAGCACTGCAACTTAAGAAAACACATGCAAAAAGACAAAACACAAGCAAATTAAGAAAACATCTTCATCAATTTGACAACACATGCGAAGCATTTAGAAAACGCGATGCAAAGACCACAACACAATACATTAGAAAAACGTGCTGCAAATAGACAGCAACACAACAGAAGTGTTTCCAGAGGACACTTAAAAGTGATGCACACGCTTATGCTTATGCTGATGCTTATGAGGCAGTTTAGCATTTATAATGTGTTACTTAAGTGATGCATGTGTTACACTTTACAATAAGGGTCCAGAAAGCATTCACTAATGGTTAACTAATTAAGTTTTGTAACTTTTATTAATGCTTAATAATGTATTAATTAACTCTGAGCAGTGGACATTAATTAACTGCTTATTAATGCACTAACTACTGTGTTAGTTAATGTTAGGTAATATATTATAACGATTATTAAACTATTATTAAACTGTTAATTAATGCTTAATAATGCATTAACTAATGCTAATTAAGGGACCCTTATTGTAAAGTGTTACCAAAAGTTTAAACAAGGGCAGCAGCATCATGGGGAGATAACCAGAACACGTGGTCAAGGATATAACAGGTTCGAAAGCAGGTAAGTCACCTGTACAAACAAACCCTCCAATAAGGGTGCGGGAGGCGGCAGGTCAGAACCAGGCAGAGGGTCAGTAACATAGAAATGTAGAATCTGTACTTGAGGTCTTGGGAAGTGTTCTGGTTTCTGTTTGTCAAACATTTTAATCAAAGTAATACCTATGCAGTAGTGTATGCAGGGGAAACAGCCCGTGTGGAGAGCAAAAGCAGGCAGAACAAACACTGCTGGGATGACTTTCCCAACAGTGGTAATCTTAAGACGATTTATTCATCTCTCCAAACCAATGTCTTCATGCAGGTAAGACTCTATCTATTCAATGCTGTGTTGCAAAAGCCTACAGCGGTTACATTTCCGGACCACCTGGAATGCATCAGAAATGATCAAGCAGACCCCCATTCAACAAACAAACCAACAATGTAAGAGTTGTTTTCTTTTCTTCTTTAGGACAGACCTGAAAAAGTTTAGATTTTATGATAAAAGTAGATTTCTTGGGGCGCTGGTGGCCTAGCGGTCTAAGCGCCCCACATACAGAGGCTACAGCCCTCATCGCAGGGGTCGCCGGCTCGATTCCAGGCTGGTCGACCATTTTCTGCATGTCTTCCCCCGCTCTCTATTCCCCACATTTCCTGTCTCTCTTCAGCTGTCCTATAAAATAAAGGCAAAAAGCCCATAAATATAACTTAGATTTCTTTCTCCTGCTAAAACTACTAAAGAAAGCTGTCTACTGATGAACAGGGACCGACTTGAAACAGATGAACAGGCACTATTCTGGGGGAATGTAATGGACAAAGATATGATGGTGGTCCCTGAATGTTTCTTTCTGTTGTTTGCAACCACTTAACCACAGAGGGGCTAATATACTTGGTTACACTACTTTAGACTTCACTTGGCTTTGCTCTGTGTATATTTCACACTGCTTCAATGTGTTTGCTGCCAATGAGAGAGCTTTTCTAACATCTTTACTGTCATTGTTTAAGACTATGGGAGAGAGAGTCAGCAGAATAGAGAGCTTTCTGATCATGACCAGAAGCACACATGCTCTGAATCTCGTCTTTGTAGGCAGAGTGAAGGTGCTAAGAGATGGAAATTACATTCAATTCACAGCCACCTAAATGTGGATGAATAATTTGAGCAAATGTAATGTCAGCAGTGCTGGATTGCAGCCTTTTATTCAGGTATTTTGAAGCCGCATGAGGGCAGATGATGGATGTAATCATTTCTAGTGGAAAAAAAATCAAAGAAGCAATCATTGAGGGTTATTGTTTTTTTCATATCCCATTTCTCTATTACACAGCAAGTTGACAAAAAGTTTAAAGAGAGATTTCTTATACATTTAGTTGAGATAAGGGGCAAGGGGAAATTAGATGACGTGTGTGAGTGTGTGCTGAGGGAAGGCATGACATTTTGATTTTTTCATTTTTAATGCAGTATTTATTGCCTGAAACTTGTGTGTTGGTTTCAGATATTATTATTCACAGCACTCTGGAGCGCCTTTCTCTCTGAGATGAGATAGCGAGATAGGGAACCCTGGAGCTATAGCTGGGGACCAGACCTTTCTGTGCTTTCAAAGTAATCTGTTAAATCTTAAAATCAATTCTGATTCCAACAGGTAGGCAGAGCAGCCTCGAGAAGACAGGGGTTATATGGTCTCTTTAGAGCCAGTTACAATGATTCCTGCAGATTTATTTAGGCTATTGTATCTAGTTTTCAGCACAACCACATTTATTCTGTTATCTCATACATAAAAGAGCACATCAAGAGAAATAAACAAGTGAAGTATGACATGAAAAAGGAAACCCCTGACCCATCTTGGTGCAGATGAGCTGGAGACTTCAGATTGATTTTTGACTGAGGCAGGAATTTAACAGTATAAACAGAATGGCAGCAAACTTCTTTCTATTTAATTTAACACTCCAATAAAAAAAACAATCATTTCACTCATAACCAGTTCTAGTGAGTGAGCGAGGCTACATGCTGTCTGATGTGGTTAAAAAGACAAAGAGCCTCTGTTAGGCTTTAACATGCACTCGCTTTATTCAAACGTAGATTCAGTAGGAATTATTAGGTAAGGCCAGGGATGATGTATAGTGAGCAGGTGGTTATGAGAAATTGGTATCCCAGCTAGGTGAGCATGATCCTGACTCAGTGATGGCAACAGTAGATAAGGTGAATGTGACTTCTGCAAGAATGTTTAAGTTACAAGTCCTCTTCCAGCTCTCCTTCTTCTCAGAGTTTTGTAGCTGACACGTACGCCTCATCACACAAACCACATGAACATGGGCTCCGACTACTTTCTGGAACTTATCTGAGTGTTTTTTCCTGTCTTGTTCTACGAAACAGTCTACAGTACAATGCCACCTACTGGCCAGTGCAATAAAACATAACCGGACACAGTAATTCTATAATAAAGTATATCATTTACAACAACAGTGAATGCAAATGACTGAAAATTAATGTAACAAAATTATACTTTTACAGGTGCTACACAAGCTCTGCTGCCATTTCATTTTAAAATATCATCCATGTTATAAAGAGTCTAGAATGTTAACGGAAGCTAACGTTTTTGCCACAGTGTCAACAGGCAGAGGTGCTAGACTTCTCTATGTGGATTGATTTGATAAGGTGTGATCAAGTATCCTTAGTGTCGCTTTTTGCATTGAGAGTCAATCACTGGTGTTATTGATGTTATGGGGTTTTGACCAGTCAAGGATGTAACACAGCTGGGTTATAAAAAGAAACATAACTGCAAAACAAAAGTTCCTCAGATGAAGAAATCAACACAAGGCTGAATGCTTTTGCAGATTGTATCCCTCATTGTGTCACTTCCACACTCTAAAATTGAAAACTTATTATTGTTGGCCTGGAAATGATTTTTTGGTTAAGTAAACAAAAAAAATTCCATTTTGTTGCAAACTACATCAAAGTAGTTCTCTCAACTACCTGTAATGAGTTTGTTGTGTAAAGTTGGTTTCCTTTCATAAGTTAGGTTGGCAAAACTTGAAATTATGGGTTTGAGGCTAGGCTAAATTATTTGAGTCTGCTTCAGGCACAGAACAGGGTCTCTAGCTCAAATCTACAGAGGTCTTCATTCACACTTTCAATTTCCCACATGTGGGAATCTCTCCTGTCCTGTGTGGATTTTATCGCCCTAAAGGTGCGTATTTTGTTTGAGAATTGTAGTGAAACTCTAGCTTTACAGTTGGTCAATTGATTGTGAGTGGATTACAAATTAATGTAACTTTAATTTGTTTAGTTAGCTAGTTTAATAAGGCATGGACTCATTACCAATAGTTAGCCATCTTGCAAGTGGGAAAACGGTGCAGTAACAAAGGGACATTTTCTGAACAAACAATAATAAGTTGCCACAACATTCACTTCTTAGTATGTAGAACTCAAAACTTTAAGTTACACTACATATGAATGATAAGTTATCTCAACAAAAACTAATCAGTTGGCTCAAATGTAAGATTTCAAAACTCAAAATTTAGTGCAGACAGTTGCCTTGAAATTTTGAGTCTTCACAGCTTTTTTGTTTTAAAGGTGACATATCACGCTTTTTTCATCAATATATATTGGTCTAAAAGGTCCCCAAAAAAACATGTCTTTAAAGTTTATGCTCAAAAAAACACTTTGAAATCAGATTTTGGTCTGCCTGAAAAGCCCTCTTCTTCAGTCCTCCTCAGAACACTCTGTTTTCCCTCTGACCACGCCCCCTCAGGAAGTGGATGTGCCTCGGCTGCCCAGCACGTTGATCTAATGTTTACATGTTGGCTGAATATACACGGCTGCTCAGAGATCACGTTACTTCAACCCTCTGAATCTGATCCTGACGGAGAGGCGCCTGTAGCAGGACCTTTCTGAAGGATTGGTCACAGATTTAGTGTTTCTTGTTGTTTTATTTATCAGTATGTCGACGTGTGTCTTGGTACACAGCTACGACATGTAGCTATGTGGCTATGCTAACTAGCGCTAGCACTTATCCATGATAAATAAAAATCATCCACTAGATCTTCAAATCTGCAGACGTGTGGAGTAAAACTGACCTCTGCCAGAGAAGCAGCGGGACCTTTCTGAAGGATTGGTCACAGATTCTGTGTTTCTTGTTGTTTTATTTGTCAGTATTTTGACGTGTGTCTTGGTACACAGCTACAGCTACGACATGTAGCTATGTAGCTATGCTAACTAGCGCTAGCATTTACCCATGATAAATAAAAATCATCCACTAGATCTTCAAATGTGCAGACGTGGGGAGTAAAACCGACCTTTGTGTTTATTAAGACAGCCTACAACTAGCATGCCTCCCTCCTAAGCTCCTTGTTAGCACACATTTGTGCAGGTAATGAAAAACGGAGGGGGTATTCAGTATTATTTTATACAGTCTATGGGCTGAATAAGCTCCGAGCTCTGACTCTGTGACAGACCGGATATTGTTGTGACGTAACAAAAACACGGAAGTCTGAAACGGCTCGTTTCACACACATTTACAGAAAGGTGGAGAAATCAAAACAGGGGCAGAATGGATTTTTTTCATTCTCGGGGGGTTTGTAGACATGCCAGGGACACATATTTCAAGTAGAGAACCATTAAAAAGTCAATTTTGCATGATATGTCACCTTTAACAGTGCATATGCCTGTGATCCAAAGTTAAAGCCTGCCCCTCAAATAAAAAGACTTATTCTTCATCCTCAGACAATGATCCATACCATTTTTAGAAAGTGTACTATGGGTGATAAAAACATGGCTTGTGTTTGATCTTTAAGCTGTCTTGATTGCATGATCCCTCCGTAATTGTCTGTCTCTCTCTGATACAGCAGGGTGCAGTGATACGAGTGCTCAGTGTGGTGGATTATAACTGATATTGTGCTATCGACCAGGTCCCAGCTCTCTATATATATGTGACCATGCGTGTCGTCTGTGTGATGACTTATGGCTTCGTGGAGGTGCTGTGTCGTAAAGGGAGTGTGCTATAAAAAGGATTATGGACAGTAAATGAGCTTTGTTCACAATCTATACAGCCCTCTGCCTCTCTATATCACCATTATCTACTGCAATATCCATTAAGTCTACTCCAACTCCCCTGCACACACACACACATACACACACATCCCATGATCTGAGGTTTCTCTCAAGAGGTTGTTAGTCTCTCTCCCCACAAGGAACACGACGTATAGAAGCACATTAAATCAGGACACTCATTATGCTTGTGTCATCAGAGTTTTTGTGCAACAGCAAAGAGGCAAACAGTGAACACAGGCGCTGTGACAACATGAACAGAACATGTTCAACAAAAGCAAGGAAGCCTTAGGGCAATGGGAAGCTCTAAAGCTTTTGTAAGTTGTCACTGAATCTGCATTTGGCTCTTCAAAGACTCACAATATGTTTAGGCAGCAAATGTGCAAAACAGGCAGGAGAAGAGGCACAAACAAATAGAAAAGTGCATTCAAATAGACGTTTAAAGGGTTGCAACAAAGACACGGACATAACTGGGATCAAAATAAAACAATTTGCATAACTGAATAATGAAAAGCACACTGTTTAATGTAAAATAGGCATTGGCAAGTGTTATTCACCGTCACTCTGCTGAACATGCAACCAGAAACAGATCTATAATCAACTAGTTGACAGACAGTTGTCTCCACACACAGACAGATAGCAGCTTCTTCGTCTGAAAAACGAAAACATGCGAACAAGCTGACTGAATATCTGTAACAGAAGCACACAGATGGCTCTTTTATCTGCTCAACACAATCCTGTGACTCAACGCTCCAGACCTTACAGCTAAAATTAGATCCCTACGATTTCCCATTGAGAATAAAAGCCTCTTGTCTCTATTGCACAATAAAGTTAATAACCAAATCCACTATGGATTTAAATTTAGCACAGCCTCACTGTATATCCCTACTGGAGCAAAATGGGGAGAATTTCTCGTCATTAAGGCGACATTATTGTAAGAGCGAGCTGTAGCTTTCAGAAACTGAGTTTATTGTTTCATGTTAGGCAAGCTAGATGGATTAGAGGGACATGGTTTAAGGAATCAACAAAGAATAACATCAGCCACTGTGGTTAAGTCATGAAGTAAATGTTTTTTAGGTGTCTGAGAGCTGACCATTCATGTTCAAAGCTCCCTCAGATTGGAACATCCTCCCTGCAAATATTCAATCAATATCATACTTTCCTCTGTTTAAAAATGTCCTGTCATCCTATTACAGAACAAGCTGCACCTGTGCATAATAACATACTTAAACCCCTTCATTGATTCAATCATACATCCTATCTGTCTTACTACTGTGACTGTTGACCAGACCACTTTATATTGACCACTTAATATAGACTGTTTTCATGAGTGGTTGATCCAGTCTCCAGTATGTACTGCTGTGAACAAGATCTTCTGATTTACAAATGTACAAATGTACAGATGTAGGACTGCAGAAAAAAATCATCGGTGTCGACCTGCCCCCCATCCAGGACTTGTACCGATCCCGGGCCAGGAAACAGGCAGGTAGCATCACCGCTGACCCCTCACACCCTGGACACAAATTCTTCAAACTCCGGCAGGCGCTACAGATCACTGTGCGCCAAAACAACCCGCCATAAGACCAGTTTCTTCCCCCAGGCTGTCACTCTGATGAACACTAAACCATAACAGTGTCATACCTGTCAGATCAATACTCTCTGTAAATATGCATGTAAATATACAATGCAACAATTCTCCAAGCAGAATTCCATATTTCTATTTATTTTTATTATTTAACTACTATTTTTTTAAATGTAAAAACTACCTCTGCTACTCACCACTGCACTTTATCATATTAGTTTAGCCTGTACATATTACTCATGCCTATTTGTTGTTCTTTTGTATTTATAGCTGATGTTATTGTTATTATTTTCTTATTTTTTATTTGTATGTCTTATTCTTATGCCATGTACAAAGAGATCACAGTTTACCTAAGTCAAATTCCTTGTGTATTCAAGCATACCTGGCCCATAAAACTGATTCTGATTCTGATGTGTGTGTGTGTGGTTGTGTGTGTGTGTGTATGTGTGCATATATGTATATAGATACCATTTTTCTCACTATGATCTTTCTATCTACATGTATACATGTGTACCTTCTTTTCCTTTTCTTTTGTAATATAATGCTGTTGAACCTCGCTTAGTTTAGCACTTGTTTTGCTTTTTGTTTTTTTCATTTTATATGTGTATTGGTTACTAGTGTGTATTATATGCTTGTCTTTAGGACCCCCTCAAAAACAAGATGAAACATCTCAAGGGGTTATTCCTAATAAAATATGTCACCATTCAGACTCATTTGGAATGTGCATCTTAAGTTAAGCTTCACCTAATTGCAAATGAAAAACGTGTAATTTTAATTCATTAGGGGGGGCTTGGGATGCAGCTGGAATTAATTAGCATAAAATCAGCTATGTAGATACAAAGTGATTATATAGTTATGGTTATATTTTGTTCAGAAACAGGAGGATTACTTCAACTCTGCTCTTGTTCATGAGGAGAAACACCACAAGGGAAATGGCTCTCATGGCAGAGATCAGATCAGATCAGAAGAAATGCACTTATCTGGTGTGTGAGAGCTTTACATCATAACCGGCAAATTGCCTACTTTTCTTCATGAAAGCACATTTAAGAGAACAATCCAACCGCAAGAGCTTCTCAGAGGAGGAAAGTGATATCCATGTGCTGGATGAGCACAAACATTGTAAGCTTGTATACAGCATCTGAGATGGGATTATTATTCAGGGAGGGGAGATAGGATGAGAGATTAGTTTACTGAGTGACTCCGCTCTTATAGGAGAACAGCTGTCTAGAGTAAGGAAATATTTTGTTTAAAGTGGTGTTAAACAGATGCATGGGTGAACTGCAGTGACAGCTTTGCAATAAGAGTAGCATGTCCCCCAGAAGTCTTTAACAACTGCAGGGTGCTTGTCTAGGATATTTGGACCGGGGTTGCCCAACTCGGAAACATTTGGGTTCCCAAATACAGGAGGAGGTGGTGGTGGCAGAGGTCTGGAAAGTCAATAAAATTCCTGCTTTCACAGAGTGCAGCAGTACAGCTCTTGTATCATGTTTGGGTTGCCAGATCATGGGGAGAGAGGCTATCATTTTTATGTGGTTGTGCATTGTGAATGTGTATCTTGACTATAGATGACCAGGCAACTTGGTACGTGAGGACAAAACAACAAGCTGTATGAATCCATTAAGGCATCATGAATTTTGTATAATAAAGTTGTTGGGCCATTATATTATTGAGGTTGGGAGGTGGTCTTGAAATACAAGACAGTTGTTGGCAGGTTTGCCGGGAACTGAATGTCTACAGTGTACCCGCAAATATATGTTTGAATATGTGTTATTACAAATTATGTGTGCACAAATCATAAAAGAAGAAAAAGTTATTGGTTTCATTCTGTGTTTAATTCTTTAGGGTTTTAAAAAGAAGACATATTTCACTGAGAAGTAGCATCAACAGTAAAGTGCCTCCAAAAAATGTAGCAGGAGCTTCTTGCAGCCTGTTGCAACAAATCTAGAAAGTTGGTTTGAACTTAAACCCTGCCTCTTACCCAAGCGGCAACCTCCAGTCTCAAAATATGAAGCCCATGCGGAAGTGTTATAAACTGCAGTTCATTGAGTGTCCACTTGAGGCTGGCTGCAGAAACACCGGAAACCATGTACACACCCATTCAAAAAAGACGATCTTTACAGCAGAAATAAACATGTTTACAGCCTGATTGAAAAAATGGCTTCAGTCTGAGTAGCTAATTTCTCTATCAGCACACACTGTACGGGGGATGATTTTTTTTCTAACGTGACGGTTCAGAACATATAAAGAGTACAAGTTTTGCCCAAATAAAGACATGACTGACTTGACTGACAGGCGTGAACACTGGCTAGACAGCAGTTAGGTTGATTTCAGCATATCCAATATGGCACCCACCAATGATTAGCTTCAAAACAGTGCGTCAGAACAGATGGGTGACGTCACGGATACTACGTCCATTATTTATACAGTCTATGCTCTTACTGTGGAGATCACCTTTCACAATCTATGGTGTGGCATCAATCATGATTTTAGGGACCCAGGCCACTATTTGAAACCTCCTAACCTTTTAAGACCTAACACTATTTACTATGTACGTTAAGTTACATAAGTACAGAGAGAGAGAGAGTAGATTGAACATGGCCGCATTTAATATGTAAATGTTTGAAGTGTTTGCTGTATGTTTTTGTTGATTGTTACTGTTCTGTTTTTTGTTTTTAACTCTGTAAAGCACTTTGAATTGTTCTTTGGATGAATGGTGCTTTATAAATAAACTTGCCTGGCCTTGCCTTGCCTTGCCTTGCCTTGCCTTGCCTTGCCTAATATTGCTACTGCAACATGGTGCACAAAGATGGCTCCTCATTAGATGTTTCTTAATTAATCAACAGTGTGTGGCTCGTTTTCATGACCTGCTTGAATTTGAAAAAGCTGACAGTATCATCAGCACCAAGAGCTTGTATGTTTTTCAGTTGGACGTCTGTGAAAGTGGCACTTGACTGCTGTCAGACTGTCAACAAATACATGTGTCATCCAACTGAGATGACTGTGCCAGAGCAAAGAGCTGCCATCCACCATGTGCTGTGCGAAATGAGTCCCCAACAGTCCCAGAAATACAGGACTCTGAGGACCAAAGAAGTTTGACATGACATCCTAAGAGTAGCAGTGTGTGTCAGTGAGTGTGAGACAAGCACTTCCTGAGTCAGGCCTCCATCACTTGAGTAAAGCTCCAACTCTTTCCCAGTCCAGTCATCCATTTAGCCTCTGATTGCTGAAGGAGGCCCTGGGCACACACTGTTCTGATATACTGGTGCCAAAAACAGCAGATTGATCTCTTCACTCTTCCTTCCCTTCTCTCTCTTACAAGAGTAACATCGTTAACTTTAAGTAGTATCTTATCATCTTGTTCTGAAGGAGCTCATGCCTCGGTTTGCACCCTGAGGATCTACTAAACTAGAGCAAAGTTTAAAATCTGGTGTTCAAGCTGTTTACTTGCAAATAAACAGACAAGCTGATCTAGAAGCTTGACTTTTTAATTAAGGTTTGGAGGATGGGTATTGGAGATGCTGTTTTACGGCACAAACTACATTTCAACTTGAAGTTTTAATGTGGTTTGTGAATAAAATTAACAGAAGCTGTAATTTGCGGAACTGTTATTTGGAGGAATGTACTAAACCAGAGCAAGTAGCCAAAGTAGAGTCATATTTCTAGTGCCTATTAAAATTAAACCAAAATGATACCCGTGTGGTTGGATAGAGCTTTACTGCAACAATAAAGAAAGAGATGCTCTACATTCAATGAAAAAGGTTAGATAGTTTTCAAAATCCCTGCTCCATTTGCATACAAGACGAATGAAAGTCTGCACACCAACAACATGCATGTTTCAATTTCTCCTCTGCAGAAAAAGTCCTCCTCATTAAACATCATACTCCTCATTAAACATCCTCCTTTTCATCTGAATCACACCCATAACTAATGAGAGAAGTAGACAGCCTGCTTTTATAAGTGAAAGTGCTATATGCCTGCATTGATTTCATGGCCAGCAAGGGGCAACCAAGCGGCAACCTCCGGTCTAAAAATATGAGTCCAATATGGAAGTGCTAAAAGCTGCAGTTCATCAAGGATCCGCTTGAGGCTGGCTCTGGAAGTACCGGAAACCACATACACACCAATTCAAAAAAAGCCGATCTTTACAGCAGAAATAAATATGTTTACAGTCTGGTACAAAAGACGAGTGTAGTCTGGATAGCTCATTTCTTGATCGGCACACACTGTACAGGGGTGAATTTTTTTCTAACGCAGCAATTTGGTAGATATTGAGATTACCAGTCTTCCAATGAGAGGCACAGCTGACTTGATTGACAAGCGGGAACACTGTAGCTGTTGGCTTGGAGACTCAAAGCCCACCTCTTTACGTCACAATCGCTCGACAGCAGCAATATGGCTCCCGCCAACGATTGGCCTCAAAACTGTGCATCAGACACAGATGGGTGACCTCACGGATACTACATCCATTTATTATACAGTCTATCGAGGCAACACCAATGTTTGCAAAATAACTCCAGAAGAATGACACAAGGAGAGAAAATGACCTTCATTCTTCCCCTCAGTAAGAACTTTACCCGAGGAGTTTAGGGTCTTTGTTACAAGCAAAACATCAGAGTAACATTTGGGTGTGGGAGCCTGGGATTTACAAGTCGCTCTAGTCAATCAGGACAGAGACATAATGCGGTCCAATCCTGATGTCCACCCTAAAACCTGAGCACTGAACCCTCATAAACTTAAAGGGCGCCAGGCCTGGAGTGTTAAGGCTGGAGATTGGACATGCTTTCATGTCATCACAGATTGCCTGGAGACAAATTACATTATATATTTCTTTAAATGCAGATAACCAGCATGACTATTTGTCTTACATTACAGTGATAATATATCATTGTCCTCATATAAAAGGACAGTGAATATTAAAGTCTAAAAGTGTAAACAAACTCTACAAACCTTGGGTGAATAACAACAAAAGTGATATTTCTGTACATGTAGTAGGGGGCTGGACAACCACTTCCTGTGCGTCACCATGTTTGCATGAACTGTGTTTCAGTCCAACACTCTTTTCCATGAGTCTTCAGAAATGCATACTCATGGATGCATGATTTGGAGTTGTAAAGTCCACATCAGAAAGTTCACTCACATGATGATTATGATAGACAGCACTTAACTCTCACTCTCTGGACAGGAATGCAGCTCAAAGTCTGTGATTCCTTTGGTGTGGAGTTTGGGACTGGGCACATATCCACTCTGCAATTCAAATGTGGTCACTTCTGGCTCCAAATACCAAGATGCTGAACTTCAAATGTTTGATTCACTAACCAGCATCAAAAAGTTAGGTTGTTGGGTCGGTTGTTTCAATCGATATTCTGACAGTGGACTCAAGATTAACAGAATTCAAGTTTGACAGGGTCACGACCATTTCAAGGAACTGGTGTTTTGAATTAAAAAGCGACCCTGTTAACTTCCAACTTTCAACCAATGTGTCAGTGGTTGTTTAAAATGGAATAAGGCTTCCTAGTTTATTTTTCATGTCAAGTTATACTCATTAGATGTGTCCTCAATGAAAAACTGAAGGCACATGAGAGACCCGTGCTATTTCTTCAAGTTCTTTGTTAAGTTCTTTGACTTTCTATCCTTATTCTTGAGTGCACTATTTTAGTACTTCTTATGACCCTTAATAAAAGATGTGATTGCAGTCTGATTAAGAACACAGAGTTTTCATCAGGTTGATGTCATTGTGACCTTTACTTGTATTAACTTTTTTGAAACTTTGTAATTGTATTTAATTTCAGATACAATCATTGAGCTTTATCTGGGTATAAGTGTCAACCTACTGAATTAAATGTTGATTATTGGCTAAAGCACCCTCTTTGTTGGGCCAGGCACAGCAGTGGAAAGATTTACAGTTGTGCACCCTCCATGTGCTTTGTGTAATTTCTGTAACACTTGTTTTGATGTGCCCTTTGAATTACTGTGTCGCATGTTTGACCCTGTCTTTCATGTCCTTTTCATCCTTCATAAAGGCTGGAACAAAAGGAGCTCTGCTGCTTTCATACGTTTCTAAATGTGTCCGTTTAATCAAAATTCACTGTAGCGGCTGAATGCATTCACAATATGTACAATCTGTCTGAGAATAAAGTGAGTCTCTCATCTCCCATAGGCCACAGCATCACACCATCTCTGACAGGACTTCAATTCAAACCTCTCTCACCTGAGTGTCTGGAGCTCTGCAATGTATTAAAAATGTCAAGTGGTATGTTTGATGACAAGTCCCTTCGCCTGCTCACAGTTTGGTGCATCGTCTTTCAAATGAACCATACTAACTTGAAGCGTCTAAAATGATAAATGTGCAGTTAGCTGCTTGAGTTACAATGATGCAGAACCAAACTAGTGAACCAGAGGAATTAAAGATGGAGAGGAAATAAATTACAGAAATAAAAATAAAAACTAGGTTGTAGACTGCAGACTTACAGCACATCCAGCTTTTATTGCTTATTTAAACTCAGGTTGTGCTTTAAGGCTGCAGTAGTCGAACAGATGAGAGAAACAGGCAGGCCATGGAGCTCAATGACAGACATGAAATTCATTATGAGCATGACTGCAACACAGAAATAATTTTACAAGCTAATGACCGGTTGCAAAGCGTCTGCCTTTGAGTGAATGCGAGATATTTGGATTGTGTTGGACAGGACACTGGCCATCTGCAGTGACTGGCGAGTGTTGGTATGACAGAGGATGAAGGGATGAAAGTGCCAGACAGATTAGAGCTAAACACTGCAATTCAGCCATATGATGTACCCACCAGTTCATCACCCCAAGGACTGGACTGTAATCCATCACAGTAAACACGTAATCCCTTCCAAATTTCTCTGTAGGAGAGCTGATGTATGATTGATTTGCATTCTGCAAACATTTCACTCATACCTACAAGTTAAATTCAATAAAAATGGAGATTCATGAGTGCGCATTTTATCTTCAAACAGTTTAATACTCACGTTGCATCAAGTTGTACATCTGACAAAGTAGAAATTGATGCACATCTGCATGCTTTTAGTTTTATGGACAAAGTAACACACATATCCACATGTTGCATTCATTTCTACTGAGTTTGTAATTGTCTTAACCCTCTTGTTATGTTAGTTTCTTAGGGACAGCAATAATCTTTCTGGGTCAACTTGACCCGGGCATATTTAATGATTCAAAAGTGTCAGAACCCAAAAAAATCCCAATTTACATTTTTAAAATCTCATTATCAACTCCATTACTAACCATTTAAATCAATATTTAGTGCAATGGTGTTCTTTAATTCTCACAGATCATAGTTCAATGGGGATGATTCACTCGGTTTTTATGAAAAGTCATGTTAAAACTTTTTTTATGTACATTGAAAAGTGATTTGGGAGAAATATGTAACAAGGTTGCAAAGAAACATTTAATATTTGACTTTTCTGCCACCCTTTCAGCCTCCACTTGACCTGCAAACAGTATCTATGTAATATAAACATGCAGGGGGGGTTGCAAATGTGTGAAATGAACCATTTTCATTTTATATGTTGTTCACACTAATTAAGCCAAGTAGAAAAAGTTTCATATCAAAAAAAAGTTTTAACATTTTCTTTGGGGGGGGGGGATTTTGATCTTTAAAATGGGTCAATTTGACCCGCAACATTACAGGAGGGTTAACTTAAAAAAAAACAAGTGGATTAATGTGGATAATTCACTGTCATCTCCACAGGGACCTTTGGGTTTTTCATCTAACAGTGCACAACTCAATATGTGAGTATGGATGAGCTTGCATAATAAATCTACACTTTGCAATTTTATGATGAGAATCTGCTTTCTTTAAGTCCCAAAACCAAATTCCTATAATGGCCCTTCTGTTTTTGAACTACTAATCCATTTTGTCCTATGTTAGAAAACAGTGCCAGCCTTGTTTAGCTGGACTCCTCACTCCAAATAATTTTGTTTCCCCGCTTAAAGACTCCATTTATCAACAAAATCATTGTGTGGATGACAGAATGTCCTGTCAAGTCGATGGAGGGAGTTAATTAATTCACTTTTTTTCACTTTTAAATGTCGCTGACACTCTGCAGAGTAGACCGCCTTTATCAAGAGTTTTTTAGAGCATATTTGGAAGGTTTAGTTTCATTTATTAATGGAGCTAGCAAACTTTGCAGAACTGTTTTTTGCTGATAAGAAAGAGCTGTCTAAAATACAAAAGTAAATATATAACCCTTCAAGGCAGAAATGACAGGAAGAGCAGGAGACAGGCACTAGGTGGCCTAAGGTGTGTGTGGCTTTAGTGATTATTGAAGCAAAAACTAGGTGTTAGAGATGTTGGAGGGGATAGGGGAAGATCTTTCAGTTCGCCTCAAGGAAATCCTAGCATAGTCTGATGACCCAGGGTGCAACAGGAGGTTACAGAGGAGGGCGTTTGGTGACCTAGACTGGAAGTTATCATAGAGTGGTGGAGGGAGCACTTTGAGGAGCTTGCGAACCAAACAAACATGTCCTCTGATAATGAGGCCGAGCTCAACAGTTCCCCCTAATCTTTGAACTCTCCACTGAGGTCATCAACTGGCTCCTCATTGGTAAGGCACCAGGTCTGGATTAGATTTCCCCTGAGATGCTGAAAGCTTTGGACATTGTTAGGCTGTCTCTGCTGTGCTGACAGGGCTTCTCAATTTTCCATGTAGGTCTGGGACAGTGCTTGTTGAATGGTAGAACGGGGTGGTGGTTCCCATATTTAAAAGACAGGCCAGAAGGTGTGTGCCAATTATTGTGGTATAACACTATCTAGTCCCCCAGGGAAGGCTTATTCCAAGGTCCAGCTGAAAGTCATATAGCAAGATAGGGGGAATAATGCAGACTCTGACAAGGAACAGGGAACAGTGGACAAGATGTCTACCCTTGTAGAGTTGTTGGGATGTGGGGGTAGGGGTTCATGAGATTGTGCTCTTCCATCTATCTCTGGAAAAAGCCTAGTGTCATGTCATTGGAGTTTGGGGGTTAGTTGAGACACTGTGACTTAACCCTGCATAAGTAGAAAATGAATGGATGGATGGATGGATGGATGGATGGATGGATGGATGGATGGATGGATGGATGGATGGATGGATGGATGGCCACTTTCACATTTCAAGGGATGACACAGTAAAGGATAAAAACTTGTTGCATCTTTGGCTGATTGTCTACAATGAAAATAAATCAATTGATTGTCTGCATAAAAGGCGAATTCCTTCACGTTCCTATTTCTAAGGCTTCAAATATGGACACATTGTCAAAGACAGTAAACACCTGTTGCACAGAACAATATTAGACGCCGCCGTGTGTGCCTGAGACTCCAAAATGTTGTGTAAGTTACTTAATTTGATGACTTAGAAGGAGAACTTATTGGGATTTCAGAAACCTTCACCTCCGAAACCCTGTGATGAATCTGGACAACTTTACATCTTTGACTTTGAAATCCATACTAAGCTTGTTTGAGATGCCAATCATGCACAACCTAGACTGATTTTGGTACAGGCTGGATCCCTGATTTTCCTCGATTAAATATAGCTGGCTATGATTCAAAGTGTGTGCGTGTGAGTGTGTGGGTTTGTGTGTGTGTGATGGCAAGAGAAGGGGATTGGGCAGTAATCATAGATTCTCTAATTAGTGCTTCAGGCCTTATCTTCTGCAGTGTAGGCAGCTGAGGCAAAAAAAAAGCTGCACTTCTCATGCCAACACGCACACACACATGCAAGCATGTTAGCTACACACATATTTGGTAGGAATAACCAGCATGAGTAGGCAGCTGCACAGAAGTCTAGATATGTCGGGGTTTACAGTTTCAAAGGTTGGTAATAAAGATGATCAGTTTGTGGGTTGCATCTCAAACCCTCTGGGAGCAATCTGCCTCATATAATGGTACCGTTCATATTGATTTTCCAACTGTTGATGGTTTTGGTTGACCTTTTCAGAATCTTACGGAGGAGGGAGCCACCAGTAAAGCCACCTTAATGCTGTTATGCATGACTGCAACAGGAGGCTGCTTTAGCTGTCAGCAGAACATTGGATCCCGATCTTTGAGGAAGGACAGGGGTGACAGGGAGATGGCTCATGACAAATTGGAGGCAGAAATGTGAAGATGAACAGAGAAACGGAGAGGAGAGGGTTGCTAAATCTGGAAAGCCGTGGCAGCACGTCAGCGAGGGATTTTATTTATAAGGAAACGTGACAAAATGGGAAGGGAATAAGGAGAGAAGCTAAAAAGGGAAGATACTGTGGGAAAAATTAAGAGGAAAGAACAATATACAAATATTATGTAACCAAGCTAGGGCTGGAAAGGGATTTCTGGGTTTAGAAGATAAAATACCAACAACGCCACCTTGGGACTTTCACCCAAAGAGTTTTAACAATATACTTATTTTTAGTTACCGACCCTTTAACAGAGGGTTTCCCCTTTAACGATCCACAGGTTAGTTCACAAACGAATACAAAAGGCATGGTTTAGGAAAAATATATATACAAGCTATTACTACTTCAACCATAAACAGCCACCAGAAATCAGTGTTGGGACACCGCTAACTGCAGCCAGGCTTATCTGTATCTACAGCCACGGCTGCTTACACAGCCTGGACGGGGATACTTTAACACTGTTACTGAGTAGAGTCTTTAAATCACACTGTTACTGAGCAAAAAGAGACAAAAAGACAAGGCAAAAGTGGCAATCTGCAACAAAATACATGAACGTTAACCACTTACATACAACAACAACACATGGCACATTAAGATAAACAAAACCCAGTTGAGGTTTACCTCGGCCGTCCGCAACCCTATCACATCACCACCTCACGCTCGTATCGCGTACTATATGCGTTGCCGGCACACAACGATCCGCCAACCCGAAAGGAACACCGTCCTGGAATAAAAGTGAAAGTTACTCACATGTACTGACATTGAAAACATTTAACACACGCGACTCGTACCTGCTCTCAACCCGGAGCTCTGCAGAGACTGAAGGGAGCTCCGTCACTCAATTTTATCCCCGCAACCAACCAGGTAACCGCAGGTGATTGGTTCCCACCCAGCTGTGGGGCATGAGCGCTTATCAGCCGGTTACAATTACTTGGAGGTTTAAAAAGTCAATCTTTTTATGACGAAATACAGTCCAATATTTTTGTAACGTATCATATGATTGAGGATATTTTGGATAACATTTTTGGCAAAAAAAATGCACATTCCAAAAGAGTAAAGAAAGGTAACATAAGAATACTGTTGGCAAGGTAAGCAGCACATTTCATACACAAAGGCAACTCAATGAGCTTCACACAAAAGAAACATCAAAGGAAGAAAAAAACAACATGCTCAAACAACTTGAAGATGTAATGTTCAGTATAGAATTCATACTGAAAGAGAATAACATTCTTTCAAAAGCATCACAAACAATTTAAAGAGATTTCAAATTACTTTAATATCTGAGCTGTGCAGTAAGAGCAAGTAACAGTGAGACTACAGTGAAGTAAAACATAAACTGCAGGTTTTATAGTTAATTCAAAGGCACATGAATAGAAATGCTTGTAACCCGGATGTAAAAATGTTTACATTTGGAGCACATCTTATCTCTAAAGACAGTTTGTTCCAGTTACAGGCAGTGGAGTGACTAAATGCTGCCCCACCATGCATGTTTAGTGTGTACTCTGGGCCGTACCAGCTGACCTGAGTCAACAGATCTAATGTGTCCCTGTGTCCTGTTTGGTTGATTATTGATACTGCAGGTTTTTCTTGCAATTCGCTATTTAAGATCACTGTTGATCATTTGGCGGTTTGTCAACCCCTAGAGGAGGGAATATGTTGAGTTAAAGTCATGTATGTACTGTCATATATGTAGGCCTTGACTAGTCAGAGTGTTAGTTCTGTAAATGGTACATAAGTAGGAGCAATATGTGTCACTGTTAGTGTTCCATCAAAACATGTTTGGTATTTGTTTGGTATTCTACTGTTTGAGATCCAGGACTTACAAACTTTAGTAGGGAGACTATACTGACCTGACAAGAAGTGAACACATTTCTTGTTCCAGACAGATCATTACCCAAAGGATGGCTTGGGTCTGTTCATGCCATAATGAGGAGGTGTGTATATGTTAAGGATTCTTTGCGTGTCTGACTGTATAAGGGACCAGTGTCGCCAAAATAACCAAGGTCTGTTTACAAATAGATCCATCCATATCTGTAGTTTGTCCTGTTTTGGGTAAATCTTAAACACTTAAACCACAACTTCACATTTTAAAGATGTCAGATATATATTCTGGGCATATAATGTTCTCTGACTTTTGAACTATTAAGACACTTACAAATTGATTCTGTAGTTAACTTGATGCCAGTGCAGAGGTTTTAAAACTGGAGTATTGTGCTCCATTTATTTGGCCCTGGTCAAAATTCTAGCAGCTGCATTCTGAATAAGCTGCAGCTGTTTTATGGTCTTTTTAAGTCTTGTTATAAGACAATTAAAGTAATAGACCCTACTGGAAATAAAAATCGTAGATGAGCCTTTCTTGGTCTTTTTCAGTCACAAACTCCCTTATTCTAGGAATATTTTTGAGTAGATAGAAGTGGTTTTTGACGTAGCTTTGATGTGGCTTACAAAGATTAGGTCAGAGTCCATTAGCACAACAAGATTACAGACTTGATCATTAGTCATTGAAGCCCTGGACTCGAGATGTTTACTGATGCTGAGTATTTTTTCTTTGTTGCTGTACAAAATTATCTCTGCTTTGTCTCCATTTAGCGGAGGGAAGTTTGGGTTCATCCAACTGTCTCTAAACAGTGGCTTAATAAGACTTTAGGACTGATACCATTCAATGAACGAGTCACATACTGAATATCTGAGTGTCATCTGCATACCTGGGGCTGTCAATATTGCTTTTCTGCTAAATTTGAACCAGAGGCAGCATTTAAAGATGAAAAAGAAAGGGTCCAAGAATGGAACCCTGGGGGACTCCACATGTCAAAGCTACTCCATCTGACTCCTAACAACCATGAGTGACAAAAAATGTTTGAATCTTTAAGTAAGACTAGGCCCAGTTCAGAATGGTCCCTGCACTAAATAATTGTTCTAAATATACAAATAAAAACAGCTGTGCATGACCATAAATATATAAAACATCATGAATAAACCATGTTTTAGTAGTTTATGATGTATACAAACGTGAATAATTTCAATTGATGGAAAATAGCACTTTTTCTGAGAAAGCACACCGCAGTGAGCTAAATTAGAGGCTGCTGCTAATTACCAGCAGTCTGACTTGCTAATTTGTTTCCAGGATCACACACACACACACACACACACACACACACACACACACACACACACACACACACATTTCACAAAAGCTTACCACATTCAAACACTCTTCTTTTAGTCTGTCTGCCACCTTCTGTTTCCCTGCCTCTTTACTCTCCTGTGCTAATACTTATCCCCAGTTTACGCTTCATAACCCTCACATTGTTTCCATCAATCTTCCACATACTTTTCGATCTTCATGCATCCTTTTCACACCAGTCTGCATCTCTTCCTCGCAGCATCCGGCCCATTTTGAATGAAGCATGTGATTAAAATGAATGCCTGTCTGCTCTCGGCTGTTGCCCTTTAATGCTCCTCTGTCCTGACATCTCATTGACAACCTCTTTACTCCTCTGCTACCTGAGCTAGAGTCTGTCTGCAGAATTGATATGCTGCTGACTGTAGATTAGAAATATGCTCTCTGCATGTGAGTTGATGGGGTCATGCTGTGAGATAAGACACATTTTTCAGGGAGAAGAATCATCTGCCAACAAGGAGATTAAAGTACATTACTTATGTAATATGTTTGGATGATGTTATTGAATAATTCAAAAAATGTTTTTTTCTTCGGTTGCTTTTCATTTCCTAAATCCACAGCCCGTTCACCTAACTCAATTATTCTGTCATGCATCATTAGTTTTGGGTAACTGTGTGTTTGTGTGTTTGTGTGTGTGTGTGTGTGTGTGTGCGTGTCAGTGTGTGTGAGTGTGTGTGTGTTTGCTAGAGAGAGTGCAATTTAATGATATATGTATTTTGCTTCTCACTTGCTTCTTTGATTCATTTTGTCTGGTCTCAGTGCATCGCCGGGATAATGACTTGTCTCCTGAAGAGCGTCAGGGGACTGCATTAACAACATGAAGGTTAAGCATATCTATCAATAATATTAATGGCTTTCGGAGGCTGTACAGCAGTAGGGTACATCAAGGTGATGTTTACTATATGTATAAAACAATATCCTGAAGGTGTATATGTGCAGAATGTACTTCTGAGAAACTTTCACTAATATTTTGGTGCATTTGCTTATCAAGTCTCCTTTGTGTTTGCACAGCCTGAGCAACCTTTCAAAAGCTGAAATTTAATTACAACTTAGTGCGCCGAGGATTATGCAAAGTGATTAAACACTAGAGGGTTTGTCACCTGAGGCCTTTTTTGCAGTTGTTTCCACAAATGATTATTCATCACCATGTTTAATCATAAATTCTAGGCCAAACTTTTCAAAATTGGAAATCTTTTCAGAGCGGATGAATGTGTCAATCTGTGCAATAGGTTTGAGAAATACCAGGATTCTGGATATTTTAAACTGTCTGTAAATGTATCACAAGTCATACAAAAGTTCTCCCCTAAATTTTACCCAGTTCTTTAAAAAAAAAGAATGATTATGTTCAACTAGACCTTTCAGCATCAATGCATTAATCGTGGTCCAAGATTAATCCTTTGCTGTTGTTTTTAAATTGTGCTATTTTGCCTCTTACAGTGCACCTTGGTTCAGCAAGTCTCAGCAGTGACTTCCTCTTTCCTGCTGCTGCCATGATATAAGATAACAACACCACTACGCTTCTGAAGAGCACATTTCACTTCAAACTAACAACTCCCTGACGGCTCAGTTGAGAGGAAAAAAGTAGTATGCACTTTGATTCTGAGCTTCCACCTTCAAGCTAAGCATACAGGTGCAGCTAATAAGACAGATGTCAGTGGATAACTGCATTACAAAAGCCGGCAGAGCACTTTGTTGACGTGTGCAAACTGCCACAGACCTATGGATGGAACTAAATCAAAGAAATGTACTTCACATTTTCTACACTGCACTTTTTGTCGGTCTCAGACATGGACTGATGCAGTCAAGTCAGTGATGAAGCATTAGAGTCCAGGACTTAATCTTTAGTCTGACCCCAATCCGGATTTTCAGGACTCATTACTGAACTTGGACTCAAGCTCAAGATTAATCAGAACTGGACTTGGGCATTTACTAGATTCGGAAGAAGGTGGAGAGGAAACAGACTTATTCACTGATAAAGATTATTTCTTTTTTCTTTTTGTTACTTTTTCAGTATAACTTATTCACTAGCATGCGAATGCCAGCACGTGTTCACCTGCACGCTGACATCTTTAACGTTCTTTTTGAACAACTGTTCCTGCCAGGATCCCTGAGAAGTGACCTATGGTGATGGGGACTTGATCACCAGGTTGACCTTGACAGGAAGTCAGGCATGTGGATCGCATGCAACATCTGCTCAATTTTAAAATAAAACACCATATATGGACCCTCAACCATTTAAAAGATCGTATAGATCAGAAATACTCATAGATTACGGATATCATTGTTAACAGCCACATATCCGTGATCCATGTCAACCACAACAGGACTTTAAGATGATAACTGTGTCAGAAGGTAACAGGACAACAAAGTATAGCAGAATTATTAATATTAAACTCACCTAAACCTGCAAAAACTAAACTTTATAGGTATGCACTGTATGATAAAAGCACAAAAGTAACAAATGCCATCCAAATGAGCAGTAATTCATCCAGAGAAAGGCTCTGTAACCTGTTGTTCTCTGTATACCAGACCCAGCAGATCCTGGTTGCTCTGGACTTCGAACACTTGTCCTGTGTAGCAAACCCGCGACACTGGCGGAATGCGGCACACGTTTCCTGTATAAATTGAGGGTATAACACTGGGGACTTGACGCAGACTCTTACTCTAACACTGGGGACTTGACTCACACTCTTACTCTAACACTGGGGACTTGACTCACAGTTGAGGTTTGATGACTCTACTACAGCACTGGCACACACAAGTATGCATTACTCAAATCAGAATCAGCCAATCACACATTTAACTCAGCGAGCTACGGGTTAAACTAGCATCAGCTGAAGAAGACTTGCATTATAATGACTGTGAAAAGATAATCCCTTTTAATAATGGTTACGCAGCTTCTCAGACACCAGCTTAGCCATACATGGGCTAAATTGATGTATTAGCACCATACACATTTCAGAGACAGGAACTCCAAGAAACATGTTTTGCACTGAAGGAAATTGTTTATGGATATTATCGGTTGAACTGGAAAGAGCAATAGAAACACAGACGGGAGTATGACATTGATTAACTGCAGGTTGATGGTTCAGGAATTCCATTCTGAAGCCATGTTTTCACTAACCGAACCATGTTTGGCTAATTAATCCAGCTTTAAAATGCGGTTGAAGCATGACACTGCAAGGAGAATAGACTTGTTGTGAGCTTATAGTCAAAGGTGAATTAACATGACTAATACTGTTACGTTATTACACTGCTATTGAGCAATGTGTTGATACAATACATGAAGTACTTGTTGCTCAGTTGAAATGAAAAGACACTTCTTGCATTATTGCTTTTCTACTTCCTAACATTTATGAAAAAGAAACTACTTACTCCTTTTTTTTAGATAAAGTCTATACATTATTAAACAGTTTACCCTCCTGATGACCCTTGACTCTAGCATTGCAGGTGCTCTTTGATAAGCTGAGCCCATTCTTTAAATCCAATCTTAACTTCTTGCAATTTAAAAAAAAAGCAGGGTGCCAAAAGGTTAGGAGCTTCTTATTAAAGCATTAATTATGAACAGCTTCCATGTTTGGAGCAGCAGACTTTACCCAGCCTATACTTCTTTTTTTTATTGAAGAAAAACAAAGGAACTGAAAATTCTAAGAACCAATAAAAGCTGGCAGCGGTATGCAGTTTATCAAGCAAGTCATCGTCTGATCTTCTGGCATTAACAGTGCAGGCAGAGGTGAAGTCAGGAAATCAATGAAAGCAACACTGTGACTTTTAATGTCACTGTAAAGTGAGAATTGCTTCCAAACTTCTTCATCTCTCAAGTCAACCACACAGCCTTTAAAGCTTTTCTTTGAGTGGGAAAAGGTGACCGTGACACGTGGTGCACAAGTAGTCTTGATGAGAGAAGTGCTTTACCCTTTACAGATATGTTCTTCAAGAGGAATACAAAACCTTGGATTCAAACGCAGCACAGAAAAATCAAACAACTTGGAACTCAGAGGGATTACTGAGGGGGAGTTGTGGAGTATTTGTGGCAACAGAATGTCCTACATATAAATAGAGATATGTGTTTGTAAGTCACAGAGTTCTCAAACTGTTGTTGTAGACACTGATATCATTTGCTCACCATGCACATCTTACCAACAATACTCCTGCTGGTTGATTTTTTTCTCACTTGATAGCTGGAGAGTGTGTGCCCTTTACCTGCAGGCCAGGTCAATACTTCTGTTGAGCCAGGGAAAATAATACAAACAGTTGCACAGTGACCTTTGGGATCAGTAAAAAAAAGACTGTTGCACCCTCACAGGCACATGTATAATGCATGCATTCTACTTCTGTGTGCAGGTCTGTGTATCTGTGTGTGTGTGTGTGTGTGTGTGTGTGTGTGTGTGTGTGTGTGTGTGTGTGTGTGTGTGTGTGTGTGTGTGTGTGTGTGTGTGTGTGTGTGTGTGTGTGCATGCCTGCAAGCATAAACAGCAGCAGGATCAGCATTGATTACTGTTATATTCCTGCAGGTAATTGGCATTTTTGTCTCACTATGGGACCTGCCTTTGGTATGTTAATAAGCTTTCCAGGGCAGGCTGCTAGACTGAATGCAGTGGCTGCCTCTGTTTCACATTATGAATGCAGTTTCAAGCATCCTCAGAGGGAATGATGGACAACTGTCATATTTGGTCCATTCTTTCTGCTTCAAAGCAAATATTCTGTCTCTATCACCATGATAGACTCTGAGTGAAAATCTGTGTCTGTATGGATCCGAGTCCTCTTTTTGATCTAGGAGAGTAAAACCAGGCGAGACACTTCATCTGACAACTTCATTATAATGTTCTGCATCCTGACATTGCCGATGCAAGTTACTTTTCTCAAGCAAATTTACATAACATCAAAGACGGCAACATTAAAGGTGAAATTTCAGCGTCTAGACCTAACGTGACACCACATATCCTTCTGTTTAAAACTTATGTCATTGTTAAAGCTGTCGTCCTTTGTTATTCTTCCAGCCTTACCACATCTTCCTCTGAATTACATGTCTTTCTGGGGAACACCCACCACTGAAATCCCAGAGGTGTGAACCTAAGTGTCTGCACTGTAACTCTGAGTCATCATAATGAGTCTGCTCCTATTCTCTTTGCCGTCTGTCGTTTCACTATCTTCCACTGCACCACTCTCTCTCTTTTCATGTTTCTCACTCTCATTCTCTCCCTTGCTCTTTCTGTGCAGCAGCGAGGGCTTCATTTGCATGGTATCTCTGAAACACAGACATATGAACAACCGAATATGTTTTAAATTAATCATATTTTTTCTTGAACTGTCATTTTCTAATTTCACACTACGATGCAACAAATAACCAAAGTTAAAAGCTTGCTTTCTGCTTCTGGTGGTCTTTTATAGTTAGTAGAGCTTTCTTTGTTTCACTGATATGGTGTCCCAAAGGTTTCTGAATAATTGTTATGGACCACGATTCCAATTTTCTTCTACACTGTAACTGGACTTGGTTGGTGAGCAATCTGAACAGCATCCAATGACTAAGCTTGACATTAAGGATTGTCATTCTTCAACTAAAATAGTGCCTCCAACAATGACACATGCTTTGATTGCAGAAGGCTGAAATTCAGTCAGTGTGGTCAGACAACAACAAACTAAACAATTGATACACTCACTGGTTTTGGTTCAGCATTAACCGAGATCAAACACTATGATCAGGACTCATTTTTGCTTTTTACATTCATTATCTAACATAAAAATGACAACTTTTTAATTGGTAATTTTGCATTAATTTGATTAAATTTGATTAAACTAAACTCAACTCAACTCATTTTTATTTATACAGCACCTTTCATACATTTAAGCCTGCAGCCCAAAGTGCTTTACAAAAGAACAGAGACAGAAAATAACAGCAAGAGGTAAAATGTTACAAGACTGAAACAAGATAGAGGAGTGTGATATGAAATACTTTAACATAAAAATAAAAATAAATTAAAATATAATCATTAAATTAAATTAAATAAATACCAGAAAATAAAACAAAACAAAATAATTTAAAAAAGAACAAGATAGAATAAAAATAAAATAAATACAAATGATGCTTAAACAATTGTCATAATGGTAATCATGCAGTCCAGTGCTAATAGGAAATTACTCAAAATTAAAAGCCAGATTAAAAAGGTAAGTCTTAAGTTCACTTTTAAAATCACACAGAGAGCTCTCTGGCCGGCACTTATGAGGGACACATGAGGAACATTTAAAGGTGACATATCACGCTTTTTTCATCAATATATATTGATCTAAGAGGTCCCCAAAACATGTCTTTAAAGTTTATGCTCAAAAAAACACTTTGAAATCAGATTTTGGCATGCCTGAAAAGCCCTCTTCTTCAGTCCTCCTCAGAACACTCTGTTTTCCCTCTGACCACGCCCCCTCAGGAAGTGGATGTGCCTCGGCTGTCCAGCACGTTGATCTAATGTTTACATGTTGGCTGAATATACACGGCTGCTCAGAGATCACGTTACTTCAACCCTCTGAATCTGATCTAGAATCTGATCCTGACTGAGAGGCGCCTGTAGCAGGACCTTTCTGAACGATGGGTCACAGATTTAGTGTTTCTTGTTGTTTTATTTATCAGTATGTAGATGTGTGTCTTGGTACACAGCTACGAACATGTAGCTATGTGGCTATGCTAACTAGCGCTAGCACTTATCCATGATAAATAAAAATCATCCACTAGATCTTCAAATCTGCAGGCATGTGGAGTAAAACCGACCTCTGCCAGAAAGGCAGCGGGACCTTTTCTGAAGGATTGGTCACAGATTCTGTGTTTATTGTTGTTTTATTTGTCAGTATGTTGATGTGTGTCTTGGTACACAGCTACAGCTACGACAGTCTATGGGCTGAACAAGCTCCGAGCTCTGACTCCGTGACAGACCGGATATTGTTGTTACGTAACAAAAACACGGAAGTCTGAAACGGCTCGTTTCACACACATTTACAGAAAGATGTAGAAATCAAAACAGGGGCAGAATTATTTTTTTTCATTCTCGGGGGGTTTGTAGACATGCCAGGGAAACATATTTCAGGTAGAGAACCATTAAAAAGTCAATTTTGCATGATATGTCACCTTTGAAAGAAGCTCATGTCTTGGTATTTCAACTCCACCAATCATGTAGGCATATCCTCTTACAAAACAAAATCTTAAACAGTATGAGGGTTTCTCTAAATGTGTATCTCTTTTACAAGTGCAAGCGGCTGAAAGCACAGGCTGATTAAATACTGTTGGCAATTGATTCCCCCAAATATATATGCATATTTTATTTTGTTTATTTAGATTATATTATTTCATGGTTATTAAGGATAGACTCTTTTTATTGTGTATCATGTGTACATCCTCATTGAGATGTTTTGTATATAACTAAATGTTCAATAAAAAATAGTAAAATCAAAAAATATTGCGCCGTGCGCTTTTTTGTTGTCATATACGGTAAAGAATAGTCGTCCGGTATGAATGCCTGTTAGGTATTGGCATAAATCATACCTTCCATTTTTGATGAAACTATATTTTAGCACGAAACAATCCATGATTCAATAACAAACTGTTAACATATAAATAATACTAAACATTCACACATAAACGTGATTTAAAAACAGAGCATGAAGGATGACGTGTATGTCTGGGTCCTTCGGACTTCCGGGTGTGTATAAACAGACAGCAAAGGGAGTTACCTCGCTCAAAAGATGCAAGTTTCTGCCTTATTTATCTGTAACTTCACCTGAATGTGTTCATAATAGTTAGAATTCATCAGCATGTTAATAATACTCGTGTCATTTTCTTCGTCAGGTCTAAAGTAACGTTTAAAATCACCCTGACGTCGGACCCCCGGCTTCCATACAAAGTGTGAGTACACACACTCAGCAGTCTCAGCAGTCTCAGCTGCACTGTCACATTTAAAGACATTTCAGTTCAAGTTAGTCACTAATTTAACTTATCGACGCTGTAGATTTAATTAATGATGTAGCAGCTGAATGCCGTGATAATGTGTCTGAAGTGACACGTTTTAACCATGGTGAGAGAACATCTGTTAGCTACAGCTGTGATTCACGTGCTGACACTGATCACACCAGTGACCACTGCTTTACATTTAACTTCTGTTTTTAGGACTTATAATTATAAACCTATAAACCACAATGAGCACAAACTAAATGTGTGATTGTACAGTGGATGAAATTAATAAGTCAGAGGGATTTGTCTGCTGTGATCAGGGCAGATATTCCAGAAGTAACAAGATTTATTTTGACTCTTTTTTTAAATGTTAATGTCAACCTTGCAAATTTACAATCTAAGGCAAGTGAGCTGTATACTTTTATTGATTTAAGCTACTGTTGTGTCAATGATTTGACAAGATTAGACGAGTGGGAAACACACACACACACACACACACACACACACACACACACACACACACAGACACACACACAGACACACACACACACACACAAGTGCCACTGTTTGTACAGCATAATCCATGTTTACAGTGCCTTATCACATCTGAACACAGGCCTGTTTTGAGACATACACAACTACTACTACTACTACTATAACCCCAATGTGAATAAAGCTGGGACGCTGTGTATAATGTTGATAGAAACACAATTTGATGGTTTGCATATCATTGAAACCCTATTCAATCAGAAATAGGATGTAAAGATAGCATAACAAATGTTGAAAACGAACAAATTAGAAATTTGATGCCAGCAACTTGTTTCAAAAATGTTGGGACAGGGGCATGTTTACCGTTGTTTTGCATCACCTCTTCTTTAACAACACAACAGTAATGTTTGGGAATCATGGAGATCAGTTTCTGGAGTTTTGAAAGTGACATTTTGTTGCAGCCTTGCTTTATTTAGGATATCAGCTGCTCAACAGTTTGGGGTCTTCTTAGTCTTATTTTTCATTTCATGATGGGGTGAGTGTTTTCAGTGGGTGACTATTTGGGACTGCAGCCAGGCCAGTTTCGCACCCAGACTCCTCTACTTCAGAGCCATGGTGTAGTAATACAAGCAGCATGTGATTTGGCATAGTCTTGCTGAAATATGCAAGGTCTTCTACTAAAAAAATCTGGATGGCAGCAGATGTTCCTCTGAAACCTGTGTTGTTCAGCATTATAGCAAGCCCCATATCATCATTCTGTACAGTCATGGCCAAAAGTTTTGAGAATGACACAAATATTACATTTTCACAAAGTCTGCTGCTTCAGGGTTTTTAGGTGTTTTTGTCAGATGTTTCTATGGTATAATGAAATACAATTAGAAGCATTTCATAAGTATCAAAAGCTTTTATTGAGAATTACACAGAATTCATGCAATAAGTCAATATTTGCAGTGTTGACCCTTCTTTTTCAAGACCTCTGCAATTCTCCCTGGCATGCTGTCAATCAACCTCTGGACCAAATCCTGACTGACGGCAGTCCATTCTTGCATAATCAATGCTTGGAGTTTGTCAGAATTTGTGGGTTTCTGATTGTCCACCCGCCTCTTGAGGATTGACCACAAGTTCTCAATGGGATTAAGATCTGGGGAGTTTCCTGGCCAAGGGCCCAAAATCTTAATGTTTTGTTCCCCGAGCCATTTTGTTATGACTTTTGCTTTATGGCAAGGTGCTCCATCATGCTGGAAAAGGCATTCTAAATCACCAAACTGCCCTTGGATGGTTGGGAGAAGTTGCTCTCGGAGGACGTTCTGGTACCATTCTTTATTCATGGCTGTGTTTTTAGGCAAGATTGTGAGAGAGCCCACTCCCTTGACCGAAAAGCAACCCCACACATGAATGGTCTCAGGATGCTTCACTGTTGGCAAGAGACAGGACTGATGGTAGCGCTCACCTCGTCTTCTCCGAACAAGCCTTCCTCCAGATGCCCCAAACAATCGGAAAGGGGATTCATCAGAGAAAATGACTTTACCCCAGTCCTCAGCAGTCCAGTCCCTGTACCTTCTGCAGAATATCAGTCTGTCCCTGATGTTTTTACTGGAGAGAAGTGGCTTCTTTGCTGCCCTCCTTGACACCAGGCCTTCCTCCAAAAGTCTTCGCCTCACTGTGCGTGCAGATGCACTCACACCTGCCTGCTGCCATTCCTGAGCAAGCTCTGCACTGGTGCTGGCCCGATCCCGCAGCTTTAACACCTTCAGGAGACTGTCCTGGCGCTTGCTGGACTTTCTTGGGCGCCCTGGAGCCTGTTTGGCAACAATTGAACCTCTCTCCTTGAAGTTCTTGATAATTCAATAGACGGTTGACTGAGGTGCAATCTTACTCGCTGCTATAAACTTCCCTGTTAGGCCCTTTTTGTGCAATGCAATGATGGCTGCACGTGTTTCCTTGCAGGTAACCATGGCTAACAGATGAGGAACAATGGTGTCATGCACCATCTTCCTTTTAAAGTGTCCAGTCACTCAATCATGACAGATTGATCGCCAGCCTTGTCCTCATCAACACCCACACCTGTGTTAATGTGTGTGACACCTGTGTGTCATTGAAATGATGTTAGCTGGTCCTTTTGTGGCAGGGCTGAAATGCAGTGGAAATGTGTTTTTGGTGATAAAGTTCATTTTCAAGGCAAAGAGGGACTTTGCAATTAATTGCAGTTGAGCTGATCACTCCTCATAACATTCTGGAGTATATGCAAATTGCCATTATAAAAACTGAAACAGCAGACTTTGTGAAAATTAATAGTTGTGTCATTCTCAAAACCTTTGGCCATGACTGTAGATCCTGGCTTTTGAATGCTGATTATAAGCCAGGTGGTCCCTCTCCTCTTTGGATGCACTTTTTATACCCACTCATGTTTCTAACCTGTTGAAAATATACCTATCATTTTCAGTTTCAACATTTGATGTATTGTATTTGAACTATCTTAATTAAATAAGGGTTATAATGAATTTGTAAACCTTCAGAGTCTGTTTTTATCAACATTTTACTCAGCGTACCAACTTTTGGGAACTAGTGTTGTACTGTGATTTGTGTACGGGAGTATTTTTAACAATAATGGAATAAACAAGAAAATGGCAGTGCACAATTAATATGTGCTACTTTTCTGTATCTTTTCAATTACAATCTGTTACACGGCACATTCATCATGATAATGAATGTTTGAATGGTTTGGGATTTAATTTTTTTCTGTAACACTAAAGTGCTTTTTTGATTGCTTTCATTTTTTCACTGTCACCCCAGATTAAGTAATTTTACTTTTGAGTGCACAGAGAGCAAACTTTAAAAGACCATTTAAATCATTGTTGTGCATAAGACAAGAGGAATAGATGCACTGATTGTGTGTACAAGGCGAGGAGATGGCTGCAGTAAACAGTCTTTCAACATTAAATTTGACTTCTTAGTCTTGATCTTAAGAAACCCCTGAAGTGGCAGTGTTTTAATGAAGGATGACCTGTAAGAGTGCCAAATGTAGATTGTTGTTTCACAATGTATGTACTTAAAGAAAGACTTCTGATGCTATTGAATAGTGTGAGTAGCTTTGATGATGCAGCACAAAACATCCTTACCCTGACATTTTTTCAGCCAGCTAGAGGAGTATGTTTATTAAAAGCTTTATATTTCAATGAGAAGAGAACTGTTCTGGTGAAACACAAACTACATGATACTATTTTTAATCACAGCAATAGACTATATTTAAATATAAAATGAAAATATGATAACATATAAATACTATTACTACTACTATCCATCATTGCGCTCTCTCTCCATCTCCTCTATCCCTCTTTCCAACCCCAACACGGTCTCAGCAGATGTGTGTCTAACATCAATCAATCATCAATCAATCTTTATTTGTATAGCGCCAAATCACAACAAACGTTATCTCAAGACGCTTTTACAAACATAGGAGGTCTTGACCACACTATGTCAAATTATGAACAGAGACCCAACTTCAAGACAGGGTAAGACTCAGTCTGACCCCACCTTAATCCATCATGAGCATTGCACATCGCAGTATTTAGCTAGTTACAGTGGTGAGGAAAAACTTCCTTTTAACAGGCAGAAACCTCAGGCAGAACCAGACTCATGTTAGACAGCCATCATGCCTCGACCGAGTTGGGTCTGGAAAGACAGATAGAGGGGAGTAAGAGAGAGAGGTGATAGTGATGAGACGAGTCGTAGAAGCTGTTGCCTCTGGAGTGCGGCACGTCCGTATCAGCTGGAGTCCAGATCGTCCGCAGCAGAAGGACGTCTACGGCAGCTCAGAGGAATCTACGAGACAATGGAGCTCAGGGACTCCAGAAAGGTCTATGGTTAGTAACTTTAATGGGACAGGCAGAGTTAAAGTAAGTGATGAGGGGGTTGGGGGGAAGAGGGTGAGCTGGGATCCCAGTGTGTCAGTGTGCCAGTTCCCCCGGCAGTCTAGGCCTATAGCAGCATGACAAAAGCTGGGTCCTGAGACATGAGTCTGGTCCTGCTGGAGGTCTCTGCCTGTTAAAGGAAGTTTGTCCTTGCCACTGTAACTTGCTAAATGCTGCAAAGAGCTCTGCTCATGGTGGATTAAGATGAGATCAGACTGAGTCCTGTCTGTAAGATGGGACTGGATCTTATCCTGTCTTGATGTTGGGTCTTTATTAATAATATAACAGAGTACGGTCTAGACCTGCTCTGTTTGAAAAAGCGTCTTTGGATAAGTTTGTCATGATTGATTGATCGGTTGATTGTTATATTTTATAATGTGTTAAGATTCACATTTTGGATACCTTTATGAAGCTGAATTAAGCGTTTCTGAAGTTGAACTCAAGAGCCAGACAGTTAAACTCTTACCCCCTGAAATTTGTTGACGCACATCATCCGGAAAAAGAGAACATCGAAAACCTGGAGAAGCAGGCGGAGGTCACAGTGCGCTGCATTAGTGCAACCTGTTGCTGTTTGGGAAATGTCTTACACTAAAGCACCTTTTTGTTCCTTATTTACAAGAGTACACATTCTCCATTATCTAGCTAATGTATGAGAACCAGGTGAAACAAATGTAGAAAAGAAGGTTAAAAGTCAGTCTCAGATATCCACTGATGGGAGCCTCTTTCTCTCCCACAGACGTGTGTTCTGCATAATGAAGAGTCAAATTTCCCAACAGACCCTCACATTGAATTTTGGCTTTACTAATCCCAATTAAATATCTGCCGAATAATGAGCCAATGCACTCTATTCTCACCTTAGAGTGTTGACAGGGTGTCAGCTCTCTAATGAGGTCAGACAAGGCCTGGCTGCAGCTGATCATGTGTGAGTTTGAACAGAGGAGATGATAATGATGGTAAATGAGACGTCATATCACTCCTGGCAGAGGACTTCACTTTTAGTCACCATCACTTCACTTTAAACAGGTAGTTTTGTTTTCATTACTCGTTGCATTACTGCCCGCCTCTTCCCAATTTCCCCCTCTGGCTCTTCATCTCCTCTCTGACTTCTTCCTTCACGTTCAAATTACAATGCAGTTACATCTCCTTATGATTCATATTCCTTCTCTCACATCCTAACAACACACTTTGGTTGGTATCTGTTTGTGAAAATGAATGTGGAGGATGTTGCAGAAGCTCCCATGTGAGAGCCTGTTACTACTTCCAATCCTACATCCTCAGAATCAACTCTGACAAATGTGGTTTCAGTCTTCTGAACCCTAAAAAGAAACGGTTACATTTGTTCTTTTCAAAGTCAAAGTAAATAACCAGCCGCAGAGCTACAGAGCCGCTTTTAAAGAGTAATTGGCTTGCCTCTACACCATTAAAGCAGCCGCTGATCGACCGCTCAGGTCACCAGGTTGAGAGATGTATTTGATTACGTGTCATTGCTGCTTTTAGAAGCAAATTGTCGAACAAGGGGAGTGAGGTAACGTCGGATTTGATGGCGTTTTAATGACCTTGTTCAATGTGTTTCTTTGTCACAGATTAAGTGTCCCAGAGAGCACGCCGTTCACAGCGGTGTTAAAGTTTGCAGCTGAGGAGGTAAGCCTACTGTTGGTACTCTGATATAAAAATGCAGACATTCACGGCCAAATTCCACCAGATCTGTGTCCGGTGATTTATGGATAACTGTAAAAAAAAAAAGACATTTTAAAGAAGCTGTTAAGTGAAGCTATGAGAAACCTAAGGACATCCACAGGCTTAAACTTGAAATCCTACATTTCATTTTAAAGTATCAATGCTAGTGTTTCTGTTGAACAACTCAAGCTGCTGTGTTGTTATTGGCTGTGGTGAGCCATGTCAGCTGTATTTGCAAGCTGTACATACTTCAAAATATGATACACATTTATAAACAACTAGCTGACAGCACAGCTTACAACAAAGTACAAACAAAGTATGCTCCTGTTTTATTCAGTGCTTTGTTTTCACGTTAAAGTAACCAGCTTTGATGTCATTGAGGTCCAGAACTCTGCAGCTGTATCCAAATTTAAAAACCCAGCACTGTTTTCACATTTTCCCTGCATGCTGCTACGAGTGATCAGGAGCAACTGACTCCCTCCCTCTCTGTCCCTCTCTGTGGCGCATGCAGGCAGGTGTGAGTGCATTGCTATGGTCATGAGGACGCTCTTTGTCTGTCATTGAAACTTTCTCACGATCCACCAGATTATCAAAGTCAAGATTGTATCAAATTTAAATATAATTAGCCCTCTATATTTTGTCTAGCGCCAAACATAGACTGTATAAATAACGGACGTAGTATCCATGACGTTACCCATCTGTTCCTGAGCGCTGTTTTGAAGCCAATCGTCAGCGGGAGACATATTGGTAATGCTAGACTCAACCAAGCTTAGTGTGAGGTAAAGAGGCGGAGTTTGAGCCTCGTCGCCAACAGCTACAGTGTTCCTGCCTGTCAGTCAAGTCAGTCATGTCCTCATCTTAATATCTTCTGAATCATCATGTTAGAAAAAAATTCACCCCACTGTCTGATAGAGAAATTAGCTATGTAGACCCAAGCCGTTATTTGAACCAGGCTGTAAAAATGTTTATTTATTTGGCAAATATCGTCTTTTTTTAATTGAATTGCAGTTCATAACACTTCCGCATGGGCTTCATATTTTGAGACTGGAGGTTGCCGCTTGGTGTCAAATAATCCCAAGTTTGTTTAGAGAAGTTTTCAATCAAGCTTTATTGATATAAAACCGTTAATACAAATCAAATAAAATTCCAAGTGCTTTACAGCGATTTAAAACAAGAAAAAAAGCAGAAATAAAATATTGGCAAAACATGCTGGATATTAAAAAACAATAAGGGAGTTTGAAATAGAGACTGATGCACACCAACAACAACAAAACATTTAATTAAAAAATCTAAAATATCAAAAAAACATTAAGAAACTAAACAAAAACAAAATAAATTCTAACAATGTATATATCTAAATTGTATTTTATCTTTATTTATCTATTTTTATTTTATTTCATTTCATTTCATTTTACTTATTGAAACTTCTTCTTGATTGTACTTATGTCTTGGTTGGTATAACAACTGAATTCCCCCCCCCCCCAGGGGATCAATAGTGTAATATCTTATCTTATCTTATCTTATATTAAATACATAAAAAGGGTAAGGATAAAAATTGAAGATAAAATAAATGCACTAAAAATATCAAGATTATTCATGTTTATTGTCCTTTTTAATTAAAGCTCCTGTGAGAAACTTTCAGTCAAGATTGGAATATAGAAATTGATGTTCTTGTTTGCTTTTGTAGGTCATAAAGAGACATTACTGTTAATTCCAGTCTGTTTCATAGCCAGACAAAATCTCCTTACTGGAGCTTTAAATAAATCAAATGAATATAGACAAGGCTGTGTTTGAGTGTTTGAGTGTTTGAGTGTTTGAATCTTAACAGCTGGTGAAGAGGCCGTCTTACCACTGAAGTGCCACACACTCCTTTCACAGCCTCATTTTCTGCTTTCATTCTCCCCTCTTCCATTTTATTGACAGATGCAGATGGAGGTGTTAATTTGCTTTTATTATAAAGCAGCATGATTACAGATCATTTTCACATCTGACTGGATCTGTAGACAGTCGTTGGTCTTTTCAGCAACAACACATTGAGTTTTCATTAATCATTTGTTGAAAGTCTGTTTTTGATTAAATCAGCCCGACAACATTTTACATTTCAGCCCGTCCTTTTAGAGATTTGTGTCTCTATCTGTTCGACCTTAAAAGAGAGAAATTACAAGATTAAAAGATCACACAGGTATTGATTTGACGGCTCAGGTCTTAACCACCATCCTTTTTAAAACTACATTTTCTTCTCCACTTTTATGCCGCATAAAACACAACCTTCATTCTCAACCTCTACTTCTCTATATGCTTCCCATGCTACCTGGCAGTAGTTTGCAGAGCAGCTATTTGCTAACCTTATCTCCTCGACGGCAGCCTTCTCCCCTGCACCCTTCACCAGCCCACATCCTCTCTGGTCGTAACCTAAAGTAGGACACGTATTGTGACCCATGCCGAGTGATTTTCTTCCAGAAATGCATGCGTTGCTATCATTCCCTCAAGCTGTCCCCTGACTGCGGTGTGTGTGTCTGTAAATACGGAGGGCCCGAGCTTTCGCGAGAAACACGAGTGTCCTTGAAAAGACAGAAAACAAAACCCACTAAAGAGTTTCACCACTTACTTTTTTAAAGCTCTTTTTTTGAAAATGTCACTGAACAAAGTCTTTAAATCTCAGCGTGCTCGCTGACTCAGTGGAAGTAGCTTCCTTTCTGATGATTTATTCACAGTGTTTTTCAGGCTGAATGGATTTGACTGGAGATATCTGTGGTTATTAAACAAGAGTATTTCAGCACTGCTCAAATCTCTGAAATGTCAAACAGTGGCTTTTTGTTGAAGATTTGAGTGTGATCATTTTTCTGCGCTTCATTTTCTTTGTCTTTTTTAACAGTTCAAAGTGCCCTCAGCAACCAGTGCAATTATCACAAATGGTGAGTTTGGTGTTAAACTGTTTCAACTCATTTCTTCTTCTCCTTTTAAAAGTGATGTTTGTCTCTCATTGACACAAACTCTTACTTCATAAAGAGGCTTAGTTTTTTGGAAACGTTGAGTTTCACTTTTGAGACTCGGCTGACCTTCACAGTCTCAACAAGACGCTCTTAACAATGAACGAATAATTCTGATTTTATTGATGCACTTTGAGTTCAATTTTTTTCTCTAATTCTGTTTAGGAGGCATTAACTAATCTGTGGCCTGTATTGATCTTTGTTTGCTCCCAGAAGGAAATGCATGAACACTAATGCCACTTCTCTCCAGCCTCAGACGTTACTAACAAACATTGGTGTTTATCGATCCAGAGTTTTGTTCTCACAGACAGAGACAGAAGAACACTGGCTAATCAGAGCCAACATACAGCATCACATCTTGTGTGACACACTGCTCCAAGTGTCCGCAAAAGAAACGAAGTTAAAGCTTTTTACACTGTCGTGACAAATAAATCACTTATGTGTTAGGATCCTTACTACCCCTTTTCCACCGAGGCAGTTTCGGGGCCGGTTCAGAGCCAGTGCTCATTTGTGAACCATTGGACTGGAAGAGAAACAGCTCCCGGCCAGGAAAAGAGGTTCCAAAGCAGCACCAACTCTTTGCTGGCCTAGAAACAGGAACCACTTATGTCAGGGGCGAGGGGCGGAGTTGCCGTGACCAAAAAGACAAACCAAATGAGTTTCCGCCAATTTCCTGCAGGGAAAACATAACGAAGACAACACTAATGGATTCCAAGGCTAAGCAGTGATCGGTCGAGGACACAAGCTGCCTCCTTACGGTTTGGTCCTCGCAGGGGATCCAAAACAAGCTTGACGGATCGACCAGGACTAAATCCATTTTAGAAGAGATCCGATTTTTATTGTGAGGGAAAGTTTGTGCTAGGGCTGCTGGGAAAAGCGGTCACGTAGAAGTGACGTCATTACGTGGCTCTTCAAGGGCCTCGAGCAGGTGGAAAAACAAACTGGTGCCGATTTGGTTCGCAAGTTGAACCAGCTCCGAACCAGCACGAGCCCAGAACTAGAACCAGTATCACGTTGGTCGAAAAGGGGTAATTGAAGTGCCCAGCAGAGCCTGTCTCAAAGCCTCTGAAGTCGATACATTAATCCTTCGCAGAACATTTGTTGTAGAAACGTTAAGAACAAATGTTTAGTTAATAGTTTTTTGTTCTTGTAAGAGAGAGAATCATGGCTTCGTTCACAATTTACAATCATTTTAACTGTGTAGCGCCACATAAAGGTTCATGATGTTTACCTCTGTCCTTTACTGGCAGTATTTGGCTTCTTAGAAGGAATATTTAAATGATGGCCACAAGCTGTATGCTTGGTGTTCTTTTGCCACAATGCAGCTTGGTCATAAAAGGGAAAATTTATGGTGGCAAGAGAGAGTATTGAACACTATATTTTTCAGAGATGAGACTTGTGTTAAAATACCTGAGATATGACAGGTATGTCACACAGTGCAGAATAAATCTCTAATCTGTTATCATTGATTATCAATACAAATGATTTTTCCTTTCACTGAGGCTCTCTCATTTTTGTAGAAACACACTGTTGAGTAAATTTACGTTGGCCATTTCTGTTCTGCTTATCTTCATGAAAAATTTTCTGCTGTACATAACTTATTTTTCTCCATTCTCTGCTTTGCTTTGCAGACGGAATAGGAATCAACCCTGCGCAGACAGCAGGTGAGTTTTCATTTTGTTTTAAAGCCAGTGTCTTAGATTAGCTTTCATTCTCTCTACAAACACACAAACACAATGGTTGTTGTGTCCCCTCTATGAATCAACAAGATGTTGATTTTCCTCTCAGTCAAATGTATTACTGTGTGTGGAAGCATTATTAACCTCTGGGTCTACTTTCAAGCACTTAGACATTTGTCAGTGCGCTCTCATAAAAGCATTTATAACCTCGGGCAGTAATACAGGGTAAACTAAATCATGATTCATAATTCATTAAGAAACTGCTGGTGGCATTTTGTAAATAGTTAAAAAGGTGAATTTGATACGGGCCCTAGAGGCCGTGACTTCAGTGGGAGGCTGAGTGAAGAAGGCACAGAAATGTTAACAAGGCTTAACATGAAAAGCCGTACTTCAGGGAATATAACAAATCAATCGGGTGTCGAGCAGTTCCACTAAAATAAACAAGGTTATTTTGGTCAGGTTTGAGGATTTAAAAGGCCAGACATGTGAAGCTTGAACGATGAAGTTACACAGTTAAAGCTAGGGTTGGCAGTCTCGGAAAACTAGCATGAATTTGAATGTAGCATGTCCTCAGGACTCCGTCTAACCCCTCCCCTCCTCCCTCAGAGCTCCTCCAAAACGACGCCCCCCCCCCCCGCTCACATGCACGAGCGCCGCTGACTTGCGACCATATGATGGTGACTGATTCAAAACCGGTCCTCACCAAAACATTCTCATAGTGAAAGTTAAAAACACAAACAAACAGGGCTGCTGTTAGCACTCACAACTGTCATGCTAGCATTATCCAGTTGTACTGGTGACACGATATCAGGAGTAAAGTTATAACACATATAATACTGTAACAGATCTACTGTTTGTTAAACGTGTTCAGTGTAGATGCTCTTAATTCCTACAGTGTTGACAGTCAGTGAAGGCATCAGGAGAGGTGTAGAGTGTGTGAGCTGGAGAGAGGAGAGACAAGAGGAGAAGTTTTTCATTCATTCAAACATTGGTTGTTGTTTTGTTGGTTGGCGTGATCACGGCCGACAGTGACCGGTTATTAAAGGTCAACATGTTCACGAATCGGCTCGTCATCCCTACAGCGTCCGGACAGACGCTACAGTACATCTACATTTTCTGTAGGACTTACTAAATGTCATTCATTCTTCTGCTTGTCAGAGCCCCCGTGGTGAGAGCTTTTTAGACTCTGATCTGGACTACAGTCCTGAGCAAAGCACCTCATCGGGTCAGAGGGGACAGGCCTGAGGTCGAGCGAGAGGGGCAGTCAGTAGAGTCAGGGGAAGCAGCGGCAGGAGACGGGGACTCGGAGTGCACGCCGGGGAAATGTACGCGCAGGAGGCGGGCAGAACGGCAGGACGGGATTTGAATGGTTTAATATTTTGGCACCAAAAACAGTGATTGGTTGGTGTTTTCCCAGGTTTACTCCGGCTGTAAATAGCAGCTTTTCTTCGCTCTTTTTTAAGAACACATTATGTATTGATTGCCATCAGGACATAAAGATCATTTTAACCAGTATAACAAAAAGTGTATCTAAATCTGATTACCAACCCCAGCTTTAAGGAGAAAACATAATAAATACAGCACTTTGCGTCTAGGCAGGTGTTGCATACAAAAGATGTGTGTTATAGATACCAAATGTTGATTTGTCAAAGACTCCTTGTTACCAAGCTGCAACCTCAGGTGCTGAAATATATAGCCAATGTTGGAAACTGCAGTTCCCCAAATGTCCACTTGAGGCAGGACCCCAAAACCAGTGAATCCCCATATTACAATGCCCATGCGAACCATCCAGTCAAACATGTTTACAGCCTGGTACATAAAGCAGTTTTAGTCTCTGTACCAAGTTTCAAAACTCACCTGTTTGATTTTAGTGAAGCTGAGAGTGAGGCACAATCAGGGGTTTGGCTCATTTGGTTAACAGGTGGGTGAGTTGTGTCTCCTTGACAGGCAGTAATGTTATGGCTTCAACTCAAACTTTTTGCAAGTTTTGAGAGTAGTCTGTTGTTAGTCAGAGTCAGCATTTCCAATATGGCGACCACCATCTTTTGGCTTCACAACACCCCTTTAAGAACCAAGAGGAGAGACTGTGTACATGTTTTTTTACAGTGCATGCTTGTTACCCAAGGCTAATATTGCTAAAAAGGAAAAAGTCAGCACACTTAATGTCATTTTAAGGTATTTAATCCAGCATAATCCAGTCACAGCATCGGGCGTGTTTCTGCACAAAGCCTTCCTCAGCATTGCAGGTAATAGCCGGAAATGCCCCACCATTTTTTATCTATTTTATTTAACTTTTATTTTACCAGGAATAGTCCCATTGAGATACAAAGTCTCTTTTACAAGGGAGTCCTGGCCAAGACAGCAGCATAAAAAGTTTCACAAAATACATGGTCATGGTCTGTTTAGGATGTGTCACTGACCCCCTTCCTTGGATATGTGATTCTATGGGATTTTCACCTGAATGTTTTGTTGTGTAAATGTGAGAATCACTTCCCCTTCCTTAAGGGGCATGTCTGGAAATTACCTGTAACGCTTCTGTTGCTGTGACTGGTCTGTGCTTTTGGCCAGATTAAATACTTTAAAAAGGACATACGGCATGCTGACTTTTTCCTGTTTAGTGAAAGTTACATCACCTTGAGGCATTCTAAAATATGTAGCAAGATTCCCATATTGTTCAGAGTGTTTAGTCTGTGGAGCACAGGGCGTAAATGTTCCCAGAGATAATCTACTGAGGTATATCAGAGCAGTGTTCAGTGTGTGAGGATATAAAGGTTAAAGGGAACTTTCTAGAAATAAATCCAAACATCTCACGTTCCCTGAAAGTTGTGTCAACGTTAGTCATGTTTACTGAGTCATGACTCTAAATGCAGCTCCCTGAATCACAGCATGTAGTGTTAGATTTGAAGAAAAAATTGACTAGAGGCAAGCAAGTTGTTAAGTCAGAACCCATTTGACGTTAGATCAGCACATTGTTGAGGAGCCCTGGTGAATCATTTCGCTTCGTGTTTCCCTGAGGTTCTTATTTAATGCGTGGCCCACCTCTCCCTATGTAAGTCATCATTCTTCCCAAAGAAAGGCGTTACGCTTGAGAGCTTTGTCTGCATCAAGCCGGGTGAGGTAATGACCCCTCTGACTAAAGGCAGGATTGGGTTTTTTCTGCTAAGAAAGCAAAGAATGGCAGACATTCATACTCGCCTTTTATCTCTGCAACATCCATGCTGTGTGCGGCCAAGAATAGCCTCAGTTCAGACACCTCTGTAAGATTGCCTTTTTTCACCCAATGGAGCCAATCTCCTCCGTGTTCACATGATTGAACACACTGTGAAAATTGATCCCATGTCACTTTAGACACTCCTTTTTTTACACGTCTTTAGAAGGCCAGTGTTGTACGTTTCCTGCGGTGCACTCCCACTGATGGTTCTGGTAATGAGTTGTGTAGTCTAAGCATGATTGCAGGCTGAGGGAACAAATTAATGAAGGAAATGGCTATGTGTGTGAACACTTGAATGCATTTCATATCTGAATAAGTGGCAAACAAAGAAGGACATAAATACAAATTAAGAAAACAGGAGGTGAATTTGTTCTTCAGTTTAGGTGTATAGAAGCCCTAAGAGGCGAAGCTTTTAATCTTTAACATTTTTTTTTTCTCTTCAGACTTTCATATGTGGAAAAAAAGGTTGGGATTTTGATCTTAACAGTGTTAATTTGATACTCTTTGGCTACAAGATGGTTAAGTTTAACACCACTTCCTTATTTGAACAGCACAAAAAGCTTTCTAGTTTACTCCCAAGAGAGTTTTATTTATCCGATTGTCCATACACTCCAAGGGACATATTTTCTGCTATCAATAAGCTTTAGAGTAACATTGCTAATGCTGTGTATTTATAGCTAGTGATATGTTGAATAAACAAGGTATTTTTTAGGGAAGTAGAAAACATGCAACACAAAAACTACCTTAAACGACAGCAGTTATAGCAAGTACAAAACATGAAGAGGGAAATAAACATTTTTTAGTGCAATAAAACATTTTTTTAGCCATTATTATCATATAGTTTAATAAAGGACAATTAAAACTATTTTTCTTTCTATTTTGAAGCTCCTTATTTTGTGTCGTGGGGTGACAAACAGCCCCAACCTCTCAGGCATGCATGTAGAATAGTTATGTACTACAGCCTCTAGTGGTAAAGAAGAGTATTACAACAATGCACACTCAAAAAAAAGTCTTTCATTAGCCCAAACTCTTTTATTCACCTGTTTTTCCAAGTTGATAGTAAGTAACTCTTGATCATGATTGTGGTGATTTTTTTTTCACTTTTTTTTGGCAGTTGAAAAAAAAGGAAAAAACTAACCCAGGAAAAAAAGTTATTTATTTATTTGGAATTATTATTTTTTTTCTATATTATTTTTTATTTTATCAGTTTATTTTTTTTAAATGTTCTCATAATTATTTTTTAATTATTCTGAATCATTACCAGATTTTTAACAGCAGAATTTTTTTTAAATCAGAGTCGAAATTAATACAAAATTAATGCAACGCTGTTTTCTCTACTTGCCCCTTGGGGCCTGTATATATTTTTTCCCATCAGTTTAACAGTAAAAAAAAAAAAAAATGCTAAATTTTAAACAGAATATTTTTCCAGTCAAACTTTGGAACTTTAAAAAAAAATTTTGTATTGGTCTTTTAGGGCTTCCGTATAGCATCTCTTTAACCTATACTTAAAACCTTATCATGTGATCCAGTTGTCTGTTCTTCATCATTGCTCTTTGTGAAAGAAATCTTGATCTCATTGGGTTATTACCTGGTTACATAGTTTGTTTATTAAATCCCAACTCTTGTCCTGTATGTTAAGTTTAAGGAAAATCTGAATCTAATATAAAAAGTCTCCTGTGTTGGTCCCCACTTTCTTGAGCAAACCACCTTTTTCTCAGAGTATAAACTGTCTCACCACAGAGAATAGAACAAGTTTGTCTTCCAGATGCTGAGTTCCCATGGCGTCCGCCTTATTGACACTAACATCCCTCATTAGAGAACCCAGGTGATAAACTGTGATCTCACTGCGCTGTTCTTTGCTGTCTTGCAGGGAACGTGTTTCTAAAACACGGTTCAGAGCTTCGCATCATTCCCAGAGACAGAGTGGGAGGACAAGGAGACTGACGCTGCTTTTTTCACGTGGACGGCATAATGACTCACCCAGCAGGATCATATAACTCTTGAGACCGGGGAAACACCTCAGTGTGTTTCATATTTATTTTCTGGCAGATAGCTCACACTGACTCACATGAGAGTGTGTATATTTAAACTTGATGAGGACATGCACTCACACTTGCATGCTCCCTGCTTCTTCTTCTTCCTCAGTCAGTCAGTCAGTCTTTTTTTCCCACAGTCAGTGTAGTTGCTTCAAAAGATTGGAGTGACATCAAGAGTTCCCCAAAGCCCTGATTAATTAATACACAAACAGAACTGCACCATGGGAAAGATTTTAGCTAAGATTAACAAACAAATGAGTCAGCTGGAGCTTTTGTATCTTTGTAAATGAAAATAAACCATCAGTATGTCAAACAAAATAATGGTCTATTTGCAGAGTTTGTATTTGTCTCTATTAGCATCATGAGAATGATTAGTTTCTGATTGTGTACAATGTGCTTTAAAGGGACAGTTTTGAGTTGTTTTTTTATTACTGACACATTCTTCAAATAAAAGGATTAATTTGCATCATGAAATGGGCTGAGCTTGTGTGTTGATCCTTTTAAAACTAAGTATAACATATATAGACAGTATTAAGTCATATAAATCTATATTGTAAGGACATTTAAAGAGATTTAAATTTGACTTTAAATCTCTGAACCTCTGCAGGATGTGGATCTTTGCTGCCCTCTGTCAGATTTCACATAAACATCAGTTGTTACTCAACCAAATGCCTTACCTCTGGGTTCCTCTGTATGCCCCATCTTCACATATTAAATATAAATATAAAATGGAAATATCAAGTATTATAAACTTATAAGTTTGAACTTCTAGCTTAATTTAAAGCATGTAATAAGGAATCAAGGCATGCATCCAACATCCAGGATTGACTTTACTTACAAAAGCCTCAAAGTGTCACAATGGCAAACACTTCTTTCCATCTGTGAAGCAAATTCATTGTTTGATTTTCTTGCAGTCTTGTTTTTTTTTTTTTTCTTTCAGCAGGATCTGCTGGCAATTCAAATAAATAATAACTGAATTAAAAGATCTGCCTCCATTTCAATTTTCAATGTATTTGTCCAAAGCACAAACACAAAAAACATGACTCATCCCAAGACCAGTGCAGTCGTTTCTGAATCGTGCTCCATTGTTCTCTGACTCTGACTGATTAATGGGGGAAACCAGTTTATTATCCCCTCCTCATTAATCATTCTCATCAGAGAAGGTCTGATCCATTTGTTCCTAAGTGGTTCTTTCTTCACACTTGAGAAACAGAAAAATGCACGCCCCGGTAAAGAAAAATGGGCCGGGGAGAAAAAATGAAGTGTGCGTGCTGTAATACACAACAGAGAGCACAGCGCTGTGTCTCAGCCATTAGGAGGCAGAGGCAGACGGAGGGGAGGGGAGCAGGAATGCCCTCACAAATGGATTTTCTCATTTGTTTTAATCAAAGTCACTGCTGGGCACATTTAACAGAAATTACATCTGAAATAGGAAAAGGCTTCAGAGTGCTCCAGATGCTGCTTGTTTTTGTGCAGTGATGGCCTGACACATCAGTTGTACCTTGTTAAAATCACAGAATCTTAAACGTCTAAGAAACAAAGGTTTGCCTTTTGCTTTAGGATGGGTTTTTAGTCTGTATAAATATTTGACATTTTAACATGCTGAGTGTGTTCAGGACAGAGTGACAAGGTGAACTCGTTAAAAAGTGGGAAATCAGCTTATTTCATCACCACTCCCAATTTTGCGCTCGTTAAGCAAATCAACTTTATTTATAAAGCACTTTAAGAACAACAGCAGTTGGACACAAAGTGCTGTACAGAAACATAATGGATGAAAACAAACAATAAAATCATAAAATCAAAAAGAACAATAAGATAAAATAAAGTTGAAAAATAAAAATAAAAATAAAAAGGCACTAAAACAAGAGCAGGGTCTCATGCTGAGTCGAAAGCCAGGGAATAAAAATGGGTTTTAAGACGAGTTTTAAAAGTGGACAGTGAGGGGGCTTGTCTGACGGCTAAAGGAAGATCGTTCCACAGTTTGGGAGCAGCGACAGAAAAAGCCCTATCCCCCCTGAGCTTCCGCTTGGACCTCGGTACCTCCAGGAGCAGCTGATCAGCTGACCTGAGGCACCGAGCAGGGGCATAGAGATGGATCAGCTCAGAGAGGTAGGGCGGGGCGAGACCATTTAAAGATTTAAAAACAAATAAAATAATCTTAAAATGGACTCTAAAATGCACAGGCATTAAAAAAAACTCATATATCACTATATTAAATTGTATGTAACAATCTTGTCTTTGATCTTTATCAGTCTCAATCTCTCAAACCCAGTCTCAATCTTTGAGACTTTGAGGCACGTTCCCGCTAAGTCCGTGAGGGCGGAGGGCTGTCCCACTGCCAAATCATCGAGTGTGTGAGGGATCTCTCACTGACTTTTTGAGCCCTTTATGCCCCCTTTCCGTAAGGGGGCATTTTTGCAGACTTAGCGTAAGGGAATTACCCAGAGTTCATAGTATTGTGACGTGAAACACGGGATTACCAGGGGAAGCCCGTGAGCATGGAAAGGTAAACGAACGATGTAACATGAAATTAAAAAAAGTGCGACTGAAAAAAAAAAGCATGACAGTTGCAATGAAATTTACAGGCAAAAAAGTTTGCCTGTAAGTATAAATATAGAAAACAGCCTTAATCTTTTCATCTTCACATAAATGTTTATACAGTATAATTTATATATTTATAGTTATATTGCCTATTTATATATTTTAAATGTTGTGGTTAAGTAGTTCGTACGGTAAGAGCCTGGATCACATGGCAGTCAGTCCGTCCCTTAAGCGCCTTAAATTTGAGGAAAGTAAAAATTGTGCAATAAAAAATCCTAAAACCACTAAGATGAGCTGGTGGCGTCATGCAGGTCACGTGAGAAGTTGCAAAGTGCTGTCCCATTCCAGTTCTACAGTTGTGAGCCCTTACAGCCTCCTGCCCTCAATCACTTTCCAGCTGACGTCAATTAAGTCAAGAGGGGCTCAGGGCTCAGGGTTCAGGGCTCTGGGCTTAGGGAGGACATTTAGATTGGGCCATAGTGTTCAAGGCCATCATTTTCCTAGCTCTTTTTTTACCCTCCAGGCTTCCGTGCTAGTCACATGACTAAAAAGTATGAATTTAGACATAGAGACAAGTTTTTCTCTGGTTGGGAAAGAGACCATAAGTAATTATACTAATGCCTCTCTTTGCCCTTCATGAGCAAACAAGACCATTTGCAACAATACTGATGATTTTCACATCACGATTTCTAATGCCTGAAACCTCTGCAAGGGGGTGGCTGTCAGACCTACCCCTTGCAGAGCTCTTTTTGCTGTTTGGTTCTTATGCTTTGTTCTTATGCATGCCCTGCTGTCTGTCAAGCACTTTGTAGACCATTGTTTTTAAAGTTGCTATATAAATACAGTCATTATTAGTATAGACCAGATGATTGACAGCACAGTGACAGCCTTTCTTTGCATTTTCAATGTCAAATATTCACAATGTGTTGTACTTCAGACTGTTAAAAGAAAGTAGAATGAGTTTTTTTGTCCCATTGATTGTTTGATTGATTAGTTCTGCAGTTCTATTGCTCCACATTCAGCTCATAATATGTGAGAAAGAAGTGCCAAGATTTCAGCATTGTGTGTCAGTCTTTCAGTTTGAAGATGGCAGACATGAGAAGAATCAGGAATCAGGATGATTACACAGGCAGGAAAAAGTAGTATTTGCTGATAGCTGCTGTTGTGCATGAATCTGTGTGTGAGATAAAAATAAAAAGGAATCAATATCCACTTGTTAGAAAATGGGTTTCACTCCCCTCGTCTTCCTTTCTCAAATCATTCGTGCCCCCACTTCTTTATAAATGACATGTTGAACCTGCTTCTCGGCCTCCTATTAAAGGCAGCGGATCTAAAATGAGATCTGGTCTTCCTCCAGCCGTGCAGCACAGATAAAACCAGCTATGTAGCAACAGGTCAGTGAGCCAGACAAAGAAATAGGGAACCGGGGAATAGAAACAGCCCCCCTCTGACAGCCCATCCTGCTCGGTTTCACCTCATCCTCACACACCTGTCACTCAAACCCATGCAGCGCAGGTGCAAATGCAGGTGTGTGTGTGCGCAAGGGGGGTCCCAAATGAGCAGGAACCTCAATCAGTGCATGCACACACAGCCGGGTGATATCACACCTCTGGGAAATTGATAAGTGTGGAGAAGCCATGCGTGGCATCACATCAGGGTTATTTAATTAGAAGACTGACCTGACTCTGCCCCCTTCTGTCTGAAAATCAGAACGACAGCTGGAGGAGTGCTGACATGGTTTGACTGCTCTGGTCTTGCCTCTCATTAAATCCCTTTTATTAAGCTTAAGGGAATACAGATATTGATGCACAGAGTATATTAATGCACATTAGACATGACGAAATCTTCTCTGGGCTACATTGAGACAGATAATATGGCTTTAAAGCAGCTATGTTTGCACTGTGTCCTAATTTTTCAACACTGAAATGCCCTGAACCCTGTTTTTCTTTATAGCCAGTATATGTTTTCATTCAAATGTGGTGCATAGTTTCAAAATCAGATATCCTTTGAAATAAAAATACCAAATATATATATTTATAGTAGGATACTTATCACAGTTTCTGCTTCCATACTCGATTGAAATGCAAATGCATTCGTGATTGAGGGGAGCAACCACATGTTAGGATAAATAACATCCCCTTAGTTTGGAGAAGGAAACACCTCCACTGAGAATGTATATAAACGTGCATAAAAGATCTGCAATCGTAGGGGTTCCTTACTTAAGATGAACATTCATTCTGATTTTGTGTTCAGAGAAAATCCACATATTAAATAGCGTGAAAGACCAGGATGAAACTATAAGAAAAAACATATAGTGTTCTCACGCACACTAAGCCCTGGCAGCACATCACCCCCACTCTCATGCACCTCCACTGGCCCCCTTTTAAGTACCGTATCTCCTATAAGCTCCTCCTCCTCACTTACAAATCCCTGCATGCACTTGCCTCCCAATACCTGGCTAACCTCCTCCACCAACACACTCCATCCCGGAACCTACGGTCTTCGGACCTGGGTCTACTCTCCATCCCCCGAACTAAGCTGCAGACTTTTGGAGACAGAGCCTTCAGTGTGGCAGCTCCTACTCTGTGGAACTCTCTCCCTCCCGACATCCGCAGCACCCCAACCCTGGACAGTTTTAAAAAAGCAGTCACCTTTTCCTCAAGGCCTTTCCCCATTGGATAGTGATATCCCCACCTACCCCCCAGACTCCCTACCTGACCCTGTGAAGTGACCTTGGGTTTCTTGAGAGGCTCTATATAATACCAGTTATTAGTATTATGATTGATTATTATTTTTATTATATATATGTGAGAGAACATGGAGCATTTTCAACCAGCAAGACCTGAGCTGCAGCACCTCCTCTCCACCACAGAGACTCAGAGGAGTGCAGGCTGCAGAAATAGGAAAAAACATTTCAACATTTGTTCCACAGACTGTAGAAAAAATAGCCCTCTTTTCAGATCCAACATGATGCATCTACTTCAGATCCAATGGATGACTAAACATTGTCAGGAGTTCATGGAAAAACACACTGTCTGCCTCTTACCGGCCCATTCAAATCTCTGAATGTCATCCATGAAATCTGATCTGACTCAGTCCTTTATGAAGCTGAAGGGCCTTTTACAGCTGTATAAGTGGGCCAACCTTCTGCCTGTGATTGGACTGTTCACCTTGGATACAAGCGCCCTTCACTCCACAGGACAAATCATGACAGCTTCTCTGTGTGATCTTGTTGTACACCGTGTGACACATGTAGGCTAATCTACTATAGAACAGTATCCAAGTAGCCTTTATTCTTTTGATTTGAGATCAAAGCGTCTGATCCAATTAAAATCTTTGATTGCATTCAAACTTAGAGCGGATTTATCTTAAGTATACTGTACATTAGATCTATGACAACCATGTGCTATAGTTTACAGAACTTGTACCTAGTTTCCAGCGCAGAGGAGAAGATATAAGTTTAAAAGCATTTGAAAGTTGCCTCCCTCAACTGATTCTGGACTTTGAGTTAAATGGTCTCCTAAATGCATTGAGGCAGTCCTCAGGCTAATCTTTTATAATCCCCTCTTTCTTTGTATCTCTTCTCTCTCTGCACCAACTTTGGGTGTATTAAGGGCTTGTGGGAGTATTAATAAACCGCTCAGAGAGTGTGTTTTAAGGACACAGCAGCCACAGGCTGAGTTTAGCTCGTTTGCACGATACCCATGAAGCTTGGTCAAAAAACAGAAAGAGCAAAGAAGTTTTAGCCAGAGTAGTTTTCTAACATCAGCTCATTTTGTCCCTGTGGTAACACGGTGGGTGCACCCAGGGAGGAGGCTGCTCTGTAGAGCTGTATAACGACTTTCTCTCTGTGTGTTGTTGTTGTTGTTGTTTTTAACCCTGCTGCTCACACATGCATGGTTTAACAGTCACCATCTGTCTGACCAAAAACAGAGTGAATAACATATCTCCACAAGTGTTGAAGGAATTGTACATTCAAGGTCTCCAGAGGATTAATCATACTGAATTTGATGATCCACTGATAGAAGATAGTTTGGTTTAGAAATGCATTGTTCTTATGAAAGTCAATCCCTGTGGATTTTGATATCCTATGACTTTTCTTCAGTTGCCACCAGGAGGTCAAAATGTGTTGACCATGAATCTACTGCTACTACTACAAATGTACAGTTCATCACAAGAAGAACTACAATTAAAGGCAGTAAACAATTAAAAACAAGGTTGAATAGAATAAATCATTAATGAAAATAAGTAAAAAAAAATAAATATAGCATCATGGATAAAATGTAAAAATTGCAAAGCTTTGAATAAAATGTGTTTTCAGACGTGATTTTTAAAGAACATACCGATGTGGCTCAGCTGAGACCCTCAGGGAGGTTGATCCACAGTCAAGGAGCCCAACAAGTCAACACTCAGTCCCCTTTAATCTTAAACTATGAGGTGCTGTGCCCGTGTTGGTAGCGTGATAGCAATTCAGATATATAGTCTGGGTCCAGGCCATGAAGTGCTTTAAAAGTAATAAATAAAACCTAAAAATCAATTCTAAAAGCAAAGGGCAGCCAGTGTAAGGAGATAAAACTGGAGTGATGTGCTCTCTTCTTAGTTCTTGTTCAGAGTCTTGCTGCTGAATCTTGTACTAACTGGAATCGATTGATGGATTTTTGATTTCTACCTGATAAAAGACAGAGACTTTTGACAAAAGTACGCTAGAATAGCATGTTAAGCTAGCTCAAAGCCCTTTGGACATAAACACAAGATACTCAATGAAAAGGATACATGTGCCCTCATCTCTAACTTCTGCATCACTGTTAAGTTACAACCCTGACCCCTTAAGTAGCAACCACAACTCAAGCAGCACTGCCCCCTTTAAAAGACCCAGGCTCTGTCTGAGGCTGCTCCAGGTGTTGACAGTGCTGATACTATCTACTCCACTACTCGGCTCTAATGGCCCCCACACCCTGACTGTGGAGCTAGATAAGCATCATTAGGGTTTTCAATGTGTCACCTCCCTTCACCTGTGCTTTATCAAGTTAGGCCCACAACACCTCAGGGAGGCTTAACAGATAGCTTCCACATCCAAGGACCATCCCCCTCCATGCTGTAGCTCTCATCGACCATCATATCCATATGTGGGGAGAAAAAAGAGTGAAGGGGGAGGTCTTAGAAAGAGGACAGGGAGGGGAGAGCCTAAGCTGTATGCTATATCTCTCCCTACTCCCACATTTCATAAAGGTAAACGTATCTATGATAGTTAAATAGGTCAGTCACAAATGTTGTGAATGAAAATGAGTTATTGATGAGTGCCTCAGCATATTGAGGAGCCCAACAGAAGCCAGTTAAATCAGCTAAGGCCTTATAAACTCAGAAGTAAACAGTTTTGTGAAGACTCTGTGTAAATGATCCAAATACCTTCCTGTTGATGTTAATTTTACTTTGAAGCTATAATTCTTAAACTCATGATTTTTGTCCTTATTAAGTATTAGTATAAAGATTGATGCTTTTATTTTGAAAAGTTATATTGACGTACTGTAGAAGCTGTGAAACGGCATAATGTAAATAATGTTAATAGAGTCATACGTTTTGTATAGGTATAATGTTTAAGTGTTCAAGCTAGCAAAGATGCTACAACAGTTAAGGTCAGTTATGTTAAAAGCTAAAGCTTAATTCATAATTTCAAGGTTAAAAAATACATAATTTATAAATCTTATTTTATTTTATGGATGTAACTGAACACTTAATTATAAAGGGTAAAATAATTATTGTATCTGTACAAAGGTATTAGTATTTTTCTGTGTTTTCTTCTAGCTCTTACGGTGTGTTCACTTTGTTCCCATATATATCAAATCATCAATTAACCAGGGATGCTACACTCTGCCTATTGGCTCCTGAATCAGGAAGTCAAACCAAACCAATGCAGGCAGAGAGGACCGAATGTCACTAACTACAGTGATTATTGCAGCAGTCATCATCAAAACTACTCATAGTTTGTTATGTACTTCAGGTCAATCATGCAACTTGATACTTTCTGCGCCCCAGCTACGACAACTCATGATAATAATAATAATTGTAATACAATGTCAGACTTCTTCTTCCAGGCATACATTATTTTGAGGCACTTGAACTCTGACTCACTTCACTCATTTAAAAACCACCTACATACAATACATGACCTCTACTCCCTCCCCACCTCTGTCTTTGTTTTGTTTTATTTATTTATTTGCTATTTCATTTTTTCACACTTTATGTAAAGCGTCTGAGTACCCAAAAAAGCGCTTTATAAGTCCTATCAATAATTATTATTTTTACTTCTTAGTTTCAGTAGTTAGTAAATCTGATCCTAGTATCTCCTGGCAGCATTTACATTGAAATGAGACGGATGGATTGAAGATGTGTTCACCCAGCAGGAGTTATGGAGTCTTTCCCAATGTATCACTAGAAAATGTAATTCAGTGGAGTTTATAAATAATTCTCTCACTTGATGCTGTGCTTTTCTAGCACTGATCAGTAAACACAACTAGGTCTGTTGGAGTGTCACTGCAGCAGTTTAACATTTTAAATTCAGCTTCTTTACTTCAGCCTGTGAAAACAGTGATGTCTGTGATTTCCTGTATGGACCTGGATGAAGCTTTTAAGGTTTAGGGTATTTTTTTCTTGGGCTTAATATATTTGAACAGAAAGTCAGCATACAAACTGGAAGAGTGGTAAAGGCAGATGGTATATCTAAGGATAACACTGTGTTGCATTATGGGATTTGCAGGATGTAGCACATTAGTATCCTGCCTGTTATTAGAAACCATAAGAGTCATTATATCAGGGCTGCTGTAAGTTAATTTTTCTTTATAAAACTGTTTTCTGATGACTTTTTGTGAGTCTCCAACTTCACTGAAATGCAGTAATATCTGGAGTACTTCTTTAAAGTTGTTTCTTTACGTCCCTTATATCAAAGTTTCGTCCTTTGAAACTTTTAGTTGGCCAAACCCTCTTTTTCCTCATCCTCAATTTTAGTGAGTTGACCTGAGAAGCACTCCCTTAGCAGTGAAAATGTCACTGTTAAACAAACCTCTAATGTCTGTGTGTGTTTGGTGTTTCGTGTATGTGTGTGTGTGTGTGTGTGTGTGTGTGTGTGTGTGTGTGTGTGTGTGTGTGTGTGTGTGTGTGTGTGTGTGTGTGTGTGTGTGTGTGTGTTTACAGGTGTTAGCGGATGAGGAACAGCTGATTGGCAGAGTAAAGAACAGAGCTGGAGTAAAGGTAAACAGGGAAACACAGATGGCAGTTGACCTTGAAAGCAGCTGCCCTCTCTGATCTCAGTGACCCTGGGGTCAGCTGGGAGGCTGGAACTTCATCTTGTCCTGGTGGCCTGTCTTTAAAGAATTACTCAGTCGTTGCATAGGATTTATCTCTGCAGGGAGAAAAACACACACAGAGAGCAAATACATACCTACAATCATCATCCAGGTCACAGAGGGGCTGACCTGCTCCTTCTGGCTGTCCAAAGATTTGTTGAAGCACAGAGGAGAGTGCATGTTAGGTTAGCCTTCACATTCCCTTGTCTTTACAATTTCTGTGCCAAAATTTTGATTCCTTTCTTTTTTAACTCAGTATACGAGTTGCTTTTCTTTTTCCCTTGGTTGTTATATTATTTAACTGACCTTTTCTTTTTTGTCTTTTAAGATATCTCTCAGGAGTTAAAATATGACATGGGTAGAAGACCACACCAACTTATTCCAGGGATGTCCATAATTTATGACAGTGCTTGCAAAACATTTTGCCTTTAAAACATACTTTATATTGGAAACACTTTTAAAGAATTTTGAAGATAAATATAAGATACCACTCTTGGGAGTCACTTTTTAATCCTCATTATTTGGCTTAGTTACTTTTTCTATCTCCCTTTTTGTTTTCTTGTTTGTTGAGCATCATTTTCTTTCATCCCCCAGTCATTATTATCATTTCAATTAAAAATAGCATATATTTTCAGGGGTGGAAATACTACTGGAGTACTATGCTCCACTAAAAGTATAGTTAATTTGATTAAATTGTACTTCAACAGAAGTAAAAGCACCTTTCATACATACAAGCATGCAGCCCAGAGTGCTTCACAAAAGAACTGAGTGATAGAAAACAACTGAAATAGGTAAAATAATAAAAGACATAATCATAAAAATACTTCAAAAGTAAAATAAAATTAAAACAGTCAAATTAATAAAATAAGTAAGGGTAGAAAATAAAATAAAAATATTCAAAGTTAAAAAATATTCAAAAAAATACAAGAAATAAATAGATTACTGCATAAATAAGATAAATGAATGTTTTTAAAATAATGATTATAATTATGCAGTCCAAGGTTAAAAGTAATTGACTCCAAATTAAAAGCCAGATTAAAGAGGTTTGTCTTTAGTTTACTTTTAAAAACACCCAGAGGGCTGCCCATCCTGATGTCCAGAGGCAGAGAGTTCCACAGTTTTGGTGCATGAAATCAGAAAGCTCTCTGGCCGGGGTCTGAATACTGATTTCTTGCTTTTGAACCAGGTAGGACAACTTCTCCTTTCTGTGTAATGCAGAAAAAATATTCAAGAGGACATGAATCTCAAACCAGGTTGTTTGGATTCGTAAACACCTTCATTACATAAAGTGCAATGCAACAGCAGTCTGGCAATGCTGCTTAGCATTTAAATGGAAATATGTACAAAGTGTGTCATAAGTGAAGCATGCTAACAGCTCAGTGTTTAAAACAACATCATGATTTGGATTTTTCCAGTCAAAACAAAAGTCAAGCAAGATGATTTACATAGTTACCATTAAGCTGTAAACTGTAACTGTCTGTTGGTTGGCAAAGGACTTTATCCATTCCTGTTCCTAGGAACTTAACATGAACATTGTAAGGATGCCATCAACTGTCCGTAAATCACGTGTGCCTGTGTGATGTTTCTAAATACTTGACTTTACAGTACAAGTTAATTTGTTGATATGGAATAAAATAAATGAAAACATAAAGTAAATACTGAATGGTTGTGGATTCTTTGCAGATTTAACAAGATTTTTGATTCTGTGTTCTCTGTTTCTCTTTTATTACACTACCAGTCAAAAGTTTGGAAACACCTTCCCATTCAAGGGTTTGTATTCATTTCAATCATTTGAAACATTTGACATTAATACTGAAGACATCAAAACTATGAAAGAACATAAATGGAATTATTTAAATAAACAAAAAAAGTGTTAAACAAAGCAGAATATGTTTTATATTTTAGATTCTGTAAAGTAGCCCCCTTTTTCCTTCATGACAGCTTTGCACACTCTTGGTATTCTCTCAGTCTGCTTCATGAAGTGGTCTCCTGGAATGGTTTCTAATTAACATGAGCCTTGTCAAGAGTTCCTTTTTTAGAATTACTTGCCTTCTTAATGTGTTTGAGACCATCAGTTGTGTTGTTCAGAGGCAGGGTTAGTACACAATGGATTGCCCTATTTGACTACTGTTGTAATCCAGATTATGGTAAAACCAGATTATTTCATAGTTTTGATGTCTTCAGTATGAATCTACAATGTTGAAATAATCAAAATAAATTAAAACAATTGCATGAGATGGTGTGTCCAAACTTTTGACTGGTAGTGTATCTTCAACAGAAGCCCTTTGATTCCACATTTAGCCCTGAGCCTCTTCTAAATAGCCTCAGTGTCATAATCATTAAAAACACATCACTGCAACACAACACATGCTTTAAGTTGTATCCAGATCTGATTCTGGATTTGTGACTCTCACATAGCTATGAAGGCCACACATTTTGCCATGCATTAACACTTGGCAGGCCTTAGCATTAGACTCTGGAGCTGGTTCCTTCAAATGCTGCTGCTGCTGCTAGAGTCCACCACCAGAGAGCAGTAGCCTATAAAAATTTAAATCAAAATATCTCCCCTGATGATTAAGAGGAAAAATCCTGTCTGCATTTGAATGATTGTTCTGCCTTATTGAGATTCAGAGGATCAGAGGTGTTGCTTTTACTCTGTTTCACACAAATTAAATCTTTGGTTACGCATTAGCACAGAAAATAATTAGCAATGTGATCTGATTGAGTTTCAGAATCCTAAATCACATCACCATCACCATCATATAAATCATAACACCGTTTAACTCACTGTAGGGTATGTTTTTTTCACTACTGGATTATTTTCTCTGAAGTCGATAAGCATCAATTATTCTTCACTATCCGCCTTCTTTTCAAAGGTTGAAACAAAAATAGACAACATGTAAAGAGGAAGGCTACTGGAAATAGTTCAGAAAGGTCGTCTTTTTTTAAGCTTTTCTCCATAACATCAATCTCAGTATCAAAAAAAAATGCTGTAAAAGTACTGTAACGAATGTTCACGTCCAAGACGCTACAACACAGCTGGCATCCATGGCTGCAAATTGACACAGCCTGCAGGGCCTGAGAGCTTTGTCTGATGTGTGATGGAGTGTGGCAGGCATGTCCCTTATTAGACTCATCAGCCCTGTGAAATCACATGAAATAGAGAGAAGTTGCTCTGTAAGGGGGCATGTCGCAAAGCCCACCACCAGCCGGGATAAAAGTTCCACACACGAGCTGTAAACAAGTCATTATGTATGTATGGAGGAAGATAAAAGAAGTTAAAAGTCAGTGAATGCCAAAATAGATGTGAGATTTCAGATAAGTTCAGTGTAGCCGATGGGCCTCAAAAAGGGTGCAAACAAGGACGCTTTTTCAAACGCTACAAAAGGGCAGAGAAGTTGTTTGGAGGTCAGTCTTTTCTCACAATTTTCTGTGCAATTAATGCAGAAACAGATTCACAGAAACAACAGATATTTACCCAATTCCCCTCTACTCATAATAATAACCTTGTTCCTTTAACTGAAAGGCAAAAACCCACAGCAGCGTTGTCATTTGTGATGCAAATGAGTGTGTGAGTCGCAGCAACAAATTGGCAGTTTCACCAGACAGTAAACGTTTACCAGAACGCCACTTTGTGTAAACTCACACGGTCATTGTGTTGATGATTACAGAGCGGTGGCGGTGCTCAGAAGCCTGTTTGGAGAAAGAGTTCCTGGTGTGTCCTCTGAATGCACAAACTGTAACATGGGAACAAAGCTGGACCAGATGTGAATGTGTACCCTTTTCGTATGTCTTTGTCTGAGTGTGTGCATGTGTGTGTGCGCGCTCAATGGGAGGGGGGCATCCTGTTAAACATTTTACACTGACCCAGACAGGAAGTAATTGCAGGGTGGCATTGCAGAGGGGTAAAATCAGTGGGTTTGAGTGCGGAGCTCTTGATTTTATGTGTGGGCTGAAGAAGCAACAGGTTGTGTGCTGTGTGGGAGATAGTGAGGACAGAGTGGAGAGTGCAGGAGAAAGGCCCCTTTCATTGATGCTCAGTGCTGAAAGAATGAGAGGCACAGCTGTGTGATGTGTCCGCTGGAGGAAACGCTGGAGGTATTCAGATTCTTAAGGGCCTGTGTCCACTAACTGCATCTACAGTATATCCTATATCAAACCAGCAGTTGAAGACACTCAGAATTAGGTTTTTTTTGTTGATGCACTCAGAGAGCTCTCTGTTGAAAATAGTTCAACTTTCAGGTTAATGTCACGTCTCCATCACTGACCATCAAAATCAATAAGGGGCGGGACTTCTGACTTCTCAAGTTCTTCAACAACAATGGGAGATGTCTATAATGAGGAGAAACTAACCACATTCATTTTTTGAGGCTACCTTTGCCAGGTCGTTCACCTTGGATACGAGCGCCAGAAAGCACAGGTGAGAAGTACCCTGAAATTGAGGTCATGGGCCAAAAAAAACCCATCCCAAAAATGGACATAGGCCCTTATTTAAAAAAAGCACTTATACCAAAATGTATGAAAACAAATGCGTCACAAACAAGAGTCATTTTTATTTATGGCTCTTGTGAGGAACTTTCCATTGGTGTTGATTTGGCGCCCCCTGTGGACAAAGTGATACCTCCTGTCTCCTCATTGATCCTGTCTTATACATATGCAAGCCAAATGTATCACTCATTTAGACTTTTGCTGTGGACAACATTTTAAAAACTGGGAAAAGAGCATAGACTGTATACAATATGGACGTAGTATCCGTGACGTCACCCATCTGTTTCTGAAGAGCTGTTTTGAGGCCAATCGTCGGCGGCAGCCATATTGCTGCTGTGGAGCCAGTGTGACGTAAAGAGGTGGAGTTGGAGCCTCCTAGCCAACAGCTACAGTGTTCCCGCCTGTCAATCAAGTCAGCTTTGCCTCTCATTGGAAGACTCATAATCTCAATATCTTCAAAATTGCTGCATTAGAAAAAAATTCTCCCCCTCAAAGTGTGAGCCGATCAAGAAATAAGCTATCCAGACTACACTCGTCTTTTGTACCAGGCGGTAAACATGTTTATTTCTGCTGTAAAGATCGTCTTTTTCCCAATTCATGTGTATGTGACTTCCGGTACTTCCAGAGCCAGCCTGAAGTGGATCCTCGATGAACTGCAGCTTTTAACACTTCCGCATTGGACTCATATTTTTAGACCGGAGGTTGCTGCTTGGAAAAGAGTGCAAACAATCACTTGGTGTAACACCACCAGTGAGTCCTGAAATTAAAGATAACTATGTAGAGACGGTCACTCGTCATGTTGGGGGTCATGTTTACTTTTTTAAGGTCATTGGCGGGCATCAATGTTAATTTTTTATGACCGCCAAAAAACTCCTAACTCTAGCTTTAATCAGGACTATCGATCATGTGTTGGAAAAATGTGGCCAAAAGAGATGCCTGCCCAGAGGGGTACAACCAACCTAATGCAATCAGGATGCACAACATGGAGCTTCTCCTTGGACTGAGCTGATTTCATTCACAGCCTCAGACCCTGCTGGACATCCCTTAAGCATATTTAAGAAGTACGAGAAGAAATTAAAGGCACAAAACACTTCCCAAGCTCCGTCTCAGCACCACACATTAAAAATTCCAACCCCTTTTTTCTAGTGGGGACAAAAGTGTGTGGGTGGTGTGTGTGTGTGTGTGTGTGTGTGTGTGTGTGTGTGTGTGTGTGTGTGTGTGTGTGTGTGGGTGTGGGTTTAGAAGAAAAAAATCTAATTTCCTCAGAGCAGAACAGTCACATTTTTGGCTATTCAGCTATGCAGGGAGAACAATTGTTTTGCTCACTGTTATTTTTTGGGACTATTTGATGGATATTTAATAATTTCACCTCCCGGTAACAAGAAAAAAATCGTTTGACCAAGCATCACAAAAGCTGCTTTATCAATTCACATGCCGAACAACCCTCATCAAAAGTATTCTTATGTTTCTTAAGAGAACTAAATAAATGTGTATAATTCGATAAACCTGCTCTGGCTTGCTTCTGCAGCTTAAATACAGATTATTTTAATCATCATTTGGCTTATATTGTAGATTTGAGTCCATCTCTACATGAAATTTATATTACAATAAATGAGCTTCTTTTAAAAGTAGGGGATATTTTTTTGCTCTTTCAGCATGCATGCAAAGATGTTATGCTAATGCTCCAATCCTGATGGTACCTAACCCTCGTACTGTCTCATTACCTCACAGTTTTGTATCTTCCATATTCACATACAGGCTCAAACCTCAGAATCTCCATGAGGGGCCTTATCACAGCTGAGCAGCTGCTGCGCAGAAGGAGCCCCACATCCCCTCACATGAATATGTCATCAATCCGACGCTGGACTCTCCAAAAGTTTCTGCATGCTTAGGAGGTGGGAGCAAGGAGCTGCAAGACGGAGCCAGATTTTCAGGGATAATTAGTCAAAGGGGGAGCAGACATATTTTTGAGTCAAATAATGAGAAACACTTGTTAACAGGAGCTTGTCATACCTTAGTATTGACTTTTTTGCAGCCGTTTCCTCAGACAAATTAGAGGTGGGAATGTTTAATAGTCTATTCTTTTCCTGACTTAATAACCATCTTTACATCCATCCTTTTTCCCATCATCTCCTCCATGCTTTGTCCCCAGTACAGAGTATAACCTTTAAGTATTATCACAAATGTACCTGTATATGGATGCTTTCTCTCACTTAAAAGCAGAAGAAGAATGCTCCAGCACATATAAAGAGTATGACAGCTGGAAAAGCTCAGAGTGCCATGTACTTTGAAATAACAAGGCACCAGAAGCCCTTTAATCACCTGGCATTTTAAACATGGGTGGTGGTGAGGCAGGGAGAAAATGTAGCGACAAGCAGTAGAACTTCTAAGGTTTAGGCTTATGTGTGAGGATTTAAAAGACCGCAGGCTGTCAGGTTTGTGGGAAGAGTGTGAAACTTTTTACAACTTGTAGCCAGTTTCATGGGAAAAAGAGCTTTCAATAGATTTATACCTGCCCTATGAATTTGCCTCGTAATGCATTTACATGAATTGCTGCATGTTCACTTCCATTACGCTCTAACTCTCTCTGATAACCTCCTCTAAGTTCCTTAAAGGTCCACTATATCCCTGCAGTTACTTACATTTTTACACAAACTTTGGGCCTATATTTCATCATATTAGTTGATCTGAATGTTGTGTAATGAATTGCAGCCATGTTTTTTTAAGTGACTGCAACAGTACCTCAAGCTGATTCAAGCTTATTTAAAAACCATGCAGCAATATTAAATTGAGGAAACAAAATTACAGAACACATTTACTTATCCTTGACAGTCATTTCAACTTGCTCCTGAAATCATCGGGTCAGTCTGATACCAGCTCTAGTAAGAGTAAACTATTCATTTGTCATTTTTGACCCAGACAGAAGAAAGTGAATTTCAAATGCCAGCAAAGCTACTCAGTGATATTTGAGACTTTAAATACTTTAATCATAGTTAATTATTAATGCTCTGTTGTTGTACCTCTTAATGTTGTACTGCAGTTTTTGAGCAAGCAGGCACTAGAAAATCCTTCCAAATAAATAGTTCACTCACAAATCAACCCCTTATTTTATATATACTGTATATATTCTATAGAGCGTAAAGTATCACAATGTATCTCATCATCTCAGCGTATCTTTTCATCTCTCATCTTTTCGTACCTCATCTCCTCTTTGCATCCCTCATCTCATGGTATTGTATCTCATCTCATGATATTGGATCTCATCTCATCGTATTTAATCTCATCTCCTCTTTTCATATCCTATCTCATCTTTTCGTATCTAATTTCATCATATCTCATCTCATATTATCTTTTTGTATCTCATTTCATCTCATTGTTTCATATCGTATCTCATCTCATCTCATCTTTTGTTTCTCATCTCATGGTATCATATCTCATCTCATCTTTTCGTACCTCATCTCATCTCATCTTTTCATGTCTGTTCTCATTGTATCTGATCTGATCTCATCTTTTTGTATCTTATCTCATCATATCTAATCTCATATCACCTTTTTGTATCTCATCTCATCGTATTTAATCTCATCTCATCATAGCTCATTATAAAACAATGTTGTTATCTATTTTTTTCTTATTGCATCATACTTTTTTTTACAACATTGTATAGTATTTTTATCTTGTTGTTTCTTATTTTTTGTAATGTATAACATTTTGTGTTATTATATGGATTGCATGGTAACTTATGGGATCAAGTGTTATTGTACCCTATCTTATCTAATCTTATCTATCTTGTCTTGTGTTGACTTGAATCATCTTATCTTATCTTTTTTCTTTGTTGTTGTATTTTTGGGCTTTTACACCTTTATTTGTAGAGGACAGGACAGTGGATAGAGGAGGAAAGGGGAGAGAGTGGGAGAAAGGGCCACAGGTTGGAATCTAGCCAGGGCCGTCCGCTGTATGGGTGAGCGATGGAACCATTAGGCCAAGCCTGCGACCATCTCATCTGATCTTATCTTATCTTTTCTAATTTAATTTTATCTTATCTTATCTTGATCTTGGCTGACAAGGACATGTCTATGTGTTCTTAAATCTACTCGACGATGGAGGCTTCTTACATTTTCTTCCTTTGTAGGGAAAGTTAAGAGGAGGCCCACGATAATGTGTTTTTTAACACAAAATAAACAGCTAAATAGATAATGAATAGGAACTATACAACCTAGCTTTTACTTCTGTCAGCTTATTTCTACTTAAGCCTTGTGCAGGAAGTGTGGGGTTTGAGCAACTGAGGAGGAGCATTAGAGAGGATTACTGAGCCAGCAACAAGCAGACTAATAACAATGCTCCCTTATGTAGGGAATAAAACACACAGCCAAAAGTTTTCTCATCTGTATCACATGTTATTCCCATTTTGGCCATGCACTGAAAACAGTCAACCCACATTTTACTTTTGGAATTAATTCTTATGACCTTGTCACCGCTGTGGTCAAAATTTGAAACTTTAAACTCGAGCAAAAATAAGTTTCCTGTGTTCAAGCGCTCTGTCAAATTAAGTCCAAGTCTCAGTGGATTTTTTGGAAGTGTGCAAGACTGTCAGGAGTTCAAGGATACACCATGATGTGCAAAATCATTTGTGCTCACTGGATATGCATAAATGAGCTACTTTTAGTTTTGACAATGGTGACAGGAACTTCTGTAGAGAAGGAGAGAGAGAGAGAGAGAGAGAGAGAGAGAGAGAGAGAGAGAGAGTGGGGGCATCTGAGAGGAAAAGGGATGTTGCAAATGGGATGACCCTGAGCTTTATTGTTTAAGATGTAAAATATCATTATCTGTAAATCATCTGTATTAATGTGCAAGCAAAAAATGATTCCGTTCTTGGAAATTGTTATGTTTTCCAAACACTTGTTATTATCAAAATTATTCATTAATTTTTGAACCATTGGTAAGTGAAATCTGCCTCCATGACTAAAGCAGCAACATGACAAAGTAAGTTATCAAACTTTCTCTCTCTGACATAGCTTGAAAAAACATTGTGGATCTTCCCTCTGGATTAAAATTTGGAAGTTTCTCTCAATTTCATCAGTGTTTTTATGTCCACAGATTATATAGTCTATGTTATATGAAGTGAAGGCTCCAAATTCTTGAATATTTATTCCAATGTGGCAAAAAACTGTTTATCTTTAAAAGAAAAAACTTTTAACTACTGTTACTTAATATACTCATCATGCTCAACCAAATACTCATAGAGTAGGTGTCCATGCACATCATATTCAGATTTTGTACTTTTGAATTCTGTTGATGTAATAACTGTAATTATATTAATTGTTAATTTTGTATATTCTTATGTTATTTTGTTTTTAGTGTCAACTATTGTCTTTATATGTGTCAATCTAGTATTTTTTTTTAATCATTTTTGATATTAGAACACTATTTGGGTGGAGGCTTCAAATAAGCTCTCTGAGTTTTCTGCCTCGTCCTGCACATTATATTATGTATCATTGCTATATTTTTTTTGTATGTATTTTCTTTTAATTGTGCAAATAAATAAACATAAACATAAAGTGTTCATCTGGAATACTGAAACAGCCCTCTTTACTTCAGGGCAGTGCTGTCTTGAAAACCCCTCAGCTTCTCAGAGAGAAGCGTCCGGACAGGGAAAACTCCTGCCCAGCACTAAGTGTAATGAATCACATCTGTGTAATTCAGCCCATCTTCCAGTCCACGCCCACCTGTGATTGTCAGCTGCTCTGTCCACTGGCGGTACCTCTGAGGTAACAAGCCCTAAAATCCCTCCAATATACGCAGAGATGGGCGGTGGCACTTTTACGCAGCCTCTCAAGTGTCTGAAGTTAAAAATCCTGCGCGCTATTCTCACTGAGCATGTCGAGGGTCCGGGAGGATAGATGCATGGGGACCACCGTGTAAGCACACAGCTGACTCCCACCACTTAGGGGATTTTTTTTACCATCCGGAGGAAGATACAGATTGGAACGTTTTTCCCCCCTGTTTGCAGAGTGGCTGTATTCTGGTGGTTTGGATCTCACCCTCTGCCAAGATGCTCCACAGACTTCTCCTGTGCTTTTCACTCACAGGTATTGTTTTCTCGCAGCCTGACAGCGATGGATTATTTTACGCGCTGAGATCTGAACTGTCAGAGGATGCAATCCTGGTTGCAAATAACGGAATACGCGTGCCTTTCGGGAGAGCAGTCTTCATCGATCCCATCAATGATTTGGTGATTCAGACGCAGCCGGGAGACCGGTGCAGCATCACCGTGCTGGATAATGATCCGCTCTCACAGAGACCCGGGCATCTCTCTCCCAAAAAGTTTCCGTGTGATTTCGGTCCCAATGACGTGACATACTCCCACTACGGCTCGAGAAGTCCAGCTAAAGACAGAGTGAGGCTGCAGCTCAGGTATGACGCGCAAACAGAAACTGTTATCATCCCATTTATGATGGAGGTTGAAGTTGTTTTTACGCAGCTAGAGTTACTCACCAAAAACATGCCTTTGACTGTGGATGGTCTCAAGGGGACCAGTAATCCTATTGATAAGAAGATTCTAGAGTTTACTTTTGATAGAGACTCTCATAAATGTGAGGTGACATCCCTGTCCAGTGGCAGCTCCCTTCCTAGATATGGAAGACTCATTGACACTGGTAAACTTTCCAAAATGATGGACTGTGATGAGTTCACTCAAGCTGACATCCGCTATGAGCACACCTTTGATCGGAAGTCACCAAACAGAGACTATGTGCCCATGGTTGTGGAGCTGCATGATAAAGAAGGCAACCTAGTGAAACAGGAGTATTTCCACCTCATGATACGCATCAAAGAGGGGGAGGAAAACACTCCCCCCAAACCCAGCTTTGTGTCCATGATGATGATGGAGGTCAGCCAGTTTGTCATGACTGCCCTCACTTCTGATATGCTCGCTGCTGAGGACGCAGAGTCAGACTCAGATGAGCTTATTTTCAACATCACCTCTCCCTTGTCATATGAGGAGGGCTACATAGTCAGCACAGATGACAGAAATCTCCCCATCACATCTTTCTACCAGAGAGACCTGCGAGATTTGAAAATAGCCTACAAGCCCCCCTCCCTGGACTCAGACACTGAGAGGATTTTCCAGCTTGAGTTTGAGGTGGTGGACACAGACGGCGCTGTCTCAGACCCCTTTGCTTTTATGATAGTCGTGAAGCCGATGAACTCTCTGGCCCCCGTTGTGACACGAAACACGGGTCAGCTGCTGTACGAGGGTCAGTCTCGGCCTCTCTTTAGCACCCACAACTTGGAGATCAGCGACGAGGACAACCTGGACGCCGTCACTGTCACAGTGGTGGACGGGCTGCGCCACGGGGACCTCATGGTGCTGGGCTCTCAGAGGAAAGTCTTCACGCCTGCTGACCTTATGACAGGGATTGTTGTGTACCAACATGATGGGAGCGACACATATAGTGACAACATTGTGTTTAAGATGTCAGACGGGAAAAATGAAGTTGAATTCCTGTTCCCCATTACAATCGTTCCCACTGATGACGAGCCGCCGATTATAAATGCAAACACTGGCCTTGTTCTGTTCAAAAATCAGATGATGCAAATATCTCCCCTCATGCTCAGTGCTGCTGATATTGACTCTGAAGACTCAACTATTAAATTCACCATTGTACCTCCTTTTTCTACCATCGGCACAGTTCTCTTGAGGCAGTCAGACGCCCCAGAGGATCCCTCCTCTTGGAAGTTCAACGCTGAGGATGAGGTGTATGAGAAGGAGGTAACAGAGTGGCTTCAAAAAGATATCACAGACGGCAAGCTGTTTTATAAGCACACAGGCCCTCACAACATAGACACCATCATGGATCAGTTTGTGTTCACAGTCCAGGATGACAACGACCCCCCTAATGAGTCAGGGGAGAGCGCTTTCATTGTTCGAGTTTTACCCATAGATGACGTACCCCCTGAGCTGTTCCCCGGCACCACCCTGCAGATGACCGTGCAGGAGTACAAGCTCACACACTTTAGCAAAGAGGTTCTGCGCTACACTGATTTGGACTCAGAAGACCGTGACCTTAAATTTACAGTAATCCAGCCCCCTATAGATACAGATGAAAACAACCCAGTTATATTTGGTTCTCTTGTTTTGACAGACAGCCCTGACACTGAAGTCACAGAGTTCACACAAGCTCAAATTAACCACCATAAGATCTCCTACGGCCCTCCGGATGTAGAGCTGGGAATCACAGCCCACGTCGTGCAGTTTCGTTACACCGTTGAAGACACAGCTGGGAACAGCGTGGAAGGGGCTTTTACTATCTACCTCCAGCCCGTCAATAATAAGCCCCCTCAGATCACTAACACAGGCTTCACTGTGCCTGAACGTGGTATTCACATCATGAGTATTGCTGAGTTAGAAGCCACAGATCAAGACACAGAAAAGGATAGGATTACATTCACGTTAAGCCAGCTCCCTAAACATGGCCAAGTCCAGGTTGCTTTTACTGACCTAGAAAAAAAAGGGGTTTTCAGACTTGAGGATATAACAGAGGGGAAGATTTCATACACTCATAGCGGGGAGGAGACAGTGAGCGATGAATTCCAACTGGACGTCAGCGATGGGTTTCATGTTGTAACCGTGACAGTCAAAGTTAATGTAAAACCTGTCGATGATGAAACTCCGACCATCAACCTCCCCGCTGGAACAATCGGCTCTCATATGGATGTGCTGGAAAACGGAGCCACAGAAATCACTACTAATGTCATCGAAGGCCATGATGATGACACAGATGACCTCCAGCTGACCTTTATTCTGGAGGATCCTCCACTCATGGGGGAGATATTGGTGAAAGGAGTGCCTGCGTCCAGGTTCACGCAGGCTGACATTATTAATGGTGTTGTTGTGTACGCACACACCGGCGGTGAAATAGGTCTTGCAGCTCAGCAGGATGGCTTCAATTTGACCCTCACAGATATGTCCGATGAGTGGACGGTGGGAGGCAATAAGGTCAACGGAGTCCACGTTCGAGTCACAATCCTTCCTGTTGACAGCCAGGCCCCTGAGGTCGGAGTTGGGATTCAATTCAGTGTCATTGAAGGAGAGAAATACGCCATCGGCCCCCAGCACTTGGACGCTGATGATAATGACACTCCAACAGATGATATCCTTTGCACCATCATTGTCCAGCCGACTGCCGGCTATGTTGAGAATATATCGCCAGCCCCAGGCTCAGAAAAGACCAGGTCAGGAACAGCTATCAGTGCTTTCACCATCAGAGATATCAGGGAGGGGAATATCTACTTTGTTCAGAGCATTCACAAAGGGGTAGAACCGGTGGAGGACAGGTTCACATTTAGGTGCTCTGATGGCATCAATTTCTCAGAGAACCTTTTCTTCCCCATCATCATCATCCCAGCAAACGATGAAAAGCCTGAAATTTATCTGAGAGAGATAGTGGTGATGGAGGGGATGAACATTGTCATAGACACTCCAATTCTGAACGGGGCTGACGCTGACATTCCACCTGAAGATCTGACATTCATCATTTCCAAACCTCCAAAACATGGTGCCATTCTGAACCAGCTTCCCACAGGCTCAGTTCTGGTGACTAATTTCACTTTAGAGCAGATTAGGGAGGCATCAAGTATTATTTATGAGCATGATGACTCAGAGACAACAGAGGACAGCTTTGATGTCACTCTGACTGACGGAAAGTTCTCGGTGCAGCAAACAGCCATGGTTTTGATCATCGCTGTCGACGACGAGACCCCCAGAATGCTCATCAACAACGGCCTGGAGGTTGAAATCGGGGAGACCAAAGAGATCAACAACAAAGTGCTTAAAGCAACAGATTTAGACTCTGATGACAGCGAGCTCACATATGTAATCCGGTTCGGGCCGGGTCAGGGTCTGCTGCAGAGGAGAAGCTCATCAGGCTCTCTTGAGAACATCACACTCGGCATGAATTTCACCCAAGCTGAAATTGATGCTGGGCTTATTCTTTATTCCCACGACGGTCAGGAGGGCATAAGAGACTTGGTCAAGTTCGATGTCACAGACGGGATGAACCCACTTATTGATCGTTACTTCTACATCACTATCGGCAGTATTGACATGGTGTTCCCTGATGTGGTCAGTAAAGGCGTGTCTCTGAGGGAAGGTGGCAGAGTGACTTTGACCACAGATCTCCTCAGCACCACAGACCTCAACAGCCCTGATGAGAACTTAGTCTTCACCATCACAAGGGCCCCTGTCAGAGGCCACTTGGAGTGCACAGATACTCCTGGGATGCCCATTGTGTCTTTCACCCAACTTCAGCTGGCTGGCAGTAAGATTTACTACATCCACACCTCAGATGATGAGGTGAAAATGGACAGCTTTGAGTTTGAGGTAACTGACGGCTACAATCCTATCTTCAGAACCTTCAGAGTCTCAATCGTGGATGTGGATAATAAGAAACCTGTGCTCACTGTAAACGGTTTAATCGTCACAGAGGGGCAGAACAAGCTGATTACACCGTTTGAGCTCACTGCTGAGGACCAGGACACGGCCGAGAGGATGCTGAAATTCACTATCACCCAGCTTCCTGTTCATGGTAAACTCCTCTACAACAAGTCCTCACCCGTTACCAGCTTCACCAAACAAGACCTCAATGAAAACCTCATTAGCTACAAACACGACGGAACCGAATCATCAGAAGACTCTTTCTCCTTTACGCTCTCTGACGGCACACACACTGACTTTTATGTCTTCCCGGACACTGTGTTCGAAACGAGACGACCCCAGACTATGAAGATCACCATCGTGTCCATAGACAACGGCGTCCCCCAGATCGTCGTGAATAAAGGCGCCCCTACTTTGAAGATCTTGGCAACCGGTCACCTGGGGTTCCCCATAAGCTCCAAAGCGCTGAGGGCCGAGGACAGAGACAGCAGCCCAAGCTCACTGGTTTTCCACATCACCACCCAGCCCAAACATGGTTACATCGTCAACCTGGGACAAGGAAACAACTCCATCGACACCTTTAGTCAAGGTAAGCGCTGAAAAACATGAAGCAGAGTATGACCTTTGACCCCTGTGTTGCATTTGTGTGTCTTTTAGAAAGGAAAATAGTGGTCTGTGGTTGAGTGATGGTTAATTGAGCAAATTACTTGAAAAAAAATCCTCTGACTACCATGCAAACACTTGAAAAAAATTAATTAGTTAAAGGCAAAAAAACACAAGTGTCCAGGCAGGGTAAAAACAAAGACCCTTTTTACTCATACATCTTTAAAAATGAATAAGATAAGATAAGATACTCCTTTATTCGTCCCACAATGGGAAAATTCATGGAGTTACAGCAGCAAACAAGAAGGTGTAACGTACAAGAATTTCAACAAGAATATATATAGAAAAAAAATGTCCATCAGAGACGACAGCTTGGCCATAGTTCTCCTGTCAGCCACCACCTCCACAGGGTCCAGGACTGAGCCGGCCTTCTTCACCAGTTAGTTCAGTCTTGCTCTCCTGTATCCTGTCCGCCCACAGCAGGTGAAATCCTCCCAATGTGGCGTTCACATTGCTTTAAATGCTCAGAACCAGGTTTTATCATAACTTTAATAATCAAAGAATCACAATCCCCAGTTGTGTTATGTGATATTTTTTCAACCTCAGGGAAAAGTTGAAGGTAAAACTCAAAACCTCAAATCGGCAAGTTTTGATTAACGCTCCACGCTGCATACTAAAGGTTTTAATTTATGGAGTAATAATTATTCGGATGTGTGACAAGTGCAGGCTTGGGGATTTCAATAGTTAATTTGTGGGCCTGATTTAGACGTGCCTCGCTCATCAAATCATAATTAGCAGACTGAAGTTAGAGGCTGATGTTTCACGCAAACGTCTTGTAGACGGTTTGAGATGAATAATTTATTATTTCTGCATCTCCGGGGAAAGGTTCACATCTGATGTTCCCTACAGTGGTTTGTTAAGTGAAGCGGGACAGAAGTAGAGGATCGTGTGAAAAGGTCAGTGCAGACCTTTTAGTGACAGGATGGCATTTGAGTGGGAGCACATTTTCATGGCTTGGCCGGATTCGAAACAATTTATGGATTTTTTTTTGCATCTTTAAAATTCATATAGAAAAATGAAACCTCTTTACAAAATATGTTTCTGTGAGATAATCAGTTGGAGCTATAAATTTGTAATCTGTTTTGCATGTGTTCAAGTCTGTTGGTCCATAATGAAGCCCGAATCAAGATAACAATGCCTCTGATTGAGGTTTAAAGCGATGCAATCACTGCAGTATTTCATGCCACGCTGAGGCAATTAAACAAACAAGTACGCAAATTCACCTGCTCGTGCCACAGCTTGGTGTGAGCACAGACGGGCTAAGAACACAGAGAGGAAAAACAGCTCTTCAGTTTGCAGGGGGACGGACACTTCTGACAAACGCTGTGCGGCTGCAGTCTTTGAAAGAAAAAAAGGGCACAGATGAGACGAGCGGCAGCGGCGAGAGAGAGAGGCAAAGGGGCAGAAGAGAGCAAGTAAAGTGGGAGAGAGTGCAAAGGAGGCTGCGAGGGAGGGGGAGGTGTAGGTGGCATGAGAGAAATAAAGAATGAGGCGAGGGGCGTGAGAGAGTGACTGAGAGAGAGCAAACAGGCTCGTCAGAAGAATCAGTCAGGTGAAAGAGACAATCCCTCACTCTTTATTTACTGTTCCTATTTCCAGGGCACATCTCATGAGGCTTTCTCTTTAAATATTTGATGAACATGGTGCCCCCGGTTCACAGTGTTGACTTTAAATTTGCAAGGTCCTGGGGTTCAAGGCTGCGTCACCACACTCCAGAGAACATCCATTTCTTGCCGCCTCCCCCGAGCGGTTTAAATGGAATTCCAACAACCTGAAAACCTGACCTCTTCTCAGAAAGTAGAACAATACTTGCACAAAAATTATCCTTTAATGTAAAGTGGAAATTTGTAACACATCTGCTTCTTCGAAATGAAGGACAGGCAACCATGACAGGAAGTCACCTAAAAGGTTTAGGATGCGCCCCAGCCAGTTGTCGTGGTTTATACTTTTATGAAGCTCCGTCCTCCGACATCTATTATTGAAGGAGGTGGTTTGCAGGGGCCAAGCCCTTTCACAGTCTTGATGATTTTTCTACACTGTAATAGATGTTTCTGCAGAATGGTGGAAAAAAATATAGTGTAGGGAACCCTGTAATTCTGAGAAGTTAGGAAAACAGCTGTGGAAGTGGAGGTGACCACTAAAAAGCCTGTTTTTAACATTCTTACGCTTGTCTGTCATTAGAAAATCCAGCGTCACCTGGTTTTCAGGGCTGTTGACACAGAGAACTGTCAGGATCGGGGATTTAAACGTTTTGTGTTGGTTTAGCTCTCGCTGTCTCTTGGATTCGAGGTTGTGGCTTTATCGTCCTGGATTACGGATGCATGACTTTCAGAATGTTTTCTCTGGTAGAAAATTGTTCATGCTGAGTGCTGATAAGGAGCAGAATCAGTGTGATACTAGAGACCTGCTGTTTCTGTAGTTGATAGGGGGCTGAAGCGGGACAGCTTCCATCTTTGAACAATTATTTGACAGAGAGAGTGTTTGAACAATCCATAATACAGCTTCAAAGTGGGTTTGAGGCAATCTCTGCAGCCAGCATGGAACTTCACATGAAGGTTTTTTTAATCTTAAAATGTAAATTGTTCCATAAATACATTTTTTTATCTTAACAAGGGCAAATCTCTCTGATATACAATTTATAACTCACACATCACCTTGCATTGAATCTGAGGTGATTATTAAAATTCCCATCATGCAGTGTGTCACACTAATATGACAGTGTTACCCTTCCTCTTAAAATGCAGAGTACACTGGCCCTCATTAGCATTAATTACATCAAAATGTTTGCTTGTCATTTCTTTTTTTTCCATTGGTGTTCTCGAGGTGACAGTTTGAACCACGTTTGAATAACAAGAAGTGTTTTAAAGCTTTTTCCAAACCTGTATAAAACCACATATTCTTCTCTGTTGCAGCTGATATCAATGACCTTAACATCTGCTACGTGCTACGAAATGACGAAAACGCCACAACTGATGTCTTCCATTTCTCCGTTGAAGATAACGGTAAGAATTTACTCTTTTTTCTTTTTCACTGCAGAGTTTGGACCACTTTTTACGCACAGACTCTTAAACACCGTGAGCTGAAAGGTCCTGAGTGTGTAGCCAAATGACATTTCAACAAAATGTTGATAGAGACAAATAGTCTCGGGTGAAGATCAGACCTGTCACTATTTTAGGAGTTGTGTGGTCTCTGTAACCTTTAGACTCATCCTTTTGGGAAAATCTGTATCTCTGCTCTCCTCTCCTGAGTTTTTCAGGAGAATCTCTCATTACTCAGACTGAAACTCAAACTTTTGACTGTGAACCCGGCGAGCACCGGTCTGTTAAAAAGATGTATGGAAGACGTCGGTGTTGAAAACTGTCTGAAAAGTGAACATTTTTTATTGTCTTCTTTAAGACGCTATAATTAAATGTCCATGTTTGGACCAGGTAAAGACACATCACACATTCACACAGATGTTGACAACAGTTTTCAAGTTGCATCATGTTTATAATGCAGCTAGAAGTGCATCAGAGTCACCAGTGATTAAATAAAATCCCTGATGCTAGAGCTGACAACACAACCGTCAGCATACTGACCCTCCATCCACCACAGTTTGTTCCCTCAGTAGCCAATCAGGTATCAGTTGACTACATCAGCATCCAGGGTCTTCCTGTCTTAGTAACAAGAGCTGCACAGTCTCACATGGGACTTCCATCAGATCGGTGTCCAGTCCGACTCTGATTCGCTGCGGTCCGGTTCTGTGCTCTCTCGTCTGTCAACACCCACCGGTTGCGTTTTTGGAACGCAGCAGGGTCATGTGACCAAGGTTTTCCCAAGGCAATCACTGAATCAAGGATTCTCCTCCTCCTCTCCTCATCCATATTGTCTTTATTGTCCTCTGTAAACCTCTGACCTGTTGACTCCAGGCCTGCCACTTTGTTGTCATAGTTAAGTGAAAAACGATCTAGCCATAACACAGAGTGTTTCATTCTGAAAATTAACCGGGTGTTTTCATTCTGTTTTGGTGCCTGACTTCCTGTCCTGCTCCGTCTGCTCTGTTGAGGTTGATGCTTCATGCTCCGGCATCTGTCAAAAATAGAAGTCTTGCGTATCTGATCTGTTGCGTTCCGACCTGCCGGATGAGAGACGCAGCCAGAACACAACGGAGCGGATCCAGCGGAAGTTAACACATTGACTAGAATAGAAAATTAGATTTGGTGCCGTGACGGATCAGAGAGGGACCGGACGCGGATCTGGTAGAATTTGGCCGTCAGGACCAGCTCATGTGTAGTTTGCTTTTTCAGTCTTCTGTGGTAAATGTTTAAAACAGCTCTTCTTGTGATTTCTCTGAACTGTCTTAGCACATAAATCAATACACTTATGATTTTTGTATGAAAATATAAAACGGTTGGCGCTATGTCTTTGCATGGACATGATTTGACCTGATGCTGCAAAACCATTCTGCAGAAACGCCATTACATTCATCATTTTCGTCTCCCTTTTAGTGCTACAATGAGCGATTAATAAAAAAAAGACCCAAACAAAGTAGCGTTCTCTGACATGTTTATGATTTCTGAGTATTTCAGCTGCTTGGAAAATAGCTGAGAATAAGTCTAAGATACTCAGACCTGATTTGACCCTGTTTTTAAACCAAAGTTCAGAGTTAATATCCTGATTAGTGCTCACTGGAAAGGTCATAAAGTCAGCTGTCAGGGGTCATTTTCCAGCTCATGAGGAACTTAATAAGTGCTGCCAAACAGAGAGAAAAAGTAATCCTGTCTATCTCTATTTTTCCTTCCTTATCACCAGCTGAATTAAGACTTCTTTCCGTCAGCTTCAGATGCATGAGCTGACTGATATTCGCCTTGATTCTGATTCATCTAGGATTTGTCTTCAGTGAACCTCCATTTAGAGCAGCTTTGCATTTGAAGGTCAGAGTTTCAATTTCTGAGAAAGATGTTTGAATGCAAATGAAGCCCTTTTTTTTTCTCTTCTTCATATTTTCTCTAAATTCTTTGGCTACCAGGTTGATCAGAGATAAAAAACATATTTCTGTCGTGCTGATATGAACTCATATTGCTTTCACACTTCAGGGATTTAATGAGACGACCTGTTTGTGAGTATGATGCCAGGATATGTCAAGTAGTGGAGATGCATAGCTGATTTCTCACCTCGTCAGAAAGGGAGGAAACATTTGATACCGTGCATATTCATGTTTGTGTTATTACTTGTTTGCTGTCACATTAGAGAATCTCTCACACAGAGCTTTGAGTGCTTTCACTTTAAAGAAAATAACATCATACTTTCATTTTTATGAGCCGTGTTGTCTTTAACCTGAAGTAGGCTGAGGCTTTCACTTCCTGATTAGTGCCTTTTTGAAGCAGCTATTTTTGAATTCCTTGCATTTCATTCCATATGCCTGCACACACAGCGCTTCTGAAATTGGCATCACTTTACCAAGACAGCAGCTGATTGAGCAATCAGTAGATGAGAGTCTGGAACAGAAAATGTCTGTCAGGATTCATCAGAAGGAAATCCAAATGTTTGAGCACCATACGGGAAAGACTTTCAATGAAGCAACATTATATAACACAAACAAACGCAAGGAGACAAGCGTGAGCATCGAGGGCAATGCACTCCACATTCATAAATGCTGCAAACACCTAGTAGAGTGGAAGCATTAAAAAAGTGGGACACAGTGCAGATACTAAAACACAGACAACAGGCTGGTTGTCTTATTTATTTGTCTGTGTGTGGTTTGTTTCTGTGTTTGGCCATTTGGGGCCACCGTAACAGACAAACCCAAGTATAAATCATCTGTAGGGAACATTCTTAATCAAACATAAACAACAACTTGTCCAGATTACATTTTAAATATTTAACCACCCACTGTAAATGCTTTTTTTCCCATTCAACCTTCATGATGTGGCTTTAGTGTCAGAGCTCACAGCACACACTGGAGATGTTCTACAGCAGTCAGATTTACAGGGATTTATGGGTTCAGATGATACTGACTTCTGCTTTCTTCTCTTTTAACTAAACCTGACATCGCTAAGGTGAAAGAGACACATGTAGCAACTCAAATCCACCACAACCCTTTCAGAAATGTACAAATGTGCATCTACTTTTCAGTGTGAGCTTGAAAAAGCAATGCTCGTCACTCACACCCATCGTTTTTATGCAACGCTCCCTTAAATAGATGGTAAATAGAACTTGTTTTATAACAGCGTTCATGTGTTTAGTAACTGAATGCATTTGGAATCAGCTGCAGCAGACTCTTAGTTCTCTCTGCTTGTTCATTTCCCCCTGTATCATCAGATGTAATGGTGCCGTATACAGACTAAGCACTCACAAAACGATTGATGCACAACCCTGTAAGCCTCCATCTATTTGGGAGGGTTTGAATTTAATGGACTTGGCTGAGAAAATCTAAGACTCACATCCTCAAACTCTGCCAAATAACAGAATGCTTTTCAATAAACCACTAGATGAAAATATAATGAATCATCAAGAGTCTTGTTATGAGAAAATGTTGAGATCATGGCTCTCTTTCCAAGGTTACTTTACTTATCACAAGAACCAGTTGTCCTTAGTAAGAATGGGTATAACAGACCTCTTCAGATGGTGATCCTCTTTTTCAATTTTAGAACTTCCTTTCACTTTAATCATCCACATTCAGATATCAAACCTTCTGTTTGCTCACACAGGAAGAAAACCATGAATTGTCCTCTTTGTGTCTACATACATGAACAACAAAAACATCTGTGAGTCAACCCTAGACTCACTTCCCTGCAGTCTTTTTATTATTATGGCACTTATAAGCACTTAGAAGAAAGTGCTAATGTGTTGAAGAATAACTCTGTGCACATGAAAAGAGACACATTGACTAATAGATTGTCCATGCTGCTCTTAAGTTCTTTATTTTCTGCTCTTCTTCTTCTCCATAGAAAGCGCCTCAGGCTCTTAAAGGAGTTTATGACAGCAATCCATAAGTTAACTGGATCCACTCGGGCTTCAAGTCCCTCTCAAGAGAGTCAGTGTTTCTGCAAACTGGTTATAAAATCTGCAAAGGATGGATAAAAGTCTGAAAAACACACTGTTAACATGCTGTTTAAAGGCAGAACTACAGAGAATCATGTCTGCAGGTAAAACAAAGCCCCAAGCGTCTTCCAAAAAAATGCCCTGAAGTCTACAAGCCTGTGTTTTACAGGAAGTGAGCATCATGTCTCGTATTAATGTACCTGTAAGCAGGAACACCTATATATGTCGTCTATACACTTAAAATGAGTGTTAAAATAGTGGTCCAGGTGTGCACTTGTAAACCCTCACGCAACACTCCCACACATGCATGCACGGCAGAGCTCAGAGGCGTAGCCGTGGGCTAAGGTGCAGTCTGGCCTCCAGCACAAAGACGTGTTTGATATTTAAGAGCCCAGGCAGCATTGTGGGTAATGAGAGCCCTGGGCGTTTGAGCTGGGCAGAGCTCTGAGGCAGCCACTGGTAATTACGTGGCCCTATTAAAGGCTCATCTACAGAGGAAGAGTGTCAGGAAGCTGCCTGTGTCTCAGGTTAACACCAGCTGGGATCACTATGGTTAACTGTAATGGGCTGGAACATGGGCTCTTTCCCAGGCTTCTCTTTGACTGACACATGTTCACACAGTTGTAATAGAGCAGGAAGAACAACACGAATTACCTTGATGCACATGTGAAGATCATTGATGACAAATCCTGAAATTCTGAGGGAGCTGGAGGATGTTTGGTGTTTTGGCTTACAGGTGGTCATGAAGCAGACTGACACGGACGCTTCCTTACGCTGAGAGATTATCAGTGATAAGATGATTATTTTCTATAGGTGCAATTCGACCAAGAGTTCCGGGGTCTTTTAGCCCCCAGAACTACTTTCCCCGGAGCTAAAAGGTTCCTGTGCCCCCCATTGTTGTCTGCGTTTCGGGCTGAAGTCCTGGGTAGATTGTGCAAATCAGGCCAGTGACATATGGAGAAAAAAAATTATATTAAATAAGATTTTGAAATCTTAATAAAAACTAAACTAGTATGCATTCCCAGGAACTCCCTTTGTGTTTTAACAACTGTGTTAAATCCACAAACACTGTTACGTTCAACCAAAAGTCCCAGGACCTTTAAAAAGCACTACCCCCCCAAGCAGGGGGCATTTCAGGGGGGAAATTTTCTACCCCTGAACTAAATTTAGACCCTGGTTCCTTCGGTCAAAACACACGTTGTTCAGGGGTAAAGTCCCTAGTTCCGGGGTAAAGTTCCTGCGGTGGAAAAACGCCTTATATAGCTCTTTTTAATGCTTTTTATTAGTTGCTCATGTCAGATTAGAGGAATACTTCACAGCACCAAAACAGTCTTGATTTCATTTTCTATGGCAAAGATTCACAATGAAATATTTCAGTCTGCAAAAGAAGACAAGAGGAAACATCTCATCAGAAAACACTGCTCACGAGAATCAACACAAACCATATTTTTTCATAGGAGCTGAATGGAAATTAATTTAAAAAGTGCATCCATAAAAATAACAGTGAGACGCTGAATCTATTCATATCCATATTTGAAGTATCCACATTGAAGTCACTTTGGAAAACACAGATCTAACTGTTGATCTTTCCAACCAAGGTTGCAGACCCGGTAAAAAGCAATCATTGATATGTGATGCTGCGCATTCTCTTTTGATTGTTTGTATTTCCACTTAAAATCACAGCTTCATTTTCCTCCTCTGAGCTCGGGTCGGCAATCCCAGAGCCGGTCAGAACCTGGGCAACTGCAACCAAAGCTCTCTGCATGACTTCATACCTCAAACTCTCCTATAGGAAGGTCTTTCCTCAGAAGACAACCAACATGTTTCTTCTTGACCTCTCTTTTCATCCCGTGTCACGTCAGACTGCGCACCGTATCGATCGTTACAGCAGAATTATTTCATGTCTTTGCCTGTGAGCAACGCTGACATGCCTCTGCTTTATCCGAAGACACAACAGCAACAGTATATCCTAATTTTACTGCACACAATATGCATTTTGTTAACTCTGCAACAAAAATATAACAGCATTCTTTGTGTTAGTGAAGTTTTCCTTGTTAGTGATAGAAGACCAATTACGGCACAGACTATCCAGCAAGGGCACCAGTTCTTTATCATCAGTCTTGTTTGTGCGTGATTGTGGATCTGTGGAGCCACTGTGACTTTTGTTCTCACTTCAAAAGGCCTTTTATTCTTAAAAGCATGTGATGAAACGTCCTCCTCTCGTTGCTTTCTCTCTCTCTCTCTGTTAAATGATAAGTGAAGACAATTATTTATGTACAGACTTTCTTTCTAATGGACTGAAGAATTCAGACAGAAACGAGTGAAACTTAAACAGCTTTGGTAATAACTTTTAAACTCTGAGAGTAACTCTCGGTCTGATTATGTCTCGGCTTAAAAAGTTTGAAGCCGCCCGTGCACGTGGTGAATTTTAATGAGATAATCCAGTTTTTGGATGTCAGGATTTCGGGGAGTCACTGGAATGACAAAGCTGCCTTTAATTTGGTTTGAGAATCGTTGAAATGTATCTCTCACCATACCTCTCTAAAATATGTCACCTGCTTTTGATGGTGGGTTAAAGATGTGGAAGAACCTAACACACCAAAGAATTACAGGCTCCAACCTGCGGTGTCCTTGCCTACAAATGGAGCAGGTTAATCCCTTGACCTTTTTTTGTGTTGCTGTTAACCCGTCCAGCAAAGTTTAGTGATTTAGGGCAGCGTGGCACATCAGCATGCAGCACACACACCTACACGTCCCCCGGCTTTAGGAGAGGATTCTCTTTATCTGTCTGCATTTAGGAATTTACTGTCACTCACTTCTCCTGAGGCCCGACTCTCCTGTCTTTATCCTCTTCATCTCTCCCTCCTCACACTGTTAGTCTTAGATCTTGTTGGCTGTGTTTTATTCATTTCCCGTTCTTTTTTACCCCGCTCATCCTGCATGTTCATTATATATTTCCTGCTATTTTTGTCCGTCTCACCGCCTATCAATGTCCTTTTTTTTCCCTCCCTCTCGAGGTAGGCTCTTCATATTTTGCCCTCCTGTCTCGCCTTGTTTCATCTCAAAGTATGCTGAGGTCTATTGTGCCAAGTGTCAGCTCTGTCTCACGATTTTGGCTTCACTGTCACACCCTCGCTGTCTTTCCCCCCGCCTGACGTGTTTGTCTGTCAGCCTCGGTGCTGATGGATCTCTCTGTTGGAGGATTACAGCACGTTCTGCAGCCGCGAACGCCCGCACCATGATCTGCATCTCATTAGGGCGCCGAGACGAGCGCGTGAGACTTGTTGAAGGGATTTTTCATCACGTTAATCATTTTTGAGTCGTGCGTCTCAACGCGCTTGACAGCCATGGCTCGACATGCAAACACATGAGCAAAGCCAAACACCAAACTAATCTGGCGAGTAAACAAAACGCTGGCTCATTTCAACATTTGTTTGTCTCTAAAGTGTTATGATCTACTTTGGGGACCGCAGGAATACATTATTGGTGCTGAATTTTCTCTCTTTCTCAGATTTCTCTCTCACCTTCCACACTCATACTTTTCTTTTTCATTTCTTCTCCCTATGCGGCGAATGAAATACAAACCTAAACTTTAAAGGAGTGACAATTCCAGCTCACATCATATCTCTCTATCTCCTCCACTCCCTTTTGTCTCATCCTTGACATCTGTGTTTGCTGCTATATCATTTTTAATGGGTCTGAATGGACCTTTAGTTTTTATTTAAATCCAATAAGCTTCGCCGTATGAAGTGCATTCTTCTTTTCAATTTGCAATAGAGCAGTTCTCAGCGAAGGGGAGCTGTTGTAAGCTTTGATTTGTTATTTGTATTTTAAGCCTTCAAGTGAAAACATAAATCTTAGGAGGGCAGGCAAAGTAAAATCAGACAGAGAAGATAATGGAAGGCAATGAAAACATCGGAAAAGGAGGGAAGGCGACTTCAGCAACTTGTTTATCTTCTCCGTGCTCTGACACAGTTTGTTCTCAGGAGCGCCACTAAAACGTCTTGAGATACATCAAACTCGTCCTTCTGTTAAATATTATATCTGTGGCAAGGGGACAAGCTGGAGTGATAGGCGTGGTGTAGCTCGGCACAAACAACTCCTCCAGGAGAGAAACAGATTTTAGCTGCTATCATTCATCTGACACACGCAGAACTGCACGCACAAACACCTCGAGGAAGCCACCATTTTCCTTGTCCTTAAGCCTTCTCCCTTTGAGCTACGCCCAGGGTTGAGTACAGCTCGCTTTGTAGACATCAGTGAAAAAAGCTCATGCCTATTATTGGTATCACAAGAACTTCAAAGCAGAGAGGATTGCGTGGCCTTGATGTCAGTTTCATGAGGTTTCATGCGTGAGGTCGCTGAAGGTGTTTCTGGAGGACATGCCTGATGGCGCTTTGCTTCAGGGAGGAAACATTATACTACCGCAGCAACTTTTATCTCTTCAGGTGACTGTATGCGCTGTCTTCACTTCCTGTGTTGCCTTCAGGCACACATGCTGACTTTATAACATATTTCAAGCACCAGCAGATTTAATTATCATGCTTTGTTTGTCATGAGAGGAAACCTACATACATGTACAGCTATCATCCAAACTCAACTTGATTTAACCCTCCTGTTATGTTCGTTTCTCTGGAACAGCAATAATGTTCCTGGGTCAATTTGACCCGGGGTGTATTCAATTATCCAAAAGTGTCAGAACCCAAAATATCCCAAAACACATTTTTTAAAATCTAATTTTTAACTCCATTATTAAAGGTGACATATCATGCAAAATGGACTTTTTAATGGTTCTCTACCTGAAATATGTGTCCCTGGCATGTCTACAAACCCCCCGAGAATGAAAAAAAATCCATTCTGCCCCTGTTTTGATTTCTCCACCGTTCTGTAAATGTGTGTGAAACGAGCCGTTTCAGACTTCCGTGTTTTTGTTACGTAACAACAATATCCGGTCTGTCACGGAGTCAGAGCTCGGAGCTTGTTCAGCCCATAGACTGTATAAAATAATACTGATCCCCCCTCCGTTTTTCATTACCTGCACAAATGTGTGCTAACAAGGAGCTTAGGAGGGAGGCATGCTAGTTGTAGGCTGTCTTAATAAACACAAAGGTCGGTTTTACTCCCCACGTCTGCAGATTTGAAGATCTAGTGGATGATTTTTATTTGTCATGGAAAAGTGCTAGCGCTAGTTAGCATAGCTACATAGCTACATGTCGTAGCTGTAGTTGTTTACCAAGACACACGTCGACATACTGACAAATAAAACAACAAGAAACACTAAATCTGTGACCAATCCTTCAGAAAGGTCCTGCTGCCTTTCTGGTAGAGGTCGGTTTTACTCCCCACGTCTGCAGATTTGAAGATCTAGTGGATGATTTTTATTTACCATGGATAAGTGCTAGTGCTAGTTAGCATAGCCACATAGCTACATGTTCGTAGCTGTGTACCAAGACACACGTCTACATACTGATAAATAAAACAACAAGAAACACATAATCTGTGACCAATCCTTCAGAAAGGTCCTGCTACAGGCGCCTCTCCGTCAGGATCAGATTCTGGATCAGATTCAGAATGTTGAAGTAACGTGATCTCTGAGCAGCCGTGTATATTCAGCCAACATGTAAACATTAGATCAACGTGCTGGACAGCTGAGGGCACATCCACTTCCTGAGAGGGCGTGGTCAGAGAGAAAACAGAGTGTTCTGAGGAGGGCTGAAGAAGAGGACTTTTCAGGCATGCAGAAATCTGATTTCAAAGTGTTTTTTTGAGCATAAACTTTAAAGACATGTTTTGGGGACCTCTTAGACCAATATATATTGATGAAAAAAGCGTGATATGTCACCTTTAACCAGTTAAATCAAGATGTAGTCCATTGGTGTTCTTTAATTCTCACAGATCATGGTTCAATGAAGATAACTCTCGTTTTTCATTTAAATTAATGTTAAAACTTTTTTTGAATGTACATTGGAAAGCCCTAAATATAAATACAATAGTTTTACATGACATAGATTTCTGTATATTTTATTTTACATTTTGAATTTATTTATTTTTATGAAGTGATGTTGATAAATTAACATGCTGTCCAGATTTTTATGCTGCATTTAGCTGGTTTGGAAGACATATATTGCCCAAAATAGACATTAAAAAGGGTCAATTTGACCCGCAACACAAAAGGAGGGTTAAGTAGCACCCTTAAAGCATGAATGCAGCCTGTAGTGCTTAAAAAGACAGAAAATAAGAACAATAATGACAAAAATAGTTTTAGTTCTGCATGATAACGACAGTAGAAAACATTACATGTTAAAAAATAACAGTAAAAAGTTTAATTAGACAAAATAATAAAGCTACCAAAACAATCATAAAACTGGACCTGAGGTTTTGCAATCACTCTAAATGAAAAGCATGATTAAGAAGATATGTCTTTAATTACCCGTAGTAATACAGACAGAGCCTGCCATTTTTATATCCAGTGACAATGAACTCCACAGTTTAGGGGCATAAAAACAGATGACTCTCTTGTCGGTGCTTGTGTGAGACACATGAAGAACAATCAAAAGAGAGGCGGCAGAGGACCTCTTTGCTCTGACTGAAACATTAATTAAAGTTTTATGGACACACGCTGTCATTTTAAAGCCGTACAAACAAGTAAGACTATTTAGAAAATCAATTCTAAAAGAAACACATCGACGTTGTGCTTGGCTCTGCTAAATAAGCAGGAAAAAGAACCTTACACGCATCACATGCAACGTGCCCCCCTGTGGTCGCATCTAAAAAATGTGGGCTTGTTTGCCTAGAGCCATGAATTCCTGGTCAGCCGGCTGATATCTCAGGACACCTCAGGAGATAGCCACTATCACGCTGATCGCCTTGGGCTAAATGTAAATGATCGCTAGTTGGATACAAAACAGATAAGCCCACAGCTCTCTGTTTAAGACAGTACAATGACCTTATTTCAGTGGAATATATGCATGGACACACATATATAACAGCACAGTGTGAACTGAAGTGAGATATAAGTGGCAGAGATGGTCACACGTCACTTTTTGCATGTCAAAGTCAAGTCTCTCATGGTTTCTAATTCTGATGGATGATATAAAAATTCAATTATATCATAATAACACTGAAATATGTTACACTGTAAATGAAGAAATCTTTCCAGCCTCTTAAAGGCAGTTTAATAGTTACTTAATGAGCCAGAATTGTCAACGCCCACAAACTTTTAACCTAAACCTTCCTTTAGCTAACTTTAATCATCAGTGTAGTAGTTCTTAACGATGTTAGCCAACAGCCTAGTGGCTAGTTACTACTTTAAAAAGTATCTGAATTACTGAATCACTGCATTATAAAAGTAATCAGGGAAAATAACTGAAGCAATACTTCTTTTGCTTCAGTACTTGTTAATTCACCCTGCTTCACGGCTCGCCGGCATTTCCCGATTAGTTCTCTGAAAGCAAATAACTCAACAGTTGATAAGGGAAGCACTTTTTCTACAACATATCTTACACCACATCACATCATTAATCATTCCTGGCTAACAGATTGTGGAGCTGGTGGTAATTTAAAATCAAGCCTTGGCTGTTTGGATGTTGTGTCTCCTCCTTGGTCTGATAAGCTAACATGAGCTGCACTTGGGTCACCAGTGTTTTCAGCTCTCTGACAGCTAGTCAAGTCAACTTTATTTATATAGCACATTTAAAACAACCAGTGTTGGCCAAAGTGCTTTACAAGGTAAAAAGTACAAATTACATGAAGACAACAATAAACAACAACATAACAGGATATTAATGTCCTCTTCACGAGTAGAAGGCCAAAGAGAAGAGATGGGTCTTCAACAAAGATTTAAAACATTCAACAGTTGGGGCCGATCTTAATTGGAGTGGCAAGCCATTCCAGAGCTTGGGGGCCGCTGCTGCAAAGGCTCGGTCTCCCCGGGTTTTAAGGCGACTTTTAGGCACATCCAGGAGCAGCTGGTTTGTTGACCTCAGTGCTCGGGTTGGGTTGTGAGAATGGAGAAGATCAGCCAAGTAGGATGGTGCCAATCATGCCAAGCTAGCTTAGTGGAAGCATGTTGTTTGGCTAGATGCCTTGGGAGATTAATAATAAACAATAATAACTGGTATTTATAAAGCGCCTTTCAAGAAACCCAAGGTAGCTTCACAGGGTCAGGTAGGGAGTCTGGGGGGTAGGTGGGGATAACACTATCTAATGGGGAAAGGCGAACAGGTGCGTTTTGACAGCTTTTTAAAAACTGTCCAGGGTTTGGGCGCTGCGGATGTCGTGAGGGAGAGAGTTCCACAGAGTGGAGATACCCAGGTCCAAAGACCGGCACTCCGGGATGGAGTGTGTTGGTGGAGGAGGTCAGCCAGGTATTGGGGGGTAAGGGCATGCAGGGATTTGTAGGTCAGGAGGAGGAGTTTATAAGAGACACAGAGATTGTTTTTTTAAATGTATTAATTTATAAAGGAACCATGTACAATATTGAACTTAAGTGTCATTGATTAAGTGTACCAGAATTAGCTTAAAGGGAATTTACATCTGCAGTCCCTTGGTAGGTCACAATTAAAACATCACGTTATTGGGGCGCCTTTGGCCCAGCAGTCTAAGAGCGCGCCCCATGTACAGAGTCTATTGTCCTCATTGATGTGGTCCCAGGTTCAACTCAAAGCCTCTACCAGTTGCTGCATGTCTTCCCCCACTCTCTTCTTCCCACATTTCCCTTCTCTCTCCAGCGGTCCTATCCAATGAAAGCAACAAAAAACATCACTTATAAAACACATACACACACCCACACCCACAACCAATTAGATTAGAATGACTATTTTTGTCCTGTACCTCGGTTAGGTAAAAATATTGCTGGTATTTCGTAAACAGAAAGCTTACACCTGAATGATCATCAGCTATTGTGTGTGTTTACTGTGCATGCTAGTCTTTCTTCTAGGATGCTACTGTGCTGATGCAGGCATGACCTTGCAGCAGAGTTGGCCGATTAATGTTATGTAGTTCTCAACTATTTGATGTAAAGTAATGAGTATTGACTTCTTTTGAGATTCTGAAATTGTAATGGAGTTATAGAAACCTGTTACTTGGTAGCATAGACTGTATATACAATGGACATCATCTTGCTCAGCTTGAAGTGGGGCTAGCACAGAAACTGCTCCCCCTAGTGGCTGGCTGCAGTATATGTCAAAAATTCTGTCTCCCCCATTCATTTGATTGGGGCTGCGGTCAAACTTTAAAAAATAAATACACATGGTACGAATGTTTCTCACATCCGTATGCTGTGGTAATATGTAGTTACTATTTGACTGTTTTGTATCCAAGGCCTCTTTTTTTCTGAAAAGTTTCTTTTTCGTTAGTTATTAGAGGTTAAAAAACTGGGTTTTACAACCGGTTTTACTTTGATTGACAGCTGCCAGCTTGTAGCGAGAAACTCCGTAGAACCTCGGGATGCTAAGCTGTAGGGCGGAGCTTGTTATCGTGGAAACACACAAATTCCCTACTGCGCAGACTCTGGCTGCAGAAAATGTACATGATGTCAGCGTTCTGGAACGGGATATTTTGGCTTCAAAACCACACAATGGGAAAAGGCGGAGCGACGCTGTCCATTATATATACAGTCTATGCTTGTAGCAGGTTACTCTCAACACTGGTCAAAGCAAAGCCAATCAAACACTCCTAAGCAAACACTCACCTTTTCATGTAGCAAGCTAACATTAGATAGCTAAAGCAGCAGAGTGTTAGTGGTAAGTTAACGTGAGACAAAGCTAAACATGTTTGCTAACTTGACTGACTTTCTGGGTGCGTTTTCATGCCAGATAGAGTTTTGGTTTTGTCAATCCAACATCTTTTATTTTCATACAGCAGACGTTACAATCAGTGTTTCTTCTGTTCAGGCTCTGTGTGAAGTTATAAAAGCCAAATGGCAATGGCACTGTAGCAGCAGCAGGTGGTGGGCTAGCGATGGTGTCATCTGTGTTGTGTGCAAAAAGTTATGCTATGTTAATGTGACAAAAAGAAAATAGAAAGACAGTGAACAAGTCTGAAATCTCAGATCTAAGTCAAGTCAAGTCTAAAGTCCTATTTGTATGCATCTTAAGTGTAACTCAAGTCCAAGACTGAAAGTTGAGTCCACATCTCTGCTAGGTGTTTCCAGTTAAAGGTTTCACTAAAGGTATTAAACCATCCTGAGGGGAGCTAAGATTTTTTTGCATTTGGTCAACAATGAGAATTCATGTAGAGAGTCACTCCTGTTTTTTTTTTTTGGATGAATGGTGCGTGGGCTCTTTTTACCACAGAAATACAACTGTTACTCTATTTTAGCAGAACAAGTGTTGCAGTGCTTCACATGGTACATGCTGTGCGAGAAAAGAAGCATGCTGCCAACTGGATAAACAGCATATTTAGAGATTAATTCCTAGTTCAGTGTTTCTAGAAAGGTTTTTCAATGGAAAGGGAGCTCATTTTTGTTGGTTGAATGTAGCTGTTAGGTTGGCGGTAGCACAGGGAGTTGGGGACTCGTGTACAAAGGAGTACAGACGGCAGATGGAGAAGTAACAGTGAGAAGAGGGCCGCGCCGCCAGCAGCAGAATAGATGTACTGAGAGGCAGACGGCACCGTCTTGCTGTGAAAAATTTCCTTTGATTCTGGTTTCTAAGTGTCACTCACACACACAAACACACAGTTAACAGAGTTAAGACCAGGAACCAAGAGCGTATTGTCACGCTTATTTTAACTTGAGAAATAAACTCAGTAAAAATCTACACTCATGTGTTTGGTAGTGGTGTTTCTGTTGGGCATGCCATTTTAACAAGCAGTAATGGTTGTTGTAGCAGTCTCTTATCAGAAGCATAACAGTCCAGCTGAAAGAGAGTCGACCTCCTACAGGATAAGCACCCTCTGTCCACACTTCACAGCCACACACAGATACACTCACACACACTTCAACACTCATTGCACACAACCACAAAACCTGTGAATGATAGTTTCACATTTCTATTCATGTGCTACATAGAAATATGGATGATGTTTTTTGGACCAGTAGGAATCTGGGTTAGAGAAAGCATTTTTATTTTCAGGGAAACTGATCTAAAGTTTATTTTTGGCTATTTTATTGTGAAATAAACAAATAAAGACGTCTCTCCCAGGTAGCCTAGAAACCTGAGCCTAGAAATTTCAGACTGATTTTATTATTGTCCCAATTAAGAAGAAAATCAAATGTGTGACACGGTGCTGTAAAATAACTTATGTGGTGTGAAAGATCACATGCACATCCTTCATTTTGCTACATGCAGTCATTGAAGTGGTGCAAAAACTAGTATAGTGGTCTTGATTGTGAGATCAAATGAACATGGTGGCCAGATTCCCTGTGATGCCAAGCTTGGCAGGTAGATCAAATATTATCATCATGTTGAGAATCTGCAAATGATCATTTCACTGCTTCCTGGTTCAAGTCACAAAGACGATAGAGAGTGAAAATCCAGAGAGTGTAAATATCTGTCCACAGTTCAAGTCGAAAGACATGTTTGATGTCTCATTAGTTAGCTAACACAGCTAATGTTAGAATCCAACCACTAGCTAATATTTAGTTTTGAGCTTCACATAAATAGGCGGGTTGTAAAAAAGGGTTTTTGGTAACTCTAGATATTTACCCTCATCTTTAACACATGTAAGTAAGCCTTAGGTGAAACTCTGGGGATGTTTTTAAGCTTGCAACATAACATTGACTGCAGCTCTCTTATTACATTTTTATCAATAATGTTAGTTTCTTTAACATCTACACAAGCTAATTCAAAAATTTATAAGCTGACTATTTCTGTAGAGCTTGAATTGATTTTTTAAAGATTATTTTAACTTCATGTAAGCACAGCTTTTTATATTTTTTGTTTTTGTCAAGTGATGTTTTGGGGCATTTTTCACCTTTATTAGATTGGACAGCTGAAGAGAGATAGGAAATGTGGGAAACAGAGAGTACAGGAAGACATGCAGCAAAGGGTCATGGCCGGGAGGAATCAGCGACCACTGCAACTAGGACTACAGCCTCTATAGGCGTTTTTCGACAGGAACTTTACCCCTGAACTAGGGACTTTACCCCTGAACTTCATGCGTTTCGACTGGAGGAACCAGGGTCTAAATTTAGTCCAGGGGTAGTTAATCACCCCCCTGAAAAGCCCCTGCTTGGGGGGGTAGTACTTTTCAAAGGTCCTGGGACTTTCGGTTAAATGTAACAGTGTTTGTGGATTTAACACAGTTGTTGAAACACAGAGGGAGTTCCTGGGAATGCATACTAGTTTAGTTTTTTATTAAGATTTCAAAATATTATTTAATTTTTTTTTTTTTCCCATACGTCTCTGGCCTGATTTGCACAATCAACCTGGGACTTCAGCCCGTGGTCGAAACGCAGACAAAAATGGGGGCAAGGGAACCTTTTAGTTCCAGGGAAAGTAGTTCTGGGGGCTAAAAGAACCCTGAACTCTTGGTAGAAATGCACCTTATATGAGGCGCGCTTAAGACGCTAGGCCAACAGCTCTTCAGTGGCACAGCTTTCATCATTGGGGATAAACCTTAATCCAGTTGCTGCATCTTTTTTCTTTTTAATCATTGGGGGGGTTCCTGAAAATCTCATCCCATTTGTTGCATTGTTGAAGGACAGTGCAGGTACATAAGTTAGGTTTCTCATTCATTTTACCATTTTCACACAGACTTCACTAGACATTGCTCAAACTTACCACCTTGAGTGTGAAAATGTCTGCCGTGTGTAAATGGTCTATTGGTTGGTTAATATTGGATATTGCTGCATGCTTTAAAAGGCATGACGTTCTGCTAGTTGCACATAATCATCAGATGTGACAACCAATTAAATAAGTAATGGTTTGTTATAGTTACACTTTGTTTCAGTGTCAGAAGAAACATTACATGTTGCATCCTGTAATGCTCATGTTGAGAGATATTTCCATCCTTCATACCTTATTTTTGTCTTTTTTCCAATCCTAACTTTTCAGTTTGTCCTCAAGCTGACTCAAACATTGACGTCTGGTTGACTCAACAGAAATACATTTATCAAGTTAAAATTATAACATTTTTCACAATCAGCTTATACAGTTAAGATCCAAACAAGAGATGATGGTTATTATGTCTTTCATCCTAATCAGAGCATGAATTTGACAGCTGATTATTCCTTACATATCTGAAGTAACATCAAACTCCTCTCTGACTTTAAAACTAATGCCTCCTGACTTTACATAGCCTCAGGTTTTATGACTTTAAACACTCAATCCTTTCCCTAAGCCCAAAGTGTGAGAATCTTGGCTGTTGCCTGGCAGCGTACGCAGCAGTGGATACTCTGGAGTATATGAAGGTCCATAGCACTTTTGAATGAATGATTGTACCTTCATGAAAGGTTTCTGTAAGGGGTCGAGAATCTATATATCTTCAGAAAGAGAAGGTTGGAGTTAAAAGAGAGGCCTGGGACTATAGGATGAGAGCTTTCCTTTTCTCTTTGTATAAGAAGAATTTCTACTCGGTGTGAACCAACAGAGGAACTTCCTTTATTTATTCTTGAACACAGAATGCTCCTTATGCAGTTTTTAAAGCACTGCATTTTATTTTTTCTCTCAAGGTTAATGAAACATTTCAATTTAGCAGTTTTTCTCAAAGTAATTTGAAGAGATCATTTTCGTTTCAAGTGCCAATTGTCTGTTTCATGCGGAAGGAAAGCACCAAATAAACAAACAGATATCTTAACAAAGTCATGTCTTTTGAAACTGCAGATGAATAATCCATTTTACACTTTCTTTGTAGCACTCCTCAGAAAAACATTCAGATGTTTACGATGCATGTTTAAATCAGTTCACCAGCTTGAGGATAAGCAATCTACCGGTTATCGTCCCACAATGACAAAGCCTCTGGAAGCGGTGACTAATTTTGGAGGGCGTCCAGTTTAACCAGCCGTTAGCAATAAAGGGTTTCAAGAATTTATTTTACGCTCACCGGTCATTATGTACAGTCCCAACAGCAATTTTGGGAAAAAGTTGAGCCTATGAGACTGCTTCCAAGACTGTTAGCTGCCCAAGCTTGAGTCAAACTTGAGTCCTAATATGTCACTGGAATAGAAATGATGCATTTGGACTCAGGAGGGACTTTTATTATTACTATATTATTATTATTAGTAGTAGTAGTAGTAGTAGTAGTAGTAGAAGTAGTAGTAGTAGTAGTAGTAGCATTATTATTATTATTATTTGATTTATTTATTTTTAATTACTACTACTTCTAATAATAATACTACTAGTATAATAGTAATAACAATAATAATAATTATTAGAATAACAACAATAATTATTATTATAATTATAATAATTTGGCTTTTGGTATAAGATCCTAATGTTTTTGTCTTTTTCGAGCAATGGCTGGCTTGTGTGTTTGCATGCACATTCACATGCATATTAACTAACAGTTCCTGCCAGGATGCTTCAAAAGTGCCACAAGCAGTGTATTTTGCTTTCAAAGATTTTACTACAAATGCAACTAAGAGCATAGCAGTATGTTGGATATGTAAAAGGAACACTGAGGAGAACACAGAGATAACTTCAAACAGACATCTGTTCAGGATGAACTTGGGGAAGTCAGTGAGATGCTGAAATTACTTGAAAATTTAGAAAGTTTCTAGCCAAGTTGTTTAGTTAAAATTCTAAATAACTTATGCAAGTACTTTTTGGAGTTTTTTTTTTTTTTTTTTAGCCAGAACAGCCTCATTGAGATTAAAAATCTCTTTTACAAGAGTGTCCTTGCTAAGATCAGCAGCAGCAAATTCCACAAAGTTACAGACATACAACACATTTTCAAACATAGATCAACATATCCACATAACAGGAAGTCATTGGTCAATGCATCTACAACCTTCCTCCCAATGCCTTCAATCTACTTTTAAAAAGAGCCCAGCTGTTTTAGACCCAAATCCTCCTGCAGCAGATTCCAGGCTGCAGGAGCAGTGTACCTGAAACTCTTTCTCTCTTTCTCAAGACGCACTCTAGGGACAGAAAGCAAAAATAAGTTTTGTGACTGGGTCACAGAGTGGAGACTGTATCTTCCAGCATTTTTCATATTTACAATATTACATAGATTAAAGGAAGCAAGTTAGAAACAAAGTAAGTTCCTCCAAATAAGGATATGCTGATTTAGTCTACGGTTGAAGGATGCAGGCTAGCCAACTCGAGCACACACGGAGCAGTAATGAGTTAGAAACTTAAGATTTGTAATGAACCTCAAAGCTTGATGGTGAACACTTTCCAGAGAGTGAAGATGTTGAGATGATGCATGCATATGTAAAACAGTACCATAATCAATCAGGCGCTTTTATTTGAAGCAAAAGAAAACACTAATTTCTGGCATAAAATCCCGGCAGAAACTTCTACTTCTTTATGAGTTGCTGAATGAGAAGCTTAAAAGACGATTAATCATCGATTAAGAACCCCAGGTATTTAGGAGACACAGACTCAATCACATCACCCTGCGACTTAGTAATTTATATAAGTTTGTCAGACACGTTGAGTGTTCCCACTGCAGCAGAAACAATGAGTCTGTCTGCACATCAAGAGATCTGAGGTGCACATTTATGCAAAAATCCCAGTCTGTAACATCATTGATAATTTAACTCTCCAGGATCAGTCAGACTGATGTTCATGAATGAAATCAATCAATCAATCTTTATTTATATAGCGCCAAATCACAACACACATTCTCTGAAGACTCTTTACAAACAGAGCAGGTCTAGACCATACTCTATGTTCAAGGTTCATTTTATTGTCATTCGGTCACATTTAAAAACATGAAGGAACGAAACACATTACTCAGGTCCAGCAGCATACAGAATAGATAACTAGCTAAAAGTAGACTCTACAAATAAAGAAATAAATACATAACCAATCAAGCATACAGTAAGTAAATATAAAAATGTAGTTTAAAACCAGCGGGAAAGCACTACGTGTGCATGCAGTCACAGTGGTAAAGTAAAGTGCAGAGAACAGACCTAAAGAGAGTTCACAAGATATGAATATTTTTATAAAACTGTATTTTATTATATTTTATTGTATTTTATATTTAAATTTTAGATATTTAAAGGCTGGAAGAGAGAAACAGCATCTTGTTTTTCCTGTATGTCTCGTATATACAGTGAAAATTGACAATAAAAACCTTTGAATCTTGATTCTTGAATCTTATTATTAACAAAGACCCAACATCAAGACAGGATAAGATCCAGTCCCATCTTACAGATAGGACTAAGTCTGATCTCATCTTCATCCACCATGAGCAGAGCACTTTGCAGCTTTTAGCAAGTTACAGCAGCAAACTTCATTTAACAGGCAGAAACCTTGAGCACAACCAGACTCATGTTAGACACACATCTGCTGAGACTGAGTTGGGGTGGGAAAGAGGGATAGAGGAGATGAAGAGAGAGAGAGACATGATAGGAATGAGACGGATAGTAGTTGCAGCATCTTGAGTCTGGCAGGTTCCACAGGAGCAGGCCGTCTACGGCAACGAATCAGAGGAACCTATGAGACAAGGGAGCTCAGGGACTCCAGGAAGGTCTAGGGTTAGTATATGCATTTTCTGCACATCCAAAAGATCCCACAGTGGAGTTAAACAGCAGTCCTCTTAAGAAATCCTTGGACTTGACTTGGATTCTTCTCTGGTGACTTGATCACAGGGGATTTGAGACAGGTTTAGGGATTCGGCTGCAGCTTTGACATATATGCAGATGTATGTTTTTAGAGATAAATGAAAAGTTAGAAAATGTCTTCAGAAAGAAGCCAATTCACTCTAGAATTTCCTTAAAGTGGATACATTCTGCCTCGTTTATTTTCCTGGACTTCTTTCCCACACACTAAAAGAGCCTCTCAAAATGCTTCTTGATATCATGACTTGCAGCACAAACTGAAACCACGACAACACGATCGCCTGCAGATTATGTTGTCCAAAATAGAATCTTTTTAAAGAGTTTAGCTTGTACGCTATTTTTATTAAAAGAGGAGGCCTGCTGCGAGAGTCAAGGAAGAGTGAAGAAGAGCTACAAGATGATGTCACACAGTGATTTCATGGCCATGAAACCAAAACAGTGAACAAAGTGCAGCATGTTATTCACTGGCATGAAACTTAAAAAACAGTGTGACATAGACCAACAACACACACCTTCTTACTCTGCATTAAAAGTTACATGCACTTTGATTTTAACCCTTTGTGATTACAAAAATAACCCCGTCTTCCTGGACAGCTGTCGGTGATTATTCCACAAAGATCCTACATCACAAGCCAGCATCAAAACTCTGGCATCAAAGTTTCTCTCTCCAGATTTCTCAGAGTGTCCTGATCCTTGAACATTTTTTGCAGAGAAACTCTGATCCCTAATTGGTTCAAAAAAACCCTTGTGGTGAGTTTTTGTTGGGAAAGCCTTTGAAAGAGGGTGTAAAGTGAATTTAGCTCTATTGAGGATGATTTCAAAGCTGCTTTTTTTCCGTGTGGTCAGCACATGTGAGAGGTCTTTTATCCTTCTCAAAGGCTGGAGGAATGAGACAGTCTGAAGCCCACTGACTCCAAACCCCATTGTTTGTGCACAGCTCCTCACCGAGGTCACACTGACGCACTGGTACACGCACGAAACCATGCACAAACAAACAAACACACACACACACACACACACACACACACACACACACACACACACACACACACACACACACACACACACACACACACACACACACACACACTAAGATTTAAGGCAGCTTATGCTGTATTTACTATCAAGGGGATAAAAGCCAAGGTTGCAGTGAAGTTGGCATAGAAAATGTGTGTGTGTGTGTGTGTATGTTTGCGTGGGTGTATATGTGCGACTCTGTATTTGCACCAGCTAAATGGAGCCCAAACTTGGCCTGCAGGCTTTTTGGAGGCTACATGAGCTCTGATTATATTAGCTGTCTCCTCACCTCAGCATGTTGTAGCTGTGTCTGCCAAACCAGAAAGTGCTGAACTTTTCACCTCTGCTGCATTTTGACACCATGCTAGTGTACCATGCTAACACCAAGAGAGGTGAAGCTGAGAATTTGCTTTGCTGTGTAGGTGGAGGGCAACAGCTCCACTGTTTATGATACTATATATGATTCTTTAATTGATCTGGAAAGGAGACATTTTTATTTTATCTCTTATTTAAAGCTGGGGTTGGTAGTCAGACCAGGGGTACTCAAATACAGATCTTAAAGGGCCAAAAATATTTTTTTCAATGATCCAAAGGTCCATTTAATGAGGTCAGCCAGACCATATGCAATAATACTGTAATATTCAAAACAAAATGTCCCTTCCGTTCAAAATAACAACAAAAATCACTACAGTTGTGCTCATAAGTTTACATACCCTGGCAGAATTTGTGATTGTTTTGGCCATTTTTCAGAGAATATGAAAGATAAGAGAAAAAAAAAATTCACTCATGGTTAGTGGTTGGGTGAAGCAAATTATTATCAAACAACAGTGTTTACTCTTTTTATACCATAATGACAACAGAACCTACCCAAGAAATCATACATTCTGCCAGGGTGTGTGTACTTATGAGCACAACTGTAAATGTTGTTGTGTGTTTTGGTGTCATAGATGTGTCAAGAGTCCTGCTTGCAGCTTGATATGATGATTTCAGTGCATTTATTTTGTAGTTCTTACCTCTGAATTCTGAGGAAATGCCTCTTCAAAATTCCTATGCTGCATCTTATAATGCCGTTTCAAATATGAAATCTTCAGCACAGCTATTGTCTCCTGGCATATTAAGCACATGGGTCTTGTGGTGTTTGGAGGGTGAGTGAATGCAAAAGTTTCACTCCATTTTTCTTTCAGTCGCTGATTTTCACCGCCCACTTTTCTTTGAGCAGCAAACTTTGAACACACTGTTTTCGTGCATTCTAGGGTCCTACAGCTGGCAAAGTGCCAATATGTGAACTGCTCCAAAAACAAAAGTGAAAGTTAAAAATTGCACTCGCAGCAGTGAACTCAGTGACAGCCTGTCTGTGAATCGTTAACATGGAGACAAGTCCAGGTAAACACGCGGTGACCCGACCAAAACACAGAGTGAAGGAATAACAGTTCGGGGGCCACAAATAGACGGCCCTATTGAGGGCCTCTGGGTTAGACGGAGTCCTGAGGACATGCTACACTCAAATTCATGCTAGTTTTCACCGACTACCAACCCAAGCTTTAAGCGTTAAATCACGGATTAGCATCTCCTTTATTTACTTACAAAGTGATTTAAATAAGCATTCCTGCTGAGTTTGACCCCCATAATGACAGAGGTGAAGTGCTACCTTATTTGCGCTTATAAAAAGCCTTTATTTCTCCAGCATTTACATGACTCTAGAGAACAAACCGCTTTAAAGTCATTCTCAGAAGAGCTAATTGAGATTTCCTTTCCCACAGCCTACACACAGTGTTTGCTTATGTAGTCCTCCACCTCTGCATTTCCTCCAACAAGTACAGCACAAACACTCACACAATTAGTTTAGCACTCACAGGATTGCCATGCATATTTGTGCATTGTTCCAACACAGAAAGACAGAGACAAAAAAATATCCTCCTGTCCTTTTATTTGAGTTGTACAATGTTCCCTCATCATTTCCTTTCATTATCACAATGGTTTTGTTTTTTTACTGTGCAGGTGGGCAAATCAGCCACACAAAGCAGCATCCTCCCTGTCTGCTTGTTAAAGTGGGAGCAATTAAGTAGCTCTATTAGCCTGGTGCTAACAAGACCATTTACTCTGCAAACCTTCCCTTATTAACACTCATTAGCTTCCATGCTACATTGTCTGTATGATGTGCTTCTTTAAATAAAGATGGAAGGAAATAAGTTCTATAAAGGGAAACCTGAGCTACAGAGTAGACGACAGATTAGACATAGAAAGGTACCTTGTGTATTATTTTCTAGAGGATTCTGTAGATATTCTATAATGAATGTGAAGCTAACATAAAGTTTGCACAATGAAATATAATTAAAACACTTTTGCATTATTACAGTTTAACAGTAATTGCCCTCTTTGGTCTCAGACTTGCATCAAATCCTTTACTTTTTAGTCCCTATGGAGAATTGATCTTAGGAGACGCTACATCACATGAATACACAGGTGCAGATAAATCCAATAACAGTCGTGTTTCCACAGAGATTTCCATAAGTTGTTATCTTCACACAATTATTTAATTAGCAGGACACTCAATAAGTTCAGCTACTTATAACTGCCAATGAGAGGGTTTGCATTCAGGAATAAAAACATGTTTGTGTTATCATCCATTTCTGCAGGTGGTAACAAGCTGAAGGGACAGCAGTTCCGTCTGGACTGGGCCTGGATCTCTCTGGAGAAAGAGTACTTTGTTGTAGACGAAGACGATAAGTTCTTGGAAGTGGTGCTCAGACGGAGAGGCTACCTGGGAGAAACATCCTTCATCGGTGAGTCTGTTATTTCTTCTGTTTCTACTCTCTGATCAAAGAGGACATACTTTGTGTCTTCAGCAACACTGGGAGGCAACTACTGGATGAAGGATTCCCCAAAACAATAGAGACTTGATAGATCCTAAGTTATTTTGACTTCTCCTCTGGTGCCACAGTGAAGGTCACTTTTTTTCTGTTGTCAGCGGGACTCTTTGAAGCCTTCCTAAACAGTAAATGATGATGGATTAGCCTGAAACTATCCTTAATTCTTATCCAGCTTTGTTGTTTTGTCAAATGAGGAATTTGTGCACAGTTTACTTTCTGGACCAGATACTTGAAAAACTTTTTACAAGCCAATCAGTCACAGCTATAGCCTGCACTTTGTATTAGGATAACTTGCACATGTTAGCATGCTAATGAGCTAAAAGAACATGTTTACCGTGGTGAAATCTCTAACTTCACACATTAGTATTAAAGCATAAACCTACCAGATATCTTGTAATCATAGAACACACATTAAAGGTGACATATCACGCTTTTTTCATCAATATATATTGGTCTAAGAGGTCCCCAAAACATGTCTTTAAAGTTTATGCTCAAAAAAACACTTTGAAATCAGATTTTGGCATGCTGGAAAAACACTCTTCTTCAGCCCTGTTCAGAACAGTCTGTTTTCTCTCTGACCACGCCCCCTCAGGAAGTGGATGTGGCCTCGGCTGTTCAGCACGTTGATCTAATGTTTACATGTTGGCTGAATATGTATCACAGACCCGCATTACTTCAACCCTCTGAATTTGATCCAGAATCTGATCCTGACGGAGAGGCGCCTGCAGCAGGACCTTTCTGAAGGATTGGTTACAGGTTACATCATCCACTAGATCTTCAAATCTGCAGACGTGGGGAGTAAAACCGACCTTTGTGTTTATTAAGATACAAAAGATGGTCAAAAGCCATGACAAACAAATTAGTCCTAAGATGCTTTTTAAAAGTCTCAATGGAAATAGCTCAGCACACTTGGGGCGGAAGATTGTTCCACAGAGTTTGAGCCCAAATGCTGAAAGGCAAGGTCACCTTGAGTTTTTAGCCTCAGCAAGCAGATCCTGGTCTGAGGATCTGAGGGGTCTACTGAGGATGCAAGGGTGGAGCAGGTCGGAGATATATGAGGGTGCTTGATGATGGATAGCTTTACATGTTAATATGAAGATCTTAAACTGTGTTCTGAATTTGATTGGCAGCCGATGTAAGGAGAATAGGATGGGGGTGATGTGGGTTATTTTACTGGACTTGGTTATCAGATTTATTGAGGCTGGTGAAAAGAGAATTGCAGTAGTCGAGCTGTGAGGAAATAAAAGCATGAACCAGCATCTCTAACTCTGTGTGAGACAAGGGATTTAATTTTAGCTATGTTTCTTAGGTGGAAGAAGCATAGTCCATGCTAGCAATTAGCTCAAGGAAGAAGCGCTGTGAGCATGCTGCAATCTAGTCTTGCTTTTGTCTCTTAGACCAAAACGTCTCATAGTGTGTGCTTTATATCAGTATTCATTGAATCTTACATCTTACTTTACCTTGCAAATATATTTTTTTAAGATCTACATTTTACTTTCTGTGCAAAACAAGCATAAAGGAAAACCTGCACATCAGAAAATAACACCACCATGTTGTTGAATTCAGGTAACATAACCCTCTTTTTTTGTAGGTGCCTATTCTGTTATAGTTAACATGGTATTGCCATCCCTCTGCAGAGCTTTATATGCTTTCCATTTATGTGTAGTGCTGCTTTCAATACACAAATGTCAACCAAACACAGTCTTTGAAAGTCCTAGCCAAAAGCAGTTGCAACATTTTCTCTCAGCTTCTCTTTAAACAGATTTATCCTCTAAGCTGAAGTAATTTTGTTTGGCCTTGAGCAATTTTAGAATTCGTAAAAGTTTTTTATTTTTTTAGAGCTTGAGGAGAGTAGATGAGATGGCTGGAAGGTCAGTGTAGAGTTTTGTGCAGGGGATTTAACTCTTTATTTACAAGCACAGAGATGAGTAAAATATCCAGAGAAGTGTTTGTGCTGCAAGAATCCTTGTGAAGCAACATTCCTCTCCCTCCTGATGTTTACCGTACAGCTTTATTTATCACAGTGAAGACATGATATATACATACAAGTATGTAAAAGGCAATGAAGCGGCATATCAATAATCTGGGTCATAAAATATTCACAAACACTGAGAGCGTAAATACTGCTTCAGCAACTGAGGTTGGATAAAGACGGTTATAAAATAACATCAATGAAATCACAAGCGTCCCAATTACCTGACTTGTCAGACATCCATCATCTGCTGGTCTCCATAAAGCAAAGCTGTCTCTGAATGAATCCTGATCATTCTGCTCCTGTTTGATTTGGAGGCTGTGACGCATCGAGCAGACAGTCAGTCATTCAGCAGTCTGCTGCCATATGCTTTGACTGCATGTGTTACCTGTTTGAGTTTCTCTAGTTGTTCCTTCCAAGGCAAGGCAAGGCAAGGCAAGGCAAGGCAAGGCAAGGCAAGGCAAGGCAAGGCAAGGCAAGGCAAGGCAAGGCAAGGCAAGGCAAGGCAAGGCAAGGCAAGGCAAGGCAAGGCAAGGCAAGGCAACTTCATATGTATCGTGCATTTCACACACGAGGGCAACTCAATAACTCAATGTGCTTTACATTAAAACATTAAAAGCATTGGAAATATTCAGACAAGCATGAAAGAGCACAATTAAAATGAAAAATATAATAAAACAGAAAAGAAAAGGAAAATTAGAATATATTAAAAATGACATTAAAATTTGAATTTAACTCTGTAAGCCCTAAGAAAAAGTCACATTGAAGGCCTTAAGGCAGCCAAAAGAGGGGCGTTGCTTTAAATTGATATAAATATGTCATATATTGATGGATCATTCAATTTTTTTTTTTATCTTTTAATTAACTTCAGGATTAATGTGACATACTGAATATTCACTAATATTATAATTAACCCTTTATTTATCACGTGTTACAGTGCCAGACAGGGGAATTTAGGGGATGAAAAAACACTAAAAATGGATTAGCTCCTGCATAATACAATGAAAACTGGATTTTCTTTTAGTCAACACATTTTGACATTTGTTGATGACTTACAACAACACTTATTTTATGACTGCATTAATTTTCATGCGATGTCATATGTTTAAAAAAGTCACATTGAAGGCCTTAAGGCGTCCAAAAATGGGCATTGCTTTAAACTGATATAGATATGTCATACACTGATGGATCATTCAAATTTTTTTAAAATCTTTTAATTAACTTCAGTATTAATGTGATATGCTGAATATTCACTAATATTATAATTAACCCTTTATTTACCACGTGTTACAGTGCCAGAGAGGGGAATTTAGGGGATGAAAAAACACTAAAAATGGATTAGCTTGGGCGTGGACTTAGCCTAATGGTTAAGTTGCACGCCCATATAGTGGGTGGCCCGGGTTTGTATCCAGCCTGCAACCTCTTTCCTGCATGTCATTCCCCCACTCTCTCCCAGTTTCCTACACTATCCACTGTCCTCTCCTCTATAAAATGAAGGTGTAAAAGCCCCTAAAAATATAAGTTTAAAAAAGAAATAAATAAAAAATGGATTAGCTCCTGCATAATGTAATGAAAACTGGATTTTTTTTTTAGTCAAAACATTTTGACATTTGTTGATGACTCACACCAACACTTATTTTCTGACTGCATTTATTTTCATGCAATGTCATATGTTTAAAAAAGTCACGTTGAAGGCTTCAAGATGACCAAAACAAATTCACTGTCTTTAATATCATGCCTCAAGATTAGAAAAAACCACCAAAACACAACAGGTGAATATTGAGAATGACCAAAAATGGGCTTAGGCTTACAGAGGGTTAAAGCAAGTTAAAATAAGCTAAGATAGGAAGGCAGTGGCAAATAAAAAAAGTCTTTATCTTTGATTTAAAAGAGGTGAGAGTTGGAGCGGACCTGCAGCTTTCACAGAGTGTGTTCCAGATATGTGGTGCATATTGACTAAACTCTGCTTCACCATTTTTTCGTTCTGACTCTCAGGACTGAAAGCAGACCAGTACCTGATGACCTCAGAGGTTCAGATGGTTCATACAGTAGCAGCAGATCAGACCATAAACCATTCAGTGCTTTATAAACCATCAGCATGATTTTAAAGTCTATTCTCTGACAGACAGGAAGCCAGTGTAGAGATCTAAGAACTGGAGTGATGTGGTCTACTTTTTTGGTCCTTGTTAGGACTCGAGCAGCAGCATTCTGTATGAGCTGCAGCCGTCTGATGGACTTTTTAGGGAGTCCTGTAAAGACCCCGTTACAGTAGTCTAGTCTGCTAAAGATAAATGCATGGACCAGTTTTTCTGCATCCTGCTGAGACATAAGTCCTTTAATCCTTGATATAATCTTAAGGTGATAGTAGGCTGACTTTGTAATTGTCTTAATGTGGCTGCTGAAATTAAGGTCCTAGACTATGACTACACCAAGGTTGTTGTTGTGGTTTTCACAGATGTGTCTGCAGCGTGGAGCACATTTTAGACAACTGACAGAAACAAAGTGAGTTAAAACATCAGACTGTGGTCTCATTTTGGGATTTTTTTTAAAGAATAGAAAGTTAGAGCTGAAATTCAGCTCGTCATTAATCATAGGCTTAAGGTCGCTCATGAATACCTAATCTTATAGCTCTCAAGCTAAATTAGGCTTTAAAATGCCTCATCACAGCAGATTATAGTTGCCTTGGCCTAGTAAACTTAAAACAAGTGAATCATCAACAAATATTAAAATTAATCAAGCATAATTTTAGTTGCAACACCCATGATCCGTTTTAAAAACCATAGAGCTGGAAAAGAACACGTTGCATGCTCTGTGCTGATCCAATTTCAATTCTATCCAGCTACACCAACATCTTGGCCTGGGTTTTTTTAATAGCTCTCTGACCAGCAGATGGAGGAGATTTTGTGTTGCAAACAACAACCCGGCGTGTTTTTTGTGCTCATGTCTGAGTGGTTGTGCAGGTTTTAAGGTTAAAAGGATGATGATGTTGTCCCTGAACGCTCCTCTTAGCCCTGACTTTGTCATGCTTCAGCTTGTTCGCTGTGGGACAGGCGAGCAGCCGTAAGCAGCTTTTGCTCTCTTCCACCTCTCATCATTATTCTGATCCTTGTTAATCGCTGGGTCAGGTGTTGTCATCACAGTGAAACAGTTTATGAAAGCTTTAAGACTTATCTACCTGTGTGTGTGTGTGTGTGTGTGTGTGTGTGTGTGTGTGTGTGTGTGTGTGTGTATGTGTGTGCCTGTATGTGTGCATGTGAGTTTGTGTGTGATTCCTCTCTGGAAGCTTTTGAGTGGATCTCTCGGGCACACATGAAAGCTTGCGTTCTGACTCTCATCTCTTTGCACAGTTGGTGTGTGAGCACCTGATTATCTCTGACCACCAGCATGACACACACACGCAGACACTTTCAAGTCCTCTTTTTGACTGAACGCCAAACATGGTATGTTGATGCTGCACTTATAATGCATAAAATGAAGGTGCTTCTGATCCTAAAGGCTGACATAGGGACAACATGTTAATGAGGCAGCTTAATGCAAAGGAGCAGGGATTTAAAAAGATCAAAGAGAAGAAACATTTACCCCAAAAAAATTGTATCTTGTACAAAAAGGACTAAATGTCTTGAACACTTATATCTGTACAGGTATTTGCTACATGCTTCCATGAACGCATTTCTGTGCATCCATGTCTATAAGTCCAGCGTGACTGTGCTCAGACCTTGATGATGAAATATGGTCTAGTTTAGAGCAACATGGATTGAAAAACAGAAACTGATCAAAGTCTAATAACTTTCATAGATTTCAATTTGCTGGGCGGGTGCACAGAAGAATGGAGCGAATGAACCAATAATAAGTGTGGCGACACGCTCAAGGTGGACATCATAAAAGCAGCAACATCACACGATGGAATGCAATCCAATGTATTGGATCGCCACAACAACAATGATGGCTTTGACTGATGTCAAAGTTAAAATAAAGTCATTTAAAGGATTTAGCTTGGATCGCTGGGAAGACAAACATCTCTCATCTCTGCTATTATCTCAGAGGAAGATAAGCTACAAAGGCAACTTTCAACAAACAGATAATATGATATCATATGACTTTCAAAAAATGTCTGAATTCATCAACAGTGATGTCACCGTACACTCAATATCTTGATGCCCTGCAGGATCCACAGAAGCTTTTCACTCTTGCTTGTTTTGAGGGTTTTAGGACCTCAGCCAGGTCTTCAGCTGTGAAATACGGTCGGTACCGGCTTGTTTGTCACATTTAACTGTTTTTTTAACCGTAAAATATTGTTGGCTGTCAAGGCTGTCTGTGTCAAGATTGTATTAGATAATTGAAACGTTTATAAGATATCAGAAGAAGGGGTACTGTTGGCATAGTGGTTTAAGCGTGCACCCCATATACAGAGACACAGTCCTTGTTGCAGCAATCACAGGTTTGACTCCAGGCTTCGCTCATTTGCTGCATGTCTTCCCCCTCTCTCTACTCCCCAATTTCCCTTCTCGCTTCAGCTGTCCTATCAAATAAAGGCAAATATGCACAAAAATGTGTATTCAAGAAAATCTGAAGAAGTTAGAAATGCCCATCACAGCATTTAAAAAAATCTACTGTCAAAAGTTCAGAGAAACTGAAAAACTAAAATCATACTCTCATATTTAAGACAGCTAGCTCTGCAATTGTCTTCTGCCTACTAAAATAAGTAGAGCTGTCAGCCTGAACGCATTCATCAAAATGTAGTGTAAGTTAGAAATAAATGTACTACATTTTTTTAGGAATCCTGTTCCTATTTGTGTCCCTTTCTGCACACCTAAAGCCAATAATAAGTCAATAATAATAAATGCACTTTGTAAAAATATCAGCTAAAGCACTTTGAGTTTGAGATGCCACCGATCAGTGAAGCATACAGGTGCAGCTGATGTCAGCAGGTAACCACATACCAGAAGCCAGCAGAGCTCTATTCTTAGTGTGTGAATCAGCACAGACCTGTGGCTTGAATCTAAGGGATCCTCATCCTGTGTAACAGAGTTATCATTTAAAGATATATACAAAAATAAAACTGTGTTTCATAGATTATGCACCTTGAAGTTGTCTCCCACCTTTAAGCCATGGTTTTGGGCCGCCTTGATGTAGCAGTGCAGAATTTATTGAATAATAAATCTAAAAGTTGAGATCATGAAGTATTTTTCATTGCATTGGATTCCCAAATGAAGGCACTCTTCAGAGTTGCTTTACATCATTAAAATAGACTTAAAAACTTTTGACAGCCCTGAAAATAAGAATATGATATAGTAGAATATGATAAAACATAACATGATGCAAAAGGATAAGAGACATCACAGTTATATGATGATATGGGACATGTCAGGATATGATACAGGATGATGCATTAATATTCAATGCATTACTACATGTTAGGACCATACAGTTTAATAGGATAGGATTGGATAGGATCAGATATGATGTATCACAATATATAATAGTAATAATACATTTAATATATATAGCACCTTTCATAACACAGTTACAAAGTGCTTTACACCAAAGGTACAAATGCACACATTCAGATTAAAAGCATAGAAAAAAACATTAGGTGTAGGACCAGAAATATTAAAAGTGCAAGATATAATACAGTCAGGTTGTGCTGGAATACAAATAAGTAAAACACTTGAGACAATAAAACAATCAAAAAGTTAAACTGGATTCACAATAAAACTAATTTAAATCTAAAATAACAATAAGATTAAAAACAGGAAATCAGAAAATGCACTCTAAAAAGGCCTTTCTTTCAAAGAAGGTTTTGAGGAGTGATTTGAAAGAAGGTATTGATTGGCTAATGTGGCCGCACACAAAGCCTATGGTGATTCCACAGTCAATACTCCTAGCCTCAGTTAGACAATCAATTTGAGAGGAGTATAGACCCACTAAGATAAAGATAGAACTGATATAAAACTCTAAAAAATATGATACTAGAAGATATGAGGCATTACAATGCATACCACAGTGTGATATGAGATGGTATGATACAGCACAATGCTGCACTAGCCGGATCAACAGTACTATACAGACAAACACATACCAATCACAACTACCAACGGGCACACCATACATATTCTACATCATTACAGCCATCTCCATCACTTTGAATCAAGTTTAACAAGGACTACAACTCAGTCCAGCCAGTATAAAAACCCTCAAGTAGCCCTACATTCAAAATTCAGCACTTAATCTTCAGAGTTATTGTTTCATTGTTAGTCATGCCCTCAAAATGAACCAAACAATTAACAGCATTGTTTTACTAATGCATTTCCTTTCAATGTGCCACAGTGAGTGTGAGGGGCTAATGGAGGTTATGTGCCGGTGGTAACAAAGATCAATGAATAATAGGAAACTGAGCTGTAGTCAAAAAGACAATTAATGAGAAAAAAACAACAACCAGTAAATATGAAAGGGAAAGGAGGTGAAGAAAAGTCAAAGGAACAAACTAACCCTCCTGGTATTCCTGGCTGAAGTAAACTCTGTTCATGCAGAAAGATAGATTTAAGGATTACATTAGATTGGAAAGGAAGTGTGTAAGGGATGGGCAGGCAGTGGGATAGACACCCAGTGGTTTTTGGCAGAGGTCTGCTGCCATTGCAAAAGGTTAGCTAATGAAAGCTGCTATGGTGCGAGGCCATGCTGGAGGAGAGCTGTTATCCATGTCCATCACAACAGGAAGTACAGGTAGAGAGGATCAGTGAAGGAGGAACACAGAGATAAGATCAAGGTTCAAAGACGCCCCCGCAGAGCAGAGCTCCGGCTGAACGGGGATGGAAAGCATGGGGGGATCAGGTTGGATGCTCCACTACTGTTTTCAAGAATTACACCTCACTTCTTCACAACACAGTCAAGGCACAGCTACAATACCATACCCCAGCTTATTTCTTCATGGGTGTTTGCCCTTCTCCTCCTACTGTGTCTTTTTCTAATTGAGTTCTGTCAATTTTTCTTGACTTCAATGTGCGATGTAGTCCACTTAACCCATATCACCTGCTTCTATTTCTCAACCTCTATATATACCATCATGGAGAGCTGCATCTGATCTGCTTTTCCAACAGCGGCTAACAAGAGAAACACACTACAACAACCAAGGTTTCCATTTGGAGTTACAAGCTGCAAACTCAGGAATAATGCAGATTCAAAAAAATGTAAAAAAGTCCCCAAATATTTACAGAAACAGAAACGTATTGCAAATTTTAAAAAGTACTGCAAGAGGCATGAAAAATGTTGCTGCCCACACAGAAACAATGCAAATCCAGTCATTACAATGTAAATGTTCCAGGCCTACAGAGGGCGCTTAGTGGGGTAGTTTTATATTTCATAAGACAGAAGTTAAGAAACAAAGGCTGCTTCTTAATGAGTTAGTCTCCTCGCGTCCTTTACTTGCACTCTTTCCTCACGTCTCCACTCCTTCCGTCAAGGAATTGAAAGAGACACGTGAAGAAGAGACACAAGGACAGAGGAGGCATATTTTTGCCAAATGAGAAATCCTTCCTCCCTCAGTGTCAGACTGAGGCGATGTCAGGAAATGGTGACGAGCTGCACAGCTGTTTCACATTAAACTAACAGGTACAAACATCCAGGGAACCCCTCATTAAAATACTATTTCCAAACCTTTTAGTGTAATTTACATGTAGATGGATTTCTTAGTTGTATAGAAGTCTCACAGGGAAATCTTTGATTACTGAGATATGTAAATTGTTAAACCTGGCTGATCATTAGTGATATTACCACGTTGTTCATTTAATCTCCCTTCAAAATCTTCTAATGGATGAACACATCAGTGTTACTCGGTATGATTCTTGTGTCTTTTATTCTTGATTAATGTGATCAGCACAATGAAACACCTCAGGGCGGTGGAAATTTATGTTGATTTTGTTAAAGTCAAAACAAAACAGAACAAAAAAGGCTGCTTCGTATGACGGCACCACATTTTGTGATTAAAATATTCTGTGTGTAGTTGTTAGGCGCATCAATGTGTTGCACTTTCAGTGTCTAAACTGTTATATGATCCTCAGATCATCCCTGTAACGAATATACAAGAGATAAATGATCCATGCAGAGGTGCGGTATGCTGCATGTTCACCAATCATGTTGCGAATTCAATCAAAAGACATTTACACCAGTGTATCCTCACTCTGAGCTCCTCCTCTCTCCTTGGTCCTCGTCTACTTCAGGACAATGAATGGAAAGAGAAGCTGCCCTTGGATCGGGTCAAGTAGTCCTTTTCGGTTAGAAAGGCTCCCAATTGAATCAAAAGACCTGAAAGTGTTTGAGTGTCAAACTTGTATTAGTCTAATTTTGTGTCATTACCTTCATTTTATGCAAACGAATGCAGTAAAAGTTGAACCACGGCCAGGATGAAGTGTTATTTCTGCTGTTTTGGGGGCGTTAATGATGCTTGCAGACAAAACAGGATCGATTGCAGATCATAGGTTAAATAAATCAATAAATATTCATCTGTGACAGTGAGGTGGGTTTATGAGCAGTTCAGAGTGCTGCAAAAAGAGAGAGTGTAGACTACAATAATATTCATATTCAAAGATACCAAATGAATAAAAAATAAGAGGAAATAGCTGCAATACGCTACATAACAGAGGACAATCTCAATAGGTAAATAATACAAAATAAGGGATGAAAAAAATCTATCCTACAATCATATCAAGTTTACATCTAGAGATATGAAACCTCACAGGTGTTTTCAGATCTGAAGACTGTCACAGCAGCTGAAGGCAACATCGTCCTGAGGAGCTGTCCAGGTTTATAATAATAATAATTTATTGATAGAGCGCTTTCAATCAAAGTGCTTTACAAAGCTTAAAAACAAATAACAAACAAAGACACAACACAACATAAGACACATCAGCCATAAACAGCAGTAAACAGGTGGACAGGGAGATTGTTCCATAGAGTGGGAGCACCGAATGAAAAGGCCCGCTCACCAATAGTCTTTTTATGGACCTTAGGGACACTTAAAAGGCCAGTCCCCTGAGAACGAAGTGCCGGAGCAGGCACGTATGGATCCACCAGGTCGGTGAGGTAAGAGGGTGCCAAACCATTTGCGATTTTAAAAGTCAACAATAACACTTTAAAATCTGCTCTGGCGTGAACAGGCAACCAGTGAAGAGAGGAGAGCACTGGAGTAATGTGCTCATACCTGTTAGACCCGGTCAGAAGGTGAGCTGCTGCATTCTGCACCATCTGCAGACCTCGCAGACTCAAAAAGAACATTACAATAATTCAACCTTGATGAAATAAAAGCATGTATAATCTATAATAACCTCAATGATGTCACAGTTATCACTGAGTTTCCTTTTGTAGTCCATATATGATAAAATGTAGTCTTTTCACAGCAGATTCACATGACATCAGTAGCATCATCTGTGCAGTCAGATTATCTAAACATTGCGGTTGTCTTTTCCTAACTTCCTTCTCTGCACCGTTCTATGACACCATGACGTTGACAATTGAGGTAAAGGAAAAGGGTTTAGGGAAAGCCATGGGGGGTAACTTTTTGGACTACTCACTGAATTCAGTGATTTGTACCCAATGTATTGGATACTTTACAAAACCCACATATCTAAATCCCCGCTGTGAATAACTTTCTCCTTTAGAAAACATTAAAACAATATCTACAGATCGCCCCCTGCAGGCCTGGAGCAATTCTATTGTCGTGACTTAAGCTGCAGAAGTTAGTTTTCTGGATCCGACTTTGCACATTTTATGTAAATGCATGTTGTTTTTTTCGCAGCACATTTTCATCTGCATGTTTTCGTCGTATTTGTTTTGAGCTGTCATGTGTTTGAAGCTGTATCATTTCAGAATTTGTAGCTGCTTTCTCCTGATGCAAATCCATCCACATTTTCTCCTTTAGGCCACCGTATTTTCCATCTAACACATTTTCATCAAAGACCCCTCCTTTTGTCTTCCTGCCCTCTTCCTGACTTATAACCCTGAGTGAGTGCCATATAGGCTGTGTCTTATTTTCTCCTTCCACCCACTCCTAATTCATCACATTCCTCCTCTCTCTCGACATTCTTCTCTCTGTTCTGCTCCACTGAAACCTTGTTCTATTTGTTCCAAGTCTTGTCTTCTGTTTTTCCGACCTCCTCTCATAAGTTCCCCCTCTCCACATATTTCCCTTCCTTTCCCTTTCTCTCTCTTTATCTTCTTTGCTTTAATGTGACAAACCCCATGAGGAAACTAGATGGAATTGAATTCTCATTTTTCTTCTTTTTTCTTGTTGCGTAACTTCTCATTCCTTGAAGTCTCTTTCGTTCTCTCCTTTCGGCACTGTCCTTTTGCTGGACTGCCCTTGCTCTGCGAGATAAATGGAGGGTAGTTAACAAGGTGTTGCATTCGCCAGGTTAATCATCTCCTTTGGGATCTTTCTCTGCCTCATTATTGTGTCCATGCAGGGTGGATGGAGAGATAATGTAATTTCACCAGGAGAGAATCGAAACTGTTGCCCCCCTCAACCTTTTTGTTTCTACATCAGCTTCCTCGGTGTGAAATGACCTTTATGTATATGAGAATGAAAGTGGCTTGAAATCATGAAGTTTATGAAGAAGTGCATATTTCACTGCCAGCCAAACGCAGCTTATTGCAGCATTTGCTCTTCAGTTTGATGTAAACTACAAAACAGAATGAAAGGCAAGGAAAGTTTGCAACTAAAAACAGAAATGTGTCTTTGTGAGCTACTGTATCTTTGTGAGTGTGTGTCTGTGTCAGTATTATGAAGACATAAACACAAGGGCCTATAGCTCTGAGCAGCAGAGATCAAAAGCCCTCTGTTGGGTTTATCTCCACCTGCTGTGAAGGAACCGTGATTCGACCCGAGGCGAGGCGTGTCTTCTCCCTCCAGGGAGTCCACCAATGAGGCTCCTCCCTTTTAAGATCAACACTTCCTGTCTGCTGAAGACATTTTTCTGTTTTGTTTGATGTTTGTTGACTGATCATCAGGAAAGAAAACATGAGAAAGAAAGGATTGATAGGAACCATCTTTTTCTCTAGACTTCTGATTTATCATATCAGCATGTCTTATACAACCCATTGCATTCTGTAACTGTATTGAGAGTACATTTAATTTTTGTTGGTGGTAGAGATCATTTTTCTCTTGCAGCTTTTCAAATCAATAACGAGGCACTTATAGAAAATGATACACGCACATGGTGGGCATGGATCACTTGATAAATACTAAACCTGTAATCGCACACATTTAAAACAAGTTGAATTACAGAAGACAACCAATCATCACTCTAGCGTTACTGTGTGAGATAATCTCTATTAATAGAATCTGCGTGTGATTACAGGATCTGTGGGTGAGGGAGAAGATTTAGGATGTTGGAGGCATTCCCATTTCCATTTTTAGTGTGAAAGTCTGGCATATTTATCTCTTAAATCCAACTCAGTCCTTGCTTCTGGAGAAGTTGCTGGTTGGGAAAATTGACCATTGCTTCCATGGGCATACTCAGGGTTTCAAGATTTCCATACGAGACAACACTTCATTGGTCTTCCTCTTTCAAAACGTGAACAATGAATGCTCTCGGCCCACACAGGGGCATGTCCTGACATTTTTGGACTTAGGGTCTCCCAACTGGTGCACTGACTTATGCAAGGATGGCATGTAGTATGTGCACACACAAATGAATATAATCTATGTCCCTTTTCTGTCTCCACTAATCATATCTACTGAAGCTACTTACATTAAAGTTTCATATGGGGCTGTTGCAGAATACCGGTATTGACGATAAACTTTGTTTTTAAAACATGAAATATTGATAATATGCTTAAAACATGCATATGGAAATACTGTGTAACTTATTGGTTCATAGTAAGGGGCAGTAGTGGTTCTATAATCTGGTTGCCACCTGCAATAAACAGAGGGTAAGTAAGTAAGTAATTCAACTTTATTTATATCACGCTTTTCACAGACAACAGTCACAAAGTGCTTTACAACGACAAGACATGCAGAAAGAAAGATAAAACCAATAGGCAACATAACAATTACAGAGGTTACATGATCCTTATTAAAATCTTAAAATCATTAAAAGTTCTATGAGAATCAACTAAAAGCCTCCCTAAATCCTAAATAAGTGGGTCTTTAATGTAGACTTAAAAACATCTGCAGATTCTGCAGAGCGCAGGGACAACGGCAGAGCGTTCCAGAGCTTAGGGGCTACAGCCTGGAAGGCTCTGTCACCGCGAGTGCTGAGGTGTGTACGTGGAGCAGTTAAAACAGTGTAACATGTTGGACCTGAGTGGGCGAGGTGGCTGGTAGGGGTGACAAGTATTCTGGAGGCTGACCATGTAGGGATCTGTAAATAAGTGTGAGAATTTTGTACTGGATTCTATAGGTGACGGGGAGCCAGTGAAGTGATTTAAGAACCCGGTTGATGTGAGACCGTTTGTTTGACCGTGTTAGTACTCTGGCTGCTGCATTCTGTAGGCAGTATGAAGCAGAAGAAGAAGACTCAGTAACCAGCTAGCTAGCCTTTGCCACAGTGAGTGGCTCCTACTGCATCTGCTCAGAGATTGCACCGCACACCCCAGGTAGAGAGGTTCTAGTCCTCAAAGTCGATGGCCTGGGTTTGATTATGAACTGTGCCTGCATATGCAGTGGCATACATGGCCTCAAATTAACCTCAAACAGTATTATAAAGCTGTCACATCCCTGTGCATAATTTAACTAACAAGTAACACAGTGGAGTGGTGACATTCAAACCCCCAAGCTTTATTCTGTAAGGATCCCAAAGAAAATATGTAACCAAAGTAATAATTAAAAGTACCAACAGCAGAAAATGTACTACATTAAAATGCAAAGAAAGGTTCTAGCAGTCTGCAGCAACATGGCCCTGATGGTTGCTTCCAACATAAATCCCCCCTCAGGCAAGGCACGAAGCTAATCGACCAGGATCTAGGAGTGGCATGTGGGTAGGGCAATCAAATTTCAAGGGAAGGCCATGTTACCAACCCTCTCAATACGCCCCTTTATCTACAGTTTGTCCTGTGCTTTTTTATAAACAGATACATTTGTTGTTGCTGTTTTTCTACTTGATAATGCACAGCAGGAATTGTTGAATCTGCTGAAGAAGTTTAGTTTCTTTTTTTTTTTAAGTTATATTTTCTGGCATTTTTGCCTTTAATGGATAGGACAGCTGAAGAGAGACAGGAAATGTGGGGAGCAGAGAGTGGGGGAGGACATGCAGTAAATGGTTGAGACTGAAATCAAACCTGCAACCTCTGTGACGAGGGGCTATAGCCTCTGTATGTGGGGCGCATGCTTAGACCGCTAGGCCAACAGCACCCCAAGAAAGTTTAGTTTCTTGTCTGTTTTTGTCTGTTGGGGACCTTGCTGGCCTTTTTCAGGCACCACAATGTAGCTTTTAAATTATACCCCTACAAGAGGAGCTGCAAAATCTCCTGGCAGTATGTCGTGCTACTTAATCACAGTTATGCTATTCAGAGGATGAGTCCTTTGAATCAGAATCAGGTTCAGCAAAAGGTCTCTAATTTTATTTCAGTTTTAAGCTTGTGTAACAATCAAATTTTGAGTTTCAGTCCACTCGTGCAGTATTCTCCATCCAACACTATTATTGTTCCATCTTTATGATAAGAATGTCATTATTTAATGATGAAGTCAGTGCTGTTGATTAATTCATATCTTCTTGTAGCAGGCAGCGTAGTATAGCCCCCGTCAGTGAACACTTGACCCAGGTTAAGCTGACAGGACCACTCAGCAAATGAACCAAGAGCTGTCCTGTCTGAACTTCCATTAGACGTGTTGTAGATTTCCCAGAAAAGCTTTCCACAGCCCCCAGAGAGGGAGATATTTTTGTGCAGCTGCAGTGAGAAATAGCAGCCTCACTATCTTCAACTGTGGACGAGAGGAGAGGAAGTTCAGAGATAACAACGTGGGGTTGTCGACAAAATGAATTGAACAAGCGTGTTCTATTAAATACGCTGCTTGGCTTGAGGCCAGGGCAAGGTTTTAAATTATTGCATTATGGTTCTTTGAGGTGACCACAAGTAAATCGATTGATATCTCTGGGTCTCTGGGATGTTTGTATTTGTTGGACTTTAAATGCTATCTGCAAAAGTTGCCCAAATGAAGCCAACACAAAAGGAAAGTGAAAATAGTCTGTGGTAAACAGCACAAGTAAATACTTCGAAATGTCATCCTGCAAAACAAAATGATTCAGGAAATCCTTAGGGTCTTGTATTTGGGTTTGTGAAATTGTTGTACCAGGAAGGAGATTAGGGACCTATTACGGATGGGGTAAAAACTGATATTTTAACATTGTAATATTTTAAGAATAACATCACAATTTCACAAGGATAAAGTTATAAAATGAAAAAGGCATACATTTACAAGAATACAGCTTAAAAGGAAAATATCAAATCTAAAAAGATTAAAGTTGTTATATTATAAAAATAAAGTCCTAATATTTGAGAGTTACGTTGTCATTTTCATAAGGATAAAGTTGTGAGAGGAAAAAGACGCAATAATAAGAGAAAACAGCACACATTAGTATGAATAAAGTTGGAAACTAAAGAGATTAAAGTTGCAAATGGAACAGAGTATCGCCACTGATTGCCTGAATTCATTTGATGCAGATTCACAAGGCCCTGATTTGATTCAAATTCCAATTTGATTAAATTCAACTCATTTGAAATTCATACTTTATAGGATAATTCAGTTGCAAGTTCAGTTTTGTTTCAAAATGAAAGAGATACTCATAAAACTAAAACAGTTAACTGTAACCTCCAACCAGATGCATTATTCAAGAAATTACTGACAAGCTCACTATCAATCTGAATCGATCAATCTTCAACAAATCTTATCTCAAGATGCTTTACAAACAGAGCAGGTCTAGACTGTACTCTATTTATATTATTAACAAAGACCCAACGTCAAGACAGGATAAGATCTAGTCCCATCTTACAGACAGAACTCAGTCTGATCTCATTTTAATCCACCATGAGCAGAGCACTTTGCAGCATTTAGCAAGTTACAGTGGCAAGAACAAACTTCCTTTTAAACAGGGACAAACCTTGATTAGAACCAGACTCGTGTTAGACACACATCTGCTGAGACGGAATTGGGGGGTTGGAGAGAGGGATAGAGGAGATGAAGAGAGAGAGAGAGATGATAGTTTCGAGATGGATAGTAGTAGTTGTTGCTGCTGGAGTCTGAGTGTCCACAGCAGCAGGTCATCTATGGCAGCGAGTCAGAGGAACCTACAAGACAAGGGAGCTCAGAGACTCCATAAAGGTCTATGGTTAGAGTACGGTAATGCCATGTTAGATAGCCATCTGCCTTGACCGCTACCATAGTCTAATTTCTCAAGCAATCTCATGCAATCCGTTCAGTAACACTGTGAACATTCATACGATGAGAATGCTTTAGACTGCATGTCATGTCTTCCCTTAAACACATACTAGTAAACATTGTTCTGGACTTTCGGCCGTGCACATGCTTCCCTTCATTCCCTGTGTTGTTTACTGGCTATATGTCTATGATGTTACACCATTAATTTATTCAAGCGGCTATACTGTGTCGTAGAATAGTAAAGCCTAGACATACAGTACACTATACTATATGTTCAATGTAAATCATTACCTCCCTTCATGTCCGTTCCTTTGAGCTCTGGTGCAAAGGATTAACTGATCATTTTACACTGAGGCATAATGCATTGTCAGAAGAACAAGCCTTGGGCTTTGTAGTTGCAACACTGTGTTTCACTTGTGTGTACAGTTTTAGGAAGGCGACTTCACTCAGATGTTTGTGTATGGGTAAAATGTAGCATGGTTGGAGTGTATTAATGAGGCTTTGGAAGCCTGTACAGACGTATACTCTAGCATATGAAAGTTGTGACAGCCTATGTTATTATTTTAACTTGAATGCACATGTATTTCCACAGCATTTTACCTCCATGTTGCATATGGATTTGCTTTTGTTCAGCTCTTTAAGGTTTGTCAGTGCCTTTACTTGAACAGCTCCATATCCTGCCATGTTGGTCTTGAAGCACCAGCCTCTCAGGTGGCCAGAACTTGGTCTCGCAAGATGAGGGCCACCCACTGAAAAGGATATATTAAAAGATGAATCGCAGGGTTTTATGAATCAATATCTTATCATTAGAATAAAACAGATAAGAATTAGAAAATCAATTTTTTTTACACTTGGCCCTAGTTGTAAATTTATGAAAATACAGTCATGATTTTATCTGCAAGGAATCATAATTACAGGTTTAATCTATATGTAAATCTACATATATGGGATATCAGAGGAGCAGCCAGCCGCCTGCAGTTATACTCAACAGCTGAGGACAGACAGCAGAAGTGTGCACAGGCTGCATGTCCTTCTTTGATCTAGACTCAGACTCAGATTCCTGATACTTCTGACAATGTGTTGCTGATGTGCTTAAAGATTAAGTTCTCAGTTATTTATGAAACCTAAAGTGTAACTTTATGAGATGCTCCACGTTTCTCATTTTGGTGCAGATGGCTGGCTGATCATCCCTCTTAAATAACATATATGGGCAAACAGTAGCCCCAAAATTAAGACTTTGTCTCATAAATGTAGAACTACTATATATTCGACTTTATTCTCATGAATTTCCAGCATCCTCTTCTTTTTCTTCTGCATCCTGGCTCTGGTTCTCTGTCATCCTAAAAGAATATAATCACAAAAAATAATTTAGATGAAAGCGTGCATCTGTGAATTTCATCTTCAATTTTTGCACACAATACCCCTCTCTGTGGTCGTACTATGATCTAATGTATCCAGTCTCATCTGCATGTATTTTTCACAATCTTGTTTGTGCGGGGCTTTTGGCTGTCTGAGAGAAGGTAACAAATCCTTTGTATTTGCAGGCACATGCATCATCAGCCTGACTCTGCTCACCTTGTTCTCCAGAGGAACTCTGAATGTAGACAAAGAAAACAAACAGCCTTTCTCCAAGTGTAATACATCTTTGTACGGCTTATGCCACCTGGATTTCCTTGATGTGCATTTGATGCGAAACCCAGCCGAGCCAGTAAGCTCTCCTGCTTTGAGGAAGGTGCATCCTTGAGAATGAGAGTTACATGGATCTTTGTGAGGAGGATTCACATAAAGAAGCTATTATTAATGAAATAAGAGACATTTAGAAAAAGAAAGGAGGTGACACTCGCATGCATACCTGGTCTTTGGAAATAATCACGGTAGCTAATCCATCTCAGTAAAGTGCAATCTGCTTATTTAAATGCTTCAGTCACAATTTCATTTCACACATTCCTGAGGCTCTGCAAGTGATCAGCGAAGAAAATAGGCACAACGCTCTTTTCTCACCGCTCTCTGCGCACATTAAAGGGTGTGAATATCTAATCTGTTTTTCATCTGCTTCTCTCTCCTGTCTATCACCCTTTCATGGTCGCTTTCTTTGTTTTTTTTTCCTTCCTGACTGTCTCCTCATCTGGCCTGCCCTCCTTTCCTTTTCACTTGTCTTTTTTTTTTTTTTTTTTATAAACCTCTATCACTTTCTGCATCTTCCAGGAATTGGCACCCAGGATGGCAGTGCAAAGAAGGATGAGGATTTCAAGGGAAAGTCCCAGAGGCAAGTCCAATTCAACCCAGGGCAAACCACAGCCGCGTGGAGGGTTCGGATCCTCACTGACGGGAAGTATGAGCAGGCTGAGACCTTCCAGATTTTGCTTTCAGAGCCGGTGATGGGGGTGATGGAGTTCCCTGCTGCAGCAACAGTTGAGATCCTGGACCCTAATGATGGTCAGTGCGGCGCATACAAATATTTAAGTTATATTTTGGGGCATTATTAGAAAGGAGAGCTGAAGAGAAATTGGACATGTGGAATGTGAAGTAGAGAGATGGGGAAGACAGCTAATGGTCAAGGCCGGGAGTCAATTCAATGAGGACTATACCCTCTGTATATGGGACTCACACTTCAACTGCTAGGCCAGTGGTGCCCCATTAAAACATTTTAAACTGTACTTAACAAGCAGAGACTTCAAGGGTTCGACTATTAAATATTCATTATCTTTATTAGAATATCAGGGATGGAAAACAGGTTCAGATATTTAGGTACTTGGACTTGACTTGAGATTTTTTCCTTAGACTAAACAAAACAGTCTCAGTGACATCAGCCATTAATTCTGAAGAGGTGTTAGGAAGCCCAACAATGACATTCCCCATGTTTGTGACTTTTGGTCATCCTAGACAGAGGTAAAAAGTGGAGCTGAGGCAGGCTCTAACCTCCTGGCTCACAGCTACATCCTGCCTACTTGTCTGGCAATTAAGCCACACCCCCAATCATGCCTATAAGATAGGATAAGATAAGATAAGATAAGATAAGATAGACTTTATTGATCCCCATTGGAGGAAATCTTTTTGTGACAGCTGATTTCAGCAAGAGCCAGGAGAATATGACAATATACTTACAAAGTTAACATAGAATAATTAAAGGTCAAAAATAAGAATAATGTAAGATTACATCTAATAAATACATACATATATACACTATGGACACTTTCTACTTGTGTATAGTTTAATTATTGCACAGGGAAAATTGTACCAGGTTGTTAAACTCACACAGTATGTACCATATTGATAGCAATTGCAATTTAATTGACTGTATGAAGCACATTTCATTACACCAAAGCTCAATGTGCTTTACATTGAGAATTAAAAACATAAAAACATTTTTTTAAACAGTAAAAACATACAAAAACAATGGAAACACCCAACATACATCGAACACAGCAAACAGCAATCAAACAACGGTGGTATAAAGTTAATTCAAACTGATATCAATTATCTATTCTTAACTCACAGCTAATTGTTTCCACTTAGTTTATCTGACAGGCTTTAGTCAGTTAGTTCAGTCAGCTTTATAGGCCTGATATGTGTGCACATGCTCATCCAATGACCTTGCAGACATGACACTTGAAAGAAGTTACAAAAAGTCACAAATGATATCAAGTGTTGACAGTATTTGTCTGAAGCAGTAGAAGCTCAAGGTGAGTAAATTAAGATGGATTTGTGACTGTGAGCTCAGATAATCAGGCCTTGCACTGATTCTAGAAAATCACTCAGTTTTTTATCATGTAGATATATTCTAACTGATTGGGCGACATGGCGCTTGCTTCTGTTATGTTTAGTTAAAGAAAGACAAAGTTAAAATAGACTAATGTTGTGACAGTTACTGAGTTTCTGTTAATGGCAGTGAAAGTGTTAGATTGATAACAGTGTTATATGAGAGGCTGTAAACCTGTCAGTCATCCCTGATAACTATGACAGCAATCTGTACAAGATAACACACATGTGAATGGATGATATGGTAGAGAGGTGGGTGGATATGTGTGTGGGTGGTGTGTTTGGCGTTGGCTTCGGCCCATAGAAGCCTGTCAATCAATCAATCACTAAATCTTTATTTATATAGCGCCAAATCACAACAAATGCTATATTAAGACAAATTACGAACAGAGCAGGTTTAGACTGTACTCTATGTTACATTATTAACAAAAACCCAACATCAACTACAACCAGTCCAATCTTACTGACAGGACTCAGTCTGATCTCATCTTAATCCACCATGAGCAGAGCACTTTGCAGTATTTAGCAAACTTCCTTTAACAGGCAGAAACCTCGAGCAGAACCAGACTCATGTTAGACAGACATCTGCTGAGACCAAGTTGGGGTTGGAAATAGGGATAGAGGAGATGAAGAGAGAAATGAAAGTGTTGAGATGGATAGTAGTAGCTGTAGCAGCTGGAGTCTGAGTGTCCACAGCAGCAGACCGTCTACCGCAGAGACTAGGAGGAACCTACGAGACAAGGGAGCTCAGGGGCCACAGAAAGGTCTATGGTTAGGGTACGGTAAAGCCTGTTAAGTTCAAACCCCTGCAAACAGGATAAGTTTAACATCAAACCCAGTTCTTATGGACACACCATACAGGGAAGTGGAAATGCATGTGAGAGGAGCGTTTAAATAAGGAAAGACAGTTAAATGAGGTTCAGCTGAGTAATTATTATGACAGATGATGTGGTAATTATGTCTTGTCAGAAAGTCTTTGTCGCTCAGATCCTACAGGGGGGATTTTGTAGATATATCTCACTGAGCTTCAAGATATATCCCCCAAACTGAAGATGTGTGACTGTGTAATTGGATAGATTTACCCGGTTGAAAGGAACATCTGATATCTTGATTGACACCCTGTAGACGGTGACACACGGAAACTATGATACTTTGCAGAAGACTGTGAAGTGGTACAAGAAATCAGCTGCAGGCGTGGAATGTAAAATGAAGTCAAAGCTATTTTATACACAAAGCTGAGGTGTATTCTTTGCCCAGCACAACACGCAAATGTGACAGCAGCAACAGTAAAAGTTTGTGACATTTATAATGCTCACCACATAAAACCCCACCTGCCACTCAAGTATTCCTGTTGCAACACTAGAAAGGAAGTACACAAGCCTCTGCTGCATTTCACATTTTCTGTGTGAAGAAGCAGCAGTCAGCCCGGCACACACAAGGCAAAGAATTGTCAATAACAACAATGCCGACAGTATATTGAGTCATGTTAAATGCGTCCTCAGGCAACAAGGGGGGAGACGGTTTTGGCATGACAACGGAGAGAGATTTAGGGATGATTTGTAGACTTATCAGAAGACCTGAAAGGGATGCTTACTTCCTTAAACCTAATTACACCAAAGAAGAAGAATAAAAGGAGAGGTGTGTTTTATTGTCTGTTTTCCAGGCTGTTAAAGGATGAAATTTAGCCCTCAGGCCTCATTCGAAGCACCTATCTTCTTCTAAACTATTGATATTGCTGTTAAGTGTTGAGCGTTAGTCAAACCCTTGTTGTTAAGTACAAAAAGTGTCTTTCACACATACACAAGTCTGTCAAGCTTTGTCTCTAAATAGTTTCTAATCTGCCATATTTTCCGTCTCCTCGTTCTTTCTGCCGTCGCCTGCAAACTCAAATGTTAATGGATTATTGAGTAGTGCGACAAACTGTCCGCTCTGCTCCATCAAGGCTTGATTTACTCTTCTGCAGCTTTCAAATCCCCCCCCCCTGTATGCATTATCACCATCCTCGGTTTAACTTTTAAATAATTATAGATGCGCAACAAAGATGGAAACACTGAAGCTTCAATTACAGTGACACACAGCAGCCGCTCTCATCACTCTCTCTCTCTTCATTTGTCTCCTCGCTCAGTCTCTTTCGCTGTGTTGTGATCCCTCTCTCTCACCCTCCCTCCCCCAATCTATCCTCCCCTGTGGGTTAATTATGGCGTGTGTGGAGGACAGGGGCTGTTTTGTTTTCTGTCATCTCCTGGGGATTGTCTAACGTGACAGAGATATGTCACTCTCAGCTATAATGGGCCAGTGAAGCTTCAGCTATACGCCTGTTGCATTAGCTGTACTCCAGCTTCTGTGTGTAATGATGAAAACTGGCTGTGTCTGGTCTTCTGCTTTAGCCTGGAGATTCCCTCCCCCATGAGGACGTGTCAGCTAAGCTAATAGCTTTAGAGGAGGAGAGGGGATCACTAAGCTTTAACCACAAGCCAAATTAAGGCCAGAATAATAAGTGCAGTTGGTCCTGACGGCGTGAATCTGTGTTTGTCTGCTCGAGCGCCTGGGGCTCGTCATTATTGTTGTTTTTGTTTGTTTTGGTAGAAAGAAAGCGTGCACCCTGCCACCCTTCTGTGTTAGCATGCCGTTACTTTGATTAGTAACAAGGAGTTAGCTTGTCCTGTGGCACTTTCTGCCTGTGGTTCACCCCCTGTTAGCGCCGCAGCAGACACAAACTCTGTTTAATTACAGAGTCTGATAGCTTAGCTTTCCTCCTGCAAAACTTTATAACGCTCTTTCATATATAATCCATGCACAGTGCTGACTGCAGATGAAGGTGAAAGCCTGCTGTTTGGCTGTTTGCTGCGAGCAGTACCAGCCTCTTGTTGTTTCTAGTGATGTCTTTCTTTCTTCCTCTGCAGCGAGGACGCTATCCGTCGGTAGAGCTGTTACTCGCCTGCATTTGGCACCAAGGCCATTCCCTTAAATGATGAAGAACTGATGTCTGTCTGTGGCATCTCATGGCCAGATGCTGTCATGCACATCCCTGTGTTATTCTAAGTCTCTGTTCGGATGTAAAATCTCTCCACTGATATATGAAGCAGTAAACGAGCAGCTATGTTGTTGCTGTTGCAGTAAATTGTGACATGTTATTGTTCAGGGTTTAGCTACATTAACCGTGACTCTATTGTTTTAAATTTATACTCACATTTTATGCGTTTAGCTGATGGCCAAAGCCAGCTTTACAAGGTGGTAACTATCAAAACAACAACAAAACAGCAGAAAGGCAGAGCATAGAATATTCATGAGCCATATTTTTATTTTATTTGTTGGCAGGACAATAGCAGGATCAGGTGCAAGTGTTCACCCTACGTAAAAGCTTGTGGGTTTTTCTTCTCCCCATGAATGATTTAAGTTACTGTGCGTGTTTTCCTCCAGGACGTGAACTTGACCCACTTGGCTGAAATGTTAGCTTTTTCTAAATCCTGGATGCACAAGAAGAGAAAAGAGAAGGGGTGAAAATGTGAGGGAACCACAAAGACAGGTGTAGATGTGTGGAAAGTGAGGATAAAATAAGGGTCTTGGTGTGTATGTGTGTGTGTAATAGGTAAGCGATGGACCCTAATCCCCTGCTATGAGTCCCTGTACCCCCCTGGGGAGTGACAGATTGTGGGCAGTGACAGAAAAGAGGAATGGAGGCGAGGGGAGAAGATTGAGAGGAGCTGGAACGATTTAGAGAGAGAGTTACCGTAAGAGGAGAGAAATGTTTGACCTCCCGCAGTGTGTGAGATTGTTTTATGTTGATGACTCAAAGAGTCATGTTAGGTGTTGATGTCTTTTTATGCTCAGTGTCAAATCCCCCGATCTGTTTTCTTTCTGATGTTTCAGCTCTTTCGCTGCCCATTTTCACTGCAAGTTTTTGTTGCACAAGCAAACCACAAGTGTCTTGAAGTTCCCATCATTCATTCACTCATTGAAAAACAGACTTGGAGAAGGGGCAAAGCTGCAAAGATATGGGGCGAGAATACGCTCAATCCACTCTGTTTATATTTTTATTGGTCCCTGTGCGTCTGTGGAAAATAGCTCCAACATTTATTGTTTCTGTAATGCCTGTAAGTCCTTCTCTTTGATAGATGGTGCTTTCACTGGCTCTCAGTCTCTCTCTCCATCACAAACTCTTCTCAGAGACAGAAAAAAAAGTGCAGATAGGGAGTTAGAAAAAATAAGAGAGGTAGTTTGGCTGACCCCTCTGAGTATAGCGGAGTAGATGTGTGAAACTCCCAGCTGATTCACTCTGCTGGATGAACAGAGCAGCTTCCATGTGTAATTGTCTGCGACACACCAGGCGGGGAGAGAAACTTCCAGAGGGGGTCTCTTTGAAGAGCACCTCTGGTTGCATTAAACCAAAAAAAACTGTGATGGAGAGTTATTTTTGAATATGAATCAACACACCACAGGAGCACCACTTCAATAGATCAGAATGGGGAAAAAAAAGTTGGTAATGCAGAGGCAGAACAAAAGCCTGTATCCTTGACGGCCTAATGTACTGTGGATTTTGCAGATTGTTATACATATCATTACCCTTTTCTTTTTCCACCCCCCTGACTCCCACTGCTCGTTCTCTCTTTCTCCTGCACACAGAGTCGACCGTGTTCTTCCCTGAGCAGATGCACTCAGTGGAGGAGGATGTTGGGGAGCTTTTCATCCCGGTGCACCGCAGCGGAGACATCAGCCAGGAGCTCATGGTGGTCTGCTACACACAGCAGGGTATGGACTAGCCTTTTTTCACCTCATCTCACCCACTTAGCCTCATTGTACCCCTCCTGCCTGCTGCATTCATGATCAGGCTGCTCATAACAAATGCTAAATGTCATCATTTAATGACTTTTGACCACCTACAGTGTGTTTGCACATAACATTTTGATCTGTGAAGTGTTGATTTTTGTTGTTTTCATTTCATTTTGCCAATCAAAAACACTGAGAGCTCAAGCTGCGTTACCATTTGGATCCTTTTAACTGGTCTTATATGTGATTTTAGGGCCTGTGTCCACTAGCAGCATCCAGGAACTCAATTTAAGATTGAATCTTATCGTTGCTTACTGTTGCAAAGTTATGAAAGTTGTTTTATGGCAATTCTGCTGCTCTCAGTAGTGACCAGAAGGTCTGTTTTAAATTACTAGGTATGCTTATTTTTCGCATTATTTAAGGATATTGTGCAAGAAAACATTTTAAACACCAGGGAAAGGAATTACTTTCTGGCATTATCAGCAGCTCAAACTATATCCTTGAAAAAACAAGTCTAATTTATTTTCTGTAATTGTTGTTGACAAAGCTGGTTTCAGAAGTCCTTCCTCCTCTTGATTTTGATGATTGAGAAGTGACTTTACCAAGCACTGCACTGTTCAAAAAAGTTTTAAATATTTAACTGGTAGTGCTATGAGGACAGAGACAAAAGAAACACCTGTCACTGAGGGCATTTATGGGCATGCTGAAAGCACTGAAGTGTACTGGTTATGTGTAGATTTTGCTTGGTTATGCTGCTGGTTCAAAAAAAACTGCTAGTAGATACAGGCCCCTAATAAACAAGCACCTACTAGTGGACATAGGTCCTTAATCAACAAGCGCCTACTAGTTGACACAGACCCTTAAGTAAAAAGCGCCTACTAATAATAATAATAGTGATAATAATACATTTTATTTATATAGCAACATGTTTACAAAGTGGTTTACAGAGTGCAAGACAGCGAGTGAAAACACTAAAGCACATGACAAAGGTAAGGAGAGCTAAAATGAGTTCAGTAAAAAACAATAATAAAAACCATGCAGAAATGAAAAAGTCAGTGATGAGTTAAGAAATAAAAGCACATTTAAAGAAGTGCGTTTTTAAAAGAGATTTAAAAGAGGACAAGGATGTGGCTCTCCTGATATCCTCCGGCAGGTCATTCCAGAGTGATGGGGCCCTGACTGCAAAGGCCCGGTCACCTCTGGTTTTTAACTTCGCCTTTGGGAGTTCCAAGAGGGACCTGCCGGAGGATCTTAGGCAGCAGTTTAAGGCATTCACTTAGGTACTCATGTACATCTACTAATGTACACAGGCCCTTAATAAACAAGAACCTATTAGTGGACACAGGCCCTTAATAAACAAGCACCCATGGAAGCATGCGATGCACCTGTGCAGCCAATGAAGACACTAGAAGAGATGCAGATCACAATTAATTAACCTTCACACGTGCAGCACCACACGCTAAATAGCATTGGAATTAGCTTTCATCTTTGGCTTTTTACAAGTTTCTATTTAGAGTGACCTATTAAAATCATTAACAAGCTTCTACACCCTCTACACCAGCTTCAGTGTCTTTTTGATCATTTAGATTTGTTTCAATAAAAACAGATTTCGGCCTGTATCTTCTCCTCTTGCTGTTAAATGTCATGGAATGAATTGAAACGCAACATGAAGTAGTAACTCCTGCATTTATTAGCCTAATGAAGGCACCATTGTTAAATGTCAGAACTCTGTAGTCACTCCACCGCAGGTTTGAATGTGAGTAAACCTGTGGGGGTGGTCCGCTCCCATTGTGTTGTGGCATTAAAAACAAGCTGCCAACTCACGTGATGGGCTTTCTGTAATTAAAGGTCAAACTTTAGCAGCTATGATGGCTCAGTTCGTTGTCTGCCTTTTATTAAAGCGAAAGAGAGTGGATCCATTCAACAACATGCAACAGACGCTGATCACGTTCCTGTCATGAAATGAGAGTCTGAAAAAATGTTATATATCCAACGTGAGAACAAGGACATGTGTTTCAATTTTGAACTGTTTAAGGATTTTAAAAGTTTAAAAACTCTATATCTCATTTTCACCTCCAAAGGTTCAGCCATAGGCACCATCCCTACTACCGTCCTCTCATACTCTGACTACATATCGCGTCCAGAGGAGCACGGCAGCATCCTACGCTTTGACAAGGGCGAGAGAGAGAAGCACTGCCGCGTGGTGGTCATCGACGACTCTCTGTACGAAGGAGAGGAGAGCTTCAACGTCACTCTGTCGCTGCCTGTCGGAGGGCGTCTGGGAATGCACTACCAGACCTCCAAAGTCAACATCCTGGAGGACATGGATGACGGTAAGACCTTCTCTGCAGTCCTCTCTAGTTTCTTTTTCCGTATTACTTGTATGAGAGGTCTTGATGCAACATGCAAAATGTGTTTCAGCTCTACAGGAAAGCTGGAGAAGATTTGATTGCTTCCGTTTGATGTGTTAGTGCCAGGCTTTAAAACTTCAACAACACATTCATATAGACACCTACCAGTGTGTAAACACATTGTGGGGGTGTAAATTGACAACACTGTGATTGTTGAACTGTCATTGGGGCTTTCACAACACAGAGCTCCTCTTAATTAAGCTTGTTTACAATAAAACTGAGGCTTGATGAATACAAGAGAAGACTGCTGGAAACACCCTGACTTGTACCTTACACTCGCTGCAGACAGATGGAATCAAACTCCTGTCTCCCTGTCGTTCAGAAGAGGTTTTAATTACAGTGGAGACTCACCTAGGATTCCAGTGGGAGTACATTAAAACACCAGTTTGTTCCTGGTTTGCTTTAATTCCGTTAAAGCATCCTATGGATAAAGCAGATTATGTCTCCTGAAAGGAAGGATAATGTTATAGAGGTTCACCGTGGGGAGAACAAGCCTGCTGGGAAATACCTATTCTGGTCTACCGGTCATCCCTGCCAGCTTTCTTTCCACATTGATTTACTTTATACACATAAAGGGACTGGAAGTATCTGCTGACGTTTGTAAGGTATATGTCTTACTGTACTGTAGATATTTACAGAAAAAGTCACTTTTTCTTAAAATGAAGCACCAGCATCAGACTTTCAGGTCAGATACAAGCAATGTAGGGTCAACTTTACATATTTCAGCCTTTCCTGATCTTATATCAGTGTTGTAGTCACCAAACCTGGAGTCTGAGTCGAGTTTCAAGTGTTTAAAAGTGAGTCGAGTCCAATTCACCACAAAAGAATCAAAGACGAGTCTGAGTGGAGTACCCATTACCTCAGTCTGAGTCCCAGTGGAGTCTTTATTAATATCATCCTTTATTATAAGCATTATATTTCAGCCCAAGCAATTCACTGTATGAAGCTGACTGTCTGTGTAGGCACATTTCATTTATTAACCTTAGACTCTGACTGATCCTGTGGGAATGTGGGGAGATTTAAATAAACAATGCAGTCACAGCGTTGTGCGTCATGTGCAAACGCAGGTCACGACTCTCTGAATGATGAAAGTCCCACCATCTAATAAACTCAAAAATGCCCACTAGGGATGACCACAATTAATCGATTATCGATTAATTGATTGATAAGAAATTACTCGAAACACACATTTTTGTTATAAATTTTCCGTCACGTGGAACAAACATCATGTGGTCTCATATTACACTCATCTATCAGGGAGGTGTTTTAAGTTTAAAGCATGTTTGGATGTGAATCAGCTGTTAAAGGTGTTGCGCACAGCGGAGATGCTCTGCTGGCGGCTGCGGCTGTGCGTCAGGTCTCCATGTGCGCTTTTTAAAAAGAGGATCAATACAAAACTGCTGCCAACAACGACACGGACACGAAGGTTCACAACTATAAACAGGACATTTCCCACCTTTGGATACGAAGGCAACAGACAGGTGGGAAATTCAGGTACACTATGTTTGCAGAGCAGCAACATCAGAGCCGTCTGAGCTTTTCTGCAGCTGGACTGATTATGACCCGGTTGCTCTCCCGACTGACACCTGACCGAATACACATGTTTATTTTTCTCAATAAGAACGAGTAGACAGAAAACTGGACACTGTGAGTCTGAAGTAATTTTCTGTTAGTACTCTCAGCCTTCACTTTATAAGATTATGTCCGCGTAGAATATTTTTATGAGCCTGATCGTTGATATTCTGCGTGTCAAACATGTACCCGTATTCAATCCTGTCAGTTATTTGCGTTTTGTTGCTGTAGAAAATATTATTTAGGGGGAAAACAACCTATTTGGCCATGTTTTTGACGTAAGAATAATAATGTTTTTTTTATCAATTAATCGATAATTGATCGTTAACATTTCCAAAAATCGATCACGGAAAATACTTAAAATGTACATCCCTACTGCCCACTATTCATCGGAAATTTAGCTTAGCAAACATCTTGGACCCGGTGGTTGAATCACTTTAGAGACTAATGTTGCCGCAAGATAGCTAATAGTAACATCATCTACAGTCCAGGTAGGCTAACTTTAGCACTTAAGCTTGGTTTTATAGTCCGCGTTGGCTGACACGGATGTGAGCACTACATACTTGTGTGTTGACGTGTCCATGTTACTCCGCAGCACTGCAGCAATCCGCCGAACTACCTCAGGGCAGTGTGGTCACTCTGATAGTGAGGTCAGATGTTTCCAGTCCTGCTATGTTTCCTGCTTGCTTTTTTACAGCAATTCCGAATGTGTTATATTAAATCAGAGCTGATGCATTTTGCTGTTTATCATACAGCAATTATTACAAGGAGGAATAGAGAGGAGACGTCGAAGGTCATGAAATTCACAGCCAATGGACGGCGAGTCAGGAAGTGCTGTAAATACAGGAAATACAATGCCATTGAGCGGACCAATCACAGGGCTTGCAGTCCGCCTCATTTAGACACGTAGCTACATTTTGGAGGAGGTGCACGTCAGGCTAGACTTCTGCGTCGAAAAAGGGCTATACAGACCTACAGCATAGGCTATGGCGTCAATTTAAAGAAGTGAAGAGTATAAACAAGGCTTTACTCTGATCCAGACAGATGTCTGTGAGTTTTTCTTGGTCTTCTTCGTTCTTTTACACATTAATCATGATACACAACTTTTGCTTACATTTACTGTAAAATCTTTGAAAGTAAAACTCAAAACTCATGGTGTCTCTTTTGGCATCTTGGCAACAACTGTTGCTGAACAAGGCGGCACATGAACATGCATGCAGGGGGAACATGCGAACCAGCCCTCACTCCAAACTGGAGAAATGTTTAGAGCCTTACACAAAAAAATGAACAAAAATTACAAAATGTTCTTCAGCAATACATAGCTCTGAGTCCTGCTCTTCATCTTTTCAGTCCTCATGCTGTTTGAGTGTGTTTGAGTCCTAGGTGCTCAAGACCACGTCGTGACACTAGTCTTGAAAATCACTGCACAAGACTGTAGTCTGAGTTCTGGACGCGGCCATATGTACGCTGTAGCTTTCATGGTCCAGGCTTATAAAACTCACCCACCCATCTTTATAAATATAATGAAGTCCCAGTAAGACTCTTCTGTACGAAAATGCCCCAACCCTTCTTATTTTAAACTCACTGTTAAATAGAAATGAACCTCATTGTTAGTCATTATCTCAAGTAGCTTTTGGCCGCCTTCCACAACAAATAGAGAAAAAAAATCTTGAGGCACTCTTAGGCAAAACAATGAGATGGGTTATTTCAAAGCCTTTTATTTTGTCAGACCTTTTGGTTGAAACTGCCAAAAGTTTTTGGTCTTCATCGACTCACTTTGTTTGAGCCAGAAAGCTTTTCCTTTTTGTAGAATCAACAAATTCTGAGAAATTTCAGGTTTCTTCCACAGACGTTTCAATTCTCTCCTTTCATCCGTTTTAATAGGTCTTTTATCGCGTCGTAAATTATTTGTAGCATGAAGACTAGTGTCACAGAGGACTTGTCATGCTATTGGCAGACTGCAGACTGGGATAAATAAAAGAGTGACGACTTACAACCGAGAACTCATTTAGGAATTTGAACAATTGTGCAAACTGAGTGTGTGTCTGTGTGCTTTTGTGTCAGTGTGTATGAAGGCATCTGGGGGCTAGTTAACAAGAAACATGACACACTGTCTGATTGTTCGTAAATTGTCAGAAGACTTCAGTCGTGCTGCTGAGTTCAAAGGAATGGAAATGTGTTTGTGAAGACCCAACTCCGGTGAGAGATGATGTGTCATTTTTAGCCTCCCAGAGGATAACACACCTTCTGACAGAGCTCTAATACCTGCACCCAGACAGTCAAACTGCAGCTCCTGCACAATAGCACAAAACTCTACTCTGCAAGGATAATAATGATACAAGAGCATCAGCCTGCTGTGTGTGTACAGTGATCCCTGTGTGCTGTGAGTGAGTGTTTATGTGTGCAAGACCTCAAAAGCAACAAAAATAAGTGGAGGGAAAAGCGCTCGTGTGCATGCTGGCGCTCTTTCTCGCCCCATTTTTCCTTCCCCCAGGTCAAAGTCAAGTTCAGTCTGCTGCTCTCCTTCCATCTATTTCTCTCTGTCTCTCTCTCACTCATACTTTCTCTCACTTTAGCAGCAAAAAAAAAGACCCAGGGGTGTCTGCTAGATTTAGTACTTTATCAGATTAAACTCTACAGTACCTGTCTCCTTGAGTGTCGGGCTCCGCATGGCTGCACACTCTGACTGGAAGTGAGTGTTGTCATCTCCTTGTTCCCTGCCAAGGAGGGACGACTGTCAGCCTCACTCAGCTGGGTGCATATGGCCACAGCTGACTTTGTAGAATTGTAGATTAGCTGAGAGAAGTTCTTGGAAACCCCACTCCTTCATTTTAATATTGGGGCAGCCTCACTGTTGGTCACACTCCAGAGGGGGCAGATTTGGTCCCCCATCACTTGCATGCACAGTTTGGAAAAAGTTTGGATACTTTTTCCACTTTGGGAGGTAAAGTGATGTTGGCCTGGAGCTGGGGGAAGTTAGTTTCACCTGCTGGCATTAAGTTGGCACTCATCCCGTTCCTAAAGCAAATTATTTAAATTCTAAGCTGCAGGAATATACATATGTGCTCCACACATCCTCAATATCATACATCATAAAAGCAGCAAATTATGACAGGTCCTTCCTCTAATTTTGCCTCCTGTTAGCCTGCAGAGCCAAAAGATGAATTATTATTACAACAAATATGAGAAATAGAATTTTAAGTAGGCATTTTGCAAATGATCACGTAGTAAAACAAGTAAAACATCTCTTCAGTTAGCTTAATTATGCAAAAATCTAAATTTAGCTGTAACTACAACTTTAGATTTTGTGTGCTGAGCTTTTTTGGATTGCATCTCTTGATTTTGAAGCAGTTTTAACTTGCACACACTTTTTGACAGGTTGCATATCTTAATCAATCAAGTTAATAATAAGTGATGCTTGACTTGAATATTTTTAAGAGGTTGAATAGTCTGGATTTACACACTCAAAAGCAAAGATTAGGGAAAGTCAAAAAAGATCAACAAGATGTGTGCTACAATTTCTGTTTATATATAATTTTTCTCTAAATCGGGATGTTCACCACAAATAAACAATTTTCACTTGCTTTAATATTATTTTTGATTAATTATTTAATTGCCCTACATTGCCCAAGGCTAACGTTCACTTTTATTTATTTATTTACCTTTTTATTTTCTTATTTTCAGATCATGCAATAAAAATGTATTTGGTAAACTACATCCTACTCCCAAGTGTTGACCAGAGTGGGATCAAAGTTTTGGTTGGCCCTGGCATAAAGTTGGGCCGTAGTGTTCATATGTTTGAGCATGGTTGTCCTAAGAAGGGGTGTCTCCACAAGGATGGCACAGAGGGGGCCCCTTTGAAATCTGACTGGCCAACCTTAGTGCAATTGGAAGTCCTTTCTTTTTTCTTTTCCTTTTTTTATTTTTTTTATTTAACTTTTATTCAACCAGGAAGTCCCATTGAGATTAAAATCTATTTTTCAAGAGAGACCTGGTCAAGGTAGCAGCCTTGAATCCTAAACCTGGATTGGCTATTGGCCTCATCAGAGGCGGGACACGTGTTAAAATATGGTTTGTGATACAACAGGCTGCGAGAAGCTTTCTTTCTAATTGAATGCAGCACATTTTATTTTGTTGGTACTTGGTTTTTCTTAGATATACCTCCAAAATTTATTTTAAAAGACAGGTGCTTCTGAGAGGAATCAGACCCTCAAGCAGAGTCCTGTGCACTGTCCCAAAACAGTCAGAAATACATGTATTTACATTTACTCTATTTTTATTAATTGTTTTAATTATGTTTTTGGGCATTTTTGCCTTTATAGGATAGGAAAGCTGGAGAGAGACAAGAAATGTGGGGTGTAGAGAGCAGGGGAAGACGTGCAGCAAATGGTAGAGGAAGGGAGTCCGCTGCAACGAGGACTAGAGCCCCTGCACATGGAGCGTGTGCCTAGACTGCTAGGCCAACAATGCCCCTACATTTACTTTTTAAAGTTAAAAATGTGTAATCAGGAATTTAACACCAATATTATACATTTATGTCAGTATGTTAGTAGCTAAAGTATGGTATGATATGATAGATAAGATATGATAAGTAGAGACTGGTTCCTGGTTTTATAAGCCATGTGCTGTCATAATTTTGACTGTAAAAACTGAAGTACAGTTTATAAAATATAAAAAATCCCCTCATGTGATGTTTAAAGACAAGTTTCTAAGATTCTATAAGTCACATCCTTCCTAAAGCAGGAGTCCTGCCTCAGAGGACAGCTGAGAATGCTCTATAAACTACACTTACAGGAGCAGTGACACACAAATGGCTACAAACACTCACACATAATAATTATCACAATTTGGGTTTTACACCTGCCCCAGCCCTCACACACACTTCAGAGTGCTAAACCACAGGCGTGGACCCAGAGGGGGCGAGAGGATGTAGTTTTCACTCGTCACTCATCGCTCTCCCTCTCATGGTGTTAAGGATTTGTCGTCCCTCGGGCGAAGTTGGGACATGTGTAAATACAGACGTGTATATTAGCACAGGAGCAGACGTCCCTGTGAGCACAAAAGGAATGTGTGCCAGAAAAGAAGCACAGTGTTTACAGATATGTGACATGTTTCAACACTGTAATCATCATCCAACACTGTAATCATCATCCAACACAAAAAACAGCCAGCATTCAAACTGTTAGCAGAGTATCTGATCTGATGTTTTTATCCATCAGTTTTTTTTTTCCCCACCTACACAATCTGCAGTCTCTGGTTTACTCCGCTATTGTGCAAATTCACAAACTCTCATTTGCATTATAAACCTTTGCTTCATCTGCGAGGTGAGGCAGAATATGTAGGAGTTAAAAAAGAAACAGATGCATTGAGAGGGGGAATGTTTAGGTTGAGAGAGAGGACACAGCCTGCACTTGATTTGTGAGACTTTGTGGATATTGTTGCCCTGGGCTGTCACTTATTTTGCGAAAATAAGAGTCAAAATGTAACCACGGTAATTTTTATATTTTCCCTTCATTATGTGAACTATTCTTAGCTTTTGTTATGTGGCCCAGTTAAAGTATATAAATAAAATATGACAGTATGCAAAAGAAATATTCAGGAAAAAAAATCTCTGGACTGTTGAGGTATTTGATCATGACACTAAAAACATGATAATACGCCTGCTATTTTTGGATTACATGCCAGAATATAAGAAAAGAAGCCGAGTGAGAGACTTAAAACAGAGACGGAAAAACTTTCATTCCTTCAGTCTTTTTGGACTTGACAGGGGAGGTTGTGAGAGATGAAGCTGTCAAATACACATTGGACTGCCTCCACTTTGCTGCCTCAGGAAACAATGCCAGTTCAAACAAGCCTTTGAGCAGTCTAGGGGGCCTCTATCTCTCTTTATCTCTCTCTCTCTCACCATCTCACTATGCCACATTCAGAGAAAGAAATACATGCACACACACGTGTCTTGTTTTTCAGAGCTAAATGCATCCTTTTGTGGTTGAAACTAGTTATTTTCTGTCAGACAAATGGTAACAATGAGGTTGGATGGTAGGCCAGCAGAGGTGAAAGGTCGTGCTCCCCTGCAGGTTAACTTGAAACTAATGGGCTGTTGCTGTTTGACCTCTGTGTCCGGCTGCTGGCTTTACAATTGAATCATGTCAGACTGCGGGTGGCGGCTGACAGGTCAAATGTTACCACAGGTGCACGCATAAAGAGAGAAGACAAGTAACTAAAAAAGAAACAGTTAGAGGTTAAAAGCCATTAAAAAGAGTTTGTCAAGTAAATAAGTGTCAATCAAGCTTTGATGTGGAGTTTTAGTTAAGTTTCAAACAGCAGGAGACAAAAAAAGCAGAGAACTAAAAGAGGCCGAATCAACCGTGCCAACATGTGCAACCATCAATAAATGCCCCCAAGGTTAATATGTAAAACAGTGTGGAAAAATAAGAAAGGGTTTCAAAGTGAAGTAAAACTGCATCAATAAACAAGGATAAGACCGCAAGTTGAAACAAAAGGGACAAGCTATAAAAGAGTTAAGAAATACTGCTCATTAAATTTGATTAACTTTCTTCTTTATCTCCTTTGTTCTCCAGTTCCAGTGTTTTACTTTGGAGAGGTGGAGTATCATGTGGATGAAAGTGACGGATACGTGGAGGTAAAAGTGTGGAGAACAGGAACAGATCTGTCAAGGACTGGTACCGTCACAGTCCGCTCTCGGAAGGCAGAACCTGTCTCTGCAGAAGGTAGGCGCTCAGTGTGACTGATGTGAAATAATTGAATTTTTACCTCTAAGATAATCACCCCTTTCATGATGTGATCTTTTTCCACCAGCCGGCATCGACTACGTGGGCATCAGTAGTAACCTAGACTTTGCCCCGGGTGTCAGCATGCAGACGTTCAGGGTCACGATACTAGATGACCTGGGGCAACCAGAGCTGGAGGGGACGGAGAGCTTTGAGCTGGTCCTACGTATGCCGGTGAACGGCATTCTGGGGGAACCTGGGAAGGCTGTAGTCTTTATCAATGACTCAGTTTCTGACTGTAAGTGATTAGATTATTTCTTCCTATAATCTCTTTCTGTCTTTGGTCTCCTTCAGTATTCATTACTTTAGCAGCATGACTCTTGGTACAGTGTGTTCATTAAAAATGTAAGCATGCCTACATTAATGTATAACTTTATGTTACTATGAATTAAGCAGAAGCATAGTGCGCTGAGTACATTAGAGTTTTTATTTGGTCCATGTTAGCATACTGTAAGTTGTGTTGTTTAAACTTGATGTTCAGTTGCATATTTTAATCTTTGATTAAGAACCGTCAACAACAGGTTAAATAATTTAATTTGTCCAACATTTTGGTGTCTTAAGGTCTTAAGGTAACAGGCCTACCACTCTCTGCTGTACTTTCTATGTTATGCTCATAGACTGAATATAAAATGGACAGCGTCACTCCGCCTTTTCCCATCTTATGGTTTTGAAGCCAAAATATCCCGTTCCAGAACAGAGACACATTGTACATTTTCTGCAGCCAGAGTCTGCGCGGTAAGGAATTACAGAGTTTCTCTCGACGGCAGCTGTCAATCAAAGCAAAACCGGATGTAAAACCCCGTTTTCTAACCTCTGATAACTAACGAAAGAGAAACTTTTCAGAAAAAAGAGGCCTTGAACACAAAACAGTCAAATACTAACTACATATCACCACAGCATACAGATGTGAGTAACATTCGTACAGCGTGTATTTATTTTTTAAAGTTTGACCGCAGCCCCATTCAAATGAATGGGGAAGACAGAGTTTTTGACCTATACTGCCGCCAGCCACTAGGGGGAGCAGTTTTTGTGGCGGCCTCACTTCAAGCCAAACGAGATGATGTCCATTTTATATATAGTCTATGGTCATGCTAAGGAGCAAATGTTAGCATGGCTGCTTTCACTTGTGTTCTGTGCTTGTTATTGTTTTCATATGAAACGGGCTAGAATGCTTTTTAGCATTTCACTCAAAGTAAAGTCTCACAGAGCTGCTAGAAATACTGGACAACCCTTGTTTGTCCTCAGTTATACTAAACTGGATGTTTAATGTATTTTTGAAGTTCAATTTAGCTCCATCACCGGGTAAAATTTCAATGTGGCCGACTTTTCGGTACTTTTTGCTTGAAGACGTGACCATTCTTTAATTTTCCTTTTTAAAATGCAGAAAAGGCTAATAAGATAAGATAGTCCTTTACTCGTCCCACAACGGGGGAAATTCAAGTGTCACAGTAAAACAGTAGACGGTGCAAAAAGAAAGATATAAAGCAACAAGAGCCTATAAAGTAACAATTATTAAAAAGTTATTATCAATTAAAAAAAATAAAAATAAATGAATGATAATGGTTGCATGCCTAATGTGTTTGTCTATGTGCAAAGTTTTCATTAAGACCATGCTAGCATACAGTCAGCATTTAGCCCAAAGCACACATCACATAGCTGCTAGCAACACCAGATTATTTTATTTTAAGTTGCATTGCTTAAAGCTGCTGTTGGTAGTCACAGAGTAAACATCTGTTCAGAGAGAGAGACTTCGAATGTCAACACTATCCCTCCCAACCAGATTTCCTCTTAGCCCCCCAACACAGATCGGCGTGTGCAGTCATGATAGTGCCAGACTCATAACCAATCGGAGGACGTAGTAGGGGCCGCCCCTTAACCAATCAGGAAAGAGGATTGTAGATTAGCTATGATTGGTCTGTCATAACGGGAACGAGGGGAATAAAAACATTGTTTGATACAAAGGCATTGGAAAACGCAGAGATTTTCGCAATAGTCTCAAATTACTCCACTTACCGATGAGTACTGATGGGTATTATGACCTTTTCTCCAAACCAAGCAGAAAAAAAGTAAAGTTTTTTACACCATTCCTACCAACAGCAGCTCTAAACTGAGTGTTATATTATATACTTTTATGTCAAATGTCCTAAAGACAAAGTTTTTGCAAATACCAAATATGAATACCCAAAGTGCCACTGTATAAAAGCATTAAAAAGTACTGCTTTAGGGACATTTTTTTCTGTCTCATGATGACATCTTTGCTCTTCTGTTTAGCTGTTTAACTAAATATAACTCTTTCCTTTTGATGTGTATTCATAGTTTTAATATTATCATTACAGATATCCAGTCTGAATAAATCTCTTTGTCACAGCTTCCTAATGTGATTTGATTTTAAAAAAATTCAGTGAGGCCAGACACCAAGGGAGGCATTATCACTTCCTTTGTCATGCCTATTGGTTGAACTTTTTCCATTGATTGACAGTGCCAAAGGTCCAGTTCCGTGAGCCCCTGTACACCGGAGAGGAGAGCGACGGTCACATCACAGCGATGGTGTACCGCAGCGGAGACATCAGACACAAATCCACTGTTCGCTGTTACACTCGTCAGGGCTCCGCAGAGGTCACCACTGACTTTGATGAGCGACCCAACACAGATGCGTCCATCATCACTTTCCTGCCAGGTGCTTCCATAATCACATCTCACATGTTTCCTCTCAAGATTTATCTCAAGTCTTGAAAGTTGACACCTTGCTAATCAAATGCAGCTTTTAAGTGTTAACACTTTTTTTCCTTTGGTCACACGTTTTCTGCAAAAATCAACAGAGCCTTGCAGACATCGCAGTTCTACCTTGAAAGCTTTAATGTTCCAACACGTTACCTGCTGTGCTTACTTTTAGCGATGTTTCATACAATATGTGCAAACAGCTTCCAGGAAATCTGGAGAAGCTGAACAAAGGGAGAAATAGTTATATAAATAACACGTGAATGCTGTAAAAAATGTTGTAGAATTTATTCTCTCCTCTCTTATTTCAAGTCTTTTGACATGTCCCGTCATCACCATCTCGCTGTGCACTCTAGGCGAGACAGAGAAGCCTTGTGTTCTGTCACTGGTTGATGACATGCTGTACGAGGAAGGAGAGGAGCTGCGGTTGGTCTTAGGCAACCCGAAGAGCGACTCACAGTTTGGCGCGTCAGTGGGAGCTCCAAATGAGACCCTGCTGAAAATCAAGGACACGGCTGACAGTAAGTGTGATGAAGAGAGGGAGACAGAGGAGGAGGAGGAAAGTCAGAAATCAGATTTACCTAGAGTAGGATGAGAGGTAGCTTTTTCCAGTTTTTATTTCTGTGGTTTGTGGAATATTTTAGCCTGATGAATATGAAACAAAGACTTTATGAAGCATATACATGACCACATGTTTTTAATTTCTCATCATCATCTGCAGGGGTAATTAAAAATGTCTGTCCCATGGTCTCTTGGCATTTTGTCATGTTTTTTTCCCCTCTCTCTGTGCCTCTCAGAACCTATCATCCGATTTTTGGAGACGAAGTTCAGTGTCAGTGAACCGAAGGAAGCTGGTTCAGTTGCAACTGTGAGAATCCCTGTGGTGCGAGTGGGTGACACATCAAAGGTGTCTGTGGTCCGTGTTCACACCAAAGACGGGTCGGCTATCTCAGGAGAGGACTACTACCCCGTGTCCCAAGGTGAACCTTACACATTGTCTTGTGGTCGAGGTGAAAGGAAATAGAAAATAAACTCTTTTCAAAATGTTAACGATCGTGAGTTTGCTGAATGATGAGTGGCATTGAAAAGTAATGGATGCATTCAAAACTTTTCAGTTTGCAAATGTAAAGGTGCATGTTAAATGAATGTCCTTCCTCATAAAGTGCCTCAAAATGACGAATAATCAAAGTCTTTATTACCTGTGTGGCTTTTCTTGCCTGCAGAGCCCCCTCTGATAGATTTCCATAATGCATTGGTGGCAGTGACTGTAATAAGAGAGGGTTTGAAACAAGGCCCCTCAGAGGAATGTGGAATAAATAAAAAGACATGGGGATTTATTTCCGCGAGGGTCATTGATTTCTAATTTCATCCCAAATGGGAAAAGGTAATTTTTCTGCAATAGTCCAGTGGAGGGTCAGGTAATTTTAAATTGAATTTCAGCATTCTTCATGCTTTGTCAGCAGGGTGAAATCTTCCTCTCTATCCACTCAGCTTTTAACGCACTGAACCTTTCCTAGCTTAATCAAGTCTTGAAATATTTATATGAATACTTTTAGTCTATTCAAATCATACCTGCCCAGCCACCGTTCACATAGTGCCAATTTTCCACCAGTTTTGAATCACACACCGTTGAATTTCTCATTTTGCACAGTATTTTCTCAGTGCAGCACATTTCCAATGCAAAGCTCTGTTACTTATCTCACACAGAAGATGGGTCACTTTAAGCACTATGCAAATACAAACCCTGCAATGCTTTTTAGCTAAGTGGTATATTCCTCTGAAGCACTACATCATGATTTTAGCTAAGCAGAGAGGCTTTCTATTTTATTCAGGAAAGGTAAATTCAGCAAAAAGATATAAAAGAAACTTTGACTTTTTGTTCCCTCACTTTTTCCCCCTTTAGAAACACCATCCATTACTCTTGTTCTAATGATATCTTTGTGCTGTGTTGTGTGTTTGTGTGTTCTCAGACATTGAGTTCAAACAGGGGGAAAAGGAGCACATGGTGGATGTTGAGGTGCTGTTCGATGGAGTCAGAGAGATGAGGGAAGCCTTTACCCTCCACCTGAAGCCAGATGAAAACATGGTGGCTGAAACTCAGGTCAGAAGCACGTTGATGGTGAACCAACACAGCAATCACACAAAATCCAAACTGACAGTTATGGAATTTCAGCCTGATGAAAAAGTAAAGAGATGAAAACTTCTTGTCTTTCCCTGATTTGACCCATATTCACTCAGGTTAGTCCCCCTGAGAACAGACATCTCTTTTACGAGCGGGTCCTGGCTCGGACAACGGCAGCACTCTGCCGTAGTCGCAGCCAAAAGAACGATGAAAACATTCGCCATAAATAATAGATTACCTGAAAAAAGCAGCGAGCGGAAGAGAAGAGGCAGAGGGAGAGAAATGAGAGAGTAGAGAAAAAAAAGAAGGAAGCCATGACTGTGAGATTGTAAACGCTGCGTTGGGTTTAGTCATTTTAATTCAGTGTCCTGATTCACAAACAGTGCGGTGTCATTTGTTGTCATCAGTCCAAATCCTCTTTTCTGGCACAGGTGACCAAAGTGATAGTGTACATCGAGGAGACAAACAGCATGGCTGACGTCACCTTCCCCTCCCTGCCACATGTGGTGTCGCTGCTCCATTACGACGACGTCGCCAGAACGCCAGACAACCTCCACCCACCAGCTGGCTACCCCGTCATCTGTGTCACAGTGAGTCAAACTGAAAAAAAAAAACACACTCAGGGTCACAACTGTTTTTTTTTTTATCTTGAGATATCTTTGGATGCCAATTAAACTGTTCACTCCACCAAAAATGTGACACTAGTTACAGAAAGCAAACTGTGTTCTGACAGGGGGTCGTTAAATTTGTCAGCTTCTTCTGTGAGCTTTTGTTCTACTTCGTTGCTCTCACTTTGTGTTAAAAAAACATGAAGAGTGGAATGATATAAGGTGGTAAAGATGCTCAGATCCTCTTCTTAAAAGATCCATAAAGTAAAAGGCTTGCATACGAAATATTACTTGATTGAAGTATGTATACTATTATGGTAAACGTGGGGCTCAGTGTTGCCAACTCCTCAGTGAGGAAAGTAGCTATTGGCTGTCCTTAAAGTTGCTAGAAGTCGCTAAATGACGTCATCACTTAATTTGCATAATTGCAATTTTGATGGACGCTGCAGGAGAGACGTGTAAAGTTGCAGGAGAGACAAAAAGAGGTTAAAAAACACCCTAAATATGTTTATCACTACACTTACAAACCTACAACATATCAAAGTAAAACATACAATTTTCCAACCATAACATTTTTAGCATTTTTATTGCATACAATCTACATTAACAATCTAAATGGACCAAAAAGAGACAGTTGGCGAGCCAGCAGTGTCTTCTTATGCGTGATACATTTGTTGTCTGAATGTTGGGGGTGAACATCTCCTGCTCTGAATGCAGTTAGGAGGGACTCACAGAAGTTCCCGCTGCTTGTTGAGAAGAGTAAGAACAATTCATGCTATTACATCGGTCTCCAAAAGTCTCAATGTAACACCAGATAAAGTTGCTAGATTTATTGCTAGTCACTCTTTTTAAAAAGAGTCGCTAGAGGGGTCTGAAAACTCACTAAATATATCAACAAAGTCAATAAGTTGGCAACACTGGTGGCGCTAGTTCTAGAAAATAAAGTTATAATACAGCGTAATAAGATTTAAAAAGTCCTGTAGTTTGTTTTTTTTTGCTATTTTTTTTCAAAGGTCTGTTTATTTGAATTTTTAAACATTACCTACATAAGATCAAAATAACCAATTAAAGCAAGTGATTTTTTTCTGCATAAGAAAACACTCTAAGTGAATAAATGAGAACAATAATATACAATAATAATAAATACTGATCATTTAAAATAAAAGATAAATAAGTAAATAAGATAATAAATAATAGTGAAAATACAATAAGATAAAAAGGTTAATATTTATAAAATAAGTAAGTGCAAATGGTAAAAAAAATGAATCAGGGAATGTTTGTATGTAAGCGATAGGGTGTATAGTGAATGGGTGGCTATAATAGGTGAGCAGGATCCAGAGGAAGCTGAGGAAACTATCGTTTTCAAATCTTCCCTTTTTTGCCACAGTGTCAACAGGCAGTGGTGAAATGTGCCAGATTTTTCAGCAGATTGATGTGATATGAAGTGCATGAATCAGTTGTCAATGGAGTCATTCTTGTTTTTGAGAAGTCATTACAGTTTATAGGGTTGTTGACCAATTAGAATCAGATGTTTGTTACAGCTGGACGATAAATAAAAGTAAATATAAACACAGTGGAGTTAAAGTAAAATGTTTCACTCTGAAATAATCTGAGATAAAGAAGCATCAAATAGAAACTACATGCACCAATAACCTGTGTTTGTATAAGTACTGTGTGAGTAAATGTACTTCCACTTCTAAGACTCAACGCCACAGTTTGTAACAGTAAGACCAACAAAGTTTTAAGTCTATTCAGCACATTCTCAGATTATAAATACAGGCAGAATCCTTCACTGTGTCGCTTGTAGCCGCCCCAGTAATCCCCAGCCCTCACTCATGTCTTCAGCTAAACCAGCAGGATTTTTCTACAATCATGAAACAGGACCCAGAGACCTGTACTTTTCTTCAGTCAAAGTTAAACTGTCCTTCTGGAGTTGGCCAGTCTGTCCTTAACAGACACATCACACAGTTTAGTCAGCCACAGTCCTTGTGCTCTCACTCAGGAGAATCACTTCTGCTCACGGATGCAGATTTAGAGAGACACTTCAATGGATTTTGCTGATGTGTTAAGACATTTGCTTCTCAGGTGGCTCCTGTGTGTGTGTGTGTGTGTGTGTGCGTCAGGGTGTTGGTGTTTGTGTGTGCAGTGTGAGTTGTGGCCAGGGAGAGGAAATGAAGTAGTCTTGTCAAAACTGAAATATTGAGTGCTGCATCAGGAGGCGCAGTGTCAACAGGTTTAAAAGGATATCCATTGCAGCACTTCAAAGCTTACCCCTCAGCCCTGCATCTCTATCTTACTTACTATAAATAAGACATTTTCAAATCTTAAATACGCAAACATAACACGCTATAACATCTGGATTTCCTTAGCTGCGCTCACTTGTTAGTCTGAATTCTGCACCTCTCTCTCTCTCTCTCTCTCTCTCCATTTGTCCTGTGGCATCTGCTGTATCGCTCCCATATCTCTGCTGTCCCTGCCCACCCGCCCACTCCTGCTAACATCCTTATCCATCCTCCAGGCGTGCAACACAAAATACCCAGACTACGACAAGACGGGCTCGATCTGTGTCAGTGAGCACATCAACAACACTCTCACCCGCTACCGCTGGCTCATCAGTGCCCCAGCTGGTCCCGATGGTGTCACCAGTCCCATGAGGGAGGTGGACTTTGACACCTTCTTTACATCCTCAAAGATGATCACACTGGACTCGGTCTACTTCCAGGCAGGCTCCAGGGTCCAGTGCGCAGCTAGGGCTGTGAATTCAAACGGGGACGAGGGTTTAGAGCTCAGCAGCCCTATTGTCACAATCAGCAAGAAGGAAGGTGAGAACAGAACAATGAATATCTGTTTCTGTGTCTAACATTGCCAGATTTGTGCGGAAATGAACAGGTTTTGGCTGCATGAAGCTGTGAGGAACAAAGGGGCCTTTTTCCTTCCAAGAATCATGAATGCTGTGGAACAGTGCTTTTTGAATTCAGCACCTTCTGTGCAGTACAGCTGCAAAACAGACACATTCACGGAAAGTACAAAAAAAAAAAAAAATTAACAATTCAGATTTTTGGTCGCACACTGTAGTTTTCACTTTTTCCAGCTTTCAAAGATTTCTGAATTGAAATGTGGAAAAGAAAGTGGTGATCAAGTGTTCAAACCTGTCTCCTAATAGAAAGTCTACTGTGTGCCGGTTTTATTAGCTGGATATGGAACAGGCTGAAACTGGTGCCTCTATATGACTTACACAAGCAAAGCAGAGCATCAAGGAGAATATTTACTACTCGTGCTTGGACACTTTTCATGCAGTTTTACTTTTAAGTTGTTTCAGCACACATAGTGGAAGTGCCTTTGTTTGAGATTTCACAATGAGTGGAGTGACGACAGTATAAAGGAAGCAGGATGACATCCCCTCAACAGGAAATACTGCCTCTGGATATAATGGACGAAATCATCAAAGAAATAAGATGGATCACTTTGTCCACAGTGGGCACCAGAATCAAGATACACAGAAAGTTACTCACTGGAGCTTTAAGGCGAGCTTTAATCAGAATCAGAATCAGAATCAGCTTTATTGGCCAGGTATGCTTGAACACACAAGGAATTTGACTTTGGTAAACTGTGCTCTCTTTGTACAAGGCATAAGAATAAGACCTACAAATAAAATAAGAAAATAATAACAATAACATCACCTTTAAGTACAAAAGAAAAACAAATAGACATGACTGATATGTACAGGCTAAAATAATATGATAAAGTGCAGTGGTGAGTAGCAGAGGTAGTTTTTACATTTAAAAAACAGTAGTTAAATAATACAAAAAATAGAAATATGGAATTCTGCTTGGAGAATTGTTGCATTGTATATTTACATGTGTACTTACAGTGAGTATTTATCTGACAGGTATGACACTGTTATGGTTTAGTGTTCATCAGAGTGACAGCCTGGGGGAAGAAACTGTTCTTATGGCGGGTTGTTTTGGCGCACAGTGATCTGTAGCGCCTGCCGGAGGGGAGGAGTTTGAAGAATTTGTGTCCAGGGTGAGAGGGGTCAGCGGTGATGCTACTTGCCCGTTTTCCTGGCCCGGGACTGGTACAAGTCCTGGATGGAGGGCAGGTCGACACCGATGATTTTATTTTTAAGTTACAATATACCAATTTGGAAATAGATCATGAGGGTCTACTGGTGCGTTCAAAATATTATTGGATTGACATAAATGAAAGTATACGTTTTATAAGAAAAAGTATCATAACAGTAGAGAAGCTAAATGTAAAAGTACTGGGAAAATTGTTCTCAGCAATTTTTATTTTAGTATATATCATTGGTTTGGATTAATTAGATTACTTAATGCAATGGGGATTTTTTTATCAGTTACAATCTATCATCATATTTTATAAGATTAAGACTTTTGCCGTTGTTTTTTTTTTCTGTTAAGATAGTATCTGCTGTCAAGATTCACGAATTTAGTGAAACAGAGGACCAATTTGCAGACAGCTCGAAAGCATATGTATTAACAAAAAGTTCAAAACAAGTAAAAACATAAACTTACTTCCAAACTAATGTCCAAGTAAAAAAAAAATCCACCAAATCCACCATGAAAACAAGGAAAGTAAGATGCGGATAAGTGCTCAAAAGAATACCCAAAGGGTAATCAATAACAGGTGTGACACAAGACACAGGTGCAACTAATAAGGGTAATCAAACACAAGGACTGCAAAATAAAACAGGAAACACTAGCAGAAAGGAACAGAAAAAACAGACATACATGAAATACAAGACATGGGCTGTTTCCGAAATCGCCTACTATACTAGCAGTACGTACTGATATGTCCAAAATTCAGTATGTAGTAAGTAGTATGTGAACAAGAGCAAAATCTGCAGTAAGCCAAAACTCCCCGGATGTCTACTGATTCGGGAAAATATCTCAGTGTGCATCGGACCAGTCTGCCTCGCGTACTGTTTCCCATAATGCACAGCGCTCGTTCTGCTTTTTCTTTTTCCTCATTTTTTGACGGGAGGAAATCCGTTTTTGGGTGCTGTGAAAGTTATCAAATTACATATAAACCACTTCCTAACTCTTTAAATCATTAAAGGATGCTAAATATGCATTTTATTTATCGGCTTCGCCGTTGTTTACTTCCGCTTTCCGAAACCGGAAATCCAGCGAAGTCTGGCTCAGCATGCTGCATGACAGATCGGACAGAACAGTCATACTACATACTAAATTCAAACGCAGTATGTAGTAGGCAATACCTACTGCCTACTACATTAGTAAGTAGTATTTAGCAGGCCGTTTCGGAAACAGCCTAACTAATGACAGACAGGAAGTGAAACGATACATGGAGCGAAAAGGGAAGCCTTCAAAATAAAACAAGAAAAGTACAGTACAAAAAAGGAACATGCTAAATTTAATCAAGGATCTCTTTCTTATTGTTCACATCCACATGATAAATCACCTACTATCAGTTCTTCTCAGCACTCTTATTCAGTATTCTCAAGGGATAGAGAAAACACAGTGCATGGAGGGAGAAGAATTGAATTATGTAGTCACAAGTTGATTTTTTACAGTGCCAATAAATTATAATGATTTTGAAGAGGCACTTAGAGTTGGTATCTGGAGCTTTTTTCCACTGCTAGCTTTGACCAAGCAGCAACCTCCGGTCTCAAAATATGAAGCTTATGCGGAAGTGCTAAAAACTGCAGTTCACTGAGCGTCCGCTTGAGGCTGGCTGCAGAAACAACGGAAACCACATACACACCCATCCAAAGAAGACAATCTTTGCAGCAGGAATAAATTTGTTTACAGCCTGGTTAAAAAAAATGTGTGTAGTCTTGATAGCTCATTACACGATCGACACAGTGTGTGGGGATGAATTTTTTTTATAACGGGGCAGTTCAGAAGATATTAAGATTACCAGTTTTGCCCATTTAAGGACATTGCTGACTTGATTGGCAGGCCGGCACCCTGTAGCTGTTAGCAAAGAGGCAATAGGCCCGCTTCCTTACCTCACACTAGCTTGACAGAAGTTCGTTTTTGTGGTCAACATTTCCAATATGGCACCCGCGGATGCTACATCCATTTATTATACAGTCTATGGTTTCCACATTGGAACAACTCTAAAAAGATTTTCACATTTTTTGCAAATCTTAATCTGTCAAAAAATATGAAGGAGCAAAAGGTAGAATATATTTTCCTGAAGCTGAAGCAGAACAAAACCAGTACCAGAATGTCAAATATGTACTTAAGTTTAGTTCTCTTGTAAACATTCCTCTACCATGTTTGTTATGTGTAATTTAACACCTTTGGTGTGAAAGACCAAATAAATCGTGTGAAAAAACAAACAAAATCCTTCATTTTTGATGCCTCCAGCAGATCCATCAAAACATAATCTTGTTTTTTTTGTTCAATGAAAAATAAATGTACTTTCTCTCTGTTACTTTGGTGTAACTTCAGCTGCACTCTCTCTGCCTACGCATCAGTAGAAGTCACAAGTTCAGCCACACTCTCTAAGGGTGGTCACAATGTATTCTTAGAAATGTTGAAATCACAACCTCACTCAGTTACAGTTCATACAGGTTACAAAAAGTGTTTACAGGTGTGTTGTGCAGTAAATACAAGTGCTTAAAAATAACTAAGGGTGGATTTTTGGCATTGGTTACTTTACTGTAGACATTTTTGCCTTCTTCTCTCCATGATGTTGCAGTTTGTCCTTCAAAATGTCCCTTTTTCCCCCCTCTGTCATTTTCAGGCATGTGTCAACCACGCAAGATGGGGACAGTCGGCGCCGAGCCTTTCTCTGCCAAGCTACGCTACACTGGAGCGGACGAACTCAAACACCCCAACCTCATCAAAGTCACTGTCACCATGCCGCACATAGATGGTAGGTAGGAGCTGGAGGCAGGGCTCAGATGAAGTGGAGTGTAATGTAGTGTGTGTAATATTCACATCTGAGCATCCTCAGGAGTGTGACAGTCAGAATATAGATCTTGCAGAGTTGTATCGAACCCTGCTGTAGGAACCCTCCAGCAGAGCCGCTACTTAACATTCTCTTCCTTATTTTTAATCAGTCTCCTTCTGCTTCGGGTTCCCTGCTTTCTTACCACTTTATTCCCTTAACTTTTTTTAAGTTTTTTAAATAATACTTCCTTGTATCAAAGCTACTTGGACACATTCTAAACCACATTGTGTCTTCTTTGCCCCGCAGGCATGCTACCGGTAATCTCCACTCGCCCCCTCATGAACTTTGATCTGACTCTCAGTCCCGATGGAACCCGGGTCGGAAATCACCGCTGCTCCAACTTGCTCGACTACAACGAGGTCACCACAGGTCACGGCTTCATCACCGCTTCGACGCGCAGCCCTGAGAGCATGGGAGACACGGCGCCCTACCAGTTCAGCGACTCTCTGCGGGGGAACAGCTCGCTGCGCTTCTACAGAAACCTGAACCTGGAGGCTTGCCTGTGGGAGTTCAGCAGCTACTACGACATGTCCGAGCTGCTCACGGACTGCGGAGGCACCATAGGGACTGACGGACAGGTGTGTGTGCGCGTGTGTCAACAATGTGTAAATTCCAATCTAGGGTTTTGTATGTACATCTGTTCACCATCAGGCATTATTTGTGTGTTTGTGTGTCCACCTGTGTGTGTGTTCAGTTTGTTTACAGAATGGCGTTGTATCTGTTTGCTTTATTTTACGTCTCATTCACTGCGTGTTTGTGTGTTTGCTAGCTCTGTTCCCTGGCATGTGAATGACACTGTTTGGTGTGTGTGGGTGCAGGAAACATGCACACCAAACACCTGTCAGTCATTCCCTAATGCACACTGCTGCTATGAACTCTTAAGCTTGGATTAATCTGTGAATTCATGGATTGACGGTCACTTTATGTGATAGCTTTGGTACACAAACATCCCTGTCAAGATTCAGAGCAGAAATATGTGCTCATTTTTATATGCTTGCTCGGTGATATGACTTTCTATCTCCCTGGAAAGTCAGGCACTGCTGTTTAATTTTGGCATCATTCATGGCCACCTGCCAATTAGATCCTGTTGTAGCACTGTGTCAGCTGATTGTGCCGACGATGTTTGTGTTGTGTACCGCTCAGAGCCGCAGCACTCTCACCGCTCTTGTTGTTATTGTGGATTAGGAAACAGACCCTTTGCTCCTTCGCTCATGTCCTGCTGCTCCTTTGTGTTCCTCCAGCCTTTGATCTGTGAGCTTCTCGTTGCTGATCAGACTGCTGAGTGTGTGTGTGTGTGTGTGTGTGTGTGTGTGTGTGTGTGTGTGCACACGTCGGTTTGTGTATTGGAGAAAGAGGGAGGGAGAGAGATGGGATGAAGTAAGAAATTAATTTACTTGTCCCCAGTCACAGCTTGTACACAGTTACACAAGACGCCCGTCATCCACAAGACCTCAGGTCCACTTCGTTAAGGGAGATCACTGTCACACTGTCACTTGTGGTTATGTTTTTTTGGGGGGGTTTTTCAGAGAATGAAAAAAAAGAACAAAAGAAGCAGTCACAACCTTGCAGCTTAGCTGGGAATCAAAGAGCACAGAAAGAATTAAATATTGCTCTCAAAAGAGGAGATGAATTTTTCAGGAACATGAGATTTTGTCAGTGATTTAAGACTTCCATGACAGCTCTTATTTTGGTTTACATAACTGCTGAGTTATTTCCTCTTCCTGGGAAGTGCTCGCACTAATTGAAAGGCTGAACTAACAAGAAGAGATAAGACCATGAATCTCAATTTTAAGACTCACTGTGACATTTGTTAGCTTAATTATGCTCCAGTCAGTATAAATTTATTTTAGGAAGGTTGTTGAAGTAAAATTATTGCTTTATAAAAACCCAAGGGCTGAGCTAGTTTGTCTCGCAGCATGCAGTCATTTAATTTCTAATTTGAAACATGATTCAGCGATTTTTATAGCTTTCTCTACAGAGACTCACAGCAGAGTGAATTAAAGGTCTGTGTGGGGAGATTCTGCTTGTTGAGTAAGGAAGGAATCAAATTGAATCTCAAACGTGGTGCTGTTTTGTGTTTTAATGCTGTTTCAAAATAAGACTGGATGTTATGAAAATTGAAGAAAGGTGATCAGAGAAATGTCACCAAGTATCATCTATCATATTTCTTTTTGCAGTTTCTGATGCTTTTGACTTCATTTTCTATCCATGTGTTAAGTTTGGTGTTTTATGTTAGAAGTTGAATGTCTCAACTTGAAGTCAAACAAAGATATTTGTGTTCACTTTAAACATTTTTTCAGAAAAAATCTACTTTGTCACACTTGTGTCGACCTGCAGTTCACATCTTTCAAGTCGCACAGATGCTTCTATAATGTTGGTTAGCAGAGACACCTAGTGGCTGATAGATGGAACTACACCTCAGATAACATGATAAGTGAATAAAGTGAATTATCATTCAGAACAGGTGTGTAGAAATGTGAAATGACTTTTACTTAACCTTTAAAGATCTAAATTAACTTCATCAAAGGTTTTTTTCTTTTGTTTATGTTGATTTATTGTTTTTATATTTTCAAGATTGTTCTTGTGTTCCTATCATGTTCAACAAAATTAACTTTTTAAAGACTTCAAACAGGAGATATAAAATAACGATACAAGCATTTATCACTTCACATTTTGGTTTCTCGTGCACGACAAACACCAAGAGTTTTACCTCTCTGCATCTTTGGCAAAACTGAGTAGGAGTGAAAGAGTTCAAGCACCTTGTGGAGGAGAGTAATGTTTCCAAACAACCTGTTACATCTTCTCAGACTTATTATAGATTATCAACCTACAGTCAAACTCTAATCCAGAGAGCAAAAACATTTGTTGTCACAGATGAAGAGATTTTCTGTCTTGTAGTTTCACAAATCATAAACAAAAACAGAGAGTCGTATCAGTCATGTCTTCACTCTTCATTTGTTAAATCATCCTCACAGGTGCTGAACCTGGTCCAGTCCTACGTGACCCTGCGTGTGCCTCTCTATGTGTCCTACGTGTTCCACTCTCCAGTCGGGACGGGAGGCTGGCAGCACTTTGACCTGCAGTCCGAGCTGCGCCTCACCTTCGTGTACGACACGGCCATCCTGTGGACAGATGGCATCGGCAGCCCCCCGCAGGCCGAGCTCCAGGGTGAGATCTCAGGACTCTAGATCACTGCTTTTTGTGTTTCTGGACTTCACATTTTTTTCTGATCCAAAATGTTTGTGTTGGTTTCCGACAGGCGCGTTGTATCCGACCAGCATGCGCATCAACGAGCAAGGACGTCTGGTGGTGAACTTCCGCACCAAGGCTCGATTCAGGGGTCTGTTTGTGGAGTCTCATTCTGGAGGCAGAATAAGAAGAGGTGAGGCGGACAGTTTAGCTTCAACACCACTAAAACCACTTAAACCACTCGAAAACCATCTCTTATTCTCCATATCTGTTCACAGAAGCCTCCATGTCCTCCATGGTGATGAGTGTGGATCACCCCGGCCTGACCTTCAACCTCTCCTTAGTGAGAAGTGAGCCCACATACAACCAGCCGGTCCAGCAGTGGACCTTCACCTCAGACTTTGCTGTAAGTGTGACCACATGTCATAAGTTTGTCCCCCTGCTGTGTGAATCTGTGAGAACAACCCCAAACTGATGTTTGAGTTTGTGTCCTCTCTGTTCTGCACAGGTGAGGGACTACTCTGGGACTTACACAGTGAAGCTGATCCCTTGTACGACAGCGCAGAATATGGAGTACGCTGTTCCTCCTGTGTGCAGCCCTCGAGAACCAATCACCTTTGATTTAGACATCAGATTCCAGCAAGTACGGACATTTTTTTTTTTATCTTTAAGGGGCATGTTTCTTTGTCCAAAAGTTTTCCTTTTTATTTCAATGTTTTGAATACAATCTTTCACATTTACCCCTCCTGTAGGTGAGTGACCCAGTTGCAGTGGAGTTCAGTTTGAACACTCAGATGTTCCTGCTGTCCAAGAGGAGCTTGTGGCTCTCTGATGGCTCCATGGGTTTCGGTCAGGAGAGTGATGTAGCCTTTTCTAATGGTTAGTATGCAACAATGCTGCATGTCTACAAGGACTTTCTATGTTTCAATCAATCAGTCTTTAATTATATTGCGCCAAATCACAACAAACGTTATCTCAAGACTCTTTACAAACAGAGCAGGTCTAGACCGTACTCTGTGTTCTATTATTAACAAAGACCCAACACCAAGACAGGATTAGATCCCGTCCCATCTTATAGACAGGACTCAGTCTGATCTCATCTTAATCCACCATGAGCAGAGCACTTTGCAGCATTTAGCAAGTTACAGTGGCAAGGACAAACTTCCTTTAACAGGCAGAAACCTCGAGCAAGACCAGACTCATGTTAGACAGACATCTGCTGAGACCGTGTTGGGGTTGGAAAGAGGGATAGAGGGAGATGAAGAGAGAACGATGATAGTGGTGGGGTGGATAGTAGAGGTTGTAGCAGCTGGAGTCTGGCAGGTCCAAAGCAGCAGGTTGTCTACCTCTTTAAGGAGACATTACTTTGAATTCCTCTCAGTCAACTCGAAATGCTGTATGCTCGACCTTTCTTGACCTGCAGTAGCACATCTATTGCTGTGAACTGCTTCCCTTAAAGTCATTTTCACGTATTGATAAATTGTTAACCCTTCTTGTTATTTCTTTCTACAGATTATCACAACAACTCCATAATCTTTAGTGTGATTGCTTTCTCTATATTTCAGGTGATACCATCTACGGCCGTGTGATGGTGGACCCCGTTCAGAACCTTGGAGACTCCTTCTTCTGTAGCATTGAGAAGGTGTTCCTCTGCACCGGTGCTGATGGATACGTACCAAAGTACAACCCAACTAAGTTTGAATTCGGGTGCCTGGCTGACTCCCCGTCACTGCTCTACAGATTCAAGATTCTTGTGAGTAGATTCATGTTTCTACTGATGTGATTTTATTATGTTGAGTAAGATTTTACAGTTAACACAAAAATGAGTTCCTACCTTTTGTAATTGTTCTCCCAATCTGGCACGTTAACAGGACAAGGCTCAGCCAGAGACTCAGGCGCGTGTGTTTGGTGATGTGGGTTTCAATGCGGTGCTGGCAGTGGACGATCCAGCAGCCCTGTCTCTTGTCAAACAGCCCGGCTCTGATGGCTTCAGGGTGGACTCTACAGCCATGTTCCAGGTATTCTAACAGAGACAATGAGTCATTTCCATTTTTAACCTGCAGCCACAATTCACATGCATAACACTTCAATAAGATTTAAGACTAGTAGGGCTACTAATGAGTCAAAACTAAACAAAGATAGACATTTTTGCAAGATGTACTCATTTTTAAACTCATAATCAGTTCTGTATGTGCAAAACAGCATTTTTTTATTTGAATAAAACTCTAAATGTTGATATAAATATGGATAACTTTGTGTTTTCGCCAGGTTGCTGCAGGCCGTGAGTGGTACATCCACACCATCTACACAGTCCGCTCCAAAGAGAATGCTAATAGAGGCATTGGAAAACGCAGCCTGGAGTACCACTCCTTTGTTTCCACTGGCAGCGATCTCGCCCTGACCTCATCGGTCGGCAAAGGTCATCGCTCCAGGAGGTCAGTGGGCAATGAGGTCCCAGAGGTGGTGGAGGATATTGGCTCAGAAAACAACAGAGGCACCAACATCATGCACATCGCATTGGACCGTACCAAGCGTCGAGCAGGGGGGTCCAACAATCTGCTGGCACACGGGCTGGAGCCGAGCGAGCTCAACGCGGAGGAGGAAGAGGAGGGTGTGGTAACTGTGGTGGGAGCGCTGGTGGGGCTGCTGCTGACTGTCCTCATCGTCGTCACCATCGTGCTGGTGCTGAGATCCCGACAGAAGGACGGGAAGGAGGGGTGGAGGGAGGGGGTGCAGGAGGTGGTGAAAGGGTCTGTGAGCACGGAGCCCATGCTGGTGGTTAGGATGCAGGACTGCCACAACAGCTCAGAGGTCTGAGATGGATGCATGGGCAGACAGATGGACAAAGGGATGAAGAGGATGTGAGGGGACTTTTGTAAAATTTCAGATTTTTTTTATCTGGTATTAAATTACTTTCATAACACCAAAAAACTGAGACTGATCATATGGGTTGTTGGGTGTGTGTATGATGTTAGTGGGGGGATTTTTTTTACATTATGTGTCATGATAGCTGCAACAGCACCACACATTTCATCACAGGCTTCCTGGTTTTAAAGTGCCTGGAGCAGTTAGACACTTAAGGACAGTCCGATTTATAGAGAGAACAGATAGAGCGGACTAAATTAAATGTTGATTCTTAAAGGAGTAATCCACTTAAAAAAGATCAATAAGATGTGAACGATCTGTCCCTGTGTCAGCCAAAACTTATGTTTGAAATAATAAGAGTAGCAAAAACATCATGTTTCCTGTAGCTTGCTATCAGTAAAGTCATAGTGCGGTTTCATTTAAGCTTTAAGGAGCTATGTTATCAGTGGCGGTTCTAGACCAATTTTACTGGGGGAGCCAGGCTGGGGCCAAGGTTGTTGTCAGAGGGACACATTCAACCCTGACAAAAGAGACTGAGAAGGGCGAGGACTGGCTGAGATCAAACTGGCAAAACATCAGTGCATCCCTATATACTAGACATATATACTATTGTGTACTAGGTCAAAATGCAGACTGACAGCAGCTGTTTGGTTGTTTACACTCAACATGAGTCATGAGTCCCTTAGGGACTGGAACCAAGTGCCACACGCATGTGTTCCGCCTGTAACATTGGCGCGATACCGAAGCTTTATTTATTGAATAATATTTGTTTGGTGTGGAGGGGGTTGGGGCACAGGGGGGTCCAGGTTCAGTTTTAAAGGGGCACTGGCCCCTGTTGGCCCCTCCCCAGAACCGCCAATAACATAATGTTATTGCATTTTCATGTTAGACTACAATATTGACTATAATGTCGAATGTCCTATCATTGCCAGAGGATAATATGAGTGAATCTAGTATTAGGGATTCAAATTCAGCACTGGACTTATTTTACATATTTGGGCCACAAAACTTTAAAAAAATGCTGCTACAGGTTGATTTATTTTCAATTTTGGGAAAACAGTGCTACATTTTTTTTCCTACAACACTCATTTTGGATTACACTGTATATCAGAAAATACAAACACAAGATGCTACTGTTTGTTTCTTGAGCGTGAAATAAACTTACTCATCATTCTTACAGGAGATAGACACCACTGCTGTTACAATTTGAACCATTCACAATGTCTTCTTTTCTTTATGTTCTTAACGCTATGATGAGGAATGTTTCCACAGATGTATTAAGCATTAAATATGCTGCTGGGTTGATTGTTTTTACTTTAGTTTTTTGTAAGCTCATTTATTACCTGCTTCTGTTACAATGTTTCTGCCTTCTTACTGCTACGCATCCTCGCCCCACTGTGTCTTTTTTTCTGTGATGTTTCTGTGATATTTATACAATTTATTAACTTTGGGCATAATTTTTCATATATTTTTTAATAACACTGGTTAAAGTTTGTATGTTAAAAGACACTCTCAGGAGTTAAATTTGCTTTACACAAAAATGGACCGTGTGTTGTAACACTATCTACTACTGGGGAGAACCTCTGCAGAGCCACTTTCCACGTCTGTGTTACACTGCTACTCGGTGTGGTGCTGTGAACATGCAAATGCTGTATCCATATCCAATGGTTTGACCCTTCTCCTTCTCACATTATGTTCCTGTGAGCTCTATTGTCACAAGTGCTGTGTGGGATTTCAGTGTTCTGAGTCATGTTTTTTTTAACAAAAGGATGCAAACAAAATAGCTGCTTACAAACGAGTACGTCACCGTGACCAATGTTACGTTTGAGACATCCACATTAACCTGCTGTCTCATTATTCTGTCGCTATCACTGGTGAAATTTCTTGTTTACATGTGTTGTTAAACCTGTGTCTTACTCTGTTATGGATATACAACACGCTGAGGTCAGTGTTCCTGAATAGTTGTCTTATTATGGTGTCGTCAGTCATCACTGTATAATTGTTTCCGGAGTTTATCAGGGCTGTTAATGTGATGAACAAATCAGCGGAGGTGTGACTCAGCCAGGGGTGTGATGGTTCATGTAAGTATAAGTCTGCTAAAGCCCAGCTGTGATTTTCTGGGGGGCCCTGATACGATGGAAATAATTCCATATCTGACATTAAATGCACTTTTTTAATCACACCCCTCACATGCCAAGCTATGCAATGTAATGTATACCCCACAGCCAGTTAACCCCCTGTATTTGACAATTTTAGCACAAACAATCAAACTTGATATTCAGTTTGTGTCTTTTTATGAATGGGTTTTTATGTATATGTATTTAAGAATAAATATTGTTGCTTATTGGTCGTTGTTTTTCTGTTGTTTGGTATTTATGTAGGGCTGTAGAGTTGCATTTTTAGACCCAAGTGTGAGTAAGGACTGTATGAAATTAACAACTCTGAGACTTGACATACTTCATGCTTATTTTGGGAGAGAACCAGGACTTAGAGGGTCATGTTTTGACCAGATAAACTCAAAAAAATAATAATGCATGGGCTGGAAACTTGTTGGTATAAAAGATACGGACAATATGCTCAGATCTTTGCAAGAAAGAAAACAGGGAGCAACTCCCTTTACATGATTTAATGTGGCTTCATTTAGCTGGTCTGCAGGAAATTAGCCTACCTACTTGAGCATGTGGCTGTGTTTCCTGTGCCGTTATGAATTAACCTACTGCCACTGATGCTTTTGATATTTAACTGTTCACTAACCCTAAACTTAGGAGTCATCTAGCAAAAAGAAAGGCAGAAAACTCATTAAATTTTCTATTTTCAAGGTTTTAATTCAAGTTTAGCTGCTATTTTTGTCTATATTTTTTACTATAATGGGTAAAATGTACAAATCTTAGATCACTTTTAACCCTCCTATAATCCTTGTGGGTCAATTGGACGCCATTCAACGTTTAACGTCTCTAAATTAATGACTGACATCATTTTTGTGGCTTCATATTTCAGGACTTATCCTAATTTAATGGGGACAACTGGGAAACGTCAAATTAAAATGTATGCATCGGTGTTCCTTGGGGTCAATTTGACCCCAGGCTGTTTTAGCTGCATATAACATAAGAAATATCAACATTTTACACACATTTGTTTTAGTTGTTTTGGATGATATTGAGGTCACTTTAACCAAGGACACTTCCGCATGTGACTGCAGGAGCTAGGATCGAACCACCAACCTTCAGATTGAGATATAATATTTCCAGTCACCATGTTTCTAAAGAGATTTATTGATATGTCCTGTGTCGTACGTTTTGATAACATAGAAAGAAGGCAGGGCCGACGAGAGCATGACAGACTCGCAGCAGTTTGATGTTCTGTTTTACAAATAAAGGCCTTCTGAATGCTTTAAATTATGTTTATGCTAGAAATATATTTTATTTCAAGGGCTATTAAGATAGTCAACAAAGAAACATAAAGTACCTGACATTTAAACCTAGGTAACAATCAGTTTCTGGAGATTTAAATTGCTGGGGTCAAATTGACCCCAAGGATAAAAGATGTTTTTTTTTATTCGATTTATTTATAAAGGTACCATGTACAATATTTAACATAAATGTCACCATCTGATGCATTGAACCAGAGTTAGCTTAAAGCTAATTTACATCTGCAGTCCCTTGGCAGGTCACAATTAAAAACATCACATTGTTAAAACACTTGCTCGCTCGCATGCATGCACACACACACGCACGCACGCATGCATGCACGCACTAACAAACAAACAAACAAACAAACAAACAATCCTACAAACAATACTGTATATCAAGTTAAAAGTATCAAATCAGTGGTTGCAGTGTTGAGTGTCCTTTAGCAGACTTTTCAGTTCAGTTTTGAAGCTGCTGAGAGACTCACTGTTCTTAATGTCCTCCGATAAGGTGTTCCACTGAGTTGTGGTAACAGGAGGGTTTTAAAAAAAACATTCTGGAAGACATCTCACGACCCCCCCATTTGTGTTTCGTGACTACCCAGGGGGTCCCGACCCACATTTTGGGAAACCCTGCTTTAAACTATTGCTTTAGTTGGTCTGATTAGATATTGTTGTTCAGGTCCTAATCAAGATTGAAGCAAAGGGCAGGTCTTGCATAACTTGTAGGTTTAAAAAAACCTGAGGTTGAGGTGCTTGGTGTCAGCAATGCAGAAAAACATGATTAACAACTCACATATTTTTAAAAACAAAAACATTGGTTGGATTCTGAAGAGCAGAAATTGAAATTAGGAGTTGATTGTGCAAATTAAATTGATAATATATTAATGATTAAATGTCGTCTGTAGCTCTACCAAAATAAAAGTGTGATTACATTATGCATTCCTTCATTACCTTCATCAGATACTGGACCTGAGATTTATTAGAGCGAGCAGGAGGACGAACCTGATTGGCTGAGCGAGCTGATGACGCACCACAAATGTGCGCGTCGTCCCTCTCCCCTCCCTCCCTCCCTTCACTTCCTGCAGTGGCACTGTTGTGCTGGTGTGTGTGAACATGGCTACAGCTGGAGCAGCTGGAGACGACCTGAGAAAGGAGCTCACGTGTGCAATTTGTTTGGACTTCTTCAAAGACCCTGTCATCTTGAAGTGCGGACATAATTTCTGCCGGTTCTGTATCTGCATGCACTGGGATGAAAATGGCGGAGACTACGGGTACCAGTGCCCTCAGTGCCGCACGGTGAGGAAACATGGTTTTTTATTACTGAGTTTTTTATTCTCATGAGATGCAATGTGACATTTAAAACACTGTTACTTCAAATACAAATGTTTAGCAGCGAATTGGACTGTTGTTATTTAAAGAACAGCATTAGCTACGCAGTGCATTTTATAGCTACTGTTGCCATGATAGCAAATTTGGAGCTAACAATGATGAATTCTCACCAGGTACAACTGTTAGCAATGCATAACCAATTTGGTGTGATATCAAACCACCTCCAGGATAATGTGGCTGTCATTTTCCACAACTAAACATCATTTTTCCATGTTTTTTCTTTTGCTCTCTTTTGATATTCCAGGTGTTCAACAAGAGGACTTTCACTAAGAACTACCTTGTGCAGAACCTGGTCTCCAAACTGGATGATCTGGATTGCCTGGGGTCTTGTCCTCCTCCCTCTAAGCCCTTGAAAGTGGACGGGAAGTGTGAGCAACATGGCGAGGAGCTCAAATTGTACTGCCAGACTGATAAGAGGCCCATCTGTGTTGTCTGCAGGGAGTCTAGATCACACAGGTAGGCTGTCCTCTGAAGAACAAGATGTACTTATTTGGGATAAGAGCATGCAAAAAAAATGTAAATAATTAGATATATTGTGATGTCCAAATGTGCTTTATGTTGGATTGTGCTGTCTTGCTAGCCTTGTAAGTGAAGGGGGTGTATGCATCCTCACTGAGCCAAAAGGTTCATAGTTAATCAATCAATCTTTATTTGTATAGCGCCAAATCACAACAAACGTTATCTCAAGACGCTTTTACAAACATAGGAGGTCTAGACCACTCTATGTCAATATATATCTGATCTATCAGAATATATATCTAAAAAAAAAAATGTTCATCAGAGACGACAGCTTGGCCATAATCCTCCTGTCAGCCACCACCTCCACAGGGTCCAGGACTGAGCTGGCCTTCTTCACCAGTGTGTTCAGTCTTGCTCTCCTGTATCCTGTCTGCCCACAGCAGGTGAAATCCTTCCAATGTGGCGTTCATATCACACAAAGTGAACTAATAGTGAAGTGACTTTCTTTCTTTCTTTCTTTCTTTATTAGGATCCCCATTAGCTGCCACATTGTGGTTGCCAGTCTTCCTGGGGTCCACACAACAAAACAAAAACAAGACAAGCGATTATTTAAAACCACACATTTTCCATTAAACAAAGATGCAGTAGCAGCCAATTCTAAAAATCAAGAATGAAAATGAAACAGACTCTGCTTTTTAAAAACATGAAAAGCGCACCTTTATCACTACTTGGAGGAAAAACAACACGTCCTTGACTACAGTCTGTTGAGTCCTCAGGCAGCCACTTGTTTTTCTGCAATGAGATAAAGAAGCTGCTGAGGATAAGCGAGGATCTAACCAATGCCATCCTTCAGAGTAGAGGACATTTGATTTCTCTGCACACGTTCACTTGGACAATCTAAGAGCTTTAGCAAATGTCAGGGCTGTTGAAATTTTGTCTAGGGTTAATCATTGCTAAGCAACAGGGCACATGGACTGTTTATTTGCACTTCATGAATGGAAGTAAGAGGCATGATGGGTAGTCACAGAACTAAAGTGTCAGAATTCATCTTGGTTAAACTCCTCCTTTTGCTGCTTTTAAAACAAGCAGCAATGAAGCAGTTCTATTTTCAGTGAGCGCCCCCCTCAGGGCCACAATCTGTGAACATTTACTTTTCACAAGGCCCGTTCCAGTCTGAGGTTAGTGTGACAAACTGATGTATAACATTAACTCCCTGTTGCTTGTTTTTATGTCCCTCCAGACACCACGAGGTAGCACCAGTGTCCGAAGTTGTGAATGACATGAAGGTGAGTCCAAACACCAGCATTTGCTGTGTGTTGGTCTGATTGAATGAAAATTGGGCCAGTCAAAAGTTTGGTCACACCTTCTTATTCAATGGTTTGTATTTATTTTAATTATTTTCGACATTGTAGATTAATACTGAAGACATCAAAGCTATGAAATAATCTGGATTACAACAGTAGTCAAATAGGGCTATACATTGTGTACTAACCCTACCTCTGAACAACACAACTGATGGTCTCAAACACATTAAGAAGGCAAGTCATTCCACAAATGAACTCTTGACAAGGCTCATGTTCATTAGAAACCATTCCAGGAGACCACTTCATGAAGCAGACTGAGAGAATACCAAGAGTGTGCAAAGCTGTCATGAAGGAAAAAGGGGGCTACTTTACAGAATCTTAAAAAATAATACATATTCTGTTTTTTTTAACACTTTTTTGTTAATTAAATAATTCAATATATGTTCTTTGAAAGTTTTGGTGTCTTCAGTTTTAATCTACAGTGTTTACATGAATTAAAATAAATACAAACCCTTGAATGAGAAGGTGCTTCCAATCTTTTGACTGGTAGTGTATGTTGCTGTGTAGTCTGGGATATCATCATTCACAGTGTCTTGTTTCCTTGTGTTTGTGTACATTTGTTACAGATGGAGCTGAAACTGAGACTAATGGAGCTCAACTGGCAAAAGTCTCAATGTGTAAAAGTGATATCATCTGACGAGCGCACCAGAAGTGAAGTCAGGGTACGGAATGCCCCCTTTTTTAATAATTTACTGTTATGAACACAAATATGTTGCTTGCGTAGCTGTGCACATCTGCGTACGTTCATCATAAGTGCACTTCTCATTACGATGATGCGTTTCCTGTTCATTCTTCCGTCCTCAAGTTGAAGAAGCAGAGACTGAAGGAGAAGATTGAGGCAGATGTCGGTGCCCTGGTCCAATTCCTGCTGGATGAGAGAGACTCCCTGCTGGAGAGCTTGGATGCCGAGGAGGTGGCCACGATGGCTGTCATAGACGACAATTTGAAGATTGTGGAGGAGGAGACTGCAGCTGTGGACAAATCTATAGCTAATATCCACAGCCACATCAGTGGGAAAACCAGCTTTGAGGTCAGTCGAATATGGTTAAACTTAAAGGTGGATTAACTTTTAAAATCAAAGAAACTGCCAGATTCAGTTAGATTAGTTTGTCTATGTGCAGTAAGAATTATTTGTAGATGAGAAGTCTCATACTTGTTTCAGACTCAGCCTATAACTTTCTATCTGAAACTTGCGTACTAAACAATAATTCAAAACGTGTTTGTATTGCACTTATAGTTAAAATCCATTGCAGTCGTGATGTATATCAAAATGACATCAGTCATAGGAATCCTTGTTGCTCTTTAAGTGAGAGATGCTGTACAATCTGTACTAAAAAACAGTCTTAATGCCTGTTCCCCAGCAGTTGAAATTTTCACACAAGCAAAGAAAACAAAATATCACACCCTGCATTTAACAGCAAGAGTATGCATTTCCATAACACACTTCAAAACTACCACTGGGTGTTGGGGATGGGTATTAAAAACCTGGTATTTTTCGTTCCCTGCTGATGGACAAACAGTGCTGCCATTAGTATGCAACATTCACAATTTGATTTAATGCAGAGCTTCTCATATCAGCTGGCTGTCTCCCAAACAGCCGACTAGTCATGCCAGCTACTTTATTTTTTCTATTATTGGCTCAAATGAAACCCTTTCATCAACAAGTTGCAACCGGCTTTACTCTGTTCATTTAGAAGGATTTACCTCCTATTCAGACGAGCATGAGAAATAAGCAGTGTCTGTCTGTCTGTGCCTACACCTTATATGTGAGAGCAGCTGAAACGGTAGCACTCAGCTAGTGTTTGTTAAAAACTAGCAAAACAGACAACAAAAACGTGCCGTATGCTCTTTTTCACAGCAAAGTTAAGATGTATCAAGAGTGAAATGATCGTGGAAATGTGTGGTGCCTCACGCCAACTTCATGGCTGGTGTACGCTCATTTCTACAGCTGTTGATCCTTGCGCATAGATTCATACATCCGGATATTTTTGTGCGTGCAACATTTTCTGGATTTGAGTGTACAATAATAATAATAATACATTTTATTTAGAAGCGCCTTTCAAAACACTCAAGGTCGCTTTACAGACAGATTAAAACACAATAAATAAAACAACACGATAAAATAAATAAAAATAACAAGCAAAGTAACACCAAGTTAAAATGAAGCAGTGGAAATTAATCAGGGAATACAGTTTGAAACAGAGGGGTTTTGAGTTTTGATTTGAAGAGGGGTAGTGAGTCAAAGTTTGAGTTCCAGAGTTGGGGAGCAGAGCGACTGAAAGCTCTGCTCCCCATGGTGCTAAGACGGGCAGGGGGCACAGAGAGGTGGAGGGAGGAGGAGGACCTGAGGGAGCGAGAGGGGGTGACGATGTGGAGGAGATCAGACAGGTACGGGGGGGGAGAGGTTGTGGATGGCCTTGAATGTGTAAAGGAGGATTTTGAAATTGATTCTGAGTTTGACTGGGAGCCAGTGGAGCTGCTGGACGACAGGGGTGATGTGGTGAAAGGAGGGGCTTCTGGTGATGATGCGGGCTGCAGAGTTTTGGACCAGTTGAAGTTTATGGAGGGATTTGTGAGGGACACCGAAGAGGAGTGAATTACAATAATCGATACGGGAAGTGACGAGACTGTGGACCAGGATGGCAGTGGTGTGAGGGGTGAGAGAGGGGCCATGCCATGTTTCAGTAGGAAATCCACGCAAGTCTTTGTACATGAGGCCTCAGGTAAGACAAGTGACAGCAACGTGTCGCTGCCACAGGTAAACAGTTTCCAAAAAAGTCATGAAGTCACTGCAGGTTATTGAATTTAGAATAATACAGAGATCATTCAATGTCCCTCAACATGCAGAGGATTGTTCATTTGAGACAGCTGTCACTCTTAACAGAGACATTTTGTTCTCTCTTTCTCGTCTGTCTGGGCCAACGAGCTGCGTGTCGCATAATGTGCATCACAGGGAACATTAGATCTTTTATTTTTTAAGACTCTAAAACCCTTTAGAAACTCTGACTGTGGTTTAAAAACTCTGAGGTTATTTAAACTGAAAATAAATCAACTTTAGATTACAAATGTTTCTTTCCAACATTAACATAAAACTAATCCTCTTACTGTAGTGAAACCTCTCGTTGCATATTTAGTATTTGGCTTTAATGTAAAGTTATTGAGTGAGGTGTAATATATTCTGGAAACTTTTTTTTTTTTTTTTTTAATCCATCCATCCATCCATCCATCTTCCTCTGCTTATCTGAGTCTGGGTCGTGGGGGTAGCAGTCTCAGCAGGGAAGCCCAGACACTCCTCTCCCCGGCCACTTCCACCAGCTCCTCTGGGAGGATACCGAGGCGTTCCCAGGCCAGCTGAGAGATGTAATCTCGCCAGCGTGTCCTGGGTCTGCCCCATGGCCTCCTCCCAGACGAACATGCCCAAAACACCTCCCAAGGGAGACGTCCCAGAGGCATCCTGACCAGATGCCCGAACCACCTGATCTGGCCCCTCTCGATCCGGAGGTGCAGCCTCTCCCGGATGTCTGAGCTCCTGATTCTATCTCTGAAGCTGAGCCCAGACACCCTGCAGAGAAAGCTCATTTCGGCCGCTTGTATTCGCGATCTCGTTCTTTCGGTCACTACCCACAGCTTGTGACCATCGGTGAGGGTTGGAACGTAGATTGACTGGTAAATTGGGAGCTTTACCTTCTGGCTCAGCTCTCTCTTCACCACAGCAGACCGGTACAGCATCCAAATCCCTGCCGACGCTGCCAAGATCGGTCTGTCAATCTCTCGTTCCCTTTTCCCCCTCACTCGTGAACAAGACCCCGAGATACTTAAAGACTCTCCTCCGACATGGAGTGGGCAATCCATCCTTTTCCGGCTGAGAACCACGGCCTCAGACTTGGAGGGGCTGATCCTCATCCCCGCCGCTTCAAACTCGGGTTGCAAACCTTTATTTAATTCAGTTGATAAAACAGTAAACAGGATTTTCTCATGAGATGTGTTTGTTACAAACATTGCTTTAAAATGACAATCTAATATAGAAGATAAATCTTGCTAGAACATGTCATGCAAGAGAGTTAAATCTTACAATCTTTTCACATCATGTCTTTTACTTTTTGCATTAAATAATGGAGAGGAGTACCGATTTAGAGTATCAGGATCATATCTATACCGCTCATCAATACCATTCGGAACTGAATGCTGTAATGGGACTGTTCGATTGATATGAAGTCTTTTTTTAATAATAATCATGTTTCTTATTCTTTCAACAGAGCCTGGCAGAGACATTCAATGAGTAAGTAACTTACATTTGCTTAAAAAAACCAAACATTTCAGGGACTTTTCAAAAATATACTCAAGCGTAATCTTGTGTTTCCGTCACGTGTCTTCTCTACAGAGTGATCCACTGCAAGTCTTTCACATCTCTGGAGCCAGTTAGCTGTCCGACTGAATTTACTGACTTCTCAGGACCCTTCCAGCTCATCATGTGGAAGAAAATGATGCATGTGCTGCATACAAGTGAGTTGCCCTTACATAGAAACATGCAATGTTACAGGATTCTGTTTATTTCCTTCCTATTTGTACATTCAAAGAAAGAAAATGACTGATCCTTGGTAGTTCTTGATAAATATGGCGTATGGTGACATGCAGAAACCAAAAATAATTGCTGCCCAGTTTGTTCAGACAAACACGTTTTATGTAAATTTACTTCCTTTTCTAAAGTAGCAGCCTGGCTCCGCCTGCTGTTAGAGCAAAGAGTTCTAATCTCTCTCCGTCTCTCTCTCTGTGTTCAGTGCCTCAGAACCTCACCCTGGACCCCGACACTGCTCACCCAAACCTGTTCATCTCAGACTTTGACACAAAGGTTGAGGAGGGCCGAGTCCGTAGCCAGGAGCCGGACCTGCCAGCCCGCTTCACCCGTTTCTGTGGCGTCCTCGCCACGGCCCAGTACGCCAGCGGCCAGCACTACTGGGAGGTGGACGTGAAGGACAAAGGTGTGTGGTACCTGGGAGTCACCACCGAGTGCAGCAACAGGAAGGGCTTCGTCAGCCTCACTCCCTCTGCAGGGTACTGGAGCCTGTGCCTGCAGGACCGGCTGTACGCCAACGGAGAAGATGGTCGCATCCCTGTTGCCGATTACTGGAACTCTCCTCGGGTGGGCGTGTACCTGGACTACGACAACGGGCGTCTCAGTTTTTATGACGCCGTCACGATGAAGAGACTGTACATGTTTGACACCTGCTTTGAGGAGCCGGTCTATCCTTTCTTCAGCCCGGGGAAGAATGATCCCGGCAGCAGGCTGCAGATATGCCACTATTACTGAGAGTCGTTTTAATGTAGTTAACTCTTGTATGCTGGTGTTTTCAGATTCCCTCTTAGTGAGGTTTATTTCACAGATCAGGCTGGAGTTGACTCTTAGCCATGTACTGTATGCATTTTGAGCTGTTACTTGTTGGTTTCTTGTTGATAAAAACAGCTGTGGTTGTGAGGATGAACTTCATGTGACTGAGAATTTGAAACTATCTTTTTCTCCTAGACACACACTGTAGGCTGACACCCCTGGCTGCAGTGGCTGGAGGGGGTTGGAGAGGTGCTTTTGCTGTCTGTATCACTGTGTCTGCAGGGTTTCATCAGCTCTTATCAGAGCATACACAGCTCTTAGAAACAGCGCTGCCATTCTACTGTATCTTAACTCATAGTTTAAGGTGGAAGGATGCTGCTGCCATGCTATCACATTGACAGTCAGGACTCCCTCTTTAGGTGTGCAGAACAGTCAGTGCTGATACTTTAGAGAGTGATAATAAGAGCGTTGGTCAAACTTCCAGGGTGGCTTGATGTGTTCGTTTTTTGGTCGGCTTTTTAAACTCACCTGTACTCATCCTTTTTGTTCATTTTTGTACATTGTTGACATATTTGGACATTCCTCTATATATTGCTTTACTTTGTGCAGCTTATTTTATGTGAGCAGTGATGGGTCAACCAGTTGACACCATGTTGGTTTTTAAAAGCTAACATTCAGGATTCATAGCCAGGAGCCTGATGGATTTAAATGAAACCTACAGGATGGCATTTTAAAGATCACCCAGCATATTTTTTTAGTGATTCCTGCATTTTATTACAAGTTACAAACTGTTGGTCTTAGTGCAGCGTTTTATCCTGTCATATTGAAGTTGTTAAACAAACATCCCTCTGAGTAGTTTTTAAGTTTCTACCTGTAATGTGTCTGTATTGATTCTGGTTGTACAAATACATGTCTCTCTTGCTCTATTTTTTTCCTTCCATGGACTTTTTGTTTTTGGACTACAGAGCAACTTCTTGGGTATTTACAATCCTCCAGGGTTGATCATTTCTTTCTTTTCAAAAGGTCTTAATGAGGAGCAAAGGAAACACTTTTAACAGCATGATAAATGAGCGGTATGATTTGAGACTGGTGAATTCCAAATTGCTCCTTTTTGTCAGGTCCCTTTTTTAAAAGTTCAAAGTGTGCTCCCATGTTACGCTTAAAAACTCAAACTTTGAGTATTTGCTTCATGTTTTGTCTGAGTTGTGATTTTTCATTTAACTGCCTCCAGAGTTTTATTTTTTTTTTAACTTTATTTTTATTTTTTGCTGACTTTTATTCTCATGTTAAGCTTTGCTGTTTTTGAGCTGTGTCTTGACAATGTAACAAAAAATAATCTCGGTAGTCCTACTTCGTGATCCTTCACCTGCTCTAAATATGCTTAGTGTTTCTCGGTCTTAAAATGAGATTAAAAGAAGAAAATCATTTGGTTTATTTTCTGTACCCGATTTTTACTGAGTGTTTACCTTTTGTCTTTTGAAGGTACAAGGTAGGGATGGACAATTCAATCCAACACTATTCCATAACCAAGCCCCCTTAGTAGCGGGCACTGGCAACGTCTGTCTCGACCTTTATGCCGGTGTTTCAGTGACGCAGCAGCGTGGAGTGTATGTTTACATTTTACAGCCATGCTCTATGTTTTTTATTCCATTTCATAATGTCACACCACTACACACGTATTTCCAGTGACTGTCACTACTGCTTTCTTCTTTTTTTGCTGTTTTAATGCAGTTAGCATTCCTCTTCTGTTAATCAATCAATCTTTATTTGTATAGCGCCAAATCACAACAAATGTTATCTCAAGACTCTTAACAAACATAGCAGGTCTAGACAGTCCTCTGTTAGATTATTAATCAGACCCAACATCAGGACAGGATAAGATCCAGTCCCCTCTTACTGACTGGACTCAGTCTGATCTCATCTTAATCCACCATGAGCAGAGCACTTTGCAGCATTTAGCAAGTTACAGTGGCAAGGACAAACTTCCTTTAACAGGCAGAAACCTCCAGCAGGACCAGACTCATGTCAACTTAACGTGGTCAGCAAACAGCTTTAAGACTCATCATAGCCCCCGTATGGCGGGGATAGTGTATTTCAACCAGGCACTGGTAAAAAGAAGAAAAAGTTATTTTAAACGAGATAATATCCGCATTCACTCTCAGATTTTTAATAAGTGAACATGCATTCGAGCATTTCAAAATCATGACCCATCCCTAATACATGGTCTACATGTTTGATATCCTCTCTTTGCAGAACAACAACCTGTTATTATGTAACATATTATTGGAATGACTATACTCTGTGATTTTCCTCTCTGTTGTTGTCGTGGCCTACAATGGCACTACAAAGATAGCATCACAACCAAGTCACGGCGGACACTTCTAGCCAGAGATGTAGGATTCAGTAGCCTATTGAATGACTGAATCAGACCTTGTCATCGGTCTTGGTACAGTCCTTTATAGAGATGTTAATTTTCTGCATAACGCTACCCTGCAGCATCAAAAATAGAACTTGTTCCTCTTTTCCTTTCCTGTATTAAGTCTAATAAGTGTACAGGCTTGTTGTAGATTTCTACTCTTAGAGCTGCAGCTGTGGTATGTGTGTTTCTTGAAGGACTTGAAGAGATATCAAAGGAAACCGTCCCTCTTTTCTGTGACCAGGCAGCCGACTGGAGTAGATTTCTTAATAGGCCTGTTGCTCCCTCTTTGCGATGCAGGTTGAGAATCCTAATTTAACATCCTAATGAGACAGTTTAGTGTCTCTGACTCACTTTTCATACAGCCAGAACATTTGAGGAGGAGGTGAGAAAACAGCTCGCTCCATCTCCTCCTCTTCCTCCTCCTCCTCCTCCTCCTTCTCTTGCTTTGATGATTATGACTCATTGGTAACCTTTTTTTAAAAGTCTTCTGCTTGGCAGAGATGTCATTTTTAAAAGGGACATCTTAATAGCTGACCACACTGTGTGGTGTGATACAAATATCTCAACATGAATGAACAGCACTGAAGAGAGAAACTTGGTATCCATAGCAATAGTCCTCAAGACAGGACGTGAAACAGTTTAACACTGCTGATCATCTTCTGGACAACTGTCAAGTCAGCAGTCCTCCCCCTGACTGTGCCTGCTAGTTGAGAATAAGACCGAGATATACAGTATTTGTAAAGTTTTAACAGAATTTAACTCAAATTCAAAATGAAATATTTGAATATTTTGAGATACACTACTAACAGAAAATTTAAGATATCTGACTTTTGGGTGAAATTAATGGAAAATGTAAAAGTTCATGCTACAGTGATATATCATGGAAGTAGGGCGTTTAAGTAGAAGCATGCAATGGTAATTTCTTCATCTCCAACAAAACAAAAGCTTACAAAGAGTGGTTAGTATTCCACAATAAAAATGTCAATGTCTCAATAACTTGTTATGTTTCCTTGAGCAAGAAGTACAACTTCACAAGGACGTCTCATGCTGTTCACAAGTCCACTTATTGTCTGCTGAGGCATTCCTCTCTTCTTGAAAGGCTGACCTCAGGTCATTCAGGTTCTGGGGTTCAGGGTTACGACCCTCTACATGACGATTTAGGACTGTTGTTGATGGAATCCATCAACAACAGTTTAAATAAAATCCAGAACATTTAGAGGTCCATTTATGGATCAGACACTTGTTGTAATCTTTGCGATTGATCACCTTGTTAGAGAACAGTGTGTTGTGCAATAATTACTGAAACATTGAACGTTTGGACATGTGTATTCAAAAGTTTATAGAAGGTGAAATTAAGTTCACCTGTAAAGGTTATACTGCATTTTGGTACATTCTGAAATTTAATCTGAAATCCAAATATCCCTAACATTTTGTGAGTAGTGTATGTTTTTTAAACTTTGTGAGTTGAGCCGTTTGCCTTAAGGTGCAGTGTCTGCATTTTTTGCACTAGGGGCGCCCATGACTTCAATTTCATAGCACTTGTCACCAGCATTTACTGATGCAGCTCTAAACTTTAAAATCGTACCTCCTAAAAACGAGTATTATAGCTTTTCTCCTACATACGGACTTCCGCCATTGTTGGTATCAGAAGTCTTGCCCCTTCCTGATTCTGATTGGTCACTGGTCAGTGATCAAGAAGTGACATTGATGAGTGTGGCGGTGTTCCAAAAGTGTAACTGTTTCTGGCGTTTTTGTGCCAAGGATGCTGAGTGTTGGAAACGCTGAATCACTTTTTCCAGCGCAAAGAAGCGGCATTAGTGGACACCGCACCTTAACAAAATTAAAACATGTAACAGGTCTAGAATATATGAAATTGTCACTTTCTTAAACAACTGATGGAAAATACTAAACTTTTCACGATATGCTGATTTATTAAGATGAACTTGTGTATTCATTGCTAAAGGTAGAAACTAATTTTGACATTTTTCTGGCAAACATGACTGAATTGCCTTTTTAAAAGCAAAAAAGTAACAAAATCATCACAAGTCATATTAAGGGAGAGGTCCTTATGTTCATGTAACGAATATTCTAAAAAGAAAAAGGCCTTACACAAACCCATGTGATTTACAGTTGTATTCTAAATGTTGCTGTATTGCAACATGATTCACTGTAGTTCCCATTACTCCAGCTAATTTGACTGTTTTGCTAGCAGCCACCAGGAAGCAGTGTGGAACATTTAACTAAAAAGACTTGACAGAGGTATATGACTTCAACCTTAGTCGGTTGAGTCTGTCTAACATGAGTCTGGTTCTGCTGGAGGTTTCTGCCTGTTAAAGGAGGTTTGTCCTTGCCACTGTAACTAGCTAAATACTGCGAGGTGCAATGCTCATGATGGATTAAGATGAGATCAGACTGAGTCCTGTCAGTAAGGTGGGATTGGATCTTATCCTGTCTGTAGAACATAGAGTGAGGTCTAACCCTGCTCTGTTTGCAAAGAGTCTTGAGATAATGTTTGTTGGGATTTGGCGCTATATAAATAAGGATAGATAGATTGATTGATTGATTGATTGATTGATTGATTGATTGATTCTCAGAGCATAAGTTCATGTATTGCAATTCTAGAAACAAAGCAGACAACCAGCACATCAGTTCATAGTGTCATTCTTTAATATGTACAATTATACCTTTGCCATGATTACATAAATGCAGTAATTAGGTTTGTTAAACTGGCCTCTTGCAGTATACAGCAGGCTACACATGATGATTGATGTAGTGTTTCATTTATATGTGCTTCCTTTGTTCCACACAGACATGAGGAGGTCACGTTCAAGTCAAATAGACAAAAACAGTCACACTGAGTGGGTGGGAAAAGAGAACCTAGTTTGTCATTACAGAGTTTCCCATAAGAACTAAAGGTAGATGAGGAGGACAAAAATGGATTAAAGATTAATTGTCAGAATGGTAATTTAATCATGGTGACAAAGTGTGTCACTGCATGTTAGCTGGTGTTGTGTTCCTCCTCAGAAAACCTTCCAAACACTGAACTACAAAGAAAATGAATAGAAAACCCTCTCATGATAAAGGTGCTCGTCAGCTACAACAAGGATATGATTGTATTATACAGTACACTTTCTGATTATGTTAAATGATAACTATACACAGAGGCATATATTACTCTTGCAAACAATATAACTCTTAGAATATTTGTGTTTTTGTGCAATGTTCAACATCAACTTACAACGATACGGTTTTTGGCAGAAGGAAAAAAAGTTACTGTTTTAAACCAGATGTGAGCTTTGGGGGCGGGTAAAGAGAGAACAGCTTTCAGTGCTACAAGTCACAAGGCCTATGTACAATAATGTTTGGCAAAAATGCACCAATTAGAAAAATAATTTGTAGAACAAATTATGTAGAAAATAAAATAAAAAATAAATTAAGTCCTTTGAAAAAATAAAAACACAGCAAATAATGCGCATACAACTTTTGTTCCATTGATGTTATTCTGGTTGGCTGCTACTTGTCATGACCGTCTAATGTAAGAGTATATATTCCAGTGTTGAAATCCTTGATAAGTTGGTTATATAGTGAAATAACATGGACACCAAATCCATATATACACCTAAATATGTATATGTACAACTACAACAGGTTGTAGATATGATACATAAAAGTGCAAGAACTCGTGGGGGCTTGTTTTGGTTGATATAAGAGAAAGACGAGCCAAAGGGAGCTGGTTATGATGCGTTCAAAGACCGTGTTGTTCAATTTGCTGTTGTGCTTTTTGATGCTTGTCTTTGGGTATTGAAACAGAAACTTTGCATACAAGTCAAACTAAAACTGAAAACAAATTCATATCCGTGTGCAGGTATCGTGTCGGAGTAATAAGGTGCAGAAAGAGAGTAAGAAATAATTTCTCTAAACAACACATTCCTGTCTGCATGTTGTGTTTACTGCTGAGGAATCGAAGGCAGTGACATATTTTTTAGGAGGCATGCAACAGTGTTCAAGGAGACGCCTGAGCATTTTTCAATCACAAAGCATGGTCTTCTCGACAGGAAACAGGAAGTAGGCTTCTGCTTCGGTGTGTCGCTTTGTTTGCTGGTTAATGGGAGGATTGCTCATCTGCATTGCACCCCAAAAAAATTGCACCGACTTCAGACTAGAAGGCTATGCACTGGTGAGGTCCAACATGTGAGATATAGAGCCGAAACACCCGGTTTCAGGAGTTCATTTCCAGTTCATGTTATCCCTTAAGGGACTTGGTTTATAACACTCAGTATAAACATTCTGCAAAGACAGGCCAAGACTTATGAGGCAGATATAATTTGAGTGAATTTATTCTTTTTAAGAAATCCTTTATCAGGACAGTCTCTTGGTGTTTTTCTCTTAGAGAGGAAACTGATATATTAATGACTTATTCTTTTATAAGAATTTAATTCCTCATGACTTTCAGGATAGAATTTTAGTTTACCAGATAGGAATTTGCTTCAGACTTCACAGTGCTCTAAAACACACCTATCAAAACCATCAAAGCAATTTTTTGGAAATGCATTCATGAAACCCGGGGTCACGGTTAATGTGCAGGCATGTTGCAGCTCTATGTCCACAAGCAATAAGTGATTCAAACCTGTATAATCAGGAGCTGTGTGTCAGTGATGTCGTCTTCAGCCTACTGCAGGTATCTGTAAACCTTAAAGCAATGGTTGCCGGAGTCAGCAACAGCAACGTTTCCGTCTGAGGTGAGGGCGAGGCCCTGAGGGCCGTACAGAGGATCTGCTGATGTGTTGATGTAAGATAAGAAGGAGCCTGTGCTGTCGAACACCTGAAACAGGAAAAACAAAGGTGTTAAACTTAGAAGATAATAATCAAAGGTGTTTATAGCTGAAGGTTTCAAGTGGATGTGACCTGACTGAGAAGTTCATTGTCTTGTACTCATTACAACCGATGATAATCAAAGCTCCTGTGTGAGGTTTATTAAAACAGACAGACTAAAATAAATACTGATGTCTCTTTATGACCTATGAAAGCAAACCAGACCACTCACATAAAGATTGGTTATTTCTATATGAGTATATACATTTTAAAGTTATTCTATTGGTATTTTATAAGACTTTATTGATAGGACAGCTGAAGATAGACAGAATATGTGGGGAGTAGAGAGAGGGGGATGATATGCAACAAACCACAACCACGCATCAAACACCAGACCAAAATATACAGCGCCCCTCTACATAGATATTTGATATGCCTTTCACTCCTGCTGTGGAGTTGGTGTCAATCAAGGAGATTGACGGCACACTGCTGGAACAGACTTTTTTATTTAAGTTATATTTTCAGGGTTTTACACCTTTATTCAGAGAGGAGAGGACACTGGATAGAGCAGGAAACTAGGAGAGAGTGGGGTAATGACATGCGGGGAAGGGGCCGCAGGAAGGAATCAAACCCCGGCCGTCCGCCATATTGGCATGACATTTAACCATTAGACTAAAGTCGCGCCTCGGAACAGACTTTAAAAAAAACATCCACTCTATTGTGAGTTGCATGTTAGACATTCCAGATAAAGCAGGATGAGATTTATAGTCAGACAATACTACTTAATTGAATTGTTGGTGTTGAGGAATTTTGGGTTTGTGGCTCAGTAAGCCTTCTTTTTGTTGTTGTCTTTATTTCTGTACTGAACTAGGGTTAAGTTCACTTACTTACACAGTAACATGACAAGATTAGTACACACAAAAATCCTCTGACTTTGACAACAGGGGGCACCAAAATCAACACACCCACCCTTCCTTACAGAAGCCTCATCACAATGTTTTTCTCTTATTCAGTTTTTTTCTTTTTTTTGACATAATGCAAATAAATTAAGTTTTAGACTTTACACTTTAGACTTTATTGTCCCCTTGGGGAAATTCTTTTCCACAGCACCTTTCTGCATTTTCACAGACATAAACAAACACAAGAACATACACTGTAGGCTCAACAAACTGTCCACCCAGACATCAACACTCAGACAGAGCTGTGTAATTCAGCGAGGCCTTTTGTTCAGGCTCTTGCCAAGGCGAGCCCTTCTGCACCTCAGTGCTCTGTACCTGCGTCCTGAGGGGAGTGGGATGACGTGGGTGTTTAGTGGATATGTGATGTCCTGTTCTATTGAGGTTGCGATGCTTATGATGGCCCTGTGATTTAAGTCTGTGAGGTTTGGTGTGGGAAGACCGATTATTTTAGAAGCTGTGGTGGTTATGCGTGTGAGTTTGGCCTTGTTTTTAACAGATAACATGTTGAAGAAGCAGGTGGAGCAGTGCAGGAGGATGGATTGAGTCATGCTTTGGTATAGCAGCAGAAGGAGACGTGGGGCAACATAGAGTAACATCAACCATATGAAAGGAGACTGATTAAGGACCGCCTGTCTCACCTGTATTCTGCTGTTTCCCCAGTCAGCTACGATGATGTTTCCGTTTGCGTCCACAGCCACACCCGTGGGAGCGTTGAACTGTCCGTTGCCTTCGCCATGAGAGCCAAATTTAAACAGGAACTCTCCATCTGCACTGTACACCTGTGGCAGGAAGTGGGTACAAACATTATGTCTAACTTTATATGTAAACCCAGCGATGTACAGAAAAGGTATCTGAATAAGAGAGAAGTACTTGTGTAACAATGAGCGCAGCAGAAAGAATGTCTCACCTTTACAGAGTGATTGTGGAAATCTGTCACAATGATTTCATTCTTGTTGTTCACTGCGACAAAGTGCGGACCTGTGGGAGGAGAGAGAGGGGTTATTGTCACATTCACAGGTTTTGGATTCCTTTAATTTGCTCCTTCTTTTACTGTTAGTTGACTTTTAAAACAAATTTTAACCTTTAATTAAGTTGATTTTGTTGGGAGTAATTTGATTGCATTCTTGTCATTCATCACAGCAGATGCTTTCACTTGAGTTGCACGGTTGTTTTTCATGATTAAAAAGGATCATTAATAGGTAATTAAGGTATGTGTGCTGAATGCTGATCCACTCGATTAATGAGCTCTGCAGCTCTGATTGTGACACTGATTGTTTGCAGTAAACACAGATCATCAGTTAGTTTCATCGCACTACAATAGAGCAGTAAAATCAATCACACTGATCTTTTCATAGTATTATACACACACTACACGATGCATGTGACAAAAGGTTTATTATTGTAATAGAAAGGGATTATTACAATGTGCATGGACTTGTATCCGTGATGATTATTGCACACCGTGATCCAACAATTCATCCACATTTTGGAGTTTCAGGGAGTCAGACACATAATCAGGGAGTTGGGTTAGACAGAGGAGGGGGGGTCACTGCACTGTGGGATTAAGGTTGCAGCAAGGCCACACTTAGTACTTACTGAAAACTGAGCCAGATTTATTAAAGTTTGGGCCAAGTTTTTCTGGATTGAAAAAAAAAACAGGAGGAAGAACAGAAAGTAAGAAAAAATGGTGGTCAGAGGTGAAGGTCAAGCAAAGAAGAAAATAGAGATGGGTGGTCAGCGCAGGCGTAGTTTGTTGGGGGGAGAGCAAAGGGGGGGTCATGGTATGGCCTGGCGCTCGGCAGGTATGTACAGTCTTACATTTCCAAACAAAAGAAAACATGTGATGTAATGCATTGATCTGTATTTGGCAACAGAATGAAAACAAAGGCAGCTGCTGTCGTTCTTCTGTCAGTGAAGGGTAAACAAAAAGTGAGCCGAGAGCTTGCAATGGTACCAGAATATAGCATGTTATATTGAGAACAACATCTCATATTTCCATGTCAGATCCATGTAGATGACAAAGGTTGATAGACATTTAAAAGCTCCTCAACTTGCAGGGGCTTTGGTTGTTGGAATTCTGACACTCAGTGTTTGTTTTAGTGGTCTGTCTCTTTGTAATCAATTTGTAACTCTTTAAAGTCGTTTGTATCTCTTATATGCTCAACGTCATTGTAATGAGGGCTTTGCTCTCAATGATTTTCGAGTCTAAACAAACACAATATATCTCTTTGAAGTCATTCATCTCTCCGTAGTTGTTTGTGTCTCTGAGGTCATTTTTCTCTTTTAAGTCATTTTGTCTCCAAATTTGTTTGTATCTCTGAAGTTGTTTGTAACTCTTTGAAGTTGTTTGAAACTCTTTGAAGACATTTTGTCTCTAAAGTCATATGTGTCTCTGAATTTGTTTGTATCGCTTAAGTTGTTTGTAACTCTTTGAAATTGTTTGTAACTCTTTGAAGTTGTTTGAAACTCTTTGAAGTTGTTTGTAACTCTTTGAAGTTGTTTGTAACTCTTTAGAGTTGTTTGTAACTCTTTGAAGTTGTTTGTAACTCTTTAGAGTTGTTTGTAACTCTTTGAAGTTGTTTGTAGCTCTTTAGAGTTGTTTGTAACTCTTTGAAGTTGTTTTTAACTCTTTGAAGTTGTTTGTAACTCTTTAGAGTTGTTTGTAACTCTTTGAAGTTGTTTGTAACTCTGTAGAGTTGTTTGTAACTCTTTGAAGTTGTTTGCAGCTCTTTAGAGTTGTTTGTAACTCTTTGAAGTTGTTTGTAACTCTTTGAAGTTGTTTGTATCTCTTTGAAGTTGTTTGTAACTATTGAAGTTGTTTGTAACTCTTTAGAGTTGTTTGTAACTCTTTGAAGTTGTTTGTATCTCTTTAGAGTTGTTTGTAACTCTTTGAAGTTGTTTGTATCTCTTTGAAGTTGTTTGTAACTATTGAAGTTGTTTGTAACTCTTTGAAGTTGGTTGTAACTCTTTGAAGTTGTTTGTAACTCTTTGAAGTTGTTTGTAACTCTTTGAAGTTGTTGGTAACTATTGAAGTTGTTGGTAACTATTGAAGTTGTTTGTAACTCTTTGAAGTTGTTGGTAACTATTGAAGTTGTTTGTAACTCTTTGAAGTTGTTGGTAACTATTGAAGCTGTTTGTAACTATTGAAGTTGTTTGTATCTCTTTGAAGTTGTTCGTAACTATTGAAGTTGTTTGTAACTCTTTGAAGCTGTTTGTATCTCTTTGAAGTTGTTGGTAACTATTGAAGTTGTTTGTAACTCTTTAGAGTTGTTTGTAACTCTTTGAAGTTGTTTGTAACTCTTTGAAGTTGTTGGTAACTATTGAAGTTGTTTGTAACTCTTTAGAGTTGTTTGTAACTCTTTGAAGTTGTTTGTATCTCTTTAGAGTTGTTTGTAACTATTGAAGCTGTTTGTAACTATTGAAGTTGTTTGTAACTCTTTGAAGTGATTTGTATCTCTTTGAAGTTGTTTGTTATTTCTAAGTTGTTTGTGTCTCTTTGAAGTCGATTGTCTCTCTGATGTTGATTGTGTCTATTTGCAGTCATTTGTATGTCTTTGAAGTTGTTTGTCTTTTAGTAGTCATATGTGTCTCCTGAGTCGTTTGTGTGTTTTTTAAGTCAGTTGTGCCTCTAGAGTTGTTTTGGATCACCTTTATTTTGTCTATGTAGTTGTTTGTGTGTCTTAGAAGTTTTGTCGTTCTTGTAAAATGTTCCATTTTGTGATCCTTCTGTATATTTTTCTGATTCTTTCTTTTTGTATTACTGTATGACCAACAGCATTTAAATTATAACTCTAAGCTGGGTCTCATGTGCGACACCCTGGGGCCTCTGTGCCTGTGTCTATTCATCTGTTCAGTAAACACAGAGTGTGTACTCATTCAGTAAACACAGTAAACATGCAAACACAACACTATATTGATTGATTGTGATCAGTCATTCTTCAGTCCTCCCAGTATGTAGTTGTACAATGGTGACTGTTCTGCATGCCATTGGCTTCCCCTATCTTCATCTTCAACTGCACAAACATTAGTCATTGTGTTTACATGGGTGACTGGCAGACTGCATCAGATACAGACGCCTCCTTCTGTTTGTTGTTGTTACATATTAAAGCGTCCTTCCTACCTGCAAACTGTCTGTCAGACGTCCCCCTGCCTCCAAACTTAGTCACCAACTTCCCGTTGGATTGAAAGATGAAGACACAGCAGGCCTTGTTGTCCACAATGATGATGTGTCCGTTCTTGTCCACGGCCACACCTTTAGGACCCATGAGGCGGCCTGCTCCGATTTTATTCTGTGAGGGAGGAAAACAAAGAGGGATTTAGGAGGAACGCAAAGATGTTAGCGCCGTAAAAAGGGAAAATGAACATTATTTTCAATCTCACCTTAAACTTCCCATCAGAGGAGAAGATGCTGACCCACCGATTGTCATAGTCGGCCACCACAATATCACCATTCATGTCCACAGTGACACCTGTTGGTCTTTGCAGCTGCCCTGGAGAACGACCTCTGACTCCAAAACGCATCTTGAACTGGCCATCGTTGGAGAAAATCTGTAAAATACATGAGTGAAATTCATTAGATCACAATCCTAGAACAGTGTTTCCTTTTCTATATGAATGCAAAGGCATGGTTGCGCGTACAAACGTTTACCCCTGAGTGTCTCACCTGTATGCACTGGTTGTTGCTGTCAGCCACGACCACTCTGCCGTTACTCGTAGCTGAGATTCCCTGCAGGTTTGTGAACTCCCCCTTTTCTCTGCCCCGTGTACCTGGTGAATAAAAATGACACTCTCAGCAAATGCTCCTTTTAGATGTTTACCTTTCTCTCTCACTTTTAGTGTAATTGTGAGGACTTATTTTTTCAATCTTCTATTTGTGTAAGCATGTTGTTTTTATCTTCCCTTGGATGTTTCCCTCATTTGTGTACGGCACATTGAGCGGTCTTTGTGAATGAAAAGTGCTTTATAAATAAACTTGCATTAGTCTTCAATTAATCATTCAAGTCTTATTTATATAGCACCTTTCGTACAAATGAAATGCAATACCAAGTGCTTTAAAGCGATTGAAAACAAGAGCAGAGATAAAATATTGGCAAAACATAATCTATATTAAAAAACAAAAATGGATTTCGAAGTAGAGACTAATGCACACAAACAACAATAAAATATATGTAATTAAAATAAGTTAAAGAATGAAAATAACAATGAGAATATGAATAGTGGGGCGCTGGTGGACTAGTGGTCTAAGTTTTCCACGTATAGAGGCTATGGTCCTCGTCACAGAGGTCTCCGGTTCGACCCCCTGCCGGTCAACCATTTCCTGCATGTCTTCCCCAAATCTCTTCTCCCCACATTTCCTGTCTCTCTTCAGCTATCCTATCTAATAAAGGCAAAAAAGCACCAAAATACAACTTAAAGAAATAAAATAAAACAGAATATGAATAGTTAAAACAAATAATTAAAAAAGGGTAAGGATAAAAGTTGAAGATAAAATAAAGGTACTAAAAGTATCAATAAAACTGCGCACACAAATCATACAATACAATAATAATCATTTTTATTATTATTATAATAAAAATGACAAATAGTTAAAAATAAATAAAATGATAAAACAATATTTAAACAAATCTAAAATATTAAAATAATACAATTATGAAACTAGACTGAATAGATATGTTTTTATTTGATGTCTTCTCTTTTAATCTACAATTTTCTGTTAGTTGCTCATTTGAGGGGGGTTTGAACTGTACATTTCTCGTACTGATCATTTTTTTCAAACCAAAGTTACATTTTAAGGATTGGATTTCTACCCTCCAGGCAAGTGCAGGTTTGGGCATGGGCTCATGTACAGTTCAAAAACTGAAATTGCAAAGACTTGACAGACCTGCTTCTGAAAGGTAATCTTTCAAACTGTGAATACTGTAGCTTTGTTTCTTTGTGGGAGTCACATAATCCCTTCATGGCAGGGACACTCTGGCACCCAAGCTTCAAAATCCATGTTTTAAAGAAGTAAGTAACAGATTTTCTGTCTCCCTTTTTAACAACATCAATATTAATCGTCTGTGTTTGAACATTCTGCTGCTTATGAATGCAATGTGTTCTCTAAATGTCACTTCCCCTATCAGGTCACAGTAAGTTCACTCTCACTCTGTTGTATAACTGTAAGAATTGAAGCAGTTACCCTGAGGGCAGGATGTCACACCAAAGGGTTAAGAACCCTCTTTGTGGTGATGAAACATAACACTAGTTTGAAGTGTTAGGTCTGTCTTAAACGATATTTTGTCTTAAGACTTAAGGCAACATTTAAAGGCACAGTATTTACTCTCTCCTCCTGGATCTGTCTTACCCATCCTGTAGATGAGCTCGTCCTCTATGGGGTTCTCTTTCTTCTTGGTGGTGCTGTACATACTGGAAGGTCGTCGCACCGCTTTCTGCCGTATGTGGCCCCCGGTCCCACTGGGGGACTTCACCCTCCTCTTCACATCATCTGGAGATTGTGGCACATCTGAGGGTTTGACTGCGCGCAGGCGGAACGGGCTGCCGCGTACCGGCTGGCCGTACAGCATCAGAGAGAAGGAGTACTCTCCTTCAGAGCGTAACGTGTAGCCCACCTCATACGTGCCGTTCTTGTTGTCCGTTATCTCTGTCTCTGCAGCGCGGCTCCCGTCTGCAGACGTTATCTCTGCTTTTAAAACAGCGTTTCCTGTCCGTACCAAATCCCCATCCTGCACAAAGAGGTCAGTAGTTCAATATCAGAGCACGAAACATCTGTCGTTGTTGAATCAATATGCTCATTGTTAGCCTCAGAGACAATAAAATAGTCATCCTTTAATTCCCTTGGTGACCACAGAGACCATAAAATAACTGACAACTGACGACTAATGGAAAAACGAAATACTTATGTATATCTTAAGTAAATACAAAAATGTAATAAACTCAATACATGTTGCAAAGGGAAACTAGGACTCTACTTTGTCTTTTGTTGTCACAGTAATTGTGTGGTGCTGCCCAGTCGCTGCGTGGCGGAGGCCCTCTCCTGTGGCGACGGAGGTGTGAGCCACAGCGGCTGTGGTGAGGAGAACACCCAGGTTCTGGATGGAGCGTCGCAGACCCTCAGTCTCCACCTGGAAAAAGAAACCACACAAAGTGTTAATCATTTTCCACAGCAGTATTTCTAATACCTTTTTAAAGTCTAAATTTCATTTGTGATTCCATCTGATGTGCAGAGGTGAACAATCACAACTTAGTCCCTAAAGCTGCTGCCTAGAAAAATATTTGCTTGTGAAGAGTGTGGAGCAAATATTAAGCTAATGCTCAAGACTGATTTAAGGACTGATATGTGGAGAACAAGCTGGACTTTAAAAAGAGTGTGAATATTGGAGTTGAAGTTGTCTGGCTGTCCACTATAGAACTACAAATCCCACAACTTTGAGAGGAACAAACTGTGCAATAGATGTCTTATTTTCAAGGTAGTGTGTAGAAATGGGAATATTTAGCCAAATATAGCAGTCAGATTCTCGACTGAAACACTCCCTTGCTCACCCCCCTGTTGGTGAAGATCTGCAAGGGATGGTGGCCTTCGAGGACAAAAAGCTGCTGTGATATATGATCAGTATAATCCTCAATTTAAAGTTATATTTTTGGGGTCTTTTTTGCCTTTATTCGATAGGACAGCTGAAGAGAGACAGGAAATATGGGGAGTAGAGAGTGGGGGAAGACATGCGAAAATGGTCACGGCCGGAAATCGAACAGGTGACCCCTGCAACGAGGACTGTAGCCTCTGTATGTAGGGCTCTTAGACCGCTAGGCCACCAGCGCCCCTATAATTCTCAAATTGACAAGTTTTTGTATCAAATATGTCTATCAACAAAAATTCTCACAAAAAAAACCCCACACGTTTCCTCTTCTTCTTTTGCTTTGTCTTCCAACAACTGCATTTTCAAAAGCCACCCACTAAATGCAAAAACACAGAATGCCGTTACTAGTTTGTCTGTTCTGTGCCACTATAGAAACATGGTGATGCAAGATGGTGGCCTCCATGGAAGAGGAGCAATAAAAGGCTCATTCTAAGTTAACAAAAACAAAACTACTTTTATATTCAGGTGGTTATACCCTCATTTAAACATACTTATGAATATTATATTTGATCACTGTCAAGTCTTTTCTGTGAAATGCTACTAATTACTACTCACTGTACCTTTAAGTTCATCTGTATATAAATGTATAAAACTGATACCACGTGTGTGAAACCTGAGACAAGAGAAACAGTTGAATCTGAATAAACAACAGTGGATACCTGACAGTCCAGGTGTGCGTTCTGATGCGGTCTCTCTGGGAAGTCATGTCTTGCCAGCGCCGTTACCCGCTCACTCATCTGCTTCTGAACCAGCAGCACCTGTACCCACAAAACATATATTACATCCTCCTCAGTCTTTTTCTGTCTATTCTTTCCACCAAATATTAAATGACTCTCAGTGACCTTGCTACACTTCTGCAACACATGTAAGAGCTGTTTTTCCACATGTGATGTAACCTGTTTGTTAGCTTTTTTTTTTGTTCCAGTAACAACCTGCCAGCCCACCTCTGTGGCACTCCCGTGGCTGAGAGCCTGCTCTGTAAAGCTGCAGCTGCTCTGGATATGTTCTTTTCCCTGCAGGAGAGATGAGAGCTGGGCCTGCAGGACCTGAGTTCAGGTAGTTAGAGGGGACAAGAGGAGGAAGAGAGGGGATGAAGGAAAGGTGGAAAAGTCCAAATCATGTGACATGTTTGTCTACATCTCATAATGAGCATGCAAAGATTAATGTGAAACAAGTGAACACGTGTAGCATCACTAACCTTCTGTTTGGCGCTGCAGATGTTCTCCAGGTCTGTGATGAGGGCCGTCTTACGCTGATGCAGCGCCCTCTCTAGCTCTTCAAACGTACAGGTGATCTCTGCAACTGCCTCCGCCTTCCTTTCATTCAGCTGCCGAGAGATCTCACTCACCAGATCAATAGCTGCTGTTAGCTGAGGGAGCCTGGGAGATGACAACATGTGACATTTTCTTCAAAATTTGCTCAAACAAAACAAAGAAAGGAGCAGAAAAGTTAGAAACATTTAAAAAAAGGACTATGATATAAACATGAATCCTAAATAAAATGTATCAAGGTGGTAAGAATTAGTCTTTAGCTATAAACCTGGCATGGAATAGGCCGTCTCTGAAAGCAGGTGCCAAATCTGGGCCAAATACGTAAGCTCCCAAACACCTGATGTGAGTGATACTTTTTAAAATCCTAGTCCAGACCTGCTGTGAATGGCATCCAGCTGTGTCTTCAGAGCAGCTTTGTGCTGTTCTACGACGTCCCGCAGAGGAACGGTCACATGCTCCCGGTGCTCCCCCTCTGTGCAGTCCAAACACATGGCCGTCTCACACGACTCGCAGTAGAACTCCATCACCTGCAGGGGGAGACAAACTTGAGTGAAAAGTGCAAGCTCACTCTTGTACGGGCTTTGTAGGAGTAGAGTAAGATTTAGTTCTTGTACTTGAATAATTAATGAATACAAGAGAGTTTAAACATTTGATGAGGGGATGAAGGGATTGAGGGATCACTAACTTTTCCGTCGTGGTTCGGGCAGCAGAGGGGTTTCCCTGCGACTGCGGCGCTGACTGACTCCAGGACGCTGCAGGCCTCAGGCCGGGAGCACTCTGGGTCTCGTTGAAGGACCTAAAACACAGTGAAGACTTCATCATATAAAGTTTAAGAACACACAAGATCATCTTTCTTTTTCCTTTCAACATATTTTTACTTGATATTGGCTAATTGAAGGAGACAGGAGACAAAGAAAGAGAGAGAACAGAGGGAAGAACATGGACCAAATGTCACCTTCAAGAACCATGTAGAAACTGGGATTTTTCTGCAATGTTTCCTGACCTTTAGAACCTCTTTCTTCTCTTTGTCTTTACTTCCTTTCAGTCATTTTCTGACCTCATTCCATGAAAACACATTTTTGTAGTTTCCTGTATCCATATTGTGCACTTTTATTCTCCTCCATACCCTATAGAAACTTAAATATGAAGCCTTATAAACTTTAGTTTCTAACTTACCCTAAAGCAGCCCCTTTTACTGTCCAGAATGACATCAGTCTACAAAAATGTCCTCCCTTTGTTTAACACCCAGAGTGGCTCTTGTAAAAACATCAGCACAGATCTCACACCCAATTTTTTGTCTGTATTTTCTTTTATAAAAATCTTTGCTTCGGTTTTAACCACATCTTTGGCCTCGTAGCAGTTTTAAATCCTGTTAGTCTTAACACCTTTGTGGCTGACATGAAATAAAACAAACCTCCATTAGATTAGTGATGAAGAAGTTGTTCTGCAGGGCACACACGCCTTTCTCGGGCAGAATGGACGTCTGCCGACACACCGGGCACGACAGCGTCAGAGACTCTGGAGGAATGTAGTTCTGGAGGCAACTAGGAGAGAGAGAGTGTAGAGAAAATCTGAATTACAGTAGAAGTGTAACCATGAAATTCTTAGACACTGTTCCCTCCATAAATATCAGTCGTTTTCAATTTAACAACACAGCAGAGATAGAGGAAGAGGAAAGCAGAAGAGGAGAGAGAGAGAGAGCTGTCACCTTATCACTGTAATTGAGCGACTCTGCCTAAATAGTGCAGCTGTCACAACAAATAGAGCAAATGTGTGAACCAGAGTCAATACCACAAAACAACAGCCTCAGGAGGAAGCACGCACACTTCCCCTTTAAATAAGTGAATCTCAAGGAACCAATTAACCTAACAGAGACTCAAAAGGAAAAACTTCAGGAGGAAAGGCTGAGGATGTGTTTGAGGTAATCTCTTTAACATTAAACACCTTCAAGCCAATACCAAACCCACAGTCAGCAGAGTTCAGCTGAATTATGCAGATTCTGGCACACTCCTGGCCTACAGCCCGGTATGTGATGTACGGCTGTTTCCTTTAGCTTCCTTTAGCTTTAAATTGGTTGCTAATGTTGCAAGAAACCCGAGGTCAGTGTTGTGAAGAGGTCTCGGTTGGTGTACGTGAGGAGCCCTGGCAGCATTGGGTTTAATTTGAGATACACAGGTCTGTAAAAAACAAGCCTGGGCAAACTGCAGTCGTTAGCTTTCGAGAACAACAGAGGGCTTTAGAGAAACGACTCCTCTGTCAACACAACTGCAAATCACTGCTGCTGTGTCAGACACACAACCAGCTGGGAAACACAAACTCTAACAGTTATGAGGTTTAAAGATCTAAAAAGAGAGTGATAAAGAATTCTGTTCATAATTCACTGTGGAAAACAATTTTAGGACAAATCAGATCAGCAGTTTGATCTACAAATATCAGGGTGTACAAACATTGCACTACCTGGTTGTGAGAGTAAATAATCTGACATATTATTATAATTTACCGTCTTCCAAATTGATAAGCAACTGAAAAACTATGAGAGATATCATGCCATGTTTCATGGTACAATAGCAACCTCTCTGAAAAGTGAATAGTAGCATTTAACAAACTGCTAGCTTACTTGACTGTTAGCAAGGACTTCCCATTGTGTAATACAGTCAAAAGAGTGATGTTTGTTAATGCTAATATCATTTGTTGTAACACTAGCTAAATGGTTAATACTGGCTAACTGTTATTGAGCCATATTTCGAGGTATATTACCTATAAAAACTCACTAGCCAGAAAAGAGCTAATTGTAGCATTAAGTAGGCTACAACAAATTGCTAGCTTCATTTTTTTAAGTTACATTTTTGGGCTTTTATTTTGCCTTCTTTGAAAGGATAGCTGAAGGGAGACAGGAAATGTGGGGAGTAGAGAGCAGGGAAAGACATGCAGCAAATGGTCACGGCCAGGAGTCAAACTGGCGACCTCTGCGACGAGGACTGTAGCCTCTGTATGTGGGGTGCTTAGACCGCTAGGCCACCAGTGCCCCCAAATTGCTAGCTTACTTCACTGTTAGCAATGAATTAGCATAGTGTTATACCGTAAAACAAAATGATCTTTTGCTAGGAATTGGTTTATGCAAACATTTGCCTTTGTCTAAAAGTTGCTAACCCGTTATCAATTACATTGCTTAAAATCAAACAATATATTGCTCCAGATAGCCACTATCCACTCTTGCTGGTCAATCAATAAGATATCAAATTATTTAAAAAAAACTTCCACATTCTCTATTTCTGTTCTATTTGTAACCTGGAAAACTGTGTTAGAACAATATATCATACAACAGTGAGCTTCCAATCCTGGGAGTGATGTGTGAGGAAAATGACTGCTGTGAATATGATGAAAAACTGCCACATTCAGGTTTTTAAGTTAGCACAAGTAGCACCATCCATTTATTTTAAGGGAGGGGTAATTTATTTTGGCATATAGGATTTGAAAGGGTGCGTGCCTGAAGAAACATAATGACATTTAAGGGAAAGGGGGAGCAAAATTAAGAAAAATACAATAACCACAGATAGCCCAGCATGGGTTCCCCAGCTCAACCCTAAAACCCCCTTTAAACTACATCAACCCATGTGGTATTATAACATCTGTCTGGCAACATCATGCACAGCTCCAGACAAAAATCTGTGCACCTCAGCAGGGCTCCAGATCACATGCCATCCGGTTAAACCGGGGGATTAAACTTGCCCTGCGGTGAGCAAATGCCCCTCATTGCTTGGAAAAAGGATTTACCCTGCACTCTGTGTGGCTATTCAAAACTACTCCATAAATATTTGTCTGATCATAGGTTTAGAAGTAATCCAGTTTGAACCATGATTCCAGTTATCATTGGTACCTAACAACTAACGTCCCTTTTAGAGCTCCATCCTCCCACCCTGACCAGCTACAAGCTCTTCCCGAGCCTCCTCTGCGTGGCTCTGCACGAAAAGCATTGCAGTAAGTACGGCCTGAGGGGGTGTCATCTTTCTGAGGGACTGTAGATTGAGACATTGTAGCTGTGTCCCACTACAATGAGCCTTTCTCAGACTCTTTAACGGTCTCTGATGCCGAGGAATGCACTTATCCCAAGGGAGACGATGTGGAGACGTGCGCTGAGCTGTTTAATTGTGGTTAGGGATTTGCAATAGATGAGGCTCCTCTAGTAGGGGACATGTGAATGAGACAGGAATTCCTTAGTAATAGGATGGCAGGATGATTACTGGAAAAAAATGTGTTCTCTAACCTTGTTTGCAGGGCTAGCAAAGCTGCCAGGATAGATAGTATAAGGAGCAATGAGGTGCATCATGTGTCAAAAGCTAGTGGGCCAAAAAAGGAAAACTACAGGACATTTGTGTCCACACAGAATATTTTGTCAGTAAGACACTACAAAAAGCTCCTGAACTTACAGTGTGGTTAAGAGATAGCCATTAGGGAATAAACTTTTCATGCATATCCTTTTTCTTTTACTTGATTTTATGATAAATAAACAGAGGTGTCAAGTAACAAAGTACAAATACTTCATTACCTTACTTAAGTAGAAAATTTAGGTATCTATACTTTACTGGAGTAATTATTTTTCAGCCGACTTTTTGCTTCTACTCCTTACATTTTAAAGATAGTCTCGTTACTCCTATTTAATTTTGGCTTGTTTTCATTCTGGCTTGTCATCATTAAAAAAAAAAACACACAAAAAAACAAAAACATATCCAGATAAATCGCACCAACCGGATAGAGCGAATTTGATTGGGGTTGGATGAGAAGTATAAACATGATGCCATTATGACACCCTATTGGTTTGTACGTGATTCATTGCACCTGCACATAATAATAATAATAATGCATTTTATTTATAGGTGCCTTTCTTGACACTCAAGGTCACCTTACAACATTAAAACAAACAGATTTTAAATAACAAACAGTAAATAAAATACAATTTAAAAAGTTTTAAGTGAATGGACAGTGGAGTTGTGGTCAGATGGAGTAAGCCAGCTTAAACAGATGAGTTTTGAGTTTGGATTTAAAATGTGGGAGTGAGTCAGTATTACAGAGGTCAGGTGGGAGAGAGTTCCAGAGCAAGGCAAGCAGGGGGGACAGTGAGGTGGATGGAGGAGGAGGATCTGAGAGTGCGGACGGGTGTGGCAGTATGGAGGAGGTCACATATAACCAATCCCGTCACACAAATATCAGGCGCATGTAACCTAGTGCGAAGGTGTCCGTGGCAGAGACTCAAGAGAACTCAGTAACCCAGTAACATACTAATAACAAACAGTAGTACACATATATGGTTCTTTAATGTATTTGCATTGTATGAAAATGCGTTCCTTTTTCAATGGGCATGAATGCGGCTGAAACAGGTGCAACACAAATATTTCAACATTAACATATTAATATAACATTATAGTCATTATGGCCTTTAGAAGCATGTTTTTGTTGGGAGGTGGGGTCCTGCACTGTAGGCCCCTGTGGCGCAGCCTAAGCTTTTCTCCCTAAAGGCATTTTTTCCCCCTTACATTACTTTTACTTTTATACTTTAAGTAGTTTTGAAACCAGTGCTTTTACACTTTTACTTGAGTAAAAAGCTTAACTTTATACTTCAACTTCTACAGAAGTCTTTCTAAACCCTAGTATCTATACTTCTACCTGAGTAATGAATGTGACACCTTTTGACACCTCTGTAAATAAATGATAAATAGCTTTGCTGTAACACCTTGGGGATGTCAAAGTTGGTAAACACTTTCACTTTTAACTTTCTGTCTCTTTAAGCTTCAAGAGAGACATTTTGAAGCTGGGCGTTACCTTAAAGTTGCCTAACCTGAGGGCAACTGTTGGTGCCTGCCCTATTTACAAAGGCTACAGTCCTCGCCACAGCGGCTCCAGGGTCCATCCCCACTCTTAACTCCCGTACTTCCTGTCTCTCTTCTGTCATAATAAAGGACAAAATGTCCCCAAAAGTCAGCTAACCTGGCTTTCTCTGTGCACCAGGACAGAGTTCACTGAAGAAATGGCAGGTGACGTAGAGGGGTGGGGGGGTTAATCCTGTTGCAGCTTATGGTCCAGGTTCTCACATTAGCTTAGCAGAATGTAAGTTAGCTAAATAATGTTGGTCATATTGCTGACACAGCAGCCTGATGTGTAGGCAGCCTCCTGAGGGCCAGAGGAGGATCATTAACATCTGTTTCAGGATTGTAGGTTACTAGTTGAATAGGCCACGCTTAAAAAAAGAAGAAGTTATTAATCATGACATTCTCAAGGAGACAAATGTTAGTTACCTTTCACAGAAGGTGTGCAGACAGGGAAGGACCTTGGGATTGCGGTAGTGATCCAGACAGATGCTGCAGACCAGGAACTGTTTGTCTATCTGACGCACCACAGGGCTGGTGCTCCCTGCCTCCCGCTTCGCCATGGCAGAGGACATCTAAAGCCACGCACGACAACAGCAGTTATCCTGCAGAGAGACAAAGATACATGCATGAATATTTGCTTTTAATTTGTCCGTTAAAAGCTTTCTGTGGAGTTTCATTTCAGGGCTGCTAATGCTCATCAAACCTTGCACATGAGGTACCAGGAACCAAAGTGAACAAAGCTGTTTAATTCCTTGATTAATAATAAAAAAACATGCCCATTGTTTCTGTGTTATTTCTGGATTAATACCCAGCAAAATCCGGTTGAGAGAAAACTGCATGAAATAGAAGCATTGCAGCAGTCCTGAGTGTGCAGACAGGAGCAGACGTAGACAAACCAGGGAGGCCATGTGCTCGGTTTTTGATTAGATTCTCAGCTGATGCAAAAAGAGAAAAATAAAAGAAACAAGATAGAAGTGCAAAAGAGAACAAAAAGTACAGAATGGTTAAAGAGGAACGTTGTGTACAACAAATCAATACTAATGCATGTAAACTAGCCTTCAGGCCACAGAGGTAGAATTAAATAAACTAAAAATACACACTCCTGTGCACTGAACCTTTTATGGTAGTTACACACTCAAAAGCGTGACTGGAACAGAGTGAGTGTAAATGTTTGTATTTCCATCTATTTGTCTTTTCTAAGTCACTCGTGAGGTTTCACTGTGGCTAAACTTTGTTTTAGTGCATACTGTAATTAACCATGGTCCCATTGTCTCTTTATCATAACATACAGATAAATAGCATTTAAATTGAATCCTGTGTTTTCTATAGAACGAATAGATAGACTTTTTGAACATGTAGAGTTGATATCAGGTCATGCAGTTTGAGCACGCACCCTATATACAGAGGCTATAGTCCTTGTCCTAGAGGTCACTGATTCCACTCCCAGCCACGACCCTTTGCTGCATGTTTTTCCCCATTCTCTCCTCCCTGCATTTCCTGTCTCTGTCTCTTACCAAAGCAGCAGTTTTATCTAGTTAAGTAAATTTAAAGCTCCTGGGAGGAACTTTTAGGTACTGTCGATTTTGGCAACCCCTGCACATAAAGAGGGGACCATCGATCTCCTTGCTTATTAAGTCCTGTACACGTGTAAGTAGTGTTTTCTGACAAAAAAAAATCACCCTTCTTTATTTAGATTCTAATGAGCAACTTGCAATAAATCTTTAAGGTGGAAACACTTGAAAAAGGTTGTTTAAAATATCCTTTTCAGACACCTACCCGGCGACAAGGGTAATATGCTGTTGAAATGATAATCATTCTTCCCTCTGATGGCCTTGCTTGCATTTGTTGGTCATATAGAGGTATCCGTAGCAATTTCAGCCCGTTTGATTACTAGCTTAAAACTCCTCACTGCAGCTTTAAAGTGAAAGCAGGTTCTTATAGCCCGTAGATTTTCGTGCATCATTTTGGAAAATACACACAATACCTTTCTACTTATCTCTCTCAGTTAATTAAATTGTTTAGTATATATTTCAAATATTTGTAAGTATCATTAGCTGCGTTAAAGATAAATTCTGAGCCCATCACAAAGGTGATGAATTAAAAATGTTAAAAGCAACACTAGGGACAACCTGACACATCATATCAAATCAATCCACATAAAGGAGTCCAGCACATTTCACCACAGCCTGTTGACACTGTGGCAAAACTGTTAGTTTCTATCTCAGGCTGGTCTTGAAGGTCAGAAAATAAAGACAGCACAAACATGAGGGCAGCCTGAATCAGTATTTTGTGTCACCTTGATTATGTTTTTTAACAGGTAGAGCAGGATAATGTATCAAGAACGGGCGGTAATGCAAATCAGAATCCTGACAGGGTAAGCAAGGCGTTGAGGTTTTCTGAATATTTCAAACAAAGGACCAAAACTAGGTTTGGTTGACAACAGCCTTGCATGAAGTCATCCATTACAGAAATACAGCTGCAAGATATGGACAAAGTCTGCCTAGCAACACACACCAGTGCTTCAATGTGGCCCATTTTTACAATCATCGGTGCAAGCCCAAGCACATATGATTACAGTGGTGTGTTAAAGAGAGAGTAGCACGTAGTTATTATTCTGTCAATGCAGTGGAAAGATCAGGTTTTGACTATTTAAAGGCAGCGATTACATCACATTAATAAACAATGGCTCTTTGTCATTCAGCAGTGATTATATGTGAAAACGGTTTCACCTGATCTGATCTATGGCTTAATCTTAATGTCTCTGATGAACCCTGTGCTGTCGATTTTATCTCTGTGTTGCTAACTGGCTCCAGCCTCATGTTCTCAGTAGGTCAACACATGTTTAATTCATGCATCAGACACAGACACACGCTCACACAGCCTCATACATACACGGGGATGAGCAAGGAGAAGCAGCAAACATGCCTGGCCTGAACTCACGTATACAGTACTTATGAACATAACACACTCGCAGACATGGACACACACACACACTCACTGATAATCATCATCCCCCACCAGACCCCACCACCCCCGCCCCTGTCTGCACATCTGTCACTGCTGCATCTAATACAGCACTCAATCCTCCATGTCCCATCTCTGCTCAGGCCCTATTGTGAGTTGTTGACGACCACACATACACAGATACACACAGATACACACACACATACACAGAGGATCAAATGACAAAGTGTCCAGACTGGCAGGGTACAGGTCATTTCTTAAGCTGTCTACCATGAGGACGACACGTCTCATTCACACTCTGGTTACAAACAGGCCTAGTGTGTCTGATGGAAATGATTACCCATAAGTAGCCTTTGTTGGTCTAAATCTAAACACATTGTTTCTAATAATCCTGCATGGGAAACTGGCATTTCAAGAGAATCCTGTTGACTCTGATTCCCTCAATAGAACAAGCGATCAACCACAGTACGTACTGTTTACTCCACTACAGTTGTCACACTTCCCCGTCATTATCGTTCTGTACAGGAACACACTGATACTAATATATCTGTAATGACGTCGGTCTATATTTAGACGCATGTTTTGTGAGGGAAGCAGTGACATGGAAACTAAAATAAGAGCGGGGATCTAAGGACTGCTGGAGAGTGAAGTGACTTATGTCCATTTGTTTACCCTGTAATGGACCACTGAGAGAGAAGAACATATGGCCCCAAAAATATCCCAAATAAGTTTCTCTCAAAACATTACGATGGATCAAAATGCACCAAAAAGCTAATTTATTCATTACTTTTCACATTTTTAAGGGGGCATACAATTAGCTAGAATACAACCCAAGACATAAAACACAGTTCATGGACAATGAAACACACACTCACACACACATCAGCAGCTAGAATATATTAGACAAGTTCAGGGAAAGTCAATAAAAATCAGTAGTTATAGAATAAAGTAGCTGTTGGTTGATTTTTCAGCTTGTTACGAGTTATAAAAATATTAATGTGTGAAATCTCCTCCTTGCCCAAGCTTTTAGACAATGTAAGAAAATAGATGACAAGACAGCTCCCCAAAAGTGAAGCCAAAACACTTAGAGCTGCCCCCCATTGACTAGATGCTGTACAGGTCATTGGAACCACCTCCTCTATTTTAACAGATGAGATAAGATAAATATGTCTGCCTGTCACAGCCTGAGGGACGCACCATCCCATAATTTTTTATTTTAGGTGAAGGTTTTATAAGCATACCGCATCAAGTGAGGACATTGAGATATGCTGTATGGGTGACACCATTGTTTTAATGCGTATAGAATATGTAATATATATAATATGTAATGAATATAATATGTAATAAATATATATGTAATGTATGTGTATAAATCTTATGTGCTTTGGCAACAACATGTCTTTGTTCATGCCAATAAAGCAAATTGAATTGAAAAAAAATTGAGATGTTGGTCAAACCAACATATCAAAGAAATGTTTCTCAAACAGACTGTCATTAAAGTTTGTTCTTACCATGCTGATTTATCTCCAAGTTTTCTTTGTTTTTAAGAATCTTAGTTTTAACATGATGTTTTAAAAAGAGGTATAAATACTCTATTGCCTGCTCAGCTCTGTTGACAAATGTGGCTCTTGCAGCTCTGTGTGCAGCGGATTAGCATAGTTAAAGAGGAATGGTGAGGGGTGACAAATGCTAACTGAAGCGTCACTGAAACGTGAGTGTCTGCTTCATACTGACACAAGAACTTGTTGTACTGCACCAACTTGAGGGATCTGTGTAGTTCTTTTTGGTAAGTTAAATGTAGAGAACTGACATATTTCCAAGTCATTTGACCAGAAATTTGAATTCTGACTAACCGGCTAGAAAACACTCAGAACCCAAATTGAGCACAATTTATTCAACACTGCAAACACGAGATCGTTGAATCTTCCGGTAATCAATGGCATATTGGCTTGTCAAGTGTGGCTAAGGTTAGCAGAGCTAGCACCACCAGCCTTCAGTACTCCTAAATACTGTAAAACTACATCACAATCAAGCGGCAACCTCCAGTCTCAAAATATGAAGCCCAGTGAAGTGTTATAAACTGCAATTCATCAAGAATCCGCTTGAGGCTGGCTTCAGAAACATCTGGAACCACATACACACCCATTCAAAAATACCGATCTTTGCAGCAGAAATAAACATGTTTACAGCCTGGTTCAAAAAACGTCTTTGGTCTACGTCGCTAATTTCTCTGGGATTAGTTTTTTTTCTGACGCGACAGTTCAGAGGATATTAAGATTATGAGTTTTCGCCCAAATAAGGACATGACTGACATGATTGACAGGTGGGAACATATAGCTGTTAGCCAGGAGGGTTGAACTCCGCCTCTTTACGTCACGCTCTTTTGGATGAGTTCAGCATTACCAATATGGCTCCCCCCGACAATTGGCTTCAAAACAGCGCTCAGGAACAGACGGGTGACGTCACGAATACTACGTGCATTATTTATACAGTCTATGATCACAATACAGATGCCATCCATCATCTGTGTTTGTTTACATCCGGGTAGTAGAGCATTATAGCATTATGGAAGTCGCTATAAACTGCAGCTACAGCCCTGCTAAAGGCTACTATACATTTGAAACACAACATATGAGTGACATTTCAGGTCTACAATAATAAGAATGTTAAATTAATGACTCGTTATTCTGGTGCCAAAAAGCAAGGGGGAGAATGTTTAGTTGTTTAGTCGACTAAAAGTGAACAGCTTTAGTTGAATGTGTGTTTTTGTAAGCAGTTACCTCTGCAATATATCATCCCCCATCATGGAGGGTATTTTGGCTTCACTTTTGTACAATGGGAGAGGGAGGTGGAGACGTGTTGCTCATTTTAGCAGATGGAGGCAAACATAAGAGGCATACAACACCAAATAACAGTCATGCATGCATGCACATGAGTGGGTGGGTATGTCAGAGAGCTAATTCATTATACAGACTGTATTTTGACTTTATTCACGTCCACTTAAACTCCTAAAGTAGGCCATGATGTTTAGTTAGATGCCTGAAAAGTAAGCATGACCAGTGAAGCGAGGAGCTTAAATTAAGTGTTTAGAAAAGTTTTTAAAAGTGAGTGAAGACATGTAGATAGCTCAGTCTCTGCAGTGAAAAGCATCAGGATGGGATGACGCCAAGCCTGGGCAAGACTGCAGGAAGCTCCTGAGGATGAAGTATGAGGGGACACATCCTGCAGAGCGCTGCCAGCTAATACCATCAAAATGAAATGTGCTATAAGTCCTCTGGCCTCTCATATACGCAGTAATAAAAGCTGTAATGGTGCTGTTGACCTTAGCCTGGCTAAGCACGCAAAATCTCAGGATTAAATCCCCTGAATGTGCATCTAATTGTTTGTGTGTGTGTGTGTCTAAGTCATGTGTGCAGCGTGTTTGTGTGTGACAACAAGCTCACAGGCGTGGAATTTAACACAATGCGTCTATTCAGAGCTGGCTTTACTGAACACAAAAGTAACAGTTTTCTTTGTCTTGCTCAGGACTGAAACCTCTGCTTCATACGCAGCTGAGTGTGTATCTTTTATAACACACACAAAGAAGTAAAGCAGGAAAAATGTGCGTAGGTAAGGCAGGAAATTAAATGCCTTCTTCAAAGTTCAGCAGGAGGGCAGAGGAAGGTACATGAAGACAGTTTCAAGGGGAATACTTCAGAAGTAGCAGCCTCCTGCACCTGTACAGCAGCAATTATTGTGCTCTGACAGCTTGGACAAACAAAAAAGCCCTCTGTGGTAACAGCTGAGCTCATACTGTACGGTCATAAACACACACAGACTTGTATACAAGGAAAAACACGCAGAGTTGACAGAAAGTCTACCTACTGTCAGAAGTGAGGAGTAGATCAGTCTAGCAGGCTCCATAGCTGCTCTGTGTTACATTAAAAAAGCAGCACACGCCCTGACTCACTCACACTCACACTCACACTCACACACGCCCACTTCACTTCCCCCCCTTCACCCCTTTGCCCACTCTTCCTCTTCCCTTTTCCTTCTCTCCCTCTCTCTCTTTTTCCCTTTCCCATGCAACACGCACACTGAAAAAAGGCAGAGCAGTGATGAAAACAGAGGGAGGAGCTTTCAAATTTAAAGTCCCGCCTACTGTCAGTGCTGTTTACAAGCATGGCCCTCCTACTGCCACGCTCTGATTGGCTGGGAAACTTACACTTGCAGAGATTGCATCATGGGACAAAAATTTGTGCTGGACAGAGAGAGTATGGAGGTAGAGATTGAAGAAGAACAACGAGAAAAAGAAAGGGGGAGGAAAATAGAAATTAGGAAAAAGGATGAGAAGAATAAAATAAAAGAAGAATAGAATAAGGAGTAGTAGAACAAAAGAAGTAGAAGAAGAAGTAAGGAAAAGTGGATGATAAGGAAATCTGCAGAAGAAGGGGGAGGAGAAAGGAGGACATGAAGAAGAAGAAAGGATGAAGAAAATAAAACTGATGACAAGGTGAGGTGCAGAAGAAGAGGGAGAAGAAAGGAAGACAAGAATAAGATGAAAAAAGAGGACAATAAAAATAAGGAAGAAGGATGAGAAGAAGAAAAAAGAGGAATAGAATGAGAAGGAGTAGAAGAACAAAAGAAGGAGAAGAAGAAGTAAGGAAAATGGATGATAAGGAAATGTGCAGAAGAAGAGGGAGGAGAAAAGAGGACAAGAGCAAGAAGAAAGATGGAGAAAAATAAAATTAAAGAAAAAGGATGAGAAGAAGAAAAGAGAACAGGTATAGAATGAGAAGGAGTAAAAGAAAAGAAGGAGGTGTAGAACAATGGAAGACAAGGAGAGGTGCAGAATATGTGGAAGAAGAAAGGTAGACAAGAAGAAGAAGGAAAATAAGGAGGAGGGAAACAAAAAATAAGGAAGAAGGATGAGAAGAAGAAAACAAAAGAGGAATAGAATGAGAAGGAGTAGAAGAACAAAGAAGGAGAAGAAGAAGATATAGAAAAATGGATGACAAGAAGAGGTGCAGCAGAAGAGGGGGAGAAGTAAGGAGGACAAAGAGAAGATGAAAAAAGGAGGAGGTAAAAAACAAATGATGAAGAATAATGAGAAGAAGAAAACAAGAGGAATAGAATGAGAAGGAGTAGAAGAAAAGGAGAGGATGTAGAAAAATGACAGTGACAAGATGAGGTAAAGAAGAAGGAGAAGAAAGGAGGACAAGAAGAAGAAAAAAGGAGGAGGAGAATAAAACTTGGGAAGAATGATGAGAAGAAGCAAAAAAAGAGGAATAGAATGAGAAGGAGAAGAAGGTGAAGATGAAAGGATAACAAGGAGAGGTGCAGAAGAAGAGGGAGAAGAAAGGAGGACAAGAAGAGCAAGAAAATTATGAGAAAAATAAAAAAGGAAGAAGGATGAGAGAAAGAAATCAAAAGGGGAATAAAATGAGAAGCAGAAGAAGAAAAAGAAGGAGATGTAGAAAAATGGAAGACAAGGAGAGGCGCAGAAGAAGTGGAAGAAAAAAGGAGGACAGGAAGAAGAAGGAAAATAAGGAGGAGGGAAACAAAAATAAGGAAGAATGATGAGAAGAAGCAACAAAAGAGGAATAGTATGAGAAGGAGTAGAAGAAAAGAAAAAGGAAAAGAAGAAGATGTAGAAAAATGGATGACAAGAAGAGGTGCAGCAGAAGAGGGGGAGAAGTAAGGAGCACAAAGAGAAGAAGAAAAAAGGAGGAGGTAAAATACAAATGATGAAGAATAATGATAAGAAGAAAACAAGAGGAATAGAAAGGAGAGGCACAGAAGAAGAGGGAGAAGAAACAAGGACAAGAAGACAGGCAGAAGAAGAATAGGGAATGGAAGAGAAGAAATGAGAAGAAGGACAAGGAGTAGAGAGTAGACAGAGAAGAAGAGAAGTGAGACTAACTTTTACCTCAGATCCTGGAACATGTTGCGTTCGAGGCTTTAATCTGGGAAATATTAAAACGACTGCAATGATTAGCTCCACGCATCTATCAGCCCACAGAGAAGAGCTTTAAACATTTGGATCATCTGGCCTCAAGTTACAGTTATGAAGAGTTACGTCATGATTTAGCCTGCCAAATACACACACACAGGGTCACACACACACACACACACCATGCAGGGAAGCCAAACAAAACATAGTTACATAAGTTATGACTTCACGTTTGAAGACGTTAAAATTAGGCCTTTCCTCTAAATGGAGCTTTACAGTCTCCAATCACACACACACGTAGGGACTTAGAAAGACCCTTAAACCCTAAAATATGGGATATCATTTCAACTTCAAGTCTAATATCTTGTCACAAACTGATGTTAAACCCAATCCCTTCAACTGAAGAGTTTAATCTGGAGCAAGAGGTGACGACTCTCTGACAAAATCATCAATCTACAGTTAATCTGAGCAGATTGAACCCCAGCTTCCGGCTCCGTTTCCTCGCTACCCACGCACACCTTTTCCCAAATCACATCATCCTAAATTCACAGGCCAGACTGCTGTGGTGGGTGGAACAGGAGGTAAAAGATAAGAGGATGAAAATATCAGTCACACAATAAAATATCAACAGCTGCAGCAAACTGCTGGAGCTATGAAACATTTCACACACGATAACCCAAAAAGTTAGGCCTGGTTAAGTTTCCAGATCGTCATAAACGCTGTGCATTTAGAGAAAACTGTCTGATGGGATGTCTTCTTTCATGCTGCACTAATAAGAAGGGATGTTATCTGACATGATTTACACACCAATGAAATTCTCCAGCGTGGGAAGCCCTTCAAAACTGGCTTTTGTCTTCCCTGCAGAGAGCACCCCACAGCATTATTGGTTAACTGCTGCGCTTTCTGCTGAAACAACAGTTTTATCAAAATATACGACTCCTGCAGTTATTAAACGAGAGGAAGATTAAACACCAGCGGCATCCGCAATGAGTCTCCAGAACCAGTGAAGACAATTATACAGGAGTACAGTATCTGGGAGGAATTGTAGGAGACATTGGAAAGTCAAGGGAAGAGTTACGATGCATATTTCTGGGTTTGCTAAATGAATTTCTGAGTGTGTGTTTAGGGATGCACCGATCCTACTTTTTAGGTCCCGATACCGATTTCGATACCTGGGCTTTGGTATCTTCTGATACCGATACTAGCCGATCCGATCCTGGTATTGATTTAACAACCTCTATTCCTTAAAGCTGGGGTTGGTAGTCTCGGAAAACTAGCATGAATTTGAATGTAGCATGTCTTCGGGACTTCGTCTAAACCCCCCCCCCCCCCCTTCCCCTCGGAGCTCCTCCAAAACAACCCCCCCCACTCACATGCACGAGCGCTGCTGATTCACTACCATATGATCGTGACTGATTCAAAACCGGTCCTCACCAAAACATTCTCAAAGTGAAAGTTAAAAACACAAACAAACATGGCTTCTGTTAGTACTCACAACTGTCATGCTAGCATTATCCAGTTGTACTGGTGACACAATATCAGGAGAAAAGTTATAACACATATAAAACTGTAACAACTCTACTGTTTGTTAAATGTGTTCAGTGTAGAGGTTATTAATTCCTACAGTGTTGACAGACAGTGAAGGCATCAAGAAGGGGGCGGGGGTGTTAGAGAGTGTGAGCGGGAGAGAGGAGAGACAAGAGGAGAAGTTTTTCATTCATTCAAACATTGATTGTTGCTTTGTTGGTTGGCGTGATCACAGCCGACAGTGACCGGTTATTAAAGATCAACGTGTTCACGAATCGGCTCGTCATCACTACAGCGTCTGGACCATCGTCCGGACGGACGCTACAGTACATCTTCATTTTCTGTAGGACTTACTAAATGTCATTCATTCTTTTGCTTGTAAGAGCCCCCATGGTGAGAGCTTTTTAGACTCTGATCCGGACTACAGTCCTGAGCAAAGCACCTCATCGGGTCAGAGGGGACAGGCCTGAGGTCGAGCGAGAGGGGCAGTAAATAGAAGCAGGGGACAGGGAGTGCACGCCAGGGAAATGTACGCTCAGGAGGCGGGCAGAACAGCAGGACGGGATTTGATTGGTTTAAAATTTTGGGACACAAAAACGGTGATTGGTTGGTGTTTTCCTAGATTTACTCTGGCTGTAGATAGCAGCTTTTTTCACTCTTTTTTAAGAACACATTATGTATTGATTGCCATCAGGACATAAAGATAATTTTAACCAGTTTAACAAAAAGTGTATCTAAATCTGATTACCAACCCTAGCTTTAATGTGAGGATAAAATCATGTTTTGGCAACTTCAGGCTTTTCTGACTTGCTGGTGAACTGTACCTGGGTTCCAAGTGCTAAACCAGAGGCTGGAATCCCTTTACTTCAAGTATCCGGAAAAATTAAATCCAATAACCTGTTTATTCACACTTTGAATCAATTTAAAGAAGGTTTCTTGCTTATTTGCTTCTTTGCAGTAAGCTACAGCTGACGTAAACTTCCTCCTTTGGGCTTCCATTATTTTATTCAGCACGGCTGCCATCCGTCGAAACATTAGCGCTGCACATGTTGCAAGGTTCCAGCGGAGTTGTTAGCAAAAGAAGTATGAAATGCACCTAAACCAAGGAGCCTCTGTTATCCTCCATCATGCTCCACTGGGCAAAAATGCACAGACTGGCCGGCTGTGATGGCGTAGGAGACGAACATGGCTGTTGTAAACACAGAAAAGCATAGAACTGAGATGAATAGATCTGCCATATGGATCAGTGCTATATATCGGCCCTTTGTCACCGATATCCGATCTAGCTTTTTGAGTCCGATCTAGCCGATATCAGGATCGGATCAGTGCATCCCTATGTGTGTTAAGTCCACAGTTTGTTTCCAGTCAGTTTTTTGTGGCTGCTCAATGAAACACTCCATTCCAATATGATCATATCTAATTCACACTTAATTTCAAGCCCTACTTCCAGAGTCTTTAAGTGTGAGCATAATGTTACAAACACTGCAGCAATTCACTCTGCATCTTGTGCAACACCAACCCTAAAGTAACTGTTTTGCCCCGGGGCCTGAAAGGAGGCGGGACACTATCAATTATGATAGTGATGATAGTGATGTTATGCACAAAATCCACACGCTCCTCGGGCTGGTGTTACATTTTTTACTCTGCAACTCGTGGATGTCACACGACAAATAATGTGACGGGAAAAGTTTCTGTGAGGGTGCTGCAGCTTTTGCTTGCAGCTGTGTTGTTGCACACCTGATGCCTTGTTAGCTCTTTTGCAGGATCTTGTGCTTGGTCACTTCAAACGATGGATGCATGATATGATATGGATGTGATATAAAAGTTAAAATGTGGAGAGGGAGAGAAGAAAAAGGACTAAAGAACAAGACATTCACACGCATGCATACACAAAGATATAAAATGAGAGGGTTGTTGCATAACCGAGCGCTATCCTGGTATCTTAGGGCGACCATGATAGTGTTAGAGTCCGCTTCAGGCATGACACACTCACTCACATACACATCAATGTATACACATGTAGTCACATGAGTCACACTACCTCCTTAGCTGCTCACCAAGCATGTAGAAACACAAACATGCAACACTCTGCAGGTTCCAACCTCAAAAAGTCCCCACAAAGACCCAAAGTTAAGAACACACAGCATGCATAGCGTGTGCAGAGCAGCCTGTATAACCCTTGTTAGTATGCTCTGCAGGCCTCCATTCTCCTGCATGCACAGTCCACCCTTAAGCCTGCACATACATATACGTCTATATATAGAGCTATCACTTCTCATCCCCTTCACACCACTGGCGGGCACGTGCTCCGCGCTGCACACACTGCGAAAGGAAGCACAGGCATCCTCAGATGACCAGCATAGTAATGAGTCAGAAACACACAAGAAGGAGCCACATGCTTCACCATTTTTCATGACTCTCCAACTACATCAGATACTCAATATGATGGATAATGCTGGGATTTTGTGTACACTCATTCATGTGTTTATTTCTGCATTAGCACACCAAAGAATGCCAGCATGTCCTCAGGGAGATTCTGTGTCTTTTAATGTTTGCCAGCTTTGGATTAGGAATAAAATCACTGATGAAAAACATGAAATTTAACCCACATAAGTATGGCATAATATAACTAGTATAATGGTGAATTACTGGCATGTGCTCAGTCTGTCGTAGATGCATCATACAGACGCGTCACACTCTGTTTAAGGCTGCATGTATTGTTCAAAGATGGAGGCTTCCTGTTAGCCGTTCATAGTAAACACATAGGTCTACTGTGCACGCAGATCACCGGTTGATTGATGGGTTGAGATGAAAATACTGACGCTTCCTTTCAAATGCTCTGGAAGCCACACAGCTGTCTTTACACCACAGTTGGCCTCAGGGAACACAGGTGTGTGAGCTTTAAATTGCATGCAGAGTGAACACTTCAACACTAATATCTTGTGGTTTTTACGTTGAAGCAGAGCTGTGCAAAAACATGGTTCTCACGCTGTTAAATTATTCAGGTATCAAGTCATCCTTACTCACTGAACTGGCTTTTTACTCTTTATTTTATTTCATTTATTTTATTATTAGGTCCTTTTTTACTATTGTCTTTTTTATTCTTTATTTTTTATTTTCAATATCAAATCATTATTATTATTATTACTATTATTATTTATTTTTCTATATATATTCATTTAATTTTTATTCACTTATCTACTTACTTATTTCTGCTTTCAAGTAATTCTGTATATGTCTGAGTATTGTTTGCCTTCTACAATAAATATACATCTGCATATCTAAACCTTGCAATATTGTATGGACAATCTCAATTGCCTTAATGTACATTTTTGCTTCTATAATTTATTTTTACTCCCTGATTTATCACATTTTCTTGTTTTCTTTAAAAAAAAGAACATCACTTTCCTGAATTTTTCAAGTTGATCCTTGTGAAAAAAATTTAAATGAATAGATCTTTGAAAGAAAAGATTGTTACAAATTGAGCTTGTACATTAACAGAAAGACCAGCGTAAATTAAAACGTCTATGCAAACATCTCTGCAGATAAGTGCAAAACCAAGAAACTTTGGAGAAACTTCAGAGTGTGTTTGACATTTTGAAAGTATCCCCTTGTAAAAATACCAGAGCCACCTCCACACACATTAACATGAACATGCACTAGCTCACTTGTGGGGCAGGATGAGTCTATGAGAGCACTGACAGAGTGAGGCACACTGACACTAACTTCCTTTCTCTTTCCTTCTTATGCAAGCTCACAAGCTAGTTCCCAGGTGGAGCTGCAGACCTCAGGCTTCTACTTCTGCAGACCTCCCCTGTGAAGCACCCCCACACTCAAGACCGGAAACACACACAAAAAGTTTCAAAATAAAACTGGGTTTAACTCTCTGTTTAACATTTCAGTCAAGTTTTTTCTAATTTCCTGTAAAATGTATGCAAGATATTTGAAATAAATCTGGTGTTCACTTTTGGTTTAACGTTTTAGTCATTTATTTAGACTACTCAACGTCATTTCTCATTTACACCTGCTAGGGACTTATAAAGTAAGAATGGAAAATGAAGTCTGCTGAGTGTGGAACTTAATGCTCTCTTCTTACAAGCTGAATTGTACCTTTTCAATAGACGTCCAATCTCTTCATTCAGTGCATGAAAGGATTCAAAGAACTAACTACAAAAGCAACACACAATAGATCTTTTGTGAAAGAATTTGATTTATCAATTTCAACAAATATAAAAAAGGCCTTCCATCACTTTCAACTGAAACTGTTGGGGAACTTTTAGACTGGTAATGAAATAGTCACATTTTCATACTGCGGCCGAGATAAGCAGTGCAGCCCCTCAGTGTGCAGATTGGCAGTTTCAATATGGTTACTCTTTATGCCTGTCATCGGTCCAATTTCCTGTGAAATTAGATGAAACTGCACACTGGCCGGAGAAGCCACACTTCACAATTTCCTGGGCAAAAATGTGAAGTGAGAAGTACTTTAGACACTTGAAGGAAAAAAGAAGTAAATCTTTCTTTGGAGGATACTGCAAATGCATGCACGTACTACCAGGGTCAGGATGAATACAGTGGGACAGGGGACACTCAAATTATTCAAAACTAAACGAGAAATTTGTCCTGGACAGATCTCCTGTGTCTGTTACAAAGTCTAAACATTGATACACTACTACTACAACTCTCATGGCCTGACGAACTAAGGTGTTAGTTCTTTGTTAACCTGAATGTATGAATGGTGCTCAAGAGAAGTGCTGCCATTGTCAAATCACAGCTGTTCATCTTAAATAAAACCTGGCTGTGTGAAATACTTGATTCTGATTGGTTAAAACCCCACAATAAGAGTTCTTACATCTCAACAGCAAAAGGGACAACCAAGGAAAACCTGACCACACTTCATACCAAATCAATCTGTGAACAGCAGTCCAACACGTTTCACCTCTGCCTGTGGACACTGGCAAAACACTAGTTTGCATCACAGACTGGTCTTGAGAGTCTGGAAATAATGAAAGTTCAGTCAGGAACCCTCTCGTCATAGGTTTAACCATTTATTGCCAAATGGAAACACAGTTATGCTTGGCACTATAGGCTCAGCTTTAGCGCTCCCCCGGGTCAGCCTGCTTTGGCTTTCCTGGGAGTGCATTGCAAAATCCCCAAAAAGGGTAAAACATACATTTAGACTAAACAAGAGGAGGCAAAGTTTAACCAACAGCAGAGTGTGGGCAACAAAGGTGTTGCAGGGATAAGCGAGAGGGAAGGAGTGTTTAAATAGACCGCCTTATCGTTAGAATGAGTTGTGATTGGTTATATGGAAAAGAAACAATGACTCAAACTGCGTGACAGCAGCTGAGGCGTATGACTTCCGTGTCCTTCATGAACTAACGCAGAGCTTCATGTATTTGCTTGAACCATAGACTGTATAAATAATGGACGTAGCATCCGTGACGTCACCCATCTGTTCCTGAAGCCAATCGGCGGCGGTAGCCATATTGGAAATGCAGAACTCAACCAGGCAGAGTGTGACGTAAAGAGGCAGGCTTTGAGCCTCCTAGCCAACAGCTATGTGTTCCCGCTTGTCAGTCAAGTCAGTCATGTCCTTATTTGGGCAAAACTCAGAATATTAATATCTTCTGAACCGTCCAATCCACACACAGTAAAGTATGTGTCGATAGAGAAATGAGCTACTTCGACCCAAGCCGTTTTTTGAAACAGGCTGTAAACATGTTTATTATTGTTGCAAAGATCGTCTTCTTTGAATGGGTGTGGATGTGGTTTCCGGTGTTTCTGCAGCCAGCCTCAAGTGGATGCTTGATGAATTGCAGTTTATAACACTTTCACATGGGCTTCATATTTGCATTTGAGACCCGAGGTTGCTGCTTGGCTTGAACCCCTATGATGCAAAGCCCTGCTCACCCTGTACGGACTCTAATTTGCATAACCACCTTGCACATTATATGTATGTATATGTCTGTGATTTTTTTGTATTGCATGCATGGATTTCTGTTGTAAAACAAAAGTTCTCATCAGGGACTATAAAGACTTTTTAATCCAATCCAGTAGAAAGTTCTTACTTCCTTAGCTGTAACTGCAGTAGTAATACTATTAAGTAGTGCCTCACAACAGACCAAGAACTATGTCAAGACCTGATTTTTTACCCCCAGGTCTGACAAACAATGTGTGTCTGTGACCATGTGCAGCCATCAAACCCTTTCCCGGCCTCACATCGACTCCGTTACAGACGCAACTTCATCAAGAGATTCGTGACATGACAAACATCAAGGCAGACATCAGAGCAGCAGCTCAGCTCCAGCGAGCCCTCAGATACTGATTCATGAGTAGCTCAGATAGAGATTCCTTCACATCTCTGCACAGCCTGTGTGAGCAAACACTCCCATCCTGTCACAACCTCTTAAAGTCTGAAGACATTTGGAGAAAATGCAACCTTTTTTTCTATTTAATCTCATCTGGATTTACATGAACACCAAACAAACCCACTTGACAATGACATCCATTCTTTTTGCATCACCAGAACATCAAAGAATTTGCATGGACAGTTCTAATCCTTCAAAACAACAGTCTGAGCAGAAGACATGGATCCTTATTTTAAAGCTTATATTTAAATATTTTTCAGCTAAGTAAATTCAAAGGGAATATTACATGATGCACAGATTCCTCACCTTCTTTTCTATCCTCAACGACCCTCTCTCTCTCTCTCACTGTCTCTCTCTCTCCAGCAGTGAGAATACTTCAGTGAGAGAGGAGCATGTGCCACGGGGTAGACAACCTGATCCTGAAATAATTTGTTTCTTTAAATAACTGAGCGAATAGACGCCTGGAGCTAAACATATATTAACATAAACAGCTCCATGACACATGGCGTAACAGAGCTCAGGCCACAGCGATGGCGAGTTCTTCTTCCATGGATTTGTGTGAGTGTTTATTCATCCAGGTACGTGGGAAGTTTGATGTTTTTTTATCATTTGGGTGCTTGTAGAAAAAAAAAAGGTCAAAAAGTGTGTTATGTAAGAGCCAAATATCCAGAAAATAAGCACAACAGCAGCGGAATAAAAGCACTTAGCCATGGGCGCTTTGCTCACATGCCCTTAATATCACAAAAACACAGAAGATCAAACACAGTGTAGGATGCTAGAGATGTTTTTTTTATGCAACATGACCTCTTCTTAAAAAAAACATGGCATTGAAGCATCAATGAGCATTACAGCTCGGGGTGGAAATTCATTTACTTAAGGGGATTACAAATTCTATCAACTGTTGCTCCTGCTGATTGGTCAGCAGATTTATGATTTCAACATTTGCAGACCTCTGCACATGCAGGCGAGCTGGTAGTGCGACCTTTAGCACATTCCACTCGGACAGAATAAAAGCACTGTTTTGCAGACGCTTTTATTTTGGCAGGAGGATCTCTTCACATATTTATGATGCCACTTTTCAAGGCTGCTGCTGCAGGAAAACAAAGAGGCCTTCCTGCTGACTAATACACGTTGATCCTGTACAGTCCTGTGGCAGAGATGATGATGTAGTGGATGACAAATGTCCGTGGAGTGGTACCCTCTCTCTGCTGTCCACACACAGCAGGCCTGACTGACATAAGCAGGGCTAAAATTATCAGCTTGCCTGATCTGAGCCAAGCCGGGCAGGAATGTGTCACAGGAACCGCCTGAATCAACATATTAACACACGGCTCACACTCTGACACGCAAGCACACAGAGACACACAGGTGCACACAGAGCTAGCTGCGTAGAAGCATGTTGGTGGGAAAACACAATCAGGATGCTTCCAAACACAGAGGTACTGAATATGTTGCCCTTGTCTTTTATTTATCTGTACTTTAACAGCATGGTGCAAAGGGTTTATTTTGCAATTTTATTTACTGAGGTTCAAATAAAGCTGATTAGAAGTGGTTTTAATTTGATCCCAGAGCAGCATTCCAACACAAAGTGCTCTCACACATCAACCTAAATCCATATTTACCAGCCAAATAACATGTTCTCTGTTTCGACATCACCACACTGCTACATTACATTTGATGAACACAATGTATTCAGCACAATTTTGGCCAAAAATATAAAATGTATTTTCATTCTGGGAAAAAAAAAGACCAACTTCCAACACTACACTGTTGCTTTAACTACCGTAGAGTAACTCCAACCTCACATCCGAGGGATAGTATCCGTCCTTGAAGAAGTAATGAACCGATGCATGACTGCTTCAAGGATTACAATCAAAGACAGTGAACACAGGAACATCAATAGAGCATTGTTTTCACAGGTCAGGGACTGTAACTAATCCTTTTGTTGTGTTTGTGCAGAGCAAGAGGTTTACTTCTTTTAACCAGGGAAATCTATAAGGGCCGTTTATAACACGGCTGAGTTGAATACTTGATTCTGATTGGTCGAAAATCAATCTTTATTTATATAGCGCCAAATCACAGCAAATGTTATCTCAAGACTCTATACAAACAGAGCAGGGATAGACAGTACTCTATGTTAAATTATTAACAAAGACCCAACATCAAGACAGGATAAGATCCTGTCCCGTCTTACAGACAGGACTGTAAGTCTGATCTCATCTTATGCCACCATGAGCAGAACACTTTGCAGCATTTAGCAAGTTACAGCAGCAAGGACAAACTTCCTTTAACAGGCAGAAACCTCCAGCAGGACCAGACTCATGTTAGACAGAAATCTACTGAGACTGAGTTGGGGTTGGAAAGACGGTTAGAGGAGATGAAGAGAGAGAGAGATTAAATCAAATCAATCTGCAGGAGGCAGTTCCAGAACATCTAGCCTCTTTCTGTTGACACTGTGGCAAAACTGTCTTTTCTGTTAGCATACCACTTCATGTCGGGGTCCTGCTCACCCTGTCAGGATCCACCTGCTCACTCTACATTGACCCTAACATGGCACCCATTGTTATTCTGAACACCTTCTTCACTGGACCTTTGGATCAGAGCTTATGATGAAGCATCATAACACAAATCTCTGCATCACTGTAAAGGTCAGAACTGCAGAGCTTGATGGCAAAGGGAAAGTTTGAAGTGAAAAGGCTACACCTAAATGACCTTTGATGCTCATTTCTTGCAACACTTGAAACACTTAAGTCTCTGTAACACTAATGTGACAGATAAACATGCACTACACTAAAAAAAAATACACCTAGCTACCTTTGGGTTTGCAAATAAAAACATGTTGTGTCTCATTCAGTAAGTGCATTTAGTCTTTTTTGTATTTTTTAAATAATTCCCAAAGTGTTTTATCTCTCAGGGGATAAGAGCACATTAGACTGAATTACAAGGCTGATCAAGTTGTGTAAAACAAGGCTTCTTTATTGCAGATGTGTTGCTGAATGCTCAAAATATGGCACAATATGGCCCGTGCTATTACTGAATCCCCCCCCCCTGAGGGATCCGTCTAAATATATCCAACATGACATGACGGCATCTCTCAGCTCTGTCTCTGAGCTTTCACCACATGGCACTCCTCCCAACAATCCACAGTAAATAGAGTTGAATATGCTTTGGAGACCTCACTGCCCACAGCCAAAGTACAGCCATGCCATCACAAATTAATCTGTTTATTCCTCAAGTACAAAAATGTGCGTGCAAATGCAGACACACATATTTTTTAATCAAACAAGAACAGACAACAGCTGTGCCTGCGGTGTCTATTATTATCAGGCTTCAAGACATGTTCTTAAATTCAACTCAAGGTTTAGCATGCTACATTAGGAATGCAGATACACCTAAATATGAACACATACAGCGGACACTGTGTTTACTTAGACATAAAAACAAATTTAATCCAAATAGAAACCAGCGTGAGATTGTAGCACAGAACAAATACGCCTGTCATAATTACAGTGACTCCTACGTGACCTTTACCTCGTCACTTCAGCCAGGTAAACACAATGATCTACTGGCTTTATACGCGGTCTCTGTTTGGCAGATCTGGAGACAAAGCAATAGTTAAGTGACATTTAATGAAAACAGAAAGAACAAATCATTGATTTCCTCCACCGTCTAAATTCTTTGGGGAAAGAAGAAATGTGTGTGGCCACTACTCCAAAGTCGAAACTTCTTCATTAAATAAAAATCTGTTCAAAGCGTGAAGGTCAACTGCTTGGGAAACGTCAACAACATGTGATAAAAACATCTTGTGGCTGCTCAACAGCAAACAAGGCTCTGAACAATAACTACAAGTTGTTACCATCAAACAAGAAGGCCGGGCTCCACATTCTATTAAAGTTAGACTCTTTTGAACACAAGATGATCCTACTATTAAACATAGAGCTTTATCTAACTTTAAACATCCTGTAAAGAACCTTAACTACTGCTTTTCTGTCACTGTAATGTTACATTAGATGGAGGTATCTTTCTGGATGGTCTTATGTTGCAAAGGGAGCAAGAAAAATGTGACTGAGTCAGACAATAAAGAATTATTATCCTAATCAAACTGGATGGTGTTGGAAAGAGGAGGTTTGAGTATTGGGGGGAATCAATAAAACATAATTTAAAAAGTCATTAAAGCTTTATTAGCCATCAAAGTAGAGGGTAATAACATTCAACCTGACCAGGCTGTTACAAAGGTCCCAGATGAGCTGTTTCATCACTCAGAGGGCTTTCTCTCCTTTATGATTTTTAACCCACAGTTCAAGTATGTCATGAAGACTGTTCTGTAGTTGTTAATGATCTTACATCAAGGCAGCATTTAAAAAAACAACATTAGGGTTGGTTGGCTTTGCTGGTGGTTATACTAATTTGCATTATGTGCCTGGAGTGATGCTGATTGGCTGCATCCCCTCAGATTTGGCACACCTGAGCCCAGTGCGCCCTCCCTGATAAAAGGCTGGCTTCCTGCTACCTCCCTCTCTCACTCTCCCCATGCCAGACCAACTTGCTTTAGTTAGACTTTTGTGTTAGTGCACTCGTCAACACCTCTCATTGTTACTCTCATAATCACACACACCCACATGCACACTACTGATGTTACAGACTCTACACACCCCGTATCCGTTGTTATCTGCTGTTTATTTCATTTAGCCTACTTTTAAAATAAATAACTTAGTTTCTTTAATTCTTATCTTTTTGTTATGGCTCCCGAGCCGGGTTATGACAATACGCAGAAATACTTGTTAGACCATGGCAAAAGAAATCACCTTAAAGTGAGAGCAGACCAACATGAACACAGGTTATAACTCTAGCCTGATTAAGTTATTGCTGCTGGTGCAACGTCTTTACTTACAGTGCTCGATGCAAAAATAACAACTTAAAGGCTAACTATCTCTTTGTGTGTACAAGAAACACAACAAAGCTAAGTCCCTGTATTATTTACCTCTGACCTCATGCTCAGGGTGAGAAGCTAAAGTGCGGTTATAATGTTGTGCTACTGTTAGGGTTGCCAACTTTCTCACTACTAAATAAGGGACAGGTGCATGGTGCCATAGTGGTGTAAGCATGATGTGTGAATTCAGCGTATATTCATATTCTGATTCAACTGGAAATGCAGAAAGTGTGTATATTCCCTTTAATCCTTACTGTGTCATTATATAACCTCATATGAATAAACCTCAAAGAAACCCCAATTTGGCAAAAGAAAAATTAAATGCAAAAGAGAAGTATGACTCACCAAATGTACTTTTTCCATGGATACTTTTTGCTGCTCTTTGACTGACTCAAACAGTCTTTTGTCCTTTTGCACAACCAGAGAGAAGTCCCTACATGACAAGTCACAGTTTACAGATATTTGAATTTCATTTTTGATCAGCTCTGTGCTGCATCTGTTTCTTGAGTCTGACTATTTAATGGCCATCAGAGAGAAAATCCTCTCCACACTTTTTTGCAGGACTTGGCACATTTGCGCTGTATACAGCTGATGCCCTTGAGGGGGCCTGTGATTGGATGACAGGCGGTGTGATTGGCACATGATCTGCCACTGCTGTTTTATCTGATCTAGGATCTGGAGAGTGCAGTCTGCTGTATTTACAAGAGTTAATAGTCAATATACGGAACAATTGAGGTCCTGTATGAAACAAACCAATTTAGCCCAATATATGGGATGTCCCGGCTAATACGGGACAGTTGGCAACCCTAGCTACTGTGTTCCAAAAGAAGAAATCTGACAGAGCGCTGTCATTTTGCTGCTACTGGATTCAGCAACAAACAATAAGATAAACCTGAACGTTATGAGGGACATTTAAGCATACTTCAAGTAGAAACACTGTATTCATTAGCTACTTTCAGATGACAGCTTCATTAGCATTCAACCTCCTACCAGCTAATATTACTGCTTGATATAAGGGCTTAAATTACTAGCTAACAAGGAGTTAAGCTAGCTCAGGATCAAGATAGCTAGGTGATGCAAAGTAAGCTAGCAGGATGCAATGCTAATGTCAGCTGTTGTGACTTAACTGTCTGTTCAAAAATGATGCTAACCCTTAATGACAAGCTAATTGAGCTGTTGAGTGAAGGTAGCTAACTTTTTGAAAGTGTTTTTTGCCTGAAACATGCCAAAATGTCCTTTGTCGTTTTTACTTATTGCTGACTCATGGTTAGTGAAGCAAGATTTCCTACGTTTATATGATGAGGAACCTGGAACACAATAGAAAGACGTTATTACACCATTTGAGTTTCCCATCCAGAGCTTGACGTCAGAGGAAAACTGCAGCAAATTGTATACATGAGGAAACATTTGATCCCCATGTCCCTCTTTGTGTACCAGCTTCATCAAACTGTCAAATGATCTCACTGTCATAGCACAGTGACAGTCCCCTGACAATCAAAACATCATCACCCTTAAGGGAACAATGCAGCGAGGACGTATATGACAGCATTTACAAATGAGCTGCAAATACAGTACTGACGACAGTTCATTGAATCATATAGCATGTGATCAGGTTCACATCTCTGCTCGCCTTACACTCACTCCCTCCCTGCAGCTCCAGTGACATTCCTCTCATGCCAGCTTGACATTCCAGCCTCCAGTTCCCCCCCCACAGCACCCAGAGGTGCCCCTGGATCGCTGTCACAACGTCAGGAAAATGCTCTGGTACAACATCCCAACTTTTTTACATACAGTCCATACACAGAGTTTCTGTTCTGGTCTCTCAAGAATGTGGTTTATTCAAAACAGACTCTTATGGATGAAGTTAAAGCTCCTGTGAGAAGCGTGCAGTTTGGGTCAATGTTGGTGACCCTTGTAGACAAAGTAGTCTGTCTTCTTTCTTTGCTGGTCTTACATGTAAAGAGTGTTAACATTCTTCTTTCTTGTAAGAGTCAAATATATCAGTTGTGGGGCGGCTGTAGCTCAGTGGTGAAGTTGAGGTGCATTTCAACTGAGAGTTCCTGGGTCTTTTAGCCCCCAGAAATGCTTCCCGGAACTAAAAGGTTCCTGTACCCCCATTGTTGTCTGTGTTTCGACCGCGGGCTGAAGTCCCAGGTAGATTGTGTAAATCAGGCCAGTGACATGGATAAGAAAAAAAAATTGAACAATATTTTGAAATCTTAATAAAAAAACTAAACTAGTATGCATTCCCAGGAACTCCCTCTGTGTTTCAACAACTGCATACCAGGATCTTTGAAAAGTACTACCCCCAAAGCAGGGGCTTTTCAGGGGGACATTAACTACCACTGAACTAAACTTAGACCCTGGTTCCTGCGGTTGAAATGCATGTAGTTCAGGGGTTAAGTCCCTAGTTCGGGGGGTAAAGTTCCTGCGGTCGAAAAACGCCTTTGGTCATCTCACAAGTGGAAGTTTTGGGGTTCGATCCCAATTCCCACTGTCCACACACCAAAGGGCCCTTGGGTAAGACACTTAACCCCGAACTGGGCTGTGCCATCAGTGTGTGAATGGTATTAGTTAATACTGAATGGCGCTTTTCATAGCAGCCTCTATAATTGTTGAATGTGGCTAGTAATGTAAAAGCACACTGAGTGGTAAGAAAACTATAGAAAGCACTATATAAACACAGTCCATTTACCATTTATCAAGACATTTCTGCCATGAAAAATGCAGACATAAGCTGTTTCCACAACCTGCTGTCATCCACTTGGTCTGGCACCTACCCTCTACAGCACTTTCAGACTTTGAAATAACTATTCTGATGGTCTTGTTTGCTTCTTTAGGTCATATAGAAACATCTGAATACATTTCAGTCTGATATGAAACCACAAAAACTTCTCACAGGAGCTCTAAGTACTGCTCAACTGTTTCTTGGTACATTACGACATGAGGTTTGGTTTAATCTGTCTGACCTCTCTGCCTGAGTTCAGGCAACTCTACTAAGTTAAACCAGTGTTCCTTAAAGCTTAACGTCGCTGCATTATTGATACTATCCAAGGAGTTTGAAGAGGTTTTCCAAGACTAAAAGGCTCACTCAAACTCTGTAATGCATGTGATCTGAAACTGTAAAAATTACCAAAACTATGAGCTTCTGGAGGTTTTAGTGCGGCCTGTAATTATGCGGTTAATTTCATAATAAAGTATAGTCCATCAGTTCAAGTCATCTGTTAAATGTGCAAAATCTGTTCCATGAATAAGCTCACAGTGAATCCATGCAAGAAGTATTGGAATAAAGCTTTTTAGAAACATCATGCATCAAGCTTCAAACCATGATTCTGAGTGTCAGACAGTCTGCAATCACAACAGAATATCATCATGTCATCCAGCAAAGATAACTGCAGCCTGTCTCTACACTCATAATTACAGTCAGGTCTGCCTCGTGTACCCAGGCAGCAAATATTTACAGGTTATGCTGCACAGTCCAAACCAATCATAGGCCAGCAATTGGCCTGCGGCATTAGTTTGCATACAGACAACATAGACTGTATGTGGGAGAGGAGGGGAGGGGAGGGGAGCCAGGAGAGAGAGATGGAGTGGGAGAGACGTGACAGAAGGATCCTCTGCCAAGGGGAGAACAGGGTGAGATGAAGATAGTGGAGGATGAAGGAATGAGGCAGGGAAGGCATGAAAAAGCAAAGGATGAGAGAGAGAAGAGAGACTTACTTACAGCGGGATCCTGACAGATAAGAGAGGGAGGTACAAGGAAGTTTCAGCGCACTCTCCTCCTCCACATGGAGCGAAACATGTCGGCAAAACCTGACATCACCAGAGCGAAAAAAGCACCTCACTCACAGTCAGAGGGAGGCAGGAGCAGGAGCAGGAGCAGGGCGTGAGTGTGAGTGTGTGTGTGTGTGTGATCAGGATCTGGCATGTATGTGTATGCTAGTGGGAGGGAAAGCACTGAGGGAGAAATAGAAAGAGAGAGAGAGAAAGAGGGGGGGGCTTTTTGGAGGCAAGAGATACAGAGAGATTGTACAACCTGAGTGGCTGGTGTGAAAATGGGAGGGGGCTGGATGAACCAATCGTGTGTGAGATGAGCGGAGCGAAGAGGAGATGGCAACAAAGAGACAGGGTTTTTCTTTTTTTTTATGACTCCTGTCCTCACTCTCTCTTGCCTCCTCTATCACTCTCTTCTTTTTTTTTTATGATTGCATGTGTAAGGGGAAAAAAAGGCAAAACTATCACACAGAAAATGGGTGTCAGAGTGGTGAAGAGAACAAGTCTACCACTCTCTCTGTCATCAGAGCACACACAGGTTGAGGATGCAAGACAGCTGATAGGAGGAACAATAGAGATATATGACTAAATCCTGCTGGGAACTTTAACAACTGATGGCTGGGGATGGAGGGAATTTGGAGGTTAAAAGGGGGATGTCACGGCTGATGGATGGTGTAAAAATAAACAGAGGCAAAGAGGAGGAAGTGAGTGACAGATAATGATTACTTTAGGAGATAAAACAGTGTTAGAGGATGCAGGGTTCAAGTGCTTACAAAGGATTACTTTGCTTTTTTTTTTAAAGTTTGTGTCTTCGCAGAACAGCTGAGAGGAAAGGATTAGAATAAAGTGGTAGAAAGAGAATTAATATATAATGAGTGGAAAACTGTGATGGTGTTTGTAAGGTTGTAAGATCTCTGTGTCAATGTGTGTGTTTGGAAGGACAGCACATGCACGAGCAGTGTCCTCATGCATGTGTGTGTATGTGTCCAGCGCTTGTGTGCATGCGCATGGGGGTGGGGACCGAAACCATCTTCCCAGGATTTTTTTTTTTTTTTGCTGCGGGAGCACCATGTTGCCATGGAGACTGCATCCAGTGCAGCAGAACACACAGATGGCTGCTCTCTCTCTCTCTCTCTCTCTCTCTCTCTCTCTCTCTCTCTCTCTCTCTCTCTCTCTCTCTCTCTCTCTCTCTCTCTCTCTCTCTCTGAGACAGTCCAGTTAGCTCTTCATCCCTGATGGGTAAATCATAAAAGCTGGTCTCTGATCATGTTTGAAAAAAAACAAAAAACTGTTCCAGGTAGAAACAAGCTTTTCACCCAGCATGCAACCTGTTTTTGACAAGACGGGGTTGGAGTGATCCATCGCCTGTTTTCGGGAAATGGCATGTGAGGGTTTGTTCAACTAAAAGGGTATCATCAAGGTTATTTTAAAAGATTGTTACACATCAAAGTTCTGTTTCAGTAAAGGAACATTACGTAATTTTTGTCCCAGAACAGTCACATCACGTGCTTCTTCTTTCAGATTACAGCTCATGTGAAGAGTACATGGTGGGCAATTGAATACACACTGTGTGGATGACTTTATAATGCAATGGCTGGAGATGATAAGGTGATGAAGACACTGGTAGTTCAATCAATATTTCAACACTTTACTGGCTGGTTCACCTTTTTGTAAAGCTTCTCTTCCCAGATGAAATGTTCTGTCTAAGTGATTAAGTTCACACCAGCATATCACGATATTAACACGCAGGAGAGGCCTAAACTGAATCCAGATTATTTTTCGGTACACTCTTGTCCCACATCAGCTCTTTCAACAGCTTTACTCTGCACAATATATGACTAAAGCTGTGTTACTATAAATAAATCATCCTCAGGGATGTCATAACAATAAAGACCAGCACTTCAGTTACTCGTATGTCATTACCTTGCTTCCACTCTCTCATCTTTGTGATCATACATATAAAACTGCTCTGTTCTTTCACTCCGTCCCAAAATCTCAGCTCCAAAAATCCTTCATTAGCTGCTCTACTTATGAGCGCACCCTTTCAGCTAACTGGTAGATCATGTCTTAGATGGATTTTTAAATGGGGCTAAACCCTTGTGAATGTGGTCAGATGGGTATTAGCAGAAAGAGAGAGAGAGAGTTAGGCAGTAATGGAGCTTTGGTTAGTACAGCAGTGAGGTGTGTGTGTGTGTGGGGGAGGCTGTTTAAGCTGGGTGTAATACACTTCTTATTCTCTCTTCAAAAACAGCAACAATGGAAGTTTTGACTCATTTCAAATTGAGGGCTGGATTCACAAAGGCTTTTGTTTCTCTGCTGCATCACAGTAATTTGCTCTGTTTTTATTGTGTGATTGCAGTTAAATAAAGTAATGCATTGTAATTACTTTAAAATCACAGTTCAAAACAGTAAGTAGTCTACTATCATAGCCCGGTAATCTTCTATGAAGCTTACTCTTCAATTATGTGTCAAAGTAGCTCTACAGAAATCTACTCACATATCACACTTCTCTTCTGCCTCTCATTCTAAAATAACTGTTACATAATTGTTGAGGCAATTTGTAACAACAATCTAACACTTTAATACAGTAATCTTCTATGTACTGTGCATTAAAAGTTACATTTAAAAAAAGTGATTCAGCATTAAACCACTATATAACCAGGGGCGTATCCAGGCTTTTTTGACTGGGGTGCCCCAGCTCAGGCACCGACTTACAAGAGATGGAATAAAGTATGTGTGCACATTAATTAATAACATTTATTTTCCCTTGAACTACTTACACCAAAATATCATATATGTTATTTTGGTGTATATTGTGTCTTTAAAAAGTGTAATAACAAAGCAACATTTTAAACCTGTTTTTCAGGAATCAGAAAGAGGACAATCTTAAGCACTAACAGAAGGAAACGTGCTACCCTAATGCAATGAATACTACGCCTGTGGCAACCATTGACTATATATTGATATGTACACTATGCCTCCATGCTCCTCTGTGGTGCCATAATATCATCTGATGGGCACTGTCATATTGGAGGGGAGCCAAAGCATGAATAGAAGCAATCTTGTGAGTGGAGCCCAGGGGACTGACATCAAACACTTTCCACTAACTGAAACACTCATTCAACTTACTCATAAAACATTAAAGATCCCTCAGGTTGGTTCAATACCATAGACTGTATGAATAATAGATGTAGTATCCGTGACATCACACATCTGTTTCTGAAGCGCCAATCGTCAGCGTGAGTCATATTGGAAATGCTGAACTCAACATAACTGCTGTTGATTGAGTGTGAGGTAAAGAGGCTGGCTTTGAGCCTCCTTGCCAACAGCTACAGTGTTTCAGCCTGTCAGTCAAGTCAGCTGTGCCTCTCATAATGGAAAACTCAAAACATTAACATCTTCAAAACTGCTGAAAAAATGCCGATCGAGCAATGAGCTATCCAGATTACACACCTTTTTTTTTTTACCAGGCTGTAAACATGTTTATCTCTGCTGTAAAGATTGTCTTTTTTGAATTAGTGTGTATGTGGTTTCTGGTACTTCTGGAGCCAGCCTCAAGTGGACACTCGAGGAACTGCAGTTTTTAACACTTCCGTATTGGCTTCAATTCTCCCGGCTGGAGGTTGCTGCGTGTTCAATCCAATGCAGAACAGATTTTTGTGTTGGTCTGAAACAGACAGGTATGACTACAGACAGAGAAATTAGTCCTGTGTTAGTGTCCACTATGCTTTCTCTGACTGTTTCTCCTCTACTCTGCTAATCTAGTAAAGGACCCGACTGAAAACCAAAGGGGACAGGGCTTTTGGAACAGCCTGCCAGAGAAGATCAGACTTGCAGAGTCAGTCCCTTGTTTTATGTGATCACTCAAGACACATTTTTACAGGAAAGCTTTTATTGTGTTATTTTATTTAATTTTAGCTCTGATTTTAAGGGTCTGTTTTATAAGTTTGTATGTTTTTTAAGCTTCATTTTGCTTTGCAATTCTTCTTGTTTTTATTGCCCACTGTAAAACACTTTGTTACTTTTCTGGAAAAGTGCTATATAAAGTATTATTATTATTGTTGTTGTTGTTAAGGAGCTGCAGGACCCTACAAATAACTATTTAAAAATACACTTCTCAGAAAAATGATGAATCAGCATGAGAATAACTAACTATAATTACAGAGACCATGTTTGTTAGGAATTAATTTGATGTGTATTTGAATAGTTAGACCCATGTTACATCTGTTACCATGAAGAAAGTGTGAGTTATATATTGCAGTCAGTTAGTAGTGGGAGCTCGCAATGTTATGGCTTCACAGTCTGTAAACACTTGACACATCACTTTAAAAATACAGTGTATGGTTGCATAGAGTAAACTAGTTGATTGTAACACTCAACCTGCAGCCAATCACAGTTAAGGATTTTGCAGTGGCAACAGGAGTGACCAAACAGATTTCAAGCCAGCACTGGCAACCCCTCATGACTCACCCCTATATATCCTCTGTGTCATAAGTGTTAACATCTCATGTGAATCAAAAGCTACGTATTCCTATACTAGAGTAATCTTCTGTGTATTCTACCATAAAGTCAGAGTTCATTAAAGTAACATTGCAGCAAAACGCTGCTATCTGACTGTAGCTGTGTATTTCAATCACAGTTCAATATTGAGATGCTGTTCTTTCACAGTATTTTAAGTGTATTTTATTGTGTAATTTCCTGCTAAAGTGGTACAAATAGCAATGAGTAGTTTACTTGAAACTTAGAGACACATTCCTGGGTGTATTTCAAGTCTAAGTTTGATTATCTCTCAAAATCCTTCCTCCAGACCGTGCCCATGAGCTCACCTTCACTTGCAATGTGTGCCTGGAGGGCAGTACCAGACTCAGTTCGGGAGCTGACTGTGTAATGAGCTGCTGTCTCTGTAAATCTGAGGCTAAATATACACAGACTGGGGCAACAGAAGACTCAATAAAAGACGAAAGCATCTGCACAGCACCCGATTCTCAGTGTTCTCAAGCTAGTGTCGTGTACTCCTGTAGCTAAACAAACACACTGACAGGAGCACAAACACACATACACACACATACGTCCCTTCTAAGTAAGGCTATTACAGTCAGGCTCCTGTGACCTTAAACAGTTGACTGAACCACAGATGATAAACCACAAACATCACAGGCCGACCCCTGTAAACCTAATAAGATGGCCGCCTTCAGCGCAGAGAGTCATCGCTCAGACTAAACCCAGACCGTCACGTCTGTGTCAAACTTAATATTTTGGAGGAGGGGGAAATATGTCTTTGGCATATAATATATCAAATGTATGAGAAGGACAAAATTACTGACAGCAGTGCCATTGTTCACCTTGCTGGCAACTGTGTGACATTTATCCAGCCAATCAATGTGCCCCTCACCGCTCCTGCTCCCTGATGTTTAAGCCCAGCTCATCAGTGCAGAGAGAAAACAGCATGCATCCTAATCAGAGTGAGCAGGAAGGACATTAATATCAGCACTGATCAATGCTATTTAAAGGTGACTGCTGAATACAATCACAGTTTTGTGTTACAGACATGGCAACAATGCCAGATTACATGAGAGAACTGAAGAATACTGTAACAGTATTGAGATGTACAGCTGAGTAACGTGTCTGTGAAGGTTCGCAGTCATCCAGGTCATGGTAATTCAAAGCTTGATCCATGAGGCAACTGGACTGGGTAGAAATTATTGGGAGACGTTTCATCTCTCCTCCGAAAGGATTCTTCAGTTCTGACCAGAACTAGAAAATATGAGCCTCTAATTGTCCTGGGTCCCAAAGGGTCCCAAGTATGGTTGTTAGGCTTTTTCTTTGGTTTATTTTTTATTTGGTATTATTATTTGGTATTATTATTATCATTATTATTATTATTATTATTATTAGCAGCAGTAGTAGTAGTAGTAGTAGTAGTAGTAGTAGTAGTAGTAGTATTGTTTTATTATTATTTTTTTAACGTTTTTATAAGACTCAGCCAACAGCATAAAACAGCAATGCAGCCATCAGGCTCAGAGGCAAAAAACACCTAGTCCAAAGTAAAGTAGTCCGAAAGTAAAGATAAATGAATAAATAAATAAATAGATAGTACACAATTAAAAATAAGTAAACAAATGTACAAAATAATAATAATATTAAGATTGTAAAGATTAACACTAAAATAAAAATTATTATTAGTAATAATAATAATAACAATAAATATAAATAATTGTATAAATAGTAATTGGGATAATAATAATACAAATAAAATAATAATAATAATAATAATAAAAATAACACTAATACTAATGATAAAACAAATCCTCCCAGTAAACTTCTGTTATTGTTTTATTAATTGTTTATTTTTAATTTATTTTTCTTATCTTTTATTTTTCTCACTTTCATCTTTCTCTCCATATTTCAACCTTATAAGCCCCATCATCAGAGAGTAACTGAGAATGTCAACCCGCACACACACACACACACACACACACACACACACACACACACACACACACACACACAATACATTCACTAACATCTATAACACCCTGCAAACACAAGATACACCCATTTCGAGACCTGTAGTCTTTGTAATTCTCTCACTTTTATGTTAATGTCTGTTGTTGTCTATAACTATGTTTGTCTGTGCACTGTTTTGCAATAAAATAAATAAATAAATAAATACAAAGGAAACATAATTTCTACCAAGTCCAGTTTCCTTACGGATCAAGATTTGAACAGCCGGGTAACATTTCATACAGCTAAATGTGCACTTACCCATCCATTTTGAAATGAACCGGCTGGTCACTAATGCAGTTCAGCAGGTAAGTGTCCTAGATTCTCCAGATGCTTCTGTTCCCTCCTGTGAAGGAAACAGCTGGGATTAACAAACACCCCCTGAACACATCTCAACATCACATTTAGGACATGGAAGGAAATCACAGGGATACTCCTGTTTGTCTCCTTTGTTACAATATAGCAGCAGACTTTTACTAAACATAGAATAATCGTTCTTGTATAATTGTAGACCAATTACTTAAGTTTGAATGTATTATCTTCCCTACATGGTTTGGAGGCTCACCTGTGTGTTTCAGAGGCCTTCCTGTCTCTGGAAACTTGCAGAAAACTAACCTCTGTTTACTTGCTCCATCTAGTGGGTGATTGTGGACAAAGTAACTTACATCAGCCTGATATTTACTGGATGTTACTACAGAGACAGAGCATAGACTGTATGAGACAGAGTTGAAATCATTCAGAATAAAATGACTAAATATAACTGTCATCTCACCTCTCGGGACGCACGTGCTACCGCGAGAGCGCGACTCACAAACAATATCTCAAGGGGGAAGAAAAAAGCCAGAACTCTTTCAGCCAACACATTTATAACTGAGAGTTACCAAATGCGCCATGTGAAGTTTGTTTTTAAAGTCATGAGTGATGTTTCATGCGATACATCTCATAGGACCTCGTGGCGCAACGGTAGCGCGTCTGACTCCAGATCAGAAGGTTGCGTGTTCAAATCACGTCGGGGTCATTTCTTGGTGCTGTCCCGTTAGTTATTTAAAGAATCGTATAGCTGCAACCTGATAGCATCAATTCATATGTCATAACAAGATTTGATAATGCTTCTGCAGTTATAACAGTATGTCCAAATACTTCCTTCAAAGTCTCTGAAAAAAACTACAACTCATTCTACTGCCAGAGTTTAAAAAAAGACACTAGATCACATAAACTCCTCTTTTTAAAACTCTGCACTGGTTACCTGTCTCTTTTAGAATTGATTTTAAAGTTCTTTAAATTTATTTTAAAGCTCTTAACAGCCTTGTTCCTCCATACATCACTGATCTCCTGCCATTTATGTTCCACCACAATCCCTGGTCAAATGTTCCTCATGTGTCCCTCACAAAGAGAGAGAGCTTTCTGTTTTGTATGCACCAAAACTCTGGAACTCGTCCTCTAGACATTAAAATGGTGAGCTCTCTGAGTGTTTTAAAAGTAAACTTAAGTCTTAGCTTTTTAATCTGGTTTTTAACTTGGAGTCCTTTCTTCTTAGCCCTGGACTGCATTGTTATTTATTTATACAGGCTGATTATTATCATCATTACCGTTTTTTTTAACATCATTTTTATCTCTATTTTATTCTATAATATTTTATGTTATCATATTTATATTTTATTTTTCTGGTATGTATCTAATTTTACTTAATCGATTTTATTTTATTGATTTTATTTTTATTTCAAGCATTTCAAATTACTTTCCCCTGGACTGCATTATTACCATTGTGACCTTTTTTTTAACATAATTTTAATTTATTTTATTTCATTTCAATCTATCTTATTATATAATATATTATTTTTGTATTTATTTTTCTGTTATTTATCTGATTTTATTTATTTGATTTTATTATAATGATTTTATTTAATTTTCTGTTACATCTCTGATTTTTTTTAATTAATTTTTTCGTCATTGTTTTATTTTTAAATATTTAAATCCCTTTCCTTCCCACGTTTACCTATCACTGTTGTTTTCTGTCTCTGTTCTTTCATGAAGCACTTTGGGCTGCATGCTTGAATGTATTGAAGGCGCTATATTAATAAAAAATAAGTTGAGAGTTAAATCTGATTCTCTGTGAAAGGTTTCCCAGTTTTCCAAATGATGTCCTACCAGTGCAGGAAACACAATTACTATGAAATGCTGGAAAAAAACTAGATAGTGATCTATTATCATAAGCCTTGTGACATAGCAGATGTTGTCTACAGGATGCACATTCAGTTTCCTAAACAGGTGTACCAGAGAAAAAAGGACCAACAAGTGTCAGCTAATACCCTAAAATTTTATTAGACATGCAACTTTAGAAGTATATCTCAGTTTTCCTTTCCATACAAATCTTATTACAACACTTGTAAACAGTCTAATGCTCAGAGCTGCCATGGTGGATTAAGTTTAGAGCAAACAGCCACCTCAGTTCCCACAGTGTGAATTTCAGTCATGATAGTTTAGAGCGAGGAATCATATTTCAGGAAGAATTCCTCCTCAAACATGACCTCTGCAAGGTATTTAGCCTCAGTGCTTAATGCTGTTAAGCTTCAAACATTGAGATAACCTAACAAAATATGCATAACCAATATGTTAGTATGCATTTTGGAGACATGTTGAATATGTATCTACCTTTTTTGGTCCAGCAGCCAGGTAAGAAAATAATCCAGGGTTTTCACAGTGCAGGGTTTCTTTCATCTGTAAATAGTTCTGACTCTGCTCCTGCACATTTCTTGTTTTTGCTGTCTTTAAGATGTTTGCCTCCTCTCGCCTCTCTGCTTAAATGCCTCCTCACAATACAACTTGTAGTCCACCCTCCCTCTCTCCCTTAGTCCAAGTTTCCCCCCCAACCCACCTCCTTTCTCTTCCCTATTCAAGCCTGTTTCTCATCTTTCACTGACACAAACACCCACACACACGTACACACAGAAACTCTGAACACACAGTTGATTAGCACAACCCTGGTGAGAGACAGCAGGTCATGTCGAGTCCTCAGGAGCTGACTCACATGTGATGCTCCTTACCAGCACTCTACTTTCTAGAACAACGGCCTGATTGTGCTCCGGCACTCTCATTTTACATCAAACAGGCTGCTGCTGCTCCTCGTATCACATTGTTATCTCTGTTTTTGTACAAGGCCTTTCTTTAAGTTTCTGTTTGAGCTTGAATGCTTTAAACAAAGACAGAGAGAGGCCTTGATTTCCAGGGTGGCAAAGTAGTGAAGTTCTTTTAAAGGCCAACCATATTTTTTCCAAACTCCCTCTTGTGCCTCTTGATTTTAAATGCCAGGCTAAAATGTCCCCATTCAGTGCTGGCCAGTGGGAGGGATGGATGTGGGAGGACAACAGAACAGTCAGACAGGAGGCTGTATTGAACAGTTTGTTCAAGAGGAGTATTATTACACTGTGAGCTCAAATAAAATAGCTGTAAACAAATCCTGTTGCCCAAGTAACACAGCTGAATGTCTCTTTCTCTCTTTCTGCCCCAAATCCAAGCGACTGCTGAGCGGAGGCATGAGGGTGGCGCACAGTGGTGGTTCCGGGGCTGGCTTTGCCTCACAGCAATGTGCTCAGTTCACATTGTTTTGGGGTGATATCAGAACTGGCAGAGCATTTGACATTTTGAAAGAATATAACAAAGGTTTAGCTGACGAATCCGGCTGTTCCTGTCTTGGTTCAAGTATCTTAGAGGTAGAAAAAGACCTTAAAGGTAACCCCTCTGTTACCAGAACAAATGCCTTCCAGGCAGACTGACGGGGAGAAGAAATAATAGATGAAGTGAAATGCAAGAACTGGAAACTGAGCAGTCTTTGCCAAGGCCAGGCTCAGACTACAGAAGTTTTCAAATCGTCCTTGTGAAGAAGAAACTTCACAGATTTTCTTCCCTCTTATCTTAAATGTACACACACTACAAGATTGGAAAATAATGGCAAGTTACACACTTCAGGGTAGTATTAAGATCCATCTCATGTCATTGTGTGACCTCATGGTGAAGCAGACGTAAATAACATGGACACAGACTACAACCTGCTATGATGATTTGCAAGCAGCTTTTTGAAAGAGGTGAGGGTTGTCAATTCGTTAGTAAGAACTGGGAGTCAGATTGTTCATGTTCTCTCTCTCTCTATGAAGAGAAGTATGCTAGCAAATTTTAGCCTCATAGCTAGAATGTTTACTGTTCCTTATCAAAAACATCAGTAGCTCAGGCTCATTCTCTATCCCATTGGCTTTCACAGTCATGCTTTAAAAGTTTTGGCATTTTCAGACCTTTATTTCATCTTTTTTCATCACTTCCCTGTTTTGTTTTCGCATAATCAGACAGATTTAAAATTTTGGATATCAAGTTTGTTTAAAGTTATCAGAAGAGCATAGATTAGTCCTTTAAATTGGCTGTGTAATTATCTAAAATTCTGGCCAATGATGATTTCCTACCAACTTCAGACTGTAGCAATATGGATGGCATGACAGCTCACAGAAAGCAAGGCCAAAACATCTAAGAGTTCCCCCGGCAATGGCAGTAGTGTAGATCATAAAGCCCGCCTCCTCCTCCATACTAATAAAATGGACATGAGTAAAACTGTAAAATCAAAACATGTGTCAAGTTAATTTTTCTCAAACATGGTTTCCGTCATAATAGTTGGCTCTTATGTCCAGAAATTCTTTCTGCTGAGAATGTTAATTTTAATTGGAAATAGAATGCTGTTAAAAAGGGAAGAGAGGTTTGATTGACAGCTCTCTCGATGAAAGAGACTGATGCTGGAATGTGTGCTCTGGATTATCAGAGTAGAAGTGAAATGATGAGAGGAAATGTAACCAACAGTAACTCAAGAGTCACTGAACTTTCAACTCATGTATCTTTTCTGCTGCATACTGTGTGAAACTCTTTGCAGTTTTGTCTGTAAATTGAATGAGTGTCTTGGTTAGAGAAAGTAGCAGGTCATGGCTCTACTGGGCAGATTGGCTTCAAATGACATCACCAGCACAATACATCAGCACCTGTCTCAGGGTTTTTTTAGCTTCAGTTTTGCAGGGCAGGAGGAGGTGGAGGTCCCATTAATGAAACCAAGAAAGAGTTTTAACAGGATTCCTCTCCCACTCGTCAGAAAGAAAGAATCGTCCTGCAGTCTGAGCATGGCCTAAAGAGATGTTCACTACAGTCAGACTTTCCAGGATCTCACAAAAAGGATGAAAGAGAAGAGATTTGTGACTAAACATCAAATAAGAAATGTTTAGTGCGTGATTCATAAACAAGTAAAAGGAAAAAAAGGTAATTACCCTTTATTGTACACAGACAAAAGACAAAAAAATGAAGAAAAATATTATGATTTTGGTTCAAAATCAAGACCCACACAAGACCCAAAGCAAGTTCCCATTTGCTTTGGTTCCACTGAAAGGTAAAAGTGTAAAGTAAAAAAGACGGACAAAATAGTTTAGAGGAAAAAAAGCTTGCTCTCTGTCTCTAGGTAAAAAATCGTAATCAAGTATAACATCCTTTGAAGTGCTTTTCGTCCACGTCTCCCGGCTTATTTCTGCCTCCGATGCGTCTAAAAAAGGACTTGAACCCTCCTGAAGTGCTAACCTGCCCCTCCACATGATTCTCCAGCTTACTGCCGAGCAGCAGACCGTCCCTTTCTGCTGCTTCTTTCACTAATTCTGTCCTCGATCCAGAGGAGTGCGACCTCTGAGAAATGCTTCTGTGGAACAGTTCTCCCAGTCGGGACAGGGTCGCTGGAGATCGCCTGGCTTCATCTACAGAAACTGATCTGTTGATCGGACCCCGGGATGCAGCTCTCTTACTGGGGCACTCAGGAAGAGACGAGGAACCACAAGACGGAGATGTTTGAGTGCTCTGGTTGGAGGGAAAATGCTCCCAGACTCCATCGTCCAGGTCCTCTCCCGCTGATGACAAGGGTCGACTGCAATGATGTGCTCTTCTATTTCGTAGGATTGGGCTTCCTTGGGGGCAGGTCAAAGGGCTCAGGATAGTCCACGGGGAGTTTGAGTTGTTGGCAAAGAAGTAGTCTCTGGTTCTGGACTGAGGGGTTCTGGGGGACACTTGTTTGTCTTTGGTCCTCCCTGGCTGTTGAGGAGTGCCATCAACTTTGTCCCCATCACGGGTGTTTTGGTACTGAAGCACCTTCCGAGTCGTCTCACGCATCTTCTCAGCTTCATCCTTGTTTTCCAGAAGTGGCTCCTCCCCCTCTTTCTGAAGCTTAGCTTGTTTCTTCTCGGGCCAATCTTGTCGGGTACGAGGAGAAGCATCAATTTTTCCTGCTGAGGGAACCTTTTTTAAAGTACACACAGAAGGGGACCCTTTGATTGTAGGTAGCGTGTTCTTCTTGCATCTGGATAGACCCTCTGGAACAGTTGAGAGGAAGTTGTGTAAGACCGACTCCAGGCTGGCGTCATCCTGATGAGGCTCACGTCTGGGACAGGACACGGTGGAGCGCCGTTTGGTTGACAAACGTATGCTCTCCCGCCGCTTGCGCCTCTCCTCTGCTGCCTCGCGCTCTTGGTTCTCCTACAGCAATGCATGGAGTTAAAGGTGACATATTACGCTCTTTTTCATCAAAATATATTGGTCTAAGAGGTCCCCAAAACATGTCTTTAAAGTTTATTGCTCAAAAAAACACTTTGAAATCAGATTTTGGCATGCCTGTAAAGCCCTCTTTTTCAGCCCTGCTCAGAACAAGCTGTTTTCTGTGTCTGTGCCTTTAAATGAGAATGAGCTCTCTGACCACGCCCCCTCAGGAAGTGGATGTGGCCTTGGCTCTCCAGCACGTTGATCTAATGTTTACATGTTGGCTGAATATACACGGCTGCTCACAGACCCGCGTTACTTCAACCCTCTGAATTTGATCCAGAATCTGATCCTGACGGAGAGGCGCCTGCAGCAGGACCTTTCTGAAGGATTGGTCACAGATTTAGTGTTTCTTGTTGTTTTATTTGTCAGTATGTAGACGTGTGTCTTGGTGTACAGCTACGAACATGTAGCTATGTGGCTATGCTAACTAGCGTGAGCACTTTTCCATGAAAAATAAAAATCATCCACTAGATGTTCAAATCTGCAGACGTGGGGAGTAAAACCGACCTTTGTATTTATTAAGACAGCCTACAACTAGCATGCCTCCCTCCTAAGCTCCTTGTTAGCACACGTGTGCAGGTAATGGAAAAACGGAGGAGGAGTTGAGTTGTATTTTATACAGTCTATGGGCTGAACAAGCTCCGAGCTCTGACTCCGTTACAGACCGGATGTCGTTGTGACGTATGGAAAACTGAAACGGCTTGTTTCAGCACACATTTACAGAAAGATGGAGAAATCAGAACAGGGGCAGAATGGATTTTTTTTTCGGGGGGTTTGTAGACATGCCAGGGAAACATATTTCAGGTAGAGAACCATTAAAAAGTCGATTTTGCATGATATGTCACCTTTAAGTGTTATTCTTTGAAAAGTGTTGCTTGAATCCAAAGTAATTATTTTGTTTTACTCTGTGATGCAGGTCATCTTAGCTTTTTCTTTCTCTTACCCGTACAGCTGCTTCAAACCGCTTGCAAAAAGAATGAAAGATGGAGCAGCACTCATCCAGTTTGAAGGCAGCAGGGTCCTCACAGTAATACTCCGCAACATGGTCATTCACAGTTTTGAGCTCCTGGAGACAGAACTCCACATCCGACAGCTTGGCATCAACCCTCTGAGAAATGATGAAATAAAAATGATAGAAAGATGAATAATCAAACATTTGTAAAGTCATTTCTTAAAGCTTTTGCTACAGGTCAATAAATAAGCTGAAATGTTACCAGAAAAAATGTCTCCATTTGCTGTAAGAGACCAGGATGTCTGCTGCTGTACAATTTCACTTCTTTGATCTTCTTGACTTCTCTCTCAAAATCTGAGATTACATCCTCTTTGCAAATTCTGCACCAGCAACATGAAAACACCAACATAATGTAACACAGGCTAAACTTCATGACACAAAAAACTAATTAAACAGATCTAACTGTGTGCTTCGTCACCTTGATGCCATGCTGACATGTTCAAGCTGGCTTGGAAAAGTCAGCAACTCTGCGTCAATGTCCTCTGCTTGCTGTTGTTTGTGGGTGAAGAAGGGGAGCAGTGGTGAGTAAAGAGAGGGGACACGAGGGTAAATCAGTTACACAACTGTTAAAGACAAAAGCATGACAGAATGATACTTTATTCATCGATCATGTCCAAACACAGGGCCCCTTCTCACCTTGGCAACGTAGTGCATGAGGTTCATCCCCGGCTTGTTGGCCTTGGTGTCTGCCAGCTTGAGCAGAGATGTCATCCTGAAGCCAATAGCATTGGCGCTGTACCCACCCTGAGGAGTAAATTATATGAATTGGCGATACAGGAGTGAAATTAGGGCTGAGTGTAGAGGCAAAGGAGGACTTAAAGTTGGAAATATTACAAAAGTGTAGGTAATAAGCTATATTTGTTGAAGAAAAATACCAACAGCGTTCATGTAATTCCCAGCTTTTAATACCAGCCGAATGACTGAGTGGAGGTCATCACAGTCCAACAGCTCTACAGACAAAAAACATGGAAGCAATGAGTTAATAAATGAATGAATAAAGAGTGGTTTCTTCAGTATGTGTGTATTTGTTTAATGTTACCATTCGCTCCCTTTGTCATGACAACAACTGAGTTTTTCACCTCCTCCATGAGAGGGAAGAATTCCTCCCTCAGCACCATCGCTTTCAGGCGTTCCTCATAGCTGCAGATAGGAAACATCAACAAAACTACTGTTTAATACATCAGCTGTTAAAATGTTTCATATGCAAACTAAAACTACCCTCCAGACTCACCCTGGAACTTTAACCAGCTGCACCATGAACTGGTCCGCCTCAGGTAACACAGAGAGGTTCCCACTGAATGACAGAAGCTGCTTCACCTGTGCATGGACACAAAGAGGTGTGACATTTATGATATAGCTGACTCTTAATCATGCCGATACATTAGAGAAAAATAAGATTGCAGTGCACCAGAAAATGCATCCAAAGTGAGAATGAAAAAAGGACGATGCAATGTTGTTACCTCGCTGTCTTCTGGCAGCAGTTTACAAAACTCCTTCAGTTTTCCTGTTCCAAATCTGAGCCAGTTCCCTTGTCGAATGTCCTGCACCATGTCTGCCACTGGCCTGCAGAGGGAGACAACGAACAACAGCAAAGGAAAGGTGTTTGTGCTGGCTTGAGTCTTGTCAGTATCAACCTGGTTTATCGTACATAACTAATCTTGCTAGGTCGTATCTGAGGAAGTATTTAGATCCTTTTGAAATATTGAAGTTCAAGCCGAGCACTGTAATATTGATAAAAGATGCCTGTCACAGTCACACTACTATTGATTCATCAAGTAATAGTTTCAGCTGTACATGATTGTTAGTTTCAGCCATCAAGTTTAATGAAAAAAAATGTCTAAATGTAAGCTCTCAAATATTCAGAGTGATGAGAAAGAGTAAAAAGCAGTGACATAAACAAGACTAATGTTATGGTCAGATATGGCCTTCTATAAAAAGTGCTTGGCTCAATGCAGTTACACTTTGCCTTTTCTGCTGAGTCATGCTACTTTTTTTCTGCTTTTCAGACCCACATAGGTTTTCATGAATTGTGAAAAAAACTGTGTGTAAAAAATATTTCAGAAATCTGATTGAGGTTGTCAGTCACAGTGAGTTTCCTGATCTGCTTTATGTCATTTCTGTGCACCGACAAAGACATGCTCAGACACATTGATGGAAACATGACATATCATTACCTCGATCAGCTGCAGTAGATGAGTGAACATCTCTGCATCTTAAAGCTCTGTATGAAACACTGGTATTTTACTATGCACACACTATATGACCTCAAATAGGATCATCAAATGCACTTTTGTTAGGAACACACTGAAGTTTATGCAATTTGACTTCGATGACACGAAGCAGACATTATTGCAGCACTTAGCTGCTGACAGTCATTTAGAGATAATTTGGTATTCAAAGTGAGCGCTGAGTGAACGTTAGGCTGAAAGTGAAATCATCTCGATAAGGCTCAGACACGGACACTGGATCAAGTGCTGAAGAGTCAATTTATCAGTGCGGTCTGTTCAACTGTCAAATGTAAGTGGAGGTAGATCTTAAAAATAAAGGAAATAGTTATCACAAGGAGTTCAGACTCCTGAGAGTATAATACTATAATGTTAAGTTGTTGGGACAATAATATAGAATGATCACCATGGTGTCTTATTTGTAGGCCAGTTTCTGTGGGCAATACTTAAGTGAGAAGGGTGGATTTCAGACTGAAGAAAGGCATTTTTTAATCTATTTTATTTTATTATTTTGCATTATTTGTTGATTTTTTTTCCTTTTACTATTGTTATTTTTATCATTATTTTTATTTTTTAATACATATATATATGTTTAAATGTTGTATCATATTAATTTTATTATTATGAGGTTTAATTACTTTCCCAAATAGTGGTATGCGGAATAATGGCAAATTGTTTGACTTGTTTCTGTTGCTAAGAAAAACAATAACACTCTTTTTAACACTGAAATAAGTTTCCTCCCATGTTTACACGTCTCTATGTTTTGTGGTATTTAAATTTCAACGCACAAAACGGGCCGCAACCCCACCCAAATCACAGTTTTGCAAATAATAAAATACTTTTACAGTGGCAAAAGTTTGTTTTAAGACAAATAATCTGACATTCTTTGAATTCACAATAGTTTTAAAACATCTCTCTGCATCTTCATCACATTTACAGTTATTAGTATAGAGTTATATTTTGTGCAATAGATAAACAATCAAACACATTGACAAAAGATGTAATTTGAAGACTCAAATAACAAGCAGAGGATCATGTGAGTTGTTGTCATAAACAACCATAGCAGATGGAAGTTGTTTTGACCTGACTCAGGCAATAAATTCACCCATGTGTTTCATTTCGGGTCACATTACTCTAACGTAAGCCAACAAAACTGACTTCCTTCCTCACTCAGTGACATAGACTCTGTGTGTGTGTGCCTTGTTTCCCTGGAATACATGTGACCAATGAAACATCAGTTAGTCTTGGATGTGAAAATTGTTGGAAGCACTTAGAATATCGTATAAGTACACAGAGGCAAAAGTTAGATGTAAAGGAAATGCTAGGATAACTGTGGGCCCATGCAAGTGTGATTTGCCATTGAGTGGAGCCAACAAGCTATCAGGTCCCTGTTGCAACACAAAAACTACTGAAATAGATAAAAGGTCAGTTAGATAGAGAATAAAATACACAGCAGTATTAGAGTTTTAAGCAAACTTGCTGGATGTATCCTCTCTATTTATCAGACCTTGTACAGCCTCACAGTACTTCCAGAGCACTTAGGTCATCAATGTCGTGGAATTTTCATAGTCTTATATATGTGTATGTAAGAATGTTTAATTATTGTATTCTTTCAGTCTAAATGTCATGTTTAGAGTAACTTGTTTCCTATGTCGTCTGTGACGGGCAAGATCGTGTCAGGGTAGTAGTCAAGGTCTCTCCCCCTGCTCCTGTCTTTATCTATGTGTTATGGCCGACTTACTGTCTCCAGAACTAGAGCACAGGTCTTCTTCCCACTTGTTGTGTTCCTATTGTCCAAACATGGTTATCTTACTTTAGTGTCGTCTTCAGAGGGAATAAATACCATGCCAAGGGTTTTGTCTGGCAGAACTGACTTGGCATTGCACTGCACTCTCCTGCCTGTGTACTGTTATGTTATTTCTCCTTGGCCAAGTTCTACATAAACTATTTCAACGTAAGCCATCGAGTCTCCTGAGTCTTCTGTGTCCAGTGTCCAGTTTGTTGCTGAATTCCATCACAATCAAACCAGCTGCTCCTGGCAGTACCTCGGTCCAGACTCTCTACTTGTGGGGATAGAGCCTTCTTAGTGGCGGCTCCAAAGCTGTGGAACAGCCTACCTTTCCAGGTTAGAGCTTCACAGTCTGTTGAGCACTTTAAAACACTGCTGAAAACCCATCTTTTCTCCTTGGCGTTCAGTCCCAGCTAAACAAGAATCCTTGGCTTTTTACTTTTTTACTCTTCTTATTTCCTAAATTGAGCTCTTACTATTCTTTTATTGTTTTTATTTATTGTTATATTTGTGTATGATTATATTGTATTTCAACAACTGTACAGCACTTTGGTCAACTGACATTGTTTTAAATGTGCTTTATAAATAAAGCTTCACTTGACTTGACTCAGGCTCTTATGTCAGGTCAGCACTATAATTTATTATTGTTACAAGTATCAGTAATTTGAGTCATAATTGTTTAAAGAGACTTATTTTAAATGTGATACTGACTTCCCTCTTGAATTATACATCAGATCACTTTCTTCTATTTGAATATGGTCGGCGCCGTCAGCTGGGATAAAGAGCCAGATGACTGGGTAATGATTAGCTCAGTGGTTGTAATTGTGTGTCCATTGTCCATCTGTGACACTGATGTGCTCTTACGCACATAATGATCCGTTTTAGGAACGTATTCCACTGATATACCACTCTCTTTCTGTCTCAGATGGAGCTTTCCTTACCTCTTGAATTGTCTCAAGAAGATCCCAATGTTCATACTCTTCTTAGAGTCAAGGATTGTGACCTAAAGGAAGAAGAACAGAAATTATTATTAGCGTTGAATGAAAGTTTTCTTCTTTGGAACACATCTTTCTACAGGAGATGACTACACCAAATAGAATAACTCACATAAACTTTGAGGAAGAAATACTGTTTAAATACAGCAGTTCCTCATCCATGAGTAAACTAGCGTGGAACATTTAAAAAGTAGTTCCTATTTTTTTGTTCATCACTTCCCTAGCGAGCCCATTCTTGGTGTGTTTACATGCTAATAAAAACGTAGCAACATTAACTGGAAATGAACGCTACAATAGTTTCCCCCTGAGTGTATTCACCTGAGGCTCCTGTGGAAAGAGGTCCAAGCCATCACTGTTCTTCAAACCCATGACCCTTGACTTGCGTATCGAGGCCCGTTTGTCAACATGACTGAACAGCTCCTCCATGCTCTGGATATCCAGCACCAGGTCCCTCTGCGTCGCATTCGTTGTCCAGACGTTACGTTTACCCAACACACGCTGACTTGGGATGGTGTCCCAGTTCAGCTTCTTCATGGAACGACGCTCAACATTACGAGAGCCAAAAGGACCAGGAGGTGGAGGAAGAAGAGGAGGAGGAGGAGGAGGTGGTGGTGGTGGTGGTGGTGGGGGTGGTGGAGGAGGAGCAGGAGGTATAGAGGGCACACACATGATTGAAGGAGATGATTGGAGGTCTGAATCTTCTTGAGCATTGGGTAAAAAGGACGATGAAGCGTGTTGAGAGAGACAGTTTGGTTCGGAGGCAGATCTTATAATCAGGACCCCCTCCATCTGATCTGTCAGATCCAAAGATGACAGGAGGAAGAGTCCTTCTGTTGGCCACTCGGATCTGAGGAGATACAGAAACAGACACATGAAAGTTGAATGATGTAAGATGGACAAAAACAATCAAATAAGAGAAATCGTGGGGTTAATTTTTCTGCAATTGCTTATTCAATGACCGCCTTTCAGACCAGTTGTCTCAATTGTTTGATGGTGAATTCAACATATTTGGAGTCAGAGTTTCATTTGTTTATTCTAAGCTATTTTGGGTGCCCAGTGAAGTAGAAAACCCAAGAAGTATAATACTCTTTGTCTGCCAATATATTCACAACTTCTCCCAGCAATCTTTCAAAATGTATTTCACTTTAACTCTCAGATCTGTCTTCATCAAACAAGGTCTGCAAACAAATGTCATCCAGCTGACCCTTTAGGATGACCTTTTGTCAGTTTTCCATCAGATACAGAGGACCCTACTTTTGGAACATTTTATGGGGTCATATAGTAGCACAAACTTCATGTCCTTCAAGAAACAAACCATACACTTCCTATTAGGTGAGTTAAGCAATACAACAAGATACTGATTCCTCTCCCTACTTTCCTAACATATATATATTGTTTTTTTCCTTTTTACCATTGTTTTAAATATTGATCCTTTTTGGTTTTGTTTTTATTTGTATCTAGAGGTTCTGTACTACATTAATGCGTTGTCTTTATGTTAAGTGTTTTTATTTGGAGGGCCACTCCACAAGCCTGTAATAATAATAATAATAATACATTTCATTTGGAGGTGCCTTTCAAGTCACCCAAACTCACCTTACAGGGCATAAAATAAAATAAAAAACATTCATCATTAAAACATAATTAAAAGAAAACAGACTAAATAATAATATAAAAGAAAAAGAAAAAGAAAAGAAAAACTAGTGAAGGTTTTTTTGGCTCCTCCTGCACATTACATGCCACTAAAGTTAGTGGTAAGTTTTATTATTCAATTTACATGTTATATCTTTGCTCTTGTTAATGAGCAGTATTTTTTTGTTTTTATATATGTGCAATACAATAAATAAATACATAAATAATGCTGTATGTTGTCGAATTATCTTTCTCTTAAACTTCTCTGCAGCAAGTATCAAATAGCACAGAATTTATTTAAATAACTGATCAATGCAAAACGAAATATGGTTAGAGAAATTAATCATTTACAAGTCTCACAAATTCAATTATACCTGAATATATTCGCCCAGCGTCCACTGCTCAGTTTAGAGACAGGAAGCTGGTAGATTAACAGGTGAACCAACAATTATCAGATGTAATTGACCTGAAACATGTCATGTTTGGTGAGATATTGTCATCCCGAATATCAAAATTGACACAAGCCCCTACACAGAAGTGTTGTTAGTTTCTGTATCATTTCCTCTTACCTCAAACAGTCATCATTAGGACTTAATTCAAACAGTTTAAACCAAGTTTCGCTGTCAGTTCTCCATAAAGTGCTGACACACTCAAACATATTCCCCATTTGATGAATCAAACTCAGTAGAAATAGATGGTTGTGGTGGCTTAACAGATGTCAAACAGTATCACATTAAATCTACTCACCGTGCTTTTAAACTGAAGCTGTCATTTAAATCCCCGCTCTGATTCTGCCTCGTGCTCCAGCTGGGTGCTAATGTCACTGCTGTGTCTCGCGAACAGCAGGCACAGGTGCAGCGCGCGCCATCACCAATCAAAAGTCTCTTCCAGGTAAGGGGGACGCCCTCGTGATGAGAGGCCACGCCCCCAAAACATGAGTGAATACTCTTCAAATTAAAGTGGGTATCGATAGTTTTACTTTAGAAAAGAGAAGGTTAAATTAATTATAATTAGTGGTGGACAAAGTACACAGCTTCATTACTTAAGTCAAAGTATAGATCCTCCTGGTCAAATATTACTCCATTACAATTCAAAAGTTGCTCTGTCAAATTATTACTTGAGTTAAAGTCCTGAAGTACTTGTTTTTAAAAATACTTAAGGATTCAAAGTACTTTTTAAAATATCTCAAAATTTTGTATTTTCACAAAGCATGATGGCAGGCAAGAATACATAGGAGTAAATTCTGTTACATTATGCTTATTTAGAAATCACTACTTGAAATCTCTAAAAAATTGGCGCTTGTTATTGAGCAGCAATGTTTTGTTTTGTTCTTTTAAATGTGCAATACAATAAATAAATAGATAATGCTGTATGTTGTCAAATTATCTTTCTCTCAAACTTCTCTGCAGCAAGTATCAAATAGCACAGAATTTATTTAGAAACTAGGAACTAGAAACTAGAAACCTACGGAAGCCCTAAAAGGACATGATTAAATTAATTTTATTTTTCTCAGTTTTCTCGAGATAACAAGTTAATTTTGTCATTATCTCGAGAAATCAAAGCTCGTGATCTTGACTTATTTTTCTCTTGATAATGGGATAATTTATCTCTTTTTATCAAGAGAACGAAGCGCTTTTTTTTGTGTTTTGAACTTCAACCTATAAGATAAACGTCTCATAACAAAATGTCTGTTCATTCTTTACTGGGGCAAAATTCTCAAAACATTGTTTGTGAAAGAAACAAAAAACAAAACGATTAAATTCCTATTACCCGAAGTTACTTGGTAACTATATGTATAAGTGTGATTAGTACAGAAACCCTAAAGGAATATGATTAAACACTTTTGATTTTCTCGAGCTCTTGAAAAAACACAGCTTGTTGTCTTGAGATAATGAGAAAAATAAGTTGAGATCTTGAGGAAACAGACTGTTTTCCCCACTATGCCCTTTATTGATAAGTTTAGTAGCCTATCCCATGGCTCCTGATGCCCCCCAAAGCCTGAGATAGAAAGTACAGATGGGCTGCGAGAGGCAGCACATCACTGGGGTTATCAAGTGGGCTCCTCCATTCACTGATGTTTCATTTAGTTAGGCCCACGACACCTCAGAGAGGCTAAACAGTTAACTCTGGTGTCCCAGAGTGACCCCCATCTGTGCCATCTCCTAGTGTCCATCATATCCACCAGCAGAACACTCCAATTTAATATACAGTACCCCATACAGTACTTCTACGTTCAACAGACTCATGCTCCGCACATGCAAGCTCCAGGAAGTGACAACACCGATACTACCAAATTACATCTTAAATACACCTGTTGTATTCCCAAAGTTAAAGTGTAACTTACATAAATGTATAGAAATATAAATGATATATATATATATATATATAAATGAGATGAAATGACAAAAAGAAGAAAAACAACCAGAGCATTTGAAAATGTGTACTTTTAATCTTGTTCCCTTGGGGGTCGGGGTGGGACTTTCAGGTCTGAGTGAGGAATGAAGGCAGAGAATCATACCAACCCTTGACACAACTTCATTTATCATCTCAAATATCATTATGTGCAATCATTCATACGATACAATACACCAGCTCAGCCTAGAAAACATTGATTGTACACAAATAAAATATCTCATTTTATAAATCTTAGTTCTCTCTAGGCAACAATGTAAAGACTAGGCTAGAAGGAGTGGCTTTTAATACCACACGTTTTTCATTTACTGGAGGGTTCACGTCTATGGAACAAAAAATCCTATTGCCATTCAATTTGGTGCTTGGGTCGGGATTTTCAGAGGGTCAGGTTTTGGAAAAGGGGAGTCACATATTTGTTTTTTTAATATTGCTGTGTGACAGTCAAACAGACCAAAAACTGGCGAATAACTGCTGTTTTTCTGTATGTAAAGCCCAAAGTTTTGCTGAGTGACTTTTTCCATTTAGAAAAAAACTACACCCATTTGACACACTGATGCATGAGTTCAGAAAACACAAGTCAGACGAATCAGACTCAGTATTGGAGATCTATTTTCTGTCCTCATTGTCTTTCAAAGTGCAGCAAAATGGCAAAGTAAATGTAAGGATTTTGCTTCAGCCAGCCTTAAAATTTAAATCAACAACCTTTAAGCTTGTAGTGCGAGCCGGGCGAACAGCTGTCAAACATATCTGCACATTACTTTGGATTGCTGCCTGCCATGCAAATACAGAGGAGACAAGAAGCTGGAGGACTAACTCACAGAGTGATAAAGCTCTACCATGTGATGCTAGAGGCTCCTGTGAGTTCATGTCAGCACAATCAAACACTCAGTACATTGACTTATCTTCATTTGACTTCACTAGAAAACTGAAGCACCAAAAACTAGTTAATTTTTTATCTATCTTTTTGGGGGTAAAGTATGTATCACCGATTCAGTCATCCTGAGAGTGTCTTCTGCACCTCCATGAATGTCATACTTAATTTAGCAATTTGTGAAACTTGAATTTTCAGTAAACAATGTATTGATTCCACACACAGAATGAGCATAATAAATACAGTGATGATACAATTTAACATATATATGTAGTACCATGCTGATATTTTGTGGTAATTGTCAGCTATGAGTGATTGTTTACTTCCAGTTTTTAACAAGATGACATTTCAGACGACCAAACAAATATCAGTAGTGTTACTCCATTTCCAAACGACTCATTTACAAGATTTCATGTTGAATTATTGAGATTAGTAATATTAGACAACAACGGTAATCTTCAGTGTGAAGAAAGATAATCTTAGACAAGCATTTTGTTTTAAGGAGGACTGAAAGATGTGAGCCTGGATGTCAGTGGATTATCATTATTAGCTTTAAAAAGACAAACAACACGTTGATTTTGTCACTCGGCGATTATATCATATAATGAATTGGTTTGAAATCGATTCAAGTTTGTTGGATCTTAACTGATAGACAAAACCCATCTTAAGTAGATTAACTGTCTCAGTCCACAGTGAAATTAAGCTCATCCTCCTACTAATCTTCCTTTTGAACATCTTCTTCGATATTCTTTGGGTAAATGAAGTACAAATCTACTACAAACCCCAAACCAGTGTAACCCTTGGGAGCCGTGGCAGTGTTCCTATATGATCGTTGCATATAGAGCTGAAGAGTTTTCAGGTGACAGTTTAGTAACTGTTGTATTTCTGATAGTTACAGACTAAACACTGCAGTACTTGTAGTGTTAAACACTGGCACAGTAAACTGTCCTTCAGTCTTCAGCACAGAGGACATACAGCTAACTAGAGCTATAATACAAACCTAAAGAGATGACAGTCAAGCTAACATACAAAGAACTCATGTTAAAACATAACATTGTGTTCTTTGTAATTAAACACAATCATGTAATAGTTATTTCAAAGTGAAACAGTACTGAATTTGAAATGTACATTGATTTGTAATGACTGGAGATTCCTTTCCAGTGTATCGTACAAATCCCCTTCATCTGTGGTTTCTGGAAAAAACGTTCCTTCCTGCAATTTAAGTCGACTAGCTCATACATGAGGAGGCACACGAGAAAGAGTGATAATGTCTGGAAGAGGTTTGATGTAGTGTTTTGGGAACATCTGAGTATGTTTTAATCATGTCGTTCTTCCTTTTTCTGGACTAACTGTGGGAATAAGAAGATTTGGAGTTTTGGAGCACTTGAGGAGTACAGTAATAGCTGTGAACATGACTGAAACAAGCTCACACAGCATAATAGTGTTAAGATAGAGGGAGGGGGGTTATGTCAAATAAGAGGGGAGGGAAGGTAGAGTTTCTCTGGGAACAAAGCACAAAGAGGTTAGAGTGACAAAAAAGGAAGCTGGGGAGAGGCACTAAAAGCCCCCAGACTGTTCATGAAACTGGCCACTTGGTTTCCTGCTGCATCTCGCCCATTCATCAATAATACCCTGCTTTTCATCAGTCAGTTCCTCCGTCAACTGTCCATTCATCCAGCCACACGTTCGTCTTATATCTTTATCTTCATCCACCCATTGATCTGCATGTGTTTCCCTCCGTAGTGGTCCTCTGTAAGTTAGGGGGTTTCAACAGGTGGAGGTGGTCGAGAAGGAGGCAGCAGCAGACCCTCTCACTGCTCCTCTAACCAGGATGGCTTGTCGGCCCCTGGAGGCCTCAGCTTTATGTTGAACTGCTTCAGCGTCTGCTCCAGCTGCTGCTGGTTGCCGGCAAAGTATGCTGAGATGGCGTTATGGAAGAGGAGGAGCTGCTTGTGCATCACCTTCACCTTAGAGGGGGAACGAGGAAGGAAAAAAAGAGTCAAACTTTGACACAGAGTTAGTCCAATTAGAGGTCATGAGGATTCAGGCCCACCCTGCTGACTTACCTTGTTCTCCTCCAAGAACTTGAGTTTAATGATGACATCTGAGCGGAGGCGTTCATACTTGTCCTTCTGGACCTGGTATGTTTGCTGAGCAGCGTCTATGCGGGCCATGGCTACGGCATCCCTCGGACCCAAACTCAACTCCTCAAGGTCTGACCGGTAGGCATCAAACTCCAGTCTGTTCACAAAGGACATGAAAAATAGAGTTTAAAGGCCCTGGAGATCCAGTTTGTGGTTTCACAAAAGATTACAGTTTTTGTAACTGCTTGAGTTTCTTCCCATCACTCATTTTATACAGCATCAACAAAAGGCTCAGACTTCTTGATCACTGTCAATTAACTGATCAAATTAAATCAAATTAACGGATCAACACTTATGCTATTCTAAACATCCTTTGGTATTTTAACAAATTTCAAGATTTTAAAATATATTTCTAGATGTATTTACAGTTCTAAGAAACAACTGCTTGATTTATATTTCTCTTAATAAGTAGTAACTTTATGGGGTGCCGTTGGTCTAGCAGTCTAAGCCCCATATACAGAGGCTATAGTTCTTGTGCCAGCGGTCACATGTTTGACTCCTGGCCCTCTACCATTTGCTGCATGTCCTCCCCCTCTCTCTACTCCCAACATTCCCTGTCTCTCTCCAGCTTTCCTATCAATAATGGCAAAAATGACCCAAAAACACAACATAAAAAAATTGTAACTTTACCCTTTCAATTTCGGAATTAAATGTGTGCATGTAGAGCACATCAACACTAATAATAATAATCTAATAATAATTATTTGTAGAGCACTTTTCAAAAACCAAGTTACAAAGTGCTTCACATGGGCAGCAAAATAAAACAGGCAGTTCCTAGAATAACACAAGTCAAGATAAAGAAATAAAACGTTTTTAAAAGACATAAAATTCCCCTAAAATAACTAAAATAAATTATTTTCTTAAGTCGGTTAAAATTAAATAGAAATAAAAATTAGATTAAATCCGGAAAAGCTCTACGATTAAAGTATGTTTTCAGAAGAACACTACCATGACACCTTCTTCTTCTTGCACATTGTGAACTGAATAGTTTTTAGCACCTCTTTTAATGTAAGAGAATCCATGTTTGTGTTTGTTTTTTAAGTTTGTTTTTGTTGTTTTATGCCTTTATTAGGAGAGAAAGGACAGTGGAGCAGGACACTGGGAGAAAGAACGATATGTGGAAAAGGTCTGCAGGCTAAGTCTAAACCTGGGAATTGTTGAGGAATGTAGCCTCTGGACATGGGGCATGTGATTAAACCACAAGGTCAAACCGGCGCCCCAAGGCTCAATGATCTTGTCATATGTTTGCATTAATTACTTTCTTTTTTGAACTACTGCTTAGTCTCAAATCAGTGTTTTTAAATTCCTTGCATCTTTTGGTTCAATAAGAGCACCTAATTTAAAAAGTGTCAAAGCGTGTATCATTAAAATATTCATATTTCAGTTTTGTCCACATCCCTCAGCCAACCCTCTTTTAAAAGAGCTTCCATTTAGTCTCTTGGATGAAAACAATATAACATGTGCCTCATGCCCTTACCTTGCATTTTCATACATCTTGATAGTCATCAGGGTGTCCTCCATGGTCTTGTTGACTAATGTGTTAATGCTCGACACGAAGAAGTTCACGGCACCGAGAAGCGTCTCCCCGTTCTTGCACAGCAACTTCTGAGTCTCTGCGTTGTAGCCAAACTCATCCTGTGGAGGCAAACCAAGAGATTAACGCTGACATCACAGCAGGGACAGCATCGGTGCTTTTAAAATGAGATCTGAAGTTCAAGACTCTCGAGGCCTCACCCTTAGCTCTGGAGATTTCTGGCTGAGATCAGCGAAGGTGTCGCCCAGAGCGTGCTGCGTCTGCACCATGTTGTAGAAGTGGTTGGTCAGCGCTCTGGCCAATCGCAGCACATTCTCATATTTCCTCTTAGTGTCTCTCAGGACCTCGATCTGGGCCTCCAGTTCCAGGTCGACAGTCCGGGAACCCCGCCCGAAACGCTCTGAGATCATTTGTTTTGTGCACTAGAGAGATGAAGGCCAACAGAGTCATTTGTAATTGATTATTATACTGTATAAAGGCATGGGGGGAAAGGTTTTCTTATTTATTGTAGCAGAATTTGACATACCTTATAAGTGTTCAGACCCCACTTCTTCATATTTTCAATTTTCTCCACGGCCACACCACGGGTTGCCTCTTCAGCCATCCCTGACGAGCTGCTGCTGCTGTGATGCATGTTGGAACCTGATAGATATTACCAGAACGTATAAATAAACAACATGGCAAAGAAAAAACATGAGCAAACAGACATTCAGGTGCACCAAAGATAAACCCCAGCAAAGATTAGACCAAATGAAGAATTCTAGACTTCATTGTATCTGTGCTGCAGAACTAAGCATGTTAGAAAATCTGTCTATACTCTAACCCATGCCTTGCACCATGAGCCAACACACCACAGTTAAATATGCACAGGAGTGAGACAGAGTTCAGGAGTTAGTAAAGAGCAGGAAGTGAGAAAGATGAAGTGAAACAGCCTTAATGTTTTAGACTTCTTTAAACTGAGCGGTTACAAAAGCTGCAACACTGTAGAGATATTTTGTGTCACTGCTAACTCTAACCCTACTTTAGAGCATCAGCTACACCCCGTCTCCCCAGTACCTTTGTATTCATTTGATTCACTTGATATGCGGCAGAGGAAAGTACTGGATGAGGGTACGCTACTTCGCCTGGCCTTCATACGCAGGTCTGTGACAGTGGATGGGGGTTTGGATGGGAGGGTTTGGATCAACAATGGTTCAGGGTGGTGATGAAACAGGGAAGGGTGTTGGGTGGTTTTTGCGTTGTGTTATTTTTGAATAATGGGATTTTTTTTTTTTTATAACAGGTTGAGGATTCCAAAATAATTCAAACATGAAGTTATAATTCATGCCAAAGTAGGAGGAAGATTGTTGGAGGTGCAGAAAGAACAGAAAAGCAGGTCGTTAAAATGGATGAGAGAGGGATCGGAAATGTGTGGGAGGGAATGGTGAAAAGACAGCGGAGGACAAAGATGAAAAGACAAGATTTAGTGCATGACATTTAGTGAACAATGCGGACAAATGAGTGATGATGATGAAGACAGGGGGCTTCTGAACTGCAGCAGTTTATTTATAGTACATAAACTAAATCAGGCTTTTATTAAAGATGATAAATGGGAATGATTAACAAGAGAGAAATTCATAAACACAACAAGTTTACAGAGGTAATATTTCACTTCTGGAATCAATGCTACTCAGGTTTTATACAAATACACACACAGATAGGCATGAAGGTGGTTTCTGCTTTGCTGCACATACATTGAGAGTTCAGTTTAGATAGTTATTCAAGGAAAAAGAAACATAGACCCCTCTCTGAGAGACACCAACCAGGGAATGATGTGTGACGGAAACACTTGTTAAAAGAGAGAAAAGCCACAAAATGTCCAAAAAAGCAGAGAAGCACCCAGAAATAAGAGTAATGCGAATCTCTCTGCTGATTAAATACAGATTTGATAAAAAGGGGACAGAAAAGCTGCTTCCCAAGTGTCTAAAAAAAGACAAACTGAGTGTGACAAGCTTCCTTACAAAATGTGATATCCATCATGAGAGGATGAGAACTTAAAACTGAAGATTACCAACTATCCAGCTTTAAAAAGTCCACTGCTTACTGATTGCTTACTTAATGTCATTTAAAGACTTGATGTACAGGAGTACAAAAAAACAAACAAATAATGACATCACATTTTGGAAACAGGCTCTCCAGTATTAACAATACTTAAGTCTAATAATCCACCTAATGCTTGAACTGGGATCCTTTTGTTAAACTCTGCATTGTAGCGCACAGCAGGGCCTGGGAGAGAGACAGGGAGTGGGACAAAGATGTTAGTATTAGCATCAATTCTGAGGAGAGGGTTGAAGTCAACGCCTTGAACCAGGAATGAGTTAGTACCTTAGTACACCATCAGTGTCAGTATCATGTGAAGAAACTCTATTTCTTATGCAGTATAAAGTTGTTTTAGAGGGTTTAACAGCTTAGTGTTTACTCCTTAAGAGCTACAAGAAGTATTGTGAGAATTAATTGGGAGCACTGAGCTCAAACAAAGAGACGGTCGTATTGTTTGGAGAGAGCTGTTTCTTGTACCACTGAGACAATTAAAGCCAGGTCCTCTCAGTAATGCATCCACACGTCTGAATGACCAGTGGACTGAAAATGAACTCAATAGTCCATGAAGTCTGGTCATTGCTATTGTCATTGTTGCTTTTCTATATCATGTTTTTGGGTGCTCTGGTGGCTCACCCCAGGGTGTCTTTATCACAGGGACCCTGGTTTGATTTCAACACAGGTCCTTTATGGCACGTCATCCACTCTCTAACTCCCAACTGTGTCTGCTTTCATCATCACACAAGGTTTAAGAAAGGCAGACACGCTCTCTACTTTTAAGAGTAGGCTTAAAACATTCCTTTGTGATAAAGCTTATAGTTAGAGCTGGCTCAGGCTTGGACCAGATCTTACTTTAATTCTCCCTGTCTTATTAAAGTTGAGAACCATAGATTTCTGGAGTCCCTGAGCTCCCTTGTCTCGTAGATTCCTCTGAGTCGCTGCCGTAGACATAGACAGACTCCAGCTCCTACAACTACTACTATCCGTCTCACTACTATCATCTCTCTCTCTCTTAATCTCCTAGATCCCTCTTTCAAACCCCAACTCGGTCTCAGCAGATGTGTGTCTAACATGAGTCTGGTCCTGCTGGAGGTTTCTGCCTGTTAAAGGAAGTTTGTCCTTGCCGCTGTAACTTGCTAAATGCTGCAAAGTGCTCTGCTCATGGTGGATTAAGATGAGATCAGACTGAGTCCTGTCTGTAAGATGGGACTGGATCTCATCCTGTCTTGATGTCGGGTCTTTGTTAATAATATAACATAGAGTACGGTCTAGACCTGCTCATCTGTTTGTAAAGAGTCTTGAGATAATGTTTGTGGTGGTTTGGCGTTTATAAATAAAGATTGATTGATTGATTGATTGATTGATTGAAAGAAATGTCCTTAAAGACTGATTTTTTCTAAGATGCAGTTTGGGAATTAATCCAGATGTTGCATTTCTACAAGAGTAAACACTCAACCGCCCATGAATGTTCTTTGTAAACTAATCAAGTTCACCCTGCAACCCTGCTTTCTTCCATGTCTCCAGATACAGCCATCAGCACTGAGTTATACAGACCACTAAGGCACCTTTTTATTTTACAGCAAAGGGCCTAGGGTAGGTATTAATCAGAGCAAATAGAGCCCCAAAGCACAGCAAATTAATTGCACCGCAGTCTCATGGAAAAAATGATAGAGAAAATAGAGGTCAAATACCTCATCATCCTTTGAATTAACTCACAGAAGAAGTCAAAATGAAACACAGTGACTGCAGAGAAGATGTGACTGTACCTTTAATCGAGCTGGTGGGGATGATACCTTCTGCGGTTCCTCCATATCCTCCAGATACGATGCTCGTCTCGTTGAGATTGGGCCCCGATACCATCACCTGCTGTAAATCCTGCAAAGTTAAAAGTGCAGAAATAATAAAACAGAACAAACAAAGGAAAGCATAGAGGATGTTTGGATGGAGACGTGTGGATAAGTGAGTGTTGCAATGTAAACAATGTAGGTTAAAGTGTAGGCACAAGAGGGAGACAAACGCCACTATGTTAGGAAGGTTAGTGTGTACACAATCTTCAAGCAGCATCTAACTACAGCTTCTTATCTGGGAGTCAACAGGGGGGGGAGACTATACAGCAAACACAGAACCTAAGAGCTCAGTTAATCAACAACCAAACTAATGACTTTAAATGCCACCACTGGGAGAGGGCAGGAGGACTGCAGCAGCACAGCTGTGAGCGACCTGAAGTCTAACTTGAGCAGTGACTTTGAATGATCTATGCAGCAGGAAATGCTTAAGCAAACTATTTTTTCCTGCCAAAATAATCACAAGCTTAAGTCGAGCTCTGAATCATGAGGGGAACTGTGCTACGGGACACTCGATCCATCTTGTGTGTTTTTCCTTAATTTAGCTCACCGTTTTCTTTTGTTTGCTTTCCTTCTCAAGTATCAGCAAGTTAGGAAAAGAAACATTCAGGAGGGATTCATGGAAAAGGAAACTCTGGCCTGAATATATATCTTATTTTTTTTACTGTGTAATAATACGTGTTACGTGACAAACAAGTTTAAATTCAACTCCTGCCTGTGCTGTGAGAAAGCCTCTTATTTCAGACGCTGCACACACACTGTGACTTAACTCTGAGCAGAGATCCGTATCGCCCGTTGTAAAATGTAAACAGCAGCATGATATTTAGCTTCCTGGAAGCTTGGGCTTGGACTCTTTTTAAGGATGTGATAAGGAAAGTCAAAGCTATGGAAGGGAGGGAGCTGTTTCCTTTGTGAGAGCAAATACAAAGAGAGTGTGTGTGACACTTAGAGAAAGGGAAGTAAAAATACATCTGGTATGATTTAGGAGTAAAACAGCATTAAGGAGGAGAACTCTGTGGATGTATTAGATGATGACAATTAGTACGACAGTGTTGGTATTTCAATTAAACACTCACATGTTAAGAAGAGCACACAGAATCTAAGCTATGAATCTGTTAATACAGTTGAAACAGACGCTAATGTTAAGACCTGATTGTTAGCCATCTGTTAATTTGTTGAAACGACTCAAAGGGAACTCTCTTTGAAGGAAATCCTCCAAACATTTTAGGTTTGAAAGACTCCTTCCATCGAAAGTTAGTAGGAGGCGAGTTAACAGAGAGCACGACTCATGCTGCACAGTGGTTTGCCATTAAAAAAAGAAATATCTGACATTTCATGGAGTAAATATCAAAGTGATACAAGTAGGGATGTCAACAATGAATTGAGTATAGATTAATTGATTGTTAAGAACTTACTCGAACACATTTTTTTTGTTTGGCTTTTATATCACGTGGAACAAACATCATGTGGTCTCATATTACACTCAGCTATCAGGGAGGTGTTTTAAGTTTAAAGCATGTTTTGATGTGAATCAGCTGACTAAAGGTGTTTTGCACAGTGGAGATGCTCAGCTGGGGGCTGCAGCTGAGTGACAGGTCTCCATGAGCGCTTTTTTTCTCCGCTACCGGACTGATTCTGACCCGGTTGCGCTCCCGGCTGACACCTGACCGCGTTCACATGCATATTTTTCCTCAATAAGAACGAGCAGACAGAAAACTGGACACTGAGAGTCTGAAATATGTTTGTGTTCAGTTCCCTTGTTGAAGTCTGAGCCTTCACTTTTATGACTGTACGTCCACGAAGATTATGAGCCTGCTCCACATGTTGATATTCAGTGTGCTTAACGTTTTGAACACCTCAATACAATCTTTAGCTATTCAATACCATTAGTTATATACATTGTGTCGAGAAGGAAAATCTGATTCAGGGGAAAAAAATGCATTTGGCATTGTTTTGACATGGGCATCGATAATTGATCGTTAACATTTTCAAAAATCGATCACGGAAAATACTTGAAATTTACATCCTTAATTTAAAGAGATTTAACTTATTTGTTTTAATATTTAATACCCTCATTTGGGAATCGTTCACTTTCCATTTCTCTATAATTGTTCTAAAATTTTCCAACAAGGTATTTTTGTACGGTCATTTTTAGATTTTTTGCAAGGTACTGAAAAAAAGTGTTCAGTGGTTTTATTTGAGTTACAACACACCTTAAAAATGACAAAGGATTACTTTGTTTACAAAGGAATATAAGAGAAAAAAATATATATTGCAACTGTCTGTATCTCAGAATTGAAATAAAATGATAGTAAATCAAATTTTGAGTTCAATCCAGTTTTCTTGAAAATCGTTGGAGAATCGTAAGTGAATCGTATCGTGGGTTGAGTGTATCGTTACATCCCTACTAATCGTAGCAAATGACAAAGTGAAACAAGGCATTTTAAAGTCAAAACACTGAGCAGCACTACACACCAACATTAACCCACACACACACAGAAATCCACAAATGGCCTGCTCACCCTGTTGCCTCTGGAGCTCCCTACCTTCTCATCTAAGCTCCACTGCAGTTTTGCAGCCTGCACAGAGATGGAGGAGGGGGATATCGACGAACACAAAAACAACGACAAAAAAGGAACAAAAAGACAAGAAAAAAAGGGAAAGGAGACAAAAAAGAAACAAAAAAATATCCATGACTGAAATCAGGAAATCATGAAACAGGACAGAATGATGCAAAAGAAAACCCGGAGACATCATCCTCATGTCTGCAGACAGCGGGGATGTGGCATGGAGAGCAGTGATGGCTGATATCACAGCAGGCCTGGTTGTATATATTAAGTTTCAAGTGGATCAATTGGTCCATATCTGGGGAACCTTTGCTGTGATATTACTCCAACACTGTCTGCACAAAGAAATAACTGATGCTCATTCAAAACTAAAATAAAATGATTATTTTACAAGACATCAAAAGTGGCATAAATATTAAAGAAAATAAATAAAGAAGGGACTGTGAACACACACACACACACACATCAGCCATAGAAGACAACTCTCCACATGAGCGGTTACTTCAGGTCATCTTTGTAAAAGCCCAGCAGTGCTAGTTTCTGCAGCTACTGACATCACCCATAGACGATCATTTGACCGCACAGGAGCTGAAAAGAAAAGGACACGGCCTGTTTAACTCAATTCTTCCTTCCTTCGGTCGGTCTATATATAACTTCTGCCTTGTGTTGTGGCATCTGTTCAGAGTGGGAGAAGAGTGACGCAGACGCTGATCCCTCCTTAGATACTTTGTTGACACAGTGTCTGTTCCCGGAGATACTGCAAACCACAGTACCTTTAAGTCTTCATTAAATAACGTGGCTGTCAAATCTTTGCAGTGAGGTGTAAGCAGCTTATGGAATAGTTGTGTCTGTCTATGCAGAGATATGACACCAGGAACAGAAGCTGAGGCTTTAAAATGTTAAAAAAAGAGACACTGTTTTACCAAATACATGGGCAGTTTTGTCATTTTAAAACACAGCTGGGGTTAAATCACCTCTGAGGAACTGTGAATGACAGCATAGGCATCTTAAAATGCTGCTGAATGACTAAGTAGTCATGAGGAAGCCGCTGTGATACATGTGGTCTTTGCCAGGATCCTGCCAGCTGTCAGTGCTCCGTCTGTCACTCACCATCCCTGCTATGACTCAAGAGCAATGCTGCAACATCCAGAACTAGGGCTGGGCAATAATTTGATAACAATAATTAGCATGAAATCATATTTCTCAATATAAATATAATAATAATATTGTATTTTATTTAACCCTTAGTAATCTTAAAGGGGAATGCACAACTCAAAACAATACTATATAAACTGATACTCAATTTTATATATATATTTGTTGTAAATTTAAATCAAATTATGCAAATAATCTCAACCTGAGAAAATTAAGAAACAAACTAAAACTTAACAAAAATCTCATCTTAAACTGAAGACCTGCTTCCTGTTAGCACTGTCAGAAATGATAAACTTTCTGGTTTCTTTAACTTTCAAATCAGGAGAAAAAAACCTGCCTTTAAATTTAAATGAAAAATTAGGGATGTACCAAAAATTTGGCCACTGAAAATTTTCAGCCAAAAAACGAAAAATGCACTTTTGGGCCATTTTCGGCCGAAAGACTTTTATCACCGACACAACACGCCCAAAACAGAATGTTGTGATGATGCAAGCATAAAACGTGGCCAGTACGCACTTGTCTGGAGAGTCTGTCAGCACACGTTTCACTGAGATCTATTCGGATCCTCTGCACTTCATCACAACTGTACTTGATCCCCGTTATAAAGATCATTACTTGGATGTGGGAATAAAGCAGCGCGCACAAGAAATGATCCAGGCCGCGATGGATGAGGAGAACCCGCTTGGAGAAGGATAACAGAGCACAGAAAAAAGGGCTCGTCTCTCTGAACCAGATGAGGGGCATGCACCCTCGTTGTCTGATAGGTTCAATGAGATCCTTGATTTTAGTGAGGTTAGTACACGGTCTTAGCCATAAATGCAATAGTAGGGGAGACCGGGGACAGTTGTAACATTTTTGACATTTCTGTCTAACTTTGAGCTCCTTTAACCCAGTGTGTTGAAACTGCTATACAAACTAGCTTCAAGTATCTGCTAATAAATGGCCTAGAAAATGCCTGTGCAACACAAACAGAAAATGTATGGCGTAATCTCAAATCCAAGGAGTGAAATGTTACAACTGTCTCCGGTCTACCTACTAATAATTGGCATAATAATTTGTTTCGGTGTTTCGGTTTTCGGCCTTGGTTTCCTCATTTTCGGTTTCGGGCAAGAATTTTCATTTCGGTGCATCCCTAGAAATAATGATTTGATATTTAACCTGATAATTATCAATATGAAACATTTTATCATGATAACATAATTTTCAATATCGCCCAGCTCTATCTAGAACAATACTTCTGCTCCTCTGCTCTACCTTCACCTACCAATCCTCATCCCTACAACAACCACAGACTGCTGCAGCTTGAACTCAGAGCACTGCTCGGCAGATCTCATCTGATTCACAGGGCTTTCACCCAAGGACAAAGCACCGCCAGTTTCTAGATTAATTGTGGAGTTGCTATGACAACTGGTTAATATCCAGCTCTCCGCGGTGCAGATAAACACTTCTCATACATGATCACTTTGAGCAGAGGAAGCAGAGACGCTCGCTTCTCCTTGATAGCTTCGTGAGAGGGCAGGGTTTTCTTTACTGCCGTGAAAGAGCCACTCATAGTTTGGTGAGCAAATAAGACCTTAACTGCCAAGACTCCCTCCAGGATCTTCAGTCTGTTTGTCCAACAAGGTGTGCCTCTGGGACATAGGAACCTGTTCCGCCTAGTTTACTCTGCAGACACAATGTTGCTCTGTCTGTCTCTCACTCAGACACTCCTGAAAGTGATGGAAAGAAGACTCTTCTGCCTTTAAAACCTCTGTAAATGAGAAGGGCATAACTAAATCTAAGAGCTTAGCCTTTTAACCAAACACAGTGGTGCTCAGGTTAATGAAATACTCTGGAGGGGGGTCTGAAACCGTGAACACGAGGCCACAGGGGCTGTTAATGGGAACAACTGGTTCCCAAGGAGACAGCTGGTTTCCGACACCTGATTTCCCAGGAGGAAATCTCCCCACAGCTGTAACCAAGCAGACACACAGGACCTCTGACAGTCAAGTAATACGATAAGTTCACTCAAGGCAGAAAAAAAATAAAATCCACAGAAAGAGATCAAAACAGACAGACTAAAGTGAGGTAGGAGGTTAAAAATAAGTGGCTACAGTCAAACAGTCTGTGTCCAGGACTGTCAGCTAAACAAGAAGAGCTAGTGCAGCAGCTGACAGGAGAGTGTCAGTTAAGAGAAGGCCTTGTTTCTTGGACACAGTAAGACCCTCAGGTCCTCAGCAAAACAACCACCAAGTATGAAGTCAAGCAGATGATTGGCTCCAGAGATACTCAAAGGACAGATAGAAACATAGTGATTCCTTCTTTTACAGCTAAAGGTCTTAAAACAGTGTGAATACAGACAGAATGTAAAGCTGAGAACATAATACACACACAGCATCGTTAGTTAATCTTTATAAATAACACTTCAGGCATCAGTTAGCTTAAGTTTGTAGGTTTTGTTTGCTTTGTGGGCTCTCATGGGAATGATATGACCTTCAATGATGAGACTGCAAGGCTGAATTCATTCTCATACTTCAATTAGTATTTTCCAATGAGAAACTAATGCAAATTAAAAAAAATACTAATTATATTAATGATTTAAAATAATTATAATTATAATAATGATTTAAAATAATAATAATAATAATAATAATAATAATAATTAATAATGATAATGATTTGAAATGCTGATAATAATAATAATAATAATAATAGTAAAATGATAACAATAAAAATAATACAAATACAATGATCATAAATTATAATAAAAAAAAAAAAATAATAATAATAATAATAATAGTAATAATAATAGTAGTAATAGTACAATTGAAATGGTAACAATAATAATAATAATAATAGTAATAATATAATAATATTAACAGTAAAAGTATAATGATAATAAAAAATAATATAATAATAAAATGTATAGTAAAATAATAATGATAATAACAAAAAATAGTCAAAGTATAACAATAATGAGAATGATAATAATAATAATAATAATAATAATAATAATAATAATAATAAGCAGGTGGCTGAATAACTGACAAATTAAATACCACAATTTTTTATCAGTTTTCAATAAAACTGATGAAAAATTAATTTGTAAAAGTAATAGAAAATTTGTAGTTTTACAAAATTGAGTATAACTTTAAACGAATGGAGGGAAAATCATATCATCACTGACTTTAGAAGAAAAGTCTCTGAGCTCAAAAACAAATGGCAAGGGCAAACTAAAGTGTAGCAGCACAGAGAGCCTTTCTTTACTGAGGTAGTCATAAAATGTATAGAAACTGTAGAAAAGATAGAAACTGTTCTCTGTAGTCTGCTGTTCTTTATAAACGACCCTTATCTTTAGGGGTCAGGGGTTCACACACTTCACACACTTCACACTCTGCAGCTTTGTTCTCTTGTGAAATCACCTGAGATAAATGAAGAACAACTACACAAGGTCGTCTCACATTATCACACGCTGTAGACTGACCCACCTGTTCAAGGCTGTCGTCTTCTGGTAGTGTTCCTGTGTCACCATTACTGTTGATGGGAATCTCCATAGTGGCAGCTTTACTCATAATGCTGTCTGTCATAATGCACCGTGCCTGTTAGAGAAAGCAAAGACACCAAGAGAGAGAGAGCATGGATTTAACAGAAGCAGCTGCAGGTAAATAAAGTGAAAAAAGGCATTGATGGAAAAACACTGTCGTCTAAACGCTGCTTTGAACAGGAGAGACCAAAGAGCATAGTCCAAACAGCCAGATCATTACACAGATGGGAGTATAATTGCCACAAACAAGCGAGGAGGTGATTTTCAAAGGGCAAGGCTACCGCTCTGGATTGATACGGAAAAAAAAACGTATGAAAGCCTCGCGCACACAAGAGCCGCCACTACAATGAGCTGTCGTGCTGAAGTGGCCACTCAGCTCTGCAGCTCGATTACAGGACTGTACTGTGGTAGCACCCACTTTTAGAAAAACCCAGACGAGAGAGGAGGCAGCAACATGTTCCACATCATCACTGTCCAGTCAGAGTTATAGGTCAGAGTGATGTAGTCTGCTGCACATGTTCACTATGTTTACAGTCACTATCTATGATCGCATAGACAAAGACTATCACTGACAAGCAGCAATGATGCTCCTATTTTTGGCTTCAACAAAAATAATGAATTCACATCCTACTTAATTCACTCCCACAATCTCTAATGGGTGTACGGTGTGTGTGAGAGACATCGCCACAGATGGTGGTGAAAAATTAAGACCACTTGGAGAGTCTATAGCACATAATGCTTGATTTTAACTCTGCAGTTCAGACAATCCACCTGCCAGGTAAACAAAACACCTGGAAGATTTAGCCTATGCATGAGCTCTATGCAAAGAGATATACAAAGCCAACAGCACAGCTCCTGATTCAGGACTGGTGAGGCCTTTTTGTTCTTTCAGCCAATTTAAAAATAGGTCTGGAAAGTGTGCTTTGAGGTAGAGCTGGGCGATATTGAAAAAGATGTTATCACAATAACGTTTTTCACATCAGTCCATATCGATAATTTTCACAGCAAGTATCGAATCATTCATCCATATCATTTTAAAGGCAGATTTTTTTCTCCTGAGTGAAAGTTGAAGAAACCAGACGGTTTGATAGCTTGTTTCTGGGATTTAGTAGTCTAGTAAGAAGCAAAAATATCTTAACTAATGAAGTTTAGTGGCCTTGTTTTCACTGTTTTGAGGTCGTTCATTTGCATTTTCTTCAGTTTTCAGCAGTGTTTACATTCTGCTCCAAACGTCTTTAAGCCCCGCCTACCTCTCACCCTGCGACATGATTGGCTGTTTCATGCCGACTTCTTCTTCTGTTTAATGTTGGGTGGGAACTAGCGTTTAAGACACGTTAGCAACCCTTCCTGTCCAGTGGTTGGGGGTTGTACTTACATGTTTGAATATACATCAATGGCTACGTTTACATGAGACTTTTAATTCCTCTTTAATTCCGAATTAAGATTAAATCCTCTTTAAAAAGATTTAAAATTACCATGTAAACACCTAATTCCGAATGAAAATGATAATTACGAATTAAAGTTAAATCCGATGCAAGTAGCTGTTTTTTTCTGATTTTAAATCCGAATTGAATAATTCCTCTATCATGTATACGTTCATTCCGCTTTAAATTAATTCCGGTCGTTCTGCGCATGCTCGTTCCCTTGTCCTGTCGCGATGACGCACATACTCCGCGCTGGCGGGCACATATTTCAGGCTGAGGTAGAGCAGCCGTTGCACTAACCGGCTTTGAATCGCCACAGTCCGGTCTTCCGCCTCCCTTCTCCGGTCGTCTATCTCTCTTCTCCTCCTCAGCTGACGAAAGTGAAGCAGTACGTTTGTGTCGAGCTGCTTTTTAAAAACTATAATCAAAATCAAAGTGAAAGTTGTCCTTATTGTGTGGTCTTCCATGTTGTAACCCAAAATGAAAGAAGCAGGAACTGGAGTCTGTTCTCTTCCGGTAAACGTAAATACGTCACGCCCGACCCTGTCCAATCAGAACCCTTCCCAACCCCCAGACGTTAAGAGGAATTAAATAAAAACAATTAAACGTGTTTTCCATGTAAACCTCAATTCGGAATTACTATTTCCATGTAAACACGAAGGAGAATACTTCGGAATTATTAATTCAGAATTAAAAAACATCATGTAACCGTACCCAATGTTTGTGTACATTTGTAATATCTATATTGAAAAAAATAATATCACGACAATTACCGTTATCGTTTTATCGCCCAGCCCTACTTTTAGGAAAGGTATATTGATTTGTTTCAACAGTTTAGGGTAGGGATCAATGAGTTTCCATTAAAAAGAAGTGGGCTCAAATAATAGCTGCTAAAAGATCAACCGACCTAATGTTACCATGGGTGGGGTTGGTGGGGGATTCTATTAATCAGTATATTTCATCACTGTGAATTATTACTGTTGTATTAAAAAATTCATAAATAAACTTTGTTAAAAAAAAAAAAAAAAAGATCAACCGAAGAACTGTTCGTAAAACTGTTTTGATCAACAGTTCGATTATTTGATCAACCGGCTGTGTTAAATACTGGATTCTGATTGATCAAACTGTATTGAGTACAGTTAAATATCAAAGGCAAAGCTATGGATAACCTGATCACGAATGTCGGAAGAAATCAATGTATGGAAAGGTGTTACGGCACATCTAGTGTAGTGTTTATAATTTCAAACAATGATGCACCTTGATAAAAACGTTTCTTTCCTATCCCCTCGGTAGACAACAAACTTTAGCTTATTGGTTATTGGCTGACCAGTCACCAGCAGAGACAATAAGGCAAGAAGTGTTGAAACAGGGCAGAAATGATAGGGATAAGGGTGTTAACGAACACGTGGAGCTGATGACATCCGATGTCAGAAAGATGTCGACCAAACAAACTGCAACTCAGAACAGGCTTTGGCAATGTTACAGGACTGGTTGAGTGAGAAGAGGTACAGGGAAGAGGCTCGACAGGTGCTGCTGTTATCTTCTGAATCTGTTAAGACTGCCAATGGGAAAGTGTTTTGACTTCACCAGGAATCAAAATGTCTAATGTTACATTGATCCATAAGCTGGCTGATATGAATACCTTTGCAATGAAAGCGCTACCAACGATCAAAACTAAGGGACTATTTTAAAATCTGTATAAATCAATCATTTTCAAATCTGTATGTAAGCTTCTTAAGACTTGGTAGCATTTCCTGATTTCCTGACTTATGGGACGCTGGGGTGTAGCTTCTACAGCAAAGTGCATTCAGCTTTTTATATTGTAATGTAGGGCTGGGCGATAATTCTCAACTTACACAAAAGACCTGCTTCCTCTTAGCACTGTCAGAAATGATGGATTCAGGAAGCTTATCAGAGAACTAAATCCAGACACAAACCAACAAACGGTCTGGTTTCTTCAACTTTCACTCAGGACCAAAAATCTGCCTTTAAATTTAAATGGATTAATGATTTGATATTTATCCTGATAACAATATTTTCAATATCGCCCAGCTCTATTGTAAAGTCATTATTAGAGATGTGTGCTTCTTAGTGATTATGCTTTATTGTGTAGTTGTTTTTATAGTGTAGTGCTCTTGATTTTTAATATTCTAACATTGTAATGATCATTTTAGTGTGAAGGTACCCTTGTTGTTGTAGAGTGGTTGTGTATTGTGTAGCTGTTTGAATCATGTACTCTTTGTTTTTAACAGAGTCATTGTCTCTGTCACCTCCCCAGGGACTACACATGTAAACACTGTCCCTGTCAAAACAAACAAATGCATAAATAATTATACATTTCCATGTGTTTCTTTTAACTTGGACATAGCAGGTGTATCACAGACAGATCACCTGCTGGCACAAATATCACCAGTCTTATTTGATGGGAGGAACTGCTTGTTTACATTTGCTGAGAGCGCTTTTACACTTTATATACACACTTAGCCATGCCCTGTTCCTGAGGAATGACACATCTCTCTCATCTCTGTTGACTTAGGGCAAGAGAAGTTTGGCTTCTCTTATCCAACAAAGATCAACACAGAAACAGCTCTTAAAGCTCCTGTGTCACAGCTTTGTGACTGGAAGAGCTGCTTCACACCTTCATTGAATTTTGGTTTATACAGTATTACAAATTGAATCCAATGCAACTAAAAAAGTCTGCTTATATTGGCATCCCACTGTCTCTCATGCACAACTGTGTAAATGTGAAATGGAAACAGCATGAGGTTGGTTAAATATAAGTTACTAAAGGTCTATTAGTGAGTAAGGCAGCTTCTAGATACTTAAAAAATATACATTAGCATCATTTAAAGTCATCAGTGTATGATCTTAAAACACAAGTTGTAGTTTTGTTGTCAGAAACTAAAAATGTACAGTTAAAGCTCCTGTGAGGAACTTTCTGTTTGTGTTGATTTTGGTGCCCCCCCTGTGCACTAAGTGATCTTGCTTATTTTGTCCTGTGCATGTGTAAATGATGTTATCTCCTCCTGCTTTCAACTAACAGTCAACTATTTCACTCATTAAGAATTTTCACTGCAGAAAAAGGGTTTTTCGTGACGTGCTGTCCATCACCTCATCTGACACCTACCCTCTCACAGTGATTTCAGGCTTTAAAATAACAAAACGGAAATTATCAATACCCTTTCTAACAATCTTGTTTGCTTTTCTAGGTCATAATGAGGCATCACTGTTCTTTTCAGTCCATTTCATGACCACTCAAAAACTCCTCACAGGAGCTTTATATATTCTATAAAGAATGACCCTGTACAGGGTTCCCACTCTTTTCCAGGACATTTTCAGTGATGATCAAGCTGGTATGACATTCTAAATTTAGTTCCTAATTTAGTTCCTAAATAGTCTAATATGTTCCTCTCAGTGGGAGTCAACATTGAAAGATGTGCAGTCTATGGCTATCCATGAAATCATCTCTTACATGCTTATTTTCATTTTCATTGTCCATTTTTAAACTGTCATTGCACTACCTGCACTGTGTACATAGGCTGTTTTTATATAACTGTATTTTGTTATATTTAATTGTATTTTCTATTTAAATTTTAAATATTTAAAAGCTGGAAGAGAGAAACAGCATCTCGTTTTTCCTGTATGTCTCATATATACAGTGAAAATTGACAATAAAAACCTTTGAATCTTGAATCTCTTAAAAATTGTGGCAAATTAATTACAGAACAATGCAACCACAGATGTCCAGCACTTCACTTTATTAGTGCAACCAAGTAACAATGATGGCCAACTCTCATCTCAGCTTTCTCTTTTCTCAAAAAATATTAAATGAGCTAAGTGAAAAACAAAAGAGCCAGCAAAGGACTCTGGAAGCTGCCTTACTGAAATAAATAAATAAATAAATAATAATAATAATAATAATAATAATAATAATAATAATCAGAGGATCAGTGCATAAATTGACCTAAATAGAACTGAATGACAAAAATGACCACAAATGTTGAATGGGGATGTGTTTTTTTTTTAACCTTGTCAGGTCGCATGCAGTCATGTTGGAATAATTTTCCAGGACATTTTACTTGTTCTCCCATTTTCCAGGTGTTTTCCAGTACTGGAAAACTGGTCAACTGTTTTCCAGGTTTTCCAGGACGCGTGGGAACCCTGATCACTGTTCTTTTCAGTCCATTTCATGACCACTCAAAAACTCCTCAAAGGAGCTTTAAATATTCTATGAAAAATGACCCTGTCGTCAGAGCAGGTGCACCTGCACAGGTGCGCTCCTCAGTGGGTGTGACTCCCTGCAGGCCTGTGGTGGGTTCAATCTGCCCAACATACTGGGGGTTTATTCAGGGCAGATAATAAAAGCATAAGCAATGATTTTAAATACTATTTCAAGTGGAAAGATATTCATTCTTTAGTAAAGGCCTGCTTCTAGATTCTCTTCTGAGGTATTTAAAATGTACAATATCAGCATTCTAAGTTCACTGTAGTAACACAGCTGATGTGCAATGGTGTTTAACTGCATTCCTATCCCTAGACACAATCCTCTGCTGTGGTTTTAAGAAGGTTAGACTTACAGTGTGTTGGTTCCGTCGTATAAACAGAGGTGTTTGGGAAGCTAGCTGAGCTAATAACAGGCTAGCGGCAGAGCATCCCAATGATCCCACCGCAGAGGAGACTGAAGTCTGTCCGTCCGTCCGAGGAGAAGGAAGGAGAAGGAACCCACGCAGCGCTCCTGTCTACGTGTGTTTGAATGACATATCCAGGTAGAGACTGGTTCTAACAGCGCGTCCCTTCTGTCCCGTCTGTCCCTGCGTGAATAATCCTCTATCCTGTTCTTAATGAAGACAGGAGGAGCAACGCGTTACGGAACTGACGACACCGACCAATTCATCCTGCAGACGCGCTTCAGTTCAAAGATCGTCTATGGCGAAGAGGATGAGGGATCTCTTGTTACAAACACCAGGACTGCTTTAATGATGCAGAATGTTGAAGTATGGATTAGTTAATTTGACTAGGTAAGCTGTGCTCTCTTTGTACAAGAAGAAAAATAAAAATAAAAATAAAAATAAAAATAAAAATAAAAATAAAATAATAATAATAACAACAACTGTAAACACAAAAAGAAAAACAAGTAGGCATTACTCATATGTTGGCTAAAATAATATGATAATAGTGCAGAGGTAGTTTTTACATTAAAAAAAGTATATATAGGTGATAGTTATATAATAAAATAAATAGAATTATGTGAATTCTGCTTGGAGAATTGTTACAGTGTATATTTACATGTGTATTTAGAATGAGCATATATAAAATATTTGCACAAATTTTATCTGTTTATCTTATTTTCTTTTTTCATTTATTCATTCATTTATTTATTTTAATTTATCTACTCATTTTTAGCCTTAATTTTATTTTCATCTCTTATCCTTACCCCTTTTTAAATGTATTTACTTTAACTATTTATATTCTTAAAATTAATTTGACGCTTTAACTTATTTTAATTACACATATTTTATTGTTGTTGGTGTGCATTAGTCTCTATTTTATTTGTTTGTTTTAACATGTCTTGCCATTATTTTGCTTCTTTCTTGTTTTCAATCGCTGTAAAGCACGTTGTGTTGCATTTGATTTGTATGAAAGGTGCTATATACAAAAAGCTTGATTGATTGATTTATTGATATTTCAGTCTGTATTGCAATAAATAATTGATCACTGCTTGTACTGACATAGTGTTCACTTTTATTATTTCACATGTGGTTATTAATAAAAAAAAAACGTTTCAACAAAAACTGCATTTAACTTCTGATTTCTAACACAGATAACAATGTAAAGAATCATTCAATCAATCAATCAAGCTTCATTTATATGGCACATTTCATACAAATCAAATGCAATTCAAAGTGCTTTACAGGCAGCGATTAAAAACAAGAAAGAAGCAGACATAAAATAATGGCAAGAAATATAAAAAAATAAAAATGTATTTTAAAATAGTCAAAATAAATACAAACAAAGGTTAAGGACAAGAGTTGAAGAAGAATAAAGGCTAAAAATATGCATAAAACTGAGTAGATAAATAATAAAAAAAAACAAATAGTTAAAATTAATGAAACAACATTAAAATCAATATAAAACATTAAAGTAATACAATTTTTAAACCCTACATTAAAAAAAGACTGAATTAAGTTTTTTGTTTCCTTTTAAAAGTCTCAATATCTCCAGCTCCTCTCAGAAGAATCCACAAGTTCTCTATGTGATAACGATTCATGTGCATACAAGCTATAGTAGTTTTAAATGATTGCAATGTGTTTATTTAAATTAATAATCACTGTTTAATGCGTTTGACAGACTATAGAGATACAAAACAGTTGACACAATTTGTATGGTTAAATTGTACCCAGAAAATGTGACGGAGTGAGAGTTCTTAACATTTGTATCTGAGTATCCACAGCTCAGCCCTGGAAGGATCCTGCAGGTGATGTGCTGTACAGCTTCCACGAAGCATCTGCTGGTGGTTACACATTAACTCATGATGTGTAGATTTTACCTGTGCTTTAAGGAATGCCGGAGCTAATGACAGCTGTGCATCCAAAGGTTGGATGTCAAAATCCATTATCAGAGGAAACTCTGCCCTCCTGTGGCTGAGACTGCAAATTAACTGTGAAGCTTTAATACATATTGTAAAGTGCAAAAGATAATTTAAAACCATGCCATTTGTCATCAAATTGCAGTTGTTTTCATGAGAAAATAAACTACACTGCTTTTTTCTTTTGTCATTAATATGCAAATATGTGAAGGTTAGACTTATGCTTTATTTGCAGGTGTCTTAAAAAGTCGTAAATCCATGTTAGAAGCAACAATGGTCCTTTTAAACAGAGGACAATTAGTAGTGTGTGAGAAAAGAACATCTACTGTATGGTAACAAACATGTCAACACTCCACCTTAATTCCAAACAGTAAGCTTTCATTCACATACAGACACTTGACACCATTGGGCTCTTGTGTAATTGCACAAGAAATGCTTTTGCATATCTTTTGGTATTCTAAACATGCATGACATTATTTTACTGTAAAGTAAAAACTATTTTCTTTTCCCTTGATTGCACATCTCCAGTGTGTTTTCAGGTTTCTAACACGTTCCCATTGTGAAACCTTATATTCCCTACACTAAGAAAAACCTCAAGACAATAACACTCTTCTCTCTCCTTAATTTTAATTTATTTTATTTTATTCTATCTTATTTTATTTTATTTTATTTTATTTGTATTTTTTTCTGGTATGTATCTATTTGTATTTATTTATATATTTATTTTTTAATATTATGTTTTATTTTCCTTTTTTTTTCCTGATACTTCTGATTTGATTTTATTGATTTGATCGTCTTGATTTTATTTTTAAGTATTTTATATCCCTTTCCTTTCCACTTTTACCTATTGCTGTTATTTTCTGTCTCTGTTCTTTTGTGAAGCACTTTGGGCTGCATGCTTGAATGTAAGAAAGGTGCTATATAAATAGAAATTAGAAAATTTGAAGTGAGTTAAGTTCTCATGAGATCACATACTTGAAGTTACCCACAGAGGGCAGTGTTGAGGTGCTTATTTGCCTTTTGTCACAGTCTGGGATCTGGAAATTTACAAGCAGAAACCACAAAAAATAGAGATGGAGATGACAAGCATATCAAATAGTAGGAAAAGTCTGCAGTATGTCATTTAAGAGTATCAACTTCAACATTTCATTTGGCTTTAGAATTAATTTGTCACATTTGAATGAAAGTACAATGTCAGCTGATAGGCAGACTATGAGACATACACCGTAACAGTATGGTAATCCCAACAGAAAACCATGCATTTAAATGGCTCCAAATTAGATACGCCCAAGTGAACAAATGTTTGAGCAAAGTATGAGCTTTTTAAGCATCAACTTCTCATACTTTAAGCAATCACTGCAGCATTGTGAGCAGTGTTTGCAGTGCTGGATGAGTTCCTACACTCACTAACAAGCTGAGGAAACTCAAACAGCTTCTGTAGTCTGTCAGGGTCTGAGAGAGGAGGTGGGAAGTGAAGCCGGGGAAAGAGTGAACATTTTTATTAATGGACAGATTGGACACAGAAAAAGTGTAGAGCCAAAAGAAACTCATGGTAGAGTTTTTGGAAGGAGTGTGAAATGCCTGATGGGAGTTTTTTTTTTATTACTAATGGAAGTGTGTGCATGCTGTACAAATTTTCCAGCTGTCGATGCGTTTCTTCTGTGCCAGTCTTTTTTTTCTTACTGTGCAGAGTTTTTTGCAATGTGTACAACTTTTTCAAGAAATGATTATAGCTTGTGGACACATGGACATCATAATCAAATTCAATATAATTAACCACAGCTGCTGCTACTGCAGATATGTGTGTTTGTATAGGGCTGTCCACTCTGATTAGCCGGCTGCAGTCATACCACAGATACCATCCATAGAAGTCACTAAAATCAGTCACTGTGTCTATTTTGCATAACATTGCCTAAAAATATTTTTTTCTACTTTATGGGGTGGTAATGGGGATATTACTTAAAAATTAAAGGTTCCAGGCATTGTGAGGAACGTTCATGTTGTGTTGATTCTGGTGACCCCTTTTGGATGAAATTGGTAGGGCTTTTCTGGGATGAAAACTGTATTTCCCATAAGGACCATCACCCCTGTCTAAAAATGTGGCTCTTGCCAAAGCGAGCATTTCTCATTGAGACAAATAAATGGAATAAAGATCTTCTTTTTAACAGTACTTTAGACTATCATGTCTCAGCAGGATGCAGAAAAACTTGTCCATGCATTTATCTTTAGCAGACTAGACTACTGTAACGGGGTCTTTACAGGACTCCCTAAAAAGTCCATCAGACGGCTGCAGCTCATACAGAATGCTGCTGCTCGAGTCCTAACAAGGACCAAAAAAGTAGACCACATCCCTCCAGTTCTTAGATCTCTACACTGGCTTCCTGTCTGTCAGAGAATAGACTTTAAAATCCTGCTGATGGTTTCTAAAGCATTGAATGGTTTAGGCCCAAAATACATTGCTGATCTGCTACTACTTTATGAACCACCTCGACCTCTGAGGTCATCAGGTACTGGTCTGCTTTCAGTCCCTAGAGTCAGAACGAAACATGGTGAAGCAGCATTTAGTCATTATGCATCACATATCTGGAACACACTCCCTGAAAACTGCAGGTCTGTTCCAACTCTCACCTCTTTTAAATCCAAGATTAAGACTTTTTTATTTGCCACTGCCTTCCTATCTTAGCTTATTTTAACTCACTTTAAATTAAAAATTTAATGTCATTTTTACTATATTTCTAATTTTCCTTTTCTTTTTTGTTTTATCATATTTGTCATTTTAATTGTGTTCTTTTATGCTTGTCTGAATGTCTCCAATGCTTTTAATGTTTTAATGTAAAGCACATTGAGTTGCCCTCGTGTATGAAATGCGCTATACAAATAAAGCTGCCTTGCCTTGCCTTGCCTATCACAATACAACTTTTTGCAGGATGCAGGGTGATGAGATAATGTACTGATTTGTAGCTACATAAAAATATCAACTGTAACATAACAACAAAACTTTGCAAACTCCAAATCAATAACTGTTAGTAAGCTTACAAAAGGCGATCAGATGTGCTGGTTTAGCGTTACCCGTCACAGGCCAAGTGTCATGATATGTGCTCCGGTGTCCCAATGAATGTCCAAATAATGAAAATATGCACATGATGTAACTCTTCAGTCCTCAAAGAGCAGTGAAGCATCCACACACACCGGGATAAACATCAAATCCTGTTCAAAGCCATTTTGCCGAGCAAAGCCTTGGTTACAGAGTTTCTCCAGCTAAAACAAAACTTCAACAGAAAAGTGATGGCTTTTTTTGTTTGTACTAAACCTGCTCCAACATCAGCCATGAGTAAATAGAAAATCATCTAAATAAAACAACCAATCGAGTTCTAAACACAGACACTTCAAGGTGGGTGCTGAATATGGACTTTTTGAATATTCAGGCAATCAAATACTGATTAAGCGAGCAAATAATTGTATTCGGGTCTGGTGTGAACATAACATAAAGGGTAAAGCCAGACTTTTTAGACTTAGGTGGCAGAGCTTGGGTACTAACATATGCAGAGGTGGTATTAAGTATGTTTGCAGGGCACACGTGATGTTTAGCATTTTTACCCTAATTTGAACTACTAAAATGAAAGTATCCAAAATAATATATGTTCCCTTGTATTTTTATTTCAACTTCAAAAGGTAAAACTTCAAAAATGTTAACGTGAATCTTAAAGGACTAAACCAAAAGATTGATTACATTTATTACAGGACAGCCCCTTGAGATGAAGAGTCTCGTTTTCAAGATGGTCCCCAACAAAACCCAAAGCAAAATACGTACACAGGAAACAGCGGATCCCAACAAACACAATGACACAAACACAGACAGCTCTCCCTTACCCTCACTCTCACTCACTCCCACCCCCAACACCCATCTGTTAAACAAAATCTTGACATGGAACAACATCAACAATAGGAAAAGCAGCAATAAAGACCATTAGCATACAAAGAAAGTCAGAAACTGGAACAGCTTGATTTCAAATAAGTGAATGAATTGGATTAAAAGAAATGGAAGGTGATGGACTTCAGAAAAAGGGAAAGATTATTCCAATCAGATGGAGCTTTGTATTTGTATGGCCTATGACCAGTTTCTTTATGGATTCTGGGAACATGAAGAAGGGATGCTGATGTCTGAGTGATTAGGAAGGTGTATAAAAGATGCTTGTTCAAAGTCTCAATTTAAAGAGAATATGCAAAGAAAGCAGCTAGCAGCTTGTTGCAACAGAACCCAGCTAGTTTATTTTTAAAGTACTGTCCCTGACAAGGAGAATACCCAATCATTGTTTAAGATTTTGGGGTGATTTGAAGATTTTAGAGACCCTCACATAGCTATATTACAGTTGTGTGAGACCACTCCTTGTTGCTGGGGAAAATGCAGAGTTGGCAGCATGGGGGATTTCTCTGAAGTGTCCTGCTTGTAGAAAGTCACAGGGAAAGTTTTTGATCACAGATTAACTCAGCAACCACATAAAGTGCAAGTTTGGCTGCAGAAAGACTAGTTACTGGAATCAGGGGATGTTTTTTTTCTTACTCAGTCGTTAAGGGTGCAGAGTCATCTATTGAATCATACGAAGACTCACGCAAATGTGGGGAAGTCTCGTGAAGATGAAGTCTCAGACCTTCTGCGGGTAATCTCTCCTACAAAGATTAACATGTCAGAACATCTCTGCTTTTTTAACGCAAACACTTTAAACTGAATGTAAATCAACTCTGCTCCTTCCTGTACCTGATGTGACCTCATGGTGGCACCAAACCCCATACTTAAGAACAGCAATAAGTCACATCTACTTTACATGAAGACACAAAGAACAAATGTCCTGTAAGGCTAACATGATGCATTGAATTATCTTTAAACATACAACTTAAAAGGCTGATTCAGCTTCAACATCATATCTCTGTAAGGAAAAAAGGATGTGGTCACACTTCCTGATCATTTTGATGACTAACAGCCTGCTTGAAAATCAGCTGCTGACTCCAGATGTGGACTTCTCATCTTATTGTAAACAGGAGACTTAATGGATGCGCCAATCACTAGCAGGCATCAAGTGAATGACAAAGATGAATGTTCTCCAGCAGCTCTGACTTCCTTTGCCTATTAGATAATCAGAAATCTGCTGATATTGAAGTTCTCTTTGAGGTGTTTGTACTGAGGAGGGACAATGCAAACACTTCAAACACTGCTTAACCTCACAGTGGGTGTTTAACACAACACACACTCCTATGCAGCAGTCAAACATACAGACAGACATATTTTTCTCATTTATATTTAAAGGTAATATCAAAGAGCTACTGATTGCAGGGTGTTATAATCTTCAACAGCAATCAGAACTTTCTCCAAAAATAGTGATTTCCATGTGTTCTGCATCAGGAGCAACACAAACAGTGGCCCTGGAGCTGAGGTTTGTGGGGCCCTCTGTAGCCGTGAGTGAGCCATTCAGGAGTGACCCTGCGTAAATACTACAGGTCATTGCCATTTGAGGTTTTTCTTTTTCCTCGCAGGATGTCTTGTTGCTGTTTTTGTAAAGCGTATGTGTTGCTGAGCCACATGAGCCCGCAGAGCCTGTAGTGTGAAATCCTTTCATTTCATGTGCTTTGATGAGGGACTGAGAAGCAACGCAGCAAAAGCTCAAAACACAATCAGGCAGGTCTTTTTTTTTCTTAAGTGTTATTCCTGGTTATTTGTTTTTTAACATACCTTAGCTCTATTTACATAGGATGAGGCCCAGCATTTAAGCTTTTCCAGTCCATCTACCTGGGGACACCATGAAATGCAATTGAAGGCCTTTAGATATTTGTTAAACTACAGTTCCAAGGTAAAGAATATACTCTCTTGGCATGTGTGTGCATCTATTTATCTTAAAATATAAGTTATAAAAGCTCAATATTGTCAACCAAAATGTAAAGACCTCTGTAATAACAGAGCTTTCTCCATTAGGTGAGCAAACAATCCATTAAAAAGTACCATGACATACATTTAAAAGCTTGTAAGGGACCTGGAAATGATCATTCATGCTTTTGTTTCATCCCGACTGGACTATTGTAATTCACTTTTCACCTGCCTCAGTAAGTCGTCCCTCCATCGTCTTCAATTAGTCCAGAATGCTGCTGCAAGGCTGTTGACCAAGTCCAGCCGGACAACCCACATCACTCCGATTCTATCTTCCCTACATTGGCTTCCAGTTAAATTTAGGATTCATTTTAAAGTTCTCGTTTTTGTGTACAGAGCTCTGCATGGTCAGGCTCCTGAATACATCGCCAACCTGCTCCACCCCTACCTTACCAGTAGGCCACTCAGGTCTTCTGACCAGGGCTTGCTGGTTGTCCCTCGAGCTCGTCTAAGAACAAAAGGTGACCGTGCTTTTGAAGTTGTGGCACCGACATTGTGGAACGCTCTTCCTGTAAATGTTCGTTCAGCTATCTCTGTTGTCGCCTTTAAAAAACTTGTGAAGACACATTTATTTAAACAGGCCTTCGACTCACTGTGTTCAGACTAATGTCTATTTATGCTATGGTCTGTTTCTTTTAATGTGTTGGATATTTTCCTGTGAAGCACTTTGTGATTTTATTCTGTGAAAGGTGCTATACTAAATAAAATTTACTTACTTACTTACTTACCTTCAGTTCCAACTTTTTAAGAACCTATTGTTTCCAAAGTAAAGAATTAACTTTCATGCAATAATTTTTACCCTGCATTTATCTTCTGTAAGGAAACATTCGGCAGTGATTACTTTAAAGAATAGTTCTTTTTTAAGTGGGGCTGTATGAGGTACTTGTCAATAGTAATTTCATTACCCACGGAGGACACCAACCACAACAAATAGGGTCACCTCTCCAATGTAATTTAGCTGCACTGCATATATTTGATAGTAAAAGTGACTATTACTCTCTATTTCTGTTGTGACTTTATGCTGCATAGTAACCATAGACAATAGACCTTTCTGGAGTCCCTGAGCTCCCTTGTCTCGTAGGTTCCTCTGAGTCACTGCCATAGACAGCCTGCTGCTGTGTACGTTCCAGACTCTAGCTGCTGCAGACGTGCCAGCGGCTACAACTACAACTATCCGTCTCACCACTATCATCTCTCTCTCTCTCTTTTCATCTCCTCTATCCCTCTTTCCAACCCCAACACAGTCTCAGCAGATGTGTGTCTAACATGAGTCTGGTTCTGCTCGAGGTTTCTGCCTGTTAAAGGAAGTTTGTCCTTGCCACTGTAACTTGCTAAATGCTGCAAAGTGCTCTGCTCATGGTGGATTAAGATGAGAAAAGACTGGATCTTATCCTGTCTTGATGTTGGGTCTTTGTTAATAATATAACATGGAGTACGGTCTAGACCTGCTATGTTTCTAAAAGTGTCTTGAGATAATGTTTCTTGTGATTTTGTGCAATACAAATAAAGATTGAGATTGAGATGAGTTATACTGTTTTTGGGTGCTGTTTGAAGCTAAGTGCTAACATACTTTATACTGAATAATTAGCTCTGTGTTCTCACTGTGCTAGATTCACTAGTCTGTAATGCTATCTTCTATTGTAGAAACACACAAATGCAAACTTGCAAAATCCCAATTGTGTGTACTTGAAGTTTTGGTGAACGCCCTAAACTCTGTGGACTCTGTAAATTTGTAGATAATCTTCTTACCAGACACCCAGAAGTGATCGCTGCCATGACTTAAGATCCAAAGACTCTGTCTTACAAATACTCAACATAGTGTACAACCCACAATTCTAAAGCCTTAACAAAGATTAGTCTTCAACTTTTAAATCTAAGCTGACAGTCAGTTTGTAATGTTTCTTATCAATGTCAGGAAATTACACAAATGCTAATATTAATATTAATACATGTTGAACATGATATCGCTGTAGTATGTCTCTCCCGATGAGGAATAAGTCATTCAAAAAGAGGCTTTCGCAAGGTTGGACTCAGTCAGTGTTTCCACGTGTGCCAGAGATGTTATTAATGCTTCCTGAGTTTATTTTACTTTTGATATCAGCTACCTGTACTTGGCAGACCACACTGAAGCTTGTTAAAAAAAACACAACGTGCATTCGCATAATGGGACACACTCACACACACGCAAATACAGATGTGGTCAAACGAGTGAGCTGTGATCAGAAGTGTTTGCCTGAGTTGCCAAGATTGGTGTTTAACAGCTGCATTTGTTCCTGAAATGTGCCGGTTTATGGAGCACTCCGGGTCACGCTCTACATCTAAACACTGCCAGAGTAAAAAGCAGATTGCATGTACCCCCTCAACTCAATGCTGCCACACACACACACTCTTGAGTAAGAGGCCTGCCCACACACAATAAGCAGGGCATAACCCACATCAAAGCAAACACACTAATCCTACCAGGAAACAGGGAATCCATAGGCTTAGTCATGAAAGGAGGGAGAAAATGCATGTGAAATGAAAATAAATAAGAGTTATCTCCTTAAAGTGTAGGCCAGCTGTTATTTATCAGAAGTTAATATAACAAGATTCATCTTAGAAGACTTTCAACATGATTAAATCAAACTCGTGAGCTCATGTTGGAATCATTTCAAACGAAGAAAACAAGATATCACTGTTGAAACATGTACGATTCAGTGAACGTCCTACTACACCAAAATACGCACCCCCTGTTGCTCTTACAAAAACACAACAAATCTTTAAAGTATGAATAAATTATGAAAATACATTTGGTGAATCGAAACACATTCATGTAAAATGTTGTTAAAGTTGTCATAGTGTTAATTTAAAGAGTTTAAATAACATAAAAAAAAACAGTTGACCCAATTATTAGAAGAACCCTGAGTCTTGGGGGTTCCTTTCAGACCAGAATTTCAATGCACTGTTTGGGAACTTTGAGGACCTCCAACATATTGTGTATTCTGAGGAATCCTTTTTCCAATCAAGGAGGTAAGGGGAACCACTTTGATGTTTTTGTATGTTTCTTTTGAAATAGTTCTGAAGAACCCATAATTCTTTTTTTGCAGTGAGCCCAAAGAGCCCCTAAACTAACCTCAGCGCCTTCAGGAGCTTTGAGCTCTGCGGGATGGCAGTGGGTTTTCGATCACAGAGGAGAGCCAGCTGGCCACCTGGTGGGGCTGTGGGAGAGGAGAAATGAGCTGGAATTAAACATGCTGTCTCAGAAACACCAAGCGTTCACTGGGTTTATGAGGCAGCCAGTAACAATGAAAGAGGAAACACCTTTTTTCACACACACATTCCATGCAGTGCTTTTTCTTAAAATGTTTTACTCAGTTCCCCCTGCAATGAAAACGCTTTTCACCTCTCATCAGTGATAGAAAAATCAGAGGGATTAATAAGTTAATATCTGTTAGAGTGCTTGAGTATCTGGTAAGGTAAGGCTTACACCCAGACACTGGCTCTCCTGCTTTTGTCTGCGGTTTCTGTCTGATCTCCTTTGTGGCATTTCTTTTATTCAGCCCTATGAGACCCATTACATTAGCCTGACTGCTCTAGTCCTTGAGTCCAGCCTAGTTTGGTGTGAAGCTTTCCATTACTCTGGTCAGCTGGAACCTTTGGGAAATGCCTGTGGGAAAAGTGGAAAAATAGGCAGACACAGCACAGAATGACAATGGTAAGAATGTGGCATTTGATACATTTGTTAAAAAGTATATAACTGGAAAATGTGGTGTAAAAACTGAAACTATGTTTCTATCTTCAAGTGTTAATTCATATTTACTGTTTTTTGGATGAGCTTATTATTGTTTTGACAACTTTCTACAGCTGTAATTTTACAGTGTGAGATCAATAAATGACATTTATCAACCCAAGTACCATGCAAAAAAAACCCCTATATACTAACCAATCCACCAACCAACAACTATCCATCCATCCATCCATCCAACCAACCAACCAGCCAACCAACCAACAATTCAACTAACCAATGAACCAACCAGCAAACCATCTATCCAACAATTCAACTAACCAACCAGCAACTACTCAACCAACCATCCAACACCCACAACACAACCAACCAACCTAATTACAAACAACCAGGCACTTTATGAAATCACCAAGCTACAACAATAACAAACCTGCTTGCTTGCTACCTACCTACCTACCTATGAACCAACCAACCAACCAACCAACCAACCAACTAATGAAAACTCCAACCTACAACAATAACAAACCTACCTACCAACCAACCATCCTACCTCCTGTCCTACCTACCTACCAACCAATCAAAGACAAGTACATATGTGACCTCTGCTTTGATTTGATTTTACAACACACTTAGGTGACTTTCTTGAACAGCTGAGAGTAGTTTTGCAAGGACAAGTAGTAGCTTATCTTAAAGTTAGCATTAACTCCTGTTCAGTCAGTCTAAATATAAACTCATATGTTCACTGTAACTACACTGAAGCCAAAGCTGCATTAAGTCATGTGCCTAAGCTGCCAAAAATGTGTCTGTTTACAAGGTAACAGCAAAATATGAGCCTCGCTGGAGGGTTTTTTCTCTTAAAGGGTAATGTCCAAATTCATGTCAAACAGTCCACTGACAGGCCCACTGTGATTATAGGCACTATTAACAAGCCAGATAAAACTACATAGATAGATATACACATAAATAATGACAGCGGATCCTGCGTTTCCCCAGACAGATAAATAAACCACTTGATATGTGCCAATCCCCAAATATTTATTAAGCTTCACAAAAAAAACAAGAAACCACAGAACAGCTGCACAGCTCTGTTATGTGTTAGACCTCATCCTTGCCCCAGAACACACACCCATTACCCTCCCTTCACCTCTGTACCCCCCCTTTAGTCACAACAGCAGCGCAGCAGGCCAGATGTGCAGGACCTGGAGGCGCAGATAGATCCTATCCAGCATCCCTAAGAGATTCCTAGAGTCCTAGAGCAGGCTGTCAACCCCAGCAGCAGGCTCTGTGTGACGGAGGCCTGGCAGACAGACTGCTGTCGCTGGGCATGCTCAGTGGCAGCGAGCAGACATGATTTATAGGGTGATTTGTGTGTAAATGCACATCTACTGCTTCCTGACATCTATTTTTATTATCTATTTCCACATGCAGTACTTTTTCCTCTCTGTTTTTGCAGCATTCTTTCTATCACAAAACATGCACTGACATTCTTTTAGAGTGTGCTTTGCTCCAGAGACAGATTGGTTTTACTGCAATGAAAATACCCTGTACAAATGTAGTTTACTTCCACATACAAACACTAGAGATGGATGCTGATAAAACTTAAGTCTGTTTATACTGTTCAATGAGAAGAACATATGTTTATCTTCAAGTATTTTCAAAAACTAAGTAATGTATTGTGTAAAAACACATATTCCTGCACTCCTGAACTTCTGATGAGTGCTTCGAACTGTAAACTACTTCCCTGGGATTTCATTAATACGGCATCTATCCTCCCTTGATGTCAGCGTAATGGAAATTCCACTGTGATATTTACTTTAATAATGGTATTTTTCCATGTGTGCTGGCGGGGTATATCTGTTTGAGTTGGTGCAATCAGTCACAGAGCTGAATTGTGTCCATTCCTCTTGGGCTCACCCCCCCACAGAAATGCACAAGGAGAAAGATAGATGCTTCCAGTCCCTTTAAGCCATTAAGAGGGTGAGCAAACATCCCCTTGCAACCCTTTTAAATGACATGACCATCTCTTCCTCCCTTTAACAAAAAGAAAACATCTCCTGCTCTTCCTTACCTTCCTCATCTGTCGTCTTCTACTCTTTCTCCTCCTAATTACACTGGCTTTCATTGGCTTCTGCGTTCTGGCCGCTGTTGAAGTGATCACAAATGAAGAAATTAAGGAAGTGACTGCTCTTACATCCATCTGTAGTCACAGGATGCTGGTTTAACAGAAATCAATCACTATATTTTACAGGCCAAAAACGTAAATGGTTGATTTGTCTCATTTAGTCACATGTGACAGGATGGCAGGAAGTCAAATAAGAGAGACTCTGAGTGACTTGTGAGCTAGTCTAGAGATGAATCTCTTAAGGTTAATTTATAGAGAGCTTATGAGGATTTGGGTTTGCAGGTGGCCACCGCCACCCATATAGCCTCTTCCTGAGCCTCCCCACTGTGGACAGAACTCATCAAAATGAACTAATCTGTTAAATCGGTTAACACAGGAGGCCAACTCTGGGGAAGTATGGAACTGTCTAGCTCCAGTTTCAAGGAATGAAGGTTGGTAGGCAACTTTAGCAGACTTCAGTTTTCCTGTGAATCCATTTCCTGTGAAACTTAATAAAAACCAACAAAAATTGAAAGAAGAATGAAATAACAGAAATTAACTCAGAGTCTACAAAGCAGAAGGCATATGTAAATGTCAGAATAACCTCTACTCTAAATCCAGCAGGGGAATACTGCCTCTGTAGGACATTTAATCAACTATAGACTGCTGCAGCCTGTATGATAACCCAAGAAGGTTGACTTCCCCATTGTCCTTCATACAAGAGAATCAAAACACAGTCTTACTTCAGCACAAGCTCTCTTACTTTACTGAATGTTTTTCTTTAAAAGGTTGCAATTTATACCCCAGAACTCCAGGATGCAAGTAATGAATAAAGGAAAACACTGTCCAGAAAATAGAAACTCTCCACTTGGTATGACTCATGTGATGCCAGTGATGACATCACCAACAGAGGAAAATTACACCAAGATGAAAAGCTTTCTGGAAAAACACTTGAATAGTTACAGATTGGCAGAGGACATAACCGTTTCTGTTTATAATTTATAATAACATTAAACACATACACATCAAAGTGTTTAACAAAATACTCTCAACTGAAATTTAGCGCTTCATATTCTCAAATATTGTGAGTAAATATTTCTGTCTTAGTGAAACAGAATTTTTATTGCTCTTACTTTTCTGTTTTTGTTTTTTTTAAAGTTATATTTTTGGGCATTTTTGCCTTTAATGGAAAGGGAAGCTGAAGAGAGACTGGAAATGTGGAGAGTAGAGAGTGGGGGAGGACATGCAGTAAATGGTCAAGGCTGGAATCGAGCCTACGATCTCTGCGATGAGGGCTGTAGCCTCTGTATATGGGGTGCACGCTCAGACCACTAGGCCAACGGCGCCCCCTTACTTTTTTTACACATCCAACAACTTTTTGGACCACAACCTGATCAAATATAGAAATATTATTGTGCATTTAGAATATTATACACAACCTTAAATTCACTGTAAACTTCTTGATACTGTATGGTAAATCTTGCATCCATAGAAATTAAGTAACATGGCATAAGGCAGCTCCACTTTACTAGGTTTTAGTGTGAGTTACACAATATGCCAAAACTAAACTCATAAATATATTAAAAATCAAGAAACAAGATAGGATAGTGTGATTGAATTTGCTTGTCCTTACTTTTATTTTGGTTTTCAGCCTTTCATCAACAGGACAGCTGAAGACAGATGGGAAAAATAGGGTAAGAGAGTGACATGCACTAATAGTGACAGGACCAGGAGTTGAACCTGCATCCAGTGTGACTAGGTTCATGGAACACCAGTCCTACCAACTGTCACGTTGGGTAAAACAAAAGGAATGGAGATGGACCCAAATGCAGATTATGAAGATTTATTTAAAAAAGACAAAACAAAGAAAACTTACTGATAAACCGTCCAATACTAAAGACACATTGAAGACTACACTAGGATGCTAGGAGATGAGGACGACCATCGGACAAAGACAGGAGGAAACACAGACTATATACACACACTGGGTAATGAGTAACGAGACACAGGTGAGACAACAAGGTACAGGTGTAGACAATGAAGGCAGGACACACAATCACAATGGAGGGAAAACACAGGAAGTACAACTAAAAAACTGGAAACACTGAAGTACAAAATAAAACAAGAAACCAACTCAAGAAGAAGACATCAGGAGATCACACAGGGAGTACAGAGACATATTGACTAAATCTCAAGAAAGGATAACTAAACAACACTAGGAAACCTGAAAGAGAGACTGAAACACAAGGCAAAACTACAAAATAAGACACACAAGGATCACAAGAACACAAAGTTAACAAATAGTTATACAATACAAGACAGCAATCACTAAATAAAGGAACCACAAGGAAGACAAATGGTTAACTGATAACTAATGAAGACAGGAAATGAAAGCAACACAAGGTAAGATCTACAAAATAAAACAGGAAATAAAAGCCACACACAACACCAATGAAATGTACAACTGAACCGCTTTTGTCCACAGCTTTTGAGAGGTCTCCCCCACTTTTTCAACTGCAGACTCATTCCAGAGACCCTCCACCTTCAACATATCCCCCTCTGCGTCTATATCCCTGTGTCTGCTTCTGTCTGTGTCTCTACCCTGCGTACATTCCAGGGTGAATGCATTTGCAACCCTCACCACCCTCAGTGTGAAGTGAAAGTGAGTCGGATCTGGCACAGTAAAAGCTGCTGTTATCCTGAAGTGAGTTTTACAGCTCAGACGTGTGCACTCAGCCCACCTGTTTTCTCTCCAACTCGCAGATTTTTACACTTTCTCGGTTTTCCCTCCTCTCGTTCTTGTATTCCCTCCAAAAAACCCCCAGTCCATGTCTTATCCCCAATGAACTCCTTTAAGAAACAAGGTGCACAGAGGATCCAGAAAAGCTTCTAGTGGATGAAACATTGTCGCACTTTTGGAGCAACGTAGCTTGATCCTGACATGTTTGGATTGTAAGTGCCGCATGTGACATTGTAAAATGGAGAAATGAAATCACGATGAGAGTTTTTTTAGTGATTCCTTTTTGGGAACAGTCTGTTAATGTACACCAATGTTTTAGTGGAAAAAAGAGCATGTTTTTTTCAAGTACCAAGACAGGAAAACCCTTCTCTCTTTCTTCATCGCATTCTCATGTTCAGGAATCTGCCAGTTAGACAAAAGGCTAGGATTGAAATATTACCAATTTGTTTATGTGAAGATATAAACACAAAAATACATCCAAAAAATTGGCCTCTCAACATGATACAACATATTCCATTTCCTAATCCATAACCCTAATCTGGAACGACACAGTTACAATTAAAGTGCCTAACGCTAAACACTCCCTAAATTCAATTTCTGGCCTTTAACCCTTGAGATCTGGAAATTTAGCATGAAATTTAGAATAGAGTGGACAGTATTGAAGTGATGTCTCATATTGTAGCTGAAAAAAATGCAAGCTAGCTGGTAGTCCTGGCTTACCGAGGACTTCCACCAGATCCGTGCCTGGTCCATCTCTGATCCGCTGCGGTCCGGCTCCGTGCTCTCTCGTCCGTCAACACCTACTGGTTGCATTTTCAGAACGCGGCATGGAGCAGGACCGCCGGATAACTTGAGTCATGTGACCGAGGTTTTCCTGCGGTAATTACTGCATTAATGAATGTCCGCCTCTTCTCCTCATCCATGTTGTCTTTATAGGCCTCAGAAAACCTCTGACCTGTTGACTCCATCCGCTCATCATGACAGTTTGTTGTTGTAGTTCAGTGAAAACGATCTGGTGATGACACAGAGTGTTTGATTCTGAAAATTAACCTGATGTTTTAGTTTTTATTATGGTGTCTGACTTCCTGTCCCGCTCAATCTTTTCTGTTGAGATTTATGCGTAGTGCTCCGGCATCGGGCAAAAAATAGAAGTCTTGTGTATCTGATCCGGAGGGCTCCGGCGTGCCGGATCAGAGACGCAGTCAGAATGCAACAGAGTGGATCCAGTGGAAGTTAACACATTGACTTGGACACGGATCCAGTGGAATTTGGTCGTTACACATGTCTCTGTGATGTATTTGATGCAATCATCCACTCAAAAGGCGTTGTAGAGTGTAAGAACCAAACAACTTTATTCTTAAAGTGTCACAAAACCGAATATTTGTAAGATGATGGCTGATTCTTAACCATAAGACAATACAACACGACAGACATGGTAAAAAAAAATGTTAGACTCCACAGCTAGTTGAGCCCCCACTGTCTCCACCCACTGTCTGTGTGCAACACACAACTATATATTAAAGGGACAGTGACTCAAAACCTCCTCATAAAAAGGGACAAAAATAACCTAGAGAACACCCAAAGCACCAAATCTTGCAACAATGTTTCCATTCTTTACAATGACCATTTCTCAATTAACACCCACATTTATTAAATCAATAAACAGTCATTAATAAACGGTAACTAACCTTTCTGTCAGACACGTATTAAGCATCCACCAAAATCTGAGTAATAACTTATGTTTACTGATATGAGAAAAAAACATTAAAAAACTTGTTGGCTGATGATACCATTTCTCAAGATCATGTGGCTGTGGCTGATCGAGGATTGGATTTTGATCAACATTAGCCTCAACAATGATTTGATCTCCTCACATAGCTCAACAAACTGTTGTACTCAGCTATACTTCTGTTGCCAAACTGCATGTGGAATTATACACTTTTACACATCTTCGTTTAAAACCTGTAAAAGGTCTATATTTCTTATTTGGATCAAAACTAAAAGCTCATAATTATAAGCTCCTAAGTTAAACCTTAGCTTCCAGAGTTTGAAGGCTATTGGGGATTTGAGTTTCCAGTGACTTTGAGCTTGTCTTTATTCCAAAAGTGCTTTTTGTAAGAGTGAAAAGGACAAAAGAAAAAAAAAATCCTTGCTTTCCAAAAGTGTTCACTTTTTCAAGGTTTCTACGTCTACAACTCAAGCTGCTGCTGAGAGTACAAGTGCACACACACACACACGTACACACACACACACACACACACACACACACACACACACACAAAGGCAGCAGCATTTTGAGCCTGCAGATCAGGAGACATAATGTCCTTATATGGTGTAATTTCTCCCTCTGCTCTGCAGGCTGGACTAAATCTCACTGTGTTTGGAGAGTTTATGAAAACCTGTGAACTTAGATCAGCAGAAAACTTTGAGGAGCAAAGTGAAGCAACTCTACCAAGAGATCTCTTTATGGTTGCTGTGATGACTGTTGATGCAGCCTGGGATTATTCACAGCTGATCAAACCTGTGATATGTTCACAATTCTTGCATTAGCAAGAATAGGGTGATATCTTTGAATATACTTATTTAACTATTTAAGAGTGTGTGCCGATAATTAGCAATCCTCCATGTGATTCTGTGCTTTCTTTTGAGACTACCAGAATAAAGAATTTCTTGCAGTGTCTAAATCCCTCCAACTATCTGCCTCCACCTACTTAAATGGTTTTAATGCACTCTGAATCGGGGTCATTTGACTTGACATTTTTTTCTGGCTAAGTAATGTAATAAATGGATCGTTTTTACGATCTGGACTGAAATTCAAAATGAGCTCAGAACTTTTCACTTCCTCTCTGTCCTCTGAAAGACGGTCTGTGGATCACTGGATCAACTACAGGGATTACACCAAGCACAACTAGCCATAAAACCAAAGCGATCCCCACATTCTCTTACAAATCCTCATCCTCCCAAAGAAAAAAAAAGTCCAAGAAAACAGCTTCAACTTTATTCTGGTCCAGCTTGCAGCTTAAACAACGCTCATCGCGACGTCTGAGAGCCTTTCATTGTGGCTTAAAACGAAAGCTGCTCAACTTAGCACCCGCAATTGCTGCTGCTGTTTCTGAGACATCTGTCCTTCATATTTAAGAAATGTATTCAGCTCAGTGTTTATTATGCCCTGCAGTAACATCCTGCTCATCGGAGAGTATGTACACTATATCCCGGGTAAGGCAGAGAGGGGTCTTACCATTGTGTATCCATGTGTGGAAGCTTAGGGACCAGTTTAATACCTTTGACTGCTTGAAGCTCAGATAGGTTTAGACTGCCAGCACTCAGATGCAGCAAAAAGGGTTTTTTATCCTGAATTATAACCAGGATGTGCAAAGTAAACTTCAATGTCTTCTTTTCAAAGCCCTCTGTGAACTCTTTCTCTGCCCCACTCGATCTGAGAAGTAGGTCAAATGGTCAAAAGGGAAAAGGATGAATATGCATGACTTTGCATAGATTCTGTTTAAATTCAAACTGTAACGTATCAGGGTCACATTTTTGCCTGGAACACCCCAGAATGTTTATTTGTTGAAGTTTGAGAAACTCATATTTGTATTTCTTCTTCTGTGGTGCTTACAAAGAATTATTTTTGCTTCTTCTTCTCTTCTTGTGGAGATGTGGGTGTCATTATTTTTTGCACATTTCTTCTCCACATCTATCCCACTGTTGCTCTTATCTTAATGTTCATATTTTGTATCCTATAGTGTGTTTACAATCCTATAGTTGCTCCTAATTCTTAACCTTCAAAGACCTAGACAGCCAGTGGCGGCTACTTGTTCTTAAATGTTTGATAACTTTTGAACCGCAAATCCTATCTTTGTCTCATTCAGCATATTCAAAATAAATTCAGGAGAGTCTTGCGCCCCTACAAATGGTCTAGGTCTTTAAGGGTTAATGTCCGTCCCAACCTGTCTCTATATCAATTTTGAAGAACTGGCACTCCGAATATTTGTTAGGAGTGTCGGCTGCTAGCTCAAAATTGTGGCACACTAAGTCAATTTACCTTTTGAGTACCTATTTTGTCTATTTAGTCTATTTTGAACATTCAAATGTGAAAAAAGACCTTCCACGTCTCCCTCTGCGACCTCGTATCACTCCCCCAAGCCCCTCCCACTAAATGACTCACCAATCATGCATGCCAACTGTTGTTGCTGCAAATTGTTCCACTCAGCAAGTTATGTTGGACTCAAAGGAGAGAAACATCGACAGCTGATTGTCCAAAAAAAGTTTAAAAGTAGCAACTGGTGGGTGCCACACAGCCGTCTGAGAGACGTGGAAAGAAAAGAGAGCTAGAGAGAAAGTTAAAAAGAGTGAGAGAGAGAGAGAGTCTGACACCAAGCCACAAACGTGACCGTTCTTAACATGGTCTGAGTGACATCACCCATTGGTTTCTTAAGAAGCAGTATGAAGCACAGAGATGGCAGTGGTTGTACTGGAAATGCCGTCTCCATCTAACTTTGGAACAGTCCAGAAACGGGCTAAGAGGGCTCGCCACAGCTCCCTGGCAAGTAGCTACAACACGTCCTCCTTTCTGTCAGCCCAGCATGCCTCCTTAGAATAATCAAAACAGATGCATTTCAAAGACCTTCAGCCCCTTAACATTTTTTTAATAAAGAAATGAGCTAGAGAAACCAAAAACTAGCAGCCTTAAGGCTGATTTATACTTCTGCGTTGAATCAACGGCGTACCCTACGCCGGGGGTCTGGGTAGCTCCCGTACCTACGCCGAGGCCTACGCACGTAGCTGACGTGCACCTCCTCCAAAATGTAACTCCCTGTAGAGCCGACGCGGACCGCAAGCTCTGTGATTGGTCCGCTCGGCGGCTTTGTCTTTCCCGCATTTACAACACTTCCGGGATCCCGGACATCGGCCGCACATCGGCCTTGTATTTCATCACCTCCTCTCTATTCTTCATGTAATCATGTCTGTATGATAAACAGCAACATGTATCAGCTGTAGATTAACATAACACGCTCTGAAACTCTGTGGAAAAGTAAACAGAGATCGTAGCGGGACCGGAAGCAGGCGGCCGGCTATCAGAGAGACCGCACTGCCCTCAGGCGTTTCGGCGGAGAATTGCTGCGCGACACGGACACACCGACGCACAAGTATGTGGGGCTCATGTCCGCGTCAGCCCCTGCTGCGTAGGGGAGACGCAGAAGTATAAATCAGCCTTTAGTTTTGCTGTTAATTGTGATATGGCCTCTAGTGGACAATTGAGGAACTGCAGTTTTTCACACTCTTGTATTGGCTTCATTTTTAATAGCAGAGATTGCTGCTTGATCATGAAGCTGGAGGATGAGTTAGTACAGAGTTGCTGTGATTTGTTAGTGACATGCTGATTAACCCTGATAGGTTATTTGACTCAGAACCAACCGCCAACCTCCAAAACTGATGCAGAAGTGCCAAAACCCGCAGTTCCTTGAGTGTCCACTTGAGGCCGGCTGCAAAAGCACCTGCATTTACCTACACACCCATTCAAAAAAGCCAATCTTTACAGAAAAAATACTCCTGTTTACAGCCTGGTACAAGAAATTAGTTTTTGTCTGAATAGCTACTTTCCTTGTCTGCACACTGTACCAAGGATATTTATTTTTTATTTTTATAACTTCTTAGTTTTGAAGATATTAAGATTATGAGTTTTGCATTATCAAGGGCATGGCTATCTTGGCAGACAAGTAGGCACACTGTGAGGCTTAAGGCCTGCCTCAACTCTCTCTTTGCCCCATGTTAGGTCAAAGGTTAGGTTGAGTCAACATTTCCAAAATCAATCAATCAATCTTTATTTATATAGCGCCAAATCCCAGCAAACATTATCTCAAGACGCTTTACAAACAGAGCAAGTCTAGACCGTACTCTGTTATGTTATTAACAAAGACCCAACATCAAGACAGGATACAATCCAGTCCCATCTTACAGACAGGACTCAGTCTGATCTCATCTTATGCCACCATGAGCAGAGCACTTTGCAGCATTTAGCAAGTTACAGTGGCAAGGACAAACTTCCTTTAACAGGCAGAAACCTCCAGCAGGACCAGACTCATGTTAGACACACATCTGCTGAGACCGAGTTGGAGTTGGAAAGAGGGATAGAGGAGATGAAGACAGAGGGAGGATGATAGTGGTGAGACAGATTGTAGTAGTTGTAAACGCTGGAGTCTAGGACGTCCACAGCAGCAGGCCGTCTACAGCTGCGACTAAGAGGAACCTACAAGACAAGGGAGCTCAGGGACTCCAGAAAGGTCTATGGTTATTAACTTTAATGGGACAGAGAGGTTTTCAATATGGCGACAGTCGTCAGTAGTCTTCGAAACTCCAATGAGTAACGTCACTGTGACTATAACATTATAATTGAATATTCTAAATGACATGATATCAAACTAATTGATCTAAATTTGTTCTAATAAAAACTGTAATCAAATAACAACACCTCTTATAGTGTAAACATTAGATTCCTTCTCTCTACATTTCTGCAGCTGTGTTTTTATTTTTATTTTTCCATGGTTGATATTGTCATACTCTTGTTTTTGTGCCTCTTCCCCTGTTGACGAGGAGCCGGAGCGCGAAGTTCTGTTCGCTTGTTTTTTGTTTGTCAGAATGAAAGGTTGTCATCTCATACAGACGTCATAGTGTCAGCATCTCCTCAGTCTAAACAACAGAACACAGGAGCACACTTGTAGTTACTGAACATCATCATCCACTAGTACATATTTTTGGAGTTGGAATCTTGGAGTCGGATAAACACATCATGGGAGACAAACACGGTCACACAAGGTGATGAGGTGAAGTGATGTCTAGAGGAGGAGAATGTCGGTGATGCAAAAATAATGCTTTTCTTAGATTAAATATGAATAACAGACTCTTCTTGGTGTTTTGAGTCACAAAAAGTCCAAACAAGAAGATGCATGTGTTGTCTGGTGAGTCATCTCTTTGCTATGAATGTATGTCAGGGTGGACAGATTTGTGATCAGCTTGCTTTTGTGTTCAAACACAAGAAGACACACGGGCAGCACTCTCCACATGTTTTACTATAGCTCTGATTTAACACCACCTGTCTGTGTGGTTGTATATTTCCTTCTTATCTCCTCCTGCCAAGCACACATTCTCTTGTTTGCTCGCAAAAAAACTGAATTAGAATTATTGTTACTACAGGATTTGATCCTTTTAGGTGTGCAAAATCACATATAAAGAAGACGTAAGGTAGACAAAACAATGGGGAAAAAATACTTCATCGTGGCCCAGGTTTTGACATCGTCTGTCAAAGCTAATATGTTTATTTCTCGATCTCTCAAAGTAAGTAAAGAGGCTGCAGATGGTTACAAAGCCAAACAGTGAGTTGTTTGATTCGTGCTATGTGGAAACTGCTCCACGCAGGATCTGGAGCTGTGAACGTGCATCTGTTTTAGGTTTGACAGAATGTTCTAGCAGCTTCAAAGATGTCACAGACATGTCCAAGCCAACACTAATCCCACAAATTCTCCATAGTCACTCATTCCTGAAGTGTGGAGGCAGCGTGTGATAGGAGAAGTCAGGTGTGAGGCTTCCTCTGGTATGTGATGTTTAAAAAAAAAAAAAAAAGAACTAAACTGAGGCATAATTTCTTCTTTTCAGTCATGCCGCCTCTGAACTTTGAGGTGTTTAATGCCTTTTCTGACTTTCTGCTCATTTTATACATAAATTACCTCCGAGGGGCATCAGGTTACCGCTTCAGTTTGTTTTTCTTTCCTCTCATAGTCAATCATCCTTGAAGCCTTTCTCACTCCTCTTAAGCACTTTGTATTTTGACCTTTGACCCCTTTAACCCATGGCTTGTTCCCTGGAGGGTAAACTGAAATATAAAACACAGAATGGCAGACAGAACTGAACAAAATACACGAACCGCATCTCTATAAACAAAAAGCAACATATTAGGTGTGATTTTTTTCTCCATATCTCTTAATGATTAAGCTAGATGGAGGTTTGTTGTAGCCAATAGAAACCCCCACAGGGTAATCCTCCCCTCTCACATGGGACTAACATACAAACAAGTTAATCAATATGCATAAATTGCTCTCTTCACTACAAGAGGACCCAAAGGACACGCAGAGGAGAAGGACGAATCTTGTAAAAGAGAGCAGCACCTGAACCAGAGATCCATGCATGGACTAGTTTCCCATAAAGTAAGGCTCTCTTTCTGAATCTCAATAAGCACAGAGAAGAGGGAAAGAAAGGGACAGCAATCAGAAAGAGGAGCGTTATCTCAGACAACAAAGATTACTTCATGACTTATTCATGCTCCCTGCGTAGCTGGTTAGAGTCCCATGGGGAGAATTAGACGGGAGGCAGGCCTGTCGATGTCTCCAGCACCGTGAGGTCAGAAGAAGCAAGTGGGCAGAATCGCTCTGAGTGCAGTCTGCCCCTCCTGACCTTAGACTGCATATTAGCAAATATGCAGAATTGCCTCCACACGAGTATAAAGGACAAGTCTCTGCAGAATATGCATTGAGCCAAAATTGCATCATCTTCTCTTTGTTCGGCAGATGCCTCTTCAAATCCTTGTGGACTTTATAAGTGTTTCCATCATTATATAAATTTCCTTTGGATGCAGAAGTCTGATGTGTCTCCAGTCTCTAACTTTTTTGTCTGTTACTCAAGACTAAAACAAACCTCACATCAAAAAATGAACAATGTTTGCATAGACAAACAAAAACGCAGCCTACAGTGGCTGCAGGCTACAGCGCATGCCTGCGAGTCAGCCCAGAGATTGCATTGGCTTCAGAGTGTGACAACAAAAACCATACCATGCAGGGAGAGGCGGCAGGCTGGAATGACATTAGCAGATGGATGTGATTCACAGTGCAGGAGCTCCCTCGGTTGACTTTGAACACACAAACACTTAAACATGGATTCAAACGGCTCTTGGTCTACCTCCAGAGCTTCGGCGCTTTTTATTATCGGGAACTTAATGGGACTCAGCGTTGTGGTGTTGACTCAGTGGGGCTGCCTCGGCTAAGTGCAGCAGCTATTCATTATGTTAGGGCCGTATGAGCTCAGACTGCACTCAACTATTCTGTTTGTGGAATTGATTGGAATATTTAATGCTGCTGTGCTACTCTGCGGTGGTTTATGCGGCTTGAAAGTGCACAAAAGTTTAAAACAAATATGTCTTTAATTAATGCTGTCTATGCCCCAGAGACAAGCTTTTATATGATGCAACTTAGGCAACAGTGAGGAGGATAATACTCTATCAAATGATGATCTTCAAGGCATTTAAATGAAGGGATGGAAAATCATTACGTAGTCTTGGAAGACATTCTCTCTTTGTTAGATGTTGAACAAAAAAAGTCGTCAATCTGTCTGTGAGGATATCTCTTTGCGGGTATCACATTCAAGAATGAGTGTTCAGCATTTGGAAAGAGAGCTAATAGCTCAATGAAAATTCACAAGTACAAATGGTGAAAGTGCAACAATATTAAAGCAACCAATAAACTGCAACTTTTATACATAATGAGCAGATTTCCTCTCATTTCAGATCCACTCACATCCACTCAAGTGTACCCATTCTGGGGTGTTCCACAAAGCTGAACTACAACTCCAAACAAGCAATGAGTGTAACATCTGCCATTTATTTTTTTATTTGTAAAGACACGAGGCCTTACAGTGTTGTCAAAAAGGAGGGCTTTGGAGAGCTACTCCACACTTTGGAGCCAAAATATTCAACCCAATTGAGACAACATTCGAAACTTGCATTCCGGGCCTATAAGATGAAGTCAAAGGTGAAATGAAATGTGATAATGTGTGATACAGATTAAGTCATGGTGGTGAAACACAGCTGTGCAGTTATGTTGTTAATAATTTAAGGGTAATCAGGGGCCGTTAATGTTGAATGTTGGAAAGATTTGTGTTTAAACCAAGTGGCAACCTACGGTCTCAAAATATGAAGCCCATACGGGAGTGTTATAAACTGCAATTCATTGAGAATCCGCTTGAGGCTGGCTGCAGGAACACCTGAAACCACATACACACCCATTCAAAAAAGACGATCTTTGCAGCATTAATAAACATGTTTTTTCTAGAAGGTATTAAGATTCAGATTTTTTGCCCAAATAAGGACATGACTGACTTGACTGACAGGCGGGAACACATAGCTGCTGATAAGGAGGCTCAAAGCCCGCCTCTTTACATCACACTTTGACTGGTTGAGTTCTGCATTACCAATGTGGCTCCCACCGACTACTGGCCTTAAAACAGCGCTCAGGAACAGAAGGGTGACGTCATGGATACTACGTCCATTATTTATACAGTCTATGGTTAAATCAGAGCTTAGGGATTCATTTTTTAAACAGCGTTTAATCACATTATTGTCCATAGTTAACTCTTGATTAATAGCTGAATCAACCACACATTTATTTCTTTTTTTTGGGGGAAAATATATGTATTACTTTTACAAACAGAAAATACAGACTTAACAAAAAAAGAGCAAAACTAAAAATAAAAGCTAATCCCCCACCCCCCAAAAGGAAAATAAAAAAAAACAACAACAAAAAAAGAGCACATCTGTTGCAATAGCAGCCTTGATCATATTAAACATTTATTTCTTTTAAATGTTCCTTAAAAGGATATTTTTCAAATTTTTAATACTCTAATCCAGTGGGTTTCAAATTGGGGGCCGCCAGGGAAAATTGGAGGGAAGGGAAAAAAAATAGAATCTAATTATTTGGGGGTTTTTTTGCAACACTTTTGTTAATAATTTCCAATGCTAAACAAATGTAATAATTATTGAAAAGTTTATAAATTTAAGAAAACACATTCTAAAAGTTGATGTTTCTTTACATATTTTGAAGCATTGTCTGTGGGTTTGCAAAGGGAGTCCCTGGCCAGAAGCTAATGCTGTTTTGGGGGGCCTTGGCATGGTAAAGTTTGGGAACCCCTGCTCTAATAAACAAGTTTGATCCATGTTCCATCTGTTATAATGAAGGATGCAGGCTTTGAGACCTAAACTGCAGCCAGTCACCAGGGCAAGCTCTAAACATTTAGTCTTCGCTCAGATAGGAGTTGTTCTGTCTGTGATTTATCATACACATTAAGGATGGGAATTGCTGGGTGACTCATGATATGATACTTGGCCCACAATAAAGATAATATCACAATACTGTGATTATTGATATATTTTGAAAAGAATGATGTAACGATATATCATGATACCTAAATAACTATTCATTAAAACACAAACACAACCAGCTTGTGTCTTTATACTTCACCTTTTATGTTCAAACTTTAAAACATATATCTATTTTAATCCAAAGCTTGATCCGTAAGGCAACTGGACTGGTAGAAATTCTTGAAACTTGTTCTTGTTTAAGAATTTCTACCAGTCCAGTTGCCTTACGGATCAAGCTTTGGATTACCATGACCTGGATGACCGAGAACCTTCACAGACATCTATTTTAATGTTAACCTGCGTGACTCTACCTGGAACAGGTGACGTGAATAATTACAGCCTGATAGTTTCAGTCAGCATCCATTCCTCTGTAGTCCTCAGTAAAACTTCTGTCATGCAAGCTCCACTTTAAGTCTCATACATCATACTCGTTTATAACACAAAAGAGCATTTCCCCTTGTTTTCAGTAAACTAGCTGTAACTATCACATAGGACTCTGTGACACATTAAGTCCACCATCACAGGTGGGTGACACTCTCTCTACAGACTTGAGTGCATCCTCCATCTTTCCTCTAGTCTCAGCCGGTCTCAGAGTTGCAACAGCTTGTACTCTTCTTTGTTTTAAGAGTGGGTAGCAAATTTCTACCTCCTTTTCACCACTGTCTGACATCCCAATGTCTTCTTCTGGTATTTAGCCAGTGTCAATGTTCCCCTCATTCATGCCATTACCGCAACTGCATGGAGAGTTTGTTTTGTTTGTTTTAACTTTCCCTTCTTTTCTTTTGATCATTGTTTTAAATATTAATCCCTCTTATTAATCTTTTTTTGTTTTGTATGTAGATATTCTGTTTCTACACTGATACTTTGTCTTTGTGTTGATTATTTTCTATGGAGGGCCACTTGACAAGCCTCTTAGGGTTTTTTTTGGCTTCTCCTGCACATAACATGTTAGTGGTTCATTTTATTATTGAATTTTATCTGTTATATCTTGGCTTGTGTTATTGAACATGCAATGTTTTGTTTTGTCCTTTTATATGTGCAATAAATAAATAAATGAAGTAGTGAAGGGGTGAGTCAAATTTACAGGAAAGTAAGATATAAAACTAACTGGAATAAAAATTATTTTTGGGACAACTAAGATGCTACAAGCTAATGGAAAATCTTAATCTATATCATAAGGTACGATTGATTACCTGAGAAAGATGTGGAAAAACTCTGTTCACATTCATCAGGCAACCATCAAGTTATTATCTTAATTCCAAACAAAACACAAACATTCAACAAGGATGTGGATACAGAAGATGTTAAAAAAAATGTAAACATTCAGTACACGTGAATAAAAAAAAGGCCAAGTGTGAGAGGAGAGATCAGATCTTGTGCTTACAGGGGACATTTTAACTCATCGCATCACGGGACAGTTTTATTTGCAGCCAGAGAGAGACAGAAGGAGGAGGAATAAATACAGTATAGCCCACTTACACTAGAGTCAACTTTCTGTGAAGCTCCCACAAAGACACAATAAAGAGTATCTATGCCGAGGAAAGGAGATATAGAGAGAGGACTTAGGCCAGAGAGAAGGATGGATCGAAAGAGAAGGGCAATAAAAGTGTTCATGAGGGATCTTTATTTAGTTTAGGAGTCAGACTCTAAAGTGAAAGCAGATGGGACTTTAGTCTGGAATAGTTTCCACTTGAAGTCTTGGACTTGTGTTTGCTTCGCTCGCTGATTCTGAGCTCGGTCCAGTTTTCTTCAACTTGCTTTCCTGAGCCCTCAACGCGAGTACTCCAACCAGAGACAGAACATACACACGAGTCCGGCCTGTGCTGAGAAGAGCTCACTCGTACACATACATTGGAGCAGACCCCGCGATGTATACAAAGATGTTCAGGGAAAATAATGCTTCATAACAAAGCTGGAGTTCGCCGTGTGAGGTCAGCTGCTGAGTGGTGTTGGAAAGACCCTCCGCAGTGACAGGGCGAGCGTGAGAGAAACCCAGAAAGCAACAACAATAAGACGTCTGGCTCAACACTGCAGCTAAACAATACTGAGTGAGGTTCATGAGGGGTCAGTGGACGACGTTGCTGCCCTGGCACACAATAACATGGAGTAACGGCTTACAATGCTGTTGTTGTTTATTTTAGATGACAAGAATGATGTTTGCAAAATGCACGTGTGTAATAAGAGCCTGAGAAACAAAATCAGGGAAATAACTGACTGTGGTATTTATCTTTGTGTAAATGCACAATGCAATTTGGCGTCAAGCAGTATGAAATGTTTGAGCCAAATGCGTGATCTCAGCTCAACGTACCGAAAACAAGTATCTGATACATACTCCGCCTGCATCCTGCGTGAGAAGAGAGTGTGGGTGTCTCATGGATCTCCTTTTTAAATCATCGTACAGAAATAATGTACATGTATTTATAACTGAAGGTACAATCAGCACTTGTTCCATTGTCCACACTCAAACAGGCCGGGCCATGAGTGATGGTCTTGCTCTTCAGCCCGGCTCTCTGTAGTACATTCACTGCACATGCATTGTGTAGCCATTTACACACACACATGCGTGCACACACACTCACAGTGTAGGAAATGATTAAGCTGTTTTCAACATCTCGAGCTGGAACCTCCAGAGAGTCACTGTGTTGGTCACCTTCTCCATCATGAACAGTTGTGCTAGTGTTAAGTTTTATTTTTAGTCTGTGATTAATGGCATAATGGATTCTTTTGTTAGCAGTGCCCGTTATTCAGAGGAAAATGAGCAAAGGTGTAAAGCGGTTCTGTGTGTGTAGTTGAATTTGAGCAGAACAACTCAATTAACATTCACAAGGTCAACTGATTGGGACTTTAATTAGTTCACAATTTAAATGTAGGGTTGCTACTGGGATAGAATAAGGTAAGTTGTTTTTTAAACCTTAAACTAAAGCTATAGCATAACCAAATTGTATAATTGAGTTTTGCATATGATGATAATTATTACCAGGCTTTCTTACTAATCGTCTAGCTGTATTAAAGACATCGTTGTGGTTGGTGGGAAGCCAATAAAACGATAATGAATTCTGAAGAGCAAAATCAATGCCTGGGAAGGAGTCCAGCACATTTCAACTTTGCCTGTTGACACTATTAAAAATGTTGTGGCTTAATTCCACCAAATCCGTGTCCGGTCCATCTCTACTCTATCACGGCACTGGAGCTTTTAGGTTGCCATTCTAGTTTATGTGTTAACTTCCACTGGATCCGCTCTGTTGCGTTCTGGCTGCATATCTGATCCGGCAGCTTGGACAGAGCAGATCCAGTGGACGTTAACACATTGACTAGAATAGAAACCTATCAGATCCTATGCTGTGACGGATCGGACTGGTGGAATCCGGCTGTTTCTGGGTGCATGTGAGAGCAGCCTGAGGAGCTACTGGGCCCCAACCTGTCCCTGACAGGGAAAATTGGAACAAGATCCTGTCCTACAATCCAGACAATAACAGCAGAGCTGGTGAGTCCATCTCCCAGTAGATATATCAGTGGATAGTCACAAAGGTATGAAACTGCAATAGCAAGCTAAGTGAGGAAAAATATGTCAATATTCCTGCAGTCATCCTGCTTACCTTTTCTAACGTTACCTTTAATGGAATGAAGTAGGTAAAGATCTCTTTGGCTTTCATATCCAATTAATTATTAATCAAAAATAGTGGTAATACACCATAAACCACGTTAAAACACACATTACAAGTTCAATCATGTACTCTATGATTGAAACTAAGATCAGTTAAAAAATGATAATGTAACGTGAGGGTTTGATGGGTGATAGTTGGATCACTCTATTAATAAGAAACAGCAGGATGGAGACGGATAACTTTCTTGAAGCACTTTACTTTTTAGCACACCGGATAGGCATAACAACACACCTCCTTGTCACTCTATCACATGTTTTAGAACCAACCAATGAGAGGCCAGGATGACCGAGCTCCAGGTAAATGTAATTAGAACCACAGAAGTACATTCAACACGTTTGGTCCCAACTAGATGACACTGTAGAAATAATTATAACAACATACATACACAAATAATAACTTACATAAACTTGTATGTAAATAGTTACCATATAAATAATAAACATATTTTAATCTTAACTCAAATTCCAAACTGTCTTCCCTATTAAAGTTTACAATAAGTTTGACAGTAGTGTGTTTTGTGTCAAAAAGAAATACAAGCCTGAAGTGGAATCAGAAAGACAAGCACAGTAGCATGCACAGAGAAAAAGACAGGTGAAGTAGCACAGACACGGAAAAAGAGATAGGTGCAGATGTCCAGCCAGGAGCAGTCATCCAGCATAGACACAGAAACTGACTGACTGGGAAAGGGGACATAACTTATGCGGGATCTGAGAGCTGCATATGGTCAGATTTATGCTGCTGTTTCTAAGTTCTGTCATAAAATGTCACTTTCATTTGCAAGTTATGAAAAGATTATTACAACCTCTATGTCTGTCTGGATATAAGTTCTCTTGTCGTCTCTATGGTGTTGCCAGATGACCTGGAAAGACCCAAAGCAGTGACTATCAGCCAGGAAATGTTATTTCATTAAACACGCTGTAACCTAAGCTCAATCGAATTTCAACACAATTTTACACATTTTGTATTGAACTAAACAGGAAATAGTGCGTCACTTGTTTTCTGCTGCTATGTTAAGCTAATTTGAACGGCTATGAGAGGTTGAAATTAAATAAACAGGTCTTAAAGTTGTATCATCTGGCCATGATACGATGCAAATGAATGAGGAGAGTGAATTCCTCAGTGTTGAATTGTTGCCTGAAACCGCAGTCATCACAAATACCAGCCGACCACCTCCAAGACTAGAAAACATGTCAGTGGCAGTCGACTGATCTAATGGAATTGCTTTTGATGTAAATGTTCACTACCAGCAGATACGGTAAAGAATTCACATTAGACAGAAAATTGAGTCTGTAGAGTCAAAAAAACACCAAACTGCTTTTCTCTCCAGGTTCTTAATGAAATGGAATTCTCACCTCATCCATCTTCTTCAAGCTCACAATCTCTTGGGCACATGTTCCCCCTCACTCTCCTTCATTCAAGGACTGCTGGCCTTGACGTCTCACTGTTTCAGCCAGTGACAAGCCACGCAACCAGGAATTTAGCTAAAACCGTGTCCTATGAGATGGACAAGTCTCACAGCAGGGACCAGAGGCAGACAAGGACACAGTTAAAACGTGGCAAAGGAGTGGATGAGCGTACGAAGAACCTGCCTCCAGTAAAAATATATTTCCCCATAAACCTTTTTTTAAATTTGAGGAAACAAACTGTATTGTGTTTACTGGTTTGTCTTCAAAAAGCAACCATCATGCTGAGTGGTGGTTCTGCTGCTTAAAGAAGAGAGAAAATCACAAGGCTGATAGAGAAGCTTTGATGTAACTTCTAAGGCGGGAAAACTGCACAACGCAAAATGAGAATAGTTCCCTGACTGGATGACAGCAAGATAAAGACATGCCTTCATTTTTCTATGGAATATAGGTAAGAGCACAATGGAGGCTCAGTTCACATTCTCCTGTCATCCTAAAAAAAAAAGCTTTGAAGGTAAGACACCCATGAGCTCAAATGAGATAGAAGTCTAAGGATGTAGAGGAGAGCTTTCACAACCTGTATTGTGTATTTTGCCTTCAAGGAACAGCTGACTCTTTCATACATGGTGTATGGGAATATCTGGGGATTTTAAGTTTGTGGATGAGAGTTAATGAAATCATTACAAAGCTAGCAGGGATACACTTCCCAATAGACCCTGCTATAAATCTTTTAAATGATGACTCTCATGAAGTCACGGACAAAACATGCAGAGTCTAGCTGGCATGCCTGACTACAGTAAAAAGGATTACAGTCCAGTGGTGGAAGCCTCCTCATGATATCTTACGGAGCTTTTTGGACTTGGCTGCCTTTAAATGGAATTCGTAAATTAGTGTCACAAATGCATGAAGTGTTGCTGAATGGGAACCCCCTTGCTAAGCATCAACAGCATGGACGCCAAAATATCAGTTGCTCTCTATCTGGCAATCTATATGGAAATGAAAATTAAACTTTTTCTATGTGCTGAAATGCCACACGGAGGAGGAAAAGACAAGACAAGAAAGGCAATGGTTGAGATGAACACTTGCCAATGCTACTTTTGGTCATACGTAGCTAACGTAAATTAAACTGTGGTACAAGCTGCGCTCTAGCTAACGTTAGTTAACTTAAGGCTGATTGATACTTCTGCATCGCCCCTACGCAGCAGGGGCTGACGCGGACATGAGCCCCACATACTTCTGCGTCGATGTGTCCGTGTCGCGCAGCAATTCTCCTCCGAAACGCTTGAGGGCAGTGTGGTCTCTCTGATAGCCGGTCGCCTGCTTCCGGTCCTGCTACGATCTCTGTTTACTTTTCCACATCGATTCAGAGCGTGTTAAGTTAATCTACAGCTGATACATGTTGCTGTTTATCATACAGACATGATTACATGAAGAATAGAGAGGAGGAGATGAAATACACGGCCGATGTCCGGGATCCCGGAAGTGCTGTGAATGCGGGAAAGCCAAAGCCGTCGAGCGGACCAATCACAGAGCTTGCGGTCCGCGTCGGCTCTACGCGTAGTTACATTTTGGAGGAGGTGCACGTCAGCTACGTGCGTAGGCCTCTGCGTAGGTACGGGAGCTACGCGGACCTACGGCGTAGGCTACGCCGTCGATTCGACGCAGAAGTATAAATCAGCCTTTAGTTCCTCTAACTGCGAACCTTCTCAGTTATGATAATAACGCATCGTATTTATGTTGCAGTTTGTAAGATGATAGTTAAAATAGCTACAGTTTAAATGTTTATTAATTGCTTGTGTGTGTGTGTGTGTGTGTGTGTGTGTGTGTGTGTGTTCGGTCAGAATTGGTATCTTACAACTTCTAGCATCCGACTCACCCAATCTTGAAAACTGGCCCAAAGTGGACTCGCCTACCTACCATGAGAGGCCATACATTCCAAAGCCATCCAAGATTTGACAGGGAGCAGTTTGACATCTTTGTTAACAAGTTTAAAGCCTTTGGGCTCTCTGATAAACACCACCATGGAGGTCAACCCAAACCTACTGCTGTCCAGAAAGCCTGCAACTTTGTCTGGTTCATGGGAAACCAGATCTCATTTGTAAAATTTCTTAGAAATGTAATATTTCTCAAGGTGCAGCTCACAATGTTGCTATAGAGATGCTGGATGTGGTTTGCTCAATGACAGAAGAGACTTTCTAGGATCAATTAATGAGTGCCACATTAAATTCCAACAGCCCAAAGTTAGTAAAGACACTATCTAAATAAGAAGCAGTTTTATTTTAATGCCATTACAAGGAATCGTGAATGGTAGATATTTCTGTCGGAGCTTCGGGAAAAGTGCACGATTCCCGCCTGTGAAGGGCCTCCCCCTTTCGTGGAAAAGTGGCAACAGCTGATGGAGGACTATCATCTTTAGGTGATGATGCATATATATCAAGTGACTATCCCTTTATTTAACAACATAACGAGACAACGAGGCGCTGACTCAAGAGGACAAGCATTAGTCATGGAAGGGTGGTGGTGAAACAAGCGTTTGGACAGATGAAGTGCAGATTGAGGAGATTTCGTGACCTTCAAAACACTAGACTGGACATTGAGGTCAAGATCATCCCTGCAGCTTGTTTTCTACATATTAAGGGTGTTGAAGTGTTCAGTATCTGTGTGGATGTTGAAGTCAACGACAAAGAATGGATGATAAATTAATGTAACGGAAATTGTCATTTATGGATTATTATTTCAATTAAGATTAAGATTTAGACCAGTACTTAGTGACTATCAAATAGTCAACACACACAACTAACATACATAATTACTTAAGTCAAAGTTGTTTGAAAGCAGCCCTCTCTTAAAACATGTCGTACTTTATGCTAGCTATCCTATTTTATTTATATAACAGGGATTAGATTCAACAAAGAAATAGCTCCATGCAAAGTTGAATCATTTCTCAATAAGCCTATTAGCAGTGGAAAAAAAAAAAGATATAACAATTGACAAAAGAAAATGTGCACTTACCTCATCACTTGGCATCATTTGCTGGAGCTTGTAATCTGATATTAGTCTGCCTTTCTTGGCCGCTTTCTCCATCTCTTAACAGCTAGCGAATGGAGGAGCTGGAGGCATGCTAAGAGAGAGGAGATAAAGCCAAAGAGGACTTTAGTTTTGGTCCGAGAGGCTTGTGCTCAAGTGTGACATCTACTGGATATTGACTTTAAAAGTTGCATAGTGGGCCTTTAAAAGTTACAATAGATAGTTCTCTGAGAATCAGAATCAGTTACTACTGACACTTGTTGCAATTGAGGGAACTGCAGTCTGCATCCTGTTGTTGTGTTTTTTATTTTATATTGTGCTGTTCAAGTCAGCGTGACCTGTAAAATAGTTTGTTAAAGTGTTAAAAGAACCATGAATCTCGGTACACTGTGTCCACTTCCCTGACACTTAATCTTGTTTATGCGTTTTATGGTTTGGCGAATACAGAACATGTCCAAATCCCCCCTGTTTTTCAGGAAATGTTGGTTTGTGCAGTCATATTTCACACTGACACAGCTGGAACACAAACCTTTAAGCACTTACCACGCCAGTGTTTCAGTGTGTGAACAATTAAGAATAAGATGTGAGGGAAGAAGAAGACAATCAGTGTCAGGACGATAACTTATCCTAACATTGCCAGCTGCACACTTACAGTGACTTGCAAAAAATACATTTTCCCCTCCTTCCCTGCAGCCAGACTCAGCCAGCACTTGTTTTTCCTCAATCAGCATGTGCTTCAGCCTGTGTTTTTCCACACTGGATATAATTCAAAATGACAGTGCAGCGCAAGTATGATAGAGAGCGGCTTTGGAAAGGTGCATCTAAATCTCTATAGCTATCAGAGTTAGGGGGGGAGGGGAGGTAATGGGGGAGTTAGCAGCAGAGGACACAGTAGGAGAGGTGGCAGTGATGGGAATGAACTCTCATGTGGAGGTTACGGAGGGTGTCTTAGTTTCTGGACATGACAGGAAATGTGGGAGCCATGGGGGACATCTCGGAGATATCCACACAGCCCTCATAAATCTTCATCATTCACAGCTCCCTACGCCTGATAACTCTATTATGTGGTCTGTGGCTGTCATCGGCGAAGCAGCCAAACCGATTTTTCCAGAATTTGACCATTTATTATCAGAGTAAAACAAAAAACAACCATGTTTAAGTGTGACTCATTTCGTGTGCAGCCACGCCACCCACTAAGCCAGTGACAATCCATTCAGAAATTTTGACCTCCAAGCATGTTAATGGCCACAGATAAAGCCCCAAGCAAATTTAACACTGTCATAAATCACTGGTGGAAATCAGGTTTTTATGTGCAAGACAACATTTTGGGAATTTAAAAAAAGGAAAGAAACAGAATATTTTAATTTCTATGGCTTCTCTCTCATGCTCCTTTCGTGCGAGGGAGAAGTATTGTGGTTTCATTACTCATGCTGGCCAAAACAGATTGTCCTTTTTCCCTTGTTTTGCTCACAGAAACAGCCTGTAAGAGACACCCTGGGAGACATGTGGATCTCTGAGATGCTGGGTCATAATAAAACACAGGAGCCAAGTTCTCCTGACTCAGCTACTACTACTACTGACAACAGCGGTGACTCAAGCCTTTCAAAGAAACATCTAGCTGCTATTAACAGAGAGGATTTATTACAGAATGCCGTCTTGGATCACTCAATTTCCCTGCTGAGTTTGTGAAAGGTGGTCTCGTATTTCCGTGGATCATCAGTCTTACCTGCGTCAACACAATGATGACACACCACAGAGAAACACAGTTATGTGCTCTTGTTTTCCTGGGTTGCGTTCAGATCATGAACAGTGACCACACCTACATACTTACCGAATATGGACTGGCTTTCCAAGTTGCAAGTTGCAGGGGCCTGGTTGAAATGTCAAAATGATCTTGATTCTGTCAGCAAAAAAGTCTTAAAATGGTAACTGTTGAACATATGGTGGGTGAAGCTTCTCCTTCTTCTTCTTTAAGTTTATCAGCAGATTGTAAGCCAACATTAAGGTGCATACTGCCACCTACAGCACAGGTACAGCACCCTGGCTGCACTTCTGATCATCACATTTATCAGGTGGACACTTTGCCACCCTGTGAGGTAGCTGTGGCTCAGTGGTGGAGTCATGTCCCTGGATCAGAAACATGCCAAATGCTGACAGTCCCTGTGGCATCCTCTGACATCAGTGTATGACTTTGGTGTGAATGGGTGACTGTAATAAGTTGTGTTAAAGCCCTTTGAGTTGTCTGAAAGATTTGAAAGGTGCTATATAAGTACAAGTCCATAAAATAAAGAGTTGATTTAAGTCCAGTTTAAGCTTGAGAAGTGTACTTTCTCTCTTGGCTGAAGCTTCCTTGACAGGAGAAGGTGGAGACATTCACAATCACAGGATTAGGGAGAGGGAGCTTGAGCATTTTAAGAGCTGGGCGTGGGCTGGGTGTCTCTGAGTTTGCTGCCACTGCACCACTCAGTTTGTTTGGTGACATATTAAAATTTGAAGAAGAACAGCACCCAGCCATTTAAAGTATATCATTTTTATAATTGAACTGCTTTACCTTACCATCAAAAAGCTTTTTCCTTATGCAATATTTTGCATTCCTACTTATGCGACACATTGTTTAAGATCAGCTGATTAGGTCTGAAAGTGCTGTTTGAAGCTTTGATACAACTCCAACTTTCAAGATTTGAAAGATACATGCTGATTTTTATGAGACTGTTCAAAGAAGGAGACTGATTTCATCAAGTTCTCTCAATGTTAAATTAAGTTAAGGTGTTCACTTAAATTGGGGAGCAGGACCACACCCTCAATTACCTGATAAGCCTACTTAAACGTAACCAGCCTATTACGACCATTTGTCCGTGATTCTTCAAGCCACCCTCCCTCACCTTACTCTACTTCAATTAACCATTTTCCTTATCCCCTTCTACTCAACATGTCCTCGCTTCTTCTATGCCCTGGTCTACTTCCAGGTACAGCCTGGGTCAAGATCAGTTCTTGCAGGATAACGCTGAGACAGAACCCTCATCCTGAGTCTCTTTCTGCTGGGCTACACTACGCACAAATAATTCATGAAATGTTTAAACTCATATCCTTGTGTGGCGTGGTCCTTGCTAGTAGTGATGTGTCATGATCAAAAGTTGCGGCTCTGAGAGCCGATGCTTTATAGTGAATCGGAAGAGCCGGCTCGCATCGAGAGAGAGCCGGATCCCAGTTTTTTCCTTTCGCTGCTTAGCCCTCACAGTGCTCAGCCCCAGCTCTGCTCACAGCAGAACTTTGTTTTGATTGGTCAGCATGGCGGCCATGCGGCCAATCACATGTGAGGATATAGGATACAGGTAATGGAGGGGGGGCTGTGTATGGTGGTGTGTATTCTGGTTCTGTTTACTTGAGTTTGGTTCTGGTTCTGGTTCTGTTTGCTTGGGTTGGTTCTGGTTCGGTTCTGGTTCTGTTTGCTTGAGTTTGGTTCTGGTTCTGGTTCTGTTTGCTTGGGTTGGTTCTGGTTCGGTTCTGGTTATGTTTGCTTGAGTTTGGTTCTGGTTCTGTTTGCTTGGGTTTGGTTCTGGTTTGGTTCTGGTTCTGTTTGCTTAAGTTGGTTCTGGTTCTGTTTGCTTGAGTTTGGTTCTGGTTCAGTTCTGGTTCTGGTTGCTTGAGTTTGATTCTGGTTCTGGTTCTGTTTTCTTGGGTTCTGGTTCTGGTTCTGTTTTCTTGGGTTCTGGTTCGGTTCTGGTTCTGGTTCGGTTCTGGTTCGTTCAGTTCGGTTCTGGTTCGGTTCTGGTTCGGTTCTGGTTCGGTTCTGGTTCGGTTCTGGTTCGGATTGCTTGAGTTTGGTTCTGGTTCGGTTCTGGTTCGGATTGCTTGAGTTTGGTTCTGCTTCGGTTCTGATTCGGTTCTGGTTCTGGTTCGGTTCTGGTTCGGATTGCTTGAGTTTGGTTCTGCTTCGGTTCTGGTTCGGTTTGCTTGAGTTTGGTTCTGGTTCGGTTCTGGTTCGGTTTGCTTGAGTTTGGTTCTGGTTTGGTTCTGGTTCTGTTTGCATGAGTTTGTTTCTGGTTCTGTTTTCTTCGGTTCGGTTCTGGTTCGGTTCTGGTTCGGTTTGCTTGAGTTTGGTTCTGCTTCGGTTCTGGTTCTGGTTGCTTGAGTTTGGTTCTGGTTCGGTTCTGGTTCGGTTTGCTTGAGTTTGGTTCTGCTTCGGTTCTGGTTCTGGTTGCTTGAGTTTGGTTCTGGTTCGGTTCTGGTCCCTTTTGCTTGAGTTTGGTTCTGCTTCGGTTATGGTTCTGGTTGCTTGAGTTTGGTTCTGGTTCAGTTCTGGTTCGGTTTGCTTGAGTCTGGTTCTGTACCCTAACCCTAATCCTAATCCTAATCCTAACCCTAACCCTAACCCTAATCTTAACCCTAACCCTAACCCTAATCCTAACCCTAATCCTAACCCTAATCTTAACCCTAACCCTAACCCTAATCCTAACCCTAACCCTAATCCTAACCCTAACCTTAACCCCAACCCTAACCCTAACCCTAATCCTAACCCTAACCCTAACCCTAATCTTAACCCTAACCCTAACCCTAATCCTAACCCTAATCCTAACCCTAATCTTAACCCTAACCCTAACCCTAATCCTAACCCTAACCCTAATCCTAACCCTAACCTTAACCCCAACCCTAACCCTAACCCTAATCCTAACCCTAACCCTAACCCTAATCCTAACCCTAACCCTAACCCCAATCCTAACCCTAACCCTAATCCTAACCCTAACCCTAATCTTAACCCTAACCCTAATCTTAACCCTAACCCTAACCCTAAACCTAACCCTAACCCTAATCTTAAACCTAACCCTAATCCTAACCCTAACCCTAACCCTAATCCTAACCCTAACCCTAATCTTAACCCTAACCCTAACCCTAATCTTAACCCTAACCCTAACCCTAATCTTAACCCTAACCCTAATCTTAACCCTAACCCTAATCTTAACCCTAACCCTAACCCTAACCCTAATCCTAACCCTAACCCTAACCCTAATCTTAACCCTAACCCTAACCCTAATCTTAACCCTAACCCTAACCCTAATCTTAACCCTAACCCTAATCTTAACCCTAACCCTAACCCTAATCTTAACCCTAACGCTAAACCTAACCCTAATCTTAACCCTAACCCTAACCCTAAACCTAACCCAACCCTAATCTTAACCCTAACCCTAACCCTAATCCTAACCCTAACCCTAACCCTAATCTTAACCCTAACCCTAATCTTAACCCTAACCCTAACCCTAATCCTAACCCTAACCCTAACCCCTAACCCTAACCCTAATCCTAACCCGAACCCTAACCCTAATCTTAACCCTAATCCTAACCCTAACCCAATCCTAACCCTAACCCTAATCTTAACTCTAATCCTAACCCTAATCCTAACCCTAACCCTAATCTTAACCCTAACCCTAATCTTAACCCTAACCCTAACCCTAACCCTAATCTTAACCCTTACCCTAACCCTAATCTTAACCCTAACCCTAACCCTAATCCTAACCTTAACCCTAACCCTAATCGTAACTCTAATCCTAACCCTAACCCTAATCTTAACCCTAACCCTAACCCTAATCCTAACCCTAATCTTAACCCTAACCCTAATCTTAACCCTAATCCTAACCCTTACCCTAATCCTAACCCTAATCTTAACCCTAACCCTAACCCTTACCCTAATCCTAACCCTAATCCTAAACCTAATCTTAACCCTAATCCTAACCCTAACCCTAATTCTAACCCTAATCCTAACCCTAATCCTTACCCTAACCCTAACCCTAACCCTAACCCTAATCCTAACCCTAACCCTAATCATAACCCTAACCCTAATTCTAACCCTAATCCTAATCCTAACCCTAATCCTAATCCTAATCCTAACCCTAACCCTAACCCTAACCCTATTACAATGCTTCTCATAAAAAACGTTTACATAAGAGGGTTTTCAACACACGAATCATTATTTTTTGCAAAGTTAAGGTAAAACATACGGCTACAAAAGATCCTAAATTAAGAGCCGTTCGGGATTCGAAAGAGCAGGCTCTTCTTTGGGAGCCGAGTCAAAAGAGCCGGCTCTCTGAAAAGAGCCAAACTTCCCATCACTACTTGCTAATGAACGGCCGTTGACTGCTTTGGCTGTTTGGACTAGAAAGAAACACCAACACAGCAGGTGCAACATTAAGAAAACTGTGTGTGCAGTAATCATTTAGGGTAATCATTAAAAAAAACAACCTTTTTTGGGTGGTCAATGTGTCATTTGATGGTTCTCTGGTGGCTCCTCTTAACAGACTGCTGATTAGCATTTATTTTGGTAATGTAAACACATCTGATAAATAATTCATACAGCCCTACTTAAAAAAAATCTAAACTATGCCTTTAAACCTAAGACTAATTTCCCCTAGAGGAAAATAAAGAATTGTATATCATATCTTATGGTGAAATATTATATTGTGTCATTTTGTGTGGTATCATGTCGTTCCCTGTTGTGTCCTCTGTATTGCATAACATTGCATCAAATTGTATTGTATCATATTGTGTCTTATCGTATCATATATTGCATAATTTTGGATCATTTATGATAAGGATTTCTACTCACTTAAAAGGCCCAGTGTGATTTTTGCCCTGCTGTAATATCTTCAACAGGTAAACCAATTAAGTTTTGGAACGTATAAAACAAACGCAAATACCATTCCAGTATTTGGAGCACAGAATATTTTGACCACTTCAGTCTGTAGATCTCACGAAAATTTAAATGCTCTAGTACCAAACCTGCCACTTCTCATAAGCTGTCAGTTTATTCTGCAAAACGCTGCTTCTGCTGCTTTTAAGTGTGTCTGTCACAAAACACAAGATTTAAAGACAATCTATTTAATATGGATATAAGCCATGCTGCTTAAAAATACTTTCCCCATCCAACTTAATCTAAACAAAGTGTTGAACACATTTCTCATGCCTACAGTTCTTAAGCACCACGCTGCTTAAAGCTGAAATGACAAGCAGTTGGCTTGTCTCAATGATAAGCCTGATCCACGTCTCTTCTGGGCCAAAAAGTTTCATACAACTGATCTCCCTCTTATGTTAAATACTCCCTAATTCCCTGTTTCACTTCTCTACTTTGGTTCAACTCATCTGGAGTTACTGTAAGACTCGAAGACAGAAAGATGGAGCCGCTCTTGTCCGATCAGCCACAGGAAGTTTAGTGAGTTTAAGGTTTTTTTTTGTCTCAAGACAAGCGGAGCGAGGGAAAGAAGGTTTGGGATATTTAAGGAGTTTAGAAGGAACATTTATTGGTTTTGATTTCTAAATGTTCTATAGAATTTGTATTGACACGGGAGAACACCTGTAAAAACTACATCACCTTACAATATAACACTTTTTGACATGTGCATTTAAAAACAAAAACGATTTTAACATAATGTGTCATTGTCAATGGACTTACTAAAATCCCAATCGGGGAACCCATTAGCTTTTGTCTGATAAGGAGGAGAAATTCCTTTAGGAGAGACAACCCATTTTGCAAGCATTCCCACAAAGACAGCAGCTAGCAATTCGCTTCCTGTAGCCAAGACTTCCTTTTCCATGTGCTGCATTATTCATGGTCCAATAAGCAACTTGAGAGCAAACCATGCACCTGCATTTCCAAAGTAGAGCAAGTTAATGTCTTTTTTGAGTCTCAGCTTCACTGTAAATAGTAAAGTTACAAAGAGACTCTGGCTTACCTCTGTGGTATTAACGTAAAAAAGGTAATTTCTTGGGATTTACTTGCAATAAACAGCTTTTTAACTTTTTCAAAATAACAACATCATGATGCAGAGTTGTAAAACGTGAAACACAAGCTTTTCCAGGCTAAAGAGGAATTCAAAATACTTGCTTTTTGAACAAAGGTTGAATCACTGATGATGTCCGATGCAGTTTAGGAAGCCAGGGAATACTTGGCTTGTAACTTTCGCGACATAGCATGAAGCTGATTTGCCATTCAAGTTGAAATGTTATATCTAAAACTGCTTGAGGGCTGAACTTGCATGCTGAAGATCTGTTTAAAGAGATAAAAAAAATGGGAGTTGGGATGTCGTTAGGGCAGATTACGCTCCACCTGCTGTTGCTCTCCATATAAACTGCTTCATAGACATATAAAGAGTAGACGCCGCATCGACCGCTACTACCTATTGGAGCTGACAAGCCATGGGGCCGCCATCTTGGTCCACTCAGTGTAATCTGTTTGGCAGGTGCAATTAAGTGTCAGCGCATTTAATCAACCATAACTGAATACTAAACTGATTTTCATGCATGTTTTGTGTTTTTTCTGCAAATGTCATACATGTAGGTATGATACAGGACACATGGTTCAGGGTATTTTGATATTCATAGTGGGCTTAACAGTAATAGAATATTCTGATATGTGATATATGTGATGTATGATAGGTATTTTGCTGCAAAGTGCTCTGGCATCTTGAAGTCTCTGCTGCTTCAGTTTTGTTTACAGGTTGGATCAAGGGTAAGAAGACCGGACCAAGATGGCGGCCGTATTTCTTGCACCCCAGCAGCCAGTGCGGTGTCTACTCTTTATATGTCTATGAACTGCTTTCCCTGCAAGCTGGCTGATGTGTGATTGGTCAATACTACTCAGACTACAAATGCACTACAACTGGAAATCAAAGTACTCTTACTAAACCAGGGCCTGCAGCAGATTCTACATTTTGATATAGAAGCTTTAAATATTATCGTGTACGAAATTCCCCAAAACAGCTTTTATCTGAATATGGTTTATTTAATACGATTCAGAAACGTAAATCTTCCTAACTTTGTTTTCTGGTTGCTTTGCATCTCCAAATCCGCAAACACCCTCTCAGCTCCTCCACCTCCTCACTCTCACTTTTTTGTTGCATGAACATCACACCACTTCCTCTATTGGCAATGAACACTCTGTCACTGCGGATAAATCACTGCTGCAGTAAAGCTGCATGTGGATGTCATTAAAATGAGACATGGTTTGGAGAATGAGGGAGAAAAGGGAAAATCGTAAAATATTTTTTAATTTTTGAATAAAATCCGAACACAACCATCAGAAATAAGTTGGTTTCAAAGTTAAGCTTCATGCTGTTTGATGTTAAGTGTCTGTGGCTTAAACTGACATCTTATTTTGAAGGATTGTATACTTGTAATTAATAAAAGCAGAGAATTGGTTTTGGGTTCCTTTGCTTTAATCTCAGTTATCAAGGAATTTAGACTTTATGAATTATGATGATTACAGGCTGAACTCTGGTAAAACTTTTGACTGTTCCAGTGTTGAAGCAGCTCACATGTGCTGTAACCAAAACCATAAAGCAGCTGTATTTCTCACAGCCTCACTCAGAGACTTGTGTATCAGGATGATGGGCACAGCAGAAAGTGTGCAAGAAGGAAGAAGCTCTTTACAAGGAATAAATCAAATAATTATAGAGGAATTAAAACAGAACTGAGTGGACAGAAGACGCCACAAAACATCACTATACGCTGAAAAAAAAAGATTATGCATGGCTTTATTTTCTCTGAATGAATTCTTTCCCCATAAAGTCAGGGAAGATTAGAACAAAATGGGAAATTAATTAAACTTGAACTTGTAGCTTTGGGAAATAATTGCTTTCTGTTGTTTTTCACATGTCCAAAAATGCAGAACAACATCCAGATACTCTGCCTCTGCTGATTTGCTCTGCTCTCACTGAATCCATTCGCTTTACATGCGTGAGATTATGCCCAGGAGTGAGCATCAGGCGAATAATCTGGATGGAATGCAGGTTGAAACCCCCAGGAGTAAAGCCAGCCCTTATTGTTTTTATTTGAAAAACCTGCAGAGGATAATGCCTGACGTTTCCTTGACAGTGAGGGGTCGGTGACCTACAGCTCTTTACAGAGCTTTGGGATATATTGCACACACACACACACAACGGAAAAACATCAGGTGTGCATGTGATATGCCAGAAAATAAACGAGCAAATGTGGTGTTCTTAATGCTGAAATCGCTGCAGAATGAAGAACTTTTCCATCTAAGAAAAAGCTTCACTCGCACTCTATCAATCTATCAATCATAAATCAGCATAATGGCTCGTAATGTGAAACATATTTTTCACCACCACTTCACTTTTCCCTTTTAAAGCCTTGCTGCACACTGAAAGAAGTGGTTTTGTTGTCCTGTTGCTTTTCTTCACTGCCTCTGGTGTTGCTTTAACCTCTCCAATCAAGGGGCAAGAGTGTTTTCTTAAGTTCAGTATCTCTGTCAGACCTTTGGCTCACATGTCAGGCACAAAAAGAGGGCAAATAAAAGCCAAAGTAAGACAGGAAGGGGGTTGGTTCTGTGACAGCAGGGTGGATAAAAGAGATGCAGATGAGGAAAACGGGTTTTCAAATGTCCAAAGGCAAACCAGGACAAGAAACCTTATCATGAACTCAGACTCAGCTGCTGCTGACACCCTGACAATCCTCTCTGACTAACACCATGCTGACAGACTGTCGGACCAGGACCAGCCGCCTACTTTAGAAACATTGCAAAGAGCTATCATAGAGGAAGACTGAGAGTGAGAGAGGTATGGAGTCTGGATTTTGCAGAGCAGGGAAGACTGAAGAACCCTGGCTTTTCTCCTTTTCCTCTCTACCTTCCAACTGGTCCCCATCCACCTGACCTTTGACCTCTTCTTGGTAACCATGGCCATCCATCGTGGTAATTCATGCTAATACTAACTGGAGAGAAAACCTTGCCCTGTAATGTGTTTTGTTGGCGATGCAGAAACCTGTCAGGATTGAATGGCCCATTCAGGTTCAGAGCATGAGATCATGAACAAATGTGTTACATCTCTTCATTATTTACAATTAGTGAAGACAGCAGATGGCTACAAAGCTGCTTCAAGATGTCAGCTTTAATCTATTTGGTTTATTTTGCTGTTGGGTTTTGCTGCTAAGATTATTATATTCAATTAGCTTCATACATCAGGGGGGAAATCTAGAAGATACAACCAGTAAAATCAATAAAACATATTGCTAGAGCATTGATGGCACGTGATTTTAAATAATTCTACCAATCAATTAAGGGTATTAAAGTCCAATTATCAGCCGACCGTGGAATATAAGAGTGGCTTTGATAGCTAATCATCAATAAAGGTTCATTATTTCAGTACAACCAAGTAATTGTCTTGTCATCTTGTATAAGAACTCGGGCTGAAAGTGATTTCAATTTACCCACAGCCACACTTGACTGGTGTTACCATTACCTGGCAGAGGCTAAGGATTTCTGGGAAATAAAGCTGAGTCAGTCCATTGATTTCATGACTCCTCAGACACACACACACACACACACACACACACACACACACACACACACACACACACACACACACACACACACACACACACACACACACACTCATCCTTCAGTCTTTTAATGGTCAAATGTATCACCCACTTAGAATCTTTGAAAGAAAGGTACTTTATTGATCCCCAGGGGGGAAATAAAATTTTTTCACTCATGCTATTTTGGACATGCTACACATACAGTTTTTTTTGGTATATACATACAAATGCACACACATGCAGTGAACATGCTTAGGGAGAGATGTCAGAGTGAGGATACTGCCGTCAACCAGCACACCCCAAGCAGTTGGGGGTTCGGTGCCTTGCTCAAGGGCACCTCGGCAGTGCCCAGGCAGGTGAACCAGCACCTCTCCAGCCACCAGTCCACTTGCCAAACTTCATCCATACTGGGACTCGAACCAGCAACCCTTCGGTTCCCAAGCCAAGTCCCTATGGACTGAGGTACTGCCTTTGATAATGAAAAAAAAAAGGCAGTTTTGGCAGCAAGCTAGTAATTACTTCTTCTGACACCTACCCCCTGCAGTGGTTTCAGCCATTAAAACTAACTTCATAGACACAATCTATCCTTTAATTCAGTCGAGGCAGATGTATGTCTAACATGAGTCTGGTCCTGCTGGAGGTCTCTGCCTTTCCCTTTTGAGAAAGCTCATAGTTAGAGCTGGCTCAGGCTTGGACCAGCTCTTACTTTAACTCTCCCTGTCTTATTAAAGTTGAGAACCATAGATTTCTGGAGTCCCTGAGCTCCCTTGTCTCGTAGATTCCTCTGGATCTCTGCCGTAGATGGCCTGCTGTTATGGGCGTACCCGACTCCAGCAGCAACAACTACTACTACTATCCATCTCACTACTATCACCTATCTCTCTCTTTTCATCTCCCTCTGTCCGTCTTTTCAACCCCAACCCAATCGAGGCAGATGTGTGTCTAGCATGAGTCTGGTCCTGCTCGAAGTTTGTGTCTGTTAAATGGAAGTTTGTCCTTGCTGCTGTAACTTGCTAAATACTGCGAGGTGAAAGGCTCATGGTGGATTAAGATGAGATCAGACGAGTCCTGTCTGTAAGATGGTACTGGATCTTATCATGATGGGTCTTTAATAATGATAATACCTTAACATAGAGTACGGTCTAGATCTGCTATGTTTGTAAAAGCGTCTTGAGTTAACGTTTGTTGTGATTTGGCGCTATACAAATAAAGATTGATTGATTGATTGATTGATTGATTGATTGATTGATTGATTGATTGATTGATTGATTGATTGATTGATAACTCACGGTCTTACTGTCTTTTGTAGGTTATAAAGGAGCTTCAGTATTAATTTCAGTCTGTTTCATAAGCAGCTGAAAACTCTTCACAGGAGCTTTAAGTACATAACTTGATCTTGAAACTTCAATAGTCTGATGATAAAGCCCAAACTCTGACGTTAATGCTACAGCGCCCTAAATGTAGCTGTTAAGTTTGTACATTCGTAAAGAGTTATGGGAACATTTTATAAGTTGAATACGTTTCAAGTCTTGCCTGAGGTAATTTGGCTGCCTACGAGCCATCACGTTGATTGACTGAGCATTTACTGAAATGTTTGGCCTTGAACTACAGTATTTGACACCTGCACTTTCTTTCACAGACACATTAAGGCTTCGTGGAGAAATGAAAAATGTTTCTGAAGCACAGTATTTTTCAGACATTCATACCTTACTGCCTAATTGCCTTAATAGCAATCCTTAACTGCCCAACTGTGCTGCAAGCCAGAGAACATTTTATGGTTTTAAGATTCAAAAACTTGATAAATAAAGCTATTTTCAAGCTATGTAAGAACACTGTGCAGTAAGCAGCGAAAATGGTGATTAGAAAGGTTAAATGGCAGCAAACTCTCAGGAGACTCATTACCATCAACTCTTGTAATTTTTCAGTAATCAACAATACTAAACAGTTTCTTCTTCTTTGGTAAAAGAATACAGAATCTAATTGCATTCTTTAATTCAAACAGTTCAAACAATTGCTCCAGTAAACTAACGCCTGCCATCCTTCCTTCTCCCTTTCCTCCCTCCAGCACTCTGAGGTGTGAGTGACACCAGCGAGGGAGTCCAGTAATGCAAGGTCAGCACAAATGAAAACCAGGCTCACACTGACTCAGCTGGCTCCTCTCTCCTGTCATTTTTTTCTCAGCTTGACACCAAAAGAAAAGAAGTGAAAACTCTCTAAAAATAGCAGTTCAGTGGCCTTGAGCCAAAAAGGCCCTGTAATTGGTTTTCCTCCCTGAATCCTGTTGTACAAAGAAGTGGCACGGCACAAGAGGCAGGAACTCAGTTAGCATCAGTGAAGTTGTGAAAATATTTTTTTTCTGCACTGAAGATTCAAGAGCTCTGTGGAAAGTTGTTCCATAGAGGTTTACCACATGGCAGTAGCAAAATGTAATCACACCAACAACAGGAGGTTACAAAACAAGCTTAAATATCATACAGTCAGAACATACATGGCTACAGAACATGGATACAAACATCTAAAAAGAAATTCCTCTTATTAAAACTGTGGCCATTTTTTCACAAGCTAGCATGCTGCTATAAAGTCATATTATTCTGACTATTGTCATCTCACTGCATTCTGAACATCTACAGGGATACAGGATATACCCAGTATCCCTATTTACCCTTAGCTACCCTTTAACAAAGAGTAATGCTAACATTCAACCACTGAGTAGCTATTGTAACATTTGCTATAAGGGTTTGTACAATTGTATGTCCATTAAACATTATGTGGCTTGAAAATAAACCTCTTACCAAATCATATTAGCTAGCTAACTTACTTAGAAATGTACTCTCTAACTAGGAAGCCAATTTCTAGCTAACATGTAATCTAGGAAGTACATTTCTAGCAAACACTTGATTAGCTTTGATTTACATTTCTAGTTAACATTACCTAAGAAGGCAACTTCTAGGCAAAGTTGCATTAGCTAGGAAGTACATTTTGAGCTAACTCTTCTTTGCGTAAAAAACAACTGCTAATCCTCGCTGTAAGCTGCTGCCTTGATATCGTGAATAATATTCAGTAAGTGGCCGAACACTAGTTTTAGTTGTTGTCTGATCATACAGGGTGGATCCAAGAGGTAACTAGGGATGGGTGCTCCAGTGGCCACCCTAAAAATCCTAAACTATGAGGGCACCAAATTATACCACAGTTTTCCTTTATCTCCTTGTTTTGGTGATTTTCATTGCTTGCTGAAGTCATTTCTTTTTGTCCTGCGCCATCCTTCTTCTACTTCCTTCCATTTTATCTGCCTCCACCTTGTAGACTCGAACCCAGAACCATCAGACTCAAAGGCAGCAGCCCTGTCCATAACACCACAGAAGTGCTTGCCAGTGCATGCTGGTTTTCAGTCTTTTCATTGCACCATTTTTAGTTTAAAAGCACAGTACAACCACTTTGTGAGGACACCTTTTCATTTCCATCTCTCATTGGAAGTCCACAGTGAGATTTGATCCCAGAACCATCAGATTGAAAGGTAGCAGGCCTATCCTCAACACCACAGGACTGCAGCAATGAGACTTCTTTTGTAGGTCTTTTCAGTCCACAATTTGGATATTGTACTTCAAAAGCACAGTTTAAGCTACTTTATGAGGAAAGTGTTTTACTTCCATCTCCCATGGACAGTCCATCTCCAGGATTTGAACCCAGGATCCTTAAAATGAAAGCCAGCAATCCAAATCCCAACCCCACAGGCCAACATGGCAGTGATTGCCTCCTTAGCTCTTTTAATTTATATCTTAATGGTACTTCAAAAGCCCAGCTAGTCTTCTTTGTGATGCAAACATGTCATATCTTCCTCATACATTAGGCCTCTGTCTAGAATCTGAACCCTAAACTAAATCACTGAAAGCACACAGTACTAACTACCTCACCACAAGTGAGGTCAGAGAGAAAACAGCCACGATGTGAATACAGTCAATGGTGAGAAGAAACAGTGAAGAGCTTTAGCTTCACCAGCAGAGATAACAACTGACAAACAGCATAAATCTGGATCCTGGCACCAGAGGTACTGCTCAGGGCCTTTGAGTGTCAGTGTATGGTGATGTATGTGTTCAAGGTAATTTCCTGGAGGGATGGGGGGGCAGAGAGGGGTTACAGGTTCACTTGGGCCCATCTGACCTCAGAGGAGAAGTCACCTCAGCCAACTTCAAGGGTCTCGTTTGTAGCTTTGGGAACCGTTTCAAAGAAGATTCTGGGAGGAAAAGACACTATGAGTAGATTCCAGAAATGCGATACCCTTATCTTTGCTTACATGATAGTTTCCACTGGGGTTTGAAAATAACATTTTATAGTAAAAATAAAAATAACTTTGGGGTGCCAGTGGCCAAGCACGCACTCCATTTACAGAGCCCATAGCCCTTGTCACAGAGGTTGTTGGTTCGATTCCCAGTTTCAACAATTTGCCGCATGTCTTCTCCCACTTGCTACCCCCCACATTTCCTGTCTCTCCTCAGCTGTCCTATCCATTAAAGGTGAAAATGCCCAAAAATTCAACTTAAAAAATAATAATTTCATGTTAGAACCTGAAAAGGAGAGGAACTTAGCACTCATTCTCAACACTGTTACTCCAATTTAATAAAATTAATTCCTTTTAAATGTTGTCATACCTTAAAACCTTCCAGTGTTTTGCATTAGTTGCAATTCAACTTCATGATCCATCAAATTCAGACTAACTTATTCCCACCTCTGAATATTTCCATTCTTTTTTTTTACAACAGCAAACACACAATATGCTTACACTTGAAAAGAAACTGCTGAGCCTGTTTTACTCACTAATGCATTAATATAAACTGAACTTTTTCAGTTCCTAATATCCTTGTGGTATAAGAAACTTGATCCAAAATGACAAAACTAAAACTAACTCTTCAGGCAGGTGGTAGTTTTGATTTTTCTATTTCAATAGTTTTACGTTTGCTCTCTGTTTCTACACTGACCTACATTCAATACTCACTTCTCTAATATATTGCACAATACCTTCACAGCTGCATGCGTGTTGTGTGTTTTGGTATCCGTGTATTTATATTTTCATACAGATTCATCATTTATTAACGTTTCACTGATCAAAGTCAAAATGAAAGAGCACCTGGACACTAACTACAGTGTGGGCCAAGTCTAATATAATGTTTACAGGCTTGATTCCCAGAGCGTGCAGCTGCAGAGTATCCAGACTCACTGCTAACAAAACATAGTCTTCAGCAGAGGGAGCTTACTTGATGTGCTTTTCTGAGGTTGACATTTATGGAGAATAAGATTGACCAAAACTATATAATTGAGTTTTTCCAAAGCCTCCACTTCCACTCTAAAGTCTTGGAAATATTTTTCTAGTATAATTACATAAATTCCAAAAGCTGTCAGTGAAAGTGAGGCTTTCCAAACAACTGAAATTTAAGTTTAAATTGTGTGTTTAGTCCGACTGTGAAGGAAAATACCAAAAGGACAACAACAACAAAAAACTGTTGTAAGCCAAAACTGATACCACAAATGTGTATTCTATTTTTTTTCCCAGAGGTCTTAGTACCTCAGATTATGTTGTTAAGGCTTTCCATACTTGGTTTTTAATTTGAAGTATTTATTCATAACATAATATATACATATCCGAGTAAGCTATAAATAAAGTGTAAGGGCCCGTGTCCACTAACTGTGCTGGTAAGGCCTGTTCTCGACACTACAGTGCAGTTCTTGCTCACCATCCTAAGCACAAAAATGCTCAGTGTCAGCTGTTTTTTTTTTGCACTCACAGCACTCTCAGTAAAAACTGTTCAACATTTGGAACACCATTGCACTCGTCATTCTCATTTCTCCATTCTCCTGATTATTTAAAATCAGGAAAAGCAGAGGCAGATCCAGACCTCTGGGACTGGGGTTGCCAAACTGGGGCAAAGACCTTGTGCAAGGGTGATATAAAGACAATGTGTGCACACCCATAAAAGAAAAGCATTTATTTACCATTGCTTTTATGTTGACTCGTATCTACTTTGACTACTAAGGTGCAACTAAACACTGCGAGGTCGCATGTTGGAATAATGGTTAATAATGCAGCCTCACAGCAGAAGGATTAAAGGTTCCAAGCCAAGGTTTTCCTGTCAGGAGTGAAACAGTTTTGGTGTCCTCCAACTTAAGTGGTACAGAAGAGTTTGAACTTCCAGTTTTTATATGAAGACTAAGACTGCTAGGACAGTCGGTCTAGCAATTTAATCGTGCGCCCATATACAGAAGCTCTAGTCCTTGTCGCAGCGGTCGCGGGTTTGACCCCCTGGCCTCAACCATTTGCTGCATGTCTTTCCCCCACTCTCTACTCCCCATATTTCCTGTCTCTCTCCAGCTGTCCTATCAAAGAAAGAAAGATAAAGAAAACTAAGGTTGAAAAGACCCAAACAGCAAACCTGTGGTGTGGTGTAGCTATCTTTGGACTAAGTTTTCAATACAACTCATTCATTTCCAGGACTTTAGAAGCATCAACTACTACGGTTATCGTTAGTTTGACAATGAGAACTGTGACTCTTTTTTTCCAGTTTGTGTACATCACTTTACACACACACGCACACATCCCAGTGCACTAAGCATTTCATACTGAATGTCTTACAAACTCTCCAGGGGACAGACTTCAGCTCCAGACAGATTTCTCCCAGATTTTGCAGCGTAAAGACCTGCCAAGTATGTGCCTGCAGGAGCTGGACCCAGGCCAATGTCAGCTGGGGAGATTGTTGTGGACCATGTGTGTCACTGTGTAGTAGCCTCTGAGTGTGCGTGTGCATGTGTATGCTGGTGATTATTGCGAGCTGTGTGGGGTTAGAGAAGGAGTAGTCTCCAAAAGCAGTCAGGCTGTAAACACAGCTGTGTGTTGAGGTGTAAGTGAGGGCAGGAGGATTTCTTTTTCCCTGTCTGCAGTGAAGACCATAGGTTAGTCAACATGTTCTGAAATTGGCCGGAAATGCTTCACTTGCCTGTTCAGTATATTTTGCACGTACTGTTCCTAATCTTCTTGTGTGTGCAGTGAATTCTCAGTGTAAAATGAATGTAACATTTTAAATGTAGCACCACATTTACTCCTGGAATCTAATTTGTATTTCAAATGTACACTTCATCATCACCTCATGTCAGAGGAAGTCTTGCATGTCTCTGTGGTGCTGCAGAAGCTCCCGTTTCTTTCTCTTACACCTTGTCATAATCCACGTCCAGCTCCTTCAGTACAAAACAATAACAGAGAGAGAATCGCTGCACGGCTGTGTGTGATGACCAAATGAGGCAGAAATCCCCGACAGCTATGCAAACATGTCCGAGCTCCACATGAAATAAACACTTTCTGCTATTATTCAGCTACATCAACATGTAGCATATGCCTCAATACGAGCTGGGAGAACTGGATCCTATGTTTAACAGAGGTTGGGTAGACGTCAGGTTTCTTCAATACCACTAGAAGCGTATCTTAACTGTGTGTTTACTTGCCCCTGAGATGTTATTGGGGAAAAAATAAATACAAACGTGCAACTTTCACCGCAATTTCTTTCAAAGGGCAACAACAATCACTAAAAAACCCTGCGAAATCCTGGAGGGACTGGGTTGAGGGGCATCTTCCAGACTTGGAAATCTAGATTAAGAGTAATTATGTATGGAGAATTAAATATATCCATGTTGTTTTATATGTCTGCAAATATACAAGTTAGTTTAAAGGTTATTATTTACCTTCAAATGTTGTTTTTCTTTTTCATTTAGAGCCATGCAGATGTGGGTAGAGTAAACCGAAACAGTACTCAAGTAAAAGTACTGTTACTTTACAATGATGTTACTCAAGTAGAAGTAAGAGTACTTGTAAAAATAGGTACTTAAGTAAGAGTAAATAAGTACCTAAAAAAAAAGTAGTGAGTAACTTGTGAGTAGTATCATATATAAAATTGTATTGTATTGGAAACGCTAATAACAATGTGAAGTGCACACTGCCTTTAATAAAGTGACATAAATATGAATATGCCAAAATGAATGCAGTTGGTTTACTTTCAAACATTAAAGAAAGAGAAGCTGCAATGTGCACAAACTAATGTACCCGCTTTCATTTTTTAAAACAGGCTGAAACTTCAAACTTTGTCAGAGATGTCATCAGAACTCCAGAACACCAATACTCCAACATTACAAGACAAAATATATCTATGCCTTCCAAACTTTCTTTTTTAACCTTTAATTTATTTTCAGTACATCTTACATAAACACATGACTTGAAAGTGCTAAAACAACTTGGAAGTGTTTAAAAAGGCCATGAACTCAGTCCTGAAGAATCTCTCTGAGGTGACTGTTGAGCTTCAGAAGCAGCTATTTTTATCAGCATGCTACCTTACTGCTCTTATAAGTTAGCTTAGATTACTTTCCAACCTTTCGAACATGCTTTTAACATTTAATGTTAACCAGTGTGATCCTTAGCTTACCTAACTGATTGCTCACCATGACATGCTTTTTAAGATTTAAAGGTGACATATCATGCAAAATGGACTTTTTAATGGTTCTTTACCTGAAATATGTGTCCCTGGCATGTCTACAAACCCCCCGAGAATGAAAAAAATCCATTCTGCCGTTGTTCTGATTTCTCCACCTTTCTGTAAATGTGTGCTGAAACGAGCCATTTCAGACTTCCGTGTTTTTGTTACGTAACAACAATATCCGGTCTGTCACAGAGTCAGAGCTCGGAGCTTGTTCAGCCCATAGACTGTATAAAATAATACTGAATCCCCCCTCCGATTTTCATTACCTGCACAAATGTGTGCTAACAAGGAGCTTAGGAGGGAGGCATGCTAGTTGTAGGCTGTCTTAATAAACACAAAGGTCGGTTTTACTCCCCACGTCTGCAGATTTGAAGATCTAGTGGATGATTTTTATTATCATGGATAAGTGCTAGCGCTAGTTAGCATAGCCACATAGCTACATGTTTGTAGCTGTAGCTGTGTACCAAGACACACGTCGACATACTGACAAATAAAACAACAAGAAACACAGAATCTGTGACCAATGGTTCAGAAAGGTCCTGCTACAGGCGCCTCTCCGTCAGGATCAGATTCTGGATCAGATTCAGAGGGTTGAAGTAACGTGGGTCTGTGAGCAGCCGTGTATATTCAGCCAACATGTAAACATTAGATCAACGTGCTGGACAGCCGAGGCACATCCACTTGGTCAGAGAGACAACGGAGTGTTCTGAGGAGGACTTTAGAAGAGGGTTTTTCAGGCATGCCAAAATCTGATTTCAAAGTGGTTTTTCTTAGCATAAACTTTAAAGACATGTTTTGGGGACCTCTTAGACCAATATATATTGATGAAAAAAGCGTTATATGTCACCTTTAATTGTTCTAAGTTGAAGCTCAGTACCTCTTTTTTTTTAACACAAATGTACTTGAGTAGGAGTAAAAAGTACTCTGCAAAACAAATACTCTCAGAAGTACAATTTTTTGAAAAAACTACTCAAGTACATGTAACGGAGTAAATGCAACTCGTTACTACCCACCTCTGGAGCCATGTTATCATTTACTGGCTTATACATGTTTTTTCTGTTGCAATAAACCCAAGCAAATCAAATATATACAATATATGAGATCTTTACGTTGTATAGTCATGTGCTCTATCTGGACCACTGTTATGTTTTACCTCAGATCCTAGGAAGCCAGATGGTGACCTTACTTGATGAAGGCCTCTGTCTTCTCATCAGGTCTGTTATTATTCCGCCCAAAGCTCCCCCTCCCTTTAATAGTCTTTCATAAACGACTGAAGCTAATTCCAGCTCTTCAAACCTAACATTTACAGCCCACATTACAGGAGCACTCAAACTTTAATTAGTCAAATTTCATCCCTTCAAGTCTTGGTTTTGATTTCGAAAAAAAACAAGCGAGACTCAAGTTTGTCAAAAGAGATCAGTAGGAATTTATTATTTGCTTTAAATACATGAACAGCTCTTGTTTTCCTGCCATCGCTCCACTGATCAGTCACTGGCATTCATCTCAAATTGAAGTCCAAATGGATTTCCTCCAACGCAGAAAATGTTCCTGGGACAACTTAATAACGAGTTAAGAGTATGTTGTGCTCGTGGCATGTGTAGCTTTCAGTGCCAGGTTGAATAGAAGGGTTATGTTGAACAAAAATACAGAGGTAGAGGTCATCTCTTGAAAACAAAAGGACATCCGATCAATGCAATCACCCCAAAAATGACAAACAGGCCAGAAGAATAAATACACATGGAGGAATGAGAGTCTTAAAGCCTTTTGCCTCTTGGTAAGCTAGCAGAGTGAGAACTAGATCTGAACAATGAGTGAAAATAAAGAAGGTGCAGATGATGAGTTAAACACATGGAGTCTAAAAACACCTCATCATGCTGCTGACAATCTGCATGAGGGAATCAGAGAAATAAAATGCACAGAACAGAAAATTAACATGGTATAAAAATGCTGCACTGGTTGTTAGATCCTTGTACATTCATGCATTCTGGCTCATGTGCTACATCTGTCCAAGTTATACCACTTTTTTTTTAGAGAATCGCATGCTATTTCTATTGTGCTGAGATGAAAAACTTCACAGTTAAATGCATTTCAGTTAATGACCGGTGTGAGTAATTTCAGGAAGCACTTTCTTTCAAAGACACAGAGGTGATCAGCAAATTAGGTAGTCCCTGAATAACAAAGGGAATGTGCTGCTGTACATGACCGCACACTACAAGAGTGCTGAGCTGCTGGAGAAGCAGAGTGATCACAGGTTTTTCATCCAGTTGCTGTCTTACATTTGGGATGATCTACACTTTGACAAAAAAAAGAAAAAGTCTTAAGGTACGACACAGCTTACAGAGAGCTGTGCTTTGTGTCCCACTGTCCAAATATGTCAGCAAGTCCTCTTTTTCATATAAATAATGCTAAAAACACAAACCGTCCTCTCACTCACATCAGAACTGTCACAAGTCTCTACAAACCTATGTCACACATACGTTACATAGCATAGCCTGCATACATACAAATATACATATATGCAAATACATGAAAACAAAATCCTCTCCATGTGGAATAATGGCATTTCCGGGTTTGAAATCATAATTTCATATAAAAATATATAAAAATAAAAGTTAAAAAATCAAAAGATGTGTCTTCTGAATGGATGAGAAAAACAATAATCTTCATTGCACTAACACTATGTGATGGCAACTCAATGGATCAAGGACTTTGCAAACACACACCATCTTTCAGTCCATGAGATTCACACACACACACGCACACAACCACACACACACCCAGAGGCTGTTTTAAAAACAGCTACTGAATCAGTTTAATACTGAAGTGTAAAAATGTCCACAGACACGAAGAGTAGAACAAGGTCCTTAGCTCTCTGGCCAGCCAGCGAGGTAACATGAAAACTACACATATCTATTTATCTACACACTGAGGGATCTCTGACTGCAGGGCATGGTAAGTGCACATTCCCATGAAGAGGTCAGTTTACCTCTTAACCCTGATCAGTTCATGGAGACCTGCGTCACTTCTGACATGGTCCTGTCGACCCAGGCACGTTTCACGTTGGTGCGATTCTGTAACACTGCCGGCACGTGGAAATACTTCAAAGAATGCCAAAAACTCCACCAGCAGGAGGTTCAGTTTGTTCAAGTCAGTTTGTTTTTCAGATTCATGACATCAGACACTTGAAACAAATGTTTGCATGAGAACGTCAGTACAACTGTTTCCTCCACTGCATGTATTTTGTTCCATGACAAAGTGGACAACCAAAGCGGTGCCTTCTTCAGGTTGTCAGATTTATACTTTTCCTTAAATAGTTTTCCTTCATATTCTCATCTCATGATCAGGACTTTGGTCCAGTGAGGGCTCTCTGGTGCTGATCATGGAGGCTGACGGCCCTTGGTTGACTCCAAATGGTGACACAGCCGGAGATCGAGCTGCCAGAGGAGACAGAGAAGGGGAGAAGCTCGGGGACATTGCTGCCGATGAAATGGACCCCTCGTGACTGATAGGAGACCTACGCAGCGAGGCCAAGTGGGGGAATGTCCGTCCAATCACTGGGACCTTTGGTGGCACTGACATGGCTCCAGGGTGGGCTACAGATGTGATGAGTGGTGGAGGGTCGATTCTTGGTTTCGGATCCAGTTTGTGCTTGGTCTGGAAGGGCTGGCGAGGGTTCTGGCTCTGCTGGGCTGTTTCGTCTTTCAGCCTGGCAATCTCTGTGAAGACGTTGGCCAGAGGCTGGAACTGGGGGCACCAGTTTAGAAGGTAATCCCAGTTGTAGCTTCCACGTAGCTCCTCATCACTGGCAACAATCGCTGTGAGAGAACCATCCACTGCAGGTTTACCGTCTTCAGGAAAGGCATAATCCTTTGGAAGGGAGATGTTTAGGCCACGTCCTACTCCTAGGTATCCACCTCCCTCATCCCTATAAACTGGGAGCTGGCCAGAGAGCAAGGTCCCACTCAGACTGCCTCCCAGTTTCTTTCCTTTGAACCAGGTACTGCCCTCCAAAGCTGCAGGTTCACAGGAGATATCAGAGAGCTGGTCAGCGTCCTGCTGGATTCCAGAGTCTGGTCCTCTGGCTGAGATGTGCTCCTGCATGGATGAGGTAATGGAGGCAACTCGGGGGTACTCGTTAATCATCCTAATCTCATCGTCCTCTGCTGCCTCAGCTGACCCTCTTCCACTGGAGTGAGAAGGATCCAGAGAGCCCCCTCTGGTGTAAGGACCACCACCAGCTCCTTGATCTCCAGCATACCCTGGCAGTGCCTGATGGTAGATCCTGTCCCCTCCTTGTCCGGAGTTGCACTCGTCCAGTTTCTGAAGAGCAGTTCCTGAGGCAACAGTTCTGTTTCCTGCATCCTGGGCCTTCTTTCGTCTGCGTGACTTGACGAGGAACACCACTACAGCCATGACCACCAGCAACACGATGAAACCAAGAGACACAGCGATGATGCTGATCAGCAGGACATTGACATCAGGAGCCAGGCCAAAGTTGGTGTTTGTAACATCGATGGAGACCTGGGATGAAGTGGTGCGAGATGTATCCAGAGGACTATGAGCTTTCACATCCACGGTCATCAGCCTGGTTTCTCGCTTGGTCCTCCCAGAGCCACTGCTGCTACTGCTGCCTGAACTGTCCAGCTTGAGGAAAATCACTCCAGTGGTTTTGTTGACATCAAAGTACGGCGAGCTAGTTGGAATAGAATAAAGAACAATACCATCCACCCCTTCATCTTCATCATTGGCTTGGACCTGGCCAATGCTCTGGCCTTTCTTTGCTCCCTCTGGGACTTCAAAGGAGAAATCAGAGGATATAAAGAGGGGGTCGTACTCATCCACACCTGTAACAAACACTTGGACAGTTACGGTGGCAGAGTGGTTTCCTGAATCAACCGCCACTGCTACAAAGTTAAAGGAGTTGATCTTTTCAAAGTCAAAGGGGATTTTGCTCCTGATTTCTCCAGAGTTTTGATCCACTGCAAAGCTGTCTTTTCCCGTCCCAGACCGCTCCATCATGTAGTATTTAAGTTGGCCAAAAACGCCCGTGTCATGATCGATGGCATGTAGAACAGTCACGGCTGAGTTGGCTGGTTGGTTTTCTCTGATACTAGCTGTCAGGACTTCCACAGGGAAGAATGGATGATTATCATTTACGTCTTTCACTTCCACAAAAACTGGAGCCAGTGCGAAGTGACCCTGTCCATCTGTGGCCTGGATGATGACGATATGGTTGGACTGGTGCTCTCGGTCGAGTGTTCGCTGGAGACGTAACGCTCCAGTCCACTGGTCCATGGTGAACAAGTTAACCTCATCCCCAGAGCTGATAGTGTACTGGACCTCAGCGTTGGGAGTTGAGTCTGGGTCTGGGAAAGAGACAAACATGTGAGATAAGTTTCTTGTTGGACAAAGTACCTGTGAAACAGTTGGGAAAAATTGGAAAATTTAGCTCACCTGTTGCAGAAAGTCGTATTATCTCAGTCCCAGCAGCAGCTCCCTCACTGAGCGACACAGCATATTCTGCCCGGCTGAACACTGGAGGGTTATCATTCACGTCACCGATGGTTATCACTGCAGCAACACTGGAACTCCTCTGGGGGACACCGCGGTCTGAAACCACTACAGTGAGGTTGTAAAGGGGCTTGGTTTCAAAGTCAAGCCCCTCAGCCAACAGCAGAGTTCCCACTGTCTGGAAGCCCCGCCCCTCCAAGAAGCGAACGCTGCTTTCGATCTGGAAAGCGTTCCCCTCATTGCCACTGGCGATGGCAAAGTCAAAGCCACAGTTTTCACGGGAAAGGTCGCTATCGAAGGCCTCAAAAGTCAGGACTGTGGACCCTAGGATGGTGTCCTCTGAGACTGTGGCCCTGCAGATTGAAGGACATTACATAGGTTAGGTCAGTTATGAAGGTCGCACCATAACACATCTGGAATCTAGTGTGTGAAAATGGACTTACCTGTACTCTGATTGGTGGAACACAGGAGCATTATCGTTGACATCAGAGATTTGGACCTGGACGGTGGTGAGGGAGAAGAGTGAAGGCGAACCACCATCACGAGCTTCAATGACGACACTTACTGACGGACGCTCAGGGTCGAACTCAGCTCTGTGATTGATGAACAGGGTTCCTGGAAACAGAAATGACAAAGAGGGAAACATTCAGCTTGGAAAGAAACTCTAAGATTTTAAATCAGCGCATACAGAGGGTCGTCAAAGTTGCTTACCGTTGTTGGGGTCGATGTAGAAACCTCCCTGGGTTGATGACATCACTCTATAGGTGATCTTTCCATTGTCTCCAGAGTCTCTGTCAGTTGCTGTTACAGTGACAACAGCACTTCCTGGTGGCGTGTGCTCAGGCAGAGTTACCTGGAGTGTCGAGATATTAACAACACATCAGTTAGCTTAAATATTCCACTAAAAACTCCAAACACAGCAAGTTAATTAACGGACATGTAACCCACTGAGGGACACATTGCATTTTATTACATTACAGTTCCTCTTTTCCTAAACTTGTGCTCACGCTGAGGTCACTTCCTGAGACAGAGAAGTAAATACTTCATGAGGTAATCTCTGCAACTACTCTCCAGTCAATACTATGCAGTTAAATTTTATCACCCTCACTTTGTGCACATTGGCATGCAAATGTACGTTTTTACAAGAGCATGTCAACAAGTACTATTTTCTCTTTCACAATGAAAGTGAGAACATTTGAACCATAAAAGCACATTTTCTGTACATGTTCAGGTTGTAAATTATCTACAACGGACACACTGGATATTTTGTTACACAGCAGTAAAAACATGTACACAACAGAATCAATTACAAGGGATATAAATTATATGTTAAGCTTTCAAGGTGCACGTATGATTTTTGAACTAGTACAGAAAATGGTATGAACTTGTGCACACTACCTGATAGAGATCATGGGTGAATGCAGGTGCATTGTCGTTAATATCCTCCACCAGTATTGTAATGTTGGCTTCAGTCTGGTGCTGGCTGTCGGTGGCTCTGACAGTCAGGGTGTACCAGGTCTTTTCCTCAAAGTCCAGAGGGGCTGTGAGTGAAACACCTCCACTGTAGCGGTGAATTCCAAACTTGCCTAACGCTGTCGGGTCCAGCTGCAGGGAGTAGGAGAGGGCCGGGCTGGAGTCAACGTCATTACCTGTCACAAGAGTGATCTCTGTGCCGATCAGCATATCTGATGGATGGAGAGAGAGATCAAATTAAAATTAATACTTGGACCCTTTTGTATGTCATGTGACGGAATTTATTCTGTATGTTTGAAGAATATTTTGTTCACCAGTAGGGACACAATTCCTGCAAATGAAAGGACTTACTCTCTGGGATGCGGACTTCCTTGGGAAGGGGAATAGTGGGGCTGTTGTCATTCTGGTCAACGATGATCACCGTCAATGTGGCAGACCCAGCAAGTCGAGGACTTCCTCGGTCAGTTGCTGTAACTACCAGCCTGGGATTGAGCAGAGGAAAATAGGATGTCAAGAGAGTGTTGTTACGTTTCCTTGAAGACGAAACTTGTGGTGTGGGACACTAGCAAAAACATCACCTAACAAGGAATTCAAAGGAAAAAAAAAATAGCCTGCTGTTTTCTGAAAGCTGTTGTAGGAAGTATGACTCCCCACAGACACACAGTGATTCTATCATATTAGACAAACACATCAATTTGGCCCAAAACAAAAAGGAAATGTGAGTCATTGATTGGGGTAAAGAAAATGATTGTCAAATAAGATGAAAACTCAAGCATCAAACTCAAACTCTCACCCAAATGAGTGCACAGAAAGCCAACCGAAGGTGTCGACCTACCTGTGAGCAAAACCCAACCTCAGCTGATTGACACCAGCTGAGGAGGAACATCAGGTGCTCCCATTAGCTGCTAATGAGTGAGGCAACCTGTGGACCAGATTTGGATCTCTTTCCAAACAAACAAAAACACTTATCTAATTTATCACACTCGATCCATAACAGTCTTCCTGTCTCATACAAGTACAGGCATGATGTTCTTAAAGTTTAACTAAATAATAAATGTAAATACCACATAAAAGGATCTAATAGTTCACCTTTATTGTTATTAAAGAACCACAAAAAGTAATGAAAATGTCTCTTGAATAAGACTTAAAATTGCAGCTTTGATACATCTGGCATGCAGATTTTGGTTTGCACTGTTTTTATATCTTCAGCAGACGATTTCAACTTCTTCACCAGCTATCTAAACACAATCTGGTTGAGTGAGGAAAGCTTTGCCACTTCTGTTTTTTCTTCTGTGTTTACCTGTGTGAGTACATAATGGACTCAATGTATACAACACTGTGCAGCTGCTCAAGCATTTAGTACAAGTCAACCATACACATCTATCTTCAACATGTGCACAAATAAAAAGTATTACTTGGGGTTTATTAAACCACAGATCTGTTCTCACTTGGTCTGGGTGAAAATCTCTCGGTCCATGATGGCCGCAGTGGTGATGCTTCCAGTCACCGGGTCGATTTTGAACAAGCCGCTCATGCCTGATGACTGGATGGAGTAGGTCACCTGACCATTCTGGCCCTGATCCACATCCTCAGCCAGCACCTAGCAGAGGGAAGAGAAGGAGAGGAAGACAGGAGCTTATTTTCACCCTTAGGAACCTTGCAGAAGAGCGAGAACCTGCATGTATTTGTTTTTCTGAGTGTACCTGTATGATTGGCATTTCATATCCTTGTGCTTCTTTCATGTAGGCCACGTAATTCTGCAGTTGGAAGCGAGGAAGGTTGTCATTGACATCTTGCAGGATCAGGTTTACAGCCATGTAAGACGTAGAGGACACGGTTTCAGCTTTGATAACGAGACGGAGTCTGGGGGTGTCCTCAAAGTCTAGACCCATGGAGCTCTGCACCCTGATTTCACCTGAAGGTCACAGATTCAATCAAAATTAGATCATGGAGAACAGATTTGATTAAAATAATTAAAACATGATACTTAAAATACTGCTTATTTAGTGTGTGTGTGACCTGTTGAGGAGCTGATGGTGAAGGCCTGTTGTCTGTTCCCACTGAAGAGGCTGTAACTGATGCCTTTACGAGTACCATCCGGGTGTTGAGCCTGAGTTTGAGCCACGGCTGTGCCTGAATTTTTAAAGCAGAGGAGAGAAGAATATTCAGTAAAGAGGGACTAACTGAACAAGATGAATGTCATAATTCATCAAATATATGTGTCGCTGTCTGACCTTTTGCAGCGTTCTCCTGTATGCTGACATCTCTGGCGTTCCGAGAGAAGCGGATCCCGTTGTACTCCACCTCCTTCACGTATATCACCACCACTCCCTGCGCGGACTGAGCTGGACTGCCCTGGTCCATGGCTTCCACTATCAGAGTCCTCTGAGCCTGAGTCAGATCTCCCAGTGGCTCTGTGGCCTGGATCTCCCCGGTCAGTGAGTTGATGCTGAAGCCCTTCACTGGCATGGCAAAACGGTAAAACACAGAACCGTTGGCTCCAAAGTCCTTGTCTTCAGCCTTCATGGTGGCTAGGACCCTTTGGGAACGCTTGCTGGACACTTCAATGACTAGCGGATCCTGGATGAAGATGGGAGTGTTGTCGTTGACGTCTAGGATAGTGACTGTCACCTAGAAGGAAGTGGACACATCAAGTTAATCTGAATCTATTTGTCTGTGTCATAAATATAAATAAAACATGAATCATGAATGCAAACCTTTATCAAACCTTCTGTCGCTTAAAATCTAAACCTCTATTTACCTGAGCAGAGGAATTCCTGGGTGCAGCAGGTGAAAGGTCGACTGCAAACACCTTGAAGCTGTATGACGCCAGTTTTTCCCGGTCCAGAGCTGCAGCTGTAGTGATGACACCCGTGTTCTCATCCACAGTGAATGCTCCATGTGCGTCTTTGCTCAGGAAGTAAATAACTTTCCCATTCAGATCTTCATCTGCATCTACAGCAGCCACCTGTAATTATAAGATATTCAATATGTCACTTCAATTTTACACACATCATATCGTCTTAATCTTCTCCTCTTCTCATTTCTACTTACCTCCAGAACTTGGGTCCCCTCCGCAGCGTCCTCTGATAACTCCACAGAGTAGCTACCTTTATTAAAAACCGGGCTGTTGTCATTAACATCCAGCACTTTGACTTCCACTGTCACAGTCGAACTGAGAGCAGGGCTGCCTTTGTCTGTTGCCACCACTTCCAAGGAATATTCAGCCTTTGCCTCTCTGTCGAGGCTGCGTGAGGTGGAGAGGGCTCCTGTGCTGCTGTGGAGGTGGAAATCTCCATCAGGGTCCCCAGCTGGATGGAGAAAAAAGTGGAAGAACAGAAGGGCATGAAAAGGGAACATCTGAGCCAATTTTGCACTCAAGTCAAAGTCTGAATGTTCTCCAGGCAGGGGTGTATTGTATTTGAAATTTTAAAAAATGTCAAAAGCATGCTGAGAGGAGCTGTATGCATTTCTGATTTTTCACGTGGGAGGAATAGAGTCCTGTCAAAAGCTTAACATGAGCCCAAATGTAGCTCATATTCTCTCCTTACAAGGTAAGACCAAATCTATACCTGCATACCTTTAGAGCAACTCCATATGTCATCACTAATGGTGAATGGTGAATACAAGCTTGATGTAGCTGCAGTCTTCACATGCATATACCATAAAAGCCAACAAGTTAAGGTTGCAATTAAATAGCGAGTACAGCAATTCTGGTGCACTAAATCAATCTTTAAATCTAATACATGAGTTGGGTGTACAGCACTCTCTCTCACCAGTGATCCTGTACTCCAGCTCTCCACCAGGACCTGAGTCCGGGTCTGTTGCCTTCAGAAAGCACAGCTCTACAGATGCCTGGTTCTCCGGCACATCCAGTCCATACCACGACTTTGCAAAAACCGGAGTGTTGTCGTTCACATCCTGCACCTCCACACGAACCACAGCTTTAGCAAAGTTGGGAGGCAACCCTCCATCCCTCGCATAGACTGAAAAGGAAATGAAAATTTTTAGTCTGAGGAAATGTACAAACATGTGCTGAATGTTAAAGTGAAGCACTTAGGGTTGGAGTACCAGTGAGCGTGTAGTGGTTCTGCAGCTCTGCGTCCAGCTCCCTCGTGGTGGTGATGACTCCTGTCACAGGGTTGATGATGAAGCCTTCCTCTGTCACACCTCCGTATGTCACTTGCCCGTTTGATCCTGCGTTGAAATGCAACACAAACACATAAAAATTAACCATCCTGACACACAACAAAACAAGTGATAAAGAAAATAGGCGACGTTCAAAGTAATAACGCAGTGACATGAACAAACAAGGAGTTACATGGAGCCGCTGGCAAGTCCTAATGAAAGGCACAGAATTACAAGGCCCTGGATGATTGTAACCACACAATTTCATTAGCATGTGGTTCACTTTACAGCGATTTGGTTACCCAACACCACTTATGTGCTTCTATTGTTTAGCTCTCTGACTTTCCTACTGGACTAATATGTACCGTGAATCAGATGTAACCTTTAATTCAGTTTTTCCGCAGTGACATTTGTAACATTTCTTCCATTGTATGCTTTCATATCAGCTAAATCCTTTCCTCTCAACATGGTACTTAAGTCTTACTCTTAGTCTCATAAGGGATCTGCAGCAAATACCTTCACTTTTTGTAGAGTAATGCAGGAAATCTTGAAAATATGTGCTGTTTCCTTCAGCTTGTTTGCTACCTTATACAGACGTCTTTCAGAGTTTGGTGTTTAAATGACCTTACATGATCCTAAAGTTTTAGTGTACCTGAGAAAATACCCATTTTATGCTCCCCACTGAAACCAACCTTGGTCTTTGTCGGTGGCGGTCACTTTCAACACGGTAGTCCCCGGTCCTTGGTTTTCCATCACCTGGGTCTCAAACTCCGCTCGCTGGAACACCGGAGCTTCATCGTTAACATCGATCACCTGCACGCACAACACCTGGGATGTGGAGAGCTGAGGTATCCCATGATCCTCTGCTACGATGGTCAGATTGTAGACCTCGTGCTCTTCCCGGTCCAAGGCCTTCAGGATGGAGAGAGAGCCTAGGAGAGAAAGAAGAGGACCAATGAGCTCTCAACTCAAAACCTCAGTTCTTACATGGACTGATGCATTCTTTAAATGTGGATGTTTGTGTGATTCTGTGACGTGAGCATGTTTGGTTTTAAACTTGTGAGCATGTAATTTTGTGTACCTGAGAGAGGCAGTGTTTGCATGCCTAAAGGACCAGTAAAAGCTAATCCCTTACAGCTCTGCTTTAAAAGACTTTCCATAGTAAATGAGAGACCACAGTTACTTCACGCCTGCTATTCCCTTTTGGCACTTTGGACCTATATTTAAATGTGAAAAGTGCACTTCTTAATATGCGCACGTAAAAAACACAACAGCTTTCACACTACAACCCCTCACAGAACAAAGCTACCTCGAGTTGGTTAAACAAGATTCATGTGTATGACTTTATGTTCATCTGTTCAGAGATAAGAGTGAATCATACCTCTACTTTAGGTATTCTCCTCCCTTTTATACCGAAACCAAAGACACCCTGTCATCACCCGCGTTTAAAGAAGGCAGAGCCAAAGACAGAGTGTGTTTCTGTGTGTAAGCTGGCATGCTCTGCCCTTGAGACATGTGCAATTTATAAATGCAGAGCAGCAGGCCAAACTCATACATGGTGTGTGAAGCTTGAGGCTGAAGCTCTGATGTTTCTGTGAGGTTCTGCTATCTCCAAATTTTCAGCTAAACACAGACAGATGCAAAATATTTATTATTTGATCCTCTTTCTCTGTAACCAGTTTAGGGAAGGGAAAGAAGATCAATTGCATAATAAATAGGCTCTCGTGCTTCGACCAAATTGCATGAAACTTTACTTTAAAGCTTCCTTTAAAGAGGAGTTTCAACTGGTTATGAAACAGACTGAGATTAATACTGGTGCCTCTTTGTGATCTATGAAAGAAGCATAGTTATTGATGTACAAAACCGCTGCCTCAGGGTGGGTTATAAGGTATGTGCTAAACTACAAAATGCCTTCTGTACACTTTTTTTGTACACCAAAGATTTTCTGTGGATGCTCTTCATTTCACCATCTCACCAAAACTCAGGCCCATTGTTTCCAGAGTTGAGCTTGAGATGATCATGCTTTTGTTTCATCTCCTTTAGATTATTGTAATTCTCTATTCAATTGTCTCAGCAACAAAGTGGTTCAAAATGCTGCAGCTATGCTCGTACAAAATCATCCAGAAGGTCTCATGTTACACCCATCTTCAAGTCTTTGCATTGGCTCCCCGTTAAGTTCAGAATCCAGTTTTAAACTCTTGTGACTGTGTATGGAGCAATGCATGGTCATGCTCTAGCATACATCAGAGAGATGATGAAGCTGTATGACTTCAGCAGGACTCTGAGGTCCTCACACCAGACTCCAAAATAAAGGTGCTTTTGAGGTTGTTGCTCTAAGACTTTGGAAGAGTATTTCACTGGAACTGAGAGCTATGGACACTTTAAAAAGACCCATTTGTTTAGACAAGTCTTTGTTTGACCTGTCTGTTTTTATGCATTTTATCTACTTATATATAACTCCAGTTTTTTGCTTTTTATTCTGTTATTGTGAAGTACTTTGGGGCGCCTGTTCTAGAAAGGTGCTATATAAATAAAATTAACTTACTTACTTTACTTAATTACTTACTTACTTCAACTTCTGGCACTGGAGAGGTTGGCAGCCTGTTGCAGCAGCTCCAAACCCCTTCTTTACTTTTTACACTTATTCAAACTTTCTTATTTGCCCTATTAGTGTTAAATAGTTGTTTTTGTGTTTTGTTAACTTGTTTGCACTACTGCAGAATTTAGTTATGCACCTTTAAATTTCATTTTTATTTTATTTATCTATTTTTATTTTTATTTTGACTTTATTTAAATGTTTTCTCTCTATTTGTGCTCTATTAATCTTGTGCTACTCTTGCTACTATGTCTATGTTGCTGCAACAACCAAATTCCCCCACAGGGATCAATAAAGTGTTACCTTATCTTATCTTACTTGATCATTTTATATAAAAATAATAATAACAATAACAATAACAATAATAATAATAATAATAATAATAATAATAATAATAATAATAATAATAATAATAATAATAATAATAATACATTTATTTATAGAGCACCTTTCAAAACACAGTTACAAAGTGCTTCACACCAAGGGTACAAATAGACAGGGAGATTAAAATAGCATTAAAAGCAAGGAAAAACTGTTAAAGCTGTTAAAAAGTGGGTGAAAAATACAGTGAGGTTGTGTTGAAATTACAGTGAATAAAACAATTGAGCCACTAAAACAGTAACACTGGATACAGAATAAAACTAATTAAAAACAAAATAAAAACAACACAAACATTAAAATCAGCTAATTTATTCTTCAAATGCCTTTCTATAAAAGCAAGTTTTTAAGAGTGATTTAAAAGCAGGCACTGCTTTAGACAACCTCACTTCCTCAGGTAGGGCGTTCCATAGTTGTGGGGCCCTGACCGAAAAGCAGCATGAACACCATGTTTATCTTATTTTGACACTACTTTTGACGCTTATTCTAATTACTCTGCGCTTCTCTACAATTTAAAATATTATTATAATTCAGTATTTGTTTCTTATTTTATTCATACTTGCTATTAACACTGATATTCTGCTTTATTGTGTATAAGAGCAACTGTAATGACTGAATTTCCCCCAGAATAAATCAAGTAGTTCTGATTCTACGTGTGGAGAAATGGTGATCCACACTCAAACATTAGCTTTCAAGTGGTTAATAAAACTAGCAGCAGAAGTTCATGTTGGCAGAGCAGACATCTCATTTATAAGCAGTAATCAGGCTAATGATACCCCCCACATTAGCCAGGCAGTTGTTAAATGTCTTCTCAATGCAATACTAATCTACTATTACAGCTATTATTAACCGTGAGCGTTAACACCACACAGACTGAGAAACAAACCAGAAGTGAAATGGAGCCCTGCTACTACAGCTAACACTTGACAGTAATGACATAAAGACTTTCTTCCATCTGGAAGCTGCATTAAGTGTCTGTCTCCTGGTTCTTAATCCCATCTCAGCCAGATCCGAGCGCGCCAGCATCACCAAGCCGTGCCGACAAAGAGATCGCGCGCACACACTGTATATATAAGATATCAAAGGCCAAGTCCAAATCCTGAATCAGTTCCCATGAACAAACTTGTCAAATGAGGGAAAACCAAAGCCTTATTCGAATGAAATATTGCTCTTCAAGGCATTGAAAGATCGTCTAATAAAGAGGGTTATGAGTGTTTTAGCAGCACCTCAGTGGGTAATTACGATCTGGAAAGTTCTGATCATCCAGGGGGCTTTAACCGGTGGGATGCTGGTTATATTTCAATCATGCAACCCTGCAGAAAAAGGCCACAATCTTTTCTTGATGGGGTGTTAATAGGGTATGGGAAATTCCCCCGTCTGCACAAACCCTGTAACATTACTTTACATCGAGACATTTAAAATGCTGTGTTATCACCTTTAGAAATCTGCTTACCAGTGTTTGGGTTCAGACTGAAGCGACCGGCGCTGTTGCCTGCCTGGATTCTGTAAGAGACTCTTCCATTTTCTCCTTCATCTTCATCTCGAGCCATTACGTACAAAATCACAAACCTGTAGACGAAGAAATGTCAAGATTATAACAAACAAGGCAACCACTTCCACCCTAAAATAATCAAGAACAGAACATGTATGGCAACAAAAACTCCTTTTAGATATCTCACTCACCCTACAGGCTGATCCTCCATGACGCTGACCGCTGACGGAGAGCTAAACACTGGAGCGTTGTCGTTTTCATCGGTCACAAAAACTCGGGCAGTGACTGAACCCCAGCGTCTCTCAGAGGGATCCACCGCCTGGTCTGTGGCCCGCACCACGAGGTACAGGGAGGGTGTCACCTCACGATCCAACGTCTGCCCGAGGGTGAGGACACCACTGGCGGGGTCGAGCATGAGGAGGTCAGGCGTGTTAGGCCAGTGGTGCTCGATGGAGTAGAGTAGCTCACTGTTGGGTCCACTGCCGTCCTGTTAGAAAAGGAAACAGACAGAAGACTGTGAGGGGAGAAGATGATCCAGACAGGAAGAACCTGAAGTGTGAGCGTTAACTTCTTGACTTCAAACTTCCACTTTTTTCAGAGCTTTTCATCACATCTTAAAGTCCTCTTGAGTGAATGATGTTTACTTTTTTCCTCTAAGATAACACTTGACTGGATAAGAATGAATTTACAAGGTTATATGAAGCTTAAAATCGTGCCTTGCTCTAGGTGTTATTTTTCAAAAAGTAAATTCTTGATTTCTTGCTTCAATTTCATCTTAAAAAAAATCTTAAAGATTGCTTTTTTTTTTTTTTAAATTTGAAGTCATTTTTAAGCAGAATGCAAAAAAAACCTTGAGATCCCACTTTCTAAAATGTAAAATGTTTTAATTCTATTTCACTGTAAATTAAAACTTGTCAAACCAACATCTCAGGCTCATCGCAGGAATAAACCTTTCCATTATTGTTTGTATTATTTTAAGACACAGCAATCTGAAAAATGTAAATCTGATTAATACAATTAATAGAAATATTAGCTAAAGCTGTATTCTGTTGAAACAGCTCATTACAAACAAGCTAAGTAATGCTACTTAGTAGAAAATGTATCCGTTATATAATAAAATTATTTTATTGTCTTGAAAATTGTAAGCTTCTTTGCAGTAAACAGATTCAGACTCCTACCTGATCCAAAGCCTGGAAGGTATAAATGGAAGCCCCTGGCTCCATGTTCTCCGGGATCACTATGGTCACAGGGTCTTCAGTAAACATGGGGCTGTGGTCATTGCTGTCCTGCACGTTGATATCCAGCTGCACCAGGTGGCTGCTGGGAAACGCCTGCGAGAAGTCGGACACCTCGATCTGCAGCGTGTACCTCGACCCTTTCTCGTAGTCCAGCTCTCGTACCAGGATCACGTCCCCCTTTAAACGATCGACCATAAACGTCCCGTCTCGGTCTGTTCCTTCAACCACCAGGTAGGTCACCTGACCTTCCAACAGGGCAGACTCATGCTGGTCAGGTGGGCGCACGGAGCCAATTATGGAGCCTGGAGCGGCTCCTTCTACTGTGTTCAGGGTCATTTGGAGCAGGTTGGGCTTGGGGTTTGACCTGGAGGAGCTGAGGACCTGAAGGAAGGAAAACATGGATCAGAGAGGCTTCATTTAATGTCAGACTTTATTGTCAGAAGGATCAAGAAATCATTGACTTACTCCTTTTTTGAACTCATTAGTCCCCAATTAAAGTGAAATAAACTGTTGTAGCTTTAAGGCATGTAGAGTAATATCCTTTAAGCACATGGGTGTGTCCGGATGTTTTTGAACTTGGGGGCCTGCATGTGGTGCTGACTTAAGCAGAGATGGCAGAAAGCATAGGAGATATATCTCCAAAAGAAAACAAACGCTTCATCAAACACCATAAAAGCTTCCTGCAGCCTTCTACAACAAATCTCAATAATTTGATTTCATTTGATTGACTCAAATTTTAGGGGAAGCCTGGGACACCCCAAACCAGCCCTTTGAAACACCCTGTCAAAACATGAAGAACATGCCAAGAGGAATGCTGTGCTGTGCATGTTACTGGATCTGATTTCTTCTGCAGACAATGAAGCTATATGCTCTAACCTCAGCCCATCCCTTCACTTAGCCTTGGGCTGTAGTCTGGTTCTACTTTGTTAATGTTACTATAATAACCCTCACAGGCATTTTCATTCTGCATGAAGACATCATGTGCCCTCTTTGCTTTAAAATAAGAGTCAGGGTTTGTGACCTACGACCAAATAATGAAGGGTGTAATTGGAGGGCGACTGTAAATACTCCAGCGGGGCAAATAAGGGCTGCATCCATATGCTGCAATCCAGTGCCAGGGGGCTTTCCCCGCTCTCTGCAACAGCCTCAGGCCTCTATGTAGTTCAGAGACAGATCAAAGAGCTTGAGAGACAGTTAATAAAAGCAGACTTTAACTAGCTCTGATGTCATGATCAAAAAAGTCCATGTATGCACCTTGATTAGCACTCTTTGCCAAGATCTCCTAGACAGGATAACAGTGACAAAAAGCACAGAACAACAAGGTAGCCAGTTGCAGAAAAGCACCGCAAACTACATGTCAACCTGTTACAATGACAAACAGTTCTATGTCTAGGTAAAGATAGAACTCTTAAAAGTGGCAGTGATTTATAAAACAAATTAATTTAGGAACTGAAACCAGGAAAACTGCTTTTTTAAGAGCTTTAGACACATGTTTAAATGAGGCATGGCAAGGCTACAGTATCATGGAGTCATATTTAAGTATATCAAAGTGTTTCCTTAGGTGGTGCAATGGAAAACTGTGAAACAATCCAAGCTGTAAGATTTGAAATCGGTTGCATCCCTAGTTTTGATTACCATCTTTGAAGCTTAACCAAACTGTGCAGGCAACCATGCTCTACTTTACTGCCCTTGTTTTTCCCCTGTCATATTTTTTTCTTTACTAGCATGCTGGTGTGTGTGTGTGTGTGTGTGTGTGTGTGTGTGTGTGTGTGTGTGTGTGTGTGTGTGTGTGTGTGTGTGTGTGTGTGTGTGTGTGTGTGTGTACGCTAAAGCTTCAGGTGTATCCTGTGTCTGAATTTACCCACAGCTATGTGAAATGTTATCTCAAAATCATTACATGGAAATGTTACCTCATGAGAGTGTTTGAATGTGTCGTTGCTCTGAGTATGTGTATCTCTCCTTGCTACTGTACAGTAGTGTTTATACCCTCTCTCTCTCTCTCTCTTCTCTCTCACTCTCTCTTTTCTCTGTGTTATTCAATGCAGCTGGCTCTCATCATCAGATCTCATCTGGGAGCATTTGATCCAAGGTGCCTGTTTCCCCTCGGTCTAATCTCAGAGTTGCAAAAGCAAGACGCAGGCGAAATCTAAGGCAAGCTCTCCTGCTGTAATTAGCATCCTTTTCCTTTCTGAAATCACATCACATAAAAAACACAGAGCTCAAAGCTCTGCAAGCCCCCACATTTTGCTTTCCTGCAGCTTTTTTTTTCCCACTGTAGCATTCCTGATACTGCATGCCGATACGCAGGATTGACCCTCCTACAGAAAGTTCAGGACAATAACTCAGACCAGACCAACTCCCTCCTGCAGCTCTGGGTTTCTCACCTTGGGTTTCTGTTACCCCACTAACCTTTAGAGCAGGAAACACGCAGTGGACTGGAGAGATGCTTTTGTTTGTTCAGGCACAGGTTCTGCCTCTCTCAGTCTCATATTTACCTCCTTTCCCAATTCCTGTGACAGTTATACTGTTCATTTGTGCACAGTTTGAGCAAATTACTTGCAGAAAGGAATGTAAAAAGGACTGAGGTAATGAGTGGATGTGGCATTTTTAGGTTAGGTCATTAGATAAAACTTCGTTTCCAGCTGGCGGATGCTTTTTGAAATATTTTGAAGACACAAAAGGCGAAAGCATTCGCAGTTACAGATCTGGCGTAATGATATCAAAATAAGCACGTTGTGTCTACCTGTATCCGAAGCTGGCAGGAGGAGCTGAGGCCTGGTGTGCCGTGATCAGCAGCAGTAACAGTGAAGGCGTACTCAGACCGTTCCGCCATTCTCAGAGGGGAAGCTGTTCTCAGCTCACCACTGGTCGGGTTGAGGGAGAAACGCTCAGCTCTGGAGCCTTTAGGGGATAAAACAGACAAAGGTTAAGGTTTTGATGATATACTTTGTTAAAATCCATTCACATCCTTTTTTAAGTATATGAATGAGAGAACTGTGATTGAAGAGCTCACCTGACAAAGAGTAGTACACAGTCCCATTCTCTCCCTCATCAGGGTCTTTGGCTGTGAGGATCCCTACGACTGTCCCAGATGGCAGACCCTCCATAACCTACAATAGAAAAAGGTTGTTTTCATACTTAAAGATCATGCCTTTTCTAGGCACAGAACCTCATAATGGTTATGTGTACACCCTCTAATAAGCTTGTCCTTTTTTTCTAGCATTGTAATGTTATGATGTGAAAGAAACCAGATTGTCCCTCATACATTAAAGCAGCGGATCTCAAGTCCTCTAAGATGACAAGTCAGCTCAGAAAACTGTCATAGCTGTCAAATAAACCCTTGTTTGTAATAATAATAATAATAATAATAACAAAAAAACAAGAAATACAAAAAGAAAAATAAATGTAAATATTAGAATGCAGAACACATCAAGAGCAGAACAACAGATTTATACAGTTATAAAAGTCTTTTTTTAAAAAGATTGTTTTATGAAAATATTTAAAATTAGAGACAGATGCCGCACGCCGGATTTCAGCGGGTAGGTCATTCCAGAGTTTAGGAGCCCGGACTGCAAAAGCCTGAAAGCCCATAGTCTCCAATCAGGTTCTTGGAACAACCAGCAAACTGAAATCAGCTGATCTGAAAGGGCAGGCATGTTCATAAGGAGTAAGAAATTATATATTGAGGAGCCTGATAATGTAGAGCCTTAAAAGGGAAATTAAAGGTAACCATTTGGAAATCAATATGGAAATGAACATGATCTGATTTTCTTGTTTAGGTAGCAAACTCATCTCCAAAAATAGGAGACTCTCTTGCAGCCCTCATGTGATAAACAAAACCGTCCTTCCTTCTCACCTGAAGCAGCAGCTCCCTGTCCGGCCTGGCATGAGTGAAACTGGGGGCGTGGTCGTTTTCATCCAGCACGGTGATGTGAGCCGTACCAGTGGCACTGCGAGGAGGCGTCCCTCCGTCCTGAACGACCACAATGAGCTGGTAGCTGGACTGGTGCTCTCTGTCCAGAGCAAGGCGAGTGCTGATCTCGCCTTATGAAAAAGGAGAAAAGGGAAAGGCCTTAGTTTGCATTACTTGCAACAGTTAGGGAGTCATTAGCATGTTAATTTGAACTGACAAACAGCAAATCATTACTTCCTCCAGGGAAATCATGCTGGTGTTATTGTGTTTACAAAGTAGCTACATTCCCTTCAGTGAAACTTCATTACAACACTCTACACGTGTACTATTACTGTTCTTAATTAAAATAAATAGAAAAGGGAATTATGATGTTTATTTTTACCTGTTTGTGAGTTAATCTGGAAGTGCCTGTCCGAGTGCAGCAGCCGGTAAGTGAGTCTGGAATTTAGTCCAGCGTCTCTGTCTGTCGCAGAAACCCTTCCAAAGCCCGTCCCTGCCAGCAAGTTCTCCCTGACAGCCAGGAAGACCCTCTCCTGGCTCAGTCTTGGCGAATTGTCATTCTCGTCCGTCACAGTCACCCTGACTGTGGCACTTCCAGTCCTCCCAATCCCTCCTGGGCCTGAAGTGGCCAGAACGGTCAGCAGATACATGTCTTTAACCTCTCTGTCCAGAGAGCTTCGAACAAACAGCCAACCGCTATCAGGCATGATGCCAAAACCTGCAGCGTCACCGTCTGGCCTGAGGCGGTAAGAAATAGAGGAAGCAGAGGATGAGGAAGAGCCTCCACCATTCCCAGAGGCCTCTCTGTTCAGAGCTCGAACCTGAAGGAAGCGCGTGTTGAGCAGTGTGTTTTCCCGGAGTTCCACGCGGTATGTCAGGGTGTCAAAGTTGGGGCCTTGAGCGTCTTGCGCTTGAATGTGGACTACGAGGGTGAAGGTGGAGCTGAGCTGAGGGGCTCCACCATCCTTACCCACCACCTGGAGGTCATAACGTGGGACACTCTCATATGACAGACTCCCAATCAGACGCACCTCTCCGCTACCTCGGTCGACACCGAACGTCCTCTGACCGCTGCTACCTGCGGCCCCAGCTGAGACCAGATCGAAGCTGAGCTGACCGTTATGTCCGGAGTCCTTGTCGGTGGCTTGGATGGTGTAGATAACAGTCCCCATCTTGGTGATCTCAGGTAGAAGGAGGGACTCCGATGAGGAAGGGAGGAAGGTTGGAGCGTTGTCATTCACATCTGAGATGGTTATTCGTACTCGGCTGGTTCCATACGCTGGAGGAGAACCGGAGCGTGCTTGGATCTCTAGATCGAGACTGGAGCAGGTTTCGTGGTCCAACGGAAGGGCAGTGCGGATGGTACCTGAGGCACTGTCTACTGTGAAGTAGCCATCTGGGTCCCCGGAGGAAATGGAGTAGAAGATATCCTTAGCACCGCCTGCTTGGAAGTCACAAAGAGAACAAACAAGAGTGAGTGACGAAGGGATGAGGGGCTGCAAAACTTCATAAAATGGTGAACATCAAACTAGTAGAAAGAACATAAAGTGTCTCAATATTCTCATAACCTATCACAACATATATGCCATTACAGCCTTTCGTAGAGCGAGGTGGTGTTTGTATTTCTCATTTAAGTGTTCATAAAGATCTGGATACTCAATGTAGACAAAGAGATAGAGTTACTAACAGGCCAGTACAGCTAACACAGAGATAATGGTTTCTCTGTCAACTTCACAGCCAAAGATATTTAATCCAGACTCCCACTCAGACTTACAGCCCAAACCAAATCTTAACCTCAGTCATTAATACCGTCTGGCCTGGGTGGAAAAAAAACAGTGAAGCCCACATGTGTGATGGATGTGAGTTCTTAATGCTCTTGTTGCTGTTTGTACAAGTACAAGGAGTGAAAGGTAAGATGTAATACACCCTGCCGCCAGTTAAGTGCACTTTTTGTACTTGTAGTTGTTAGAAAGATGATACCAGGTAGGTAAAATAAAAAAGGTTCCAAATGGCAAACATTTGAAAAGAAGGCATCCAGTTGTGGCAGATGGCTAGTCCTTGATAAGTCTGGCTCTGCTCAAGATTTCTGCCTAAAAGAGGTTTGATCTTGCCACTGTAGCCAACTTCAGGCTCCTGTTTGATCATTTTTGATCTCTCTAAGTGTCCGAAGAGAACTTTTTAAAGATTTCTGAGAGTACGCATTCTCACCTGTCTTGGTGGCAGCACGAACAACTCCCACTGCCGTCCCCCTGAGAACATCCTCAGACACGGTGAAGAAATACTGAGCCTGTTCGAACACCGGAGATGCCACAGAACCTCCCACCACACTCACGTTCACTCTGGCATTAGCCGGGGCCGTTAACCCGCCACCATCCTCGGCTGATATCACCATAGAGATCACCGTGTTGGCTTTGCCGTGGAGTGAGCGAGAGAGAGAGATCACACCTGTAGAGGAGAAGGATAATTAAATCAAAACAACCAAAGCATTTATTTTAATACTCAAAAGTTGTTCTGCACAGACACTGACCTGTGTCCTTGTTGAGGGTGAAGAAAGCAGAGCCTCCTCCAGGTATCGTGCGGTAGGTCACCCTCCCATTTTCTCCAGCATCTGGGTCAACTGCTGTCACCTTCACGACAGAGGTTCCTGGAGCACTATGGGTACTGAGACTGACGGTGTACAGGACTGGATAGAAGGCGGGCCGGTTGTCATTGATGTCCACCACAGTGACCCTCACACGGGCGACTGAGCTTAGACCACCCTTGAATAAAAATCATGTTTGGATTAGATTCTGACTGACCCTTCTATTTAGACCGTATGAAAGTATGGGCGACATGACAGCTTCCCCAAAAGTGAAAGAAAACATTTGGAGCATTCCTTATAGATGGCAGCAGTATAGGCAAGCCCTATTCAATTAGCGGCCCGTGGGCCACATGCGGCCCAAGGCAACCCTTGAGTGGCCCGAAAGCAACTGCCGAGTAATTGTGACTTGGGTCAGGCAAGAAAAACATCTTTTCCTAACACTGACAAGTGCTGCTCTTTTATTGTGTTTATGCCCTTTTGGATGTGGCAATGTTAATGAACATCCAGTGTGTTTGTTATCTTATCTATTTGTTTTTCTTTCAAACGGTTAACTTCGCTCACTATCTACTAAATATGTCCGGCCAAGCTCATGTCCTTAGTCTGAAAATCCGTCCCGACCAAATATTTAATTGAATAGCCCTGGTATAGGCCATAAAGCCTGCCCCCTCCATGTAAACAGATGGAACAAGGGTCAAACTTTAAAAGCAAAATACCTTTAAAAAAATGTGGTTATCATTTTGATTTATGCCCATGTGTTTGTTTTGGTTTTGAAAGTTTAGTTTTAATTACATATTTGATTGACAGCTCTGTTTACAAATGCAGCATTCTCACTGGATAAGCAGAGTGGAGGAGGAACAGCAAGAGTAACAATGGGACTAAAACTTTCACCAGTTACTAAACTTCCATAACTTTCAGCGCCAGCTTCAAACTGACACAAAGCGCTACTCTGTTGATTGTGCCAGCCTGAGGGATATATGCTGTTTTATCGCTATTTTAATGTGTGTTTTTGTTAGCGGTAAGGGTGGGATGTCAACATCACAGCTCCCCCAGCAAAACCTTGCTGCACAGACTCTGGCTCCAAAGACTTCATCAGTGCCAAAAGTTTGCCCCCCATTGCTAGGGTTATTTTGGCTTCACATGTGAAGATGCATTGTCCATATTTATCTACAGTTAAGGGTTCAGACAAAGGGATTTCATATCATAAGAGAAACCATTTTACTTTCCCTGTATCCTTCCTCCCTTCCTGCATTGTGTATCCCTGACAACAGCATTCAATTTGTTTTCGATCTCTTAGTGAAAAGCAACAGTCCAGGACTTTCATGTCATGAAACTGTGACAACAGATTTATGTCACTGTAAAGAGGATGCAGCTGGAAGGGGGACACACGGAGAGACGAGCTCTCTGCTGAAGATCCCCAAAATATGGAGTCAATCAAGCGTTGTATGCATTTGTCAGCGAGGAGAAGAGCTTGCCCTCATTAAACTGTATCTGCGGGCTTGGTTTTACGAGGCCATTAAAAAACAGGGATGTTTGAGACAGAGGGAAGAGACACCAGCTGAGTTTAGCTGGGAATGCACTGGGGTGGGAGAGACGATGCATCAGTGGGTTTGGTTGGTAAATTATAGATCTCAAGTTAAACTGTACCTGAACTGAGGTAAATATAGAGAATAAAAACTAATAACACGAGCACAGCTGCACTAATACACCAACAATACATGCATATGTGTTGTATTTCTGTATGCAGCTAAGTATACACATGAGAGAGGATGATTGATTGCCTATTCAAATGCATTTAATGTGATTAATGGATCTTTAAATGCGCATGAGTCTATTCTAAAGACTCTAAAACAAAGAGTGTCTGAATGTTGTCAACTAAAGCACTACGTTATGTATTTAACTTAAACAGTGCCCTGCAGGAAGAGCTTTGAAACCGTCTGTTTGAATGGATCTGTTTTCTTACTTCCAGCCTCTCTCCTCTCTCCGTGTTTGCTCTGATTGCTTTGCCATGCTGTTGCGGTTCCCCCTTGATTTCTCGAAGACGAATTGCAAGAGACAGGATGCTGTCTTCTTCAAAACATGTCCAGAGTGTTTCTTTGAGATTTATTCAAAAGCAGCTGTACACATCTTTAATTTGCCTACAGCGAGAAGCTTTGATCAGAGGGAGCGGTACACCCTCAGCAGGGAAAGTGTTTGGTCATGGAGCAGCACACAGAGCTGGCGCTTAGTTTTTCTGTGACTTTCTGATCTCACTTTTAAGAATTTGGACTTTGATTGCATAATAGCTGCAACCAAGCTCATCTTTTTCTGATGCAAATACAGTTATTTGCTTTCTTGCTAAGAATATGATGAGAAGTTTGACACCACTCTTTGTCTGTGAGTTGAATATGAAGGTAGCTGCAATGTTAGCCTGGGTAGGATATAAGATTATACAGAATGAGATATAGATGACCTGGCTTAACAAAACTGCAAAAATATAACATAATCTGTTTCACAATGGGCTGTTGTAATTTAGTGTATCTAGGGCAATCTGTTCTGCTTGTTGTACCTAAAGTCTCAGTTATCAGACACCTCTTCAGGGTCTGGGAGGCAGACACCCTCTCTACTTTTAAGAGTAGGCTTAAAACTTTCCTTTTTGATAAAGCTTATAGTTAGAGCTGGCTCAGGCTTGGATCAGCTCTTAGTTATGCTTCTATAGGCTTAGACTGCTGGAGGAACTGACACACTGGGAAAATGACTAACCATAGGCCTTTCTGGAGTCCCTGAGCTCCCTTGTCTCGTATGTTCCTCAGAGTCGCTGCCATAGATGGCTTGCTGCTGTAGATGTTCCAGCAGGTACAACTACTACTATCCGTCTCACCACTATCATCTCTTTCTCTCATTTGCATCTCCTCTATCCCTCTTTCCAACCCCAACACGGTCTCAGCAGATGTGTGTCCAACATGAGTCTGGTCATGCTGGAGGTTTCTGCCTGTTAAAGGAAGTTTTTCCTTGCCCCTGTAACTTCCTAAATGCTGCAAAGTGCTCTGCTCATGGTGGATTAAGATGAGATGAGACTGAGTCTTACCCTGTCTTAATTTAACCTAGAGTACAGTCAAGACCTGCTATGTTTGTAAAAGTGTCTTGAGATAATGTTTGTTGTGATTTAGCGCTATTTTTAATTAAAGATTGATTGATTGATAAAGATTGAAGTTAAGCTAGCTTGTACTGTAGCATTATATATAACATGTATAAGATGTATGGTATTGATTCTTTAGTCCAACTTTAAGCAAGAAAGAGAGATAGCATATTAACAAAGAGGCCAAACTGGAACAAAACAACTGATTTGTTGAAAGAAACAGAAATGTAACAACAAGAAGATCCTTACGCCGTCTGTTGCAGTGACAGTCAAATCAAACTTGTCCAATCCATCATCCCGGTCCAGAGCTGCACTGGTGCAAAGCTGCCCCGTCTCCTTGTCTACAGTAAAGTGTGATGGTACTGCACTTCCAGATCCTGAGCCCAGGGTGTAGGATATAGCGCCAAAGGAACCACGATCCTGGTCTGCGGCCGACACCTGAGGGAAAAGAAATATGTGGTAAGACATGGACGGTCCAACTGTGCCAAACAGCCCGTGAGACACAAGGGTTTCAGAAAAGCATCACATCAACAAACCCAGCAGGATCCTCAAATCTGCGTTAAAGAAACGTACATCTGTCATGCTTATAACATACGAGCGAAGGGCCTTTCTGTTATGATAGCAATGTCCCATAATATAGTCACCTCACAGGTCTATACATCTGCACTTGTCTAAATATCACACACCATAGCATTACTTGTTATGATTTCCAGAGTACTATAAAAACCGAGCATCTGCGAGAGCGATTCACGTTTATGGATCAGGCATATATTGCATGTAGAAAAAGACAGGAGGAGAAATGTCCCCTGTGGTGTGTTTGAGGAACTGGCAAAGGGACAGGTGGTGTGGTGTAACTATGGATGCAGAGGGAGGGAACTGACAGGTAACCTTTAGTGAGAGAGGAGAAGTATCTGACAGAGGTTGTAGCGGAGTTCAGAGGGATAAGCTACACACTTTAGAGACTGTAAAAAGGTCAGAAACTGGTATTTCAAGAACACACAACACACATCTCAGATTTACATTCGTTCTCCTGTTTATCCAACGAAAAGCTTTAAACTACTTAAACAGAGACACACAGCAGACAGAGGTCTTGACCTGACCTTTGACCTCATTTGTCTCATCTACTTAACATCATTCATTCAACCCAACACACACACAAACATACATTGTATGCTGTGAGGAAATCTATTAAATCACTCAGAAATCTCATAATACAACAAAGGTTTCCTCTCAAAACACAAAAAGGAAATGTCCTCTGTGCACGAGGTCGTTCCCCCCCGGTCTGAAGCTTTACACTGAGCGCTTACATTGTTTGGTGGCGTTTATGGTACTCGTTAAAGGAGCATTCCCCCTCAGATCTGGAAGCCTTGAAGGAAAGCCAAGACCCGGGGGGCTTCATGACATCATCCCCTGTCCTCGTCCCCCGGTCCCTGTCACACGGTCTCTTTTCATAACGCAACAATATCTGAAGTGTTTGGCTTCTTAGAAACTCTAACATTCATTTAAAGTTGTTTTTGTGGGAATGCTATGTAAAGTCTTCTGATGAGGTAAGGGGTTTACCCACTGTGTCGAATTGATTTGTGGAAATATGCAATGCTGTGTATAAGATTATTATTATTAAAGGATGATGAAATAATGAGGATAAAAATGGCAGTGAACATCATTTTTATGGTTTCTAAAGTCCTGATAGTGTGTTTGGAGATCACAAAAGGGAGGTTTTTATGATGTGAGATAAAAGTTGCAATATTTCAAGCACTGAGGTTGTAAAATATATTCTCTTTAAAGTCCTAACAGTGGATAATGACATTTTTTGAAAAAAATTACGTTACATTTAAAAACCTCTCAAGTTTTTAGGATAATTTAAATTCATTTTCTTAATATGATGACCATGATGTTAATGTTTTATTGTAAATTTATTTTATTATTTTATTCTTCTTCACCCGTGGTGTCTCACGGAGAGATACCGCAGCTCTTTTCTTCTTGCAGTGGTCAGACTCTATAACTAATAATATATATATATATATATATGTGTATGATATGCTTATTTTTTACCTCTTTAATTTTAATTTTAATTGCTAATAACTTTTTAATAATTGTTACTTTATAAGCTCTTGTTTGCTTTATATATTTCTTTTGCACTGTCTACTTTGTTACTGTGACACCTGAATCTCCCCGTTGTGGGACGAGTAAAGGACTATCTTATCTTATCTTATCTTATTAAACCTATTTTTCCTCTTCTATTTTTCTTTTTTTAAACATCACACCCATCTTTCAGCACCTCCACTGGCTCCACATACAGCACCGAATCCACTTCAAGATCCTGCTCATCACCTACAAAGCCCTCAATCACCTCGCCCCCTAATACCTGACCAACCTCCTCAAACTTCACTCCCCATCTCGCCGCCTCAGATCATCAGATGCCAATCTCCTGTCCCCTAGCAGCAAGCAAGCACAGCACCTAGGGGGGACAGAGCCTTCGCCATCGCTGCCCCCACTCTCTGGAACTCTCTCCCTCCACACATGCACAACTCTGACTCACTTCAATCATTCAAAAACCACCTCAAGACCTTCCTGTTCAAAAAAGCATACAACACACGACCTCTACCCCCACCCCACCTCTGTCCCTGTTTTGTTTTATTTATATGTTTTAGTTTTATCTTATGTAAAGCAACTTTGAGTATTAAGAAAAGCGCTATATAAATTCTATTATTATTATTATTATTATTATTATTAAACGCCAATATTATGTTCTTATATTCTCATAAAGTTTAACATGAATATCCAAATTCTACGTATGGAAACAGAGTTGCTCACCATGTTTAAATCCTGCACCTAAACTCAACCTGACCCTGAACCCCACAGAGCACAAGACCACCATAGCAGACAACCTTCTTCCATCCCACTTATACACCTACACATGTCTTCACCATCACTCTTACCTACAGGCTACAGACAGACAGAACCAAACACCACCACTTTGACTCACACTGTTGCAGGATATTAAACATGGGGGTATTGAAAGCACAGCTTCAGGGTTTGTAGTCTTTGCATTAAAATAGCTAGACGGCTGTGGTTTATGACAGGTCACACTGTACGTCCTCCTCTAGTCCGTGTTTACAGCTGGGGATTTGAGATCATTGCTGGGATTTCCTAGAGAGTACAGTGTTGAGACTAACACTATCTTTGGGATCTGGCCTCATGTCTGGCTGTGGCTCATATCTTTCTGGCGGTCTGTGATGGATTAACCACCTGTGGTGATGAGATCTGGAGGAACGTGTACATGCTAACGCAGACACTAACATATATAATGACCCCATTCTTCTCGCTAAATCTAATTAAAGGGGCTTAAAGACCCATGACCGCCCACCTGGTTATAGGGTGACTTCATCGTCACGTCCATCTCTGCCCTTAAAAAGTCTGTAGATCACATTCAATACAAGAGGAAAGGTTTTCTACCCTGGATGAGGCTGCAAACGAGACATTGGTGGATTTGTGAGGTTAGCATAAAATTGAAGTGTCAGACAGTACACATAAATACACTTGGAAGTAGCTCTTGAAATGTAGCCTGGATCGCACAGGACTTGCATATAGGCTGGGAACAAAAGGAAGAGCAGGACATTGATTCTCCATGCGCTCTTAAGTTTAAAAAACCTCAGCAGTAAGGTATGGATTCTTTATGCTGAAGGAATATGCAAGACAAACACAAGGTTACTGGGAAAAGGCATACACAAGCACTATATAATGGAAAATTGGGGTCTTAAAAGTAATGATTTGAAAGTTTCTACTCTCTATAACTATTGCAGTATCATGTAGTTCCAGACTTACAATGCCAAAGCAGAACATACAAAAAATATAGAGACAGAGACAGAAGGGGGAATACATGACAGTGCTGTCAATGTCCTAAAGTTTGACATGTGTAGCAGGGGGACATCGTATCAACCCTGCTGAAAATACAGAAGCCTGTAAGGATCAAATCTGTCATACGAACATTATTTCCCTCCTGTCACTCCAGCTGACAGTACAGCAGTATTGTATAAGAAGCATATACCTCCCAAATGTTGACCAAAAATGCTGTTTTAAAGGTATATTTAAGACCCTAAAGTACAGTAACAGCTGGTTACAAGGAGCGTATTGTTGTACTGGTCGTTATTTGAGTTCAGGGCTCATTTAAAACACAAAATATGTATAAATCTCACATTATTATAGCAGAAGCTAACCTCCTGCCTTTTCTGGAATCACTAAAACATGAAACATTTCACTCTTTCACCCTTAATTTCCTGTTTCTTCATAGTGACGTCAATAGGCCAACAGAAAGTCTTTCTAACTGGAGTCCTTTCAAAGTAAGAGCCCCTTTCATGAACAGGTAATAAAATAATAATAATAATAATACATTTTATTTAAAGGTGCCTTTCTCTGCACTCAAGGACGCCGCACAGATACATACACAAATTTACATTAAAGGAAACAAAATCAAAATGAAAACAATATAAACTGACAAAGTTGTAAGAAAATAGAAACAATAAAAAGTGACAGTTCAATTGGCGTCAGACGGAGTAGGCGGTTTTAAACAGATGTGTTTTGAGTTGTGATTTGAAATGGGGGAAAGAATCTGTGCTTCTGAGTTGAGGTGGTAGTGAGTTCCAGAGATGGGGAGCAGAGTGGCTGAACGCTCGGCTCCCCATAGTGGTGAGACGGGCGGAGGGGACAGACAGGTGTATGGAGGAAGAGGATCTGAGGGAGCGGGAGGGAGTGGGAACATGGAGGAGGTCGGACAGATATTGGGGGGCGAGGTTGTGGATGGTCTTGAATGTTAACAGGAGGACTTTGAATTGAATACGGAAGTGAACAGAGAGCCAGTGGAGCTGTTGGAGGACAGGAGTGATGATTTAAGACCCTAAACTACGATAACAGCTGGTTACAAGGAGCTTATTGTCGTACTGGTCGTTATTTGAGTTCAGGGCTCATTTAAAACACAAAATATGTGTAAATCTCACATTATTATAGCAGAAGCTAACCTCCTGCCTTTTCTGGAATCACTAAAACATGAAACATTTCACTCTTTCACCCTTAATTTCCTGTTTCTTCGCAGTGACGTCAATAGGCCAACAGAAAGTCTCTCTAACCAGAGTCCTTTCAAAGTAAGAGCCCCTTTCATGAACAGGTAATGAAATGACATAAGCTTTCGAACAGGCCGTTTTAATGGCAAAATAAAACGTCCTACATTGCAGATTAATGAGGCTAACTCTACTCAAGATCTGATAAGACTGGCTACTGTAGTACATCTGTAACACAGAGGCCAAAAGGTTGGATTAAACTGACATGCTGATTCAACACTAAATACTAAATTTCCCCAAAGCGAGTACAGTGTTAATCCCGCCTGAAAAGCAGTCAAGTTTTTAAGCCAACAAGATAATCTAGCAAACACACATCCTTGACATGTCTTCTTAAATCAAGAGATCTGGTAGGCCAGCTGAGAGTGTTTGCCAATGATGAATTCCCCCTACAACAGAGATCTTGTTCTCTGATCCACGACCAGCCAGCCAACCCGGCCTGGCTCGGCTCTGCACACCAATTCCTCATCATGTTCTCCAGAGATTTCCCACTGCGATAAACATACAACAACATAGCAACACATTCACAACCAGAAGCCCACACCTTTCAACAGCTAAATCTCTCTTGCTCTTCAGTATTCACTTGTGTAAAGCCTGTCTCACTGATGTTATAACATTGTATGGATCTTCCATATTTACATGGTTTTTTGGACGTGTGTGCTGCCGGTAGCAGGGTGGTCTTGTTGCTAGAATGCCTGTTTTTTAAGTTAAAGGGTAAAAGTTTGGTTCCTGATGTTTTCTAAAACAGTTAAAATCACAACACTTACACTCTTCAGAGTGCCGTTACTTTTCATGAGTTATCTGGATGATGCAGCATTTGCAAATGTTAGCTACACCTAAAAAAAAAAAACTTCCACATCCCTTGGCTGTCATTATAACATTGAAGGGCCTTAATGGTGGTTTTCTGAGTAGATTCCCATACAATATTGGCATGAACAACTGAAACTAATGGCTGCCTGGAAGGTGGTAAATGCCTGGAGTGTGGTTCACATTGGAAAATGGTCTGCAGTAATGTTAAGTATACACAATTTGTACTTAATGGGCTTAAAAGTGCAAAAACCACCACTGTGGTTCACTCCTGCGAGAGCTCTGATTTCCTACCTAGTGTCAAGATTTGCAGGAGTGTGTGAAGAGAGTATTTGGTAAACTTACACAGCAGGAAAAGAAACCGTGATGTCGAGATGAAGTAACAAAAGTGAAAGAAACTTGGAGATAAAGGTTATGAAAATCCAGATTCGCTCCAAAACAATCAACTGCAAGGAAGAAGAAAAGTCAGAGCCATCTTTTTCATGTGTGATCCATTTTCAACCTCCTGGATATTGGTGCTTCAGTGAAGAAAATGTGAACCTGTTTTAGATATTTTTACAACCACGACTCAAGCATGTCTGTCTCTAAAGTCAGTGATATCTGACCAGCAAGCCAAGCATTTAAAGTTGATTATCACTGTAATGTGCATTATCTGACATACCAGCTGTGCAGCTTCCTTTGATTTAGAGGAAATGCGCTGGCCTTCGGAGCATTTATCAGTGGGAAAATCGTCAAAACACAAACATACATATATGCACTGCTTTACTTTTAACATCTGCCAACCAGCTGAACTTGTAATACATGAAACATAAATTCAATCCAGCATGCTCTCAGTTTAAGATTTTCATCCAGCATTTAGATTTACCTATCGTTTAGTTCCTTGTCCAGCTACAATATATCTGTCAAAGCACCGGGCCTCAGGCTCACACAGCACCCGTCATCCTGGTAAGGACTATGTGAAAAACAGTCAGGAAGAGCGTGCTGTGGATTGGATTCGGCCAAGGCTTAGGCCTGGAGCTTTTTCGTCCATAGAGAGACATTCATCCCTGGCTTTGGGGAGCGATCGCTGACTGGAGCATTAACAAAAAAGATCCAGACCTCATCATTCATGTGCCGCACTTTCTTTTTCACAAGCACCTTCTCTCTCTTTGTGCGTCTCTACCTTTCTACTTATCATTCCTCTATCATGTGCTCCAGCTGTCACTCCCATCCTCCCAGCTGCAGAGTCCTGCGTAACTTGATGCTCACACACAACTGCAGTCTTCTCTCAGCTCTTTATGTGGTAAGGGTTAACATCAAGCATTCAGCGATGAAGCTAAATCGACACCAAACTGACTTCTTCCAGGTTTGATATTCTTATACTTTGATACCTAGTTTGTTTTTGTTTTTTTGATCGGATTCGACCTTGTTTCTTATGACTTTCTTCCTGCCTCCTATGCTGTATCTCCTCTCTTTTCTCTTCTTCCTCTCCTCTTCCCTCATCATTTCCCAGATGTGGGCTCAGTTCCAGGTGGATCCTGCTGTTCTCTGCAGTTTGTCTCCGTAAAACATCAGTGAGTGTCAGAGGGAGTCTTCATGCGCACAGCTTTTCAGATGCAGCTGCAGTTCTGCTGCGGCCCTGGACTTTTATAGCTCCTCATGAAAGAGAGGAAAATAGATCTTTTTTAAGATTTCTTAGTAAAACCTGTAAAATACAGAGAGATGTCTCTAATCTGCTCTTCTCCTGAGTGGTGCCAGGCGTTTTTCAAGCGATGAGTATTTCCAAGGTCAAACAGCGTGGAAGGATGAGGCCAGTTCATCCAAATGTTGTCCTGAACTTTGTAGATCAGAGATTGTCCAACCATATTTTTTATCCATTGAATTTGATCATACTCTACTCTTGAAGGGAACTTTTATTGATCCCAAGTCTTGGTTATCATATGACAAGCTACTTCCTCCCTGAAATAGGACTATTGGCATTGTTGACCATATTTCCTTGCTGTTAGCCTTCATTTTAAGCCTGGTTGATTTGGAAGTTTTGTCTAAAACCTGCTTTTTATTACCTTTTCAGACGTTCTGAAGCCAATTTTTCTTTTCTGATACTGATTCCAAAACTTAGACTGGAAGATTGGCCAATTGTGAGAAATCTGATACTAGTGTGATTAAAAGAAACAGGCAAAACACTGGCAGCAAGACATCGGTGGCATTGGAACATTTACCAATGTTACACTCTGTGCCAGCACAACACTGTTGTTTATTATTGGAACCTCAATAATGTACAAGAAACTAGTTATTGTTTGTGCGTTTGACTGATCACAGTAATCAGATATGCACTGAATGGTACAGTTGCTCATTCCCAATATGGCATTGAAAGAAGAACTGGACCCTGATACTGATACCACAACCTGTATTGGTATTATTGTCTGTGTCAGTATCATTCTCAATATCTTTTTTTCCATATAGTTATTGTTTTGTTTTTGGTTAATTTTGTTCTTCTTTATCATAATCAATATTAGTGGTAACAAACAAGTTATTGGCATTGTTATTGACATTGTTATTGCTACTGGTACCAGTTTTTGCATTGGTATCATTATCATGACCAGTATCTCTCTGTGTAAATTTCTTATAGGTATCATTATTATCAGCATCTGTATTGGTATTGGTATTGTTATTGTTAACAGCATCAGTACTGCTTTCAAGATTTTGAGCATGTTGTTATTTCCAACTCCAACTCAGTCTCAGCAGATGTGTGTCTAACATCAGTCTGGTCCTGCTGGAGGTTTCTGCCTGTTAAAGGAAGTTTGTCATTTCCGCTGTAACTTGCTAAATGCTGCAAAGTGCTCTGCTCATGGTGGATTGAGATGAGATCAGACTGAGTCCTGTCTGTAAGATGGGACTGGATCTTATCCTGTCTTGATGTTGGGTCTTTGTTAATAATTTAACATAGAGTACGGTCTAGACCTGCTCTGTTTGTAAAAGCATCTAAAGATGACGTTTGTTGTGATTTGGCGTTGGTATCCGTATTAGTATCAGTATCCTAAAGGTAGTTATGGTTAATGTATTGGTTGAATAATTTTCATTGAACATATTATTGGACAACTCTGATAAGAATGTTAGTCATGTCTTTTTTCCCATCTGACTTATTTTCGAATTCAAAGTCTAAGACCATTCACTTGATAGCACACTTTTATAATAGCTGATATAAGTAATTTATGGACATATGCCAACATTGTAATAAACCTGAGCTATCATTTAAAGATGCAGCAGTGAGCATAAAACTTAGAGACCTGGAGATCATGAATGGAATGCTTCATTGTTGGGCAACAGCACACCAGCTGAAGTTATTTACAACAAACTCTGGGCTTGAAGGGATGAAACTATGTTGGAGTGTCACAAAGAGCTAAAACATTCATTTCACTTCATTGCTCCTTTTTCCACTTATACATTCCTGTTACTCTCCAGTGAGCTGCATTCCTCACTTCAGACATTCTCAAATCTCCAAATCAATTTCTGCCTCTCTATTGCCGATGAGTCGAGGCACTATGGGTACAATTAAGATATATTGCCGGGAAGAAAAAGTAAGGAGGGGTTGGAGGGAGGAGGAGGAGGAGGAGGAGGATGGGGAAATAGTTTGGCAGAGGAACAAAAGGCAGGGCTAATGATAACATGGGACCTTGAAATAGGAGCGAGGCTTCATCTCGTTTCTCCTCCAATCTCCCTTCCTCCCTTGACCTCCCCTTTCTCTCTTTTTTTTCAGAGTCTCCCCTCTTTGCTGTCCTCTCCCCTGCTCACTCTTTCAGCACCCTATTACGGCAAGTGCTCTCCGTCTTTCATGTGGAGTTCACGGCTGGGAATGATTAGGAACATCAAACCAGTGAAGGGAAGAGAAGGGGAGGGAGGTGAAGGAGACGGAGCGAGAGGGATTGACTTCTATATTTGGAAGAAAGAACGCTAATAATATTAATGAGTATAATAAGGGGTGAAGGCCACTGAAAAGTCTGCTGCTTTCTGTTTCTTTCTAACAACAAATACACATGCTTGTACGGCAAAACACTCACAGCAGGACTCAGTGTAGATAAAACTACCATGGAGTCGTTGCTTTAGCCTGCAGAGTTTAGCATACAGACATGTGGTGTACGTTAGGAAGTTTATCTTTAGGTTGTATCTCATGTTTAAGGACACAGGAGCCATTGTTTAGGCATTCATAATTTGTTTCAGAGATAAATTATCTCATACTTATTTGGACTTCTGATTATTCCCATCCGATGGAAGCCTATTGCTGAGAAAAATAGCAACAGCTCAGTATCTCTTGAAAATGTTTAGATTAAATAAGGTCATTACAACCAAAAAATGATCATGTAACGTCAGGAAACTTGTCTTATACAATATTCTTTTATATTCCTTGATGAAAAATTAAATGTAAAAACATTTTAAATTGAATTGCATCATCATGTTAAGTGCAAGTTACAACAAGTAGGGCTGGGCGATAAGTCAATAATGATAATTATCGTGATGTAATTTTTCTCAATACAAATATAATAAATGTTCGAGGAGAATTCAATATATCTAAACCTGTAGTTGCACCCCCAACCACTGGAAAGGGAGGGGGCGCTAATGTGTCTTAAACGCTAGATGCCCTGCATTAAACAGAATAAGACGACGGCATTGAACAGCCAATCATGTCGCAGAGTAAGAGGTAGGTGGGTTTAAAGACGTTTGTTGTAAATTTAAATCAAATTATGCAAATGATCTCATGGAGCGGCAGTAGTTTAGTCCATAGGGACTTGGTTTGGGGAACCGGAGGGTCGCTGGTTCGTGTCCCAGTATGGACTAAGTTTGGCAAGTGGACTGGTGGCTGGAGAGGTGCTGGTTCACTTGCCTGGGCACTGACGAGGTGCCCTTGAGCAAGGCACCCAACGTATATATCAAACTGTGTGTGTAGCATGACCAAAAAATAACACGAGTGGGAAAATTTGAATTTCCCCCATGGGGATTAATTAAGTACGTTTCTTTCTTTCTTTCTTCCTTTCTCAACCTGAGAAAAATAAGGATCTACAAACTAAAACTTCACAAAAATTACACAATAGACCACTTCCTGTTAGCACTGTCAGAAATGAGGGATTCAAGAAGTTTATCAGAAAACTAAATCCAAATACAAGCTAACAAACCGTCTTCAACTTTCACTCAGGGGCAAAAATCTGCCTTCAAATTCAAATGAAATAATGATTTGATATTTATCATGGTAATTATCAATATCGACTGATATGAAACATTTTATCGTGGTAACATCTTTTTCAATATCGCCCAGCTCTAATAACAAGATAACTGGTCTAATAGAAGTTAGCTTTCTGTTATTAACCCCAGTTGTTAACTAGCATTGAGCCTTTTGCAAAAAAAGAAAACATTAGCGTTGTAGTTTGAATCGCAGTTTTAACAGATCTGTCACCATTTATTCCTCAAGCTGTCTTCTTTTTTCTAAAGACAAGTTGAGAAAGAAGAGGGAGTCAGCTGTGAAAGTTGGAATAAAGTGTGGTCAGGGGGAGATAAAAAGCTTGCTACATGGATGGACAGAGGGATGGAAGAGCACAATGAGGGATGACATCACCTCCCTGGACTCTGAGGAGTGATAAGAGATGTGGGGGGATTTAGAAAGTAGTGATGTTATCTTGGGCAGAGCCGCAATGTGGCAACTCTTAACCTCCGGGTGTGCAATTGTGCATGTGCACGTCTACTGTATGTTTGTTCCTCCTTGCCCTCCCTCCGCTTTTAGAGTTTTTTTTCCCGTAGTGAATCCTTCTGGGCTTTGAGTGACAGCTGGTATCATCAGAGCAAAATTCAGTCCTATTCTTTACTTACTTAAATATTTATAGCCATTTAAACCCTGTGTCTCTGTTTGCCGCAGAGGCCTGAGCAGTCCAGAAACAGCTCTGTAGATCAGTGAAATACCATGGATTATATTGTCGTGATCTCCTAACAAGGAAGCTAATGAGGAGCTTGGGGTCGGGGCTCAAAGTCGAAGGGTGAGCTTGCGAGTTCACCACCCACTGAGATGAATAAAAACTGCCGCTATATGTTCACGGTTTTGGTAATCAGATATTATTGAGTTAATATTGAGCTAATTTCTCAAAACTTTCCAACATCAGCTGAGAGGCACTGAGTTCTTATAAAAGCGTAATGGTGAAATTAACATTGCGCCCTTGTAAATGATCCTTGGTCGGTAATCAAAGTCGGACATTTGTGAGCTTAATGAGGCTCAACGCTGTTACATTGTTTCTGAGCTGTGCAACGGATCTGTTGAATGTAAGCAAGAACATATCAAAATACTGAAAAAAAAAGTGGAGTTAAAGCTGCTAAACAAGGAACAGAGAGCATGAAAGGAAGGTTTTCTCTAGAGCATCATCTTCCTGTCATACGAAATGAGCGCTGATTATCACTTATTGCGCTCCAGATGTAATTTTGCTCCAGAGATGACGAAGAAAACATCAATTAAAGGGGAGCGAGAGCACAAAAGGCAGACTGGAGTTGGACCTCAAACAGGGTCTGCTGTCTGAGTCTGTCTCAGCTGTTCGGTTTTTTTTGGGTGTTTAAGGGGATGAATAATGGGAATGAGTGTGGCCCGTGGTTGCCGCGGGGGCACGCCACTTGGGGTAATTTTAAATCCTCTAACTCGCTAAACCAGCCGAATGTGTTTAGGAGGATGCATCTGTGTTTCTGCTGCAGCATTTCCACGAAGATGGGAGCAGACATGTGCGTGTGTATATATAAATGTAGGGTTTTTTTGGTGGTTTATCCAATACAAACATGACAAAGAGATGGATAGAGTGTGGAATCTGCTTCGCTTTTTTGTCCTAGACTGGGACGCCACAGGATTTTACTCTCTCTTTGAGTAGTGTGTGACTCTATAACCACTGTTCAGAGTATATCATCGGGAGTGGGTACGTGGAATTTGAGGGTTAACATATTGTTGATGGTTATTGTTTCTAATTTGTGCTTTACTTTCAAAGCATGTCTGTTTGTGTGGTGGGAGAGGGAGGGAGAGAAGGGGAAGTGGATACGAGAGCTGGAAGACACTGAGGCGAATGAATAACTCCCCAGTCTGCTGTGTTAGACATGTTTCAGTTAGTTGGCTTTGCAAAATGGAAAATGTTGCGCCACGCAGCCAATGTACCAAGTGTGTGGGCTGACACAGTGAATAGCTCTGATTATTGGTATTGATTAGCCCATCTGTGAGAGCAAAAAGCAAACAAAAGAGGAAATCAATAGGTGGGATTCAAACGATCCATCAGGAAAACAGCTGCTGGAGGACAGGAAAGCTGAGTTGAACTTCCTCCAGAGATATAAGATACCTCCAAAGAGTTCAGTCTTAACAGGTGGAGAAAATGTCACATCCTTAACACATCTATCACATCACTTTAACAGACCAAGAATTCAGAAAGACTTCCAATCAGGGGTCAATGTAAGACTCCTGCTCTCTGGTTCATATAGAGACACAAATATACAGATACACACAATATCTTCTTTACATGCTTCACAAAGGTTCAGGTCTATCTCTGTTGATTACACAGCTTCGCTCCACTACACCAAAATAGTGCCTCTAAGCCCCTGCAGCCCTCCACCCATTTAGTCATGCTTCCTGGATGTGATCCCCGAGGCCTGGGGACAGTTTCACGACTGCCTCATCCGTCACTATGTCATCATCATGTGCTCTAACAGAGAGGACAATGGTTGTTAATTAATTAACACCAGACTATCAGTGAGTCATACTAACTTTTGGCTGTGACAGACACCAAGAGTCATGTCTATAGTTATCTTAGATTGGGCTTAGAGTTTAATATTATTAATCCTACAGCATCTTGCTCTCTCTCTCTCTCTTCATCTCCTCTATCCCTCTTTCCAACCCCAACTCGATCAAGGCAGATGTCTGTCTAACATGAGTCTGGTCCTGCTGGAGGTTTCTGCCTGTTAAAGGAAGTTTGTCCTTGCCGCTGTAACTTGTTAAATGCTGCAAAGTGCTCTGCTCATGGTGGATTAAGATGAGATCAGACTGAGTCCTGTCTGTAAGATGGGACTGGATGTTATCCTGTCTTGATGTTGGGTCTTTGTTAATTATATAGCATAGAGTACGGTCTAGACCTGCTCTGTTTGGAAAGAGTCTTAAGACAACGTTTGTTGTGATTTGGCGCTATACAAATAAAGATTGATTGATTGATTGATGAGCGGTGATATAGAGTACAACATCACAGGGACTTTTCACTGTGTGTATCACTCCGCCTCAGCTAGGTGTCAAGTGTTCATTGATATAACACTGGATGGACATCCGCTTGATTATCCGACAAGAGTCTCTTATTCCACTAATTGCACATCAAGTGGAAACACACAAATAATACAAAGAAGCTAGTCTGAAGATGCAGACATACTAGAACTTCATAGAGTGCAGAGAACTGTCAATGTGTCAAGTTGAGTCTTGTGGTGATGGTAAGGCAAAATTATTTGACCCAAAAAATTATCTGTTATATGCCTTTTATAGAATATTGTATAAAAGCTGCATCACACTCCAGGTTCTGTGCTGCTGCACTGAACACCAGCACTGCTGTGTTTCATCATGAGGTCACAAGTTGTCACAGCTTGTACATATGATATTCAGAGCACAACCTCAAGTGTCATAAAGCCTAAATGTGCGATGAAAGAATCATAATGTTCACCCTTACTCTCCGTGTGGATCGTTCCAGGAAAGTTGTAAATGAAAACCACCGGCTTACATATTTCGTAAAGCACAGCTGAAATTAAAATATATATAAATATTTTAATTTGCTATTATGACTAACCAAGCGGTGAAATGTCAAAACAACTCGGTTTATTCTGATATTTTCTCGTGAGGAGGACCTCTTTGAGCAGAGAACCCAAACATCACTCACTGGAAAGCCGCAAACCTCCTTCTACCGCTCGCTGCCATATGCTCCAAAAACATGGCGGATAAAAACGTCTGCCCTCTTTACAAACACAGAAGTACACTCCAAAAAATCATCTGTCACTGCCACAACACTTCCATGTATCTTCTGCCTCCTGCACTGCCGCGGTTTGGGCATTGTTGTCAGTTGCCAGATGGAAGCCTTTAACACAAAGACTTATTACATTATTTATCTATTACTATCTGAGCCTGAGGGCTAAGAATACAATAAATCTAGCCAAAGTTGAGTTAAAGGATTCAACGCTGACATGTTTCCAATTCAAACTGAATCACTGGTTTTTAAAGTAAATCTGAATGAAACCGAGTCCCCCCTCTGTGGAGCAGCAGGCCTTTCTTAATGCATACAGGCTCCCAGGCTACTTGGAGCCTGATTTTCACCACATAAACATTTATGTTTCAGTGTCATTTTATTTCTCAATCTGTAAACCAACACGCGGCGATGTGGGAGGTTCACACTAATAAGGCAGAGTGTTTATCATTGGGAGTAGACTCGGCTTTAATGTGGACGGACTTAACCACACTTTCCTTCCCTTCTATACAAAGAGCAAATCCTCATCTGACAGTGTTAGCATCAGTTAGGGTCATTAAACAGTCTATGTCTGTGTGTGTCTGTGTGTGTGATCAAATGAATGTGAGTCTTCAGGGTCAAAGGTGAGAGGAACGTCCATCTGTGCCTCTCCATCATTGACCTCTGGAGACAAGTTTGTGTATCTGTGTGTGTGTGCAAAATGTCACCCTTGAAAGACCATCAATGTGTCACAACAGGGAAAAGTAACATCTGTTAACTTTATAGAAAAGGTGTCATAGCATCAAAAACCTGCATGATGAGAAACTCCAGGGTTCAGCAGGTTTAACTTTTGGTCATCACATTTTGTTTTTGATGTCGTTATCTTTTTATCTAACCCTGTCCGATCCCCTCATGTGTTTTTCCATGCCTCCTTTTGATTCTTAAATCCCTTCTCTGTCTGTGGTTTCTCCACGTCGCCCCATCTTTACTTTTTCTGTCCGAGGTCAGGCAGTTAGCGACCTCCACCTCAGGGAAGTGACAACAGTAACAGATAGCAGGATCCCCCCCTGAGCTTTAGGCTTACATGCAGTGTTGGGTTTCTCTGATAGCTGTTGACAGCAGGGAGGAACAGCAGCTCCAAACAAGACGTTCCTTGTGTGTGTGTTTCTGTGTGTGTTTGTGCAGTTTTGATACCGACTCTGCACACTTCAAACGATGGAGTAGGATCCGTAAGTCGATCGTTGCTTTTTATCAAAGTAGCTGCATGTCCAGTAAGAATGCACACCATGTATATCACAGTGAAACAGACAGTCTTGAACAAGGGGGAAACACAGGTCAGGATAAAAAGGTAACCACTAACAGGCCTGCATGTGACAGCTGCTGTAGTAGCTTATTCTCTCTCTCTCTCTATTCCTGCAGCGTAAATTTACCTTCAAATTAAATGTTCTTTCAAATGAAATAAACAACTTTGGCAGCCAATTAAGAAAGCTATTTCCACTTAATGTAAGAAATCTTTTTTTAAGAGAGGATGACTAGTTAGCAAAAGTGACAATCTGAGGTCAATAGCCTTGTTATAGGGGAATACTTGTCTTACCTAAAATTACATATAAGATCTTTAAAACCAAATTTGCATTATGGCCCTAGAAAAACTTATTTTGGTAAGCAAAGTGAGACTTCCTTGTTAGTATCAGCTAATCCAATCCATAGAATCAAGGTAAGCTAGCTCCTCTTTATGCCTTATATTTAACTTGTTTTGTATTAATGGAAAGATCATGCTGTTTGACGTATTATAACTTTTGTGATATTGAACACTAGTAAGAATTCTGATTGGTCATGTGACATGGGACATGTGACATCTATCACAGCTGTGTATGCCCTTTTAACTATGATTGGCAAGCCTGAACAACCAAATGGCGCAAAGCATTGTCAGCTCACAATAAAGTCAAGGGAAAGAAATGTCAGTGTGCAGCGGTTTATTTGTTATTTTTCATATGGATGTTTCTGTTAGCGACAGGCATCAAGGCACAGATGTTGGCTGTGCATGGAGAGCCTCGTTTAAGGTCAGAGTTTCCATTTAAATGTAGGATTAACGCACTTACCTAAGAATATATTGTGTGCAGAGTGTCATCCAAACACACACAGATATACACACATGCAACAGCTGATATACTTTACCCAAATTGAGACCCCCATATATAGTAGAAATGTATTAAATGTGAGATACAACATGAGACAGTTGAATATGTTGCAAAGGCTTGCCCCAGTTTGGTAATGTTTGTATAAGAAGGAAGATCCATCACCTATAGTGCAAAAATCTTTAAGACCATTTTTTCTGGTGCTGCAGCCACTGCCTAGACCAAGACATCCATCCCCATGAGGCATTATTGATCAGTGGGTCTCTGCTTGTTATAAACATTCAGATTTCTTGACACTGTTCTGACCTGCTGTGGTGAATGCCTCCGTTTTGTTGCTTCCCTAAAGACCTTATACAACTAAATAGATGCAGAGATCTGCAGGGGGACTTTCCTGCTCTGTGATCAAAAGTCATGTGCATTCACGCGTATCTGATTCTGTTTAGGCTTCAGCTCTGTGCATTAATGTACATCACCTCGACCCTTTTCCACAGTCATGTGCACGATAAGGGGTCACAAAAACACGCAGACGAGCTTAGCGGCTGCTAACATTGGACCTCACAATGGATGGAGCCGTGGTGATTGAGCAGTTAGGAGTAACGGGCAGCTATGATAACTGGATTAGCCTCACATTGACCCGGGCCTGAACCACAGCCGGAGTCAGGGATGGGTCAGCCGCTCGGTTGACAGTTAAAAAAAAATGTACAGGAGTTCTTCTGTCTTCGCTACTTCTAATTAGCATCAGGGTCACATACGAGAGGAAGCTAAACAAAGTTAGTAAATTTAATGTTGAGAGGTTTAACTACCTGTGTTCCATGCAGGGCCCTGAAGGCCGTGAACCCTTGCTGCTCATAATGTGCGCTGATCATTTAAACACTGATGGCTGCTTTAAAAACATGTAACTCTCAAACACCCCCACACTTACACTCCTGCACACTTTGCACTCTGCCTGACACACAAACTGCTGAGTGGTCATCTTGGAGTCAAAGCAATTACATCTTAATGAATTTTATTGATTTACTTTATTCTGCTGAAGGTTCAGGAGCCAGCCCCTTATCTGCTCTACACAAAACATACACAAATACACATATAAACACACACCCAAACACATGCTTACAGTATAACTAGATTCTGCTAAATTGACCCACAGAGACATCAAATGCATCCATGTGTATTTATGTGCAGGGTAAGGATATTAGCCACTTCGATTACATATTCGTACACAGCCCTAGGGTGATGTGAAACTAGCTTATCCTTGTTAAATTAGTTTCCTGACTCTGCACATGTGAGGTGAGTATGAGGAAGTGGTGAGAAAGGCCCTCCTGAGTCCTGCAGCACCTGTTAAATCACATTTCGCTTGATCTTTTTTAACTGAGCTTAGAAGTAGCAGCCAAGTTATTCTCAGGATAAAATGTTCTGTCTAAAGCTGATTTAGCTGCTTATATTATCTTTGTATTTCTCTGTTGTTTCTTTCCCAGTTTTGATCTTCATGCTTTTCATCCCGCTGCCGTTGGTTCTCTGAGAGAGGATCAGAGAAAATCGTTCCTTTGGGTTGACACCTTGCTCTCTCATTTATTCTCCGTCCCTCTGATTTAAGCTCAAACAAAAAGGCGTTCCATGTGGACGGCTGAACAGCAGGGAAACGCTTAGATAAAAACAAGCAACAAAGGGTGCATGAAAACACTAATGCCTTTTGTAAACCGGGGTGTCATCAGCGTAGGGCATTCATTAAAGACACATTAATGTGCAGAGAGGTAGCGAGCGCATATGTGCACGCTCTTCTCCCCCACTATCACCCCATCCTCCACCGCTAGCTCAGCCAACAGGAATTTCCAAGAAAAACAGGTTGGCTAGGCATGATGCAGCCCTGGGGTCAGAGACGCAGCCAACTCCTGCAGCGAGCGAATCAGGCACGGTTGTAGAAAAAGGGGGGAAAGAGAGCGAAAGTGTGTGAGAGCAAAAATAAAAAAAAGAGGAGGGGAGGAGAAGGGGGTTAGCTTTGCACACCTACAGACGTGTGGAAAGAAGTCTTAAATCAGCTGCACGTCGGCACTTCATCAGTCAACTCCCTGGGAAATGACTTCTCAACACAAAGACCCGCTGCATGCACTGTACAGCCCGGTAGTAGCTTCATACACAAACACTGCAGACGTGGACTGGGCAGACAGGGCCGGAGCCACAGATTGCTCCATTGTCTCCAATAAAGACCTATGAAAGCACACCACAGGTATCCAGAGGAATGTTGAATGTTTAGACAGTCGTTTTATCTGAATGTTGGGAAAGTGGAAATCTTAATTGCTTCAGCAGAGGCAGAGAAGCAGAGATAAGCAGGAAATGAAGATTAATTTAAAGCTAAATAGACTCCACATAGAGAGAATTAAGCTTCAAAGAAAAAACTAATGAGTCTCGAGTGACTCTGATTAATTGAAGGGCTTTTTCCATCCTCATCATTCAATCTTTACTGCAATCTGTATCTACCATGCGTTCACTCAGTGTGCTGAATCATTACATCCACATCTCTGACGTCAGGACAGCACAGGAGAAAAACTGCACTTGTAATTTGTGCAAAAACTTTTATCAAACTTGTGACAGAAAATTAGTGTGTGCACATTGCACAACCAAGACAAGGAAGAAATGCAAAAAAGTTGGACAGGGTCATCTATTGGCGCTCTGTTGTGTGAATCACAATGTACCTGTCATTACCGTCCCAGAGAGACAGCAGAAAAGAGGAGGTGTAAATAAAACTGAGGCCTGAAAGCGAGGAAAGAGTGATTCCCCTAATGGGTTTGATTCTGAGAGATGAGGTGGTGATGTGCGCTAAAAGTGCCGAAAACAGTATGTCCTGTGAGGAGTGGAAGTTGTCCGGATAAGAAGTGTGTGTGAGGAAAGGTGGATAGCATGGGAGGAAGAGCAAGAGTTAAACTAATGTGGTGTTTTGGAGATATGACACAGGAGGGTTAGGGAGCCGAGGAAGAGGGGATAGACAGAATAAAGGAGAATTAACACCATGCATGATAAAGATGATGACAGACAAGAGAAAAATGTGGTTTTAATCAAAGGGGTTCTGATAAAAACGAAAATGATGTTTGAGTGACTCTTCTATGCAGATGACAGTCGTCTGTTTTGGAGTGATTTTCACCAACGAACAAGGGGAAGACAGGCGATGAAGGTTGTGAGGTTTAGCTGGGAGTTAGCGAGGAGATTAGCTCAAAGTCACGGGGTAAAAAGACCTCCAACACAGTGAGCCAAGGGGTTCAAGGTAGGAGGCCACGACTAAGATGCACTAAGCCACACAGTAATAGGAAATGATGAGGTCCTTGCTATCACATGGCCGGTCACACCGAGGCTGCCAGGGAGAGGAGGGGCCAGTGGACTTAGATTATTACCCAGATCAAAGCTTCATTTGAGTGGACTTAGCATTCAGGAACAGGGGCAGAGTGTTGGATGAAGAGAGGGTGGAGATCTTAAGAGACGGTAAACTGTATATCAAAGAGGTTAAATTAAACTACACCATAACCGTAATCTTGCTTCCAATTGCCTCTAGTTATTATGCACCGAAAACATGTTTTATTTAAGAGAAATGTTCACTGTGTTTTCTGCATACGTCTCATTAGTGTTGATGGTCAATGTAGTCAGTTGAGGGAGTCAATTCCTCATTAAAAGGGTAGACCAAGAATGTAGGCGTGAGCAATGGATGAAATGTGCACAGGGCCTCTGCTCTCTTTATGCGGTATACTTGCTTTACAGATAGTTTTCAATTGGATCCAGGGTGGAGACCACAATACAAAGCCAAGGTGGTGTATGATGTTCTTCTTGGTTCCCTACTGGATTATTGTGAAAGACCAAATATGTCCATGAGGAACAAAGGATTTTGTTGCTGGAAAGACTTTTCCAGCAGGGAGCACAGAAACATTTGCAGTGACCTCATGCGTTTTTCACAAAACACCTCGTAGATGGGTTTGAAAATTGGTAAGCGATCCTATAATATTTCATAAAAGAAGAATGAATTCAGTTTCAACATTTGAAATGTTGTCTTTGAAATATTTTAAATAAGATTAACATGATTTGAAATTCTTCAAAATCTATTTGTATCAACATTTTAAACAGCATCCTAAGTTTTAAGGACTTGCTGTTGTGATTGCAAGAGATACGTTATCAAGACATGTAGCCCTTGTGCAGTTATTTCAAATAAAGAAATGAAGTATAGAGACCAAAATAGTATTTTTGTACCAGTTTGTAGACATGTTTAATTCTGCCATAAACATTGACATTTTAACATGGGCTCTAATGGGGTTTCCTTGGCTTTTGAAACAAGCCTCAAGTGGACAATCGAGGTACTGCAGCTTTTTTCCCTTTCACATTCGCTTCATTTTTAACACTGAAGGTAGCTGCCTCCATTTACTCTCTCTCCAGTAGGCACCTGCTCTGACAGCTTTGCATCCCACTGTCCCCCTCACCCAACCCCCACTTTGATGAAACGCTGCCAAAAACAGCTTCTGCCCACACTCCCTCTCTGTTTGCTTACCCTATAATATATTTACTTGACCTCCAAGAGGCATCCACATGATTGTGTTTTTCTCACCCCTAAATTCAGCCCCCCTCTCTGTCAGCTCAGATGGCAGCCTCGCATCTTAGCCAGCAAAGCCTCTCCCCCATCATCGGGGTCACATTCAGCCCAGCACAGCACTAAAAAAAGGAGGATGATGGAGGGACAACTGATACAACTGCAAGAAGAGGTGGAATAAGATGCTGTGTGGAATAACAGAGATAGAGGTACACAATGCCAAAGTGAGGGAGGGGAGAAGGAGGTCCCTCCTGTCTTTAAAGTCTTATTGGTTTTCTCTTTCATTACAGTCACTGTGTTGACTCGGCACACTACATGCCTCCTGTGGGTTAACTATACTGCCTTGACCCTAACATACACACACAATGGAGCTGATATGAAACATGCAGGAGGTATAGCGTGAGCGCAGACCCTCACATTCCTTACCCATTATAACAGGACACTCAGCTGTCACTTAACTGTCTTTTATATTTAAAATTGTGATCACAGAGAATCAGAGCAAACTCCCCAGCATAGATGTGCCTCCACGTGACTTAAAGGTAAATACCCCCTCTGTGTTTTTATGAACGGAGCATGAAAGGAGAGCATTTTTGCGATGACAGAAAAGAAAGCAGCTTCTTGGACGACGTAGAAACAAAATGCTTCTGTAAATGTCTATCTCAAACACAAAACTCCCCAAGGGGCCAGTCAAAACAGGCCTGTCAAACTCAGTTAGCAACCACTAAAGGCACACAATGGCTACTTGTGTGTGGGGGCCAACAAGAGCTTTCCCCCGGTTCCTTCTTGTTGGCTCATCTCTTTATTGAAAGAGTACTGCCCTTTAAAACTGCTCACTTTTGCATTTCCTATTTTTAACCCTTGTCACCTTAATCTCATCTTCATTACTGATGTTTTGTCCCCTCTGGACTGAAGCCTTGAGGTGGCATGAGCAGTATTTTTAGGATCTCCTAAAGGCGGGTACACACTACAGGATAATTGGGCTGATTTTTGTCCCGATCTCCCCCTTACGATCAAAGCCAGCAAAGGCTTGATTGTCAGATGTTTGCAAACGACATGGTGTCTGATTAACCTGTGGTGTGTGGCGTGTGTTAAGAGTGATTTTGTCCGGTCAGAGCCGCTCAGAAGTCCACAGAAGGAGAGATCGTAAATAACGAACATGTTTAATATTTGCGACTAGAAATCCTGTAGTGTGTGTGATGCTCTGAGAGGAGCCGAGCACTCACAGTGTGTAATGTCACGTGTACCAGATAAAAAGCCAATCAGGACGCGAGCTGACTCAGATGACTGACGTAAGAGGAAGTAAAGACAAACAAAAACATGACGCCGGCGAAAACTCACTGCTGTAATGAATACAACTCGCGCTGTAATGAATACAGCCCACATTCCCGTCGTCTCCATGACTTTTTCTTTAATCGTTTTTCTTTTTTTTTGTGTTTTTTCTAGGGGTGACCCCAAATAGTCGAATATTCGACGATTCGTTCTAACAAGCCTTAGTCGACTGCCAATCTCATAGTCGAATATTTGCATATGAAACGTGGATCATTCCATTCAAACCATGGGGGTGCTCAATGTCTAATTTTACATTATTTTCCTGTTTCCCGTAAAAAATAGTGTCTCATTTCGCCTATTTTTATATAAATATAGACTTATTTAATGTAATTCTGAGAACAGCTCTTGAAGTGTTAAATCTCCTTAAAGTGGTAATTAAATCTCCCCTGGTAATTAAAGGTGGACCATTTAGCGGGACCTGTGGAGCAGACGTACCTCAGCTGGCCTTTAAATCTTTCTACGTTCATGGCAGCTCAAAATGTCAGGAAATAAAACTTCAGTTGATCCTAAAAATAGTAATGAAGATGAGGAGCAGCTTCATGAAGAGGCCTGTGAGATCAAGGATTACCGGACCACACAAAAACTGTACGAGGCCAAAAGAACGAGGAGGGATACCCAAAGCTGTCCGAAGCCTCAAAAACAATCCACAGCATCCCATCCACCTCCACATCATCAGAGAGGATATTCTCAAAGACAGGATTTACAGTCAACAAAGCAAGGAGCGCACTTCTGCCTGTAAACACGATGGTTTTCCTCACGCACAATTTGAAAAGACTCAAGCGGACAAAGACGCGATGAAAGATTGTTTTAAAAGGTTCTGTTAAGAGATTTAAAAACCCTTTAGCTGGTTCAGGTTTGATTTTGAACATTATACAAATGTTTAGCCTTAAGTTGGACAAACTACCCTCCGCAGGGCTGCTCTCCGCTGTGTGAACACTGTTTAAATATCTCCTGATTCCTTACTCTATAACGGCGCGTTGTTCCATGTTTAACGGATGGTGGCCTTATTTGAGTTTTCTCTCCTTCATCACCTCGTTGTTTTTGCAATATAGATTTAAAAAATCGAAGTTTTATACTTATAATATTCTGTTGTCCCTTTTACTTTAAGCTACGAGTCTCTTAATTGTAAAGGGTTATGCGTAATATTGTCATGCGGTCACCATCATGCAGACTTTGGGTCAATAAGGAAAAACAACAAACATTCCACTATTAGTCGACTATGGGCAAAATCTGATGGATTAGATTCGACTAATCAAATCCTTAGTCGGGCTCACCCCTAGTTTTTTCAGAAAGTAAGAGGCCGAAACAAATCATCATTGCCTCTTCCTGTTGGTCTGCAATGTTTGTTTACACCGAAGTCACATTTTACTACGCAAGATTTGGAATATTGAGCGTGAAGAACCTGATACTCTGCTGAAGAATCGGTTAGTGTGAGGTGTGCTCCGTAGTGCACACCACACACTATAAGATCAGAAGAGAGAGATCTTGTCTTTTGTCTTTTGTTATCATCAAGTGTGTGGTCTCTAAATGTGTGAAGGTTTGAAGAATCCTGTAATGTGTGCCAGCCTTAAGATCTCCTTTTCGCCACTCTTCTTCAGATATGATTTGGTTGCACATCTCTACTTTGGATATGTATCCCTTCTCTCCATGCTCCTAAATCTAAGTAAAAAAACATGTTTTTGATGAGAATTTTTCTGTTTGCAGTTTTGGTTACAGTTTACTGTCTGTTACTAAACGAGGAGGGTGTGTCACATTCACTTCTGGATGTTTTTGCTACGGTCCACTGTCATTTTGGTTTTGACTGGGCAAGAAAACCCAAAAATATTTCTGGTTGATTTTGATTTTATTTCAGTTATGTTGGGGTACTCTCTGTTTCCTCTGCTGTGCATTCATTCAGCAGTGGCGGCACCGCAGCTCTGGATGGGCACCAACATTTTAAGGACAATCATGGATAATCTTGAGTCATTATTCTCAGAGAAAAACATTTAATTAGGCATTGTTGTAGCTACGTGAATTGATATTGTGTACTCTAATCAAACTGTGTCATGTCTCTGAATGCAAACAGCTCTAAAAGCCAACACGGGATGGGGATGTGGTTTGTTAAAGGGCCACAAACCAAAAAAAGCCTCCTACTCCTGCTGTTCAAAAACAGAAAACACACACTTATAGCAAACAAACCACACACACATGCTGTAAAGAATAGAATGCAGTGATAAACAGATGGAAATGTTCAGCTTTGTTTGGGATTTTCCACAGCTTCATTTGGATGTCTTCATTGATGAAGATTCTGCTGTAGCTGCAGTGTTACAGTCGTTAAGTTGCTCAGGGACGAAGATTTAAAGCCTTTATATCATTTTAATGTTGACATAGCTCTTTTAATTCAATGTATGTGACATTAACAGGGTTGTGAATGTCTTAGATTTACCTTTATGAAGCCTACAATCTAACACTGGCACAGCTAATGCCATTACTAATATGAGCGTTTTCCCGTGACATCATCTGGCCCCAGTGGACCAAAGAACAGCCAGAAAAACCTTTTAAAGCAGGAAAAACCCCGTTAAGCCTTCATTCCTTTCTCACTCCTATCCCTGCCAGGTCGATTTATCCCGACTGTTTTAATCTTTGTTATTCCTCTTTTGTCTTTTGCTTCCCACTCTCCTCCTCCCTCATTTTCTCCACTCAGTGCCAGCCACCGCCCCCTTTGTTCTCCACTAGGTGTGGCCGATGACAGAAAGCAAAGGGGGCAGTAAACTCAGGCATTACTAGAAACACGGCTCCTCTGATTCGATTGCTTTGATACTCGCACTAATCTCCAACACTCACTGTGGCACATACTGGCACAGGGCTGCACAAGCTGTGACTATACACACACTGCATGTGTGCACACACACACGATGCTGTGAACAAAGGATAAAGATACAAACAGATAACAGGCTACAGTGTGTACAGTAGCTGAGCAAATACCGTCACACAGACTTCTAGAGAGGACTTACACGTATCGGAGCAATTTCTGTACAAAACAATAAAGTTGAATCTGATCTTTCCATCAGCATAATGCATATTGACGACTCATATTTAGGCTTACAACAGCAGATCGCCAGCTGAGTGCGCTTTCCATTAAATGACTGGCTCAATCGGTGGATACTGAGTTTCCCTCCATCAGTGTTTTGGCAGAACTGAGCAGTGTCAGGTTCGGAAAACAAAGTATGACGAAAAGCTGAGTGGACACACAGACACACAGACACACACACACACTCACACACTCACACACTCACACACTCACACACTCACACACTCACACACTCACACACTCACACACTGCACTTAAAGTTACTTATTGTGACTGAGTCTCATAAGACAGCACCATACACAGACTGAAGCAAACTCATGTAAAATAGCTGACTGGTTTTAAAAAAATGAAGGGCTAATAAAAAAAAACACAAAATAACTTTCATGTGAAAAACATCAAACAAGGGTTTCTGTCAGTCCTGGTATATCAGCGGTGAGTCAAGCTGTTACTATTGCCAACTAGCTTGTTTCTTCATGCTCAGCTTGAATGCTTTTATGCTCATGCTTTTAATATATTTTGGGCATTTTCGCCTTTATTTGATAGGACAGCTGAAGAGAAACAGGAAATGTGGGGAGCAGAGAGTAGGGGGAAGACATGCAGCAATTGGTAGAGGCCAGGAGTCGAACCTGTGACCACTGTGACGAGGATTATAGCCTCTGTATATGGGACATATGCTTAAGCTGCTAGGCCATCAGCGCCCCACAATGCTTTAAGTGGACAAAAATGGTTACCTTTACATTTTGACCCTTCCACTTACGAAAACAAATATTTAAATTGCCAATAAAACATTTCAGTTTGGCAGTTATTGAAAGTTAAATGACTCTTGTGTTGGTGTTCATTATGTCCCTCAGAGATGTTCCTTTTCTGCTCGGCTAATCCTGTACAAGCTGCATTTGTCGGACCGAGCTGTTAATCATGGTGTTACATCCTATTTTTAGCATCAAATGACTAATTCAAGCTAAACATCTCATAAAATTACCACATTAAAGCTGCTGTTGGTAGGAATGGTGTAAAAAATGTTACTTTTTTTCAGCTGGGTTTGGAGAAAAGGTCATAATGCTCATCGGTACTCATCAACATATTATTCCCCTTGTTCCCGTTTTGACGGACCAATCAGAGCTAATCTCCAATCCTCTGTCCTGATTGGTTAAGGGGCAGCCCCTACTACGTCCTCCGATTGGTTATGAGTCCGGTACTATCATGACTGCACACGCGGGCTAAGAGGAAATCTGGTTGGGAGGGATAGTGTTGACATTCGCAGTCCCTCTCTCTGAACAGATGTTTAGTCTGCGACTACCAACAGCAGCTTTAATACACACAAAATTAACTAACTACAATGTCAGAAATCATGTCTGAAAAAAAGTATCTGACCTGTATTTTGATTCTATAGTTTGACCAACATCCCATCTGTTAACATACAAGAGGAGGCAGGCACCTTTTGGCTTCACCTTTGGGGTGCTGTCATATCATCCATGTTTTCATTCAGTTAAACCCTGTGTGTTCTCTGCTGATAGGAACACTCAAAACAATTCAATGTTCATTTTATGATGTTTTATGAAGTAGTTGGCCATCTTTAAGTTGATGTCTATTCAGCAGCAGTGGCAGAAACCATTCTCACATATGGGGTAAAGAATCATAGCTATATTCATGTTACTTAAAGTGTTATTTATTCACATTATGTAATTTCAATGTACCATGAGAGTCCCTCTCAAGAGATTAGTGATTCAAAATGAATATAGCAGCAAATATCATTAGCTAACAAAGTGTTCTCCCTATCCACCATCCAGCTCTGTTGCTTTGAATAGAATTAAAGATTTCTTCAGGTTGGAGCACTCATGAATGCATTGGTAATAATTGAAGTACATGAAGCAATATAATGTAGAACACAGATCAAGTTGTTTTTAGAAATGTACACTGTCCTATGCTGGAGCATCACAGAAACAGCTTCATGAAATTTAATTAAAGTCATATTCATTTTTCTTTCTGCCGTACTGTATGACCTATTTTGATATCGGGCCTTTCACTAAGTCTTCATGAGCCTTCACAGGATCTAACCAAATGTTCTAAACACAGTGAAGTCATTCAACATTTACATTATGCCAAACTGCATGATTACATGTAATGGAAGCTAAAATCATCCAGGAAGATTACAATCAGTGAATCATTGCAACATGGCAGCACTGTAACATTTTCATTAAACTTAGTCCCTCCAGGTCAGAAGGGATGGAAGCAAAGAGAAAGTTTGAGGCAGAGAAGCAAAACAAGAAGTGTAACATGTAAAGAGTTCTGGATTCAGTTAACCTGGCATGGGAGCAAGTGTTGGATGAAGAGCAGGGCTGGATTTACTTGTCAGCAGTGTGTTAGTAAGGCCTGTTCTCCTCTGATCCGCCTGCATTATGTCCCATAGCACACAGCTAGTCTTAACGGCCTCCATCACACTCTGCAGCAGCTTTAAACAAGGCTACAGGAACAGAATACGGTGACTTTCCATTCGAGCACTACAGAGGGTTTCATTCTTATTGGCATGATTCAACAATGATGAATCAGCGCTATAGAGGAGCATTGTTCTGTCATTGAGTTTCCTGAAAGCTTGCCTTGCACAGACTTTGAGATATAACTACAGACAGAGCGACAGTAAGGAAGAGGTGGAAGCTCTTAAGTGGCAGACTAGAAGATTCATGCTGTCTTCTTTTGGATCAGACCACCTGGCCTGTGACCGTTGATCCCCAAAAAGCTAAAGATAGAAGATAATGGCTTATAAAATCCCACTTGGGACCCTCTTCTGCCCACAAAGATGCACATAAAGGTACGTAAAGAAAAACAACAGATATCACAGGAGGGCAACCTTAATGGTCCTGTGACCTCATGGATAACTGTTGAGACTGTTACAAGTAAATTAAAGACCCATTTATTTAGTCTGGCTTTTATATAGGTTTTTTTTATAATTCATAGAATTTATCATTTTAATGTCACTTTAGATTTATTTTAATATTCTACTATTTTATTTATTTTTAACTCTTCAATTTTATATTTTTATGATTATTTTGGTGTTTTATTTTTCTTAGACTTGTATTTTGACCTTTTTTTATTGTCATAGCTAGTTATGTTTTATCCTTTATTTACTTATTTCTCAACTATTTCCCTTTGCTGTTTATCTATACACATTTTACTGCATTTTTATTGATTTTAGTTATTTTTTCAATCACTTGGAATTGCATTTGATTTGTATGAAATGCTCTCTATAAATAAAGCTTCATTAATTGATCGATTGGGTGGTGCAAAGTCAGTGTCACCAGGGTGTTGTGTGCACAAACTTTCAGCTATTCACAGATAGAGTGCTTTGATTTTTACTTAAATGGCTACATTACTTATGTTAATAAATCTTTTATTTAATAATGTTGGTAGTTCAAATTGTTCATCTCTATGAGGCCAAATGTGAACATCTAAAAGTGGCTTCAAAATCAGTTGAGCTAAGTCACTTAATTAACGTGATCTGAAATCCCTACATGCCCTTTAAATGTGATCTACCAGGGAAACTGTTTCAGAGTAAGTGTAATATTTGAATTTAATGGTCAGCTAATTCCATGAAGATGACCAGATTATGTTCTTAGGGCTGAAAGTTTCCCTCCAGTTGATACAGAACACACAGCACGTGATTTGTGGAGCGTAAAATGTCTTAATTCGATTTATAAAAGTACTTGAGCTTTGCCTGAATCTTCAACTTTCACCCTGTCCTTGATTTTCTTGGTTGGTTAGGGGTGGATTTCCAGCCTCCTGAACCGGACGCTACAGTGTGAGACGGTATTAGAAGCGAGCCAGGAAATGATGCGATAAAACCAGGAAGTGGCCACTATTGTTAGGACCAAGAAAGCGGAAGTTCTGCTTGGAATGATATGCGAGGGACCTGGACCTCTGTGTAGAAATCACCAAAAAGTACACACACACACACCTCTTCACACACACTTTTTCAAAAGAATGCTACACCATTAGTGATTCAAACTCTAGAATAATTTCCTCCAAGGACCATTACTTCATGTTTTGCTTGAGCACACACAGCTACAAGGTCAGTACTTGCTTTTAGACATATTTGATGAATAAAGAAATTAGAAAAGAAGAAGGCATTGAATGACATTTACTTAACTTTGCAAAATAAAGAGGATGAAACTGAATACATTTCTTATTAAAAAGGAAAATCGTGAGTTTTTATTTCCAAAGTTAAATCCATGAAGTTATGAAAAGTATAAATCATCCAAAAAATATGAAAAGAAAAAACATATTTTCTTAGGGTCAGAAATTACACATTTATCTGAACAACAGCTCTGAAAAATGATTTGCTCCTCTTTTGAAATGATAGGCACGATTTAAAGCAAACTGTTGACAGGCAGTATTATGTTTAAGACAATGTATAGTGAATGTGTGGTTAGTCTTGCTCTCCCTGAGTATAAAATTTCTAACTACATATTATCCAGCTTGTTACCCAGGTACCAACTACAGACAAACATGCTGATGCAAAATATAGATTTGAAGATGATTTTGTGGAATTAAAAGTCATTTATTTACTTTGAGCTGAGGAGAAGAAGGCAAGGATGACGTGCTGGTACTGAGGTGCAAGCTAAAAAAGATGACATCGACCTGTCCTTCCACCCACCATTATGGAACTGTAAGATCTATCTTTGATAAGGTGGACGAGCTAACCCAGCACCAGAGTAGCATTGTGCTATCAGAGCTAACACCGGACACAAACGCCACATTGGAAGGATTTCACCTGCTGTGGGCGGACAGGATACAGGAGAGCAAGACTGAACTAACTGGTGAAGAAGGCCAGCTCAGTCTTGGACCCTATGAAGGTGCTGACAGGAGAATTAGGGCCAATCTGCTTTGATGAATAATTCTTTTCTATATATATTCTTGTTAAATTCTTATCTTTAAATGGAGAGAATCAGACAAAATTTCATTGTACTTGTACAACGACAATAATGCTGATTCTGATTATCTATACAGCTAAGAAACACAGTTACTCTGATTCCACAGTTGGTAGGTAACAGATACGTATTAGTCGACTTGTGGTATCATTTCACCTTACACTGAACATTTCCATTAAAGGCAGCGTTAGATATAGGGAATGGGACTCCTGCAAGAAGTTTTGTGTTGACATTTTCTTCTCAGAGATTTGCAGTTGACACAACTTTAAACATAACAATAGATAAAGCTAGTTTGTAGCATTCAGAGATTTAGAGATGCACTCAATCATGGAACTCTGCTGCCGTTGGTTGATTGCCAGAAAGGATCTAATATTAAATTTCTTCTATGTTGTTTAGCCTGCATGCTAATGGAAACAAACATAATGCAGCAATTTCAACAGCAGAGGCGCAATGTGCAGGACTTCTTTCTGCTGATTAATTCCACATGCCATAATTAATCACTGCTGTCATTGGGATTTGACCAATCAGAGTCAAGTATTTAACGCAGTCTTGTATAAATGTAGCTTAGCTTATAAGGATATAAACCTGTCATGAGAAGGTGACAACCAAGTCTAAAGGCAAATTCTTCTTTCTTACACCATACAGTGTTTCTACTGTCACACACAAAAGGAAAAAAAAGATGTCTTTGTATCCTTTCTTTAAACCTCTAGATTCTGGATGACAACCTGGCAGTTATTCTGGTCTGACTCAACGATCGCCACACTGTGCTGACACACATTTCACACCTCTCCTCTACGGATTCAATTAAACCTTTTTACAGTAACACCCGGGGAGAAACATGCACACACTTCTCTTGACTCTGCTTTTTTAACACCTCTCTTCATCCTCTTATTCCTCCTGTTACACACATAAAAAGATTGGTGACAGAAACATTTCTCTCTCTCTCTCATTCAAGTCCCAATGTTGCATAGCATTGATTTCCACATCTAAGCTGTGCTTAAACTCTTTATCAACATCCCGAATCCTCTCACAGAGACGCAGAGACAGGCATGTAGAAGATATAAATGGTGTGCAGCATGGAGGCTTCAAATGGCTTCAAGCAAGTTAATATTTTGCTGCATAGAGCATGCTCTCTTTGTATATCTTTCTCTTCAGCTTTCCTTCACTATTCCTTTTCATCAGACAAACCTCATTATGAACAAGGACAAAAGGGATGCTTGTCAACCAGAACATGATTAAATGGGATTTTAGCATGCTACCCACAGTGACAGATAAACTGTGTGTGCACACGTAAAGGCGTATTTATATAAGTGAGCTCTCCAGACTGCACAGGGCGTCGAGGGAGAAAGGTACGAAAACCAATCTCTACCAGCCTCAACTGAAGCTGTGTGAAATAATAACAAAGAGATGGAGGCTGAGACGATAAAAAGGGCCTTTCATGGGCTCATAATAGGAGCTGATTCACAGGAGAACACATCTGGATTACTCATACAGCCTTAATCAAACAGCTGGCTGTGAATAAGACTGCTTCAGAAGAAGACTATGAGGTTAATACATGTCAGTGTGAATGTGTGTGTGTGTGTGTGTGTGTGTGTGTGTGTGTGTGTGTGTGTGTGTGTGTGTGTGTGTGTGTGTGTGTGTGTGTGTGTGTGTGTGTGTGTGTGTGTGCTTTTAAGTGCAGCTACAGTTGGGCCTACATTCAGACTAATGAGGCTAATTGTGTTAAAATCGATGCCTCACTTCTGCTGAAAGTCAAGCCCAGGATTGTAGGGAAGGCGCCCTAATGTGGCTGTCTCCTTGTTTGTTGCTATGGCAACGTGAGAGTTACACAGAGAGCGATGTGAGAGAGAATTGGGTCAGAAAATGTAAGTTTATCTTTTATTATATTGAGCTGTTTTAATCGTTTTGCAGTAGATGGGTTTGCTCAATAATGTGAAATAGATGTCATTTATACATATTCTCTGACTCCATGTACGTCCATCTTTGAAATGCGTGAATAAATCTTCCCCTACTTATCAGAGCAGCCATTTTTCTATCTCTTCTTCCTACTTGGCCTTACTGAAATAACTTCCTGACTACTACAGCAGCCCTGTGCACTTTTCATGGAAATATATTTGATAACTCAGGAAGCCCAAAGTTCAGTCGGATGTCAAGACTGACTTCTCAATCATTTTTTTTATATATATAGGTACAGTTCTGTTTGAGGTCCAATCTTAATGCTTACTAAGCTTTCAAATCAAAGGGCCTCCCTCAGGCTTGTAAAAGAACTCCAGACCAAACAGAAATGTAACTCAAATTTGATTTCATCCTTGACTTTTTTGGAACAAACAATCCTGTCAAGGTAATCTTGTCTTTGCTGCCGTCAAACTCTCAGGGAGAAAAGAAAGATGCTTAATTTTCCTGCTCTCTTCAAACTCCAAAAGTCATCCTCCTCCTATCCACTCAATCTACAAAAATTAAGTTGAAACTGAAAGAGTGGATTTGTCATCAGGGCTCTGGGCACGAGACAAGTCTTTGAAGCAGGGGCAATTCCAGGTAATGGTTTCCAGAGTGGTTAGGTTCAGAGAAATTGGGAGTAATTCCTTGCCAAGGTTAGAGCTACATAAAAACACCCTGAATAGCATGCACAGATCCTAAATTATTGACATAGCATTACCATCCAGGGTAAACGCTTTGATACTTTGGGGTCTAGTTTTTTTGAGAGGGTGGGCCTTCTCAACAGCCCCTTCATGATCAATAGGCCTGTAAATGTTTTAGCACTGGCAGCTACAAGGGGCATAAAATATTGAAGCGACAGAGTGAAACATAACCTCGCAGGATGAGGGAGGGACTGTATTCAATTAGCACCAGAGAGCCAGTCAGCATTATAAACTGCACTATCAGTCACTCTACACCAGTGTTTGTATGACGATAGAAAGAGACAGGGAGGGAAAGGATCAGGGAGAAGTTGTAGATGCTATTAGTGTTAGCTGAAAATGTGTTTCCTCACAAGTTTACATTTCTTTCTAAGTTGGTTTTCTAATAAAAAGGTCAACTGTATTTCTTTGACAGCGTCTCGTTTATAATACTTGTGTCTGTCAGGAGCTAAGAGAAGCTAATTATCCGTCATGAGAACATTGTACACAAAGATATACAGAGACATAAGAGATTCAAGTAGATTATGTATCACTTGTTTACATTTAAGCCATTACATAGCTTAAACTTTTGCTTCCCATTCCACAACTGATGACATGAGAGGTTAGCTTTAACCACTCTGCATACTTCCTCCACTTAGCCCAGGCTCCACATCATTTACTAATATTTATAAAATGATTGGAAACCCAAACACATACTATACGCACCACACGCAAACATACATACTTCAGGTAATTTCAAATGCAACAGTTGTGTGAAAGCAGAGCTGACCTCAGCTCACGATCGGTGTTGAATGACAGCTGGGTATGAATGACAGGAAGTTTGGCCCGAGTCAAACTTTAAGACGGGGGTAACATGATACAGGCTGCACACTTATGACAAAGGAGAGAGATTTCCACTCGGTAAGGGTGCGGCAGAGGCAGACGAGGAGTTAGAAATATATATTACTGCAAGAAACTTTCTGTTTTATTAAAGTTTGAAACTAATCCTCTGTTGGTTTTGATAGCATTTGACATTGCTTCAAGAAAGTCTGAAAGGGGAAGGAAACAGAAGCAGTCAGACGGATCAGACAGGTTGTAAACAATCCTTCAGGTTAGCCAGATTTATTTTCCAAAGGGAATAAAGGAAGCAATATAACTGTGGAAACAATAACTGAGTTGTAAAAGATATTACTTATATGAGCAGAGAAGTGAGGCAGGTGAATTGTGATACTGAAGAAAGTATCAGAAATGACTGAGTTAAAGCCATAGACTGTATAAAATATGGACATAGTATCTGTGATGTCACCCATCTGTTTCTGAAGCGCTGTTTTGAGGCCAATCGTCGGCGGCAGCCATATTGATGCTGTCGAGTGAGTGTGACGTAAAAAGGCAGGCTTTGAGCCTCCTAGCCAACAGCTACAGTGTTCCCGCCTGTCAATCAAGTCAGCTGTGCCTCTCATTGGAAGACTCGTAATCTCAATATCTTCGAAATTGCTGTGTTAGAAAAAAATTCAGCCCCCTGAAAGAACAGCATCTGACAGAGAAATAAAATATATTAAGGTAGTTAAGCTAGCAACCCCTGGTTTAGTGTGGCAAACAAGAACATTGCACTGCTAGCTTAAAACATCACTCCTGTCAAAGCTAGCAAAAAAAGTAAGAAACCAGTGTTTTCTAACCACACATTCTAAGGCTGTAATTTCACAAAACATTAAGGCTAGATAATACCAAACACAAAATAAGGTTCTTTCATGTGAAAAAAATTAAACAAGGCTTTCTCTGACACTGGCAGATCGAGTGGCTGCGAGTTAAGCTGCTGCTAACGTCAGCTAGCTTGTTTCTTCATGCTCAGCTTGTTTTCAAGTTAGCATTACTATACAGAGTCAGTTACAGTTAAATCAATAAACAATATTCATTCAAGGTAAGTCATAATTTATTCAAGGTTGCTCTGTCTGTCAATGAAGTCTAAATATAAGTCAAGTCAAGTCAACTTTATTTAATAGCACATTTAAAAACAGCCAGTGTTGGCCAAAGTGCTTTACAAGGTAAAAAGTATACAACAATAAACAACACAACATATCAGGATATTATTGTCCTCTTTATGAGGAGATGGCCAAAGAGAAGAGATGGCTCTTCAACAAAGATTTAAAACATTCAACAGTGGGGGCCCAGCGTAATTGGAGTGGCAAGCCATTCCAGAGCTTGGGGGAGCTGGATTATGAACAAATAAATAAATATAAGAATCTGCATTGATAGAAAAACTGATATCAGGCTAAACTCTGCTTTGTATTCTCCTTTCTCCAATCACCCAACCTTGTGTAAACCCTCTTACCCTGAGTGACTCTGCAATGCCCTCAGCTTGGACTCAGAAACCCAAGCACATGTTCTTTATCATCTTCATCAAGCATGTAAGCTGCTTTAACCAAAATGCATAAAAATTCCACTTCCAATGGCTGAATTTCTTTACCTTTTTGCTCTTTTTGGCACTCAGTATTGTCGTTCCCCTCCAAACAGCGTACCAGCTCAACTTTCCACATATTAATCTTTAAGGCTGATGACAGACAAGAAGCAATATTTAGTGCTTGTGAGAGTTATACTTCACTGATGCTACTGATGCTCTACATCCTATACCAGACAGGTTTACACAAGCTTCATGACTGTGAAACCTAATCAGCACATAAATTACCAAGTGATGTTTCAATCCAAGAAAAGTAACAAACTGGAAATCCTAACGTTTCCAGTAAACTGCAGCATTATGTAACAGGAGGTTTTTGTCCAAAGTTTTCAGTCGCGCTCCCTTTCCCCCTTGTGTCTGTACATTATGTGAGCGAGACAGAGGGCTGACAGATGGCTTAGGGTTCGAACTCACCACCTTGCGTGAGTAGCGGGCCTCAGACCCAGCAGCTCTCACCCCGGTCTATGCCCTATAGGCTCCAGGCTTTAACCCAATCAGATGGATGGATAAACCAGACACACACTGTGTATTTACATACATCTGCTAAAGCTATCCCTAAGGGGAAGAAGGATCAAGAGGATGAGACGGACAGAAAAATAGATTGACATGACTGGCGGAACAAACCAAGACCAAAAGGAACCAGGAAAATATTTATTCAAAGGCACGAACTCAATCAAGTTCTCTACGATCCCTAAATCAGATAAAAGCCTCCTCTCCGCGTCCCCTTTCTTCACTGCGGACTCAGACCAGTAATTAGACTAATTTCCTCAAAGCTGACTCACCCTAGAGGTGGTCAGTATTAAACTGTATGCCAGATGGAGAATACAGTGCTACGGTGCTGAGATCATTGTTGATAATTCACTTTTTCCCACCATTCAATACACGAACTGTAACACTGAGTGATGGAACATGTGGGAGTGTTCGGGTGGCTGTGTGTGATTGCTTCCAAGTGTGCAAATGAAAGAGAAAGTGGGGCAAAGATGGTCAAAATATTCATCTACTTATCACAGATTATGTTTTTACTTAAGAGAAAATTTCCGCATTGAAAAAAATAAGCCCATAATGCAAAGAAAATGACTAGTTCCAACCGTGACAAGTGGAAAAAAAGGATATTGTGTAAGGAAATAATCACCACAGAGAAATTAGACAAGCAGCTGTGCTACTATGCCAACTTTACCATGACCAAAATGCTCAAAGGAGAAGGCAGTGGGGGTTGGAGAAGGAGGGGTGGTGCCTCATGTGATTATATTGGCTGTAATTGATCAAGACACTGGACTGAGGTTGCAGGGGGGCACTGGAGTTAAAAAACAAGGAGGGGTAGGTTACATGAGATTCTGACCTCAACCTCAGGGACCTTGCTGGGAAATGTTACCCAGACCCATGTGTGTACATGGAGCCCCTGAGGTTTACTGCATGTATAAACACACCCCCAAACTGTATTGTGTATGGTGGCTCCATGCATATGGTTGCTTGGCACACAGGTATACGATAAGACAGACAAAGGTTAAGGCGAAGAGTAAAAAGTTAAGACTCAGAAACAGAAAGAGAGGCTGGACCATTGGAGACCTGTCTATAGTAAATCACAGTAATAGTTCCCTTTGAAAATTCCCTCAAGAGGGGACTAGCAGAGGGACGCCGCCGGCCAGTTTAATAGCACAGATTAAATCTCTATAGCTGGACTATAAATGGACGTCTCTCAGTTTCCATAGGTCTGCTACAGCCTGCGTCTCACATTACCCCTGTCCTGGCTCTGTGGTCTGCTAGCTAACCAAACCTGACTCCCAGCTCCTTTGTCTCTCCAAGATGGTGTTAAGGCCAGAGCAGCGGTTCCTAAACTGGGGTCTAGATGCCATAAAGGCCGCTTGAGGAGCCGTCAAGGGGTCCTTATTTATGTGAGGCCCAGAATGCCTAAAAACAAACCTGGAACAATAGGAAACCATTGTGGTGTCAAAATTTAAACCATCTGGTCCAATTCTGATTAGAATTATGCAAAAATAGTTATATGAGTTATTTCATTCCATTTATATGAGCGGAGATTCAATCAGCTAAGCCACAAAGGATTTTAATGAGTACGTACATGGGCCCAAAAATGCAAAACTGTAACAGCATTTTCCCCATATGAACCCATAACCCATTTTTATTGGATGAATGCTGCACAATATCGGAAACTACAGAAAAACAAGTCAAAAATGGAAATTAAATACAAGAAGTTGGATATATACTTCCACATTTCTATGCTGATTGACAGTAGCCAATAGCCTTGCCCCAAAGGATGCCTTGCCCAAAAGGATGCCTTGCCCCAAAGGATGCTTTGCTTAGTCTCAAGTTTTGCTCTCAATGGGACCATTTTCCCAAAATTGACATTCTGCTATATTGGAAAAGATGCAAAACAAGAGATTAAGACCATAAAGTCATCACTCTGTCTTCACTTTTGAAATCAAGAGGCTATGTTCCCTTCTTGTACTTCTCAGTCTATGGCTCTTTGACACGATGTATCTGTGCATCAGTCTTTGTCTTACCTTAACCTCAGCTCCTGGCCACGGCTGACAATGATATATCCTACATTGAGTATCACAGCTGAGATGGATTTATTCTTAGTAAATTTAGGCAGTATAGGTTGGTTTTGTATTCATTTGAGTTGACATTCAACTGGGCAGCTCCTGCATGTCACTTAAGACTTTGCATTCTTTCACAGATTTCTATTCCTGTCCTGCATGAATATGAATTCAGGTGGAAGTTGCGGCTAAGCCTGAAGGATGGAGCTGTCAGCTGTAATTCCGTCACACGTGTCGGGACGTAAATGTCCCTTTGTCTCTCACACCTGAAGAACTCCAGCACATCTGACACAGTCATCCTGTTTTTGCCCAGCTGAGCCCAACCCCTGGCTTAGTGCAGGACACGGGGAGCGCCCCACCCCTCTTCCTTCCATGATAGATTTCCCAAATTGGGAGAGACTGATGGCAAAACCAGGCTACCATGTTTACGCCCTTGATCCAGGTCTTAGATACCCACTCCTTTATCACTCCACCCAACAGAAGAATCCAAAGAAGGCTGTCCTGGGACCTGCAGTGTGCCGTTTTTTGGTACCAAACTAAAGTCGATCCATAAGCCAGCTGTCAGCCATGAAATAAGTGTGTGCTTTAATACGTACCAGCAAAGGTGACCTCTCAATGAACGTGATTATACAAGCCTTATTTTTTGTGCACTTGCATGAATTTATGTGTCTTTATAGTGTATGAATGTGGGAGTAGAGGTCAGTGGCGTCGGGGGAGGGGCGAGGGTACACAGTGAGTGCATACATACAAGAACGACTGAATGACTGATTTATTAGGTGTATAATTGCCACAGCTCCCCTCTATCTTGGCTGTAGATCTCTGTTGGATGTTCAGTTTGTGTGTGAGTGTGTGAGAGTGTGTGTGTATTCATGCTTTTGCTCATGTGTGTGTGGGCATTGTGCAACATTGTCGGATTAATGGAACACTCAGCACGCCAAAGCCCATACAGACCACCAGCAATGCCTTAACCTTGTATGCTAAGATACTGAGACAGAAAAAGCATGAAATCGAGTGTGTAGGTTGTTTGCCAGTCCACCTGCACGCCTGTCCATCTCATTTTCATCTCTCTGTCCTCTTCTCTCACTCTTTTTGTGTTTGTAAGTGAAGTCCTTTTAACTTGGTTGAATGTTTTAAAACCTCAAAGTTAGATTTTCTGCAGGATTTCAGCTTTGATGTGTCCTTTTCTCTTTGCACTCGCCCTGAAGAAACTAACGCATAATTTTATCCGTTACCCAGGCGACCCAATGTATCTCATTTAGGATTTCAGCCAAATGCTCTCTGGTGTATATCATGCCTTGCTGATGTAAGACGAAAAAGAAGGAGACACACTTATACTCTGAGACGCCCAGAGAGCTGTGCCAGAAAAGGTCTTATTCATCAAACCTAACCTTGTGAAAATGTGGACCTGACTAGAGTCCTCTAAATCACCAGGATGAGCTGGCAGGAGGAAGAAGAAGCAAGATTACTTTATTACACGGTGCACATGGCTGAGCGGTATTGGAGCCATGACTGAAACCAAAATGAGATGATGTGAAAATGGGTGGTTTGGAAATAGAAAACTTTCCTCTAAAAATAGGAGAACCTGTTTTGTCTTTGGAGCAAATGTAAATGTAACTGAGGGATGCAGTTTAAAGGGGAAGTTTGTGTTTTTTTTAAAGCATGGTTGTGTGAGGTTTTTGTCATTTGTAAGTGAATAATGTACAGGTGGTAACAGTCAGCATTGTTCCTGTTGAGTGAAGCCAGCAGGAGATCCAACCATGGGCTATATAAAACACAGACATAGTCTCAGTGACGTCACCCATTGGTTTCTGAGGCAGGGTTTTGAAGCCAAACGGTGGTGGTCTCCATATTGGAAATGCTGACTCAACATAACTTTTGGTTGAACTAACAAGAGGCAAAAAGGCAGAGATGAGGCTGGCCTCTAGCCCTCTCGCGAACAAATACATTTTGCCTGCTTATCAGTCATGCCCCAAGCTAATTAGGGTAAGTATGCAAGACTAAATAGAGAAATGGGCATACAGACCAACAGAATTTATCCTACCAGTCTGTACACGTCAATTTCTGCTGTTAAAATGGGCATTTCAATTTCAATACGGGCGTTAATAACGCTTCCTGGGATTTTGGGGCCAGCCTCAAGTGGAAACTCCAGGAACTGCAGGTTTTTGCACTTCTCTTTTAGCTTCCTATTTATGACTGGAGGTTGCCACTTGGGTCCAACACACAAGTTCAGAAATGCCACAGTTGAAACACATCCTTTAGCCCCCTGAAAAGTCTTACATCTAAACCAATATTTTAGTCAAAACGTACACTATATTTTTGGACATTTGGACACTGTGTTTCTAAGCACACAATGGCTGAGTATGCTAAGATTATTTAGGAGCTTTTGTTGCCTTCATTTTGATAAACAGCTTAAGGGAGACAGGAAATGTGGGGAGAGAAAGGGGGGGTGACATGCACCAAATCATGCTAGAACCAGGAACTGATCCTATGAACAGTGTCACACAGACTGTTGCCTTTGTGCATGGGGCGCTACCAGCTGAGCTAAACCAGCACCCCATGGTGCACAGTGCATGGTATCAGATCAGCTGTTCAGGTTAGTGGTTATTAGAGGAGATAACACAAAGTACAATTGTGATTGTTCAGTGAGTTGTTTCATTTATTTACTCAACAGAACTAGCTTTTCTAGTAGTTGGGCACAATAGTGCTCATTGTAAAGGTCAAGAGTGATTATTTGGTGTAGGTTTAATCCACTTAAAAAACAAACTATCCCATTCAAGTCAGTCATCCCTCAAAGATTACTTTGTCAGGATTTTCTACCTCATTTGTCTTCTTTTAAGTCAAGTTTCTTTTAACCTCCTGCGAAGCCTTTCCATTGAGAACCAACACCTGCTCCAGAAAAGCTAAACAATCCAGTGATTGGACCTCAAGCCAAGTTTTAAACCCTCGATCTTTTGAGTCTTAACCCTGTAGAGAGGCTCTGAATTCGGAGCCTTAATTATGTGTCTTCAGGGCCGTGCAGCAGGAGGACATTAATTAAGCTAAATGATCCCTCCCTTACAAAACATCTCGCAGCATTTATCAAGGAACAAGCAGTAGAATTTGCCCCCGCGGCGTGAAGTATATGTGTGCATTGTGTGGAGCTGTGGGCAGCCTGGACCACGCGACTGGGTTCACATCAACTCCACACTGAGAGAGAGAGAGAGAGAGAGAGGCAGCTGGAAGAGAGGCCAGACTAATGTGTAAAATGGAGGATGTGTGATTGGACGTCTGCTGGGCAAATAAATATAAAAGAATAATCACCCAGAGGGAAAAAAAAAAGGAAAGAAAGAAGGCGCCCAATCTATTCCATGTTGTAGTTTTCCATTTTGGTAGTACGACCCTCCCTTCTCCTCCACCTCTTTCTCCTCCTCCTTCATATTTCACAGACAGCGCTGGGATGGATGGGGCTTCTTAGTGGCACCCGGGGATTAGAAGCACACACATGAACGCACACACACATGCTTGTCCTAACATCTACATGCTTGTGAGCGCCACACGTGCTTAAACACACACAAGCAGAGAGGCTGAGGCAGCCTGAGAGGTGATTGTTACCAGATGAAGAAGGGGGGGTCGTCCATCCAGCCTCACTCTGTGACAGACAAAAGATTGAACTGACTTTGCCTCATCCTCTCCTCATTGTGTGTGCGTCCATGCACATATGTGCGAAAGTGGGATCTTTCAAGCATGTTTAAGTAGTTCTTTTTGAAGGGGGGAAGGGGCTCGTGCCTTAAATTAAATGAATCAGGGCCTCATTTCTCTGTTGGGTTGGCTGGCAGCTGGCATATGAGTGTCCCATTCAAAGAAAGTGACATGTTTCATTTGACAATTAAGAAAACAAAGAACTCCATTTAGAGCCACAGTTGGAGGCTGTGTAACGTGTGTGTGTCTGTGTGTGTCTGTGTGTGTGCTTGTCAGAGTTTGGTATTGAGCTGAAAGAGACATAAGAGGAAGTTAAGCTGAAGAAAAACCTGAACCTTCAGTTCTGATAAGCAAGAAAAGAAACAACACAGTGAGTAAAAACAGGCAGGGAAAAAATTAATGTGAATTTACCTTTCTGCTAATTCAAACCACCAGGTCCAGCCTACTGCTGTGCCAGTCGATCTGGCTCATGCACAGAGTATTTACAGTTTTGGAAAGCAACATTACCTCAGTTTACCTCAAAGCAGCGGCACAGACCACATGGGATTTAAAGGTGATGCAAATAAAATCCCGCACATGTTGTTTCTTTTCAGCTGGAAGGGCACCGTTAACCTCACATTAAGTTTGACTTTGAGTGTACGGAAAACAAGCTGAGTGTGTACACACACAGACAAATTGGAGATGCACCAGTTGTGGTAAAAAGGACTGATACCGATGCATATACCAATACCAATACCAATGTTTGAAATAACATTTTAGCTGATGGCCAATTCTGATACTTTTATTTTTTGCATTATATTTTGTAACATTCTCAACGTCTGTTTTAATTTGAGCAGGGATATCTGATGTATTCAAACAGTTGTCAGTAGTCCCTCCTCTTCATTGGAATATGTCCTACACACAGTTTGCATGTAGCTGGTCTTTCTCATGGTGTAACACAACCACACTGCCAACACTGCCTGTCACATTTGACCATGAAAACAAATCAGAGCTTATCCAACAGGTGACCTCTCCTCTCCAATAAAAGCCCTCCTCGCAGATAAAGATAAAGATAGGATGGCATTAAATATATAAACATTGACTACCGGCATCACTGCATGGCACATTATTTGCAGACTGGCCGGTGTCTTTAACAGATCAGCGGATATTTATTTTTGACATTGGTGCATCTGTAACACAAATATTATCTGGCAATGGAGCATTGAGTCATAATGAGGTTGATGGACAAACTGCGAGCCATCCTGGACAACCCCTCTCACCCTCTCCATGATGAGCTGTGGCTGATGGTGAGTCAACGCATCATCCCACCACGGTGCAAGACTGAACGCTTCAGGCACTCCTTTGTGCCCACCGCCATCAGACTGTTAAACAGTAACAGAGGCCACAGACTGCACCACGACGACCACTGATCCCCCATAAGTAAAACGTTTACTTAGTTTATTTTATTTTACATATTGGAACTTCTTCTTGATTGTACTTATGTCTGGGCTTCTGTAACAACTGAATTCCCCCCCGGGGATCAATAAAGTAATATCTTATCTTATCTTAATAAGAAATTGCACAGTCATGTTTAAAGAAGGGTAAACATGCCTGTGCTTAAAATAGGTGTTTAAAATATATCCTCGTTTCAATGATTCCTAACGGGTAGATCAAGACTTTTTTTGGCTCACATATAGGAGGGACTCTGGGGATGTTCCAAAGGTGCCATCAAAAATAATTTTGGTTACCGTTTCAGGCGCCGTTCAAAGATTTCCAATTCCAGAGAGTATAAAGACTATTCCCATTGGAGTGAATGCTGTTATATATGTGCGATAAATATGACCCTGGCAGCATCAAGTCAGACTCTGGCAGATTTTTGTAGCTGGTTATGTAATCTTCCTAAAATTCTCACTCATTTCTGAGTCATTCTGTTTGAAGATTCTTCTATCTTTGATTGTAATTAGCTTTTAGGTTTCACTTGGATTTCTTGAGTGCCCCCACCCCCCCAAAAAAACCCCAACTGGTTTCCCTTTTGGCTCCGAGGCACAAATTTACATCATTGCTTATCATCAGATACAGACGCCAGCCCCTCTCCCCAATAATTCCCTCTGTCTCCCCGTCTTTCCCACTCCACCTCCTCCTCCTCTTCTGCCATGCTCCTTCCCTGTGGTCCTGAGAGTCCTGTTACCATGGATACCGCTGCATATTGGCTCCAACCCCACTTCGAAAAAAAGCCATCGCGCTTCCCCCCACCAGACACACACACACACACACACACACACACACACAAATACACAAACACACATGCGTGCTATATGTATGAAGTAATGGCGATCATCCTTCACCTGGTGAGTGTTCTGTCTGCTCATCTCTGTACTCAGTTACTATAACATGACCTCTGCTCCCCCCCACTGACAGCCATGAAAAACACCTTTGAATGGAAGATAACATCTCGGCATGCAATCACACACAGACACACACACACAGACACACACACACACACACACACACACACACAAACACACACACACACACTAACACACACACACACACACAACAAACATGCACTTACAAATTCCAATCTGCACTCGTTCTCATCTGGATGTTTTAAATTGCAGAGAGAGAGAAGTTTGCAGCTGTTTTCATTCATTAAGACACATTTCTGTTGCAGCATTGTTGCATTTTGCAGTACTATTGTCAGTCTGCATGTTGTCAAAGAAAAGGCTGTGTGTTAACAAGAGAGAGATTGACAGGCAACGCAAAAGCAAAAGGACAAAGAAGAAGAAGAAGAATTTGTGTCCTTTGCACAAAAGGAAATACCGCCATATGACCTGCATGTCTGGTCAGCCCACTGCCCGTCTGCTCCACATCCAATCCCCGCCTGCACTGCTCTACTTCTCTGTCTCTCCCTACTTGTGCAAATGTGCATGAACGTGTACATGAGAAAGACATTGCCTGCTTCAAGGACACACTAAGACGGATAGAGGTGAAGTCACACTAACACACACTTTCACACACACACACACACACACACACACACACGAGTAAGCTGTGATGAATTAGCCTGGCCCCACCTCCTCTGACCTCCTTCTACGTCGCTCATTGTCATGGTAACCACCAGCACCTCCGCTGCATCCTGCATTCATGCTTTCACACCACATGCTGCTGCATCCTTCTCCATCAGTCCCTCTCTCTTCTCTCCCCCGTCGTACCCTCGCTCACTTCTTTTTTTTTCTAACATGTGCAGAGTGCCGCTCCCCTTTGGAGCTCTCCGGTATCAATCAGCTTCATATTCAGCAGCACCGAAGATATTCATTATGAAATATTCAGATGTTCCTGAAAGAGTGTCAAGTTCTTTGCGAATCTCATGCATATAAAGCTCACCATTTTTATATCCTCTATATATTTATGCATGATTTATCCCAGTAAGTGAGCAGGTGTTATAAATTTTGGTCTAATCTTTTTATTTTCACATAGCTTAGCAGAAATAGAAAGCTGCACATTTGTGATTAAAATAAGTTTCTTAGGCTGCAAAATACTGCAAAATGAAGCAGCTGAATGTTCTTAATAATAATGCCTCGTTCTGCAGTTTCTACAGGTATCATCTTAAAAATGCCAAACTACTAAAAATCCCTAATTTTGCTCAATCAAGATTAAACTGTCACAGTTTATAACATTCACTGCATGCTTTAATCAGACATTCAGTGTTTAGTGAGGTTTGTGTTACACATTATCCTCAAACTAAGCACAATCATCTGTTCTGCACTTCCTCTGATCTCAGTTTCTCCATCTGGACGACTTTAAAGAACCGTTCTTTAGATAAGAAACAAAGGCCTGAGAGGAGAAAGTGCCCTTCCGTGGATTCACATTAGGCCGTTGTATCCGGTATTAGAGCTGCAGATCTGGAAATCCAAAATTCTTGCAATCAAGCAGCTCCTCTGTAATTGTCCCCTCGAGCAAAACACAAATAACTCCCAACAGTCGCCTGTGGTGTGGGCGTTTACCAAAGTGCACGTGTCGGAGTGCAAAATGAGGAAACATGTATACAAAGTGTATAAGAGTGCTCGTGTGCTTGAAGAACACCTTTTGTCAATCACAGATGTTATCCAGCTTCCGAAATGGATATATTTTAGAGATTAGGCACATTTTTGCCTCTAGAAGGTGTACAGAGGAACGGTGCATTAACAGAGCAACATCCTCCATTAAGAAACAAGGCTGAAGAAATCCTGTGGGGTTGGTTTTTACATTCCATAGCAAACACAGCTATAACTATGCATAAAATACCTACACACTAAATATACTGGAGTTTAAGCAGTTTTTTTCTCATGGAAAATTTAAGTGTTTAGTGTAATAGCATGGCATGGTGTAATGTTGGTATAGTATTGTATTGTATCAAACTGATGGTTGTATCATATCATACATAGTCATGTCGTGTCATATCATTTTGTTTAGTTGCCTATGGTATCTTTTCTTCTTGTGTCATGTCACATTATACTGTAACATATTGTGCAGTATAGTATCGCAGTGTTTCCCCTAGGTTTACAGCCATGGGGGGGGGGGGTGCAGACAGACTTTGCCACAATCTATCTATCTATGTAGTCGATCAGATATTGGTATCAGGGTTTCACCAAGTATTAAAATCGTCAACATTTCACTCTTTTAACACTTTTTCTTTTGTAATATCTTAAGTTAAGTAATCTAGCCTGCAAAGAAGTCAAAAGAAAACATTCTCCATGTGACCACTATACCTGATTCTCTTGATTCAAATAAAAATGCCATGAGTGCAAAGTACAGGTCTGCATTGCACTTTTACGACGGTCCCTGAATGCACCTGCAGTGACAGGCGCTCTGGACAGACAGTCAGCTCACGGCACTCTTTGATGCCAAGGAGTTGATCAAAACTTACTAAAGGTGTCTGATGTGTCACCAAACTGGATTAAATCAAGCTGTAGACGAGGAGCTTTTCACGGTAATAGCGGCAAAAACAGCAAACATCAAATAGTAAACAGACGTCTCCCGGTTGTGTCTTTATCACTAACGCACAACGGGGGTAAAAATCCTCAATGAAGCAATAAAACACTGGTATCTTATCATGTTGTGTCTTACTGTATGCTTTTTTTTATGTTGTGTCATACTGTATCGTATCAAATTGCTGCACATCATATCGTGCCGTATCATGTCATGTCATGTCGTGCAGTGTAGTGTCAGATCCTGTGGTATTGTGTGGTGTGACGTTTCATGTCCTGTTGTACTTTATAGTGTGGATTTAGACTTTGGGTACATCAATACACAACCTTATACCCTTAAACAATCTGTCTTTGAAATAAGCTGTGACAAATGCAATCCAAAACACAATTTTAACTATTTGCAAAGTTTTAGAAGGCCTCTAGTTTAAAAAATGTGCAAAATATATACGGCATGTATTCTTTATACCGACTGCTTTATGCATTCTTTGAAATCCAGCTTCAATTTTGTACTCATTGCCCATGGTTCAGATAAAAAACTGTTATTGGCCTTTAATTTGAGGACAGATTCATCTTCATATGTACATCTACTCATGAGGTACATGACGTTGAATTAACTTCAGATACATCAAGAACAAAATCACCTCCATGAAAACAACCTTTATTTTAACAAGGCTAGGAACCAAGGGCATTTCCTCCTATCCACTGGGTGAAAAAACACAAGTAAGACATCAGACTCAGTGAAAAATATCTTCCTTTTCATCTTCCAACCAACCAACTGCTCCCTCATGCCACAACAGTCACGCTCTGCTGAGCCGTGATGTGAAAGCATTAAGCGGCGCTGAGTGACAGCGACTAGGACACCAGATGTTGACATTTAAAGATGGCTGCTGCAGCTCCCTACTGTCATCAATTTCTTTGATCCCTGAAGTTGGACATGATCAACATCTTCAAGCAATGTCTGATGGCTCCAAAAATCTAGATCTAGCCTTGTGACAGCGATGTATCTCATGTGCTTACGGTTAAATGCTTTTGGTCTGCTATTTTGTATCATGCACTTTGATTTGGAACATCATCCAGCCAATCTTGAACTGCTAAAAAGCAAGACGGACATGTTGTTTCAAAACCAAGAGATTTATTCCAAGTGGTATAAGGAACTTCCTCAGCCATGCATTGCACACCAGGGTGTGTTAGGCTGTAGTAAATCTGATCCAAAACCACAGAGCTGAATTTGGGCCACATACACCAGAAATGTTGGTTCTCCAAAATTGACATTAAATCTGACACATCCTTACCATAAAAGTTAAATCACTTACAACAGTGGGATAGAAGACAGGCCAAAACATATGATTTACCTAACCTCAGCCAACACCTATCACCCGGGCCAAATGCCTGTAAATGTACTCAGTGTGAGGTTAAAACAACACACAGCGACTACTGTTTCATGTCAGAGAGATTCATCCAGGATTCCGTATACGTGTCCAACACAAACAGGTTATGAATGATCTTACTGCAAGACATGCTCTCATAACAATACTCTCAGTCGCACAGTAGTTCGTACACACGTTTTCACCCATTCTAGGCTGGGAACACTGAAAGACGGCGTGACAGGCGAGATGAAGAATCCCTTTCCCTTAATAATGAGTAACAGGACGGTTGTCAGAAAAAGACAGACCACCATGCAGCAGTGGAAAGTAGCTTGAAGCGAAATTTGATTGACCAAAGTTGTCAAGGATGTTTTAACCCAAGAGCTTAGAGAAATAATCAAACCATTATTGATGAATGGAAAGCTTGGACGCATGTATTTATGGGTGTATTATTAGTCTTAATGTCAGTGGACCTTCATAAATATTGCAGCAAGTGTTAATTCAAAAGCATATCATTGACCATTTGTGCTGAAATGATTGATGTGTTAGACCTTGGCCCAATAAAATCTAGACGAGACAGCAATAAACACAGTGGTCACTTCTAAATCCGCCAACCCACACTGACATGGTTGTCAATTTGACGGGAAAAAGACACTGAGGTTTATTCCCAATCTGCAGGCCGCCTGTTGAGTTAAAATTCAGTTTGTTCTGCATGGATGGGTTCACTGAGTCCAGAGGGCCACAGAACAGAGGAACCCGTAGAGTACGTCCGAAGATGGGACTGCTTTTTGCGGAAAGGAGAAAGACAGAAGTTTGGGATGGAGGACAAGTTCATAATCATTTTTCTCTGGTCAATTGATTTAGCTGTTCCAGTATTTTCATCCCCTCTCTGATCACCTCTCCTTGCGTTGTCATCACTCTTTTATTCTTCCTCGTCCCACAGCAGCTCAAGATTTGTGCAGTTCATTGAAACAAATCACAGCAGTTGCCCAGGCAAACAGTGAAGTTATTTCCACTCCTGTAGTCCTTCCAGCCCCGTCTGACAGCCCACAGCCAGCAACCACAAACACTCATGTACGCTCACATGCACGGGACCCACAGTGGAAATAAGTCTGACTTCCCTGTGGTTCTTATCCTTAAAGTCAATGTAACAGCATCTATATCACTCAGTTAGTCTATTGAATGCATTTATTTCAATATTACACATCACCTTATGCTGTTCTGATGCCGTTTTTTTAATATAATGCTGTTTACTTTTGTATATTGTTAAAACTAGCCAAAACAAGACCAAGTTTTGGGGCCAGTTTGCTTTCATCCAACAGGACAAATGAATCGAGACTGGAAATGTCAGGAGGAGAAAGCTGAAGGGCAAAGGTCAGAATCAAAACTCTGCAATGAGGACTATCATCTCTGTACATAGGGTACAGGATCTAACAAGAGCGAAACTGGCACCAGGACCAAGCCAAAGCTGTGTCCCAGTCAAGGAGCTGCAACCTTGAAGGGCAAATTTCATTGATGGCTTTCCCATTTCAAAGGTTCCTTCAAATGCATCCAACCTTTTGGGGTCATGAATGGTGCATCGGTCGCTCTGCATAACCAGCATATCTTGTGAATCTCTTTGCATCAATTCAAACAAAATAGTAGAATCTCAAGGAGGCAAAAAGAAAACTGTTAAGTTTTAGTATTTGGTTGCAATTCGATGGAATAGCAAAATGATCCATCCATCCATCCATCCATCCATCCATCCATCCATCCATCCATCCATCCATCCATCCATCCATCCATCCATCCATCCATCCATCCATCCATCCATCCATTATCTAGACCGCTTATCCCATTAAGGGTGGCTGGAGCCTATCCCAGCTGAATTTGGGCGGAAGGCAGGGTACACCCTGGACAAGGCGCCAACCTATCACAGGGAAAAAATGTTGCATATATTGAAAAAAGACAAGATGCCTTGAATCTTGAATTATCTTATAAATGATAGTGATGATATTTAAGTTACGTGACGGTGGTTTTGTTAGCTAGATAACCAGCTAGCCACCTGTTGCAAGAAAGAGGCGGCGCTATGTGAAGGGTTGGAACAGCTGGTGACAGCAATGGGAAATCTTGCATAGACCTGGCTCTCATTTTAGTTTAGAATGAGTGGTCTTTGCAGGCTGAGATGGCTTGGTTCTTGGAAGGATCGTAACCCTAAACTGGGACACAGCACAAGACTTCACCAAGACCAGAGAGAGTCAAAACTGAGAAAAGACCAAGACTTTGAGGGGCTGAGACCAAGTCAGGACCAAGGCCAATCAAACAATGCACAACAAACTAAAACAAATGTAAACGCTCCTTGAATTGATTTAAAAGATTTGCATTTTTAAGAATATACCCATAAAAAGTAGTTAAAACTGTTAAAAAAATCTAATTAGAAAAAGGTAAAGTTGTTGGTTGAATTTCAAGCAATTAGCAAGAAATCCTTGAAATTCAAAATTGATGAATGAAAGCACACAAGTAATAAAGTGGTTTCCCTACAGAACAGGTCTTCACTATCCTTTACATAAATTCGTTCTTTTTCTTAGAGACCAAGATAAGACCATGCAAAAACTCTTTCGAGTCTGATACGAGACCAGCACCTTCAGAAATCTGTCCAAAGACCAGGACTGATCTTGAATCCTACAACTCTAATACGCGGAGCTCAGTCAAACCGTCCGAAAGCAATCAAAAAGGAGGGCAAAAAGGGGAATAGCAGGGGTTTTATTCTGCAGGTGGGAAGTAGTAAGAAATTCTCTTAAAATATTCCACTGTGGGAGAGTGGAAACTTTCCCCCCTCTCTTCTGTTGCTTTAACCTTTAATAGACATCTCATGGTGAGAACTATCCTTATAAAAGCTCAAGTCTAAAGAAAAGACAATATGAGGTGCACGCATGACAGAAATGCATCTGGGAGATGTAAAGAGAGTGAGAGACGTGATGTGGACCATATTGAATATAAAATCCTCTTTGTAAGTCGCTGCCTTTACTGTGATCTCATATAGACCAGGCGAGATCAGCGGCATTGTTTAATAATGTGTCTTTTGGCACCGTAAACGCAACACTCGATCTGGAATACCGATGTTTCCCACTCTGCTCCTGTCCGCTCAGCTCCAGGTTTGAGTTCCTGAGATGAGAGGCAAGAAGAGGAGGATGAGTGAGATGATTAAATGGATGATTCATTTCAGGAAAACAAATAATCGGTAGAGTCTGAGCCGTCTTTGACCCCAGAGAGGAAAAATAAATAGAGTGGAGAGAGTTGGGACGGGACGCAACACCAGAGGAGGAGAGTTAAGTTTGATGAAAGCTCCAAGGCTGCTGCTGCTGCTGCTGCTGCTGCAACACACACACACACACACACACAAATACACAAACTATGACTGAAACGTGCCCTAGAGTGCTGCAAGAAGACAACTAAGAAAAATTAATGAAATAGCATGAATCATTCACACATTTGAGATCAATTCAACTCTGCTACCCCAGAGAACTGTCTTGGTCACACCCAACGTTGACTTCAAATCTGACTCTATCGCTCTGTAAAGGCGTAATGACAGAATCTGATACACTGGGAAACCAGCGCCTTAGCTGCCCTTCACCCCTAACTTATTGACCACCTGCTGTTCAAACTGCACCACCCCTCCCAAAGCAAACACAAACTAGAGAAACACAGGAAGCATACTAATTTACACCAACTTAACTCAATGTGTCACCAAATTAGATTAGCGTGACCGAATGAACTGTGGAGAGCCCCGGGATCACCTGCCGCTCGCGTGTGCAGGGCGTGAGCAATTTTGTGTGTGCATTCAATTACAATGTGTGTGTGTGTGTGTAGGAGTTAAGAGAACGATTCAAACTGTAACAAAATAGAGGCCCAGGACAGAGACAGAGAGGACGTCTGGGCGGCAGATAAGTTTGAAAAGAAACACAATGCAGAAGCTGAACAGGAGAGCTGGAATAGAGAGATAGGAGAGGGAAAGAGACAGAAAAACTCTGCATGTGTGTGTGGCTTCAGTTTAGTCTGAGTTGTGTTTGGAGGATCCTGTGCCTGCAGCTGTTTGATATCTCCTGTTTGACAGTCAAGAGGAGCTATCTCGACCCTGTGCTCGATGTGAATGGGTCCACCTTGCAAATCACAAATGACTTTGCACTTTAATCCGTTATTGTCAAGTCAAATCACGAGACATTCAGGAATTCTGGTGACATCACATTTGATTTGAGCTCAGCCAATAGTGTTGCGTGGTTGGGTCTATTTAGAAAATGCTGAAACAATATAATGATTAATGGACTTGTTAAAAACTAATCTGTAACAATTGTGAAAATTAGTTGTGTAAGCATTCATTGACCGAAAATGGCTGAAGCATGCGGTTTTCTAATTCTTAAATTTGATGGAATTTTATGTTCTTGTTCTGATTCATACAATAAAAAAAAAAGACTTCTGGACTGCTGGTAAAGATTAAAAAAAGAAAGAAATCTGAGAGTAAGAACTTGGCCTTTGGGGACCTGTGATTGGATGAAGTCCAAGACTGAGTAAGTTGTTTCAACATTGAAGTTTTGGCATTGATAATATTGGTAGCTGACCTAAAAAGGAGTCTGCTTTTTGGGACTATGAACACAACACTGCACCATGATGGAATAAAAAAATGTGTCTCCTTGTCTTCGTACTTCTAAGCAACAATTACACAGAAAAAAATAGAGAGATATTTTCCATGCTGGTCTCACAATCTGATGGAAGATTGATTCCTTCAAAATAAAAGAGGAAAACTAAAATCGAGGTCAGTAGGAACCTTAAATGTTTCGCTCATGAGGCGTGACGTTGAAACATGACAAAAAAAACAATGGAAAGCATGATACTGACTAACAGATGAGGAAGATGAAGAAATGGAATAGAAAAGAGAGTGAGAAAAGAAAACCCCTCGCTGCCATATGGTACAGAGTATTGGGCTTAATGAGGCGTAAGGCCATCCTCTCCACAGAGGCATTGCCCAGTCAGATCACACATGAATGAGCACTGTGATAGGTTTCAAACACAGCATATGCCAACAGCTAGTGATATGGAACCAAACTACAGCTTCTGAGGGAAAAAAGAAAGGAACAGGAATAATTTACCCAACCTAGGCCAGGACCCAACACCCGCTAAAGAGCAGAAAAACACTTTGAAAGAAGAAGTCTGTTTGATAAGCATTTAGAAGCTATTTCAAAATACTTCAGCAGAGAGATATTGTGGAGATCAGTGAGTCTGGGTTTGAAAATCAGAGGGTTTGTACTAATGTGATATACAGACTATGTAGTTTCAGGCTTTGCAGATTTTGCTACACCTGGTTTTGGAGTGAACGGCGGGTTTGTTTAACTTATCAAGATCCAGAAGCTTCAATCCAATCTGCATTTGTATAGACCACATGGGGAAGCAAAGATGGCTACTGGGGCTACCAGGATGATAATACAACAAAAGAGCAACTCCTGTATGTGTTTGCAGCACAGTCAGAAAACCCCACTAAAGAACTGCAACTACAAAATGACATAAAGGAATAGTTAAAGGATAAAGTTTGAGGGGTTAGTTGTGACGCTGAGAGGGTGTAAGGCTTGCAGTGCCATGTTCAACAATTTAGGTTCACATGCTACGACGTTAACATTTGGTAATCGTTTTTAAAAACTTAAAAGGGCTGTTATTTTTCTTATTCACAGTTATTGGGGGCGGCAGTAGCTCAGTCCATAGGGCTTGGCTGGTTCGAGTCCCAGTATGGACGAAGTTTGGCAAGTGGACTGGTATCTGGAGAGGTGCTGGTTCACTTGCCTGGGCACTGCCGAGGTGCCCTTGAGCAAGGCACAGAACCCCCAACTGCTCGGGGTGCGCTGGTTGATGGCAGCATCCTAACTCTGACATCTCTCCCTAAGTGCATGTCTTTCTTTCTTGTGTCATAATGTGATTTCAGTACTTGAAGTGACAATCAGCAAATGCTAGGCTTATGTTAGCCAGAAAGGGTAATTAAGCGAGCTTCTTAGTCAAAGTTTTTATCCTCCGATGAATGTCAGTGGAAATATATATAAAATATATCCATTTATATATTGTAAGGTTATATTTTGGTATTTCTTTGCCTTTATTGGATAGGACAGCTGAAGAGAGACAGGAAATGTGGGGAGCAGAGAGAGGGGGAAGGTCAGGAGTCAAACCACTGCAGCAATGAGGTACATAGCCTCTGTATATGTGGTGTAAGCTATAACCGCTAAGCCAACGTCGTCCCAGTCGGTGGAAAATTTCACGTAAAACAATCCAGCAATTGTTGAGTGTGTAGTTTGGACCAAAAATGGTGGACCAAGAGACCAACTGGCTGGCAAACCGTGCTACAATATGACTTAAAGTAGTGGCTCATATCATGAAAGTACTTGATTTTAAGCAACTCACAAACAGACATCTTAAGAAAGAAACAAATCATTAACTTAACAACTTTAGTCCACCAAACAATGTAGAACATTTTGGGCATGAGCGACAAACCAAGATGTCTTTTTTATTCATGGCATCGGAGCTAACAGGTGATGAATTCGTATTGAGTGTTGATGGATGTTATGAGAATAGTTCACATAGCAGACACATCATCCTGATCCCTCTTCACACTCGTCCTGTCATCATCCCCGGCAGCTGAGAGGTGTGTGATTCAGCGAGAGAGCGAGAGACTGAAATACAGAACCTGAGAGAGAGTAAGCGTGTCAGAACGGGGGCCAGCTGTTAACAGCATGAAACGATTCGCCCAAATTTTCAATCTCCCTGGTGTCTGTTTGTGTGTGAACCCAACCATTTGTCATCGACGATCACCTGTTTGGTGCGACTGAGGCTCATGCTGTGACAGTGATCGTTCCAACCTGCAGCCTTTCTCCTGCCTTTTATTGATCGTCGCAAATTAAACACACTGACAGATTAATTAAAACATACAAGATTAAGTTTCAACAGAGCAGGGCCGTATCAAAGCACAGCTGCCATTGTAGGAGAACAAGCAGGAGGGAAGACGTCAAGCAGACGATAAATTTAATTTCCCCCGCACAATTTCAAGCTTAATAAAAAATACAGCGTGTGTGCGTCTGGGCTGAAGGAGAGCATGAAAGCTCAGATAAAGGCTTTTATTCAGATCAAGCTCTGATTTCTACGGAGCACAATTGACCACAACACCAGCTGAGACACTGGTCAGGTATTAGAGGAACTTTAAGCTGAACACCTTCCTGTTATCATTGGGTCACCTTATGTCTGTTTCTATTGGTTTATCAAATGTGATTAGCCTTCGTGTGCACGTGTGTGTTTGTTTTAAATATGATCAGTCTTTCCTTATAGTGCTACACAGAGTTAAGCCACGGGGTTCCAGACTTTGGACTTCAACTCAGAAGGGGCTGATTGCTCTGACAGGCAGAGGGGCTGTGTTTATTTAAGCGGTTTTGCAGGAAGTTCAGGAGGACTAACTCCACCTGTCAAAAGAAACCTGTCTCCCGCATGTTTTTGCTCTATTTCAGTCACCTTCACACCACACTCACGAGTTCTTCTGTGAGTTTTTCCTCTTTTTTTTTTTTTTTAAACCTGAATACCAAAAAGGTCTCTCAGTGGGCGGATAGTCTGTCTTTCTATCCAACAGTGAGCTCTAGAGTAAGAGAAGTCTCATCTAACTTGTTAGCCTGGAATGAAAACATCACTATCCAGTCAGAAATTCCCCTTGACCTGTGGTTTGATGCAGGAAAAAATGCCTCAGGAATAATATGCATATTTACATTTCATTCACTGTGAGGAGCAGTGGGCCCTACATGGTGATCTATTTAAATAAGAATATTGCAAAATTCATGCTCCCCAGAGGGTGAACCATTTATCTCAATACTCCTGAAACACTCTTGAACAAGTGTCAGATCAGACCTTTATTGATCTATTTATTATTTATTTATTTATATAAGTGTGAGGGGTTTTAGACTTCATTGGGTAGGACAGCTTGAGAGAGAGAGAAGAAATGTAGGGAGAGAGTTGGGGATGACATGCATAAAATTGGAACTGGAACCTGGAATGGGAATTGATCCAACCAGCATGTCGAGGGCTTCGGCTTCTGTACATGGGGCACCTGCTCTACAAAATGAGCTGTATTGGCAAAACTGCCAACTTTATATCTGAATTGCATTAGAATAGTAGTAACAGTAGTAGTATATAAGTAGTTGTCTTTCAGGGATATACTGTCTACAGTTTACGCTAGGGATGAGCAACGATTCTTGAATCTTTGAGTGCTCATTAATTCATAAACAAGGAAAAGTTCATGCAACTATTTTCTCATCTTACTTTAAACGTGCATTTTTCCATTGTGTTTACTGGTGTCTGTTTGTAATGATGAACATCCACCAGACCATGGCTGTAAAGCATCTAAAAGCTATTTGCTGATTGCATGAACAATAAAAGAAGAATGCTAATCCCATTAGGTAGCAAAATAAGAAGGAAACATCAGGGACAGTTGTTGGAATAACATGTGTAGCTGCTGCATTGAAGATAGCCAGCATAAAACTTAACACAGATGCTCGGTTATACACATGCCCACAACCAGCAGCACCTTGTCTCTGTGCTGTTTAAAGCTACTACCATACAAACTGAACGTTAACAGGACAGGTGTCCCACGGAGGGTTTACTTTGAGTGTCTAGACCTGCAACCTACACAATGAAGGTCCAACTTGTCCAGTCAAAGCCACTGTTAGAAGGCTGGACCCATCACAAATAGACTACAAGAAAAATCTTCAAGAGTTGAGTTGAGATGATTGTATGATTTTCAATTTATAGCACAAAGGAAAAAAAAGTGCAATAAGTTTTATTCAAAATTGTTCAAATCTGAATCATCAGATCAGACTAGAGTGATGCCCATCCCTTCTCTATGCCTCCCCTTCTGGAGAGCAGCTCTTAACGCAACAAAGTGTGTAAAAATAGATCCTGAATCATCAGGATATTCCCCTCTTTCCTCACATTATTCATTTCTAAAGCACAATGCCAAACTGTACTTCACCAACCTACAGTGTAGTACAGTGCGCTGTTGTGCTGCATTGCCAAGCTGTTCCCAATGTCTCTGTACAACTCCCAGGTGAGCACATCTGTCGGTCTGTCAGGATGATTGACTGTTGTTTAACAGGCTTGACCAGGAAACCACATGCTGAACATCACAAGGGAGATTCATCACCTGCTGAAAGCAAGTTTCATGGCTTCAATTGTGTACACAAGTACACATACACAGATGGATGACATATAGGCACGCACACATACCCACACATGTAAAAAAAAAAATGGTTTGCTGTTTCTAGTGAACAGCTCATCTCTATCTCTGCAGAGAGATACTGTACACTGGTGCTGTATTAAAGTATTGGCTTGTAAGATCTGCAGTGACCTCCCTGCGGCTAGGTCGTGCCTGATTTGACCTTGTGACTGGGTTGGAAGACACTCTGCAGTGCACAACCCACACAGGAAGGAAAATATGCTTAGACACTCAAAAAGAACAACAAAACTAAAGTAATCACAACAACTAAATCAAACAAGCTCCCACACATCAAATGACTTCAGCAACTTCTGAACAAGATCTTTAAACAATGAAAATGCTCCATTACTAAATATGCTCTCCACTTTTCATCACAGGCCACAGTTCACGCAGTTCTCATGATCTCCACCTTCACAGGATAACAACCTGACTCAAATGGATGTGTGCGCACACACACAAATGCACCATAACCTCTCTTGCATGGGAAACACTTTAAGGAAGCGGAGGTAGAGGAAAGCAAGGAAACCAAGAAATAAATAACTCCTTTGTGTCGCGGCTACATAAACAGTGCAGTGCATTACAGATTACTACAGTAGCTGGACTGATAAGAGACTTCCTGCACACTGCTGCATGTGCATGTGTGTGACCAGAATGCAAGAAAAGCAAAAGAGATGTTACAGAAAAATCTAAAGAAAGGAAAACTGGAGGAAAGAATAAGATAGAAAAGAGGAAAACTTGAACTTCTGCAGGATATGTTTTGGCAGCGAAGAGAAAATAAATACTCCTTACCTTACGTGCTCACGTGTCCTATTGCTTCTCTGGTATTTTATTCCCTTATTTAGAGATTAGCTGTCTTCATTTGCCCTTTTTTTTTTGCACACAAAGTATCCAAAATTCAAACTGAGCCAGCCAGGCCGGTGTAATAACTTCCAAAGCCAAGTAGAGATTGTTATCTATTGTAAATATTGGTACAATTCTGAGAACGCTCAGCCTCCGTCTCGCCCTGTTGGGAACATGACAAAACCCTGGAACCTGATTTTCATGCCAAATAACATCATACAAAAATGTGCGCTAGGCCTGCTGACCATACTCCTCACTTTGTCACTATCATGACGGAGTAAACACCTAATACTACACACTCTCGACAGTTGGTTGGCAAGCAATTGGAGAAAACAGAGAAAAATCTGCTACGACACCCATTAATAGGCTATGATGTCAGGTCTAACTCCATTACTGAGTGTGTGTGTCCTATCGGAGTGGCCACATATTCCACTGGCCGGAGAGAAAGAGTTTACTCCAACTACAATTATCCTGCAAATCACAGTCCCTGCGGGGAGACTCGCGCCCTGAGAATCTTGGCCCAGTTCGAGCGAGCCTTGAGGAACGTGCCGGAATGAGCAAATCAAGCCTTATTCACTCACTCTAGCACACTGGAAAAACCACCCGTGATGTCTGGCATGGGATTACGCTCGCACCTAGTGCCAGAATAACTGCCGGCGAGGATTAGAAGAACGACAACAGTTGATTACAACAGTTGCAACCACTGGAATGGAGGTCCTGGGGGTTGATTGAGTTGGTTGAGGCTGATAATGATTCAACAGAGCGGCCTAATTAGAAGCAAATTACAAGGTTCAATAATTCACAAATGGACAGGCTGCATCTATGATTGTAGAGACAGCTCAGAAGTGAATCATGCAAGGCTATATTTATCTACTCTTTTTAAAACCCTTCTACATCCTAACCCATCTCTCTTCTCCTTTATTTTTATTTCAAATCACTTGATTTCTGTATCTTGCCTTCCGTCCCTTGCAGGGCGTAAAATGAACACCCGCCAAGCCCCAATGGCGGGTAAAAAATTAGTTTGGCGTGTAAAACAAAAACACACACCCGCCAGGGGCCGATGGAACATTTTGTATTGCATGTGAGGTTTTGTTTTCATACTTTTGCCCATTTCTGCTGACTGTCAGGCTATTTTGACCCTCGTGTCGCGCTGTACTTGTGTTGTGATTTGGTACGTTGTGAACGGCGTGACGTCAGCTACTGGAGTTCTATTCATTCCCTTTGCTTGAAGAAGCACAGCGGGAAGAGCGTTTCGAGGAAGATGTGGCGACACATTCCCGGCGTGAAGCCACCACATACAAAAAGGATAAACAAAGAGGCAGGAGACGATCAAGAAGAGGAACAGACGGACAAACAGGCAGCACTTTTGAATATTTCTAATACATGATGATGCAGCAGCAGTGGCGGTTCTAGACCAATTTTACTGGGGGGGCCAGGCTGGGGCCAAGGGTGTTGTCAGCGGGACACATTCAACCCAGAAAAAAGAGACTGAGAAGGGCGAGGACCGGCTGAGAACTAAAAGGCAAAACATCAGTGCATCCCTTTATACTAGACATACAGTATATAATACTGTGTACTTTATCAAAATGCAGACTGACAGCAGCTGTTTGGCTGTTTACACTCAACATGAGTCCCTTAGCGCTCTAAGGGACTGGAACCAAGTGCCACACGTATGTGTTCCGCCTGTAACATATAATATTATTTTGGTGTGTGTGTGGGGGGGGGGGGGGGGGGGGGGGGGGGGGGGGGGGCGGCAGAGGGGGGCTCCAGGTTCAGTTTTCATGGGGCACTGGCCCCTGTTGACCCCTCCCCAGAACCACCACTGTGCAGCAGTCACCTTGAAATGAAGTATAACCTAATAAAATAGAAATATCTAATTGTATCTGTACATAACTCTATTCTTTAAGTGGTGCTTAAGTTGGATTTTCATAATAAAAACGTATGGTAATTATTTTAAATCAAATAAGGCATGATTTTGTATTTGGCCAGTGAAAAATATTTTTGGCCGGTACATTTTTGGAGGTCACTAGCCAATGGCAGACGAGGTAATAAGTTCATTTTACGCCCTGGTTCCTTGTCTTGTATTTTTGCTAATGAGTATGCCCATGTGCTAGTTTCTAATAAAACCAACCGGCCATGATACCAAAAACATGTCACGTCTCAAAAAGCTATTCATTCAATTCCATTTTCCTTGTTTGATAAGGAGTTCAAAGCATTTTAATTCAACTGCTGCCCCTTTCAGTTCTAGTAGTCCATTTTCCTTAAAAATGCAGAGAAGCAGAAATGCTTCTAATTCTCATTTTATCCACTTCACAGCAGAGGCACAACACCAAACCTGTAAAACACAGTTGGTCTAAACAGTGCATGATGCCAAGTGACGACCTCGCTGGAAGACAAACAGCCAGCCGTCCATTTTTTTTCATTTCTCGAGAGACGTCCTCCTCGCACATAAGAGCTTCAGGAATCCAGATAAAAGCGAGACAGCCGTGAGATACTGCCGCGATACCCATGCCTCACCCCTATGCCGATGGCTTGGTTACCATGACAACCATTAGGAGGTGAGAGAAAGGACATGGCAGCGGAGAGTAAATCTCCTCACAGTAGCTTCAGGAATGCAGGTGAACTCTCCCTCCCTGCCTGCCTCTGTCTGTTTCATTTTTCTCATACGTTTATAAATCCTTTCCCTCTCTCAACGGACACACTGAACGGCTTCTCTGCTCAAGGCCCACTTTTTTTTTTTATGAATCATATCACAATGCATCACTTTTATCCAAGTGCACCATCCTTTTCTAAAAGCAGAAGGGCTTTGAGGCAGCTTTGCACCTCAGACATGGCTTTAATTTCCAGGCCTCGTTTATGTTGATGCATCTATCGTGCTTTTGCCAAGGGGGGGTAATCAGGGAGGGCTCAGAGTGAGGGTGTAAGAGAAAAGAGAGAGTAAAGACAGGGATGGGAGTACAGGGGAGACAGTGAATACTTGGCTGCATAAGTAGGACAATAGTGTTGTGGCCAACACGCTGTAAGACTGAGCTTCAAGAGAATTAGGAACAGCAGTTCCCCTATGAGATAAAGGATATTAGAGGGGATGAGTGCTGGATGAAAGAGGGGGAACGAATGCTGGAGAGAATATTTCATTTGGCTTTCTCTTACCTCTAAGAAGCAGGTCCCAGCTGGAGTGTTCTCCTTGATGGATGCATTGTAGAAGCTGCTGGAGAACACAGGTGTGTTGTCGTTAACATCCTGCAGGACTATGTCCACCTTTGCTGTGGATGAAAGTGGCGGCCGGCCGCTATCCGTCGCAACCACAGTCACACTCGGTGCCGGCTCTGATTCGAAATCCAGAGCCATGGCCGTGGTAATTATCCCTGTGTCTGGGTCAATGGAAAACCAATCAGAGTGCGAGTTCTTGCCCTTGAGGAGGCTGTATTTGATGTCTCCATTGGGGCCCTGGTCCTTGTCCCTGGCAGTGACCTGAAGAACAAAGGAGCCCGGGTACACAACCTCAGGAATAGTCTGTCTGTAGGCCTGCTGGTCGAACAGAGGGGGGTTGTCATTCACATCAGTCACCTGGATGGTGAAGGATGACTCCGCTCTGAGGGGAGGTGTGCCGGAGTCTGTGGCCATCACCCTGAGGTCATACGAATCCCGCTCCTCTCTGTCTAAGACCTGGTCCACATATATGAGATAGATGATGCTGTCCTTGGTCGTGAGAGCAAACTTCCCATCGCCCCCCTCGAGGGACACATTCACGTTGGCGTACTCTCCGTAGTCTGGGTCGGTGACAGATATTCGAGCTACGTACTGGCCTGGTTGGGCCCCTTCAGAGATCCTAGGAGAGCCATCCTCACTGAGGAAGATGATGGTCATGGTGGGCTGGTTGTCATTGAAGTCACGGACATGAATGGTCACAAATGCATTGGTCACCTAGGAAAATGGGGAAAGAGTAATGTTACTTAGTGTTCAAATAAAGTTGTGTTGCTTATACCTTTGTTTTACTTTTCAAAAGCTAAGAATCCATCAGCGCTATCTTTCAGAAAGCAAGAGTTTTAAGCACACAGTACAAGCATTAGTCCTCTCTCTCTCATTGGCACTCTATAACTCAAAAGTATTGCAATGAATGGTCATACCTCAGGGTGGCTGGCATTATCTCTGGCCTGGACCACCAGTTCATGAACTCTCTTCAGTTCATAATCCAGGGGCCTGTTCAGAGTGATGATTCCAGACTTGACATCCATGACAAAGTAGCGGTCGGGATCACTCTGGCGCCGGTTGATCTCATAAAGTACAAGACCGTTATCGCCCTCATCCTCATCTGCTGCAAACACCTGCAAATATTAGAAAGTCAAATACTGGAATTAAAATCAATTCAAGCATTTGGATTTACAAACATTGAATTGTTCTATTGTAGTAAGAGTCACTTTCTGCACACAGACGAGACTCAAGCTAACCTGTAGGATGCTACTGCCTTGTGGGAGACTCTCGGAGATAATGGCATGGTATCTGCTCTGATTGAAGACCGGTGCATGATCGTTGATGTCGGTCACGGTCACCTCCAGAGTCATGGATCCCATCCTTCTTGGTGAACCCCCGTCAAAGGCCTCCAGAACAAGGCTGTAGGATGAGCGTTTCTCCCTGTCCAGCAGTCCATTCACAACAAGGTCTAGATACAGCACTTTGTTGGCAGCTCGCTTGGTCTCCAGTTTGAATGCCTGGCCTACATTTCCCTCTTTAATCGCATAGCCTTGGGTGGTCAGCTGGTCCTTGTCTGCATCTGTTGCAGGCTCCAGGGAAAACCTAGTCCCAACTGCTGTGTGCTCAGGGATCTTGAGTGCAGCTTTCTTTTTGGGGAACACGGGCGCATGGTCGTTGATGTCATTTACGGTGATTGACACCTCAATTGTGGTTCCCGTCATGGTCACTGCGATAAAGCTATAGTGGTCCCTCTGCTCACGGTCCAGACGCTGCGCAGTGGTAATGATTCCTGTGGTTTCATCAATGTTGAGATCATTGCCAACGCCGGTGCCTTCATGGTCAGAGATAAAGTAAAGGCTGGCACTTTCACCTGGTGGCAACCCAGCACTGATGTCCCCAACAATAGTCCCTGCTGGCTGCTCTTCATCCAGCTGGAGTTCAAGTGCTCCAAGGACAGTTTTGGACTGAACAAGAACAAGGACGATGCAGAAATAATAGAGTGGCTTCCGCCGCCAGAGGCTTGGACACACACAGGGACCGCTGACCCACGCCCTCCGCCTTGACCCTTTACTTGTTATCGGCATGGCTGGGTTCTGCTACACCTGAGGAGGAAAAAGAAATGAAGAGAGAAAGAGAGAGAAAAGGAAAAGCATCAGCCACAGAGAATGTGTCTTTCTGTATGTACAGACATATTTTATGATTTGTGAACTGAGCATTTGAACAGCTTTTTTCTTCACTTCTTCAAAACGTCCCACAAATTCACTCGCTCTCTAAGTACAAAATGAAAATAAGTTTTTCATCTTTTCTTTTTAAGGTACAATATGTATCTTGAATCCCTGTGTGACAACGTGCTAACACTTTTACAATCCAGAACTCGTATTAATGACTCGGCCTGATGAATTTCAGCTTTCTTCCCCATAAAAAAGAAACATATAACATTCTGGAGAACTCTTCAGCTGGATAAGGAAGATTTGCAAGAGCATGAAAATTGAAGTCCAAGTCTGTCCCGGTTCCACATGGCTTCTACCACACAGTGAACGGAATCATAAACTATATTTATCTGGAGGATAACAAGCTTCACTTTCTGAGTGAGAACATTTTAAAGTGTCCAGAGAAGGCACAAAGTGGAATCCCAGGGGGGAGCACATTAAAGACACCGAAATAGGCATCAATATCTTTTTTTCCAAAGTCTGGAGGATTTTTATTTCATGATAGCAAACACTTACACGCATATGCACAACTTTCAAATACATGGAATGCATGGGAAAGTAAGTGTATAGCTGCTTTAGCAAGGCATTTATGAGGTAAAGCAGCCATTTAAGACTGTAGACTTGGCCTTTCAGAGCACCGAACTTTAAATCATGCCCATATCCATAAAGATAATGCGCTCCTCGTGCTAACGCTGAATCAATCTTATTAGTCATAGACTGGATCTTATCATGAACAGATACATAAACGGTCCACAAAGTCATGCATCAGTTCAGGGTCAAACACTTTTGGTCATAAAATATGGTGTGTTTGCTTAACCTTCCATGGTGTGCCAGAAGCATGGACATGCCTCATCAGATGGCACATCGACTACAGGGAAGGAAATCACAAGAGTTTAAAAGGCTATCAAAAAACTCACCTGACACTGTCAAAATGATCCTGCAACAAACTCAACATCTGGTTCTCCAAGCAACTTAAACAAACACCAATAATTATTTGCAAATGGTATTTGACCCAGGGCTGACACACATACTTTCACATAGTACCGCACAATTCTAGAAGCACTCTCTTAATGGTTCTGGCGTATATAACCTGCTTAACTCTCACGAGATAGAGGCATGTTTTACCCCTTGATGAGGTCCACAAATATTTAGATAATGCTCAAAATGAGACCAGTTGTTTATACGTGCATTTGTAGAGGGAGATTTATTGAGCGTGAAGCTCTTCAAAACATCCTGTAATGAGGAAGACATCCTGCCTGTACATAACTCATTCATCACATTTGGAGACCAGAGGATGTAGCTTTAATTATCTTTAGACACTGATCACAATGTTTACCTGTAAACAGAGCTGAATGTGGATATGTACTATCTGTATGAAGAACCAATATCAAACCAAAAATGTGGGATCCAGGAACAGAGCCAGTAGCAGACAGACCCTGGTAGTCAATGGAGGGTGTTAGTCTTTGCTGGCCAGCCATTTTCACCCAGACAATCCCTCCCTATGTGCATATATAATCTGGACAGTTAACTTCAGGAATGTCTTCAACCTCTAGAGAGAAAGCCAGCCTGCTGCCGGCTGTATTATTTGCACACGCGTTGAATTGAAGCATTCACCCTAACGTATGCAAAAAAAGTACCATAGACTGATCTCTCTGCAGGCTGGTGGATTTGCTGGCTTCTATTCCATAGATGGTGAGACAATAAAAAACAGGTTTATCTCTAATAGTTTATGGATTGAGGTTGCAATAAATATTTACTGTATAAATCCCTTTTATGGTGACACAAAAACAAGTGCCTGGGATTTCATTCCTGTCGAGAGGGAAGTATGAAAAGTACTTTTTGGGTCAATTTTGTTTCTTCCTGCATAAGTGACACAAATTACATAAATTAATGCTAATTCTGCCAAATATTGGGTTCAAAATGCTTCCAAAGGACTATTCAGAGTTTATTTGATTCTTGGATTAGATCTAATAATTGTTCTTTCAATCATCCACCCCCACTAGCTGCCTATCTGACCCTGACCTCCTGCAGTAGTTTATGAGGCCTTAGAGGAGCAAAGATTAATAAAGTCTACAGCTCCACTGGGACAAGGAGTGGGCCACTGATACAGGCCCCTGTGGTATGGACCCTGACCCCTACATGTGGTTCATGGCGGCTGCTCAGGACAGTTGCTGCAGTCTGACCCAAAAAAAGAAAGCAGAGCCAAAACTGAGACACAGTCGGCATACACGCCTTCACGTTTGTTGTGTTTGTTTTTGTGTCAAAGAAGTTGGGAGTGTTTGTATCTGTGGGACTGCCTGTCTTAAACAAGAGCAGACGGCGATGAGAAAAGAGTGGAATACTTGAAAGAAGAGGTCTGACGGGGACAATTAAGGGTGTGATGATGAAAAGAAACCCTCCGACCCGACTGCTGAGTCACAGTCTTCGGAGACCGTGCTCTGACGAAATGAACCCACAGTGCTGTGCCATAATGCAGCCACTGAGAACACCAGGGAGGACAACAAAAAAAGAACAAAGAGGAGGAATGGAAAAAAAAGTACATCTAGGACACAATAGAAAAAGTTACATGCAGAGGAGTGATTACAGTTTGCTTTGGCTTGGCGGCCTCAGGGACCAAAGATGAAACATGTGATTAGAAAACAACGTCAGAAAGGCTGTTCTGTGAAGTATGTGTCTGTCTGCGTCCTCTCTCTGTCTCTCATTACTTCAGTTGAGTGTCAGTGAAAGGTTATATTGATGAACAGACCTCACTGCTGCAATCTGTCAATGTCAATGAGCAGTCAGTCCATGACTTCATCTCCCTTTTGACGTGTGCTGTAATACACTTGTGTTTTCTCTGGACAACACAAGCCGATGAGGAATGGAGAGCTAAAATATCGCTCATGCTGAAAGAAAACTGGCTCAAACAGATGGTCAATGGAGTAAAAGACATACACCTGATTCGCCCCCTCTAGTGGCTCTTTATAGCATTCTGTTAAGGGTTATAGATGCCGGTCGTTGTGCTACATACGCATCTCTGCTTTCACCAATTATGCAAAAATGGACAAACCATGATTACAATGCAACAAGGTTCCACCTGTGTGTCTGGTTGCATGTGTTTTCAAGTCTTTTTCTTTTACGCCTGCACAACACATGTGCAAACAAGAAGTGACATCATCTCTGTGCGACCACATTGACGGGCAAGGCAGACCCGGCGGGCTCCGTGCAGTCTCAGCCACATTATTATCTGGCATTGCACCCCCATAATCTGCTTCTGCTGTGAGCTAGCCTCAAAGCCTCAAACATGAGCCTCCACTCTTAAGCGCTGCAACCATATAATATATATAAAAAAAACACAGTGTTTTTACTATAGGATGGGACCACTTTAAGTACAGCATGTGTGTGAGGATGTGTGTGAGTGTATTTACACTGTCCCAGTTGTGAGGAGAAACTTTTCCTCCTGCTGTGCCAATTCCTAACAGACCTCTCTATCTCACTATCCCTCCCTTGTCCATCCCTCCTCCTTCTCTCCGTCAGCCCCCCCTCTAATGGATTTAGCAGGCCGACCTGGGCACGCCACAGCAACACTAGGCCAAGCTAAACAGGACCCAAAGTCACGAAAGTTCCAACGTACGAATGTCCGTTTTTCTATCTTAGTCATGTTTCGCGTGCCTTGATGGATCTGCGTAGAATTGCATTCAGCTCATTCCTCAGTGGTTGAGAGGTCTGGCATCGCCTGTAAGATAGTTGGCAGCTTCCTATTCAGGCTTTCAAATGCTTCTCTGTCACCCAGAACAAACACTGGCCACAATCTGTGATTGACAGTAAAGTCAGGCAGTGGAAGGAATACAGGGAGAAGTAAAGAACCAGCATGAAATACACAAATTAAAGGCACTGTGAAGAGTTTTCATGCTGTGTTGAGCCAATGGTCTAAATCAATCATCTTTTTTCTGGGGTGACAACTTCATTTCCCATGAGCATAATCACCACTAAAAAAATGCTGCTTTGGCCAATGTGTTAATTTGTCATGAAAGCAAACGATTGGATGAATCTTCTTTTCTATCCATCTTTTTTCAGGATGCAGAGCGATGAGGTAGTGTATCGATTCCATGGAAAATATGACCTGTAAGCAAGCTTTACATTTCATGAAGATATAACAAACCTTGTCATTCATAATCTAATTTAACTACGCAGTACCTTACGAAGAGGCATCAGTGAAAGAGTGACGCTACTTCAAAATCAGATAAAACTTCCTCACAGTGCCTTTAACAAAAGACATAGGCCAGACAGAAAGACTAACACACTTGTGAATTAAAAACCTAAACTGCAAAACCTGGTTCTATATCTTGCAAACACCCCCCTTGTAGATCACGTCTTGCATGTCTTGCTGCATATGGTGTCGAGGTATGTCTTTTGGTGCCATTCCAGCGTGTAATATAGTCCTTTTTATGACGTTTCTCTGCAAGTGTATAATTACAGGATGGCTGAAGAAACACCAAATCTTCAAATGACTGAGAATGAAAGGTTAGGCTAGGTTGTGGTGAAACAGGCTGCAGCCATCTGCGGCAGTAAAAGGCTTTGTGACAAAAGGGAGAACTTAGAGTCTGGTGGTTTGGGGAGGGTGGGAGTGGCGGCGGGGGGGTTTAGGGATGGAGGTATGCTTTTACATCTCAGTTTTCATGTCGTTTGGGTTGTGTGTGTGTTTAGGGGGACGACAACTATGACCCCTGTCTCGACTTGAGTGGCCTTTCACCGGATCTCTGGATATAGACGTACCGTTTCCAAACCCCAGCTGTCACCAGGACTCTGAGTACATACATCTGTGGGTGGGTGTGTGTAGTTAAGTCCACTTTTATGCTTCTATACGCACATTCTCCCTACTTTCAAGACTACTCTTTTCAAGTGGATATCAGTTTCAATTTATCTCCACAGCCAACTCAATTAAAAAAGGATCGACCCCTTGTCCAATGATTAAAAGTATGGTAGCATCGGCCCCTTAGACAGCCAGACAACCACTGTCTGGACACACTTAAATATACATGCACGTGCTGCACCGAACCACAATCAATATTAATACTACTATATGCCCTAAGAGAGTTCATGACCATGCGGCCTAATTGGGCTCCCCCACCCTGGGGAAGGTTACAGCAGTAAAAGCTCTCATAACCTGAGTGAGCCAACCTATCAGGTTGTGAAGACGGCTAGAAGTTTAAATTAATTATGATGTAGTGAGGACCGGTTCTGTGGCTACTCTACTGTTGCTCAGCTGGTTGATCTTATTAATAGTGACAACTAATCCAGCCACACATAAGAAGCCAGAAAGCGTGATCTCATCCAGTTGGTGTTTTATCCTCCTTCCTTTAAAAACCTGTTTTCACATCTTAGGGTATTACATGCTTTGATCAATCACTTCATTTTTCTTATCTAATACAGACAAAAACATCATTGACTACAAAGCCTGGTACCAAGCAACCTAACTGTAACATTTTCCCCAGTTTACCTCGACTCTGTGAAAGCCTTTGTTTTTATGCTGTCCATGAAATGTTCCTCTGGAGTTTTATTTTATTACCTATTTCCTACATAAATGTTGATGTCACTGACATCAGTGAGGCTGCAGAGTGAGAGGAGGTGGGGGGTTGGCGGCAGGGGACCACGTCATCACAGAGACTTGTAAGTTCGCGGTGAAAGGCTGCCAGAAGCCTACTGAGACTTTGGTCATAGCCTTTCGTCCACAATAGTTTCCGTATTGCAATTTTCATTTTTGTTCTAGAATAACTGAAAAAGCTGAAAAAGAAGAGAGGACTTATAATCTGATCAAGACAGTGACATTTTAACATTTTTATGGCTTTCTTTTTTTTGCGGTTTGGCTCCATAATCTCATTTGGATGTGATATGATGAAAATTAAGTTAAAATGTTGACTCTTTGTTTAAGGTTTTGTTTTATATTCAGTCATAAAAGACTCACAGGGGTTGTACTTTATTCTTGCCTTGGGTCGAGTGCTATTAAAGATATTATTCATTATAGTAATTCTTGGTTTGCAAAAACAACATCAACAGGTTCAGAGTGCTTAAATCCTCTGAGTTTTAAACTATATATGTCTGATTTTATTCTAAAGTGTAGCACTATCTTCGAAGATATCAAACCAATCTTGATTAAATATTTAACTTGCACAGAAAGTCGTGCTACACATACGTTTGTGCATCCCTCCTCTAACATTGTTATCCAACTCCATGGGGATAGTAGCTGATGAAAAACAACTATAAAAGGCTTCAGCATCAGCATTACAATTCCAACCTGGAGTGATGATTTAGATTTGTTTATCTACACGTACACACAGTGGCTGTCAAGCTTGAGTCACACTCTTACAAACTGCACCAGGTCCCCTGTGACAAATCGTCCTAGTTTTTACTGCCCAACAGACCAGAAGGAGAAAAAAAAGCTACGTGTAAAGACAGAGAAAACAAGAGATGTTGAAGAAAAGTTTGATTCTAGATGAGGTTACCCTGAAAAAACATGGAAAGAGTGACAAAGCCAGAGAAAAAGGAGTCCAACACATACACGGACGCAAACGCACATAAATAATGTAGCCTCTGAGCGATCGGTAAAGCAGAGGAGCAAGTGAAAACACAGCCGGAGGTGATTCACTAACCTTCAAGGCTTTACAACCATGTGGACTAACAGTGAGGTTTGTTTCTCTGATGTTTGTGTGTGTATGATGAAGGGAAGAATAAAATAAAGGGAACAAGAAAGGCTGAGTTGAAAAAGCAAATCAAAGATGACAAGGTCGGTTAAATCAAGAACAAAAGGCATCGTGAGATGGCGAAGGTGAAGCAGCGGCTGCCAACCACAATCACTCATCGCCCCTCGCTATCAGAGCATGTCCGAAAAAACAAATCTCTGTTAAACATAATTACCTCAGTGGTGAGACTGAAATAAATACCCCGACAATGGTTTGAAAATAAGGTTTTCTTTCCATTATTAGACTTTTTACTTTCATCCGACAGGAAAACACTGAATCAGTCCGCTGTTCCAAATATCTGAACATTGACTGGAAGTAATTAAATTTCAGGAAATATTTCTTATTAGTGGTGAATGTGGGAAGCAATTAAATATATAAGCTGGGACTTAATGGCTTTATTTGGCAGTACATGGTGCTTTAGACATCCTGTATGAACCACAATCAGACAGTTAAGGTCATGTATTAGTAGGTATTTGGATATTTTGAATATTAGCTCTCAGCTTTAAACGACATTGCTCAAATATCATTGCATTCAGACCAGTGCTGCCTCGAGTCCAGGACTCAAACTCAAGTCCTGACTTGTATTTGAACCCCAGCACTGATGACTTTGACTTGGACTGGAGCATTGACTAGTTTTTCAGTATAAGGCCCTGATCATTTATTTGGTTTTAAGCTGGGCAGACTTGTGTTCATCCGATGCATATTGTGTTCCGTCGTGCTCTTTAACAGTTCCTGCTAGAACCCTAAAAGAGGTGCCATGAATCAAGCTTTTTGCTACCAAAGATTTTGCAGGAAACACAAGTAAGGACTGAGAATCATGTCCAATATGTAAAAGAACCGTCGAGGAGAAGACAGGGTCAAACTCTAACTTTAACCTACATCCATCTCTTTAACACATAAGTGGCCAGGATGAAGCATCAGACCTGCGGATCTACAGATGGACGTAGTATCCGTCACGTCACCCATCTGTTCCTGAAGCACTGTTTTGAAGCCGATTGTTGGCAGGTGCCATATTGGAAAGCTGAACACAACCAGACTTCAATCAAGCTAGTGTGAGGTAAAGAGGCGGGACTTTTCTCTAACAGCTACAGGGGGCCACCTGTCAATCAAGTCAGCCATGTCCTTATTTAGGCAAAACTTGTAAGTTTAATATCTTCGAAAGTAGTGTGTGTGCCAAAACAGAAATGCTGCAAAGATCATCTTTTTTGAATGGGTGTGTATGTGGTTTCCGGTGTTTCTGCAGCCAGCCTCAAGTGGACGCTTTATGAACTGCAGCTTTTAGCACTTCCGCATGGGCTTCATATTTTAAGACTGGAGGTTGCCGCTTGGGTTCTACCAACTAGGTTGCTTCTACACATGCTGAGGCTGCACTAGCATAATATGTCAGTGCATCAAGACGGTCTTTTGGCATCACATCTCACAATGTAGTCTAACACTTATTAAATTGCAATATTTACAAAGTTACGTCTTTGTAAACGTCTATATGATCGTGCAAAACTAACACACTATTAAGGAAAGTGCATTGAGTTATATTGACTCCCTGGAGGGTTATCCTTTCCTTAAATGCCTGTAACCTAGTCCAAATTCTACAACCCATGCCCTAAAATGTATATTTAACTCTGTGAGGACTTGGGATTTGGTCACAGCTGGTAAATGAGTCCCAACAAAGTCATTATACACACACACACACACACACACACACACACACACACACACACACACACACACACACACAGTATCATATCAAAGGAATCAAGGCATTCATTGACGAAGGAACACAGGATAAGTTCAAAGACACAACACTCAGCTGATAGCCAAAACAGGGTCAGAGAGAAAGAAACCAAAGACCCATCTTGGAACTTAAACACGCATACTTACAAGCACACTTTAATCTTCCGTTTCATTCCAACCATTGAAATAATCAGCGTTATCGCCTCACTGCAAACTTGGCACAAGGTCTTATCAGGTCATGCTATTGTTTCAGTAAACATTAATCAAAGTAATAAAAAGTTAAGTAGCATGCCAGCTTACATATTGCTTTTTTCTTTCAGGGTGAAAAGAGGTCAGAGTCTTCCCTGAGAGAAAAGATTCAATTTCAGTGTCTGGGAAAGACATGGATTTTGGTTCTTTGGCTGACAGATCTGGGAATCTATCAAAATCTGTAATTACTCATCTCTAGCTCAGAATGTAGGACAGTGACTTGGCTTATTAGTTATTTAATTCTCCATCAACTCTCGGGTTAGTTGGCGCTCCGACAGCTGCTCTCTAAGAGAATGCCTTTGTATCCTGTTACTCCACCGTGGTAAGCCTGGGAATTAAATCTGTCTGTCTTTGTTTTAGCTCTGGAGAGTTTAACATTAATGCTCATCAGTTAATGACGAGCCAGTGAATTAATGATAAAAAAGGAGATGTGATGGAAGAGTTTGAGGCTTAAAATGAAACATTTACTTTAAGATTTTTCAAAAGAACTTTGACTCTGACAGTATATCAATCACAAATAATCTCAGTTATAAAGTCACAAAAAACTCATCTTCTAGCCAATTATCTTATTCTCCATCCCCACACGCCCACTCTCTGTGTCTCTTAACTTGCCTAACACGTTGCACTACCTGAGCTGCGATGCCCTACATGCAGCTCACAGCTCACTGCAAGTGTTTGAAGTTACCAGGAGCTCATATCATCTCACTTACTTCATTAAAAACACATGAGACACTACACACAGACCGGCTCTCTCTCTCTTCCTCTCTCGGCTCGCCTCTCTCGCCTCAGAGCTCAGACACTTCCCATCCATCTGAGCTCAGAGCAATTCCCACATCCATGTCTTCATGTGACTAATGAAATTAATACATCACTTCATTCAGAAACATGTGTGCATTTACTGCATACATGAGTGAGCTGTGCAAGCCTTTGCTTTGAGTCAGTGTTAGGTTCCGGGTTTAAATGTATCTGATGTCAAACGAGGAGATGGTGTGGAGAAACAGAAAAGGATCAGCAAAGATTGAGACGTTTAACTTACAAAAATCCCAAACTAGTGTTACAATTAGGGATGTTTCTGTACAATCAACTCACAATATGATAGGACTGTTGTTCTGGGGTCACTTTCAAATTTTTACGTTTGTTCTTTTGGCCGCTTGGGTATCATCCATGTGTGGAAACACTGTTGGTGCATCCTAAACTGCAATATCTTTGACTGCTACAGTTGAAGAAACACAATGACGACTAACTAGAGAAGTTGAAGGTAGTTAGCGCCCCCTGCTGTTTCACAAAGGGTATTGATAACCACTTTTATCTCACCAATTTGAATTGTGCCAAAGCTGCAAACTCCAGCCACAAGAATTGAAGTCAATCCAGAAGTGCCAAAATCTGCAGTTCTTCAAGTGTCCACTTGAGACCGACTCTGAATGTACCAGAAACCACATACACACCCATTAAAAAAAGCCGAAATAAACATGTTTACAGCCTGGTACAAAAAACAAGTTTAGTCTGAATAGCTAATTGCTCTTTTGGGACAAACTTTACAGGGGGTGAATTTTTTCATAACCCAGCAGTTTCAAGGATATTAAGACTACGAGTTTTCCATTATGAGAGGCACAGCTGACTTGATTGACAGGCAAGAACACTGTAGCTGTTAGCAAGGATGTGCAAGGCCCGCCCCTTTACCTCACACTAGCTCAATAGAAGTTAGGTTGAGTTCAGCATATCCAATATGGCACCCACCAGCGATATAGGCTTCAAAACAGCACTTCAGAAAGAGATGGTTGACGTCACGGATACTACATACATTTATTATACAGTCTATGATTGTGCCTCATATTAATCCATTTTAACAGTCTCATAAGATACTGTACTTCAAACTGTGAAGAGTTACTTTGTTTCAAGTTACTGTACTTGGAATAAGTTTGAGGTTTGAACTGTTGGCCTTATAAATCCGTTTTTTAACTTGCTTTGTACAAACCAAGTTGTTCATGCACCACTCAGGCAAGTACAATGGATCAGTTATGCACACCATCAAAATCAGGTAAAGCTTAAAGGGAAGTGTGCACACACGCATGCACAGAAACCGATGACTCCTTTCATCCATACTGCAACGAGAAACCCAGACTTACAACGATCTTGCCACACTTTGGCATTCAGGAGCTGGTGTCACAGGTCCAACCCACGACTGAGAAACTCGAGACAACACTAGGCTTTAGAGGACTTCCATCTGTAGCTTCCTCCAGGAACATATTAACAACCCATTTCCAGCAGCCATTATCCCCAATCCTGATAATAAGCCAGTTTAAGGAGTGGTTGTGCTTCGTGGGCCAGTTTGGATCAACATTTGTTGTCAAATTTGAGGGCTGTTATATGTTCTTTTTTTAAATTTTGGTCAGTGTTTGTAGTCTTTCCCATTCAGCTGACCTGATCATTACACTCACTGGATCTCCTCTGCTTGGACAAGGACCGTAAATATCTAGGCAATTACTTCAGGAGTTGGCCTAAGAACACACAAAAATAGAAGTCCACCATCTCAAAACTAGTTAGTCAATCACTCTGCATCTGACAGGAGACTCTGGTCATTTCCTTTGATTGGTTGAGGCGGTCATAGAGTAATATGTTCTACAGAGCTGCAGATAGATGGCTCTTTGTACTCTTAGTAGGAAGGTAGAATCTGTATTTCCCCAGGGGCGAGACTGCAGCATACTGTCATTAAATGCGCTTCAGTCCAAGCTGAAAAATGACTTCAGACTGAGGGTGATTATATGTCTGGGGTTTTATTAATTTTGCCAGATGTTTCTTGTATAAAAAATGACCAAGATCTCAAATTGGCAAAACTTAAAGCTCATAATTCAAACACTATCTCCTAAAGTTGCAGAGGCAAGCATGACAAATGAAACAAGCAAAGGGTGGTCACTGCTGGAAACTGGGAATCAATATTTCAGGGGTAGCCAACAAAAATAAACTGAAGAAATTACATCTTGATTAATTTCTCATTGTTTATGTTTGTATTCTTATTGAAGAAATTCCCACATGCATCAAGATACTTACAGCTCAGAGATTTGGGGAACAGCTTTTCCTGCATGTAAGCACACGCAAAACTCTGATTACACAATGGTGTAATTAAATTTCACGATTATAATCTCAGCAAGATGGCAGATTTGGTGATAGTAGCTGCCATGGCAACCAAGGATCCCCTCAGGGCATGGTTAATGAAATGTGGAGCAATCAGCAAAAGGGGAATCCTTATCAATAGGAATCTTATTTTCCGTCTCTACTACTAAAGCTAATAATAACCGCCTGGCCTTCCTGTGGATGGATGATGCAAACAGAAGTGGCTTTCCAGGAAACCGAAGCTGCTTCCTCGTGCAAGACTGCAGCTTAACAGTTCTCATGCTGTCTTATAAACCAAAATCATACGAAATCCCCTCAATATTGAGTCTTCGGTGCACGTCACATCTCAGACGGAGGTCTGGGAGGTAAATAAAAACACCAACACTAACCCTGGGCATCAGCACTGGGTGAAAGATGGAGGGTAAATATTTCCACTTGCTACTTGTGGAGCCAAGGATGAGAAAAAACAATGTTTTTTGTTGTTGGTGTTATCTGTCATCTGCCGCCCATTTTACATTAAGATAAGTGTTTGTTGAATTTCTATACATGTGGGGGTACATGCTTATTTTGCTTCTTCTAGTTTGCTGATTTCGCATCGTTAGCATTGGGATTTGGTTTTGGTTACAGAACAGTTCAAAGTTTAGAATATCTTTTCACTGAGGAAAGATTGGATCCACAGGGAAGTGTGTGTGTCGTGTGTATGCTTGAGTCTGTGTGTGTGATTGTGTGACACAGAGATGCAAAACGAGGGGGAGAGGGAGGCTCTGAGTCACTTTCCGATATTTGTACTCAGATGCTGAACCCAAAACAAAACCCAGGAAAAAACAGTCCTAGGACACAATTAGACAGATTTTTGTTTGAGCTGCAGCATTTGGGTGGGAAGATGCTTTCTGTTTTCCCTCATTTCTTTCTTGGCAGCACGCCATGATTGGAGTAGATGAGCTGAAGATTTTACAGTTAAGCCTTCACTCTCAACAGTGTTTCTGAAATGTATAATGTGAAGTGTCTCTTTTACAATCCAGACATTTGACTCTGTGAGAAAGTGGCTAGAAGACACAATCATCCACATAATGGAACTTGACTGAAAAAGACAAATTTGACGTCTCATGTGGGTTTTATGGCCGCCACGAAGAAGACAAGAGTGTAAACAGTACAAGAAGGATTTCTGTGTCAATGTGGGTGGCGAATTTGCTATTTAATTACTTTGTATATCTCCAAAGTTTAAAGTAAACTCTCCGGATTGTTTCAGATTTATAGAAGAATAAAGCCCAAACTTGGACATTCCCTAAAGTAATACCATCAGAATAAACAAAGACATATCCCTACAGACTCTGTTATGTTGTATTGTATTTCATTTTGAGAAAAGGCAACATTGATGAAAGCTTAAGCAGAGATTTTGCAATATTTCCCAGCATAGTCTGATGTAAGATTTCAAGGTTCAGGGAGTTGAATAAAATGAAGAAAGTATTCTAAACTGGAGGCATCGTCGCTGCTGACATGCATCCCAAATAATGCAGTAAACAGTTAAGTGATGGGGATTTTGGGGTTGTGGCTACTACTCAGCCACTCCCCCCCAAAGACTGTACTGTCAAGGAATTCAACGTTATTGTCTGAAATGGGGGTTCTGAAGACAGCCCCACTGGGAATAAAGCCCCTGATTCAGAGTCAGTATCAAACTCATCCATTCAGCTGCAGAACCACATGAAGAGCAAGGTAAACAGCTCTGTTTGCTTTGTTGATAAGCCTGACAAAAAGACTTGACACTGACCTGAATGAATGGTCCTGTTTGCCTTGACACACTGGCTAAAAGAAGTGTTCAAATGCAGGTACTCAAGGGAGGAAAATTATCTTACATGCTGATGACAAATTAAGGTTCATCACAGGGAAGCTGGACAATTCACCTTACATAAGCACCAAAAAACAAATCAACCTTTGGTCTATAATCTACATTATGTCTTTAAGGAGCAAGCAAATAAATAAGTAATCTCTCCAGGAATGTCTTAATTGCCACAACTCTGGAAGTTATCAGAGTTTCTTGAAACAGCTGATGTCAGTAATGAGAAGTTGTTTGTACAAATATAAGCCCTACACGGGTGCAGCCGCACCAACTGATATCCATATGGTTCCTGTTAGAAAATGTCTCGCTGCACGCCTCATCACTCTGCAGGAAAACTCTTAGTGCATGTTTGCGGAGCTGGAACACACAGGACCATGTAAGTGGATAGTGTAATAATGCAAAGATCCGTATCCCTCTGAACGGCTCAAAACCAGGAGCTGTGGATGCCTGCGGACACCAGATATGACTGGAATAACTGTTGTGGTAAGATGCTTAAATATGCCCCTGGGCGCCCAGTTTTAGCTTTGGAACATGTAAACATATACAGGCTGAACTGCCGGCTATAAATACACATCATGTTAGAAAGAAATGTGTCCGAATCTATTTGCTGGAAATCAAAACTACCTGGAATCCTTCTGGAGTTCTTGTTTTTCAAAGATCAACAGATTATACAGGCACTACTGTGGTAGTCCCTTTGTGACCTTTTGGATCTGTTTTTCTAATCAGAGAAAAAAAAGAGAAAACCTTCACTTCCATCAGGAGCAAGCCCTGCTGTGGCTACCCGTCTCCTGCCTTGCTCAAAGGCTCATTACAGTGCTTAAAATTTCCACTGCTACTTTTTCTTAAACCCAGACAACCAAAGAAGTAGTCCACAGTATGCTGGCCCACTTTCCTCACTCCATGGTGTTTCTTTCTAAGTGGTTTAGTCTTCCCTCCAAAATAAAGTGTATTCCCTGTAAAATGGAAATCCTGGAGAGGAAACCACTGACTTACTCTTATTAAACATTTCCATAAGACATAATAAGCCTCCTGCCTCTTACCTAACCTCCCTTTCATGTCTACCATACACTCAAAAAGGGGGGCTCCACTCATTTATAGCCCTGTCCGTTTTGCTGGCTTGGCTATGAATGGTGATCAATAATCAATATGAGGCTATACTCTGCATCACAATGACTCACTGGTCTCGTGATGGCATTGTAGTCCCTCTCATATGGTCCTCCTATAGCTTAAGCAGCTAACCGCGCATGCAAGGTGCAGATGCAGGGTGCACCCATCTTTTATGGGGAACCATGCAGAAGCCAGGGAATAGATTCATTCTTCACATTTGTTCATTAATGATAAGATGCATGAGAGAAATAAAAAAAAGAGCTGTCACTTACATTCATGTGACCCACTCTGCAGCTCTGGATGTGCGCTCTGGATCTCCCCCTCCAACACTGATTAGTATGCAAACGGGTTTCCAATTCTCCCCCTCAACGTCAGACAATCCACCGGGACAAAAATCTTGAATGGAGCCTTGCTGGCCAGCTGGACTGGGCTTTTTTTTGTTTTTACATAATATCCACTTTGATGACAGTTGAGCCAATTCCTCCAATTTTCGAATCCGGTACTCCTCCAGTCCAGTGAAGGGTCCTTTTTTTGGCGTGTCCGTCCCCGCGTCAGGTGAGCTGAGCGCGTAAATCAGCTGGAGAGTGATCCGGTTCTCTTTGCAGGAAAAAAGGAACCGTTTCTAACCCTGCAGTCCTCTGCTCCCTCTCTCTCGCAGATCTTTAAACGCTTCTCTCCTCTTTTTCTCCCTCTCAGCATCCAGTCACTCAGATACGCCGTGTGTGTGTGTGTGTATAATGTGTGTGTATGTGTGCTGATACAGAGCAGCTTCAGGGGGACTATACACCTCCACGATTGAAAGCCGACTGCTCCGCCACAAGGCCCAGCCCCCCTCCTCCTCTCTACTCCTCCTCCTCCTCCCCTCACCGACTTGGGTTGCTAATTTATTCGGGTAGCTCTAACACAAAAGGGGGGACAGAGGAGAGGCAGAGGAGAGAGGGAGGCTGTGGAGTACAGTGAGGAGTGAGAGGAAGAGGCTGGAGAGAAGACTTTGGTGCCCCCCAGCTCCCTTCAGTGGAAGTTTTCTTTGAGACAAAGGAGCGCAGCGTGCACCATCAAAGGAGGAGTTTTGCTCAGCATGCCACATTAAAATGTATGCAAATTAGTCCATCCTTTCCATTCTTCTTTTTAAATTATGATTGAACATTGTCCTGTTAATCCACATTTGTTCAAGGTAACATTATATCTCAAAATTTTGTTTTTAATCAAGAGCCATGAAGATTAATTTAAATAAAAACAGTGACACTTATTCAGAATCAAATGCTCCCAATAAAATGAAATGAAGTTTATTGTTTTTCTTGTATGTTATTACCTCCTCTGATATAATGGTAACCTTCAAATCAGTATAAGGACATAATAAAGAAATTCAAAGTGGTCTTTTTCCTGAAGTTGGATTCAACATATTCCAGTTATACGGTTTAAAATATATGAATATTAAAGCTTAAGACTGTGAAATGCAATCGGAAGCAGCAGAGCAGGTTGAGCAGAGGTCCAGATACACACACATACACGCACACACAAGCTCCAGACTGCAGACATCAGCAAGATGGGAGTCATTCATCACCCCAGGTTTTAGGTCAGGCCTCCACCTGCATCACTGGAGCAGAGTGAGGGAGGAGTTGAGAAGGAGGTGGGAAAGATGGTGTAAAGTGAGCCTATGGGCGCAAGCATTGGAAAACGAGAACTAACAACCCATCCCATCTCACAATGGAAGACAGCATGAATAAACCTGTGAATGTGATTAATACAGATACACTTTTACCAATTTACACTGATTTAAATCTTAATGTTTTGTCCCCATACTAATCAGGGCATGATGACTCCATCTACTCTCTCAGGGGTAGAGGTTGTACTGTTCTTACTCACTCTATTAACTCTCCCTGCACACCACTCCAGTCAGCCAGCCCCAGCTTCGAACCAACAACCCAAAGAGAGTTGTTAGGGTTGATTTTATTTTCAGTATGGTTATTCAAAAGCATGTTTTGAACTCAAGTAAGTAGGGCGCCAGGGTACTCAGCTGATAAATCAAAGCATACCCCCTCACATTTGGGTTTAATTCCACCCTCTGGCCGGCCACTGTTCAATTTCCCAATTTTAACAGATTGTTTTCTATTAGCTTATATAACAGTGTTAACATTACAGAATCAAAACTTGTCTCCCTTTAAAGACTGCAAGCATTCCCTCAAGGAGCAACACCCAATCACCTCACCGTGTAATGCCTCAGGTCTTCTGTTCAACTACGACTAGAATTTGTAAGCAACGCTAATCTCACCCCACCACCAACCACCAAACTGAGACACCTGGTTGTGTGACAAAGACATCAGTTCAGATACATAATGAAAGCTATGTGTTGATCTGCTGGGATGTCTGTCATTATGGGGACTGAACCATAGACTGTATAATGAATGGATGTAGTATCAGTGACGTCATCCATCTGTTTCTGAAGCCCTGTTTTGAAGCCTATCGTCAGCGGGTGCCATATTGGAAATGCTGAACTCAACCTAACTTTATCCAAGCTTTTGAACCAGGCTGTAAACATGTTTATTAATGCTGCAAAGATCATCTTTTATGAATGGGTGTGTATGTGGTTTCCGGTGTTTCTGCAGCTAACCTCAAGTGGACGTTCGATGAACTGCAGTTTTTAGCACTTCCGCATGGGCTTCATATTTTAAGACCAGAGGTTGCTGCTTGGGCTAAACATGACTTTGGAAACATTACATGCCCTTAAAATTGCCTCCACCTCAAATTTAATAAATAGCATCAACTTGAGTCGCTGCCGTAGACGTCCTGCTTCTGCGGACATACCAGAGCTCCAGCAGCAACAGCTACAATAACTCCGTCTCATCACTATCTACTCTCTCTTAATCTCCTCTATCCCTCTTTCCAACCCCAACTTGTCTGAGGCAGATGGCTGTCTAACATGAGTCTGGTTCTGCTGGAGGTTTCTGCCTGTTAAAGGACGTTTGTTCTTGCCACTGTAACTTGCTAAATGCTGCAAAGTGCTCTGCTCATGGTGGATTAAGATTAGTTCAGACTGAGTCCTGTCTGTAAGATGGGACTGGATCTTATCCTGTCTTGATGTTGGGTCTTTGGTAATAATATAACATAGAGTGCGGTCTATACTTGATGTTTGTCTTGAGATAACGTTTGTTGTTATTTGGCGCTATACATATAAAGATTGATTGATTGATTGATTGATGGAACTTTTCCTGGTGCCATCCCACTTAATTCCCATCCTAGCTAAATACCCTTTTACCACATCTTCTATCCATCCTTGTCTTTGTAGATTCAGCATGTGTCAGTGTGCATTTGCATGTGTGCATCCCACTGTCTGTGTATGAGTATAAGTCTAAGTGGCTTTATCCAGCATCAATCTTGTAGTGTGAGCCGCAGAGTTGCAATTACATAGCTTTAACCAATAGCAGATGGTTGAGGAGTGACACTTGAGGTGGCGCTCCCCACGATGCAGAAGACCAGAGTTAGATTTATAACATACACTCATTAATGTAAAATATCTTTCTCTCTCTGTATTAAACACATTGGAGTACACTTACTTACACGTGTACATGCAGACCACTTTAAAAGGATTTATTCAGCTCCTGTGTGGATCCATATTGCTAGTTCCTCTCTTTTTTAACCTCAAGATCTACAGTCTGACCATGTTAACCCTGGTCCACATTTCAAATCTTCCACACACCTCTAAGATTTATCGTCTGTCAACTCTTAGATAAGCAATGAACCGATTCCAACTCCATGCATACATAATGTATCTGATTAAAGCAGCGGCCACAGAGCTGTAAAATTCAAATGACTCAATCTGGCTCTCCTGAGTGTTGGAGTATTCTACAGCGGTTGAAGATATCTTAAATCTGCGTTCATTACAAACACAACGGAAATATCTGTGACATAGCGGTCGGCGAACAAGTAGCAGTGGGGTCATTTTGAAATGCATGGTTAGGAGCTAATGGAGGGGTCTGTCTGTATTGGCTGTATGATTGGACTTGTTGGCTGAGTCTGTCTCTCTCTGTCAGCTATACAAACACACGCTGTTGACCGCAGGATCGTGATGCCTCTGATGTGAATCAAAGCAGTAAATTAGCAAATTTGGCAAGTTTGCATTTGCAGTGGACTGAAGCTAATTTTCAGATTTCATCACTTTAAGAAAAAGATGAAGAATATTGTAACATGACAAGCTTTTCCTCTCTGAGTGGAACCTTCTGGAAAGTCTACAATATCATAATATCCTACTTCTGTATATTCTGGCAGCCCCAGCCTAAAACGGGCTTAATGTGTCTGTTTCCACCATGTCTTCATTCAACTGTTATCACTTCATCTCTCGGCATTCAGTACTTTTCCTGACACACTGGTTCATATCTAGAGTGCTGCACAAACATTTACTTTCTTATTTTTGTCCCAGTCTGTCTCCTTTGCCCAAACATACGACTCTGTGTCCACGCAGGTGTCTGCTGCAGCTATCTGATCCACCTTTCCTGTGCGGCAGGATGGGATGAGGTCACGGCTCCACTCAGTGATTCTGTGCCAAGAGAGGAAAGACTGGTGGCTTAATTCGACCTTCCTTTCCCATGGCTAAAATATCAACGTCTGTCCTTTATAAGAGGCTCATTCAAGAATCCTATAAGTCCTGTGAGCAAAGAAGAATTGTTATTCAAAGTTCTTCTCTAAGGGTACGTTTTGGAAGTTTTACATTCCTGTCAAAAAAAAAAAAATCCTATAAAATGACGAATATTTAAGTGATTTGTTTTTTAGTCAGCTGGATATAGCTTTCTCTGTGGCATCCAGTGGTTCCCTAAGGGGTCCCGAGACAATCCTCTGGTCTGATACCTACCCCCTCACAGTGGTTTCAGCTTCTAAGTCTTGTTATTGGTGGTCTTGTTTGTTTTTGTAGGGCATAAAGATAAGAATCAATCTCAATCCATTTCAAAACCAGTTAAATACCCTTCCCAGAAGCTTTAAGCAGGTATGAAACTCACAGACACTTGTGTGTCAAGAACTTCAATTTATAACAAATGTAATCTCCCAAAACGTATCTTAAGAGCTGCTCTGGACAGTACTCTTTTTTTAGTATTTACAAAGACCCAATATCAAGACAGGATAAGATTCAGTCTTATCTCATCTTAATCCACCATGAGCAGAGCACTTTGCAGCATTTGCAGCAAGAACAAACTTCCTTTAACAGGCAGAATTCCCGAGCAGAACCAGACTCATGTTGAACAGCCATCTGCTGAGATTGTGTTTGGGTTGGAAAAGGAGAGGGAGGTGCAGAGAAAGAGAGCTGGATAGAAACAGAGCACAACAAGAACAACAGCAGCTCCAATAGATTTATGGTTGTAGAACCAATAATAAAGGTAAAAGTATGTTTACTATTTACAGGAACAACAAATTAATGATAATATGGTCTTAATATTTATGGCAACGGGTCTAATATATCATTTATAATAATGATGATAGTAGAGGTAGGAAAGATGAAAGTTATCACAGTTGGAGTTAGGTCAATTTAGATTTAACATTAGTATGATATCAGTAATGATAAAGGTGAAGCTGATATTAATAGTTCTAGCAGCCAGAGTCAATCTGGTCTGTCTGCAGCAATGATCCAGAGGAACCTACAGCATGTCCAGTCAGTGCTACAGTCTAGACATGAGATTACTTTTATTTTGCTTCTAGCTTTTTTCAAAAGCTTTGAATTGAAATCATGGTTGTTTGGCTGTTGTGTAAATAGTGTTGTTCTAATGTCTGTTTTTGGACTGTCCTATAAGTGCGTGTGCACAGCTGTGCTCAATGTTTAACCACCTTGAGGTACAGAGGGGGTCGCCAGCCTCTCACTGTTATTTTGGGGGTCAGGGGCAGACAAGTTTGGGAACCCCTGCAATAGACCACCATTGTCAACCAAAAAATGATTAGAAATAAATGAATGTTAAACACCTTTCGCGCTGTCTGTTTAACCCCCTTGTTATACTGTATTTGAATCGGTCTCAGAAACACTGTTGAACCCCTGATTTTACTATCCAACTAGCATCTACATCTGTGTCTGTATACCGCTGAAAATAGTCTGCAACATGCACTTTGCCCTCCTGTTTGAGGCTATAAACTACAGGGCTTAGTTGCACTAGAAAATAATCAACCTCATTAAAAGTGAAACTTAGTATTTGTGAGCCTATTTTAAGGATTAACACCAACCGTTTAAAAGAAAATGGGCACCAATACAACAGTCAGGGCAAGAAAGCCAAAACATATGAGATATGGAGATACTCAAAGTATATACAGTAGAGTGACGACACCCTCTTTCTTTAAGAATGCTCTAAAATATTTTTAGTAAGCTATTAACTTCGTGAAAGTTCAACATCAAGTTTTATATTCACGCTAGAACGAAGCGTGTTAAAGTTTTACAATCCTGGAGAGGACCAAACTAGACTGAAATATTGCTCCATAGCCTCACATCTTCTCTGCACACTTTTTAGCACTGCTGGGGTTTTTCTCCTTTTTCTAAAGAGCCCTCCTTTTCACTGGCAACAAGTTGTATTCTTCTTCATCTGTCCCTGCATGTATTCTTAGGGAGATTATTATAGCTTACTTGTACTACTCAGAGGCCAGTATGCCCATTTAACCACACACCGTCCAAATGACTTTGGCTTCTCTTTCAAAGCTACCACATTGTGCATTTCTGCAGATGTCACAAAGAGGGACCCAAGAGTTAAGTATATAGAAATAAGATATATCCAGTGTAAATGTATGGGAAAATTGTTTTGTTCTGCCAACAGGAGGAAATAAAAGTCTCTGTTTCCATTCCATTGGGTGTTGGCAGCAGATTTCCTGTTGGTTATGTGTGGTTTCCTCCAGACCTTTTTAGCCGTTTCAGTGATTTTTACATGTGCATTGTTTTTGTGAGTTGTCTGAATGGACATGCGCAGCTTTAGGACTATTTTAGGAAGAGACTTAGTCTAAGCAGACCAAGCAGGAAATGGGCATTGTTATTAGAAGCTCTAAGTGATAGAGCTTCATGAACTCACATGAAATGCTCTAAATCCAAACGGAAATTATGTCTGAAATAAACGGCTATAAGTTGTGATATCATGACAATACTCACCCCTAGAATATCTGCTGTATGCAGTAAAGTACTTTCCAAAATCCATCATTAAATCCTCTTTTCACTCTGTGTGGATTTCTGCTAATTCTGCGCTTCATATTTCAGTCTTATCTTGAATTACGTCCTCTCCATAATGTGCTCAGGGTTGAAAGAGAAGTTAAAACCTGTCTCTCTCAGGCTGAACTGTTATAACTTCAGAGCCTGGCCTGCTTCCACTTGGCAGGCTTCACTTCAACGAGGCCTCCCAGCGTTAGAAGAGAGCGTTATCTTTTCTTCAAGCATGAAGGTCATAAGTTTGTTTCTTATCGAGCGGGGGGATCTCGAGGTAAAGAGTGAAATCAGCAGAGAAGCAGCCCAGGTTTGAGGATGTAATGCTCCTTGCTCTCTTTGTATCTTCGCGAGCAGCCTGATATCACAGGAGCAGATTAAACAGTTCCTCTGACGAGCTTCCAGGCTTTGTATGATGCAGGAAATTCACAGGTCACAATCCATCTGAGGTTTCCCACTTTGTTGGGTAACATCATTGCTGTCACCTCTAGTATGAATGTACTTTACCAAGTGTGTTCCTATCATTTTACAGTCTCCTGTTGAAAAGAAATCCTTGTGGGAGAGTCCTCCACCGGATGCAGGTGTTAATTCTGCAACAGGGAAAGAAATCATTTCTTGGAGGCTGCTTCACATTTCATCAGCTATCTCTTTATTTGACTTCCTTCTGTTATGACACCTCGTATAACTCTCTTCTTCCCTCCCTTTCCTCTCTTTTCATCACTTTTCTATTTTCCTTCTATACATTGTAGGACATGATATCAACACTATACCTGCAGACTGCAGCTTCCTCTTATACACTGCAGTTACAATATTCCCCTCTTAACGTATTTATCTCCCAACCTACACCCTCCTCCCTTATGAGATTTTTTTTAGTGATACAGAGAAAATGAATACAGCAGGCCGATCCAGTAAATTAAAAAAGCCTTGATTTAAGAACTGAGATTATGTAGGCTGTGAGCAAAACTACTCAGCAGCTGGCTGACTGCTTAAACCTTGGCGCGGACACACACACACACACACACACACACACACACACACACACACACACACACACACACACACACACACACACATACCCTCTCCCTATCTCTTGACCTCATCTGTAAAGTGTGAGAATGCAGGTGTTGGCATGACTTTTGACGGGAACCTTCTCTGTGGGCAAACTCCACCCACATTGAGGGGACTCCTAGCAGGGGGGATGTGTCATGATCAAAAGCTGCGGCTCTGAGAGCCGAGGCTTTATGGTGAATCAGAAGAGCCGGCTCGCATCGAGAGAGAGCCGGCTCCCAGTTTTTTCCTTTCGCTGCTTAGCTCTCACAGTGCTCAGCCCCAGCTCTGCTCACAGCAGAACTTTGTTTTGATTGGTCAGCATGGCCGCCATTCGGCCAATCACATGTGAGGATATAGGATACAGGTGATGGAGGGGAGGCTGTGTATCGTAGCTTCATCTGTTCCTTCTGAAAGGGTTAGGTTTCTTCTCAAAGACCGGGCAAATTCTCACTGAGAGGAGAAATCGGATCAGCCCACCCAAGCTGAGGCATTAGATTCTTCACAATGCCAACCTGAGGACATTAATAATGTTTGCTTGAGTTTGGTTCTGGTTCTGTTTGCTTGAGTTGGTTCTGGTTCTGTTTGCTTGAGTTAGTTCTGGTTCTGTTTGCTTGAGTTAGGTTCTGGTTCTGTTTGTTTGAGTTGGTTCTGGTTCTGTTTGCTTGATTTTGGTTCTGGTTCTGGTTCTGTTAGTTTGGTTCGGTTCTGGTTCGGTTTGGTTCTGGTTCGGTTCTGGTTCGGTTTTGTTCTGGTTCGGTTCTGGTTCGGTTTGGTTCTGGTTCGGTTCTGGTCCGGTTCGACTCTGGTTCGGTTCTGGTTCGGTTCGGTTCTGGTTCGGTTCTGGCTCGGTTTGGTTCTGGTTCGGTTCTGGTTCTGGTTCGGTTCTGTTCTGGTTCGGTTCTGGGTCAGTTCTGGTTCGGTTCTGGCCTGGTTCGACTCTGGTTCGGTTTGGTTCTGGTTCGGTTCTGGTTCTGGTTCGGTTCTGGTTCGGTTTTGTTCTGGTTCGGTTCTGGTTCGGTTCTGGTTCGGTTCTGGTTCGGTTTGGTTCTGGTTCGGTTCTGGTCCGGTTCGACTCTGGTTTGGTTCTGGTTCGGTTCGGTTGGGTTCTTGTTCGGTTGGGTTCTTGCTCAGTTCGGTTCTGGTACTGGTTCGGTTGTGGTTCTAATTCTTTTCGGTTCTAGGTCGGTTCTGGATCGGTTCTGGGACGGTTCTGGGTCGGTTCTTGGTCGGTTATGGGTCGGTTCTGGGTCTGTCTGCTTGAGTTTGGTTCTGGTTCAGTTTACCTGACTTTGTTTATGGTACTGTTTGCATGAGTTTGGTTCTGGTTCTGTTTGCTGAAGTTTAGTTCTGGTTCTAACCCGAACCCTAACCCTAACCCTAATCCTAACCCTAATCCTAACCCTAACCCTAACCCTAACCCTAACCCTAATCCTAACCCTAACCCTAACACTAATCGTAATCCTAACCCTAATCGTAACCCTAACCCTAATCCTAACCCTAACCCTAACCCTAATCCTAACCCTAACCCTAACCCTAATCCTAACCCTAACCCTAACCCTAATCCTAACCCTAACCCTAACCCTAACCCTAATCCTAACCCTAACCCTAATCGTAACCCTAACCCTAATCCTAACCCTAACCCTAACCCTAATCCTAACCCTAACCCTAACCCTAATCCTAACCCTAACCCTAATCCTAACCCTAACCCTAACCCTAACCCTAACCCTAATCCTAACCCTAACCCTAACCCTAATCCTAACCCTAACCCTAATTGTAACCCTAACCCTAATCCTAACCCTAACCCTAATTGTAACCCTAACCCTAACCCTAACCCTAACCCTAATCCTAACCCTAACCCTAATCGTAACCCTAACCCTAAAGCTAACCCTAATCCTAATCCTAACCCTAACCCTAACCCTAACCCTAATCCTAACCCTAATCCCAACCCTAATCCTAACCCTAACCCTAATCCTAACCCTAACCCTAATCGTAACCCTAACCCTAAAGCTAACCCTAATCCTAATCCTAACCCTAACCCTAACCCTAATCCTAACCCTTATCCCAACCCTAATCCTAACCCTAACCCTAATCCTAACCCTAACCCTAGTCCTAACCCTAACCCTAACCCTAACCCTAACCCTAATCCTAACCCTAACCCTAATTGTAACCCTAACCCTAACCCTAATCCTGACCCTAAGACTAACCCTAACCCTAATCCTAACCCTAACCCTAATCTGAACCCTAACCCTAACCCTAATCGTAACCCTAACCCTAAACCTAACCCTAACCCTAATCCGAACCCTAACCCTAACCCTAAACCTAATCGTAACCCTAACCCTAACCCTAACCCTAATTGTAACCCTAACCCCAACACTAATCGTAACCCTAACCCTAATCGTAACCCTAACCCTAATCCTAACCCTAACCCTAACCCTAATCCTAACCCTAACCCTAATCCTAACCCTAACCCTAACCCTAATCCTAACCCTAACCCTAACCCTAATCCTAACCCTAACCCTAAACCTAACCCTAACCCTAATCCGAACCCTAACCCTAACCCTAAACCTAATCGTAACCCTAACCCTAACCCTAACCCTAATTGTAACCCTAACCCCAACACTAATCGTAACCCTAACCCTAATCGTAACCCTAACCCTAATCCTAACCCTAACCCTAACCCTAATCCTAACCCTAACCCTAATCCTAACCCTAACCCTAACCCTAATCCTAACCCTAACCCTAACCCTAATCCTAACCCTAACCCTAATCCTAACACTAACCCTAACCCTAACCCTAATCCTAACCCTAACCCTAATCCTAACCCTAACCCTAACCCTAATCCTAACCCTAACCCTAATCCTAACACTAACCCTAACCCTAACCCTAACCCTAATCCTAACCCTAACCCTAATCGTAACCCTAACCCTTATCCAACCCTAACACAAACCCAAACCCAAACCCTAATCCTAATCCTTACCCTAATCCTAACCCTTATCAAAACCCTTACCCTAATCCTAACCCCAACCCTAACCCTAATCCTAATCCTAACCCTAACCCCAACCCTAACCCTAACCCTAACCCTAACCCTAATCCTAACCCTAACCCTAATCCTAACCCTAACCCTTACCCTAATCTTAACCCTAACCCTAACCCTAATCCTAACCCTAACCCTAACCCTTATCCAACCCTAACCCAAACCCAAATCCTAATCCTAATCCTAATCCTAACCCTTATCAAAACCCTAACCCTAACCCTAATCCTAACACTAACCCTAATCGTAACTCTAGCCCTAACCTTAACCGTAATCCTAACCCTAACCTTAACCCTAATCCTAACCCTAACCCTAATCCTAATCCTAACCATAATCCTAATCCTAACCCTAACCCTAATCCTAACCCTAACCCTAATCCTTACCCTAACCCAAACCCAAACCCTTATCCAAACCCTAATCCTAATCCTTATCCTAATCCTAACCCTAACCCTAACCCTAATCCTAACCCTAACCCTAATCCTAACCCTTACCGTAATCCTAACCCTAATCCTAATCATATTGTTGAGTCCTGACACTTCTGGATAATTAAATATGCCCCGGGTCAAGTTGACCCTCACGAACATTATTGCTGGCCCGAAGAAACAAACATAACAGGAGGGTTAACTTCTTTCTTATTTTTCTAATATCAGTGCTGTGAGTTTGAAAAATATGTTGATGTGCTAATGTCAGACTGTCTTTGATTGATCATATGTTGCCCACTCCGCTCCGTTCATGTGAGCACACTCAGAATAACTCTAGTTGGACTCATCATGTTGATAACCAGCTTCGTGTGAAGGCTTAGCGAGATCTCCTTTGTCAGGTTTAGTGAAGTAGTATAGACCTCTGCACAGTGGGGATCGGCTGGTGGTATTGACTTCCCACCTCTTCTTTTGAACAAACACACATTAAACTTGCAGCAAAGATCCCTCTGATCAGTTGTAACCCCCCTGCCAGTGAGCCTGATTACACTATGTTGGAGTGGCTGGTGTGTTCCTGTGAGAAAGAGAGAGAGATTTGGGGCATAGTGTGTCCTCCAGGCCTGATGTAATCCACCTGTGTGCCAGCTCAGATGCCTAATTGGTGCACAGCTGCTGAGAGACGATCTACCACCTGCTGACCCACCTACAGAAGCCTGCCCAGCACCATCATTAAGTAGGCAGCTTCGTTGTTAGCAGTTAGTCGTGGTGCCTGTCATGGAATGAGCTGCAACTGAATATTGGATTGAACAGCCTAAGCAGAAGTAGTTGCATTATTAATGTTCAGTTCTATTGTTCTGTTTCTGATATGAGGTCATCACTGGAAACTTGACTGAGGGAAGGATTTCGTGCACAACTTGTGTTGCATTGGTCAAACTGAATCACTGCAGAACATTGTTAATATTTGACATCCAGGCTCCAAACCTCATCACTCCTATGCAGCTTAAATTGACCGCCTAATTGAGAGGTTATGTCTGTCAGGTGATTGTGAGAATGACGCATGGCAAATTAGAAATTAGTGCAGCTTGAGTTGCCTGTCTGAACTAGCTTGTGGGCATCGCTCCATTTCTGTCAGAAACACAAGGTTTAGGGGGGGCAAGAGTATTTCAACTCTTGGTTAGAGTCCTCCTTCTGTTAGACTCCTTTGATTTGTATAGATATCCCAGATCCTTCCAGTTATATTTGCCACACATTTATTGTGTAATTATCTTTGACTTAATTTAGTGACAGGTCTTATTTAACACCATCAGGTTTTATGTTATTTCTCTTCCCTCCACAAGCCAGCTCCTAACATCAGAGGAACAGATTCTTGTGTTGTTTAAAGCAGACACTATTCTGGAAAATTCAGTGACACAAGTGTTAGTGTTTGTTACATTTTGCTTTTACTCTGCTAATCCAGTTCTCACATCGCTGCAGGAGCCACATTTAACAGCTAACAGAGCTGTCGATCATGGCATCATAACCCTTGTTTTAACATCAAAACAACTGAAACTAGCTGCATTTGCATGGAGCATGATATTCTGATTATACACAGTTTAAAAGCCCTCATGGAATAAAACAGCTCCATAAACACCTCAGTCAGAATAAACAGGCCTAATCTGAATCCCATGTTATTTTGCAGAGGGGTTTAAACTTTTTCATAAATAGATCAAAATTAAGTTGTTATAAGTAAACAGTGTTCCTTTAGGTCTTCTGGCTGTTCTTTCTGCACATGTCCGATTTCTTCACATACATGCATATTGACGAACCCTTCTTCTCTGCTTATAGAGGATGGCGGCTTTGAAGTCAAACTGGATGACAGCAGAGAATTTGCTCTTAGTAGAAACACCCCGTCTTCATTTTTTTTGCCATCAATGATTCTTTTTGCTCCACACTGTGGTTTTTCCCAGCTTCAAGCAGTTTGTAATAGTCGAGTCTGTTTTTCATACCTTCCTCCTGTCTAAACATTGTAATATGTTAAGTTCTTTGAGTGTTTCTTCTACAAACAAACTCAGCAATTACAAGCTGCATTCACACGGCCTGGAATAGGAGAGGGACGTGAGGTGGAATAACATCTTTTTTGCACATGTCACACAGCTGTTGTGATCAAATTTGTAGGTTCATGTAAAAGCCAGACCCGATTAAATCACATGCCATGTAAACTCTAGAACCAATATCTTCAATCAGATGGAAGACATTTCATCCATGTTAATGTGTCTAATAACACCAGCATGATAGGAACTAACTACTGTGTTTGAAATACAATTTTACTGTGTTTCCTTCTGTGTATTTAAATGGGATAGTTGGACCTGTCTCATCTTTTAACATAGAGGAGGCAAATTAATGACCTGTCCTGCAGCCAGGTCTGGGGAAACACCTATAAAAGCTCACTGCAACCACTGTCAGTACTACAGAAAAGAGCCATCAGAATAGTTCACAATGTTGATTTCCGTGAACACACAAATGCATTGTTCCTCAAATCCAGAATATTGAAATTATTTGACCTTGTGGATTTTAAAACTGCACAAATTGTGTACAAGGCAAGGAACAATCTCCTTCCAAGAAATATCCAAAGATTATTCTGTGAAAGAGAGGGGGTTATAACTTAAGAAGAAGAAGAAGAACGTACTTTGTTAATCCCCAGGGGGAAATTCAATTTTTTCACTCGTGCTACACGCACAGTTTTTGGTATATACATACAATGCACACACATGCAGTGGACATGCACTTAGGGAGAGATGTCAGAGTGAGGATGCTGCCACCAACCAGCGCACCCCAAGCAGTTGGGGATTCGAGCCTTGCTCAAGGGCACCTCGTCAGTGCCCAGGCAAGTGAACCATCACCTCTCCAGCCACCAGTCTACTTGCCAAACTTCGTCCATACTGGGACTCGAACCGGCGTCCCTTCAGTTCCCAAGTCAAGGCCCTATGGGCTGAGCTACTGCCACCCCCAGAGTGAAGGTCAGATTAAAGATGGTGAGTGTTCGGACCACAAGGAGAAGTTTTTGTATTTCAGTCTGTGGTGTAAAACTGTGGAACAGTCTCAATATGGAGCTAGAGCAATGTCAGAACATAACTCAGTTCAAGAAGAAGTACAAAGAAATTATTTTCATGAGGTACAAGGAGGAAGACAAGTGTTGAGAATCACGAGGGGTTTACTTTTGATTGTCGGTGTAAATATGAAGATTTGACTTGTGGGAGTGCACGAGTATAATGCCTGATAATAGTGAATGAAGGGGTAGGATTAGATCAGTTTTAACTTCTTCCTACTCCTTTTTGCACATGTAAAGTACATTTTTTCACTGCTTGCTAGTATTGATTTTGTTTCTTTGGTATAACTGTTTCTTTTTTTCTTGTATGTTTGTATAACTATTTCTTCTTTTCTACTTGTATGCTTTTTTTTCTATTTTTACTTTTACATGTTCGAAATAAAGACATCAAATCAAATCAAATCAAATCAAATCAAATCAAATCAAATCAAATCAAATTGAGTCAGCACAGATAACCTCAATTGTTACGGCTTCACTTTTGTGGAGCTGTCATGTCGTCCATCATTTTATACAATCTGAAGTCACACTCATGAAACTTCAACATGTATTGTATGTCCCATATTGAAAGTAGAGTTATTTCTGATCAAAGCTAACAGTCAGTGTTGAAAAACTTGTGTTCTTTTGAAGGAAAATAAGGGAAAGCAGAAATATCATTCTCACAAGAGATGTGCGGGACAATCAACCATTGAATACTTGCGTGCAACATTTCCAACCTGGTTCATTACTCTTAGTCAATAGCTGCTGAAATGCTTCTCTGCACCACATTGTGCTTCTAATACAAGCGTCCAGCAAACAGGAAGTAGCCAGAGCTGAGAACTTCCTGTATGAGCCCATCTACTGGTCAGCTTCTGAACTATGGGCACAGGAGGTCCCTGAATGTCTAGAGTGTGGGTGTGTATGTGTTTGTGTGGGTGTATGTTGGTGTGTGTTTGCCATTCAGCATTCCATCTCCTCCGCTTCCTTCCCTGCTGCCTCTGGTCCACTCAAGCAAAGCATCGTGGGAAAGAGTGAGTCTCACCTCTGCACAGCACACTCGCTCACTCACCACACGCATCAAGCAGCAGAGATGGGGACAGATTTAGAGGGTGTTGTGAGCCAGATGTGTTGCTGCGTGGAACTGTTGTGAAACTAGGCTGTTAATGTGTCACAGGGATCCTATATTTGACAGAATGATGGATTGATAGCAAGCCTCTGTTTTAAACTAAGCTGACCTCTCTTCGCCTGAACTGGATTGATACCCAAAGAACAAACCTGACACACACTCCCTTCTAAAATGCGCTGCTTTTATGTGACAACTACTCTTCTTGTGTTTACGTGCATACGTGTGTGGTGCGTGTGTTCTGGGATGTTTGAACCTTGGCTCAGCTTGTTAAGTGTGTGTCAGGGACTTCAGAGGAAGAGAGGTTCAAGTGCGTCGGGGGAGATAAGTCACCCCTCATGTTGTTCCTTTCTTGATCAGCTGCTTCCTGTTTATTGTTGTGTCGAGGTGTTGCCCAAAGAAGATAACAAGGCTTCGACCTTTGACCCTGGCGGAACAGAAGCACATCCTACGACGGATCTCATATTGTTCAGCGCCTTGTCACGCCTCATCACATGACCCAAGTGACCTGCCTTCTATTTACACTCATACAGCGAGTACGTCATAGAGGGTCAGAGTGCAGCATTATCACAGACTGTTAGCTGAAAAACTGTTGGTGTTTAGCTTTATGTCATCATTTATCACCATTAGGTTTCATATGTGGCAGGGACTTTATGAGCATGCTTACAAAAGACACATTTAACTTATTACGTCATGGGTTAACCCTTTCTTAACCACTGAAACAAAGACTTAAGAGATCACCAGCTCGCTATATATTATCCCACTTTAACCCATCTACAAATGAAAGATTTTAACAAGCTGATACAAATATTGATTTAAAGATTATTTCATTGATTCAGAAATGGATTTGTTTGCTGGTTTGGGGAAGCTTACTGGGGATCTGCCGTATCTCCCAGGCACGACAAACCCCCCAGGGGAGGGAGGGCGGGTCGAGAAATCTGAGAATGAAAGGAGAGGAGAGAGATAGGTTTGAACTAATAAGAGCTCCGGAAGAGGCATGGTTGATGTGTGGTCCTGCTCCTGAAACTGCTATACAGCATCCCTAAGATTTGTGGGCAAGTCCTGGTCAAACATGAGCTGCTTATTTGTTATAATTCATGTATTGGACATTCTCACTGAAGGTAACGTTAGACAATGTGAAGATTTATGTTTTTGTCCTCATTCAGCTCTCCTTCTTCTCTTTGCAGATGACACACCTGTAAACATCAGAGAGGCTGATGTTCTGACATAAAAAAGTGATGCTATTTTCATTACCTCTCATGGTTTGAGTCACTTTGTAGCAATCAGAATAGAATTCAACATTAGAGCAAAATATCCTCTATCTTGTTTAGCCTACAAATTTAGAATACTAACAGAAACTAATGTTTTGCCACAGTGTCAACAGGCAGAGGTGAAATGAGCCGGTTTCCTTGACAAAGATTGATTAGATATGACGTGTGTGTCATGAGTTGCTTTTGTTGTGCAACATATTTTTTTTGTTGCAATCAGGCCTAGATTTCGGGTTTAGTTTTGTAGATTTAACTTGTGTTTCAGGTCTTTTTTTCTACCTTCTGTGTTTTAGATATGTCATCTTTAAGTCTTGTGTTTCTAAGTGATCCTTGTGTTGTATTCCTTGCGTGTGTGAAGTATTGTGTTTCCTGTTTTTTGTTGTTGTTCTTGATCCCTGTGTGTCTGGTTAAGTTTTCCTTCCTGCCCTTGTGTGTTTCCCTCCACTTCCCTGATTGCACTCATTAGTTTCACCTGTGTGGTGTCACACCTGTGTTGATTACCCTGTATAATTAGTTCCACTGTTTCCCCTTCCCTGTGTTAGTTCACTGTATGTCTTAATGTTTTTTTTTTACATTTTTCTTCCCATGTTACTCAGCATACTGTGATTCTGGTATTTTGTGCTGTTGGACTTTTGTCATTGGTAAGTTTTTCTTTATCTTGTTTTGTTAATTAAACTTTTTGTCTACATTTTGGGTCCTGCACCTATTGTTTGCCTTCTCACAGTGACAGTGTGATCTGGTTGTTTCTGACATCACCTTTGCTGTTGAGAATCAATTGGAGCTTTGACCAATCAGAATCAAGTATTCAACACATCCAGGTGATTAGTGAGAAAGGTGGTTCATGATTGGTGATAAATAAAAATGCATTACTTGAGTTTTTTAAGTGGGCTGTTTTGTAGTCCTATTCAAAATGATCCTTTTATAAGGGGTATAAGAGCTACAATAAAAAAAGAACTGAAAATTTGAGAATGAAGTTGTAATTTTAGTCAATATTTATGAGTTATTTCAAGAGCAGCCAGCCACCTGTGCTAACATAAGGGAAGTAGAGCATCTTTTAAAGTTTTACTACGTATAGGTTCCAAAAAAAACTGAAGTCTGAAAAGTTTTAGCAAGAAATTGAGACTATCCCAAAGTAAGGGAGTCTAAAGGGCAGCCAAATCACATTTTTCCCTCATTAATGTGGCCCTAACACTCTGTGGTAGTCCTTGAATGCCACTCATACTCTGTTAAAATCTCAACAGAATCAGGCTCAAAAATACAGAACACAAAACCATTCCAACCTTCAAATGTGTTATTTTTTCACTTCAGTTCAAGGTATAAATTACACTTACACAGAAGGCGTTGATAGATTTTATTCACAGCTTTATGAAACAGTGTGCTCAATATTTTGCCTATCTTTTTGGAATCAGTGCAGAAACTCAAGGCCACTTTGAGACTGGAAAAGGGTCAAGAAAAACTCCAAAATGGGCTTTGTAACTCATAGCTGTCTGTGTCTGGAGCCAGGGCAGGAGCTGGAGTATTTCTCTGCGTCCTTCCTCCAGTCTGATTTATGCTCAGACCCTGTCCTCTCCCACTTCTCTGACTTAAGTTTGATTGTTTGTTTTCTGGAAGAGTTTAGGATTTCTCCTCCAATAAATTACTCATCACAGAAGAACAATAATCAAGATAAGGTGATGCAGCCACACACACACTCACACTCACACTCACACACACACATACATTACAGGTCACATTATGTTTACATTACAGACGGCAGTCTGGGCTTTTAGAGGGGATTAGGGCCAGGAGATGGAGAGGCTCCAACAAAGCTCATATTTGTTCATAAGGATGTTTGAGCGAGTTTGGCGGAGTGACCAAAGTATACAGAGACTTGGAGAAAGATGGAGTGAAGTTAAGTTGAGGCCACTGTTAGAAAAAATAGAGTACAGGGCAGCTCAGGTTCAGTGCAGCAGTCATGTGATATCACTGGATCCCTGTTCAAAAGCATACTTGATCTGTTTTGGACTGCTGCTACAGAAAGGACTCCCCGCTCTCTCAGCTGCAGCAGCCATTAACAAAGCTTGCGTGAGCCGAATACGACAAAATTAAAACCCAAAGAGGCGCTGCTCCAACAATCTGAATAACAAAGTGAATGATCTATTTCTGCTCTTGAGACAGTCACAGTACTGCCAAGTGTCTCTGGCAAAGCATTCAAGGCGTATCGACCACCAGACAGGGGTTAATTCATCTCAACTCCGTCAAATACATCTTTACGGATGTGACCTTATCTTGTGTGACCTGAACCGTGCTGTCTCCATCAGCCGTGCAAGATCTCCTTCTATTAGATAGTTGTTGAATGGCTCGCACAAAGAGACACACAGATAGATGTGTAAACAGATTTGCAGATTCGGTCGCAAACATAGTAAATAAGGTTAAGTCTAGACTCCACACTGATAAGACCTGGAGACGGACAGGAGCCGTTGATGATGTGCTGGGTGTGTTTTTTCAATTTGAATGCAGGTTCAGAGTTTCTAATGTCGGTCATGCTGCTTTCCAAAATAACTCACAGAGATTAATTTGAAGGTTAGAATTCTCGTCTCTGTACTTTCTGGTGCTATGTCTTAAAACCCATGATTGTTATTTATCTGGAAGAAACAAAGAAAGCCTATCATATGCCATGAGTTATTTTAGTTTAGTTTAGTTTAGTTTAGTGTAGTATTTTGTTTGTGTTGTTACCTGCTTTTATTTTGTAGATCTTACTTGTGTTCATTTCCTGTTTCCTACCTCTTAGTCATGAGTTATCCTTTTGTTGTTTTCTGGTGATGCATGTCTTGTGTAGTATTCCTTTTTATTTATGTCTTAGTCAAATCCAAAGTGTTTCCTATTTTATTTTGCAGTTCTTGATCCCTTTGTTTCTGGTTTAGTTCTACTTCCTGTCCTTGATTACCTTCATTAGTTCCACCTGTGTCTTGCGTCACACCTGTGTCTAATTACCTTGTGTGTATTTAGTCTCTGTGTTTCCTCCATTCTTTGTTGGATCATTGTGTCATCTTGCTTCTGTCTCTGCATCTTCTTTTTGTCATCCCTTGTGCGCCCAGTGGTTGGTTTTTTTTGTTTTCAAGGTTTTTTGTTGAACATTTTTTGGATTTCTTTCATGGACATTTAAGTCTTTCTGTTTTCTGTTTTCTTTTGAATTTTTGTTATAAAAACAATAACATTTTTTAGTCTGCATATGGGTCCCTGCGTCACTGTTTTTTTCCCCTAGTTGTGACACTAGATGTAGTAACAAGCATTCCTATTAAATAAAGGTTTTATTTCATAATTATTTTTAATTTTTAAATTCTATTCCTTTGTTTGTTGAATTCATAAAAATTAATCACTTATTTCAGTTGCTGATCATGACATTTAGAACATTTACGGTAGCAGTATCTTTTGGCTCAGCAGCAGCAGCTCCCATTAAGGACCAAGTCTGGAAGTCTGGAAATTGGCTGTTAGCTCGCACCCTGGGCACTGCCAAGGATGAAACCCCAACAGCTTGGGGAGCTCGTCTCTGTGTAGCCCCCTCATTCTGGCATCACTCCATCAATTTATGTCCATATGATTCTGTTTGTGCATAAGATAAGATAAGATAATTCTTTATTCGTCCCACAATAAGGTTACAGCAGCAAAGTGGATAGTGCAAACATTAAAAAACAATAATTCTTCAAATTATTAGAAATTAAAAAGTAAATAGGTGTATCTTAAGAAAGGTTTTTACTGAAACTAACAAGTACATTTACAGTTTATTTACAAAACCAATGATACAAGTAAGATATGTGCACACACTAGAACAGGGGTTCCATAAGTGTGGGTCGGGACCCCCTGTGGGGTTGCAAGACACCAATGGAGGGTTGTGAGATGTCTTCAAGATTTTTTTTTTGATTTTTTTAAGTAATCTAAATTTGATAATTTTACCCATTATTGTAAAAATATAGACAAAAATTGTAGATACATTTTAAATAAAACCCTGTAAATAAGTACATTTGTTACAATGTCATTTAGCAGACGCTTTTATCCAACGCGACGTACATACCAGAACAAGAACAACACAAGCAAAGATCTAGACAAGAGGAAACAAGATCAGTAAGAGTAACAAAGTGCTTCAAGTCAATTTGAGTGCAGGTACTGCCAAGCAGTGTAAAGGCAATGCACAAAAGTTAATAAGGAATTTATTTTTATTTTTATTTTTATTTTTCTTAATAAAATAAGGAACATCTACAATGAAGCAACCAAACAATTTAAGACCTTCCCTTATCATCAACAATTAACATCACCACAATAATGACCAAAGTACCAAGTGCTGGGTCACTCAAGAGCTGAACACAGATTCCCAGAGTAGAGCAGGACAGTGCGAGTGAACTGTAGCTGGAAGACATGATCTGCCACTGAGGACAACAGTGGAGAACAGTCTAGCTAAGTGCATAGTGCTTCTTAAAGAGCTGGGTCTTTAGCTGTCTTTTGAAAGTAGAGAGGGACTCTGCAGATCGAATGGAGTTGGCCAATTCATTTCACCATTTAGGTACAACAGTTGGTTGGTCATTAGTTTTCTGCCTTTCTTTGTTGCCAGATGACTCCTAAAGTTAGGGTTAGGGTTAGGGTTAGCTAACAGTTAATTTTGTAGGTAAACTAATTTTGAAGTTGAAGTAAATGAAGTATGAAGCAACATCTAACCACTTTAAGGGACAATAGGGGTCAAAAGTCTTTGGCACCTATATTTTGGGGGTTGAAAAGTTTGGGAACCCCTGGACTAGAAGATAGGTAAAAACAGTTTAACGAACTAAGATGGGTAAAAACGTATAGTACACATGTTATATTTCAGCCTATGATTAAACGCTAGAGTGAAAATTTTAAATTTTGATGGCTAAAGTACATCTTCTTCTCCTTCTAAGATAGAATCTGTCTCAATAAGCATGGTTTGTCTTCTTGTGGTATTTAAGACTTCTTCACTCCCTGGAAATGAAAACAAATGATAATGATTCCTCAAGTAATCAGGGACATATACTGGGGTTTTTTTGCTAATGAAAGGCATTCTCTCATTTTCAGTCCCTGCCCCCACTCCCAAGACACACAAGAATCAACAGGCAGTTTGTACTCTTTGAAAGCTCTCTCATTCATTGGCAGCAGTAAACACAAATCAATACCCACAACAAGCCCCTCCCTGGGTTACTGTCCATACATGTGCAGTCAGTCAGCAATATGCTAACTCTTTAAGGGACCTTAAAATCACATCTCTTTTAATATGACTATACTGCTGCATACATCATACTGTAAGAAGTCTAACCTGTGATGTCATGACTTTACTGCACCAGGCTCACGTCGTGTTTTGACCAGCGAGTGTGTCCTCGGAGGCTTTAACTCTCTCCTCCCCCGGCTGCTTGGCAGTCAGCAAGACCCAAATATTTACTGCGCCTTGTCTGCCATCTAAACACCCCTTTCTACATGACATATTTATTCAATTATGCTTCATTTCACAAAGACAAAAAGAGCACTGCAGGTCCCGGCCAAGAACAGTCGTGAGCATTTTCCACCAACAACTGTGCAGCCTCCGTGGCTTTGATTCAAAACAGACGCAGAGAGACTTTGGATGCATGTATGACATTTGTTAAATGGTCACTGTAAACCATTCTGACCGGTAAGGAAATCGTAAACACTAGTTTTGCACGATTCGGGGTCCAGGTAGGCGGCTTGGAGCCAAACAGCATAGTGAGGTGTTTCTTTGGAAGAAGGGCTTAAGTTGCACAAAGAGCCCTGTATGAACTAGCAGCAGTGCTTATCCAACACAAGGGAGGTATTTTCACATTTACAGCCCTATTTCTCTTTTATTAAATGTTTGATTTTTTCTTTCACAGTGCATACTTCAACATGTAAAGTCAAACCCCACAAAGCAGTTTATGATATAAATATCTGCAATTGTTCCAAATATTTCTTTCAACCATGGACTGGAAAAAAGAACTTGTTTTGTAGTGCGGAAATTACATTTTTACAACAGCCATTATTTCTTTTAAATAATAGCAATTGAGTGGGATGACTATGAATGTCTAAAGAAGCCAACACTGGCAGCTAATTTTTCATTTCTTCACAGCGTGCCTGCTTCCATATGAGCTCGGAATATAATACGTGTGGTTACATGGTTCGGTGAATGTAGGAAAAACTGCTTTTGTAGATCACTTTGACGTCCTGGCAGGGAGGCTCTTTGATCGACTTTGTGTTGTCGGACTAGAAGAGTGGTTTTAGTTACACCTCTGTGTGTCCTGTAACTGTTTGTATCCATACCAGGGATTTTAACACTAAGTTACACAGTGTATAATAAGTGCAGGGGGCTTCATAACATGCACAATGAGAGCTGAACAGCACAGAAAGTATCTGATTTGGGAATGCAACGTGAAAAAGTGTTAATTTTTAACTTGAGTAATCCTCAAGCTCTGCTAAATTTGCTCCTCCTTTGTCTGTGTGAGTTTCTGTGTGTGCATGTGTGTGTGATCCACATTGTGTTCATCTGGAGATCTTTGGAAGAACTTCACCCTCTCCTCAGTCCCTTCCGTGAGACTAAATGAGGCAGTTTGCATTCCCCTGTACTGCAGAAATGGAGCCTGTCATGCAGACAGTGAGCTGCCAGTTACCTACGAGTGCACGGGTGACATCATCATGACATCATTTGGCGCCGCTGTCTGGTTTTCAAAGTCACTCAAAGTCAGACAAATCTGTAAACCTGCGTGCATAAGCATGCTGACATTTGTTACACAACCCACGTGGCCCCAGCTGGCACCCTTCTCCCTTTTTTACTTTGTTTGTTCTTGACATCTTTCCCCCCTCTTTGTTGCTCCCCTCCTCTTTTTACAGTAATTGTTGCTTTTCATACTGCATTTGCCTCCAAGGCAGAACTTCATGCTTTCTTCTGATATATCAATTTGCCTTGCAGTGGCAGTCTGTCTCATGTCGGTGAAGTGCGGGGTGAGGGGATTTCAGGATATTGAGGTTGTGGCAAAGGGGGGCTTGCTTGTCTCTCCTCCAGACAACCAGAGTTCTAATCCCAAATTTTCCATACTTTAGGTCCTTATTCTTCAATTTTCACACAGACACACACTCAAACACATGCATGCTATCGTGCCCTTTGCTATGGAAGCAGTAGTGAGTCGGGCTAGCATGGGGACAGAGTGGTCACTGTGTTTCCCATCATCCTCTGCACACACAGATAGAAAAGCAAGGTGGTGTGTGTTCAACCGCAACCAGAAAATCTGCTGCACCGCTTAGGATACCCACCGGCTGTCCACATCACAGTGACCACTGAATCCTGAACTCTGTAATCACTGTACACAGGACTATTTTAGGGCAATTTGACTATGGATTAGGCAGCTAATTGCCAGGGATAGTGAACGTTTCCATGGAGAGGGTGGAAGTTGCTCCTAAGGAATAATAAACAGACTTAGATTGAGATTAGACACGACGGTCAGAGAGCTGCAACAGCTGGAGGAGTGTGGTGTGTTTGTGTGTGTGTGTAACTCTTAAAGTCCAAGAGTGAGTGTTGAAGGAGGAGAGATGGAAGGATTTACATGAGACGGAGCATTAAAAAGCTGAGTAAAGACAATTATGTCATTCTAGCACTTAATCACTTCCATTTGTGTACGTCTGAGTGATGACTTTTTCCTCATGCACTATCAATCAGCTGGGTGTAATGACAAGCTTTCATAGACACAAATGTTTATGCTCCGTCAAGCTCACACATATGTGTCGCAGAGCCACAAACTTGTCCCCAAGTCTTCCCAAAAAGCTGGATTCATTACAGAGCTTGCGGTTAGGACTGTCATGGAAGTCGACTCAACCCAACACTTAGCTCCTTTAATGACTAAATATATGAAAATGCTGTCAGAAACCATTAAATGCGCCATCAAAATGTGACTTCTATTAACTGGCAGCCTGCTGGGATTGACACAGAGTATGCAGAAGCCTCACATGCATACAGAGAAACATACAGATAGCACATGGGAAATCTTTTTTAGGGTCAAGGAAATGAAAATTCGATTTTGATTGCACACACAAAAAAACCTTGAAGCCTTCACATGCATTCATTTTCACTGCCACATCCTCTGTCAGTCGCTTCCTACCCACCGCTGCTACAAAACACAACCCCTCTCACAGCTTCAGCACAACATTTCGACAAAAGACACACATCTTCTTCTACTTTCAGTGTTATGAAATTCTACCACATGATGGATATATTAAGTGGGCTATTTTGCCCTCAACTTTACACAAAGGCACGTCAGAGCTCATTTATAAGAAAAGGGATCCAGAGTGTTGGGGTAAACGCAGGAATCCTGCACGCAGATGGTATGTAAATCATGCCAAAGAGAAGGAATCTGCTCAATGATAGTGGTGTGAATTATTGAATATGTGCAATGACTCATCTCAGCAGAAACCGGGTTTGTGTTGAGAGAGACAATATTAGTCGCTCTTATGAGTTCATTATACTGATCGCTTTCCAGTAAACGTCTAACAGAAGAAGAATCTGTCTCTTTTCATCAAATCAAACCCAGAGTTTCTCTTTGAATAATTCTGGATTCAGAAGTAGAGCTCTTGACACTTTCAAGCACTATTCACTTCATAAAAAAAACTCTGTTTTCTCCGTCTCCCAGCTCTCTCGGATCGGTCGTCAAACTCAAAGTGTTCCTGATTTTGACCACATGCTCTTGCCTCAGGTGATTGCTGAGTGTTACCATTAGATTTATCACATTTCCCAGCTCGGCCTCTTTAATCACCTCTGAAGCAGGGCGGCTACACGCTTGCTCACCTGCGCCCCAACTGGTTAATTTCCTGAACATCAGAGAGAGCTGGGGGGGGGGGGCTGAATTTGGACAACAAAGACAGGAAAGAGTTCAAAAACGGAGGGCTTTGATTTGTAATGAGGTTATTGTGTGTATGTTAGCGCTGCCTCTATGTGTGGACAAAATGTGGGCACCATGTGGAGTGGAGGGTGTCAGAGGAAGCCTAACAGGCCTTCTCATTTGTTCACCATTAGATCCTCGGCTACAGGCACACACATGAACTTCTTTGATGACTTTTCGGGCACCCAGCAGTGTTTCCAGGTGTTCCATTTATGAGCGTCAGAAGTAACGCTGAACACAAGACTTCTTGTTCATTCTAATGCATTAATATTTCAGCTATATCCACAGGTTTGAATGATATATAACACTTCCCTGAATGCTACACATTCACTGGGAAGATTTACCAGGCAGCAGTGTTTTTTTTATGCAGCCTCTGTGATGATTGCGGCCCACTAAATAGAGCATGGGGCTATGATTTTAACGAGCCTTTGTGGCCTGTGGCTCCTCTTGTTCTTTCTTTCATTCTGTCCATCTGTCACTGATCTACACGTTAGATCTGTGAGCATTGTTAGCAAGCTTAAGCATCAGTTTTGGCTGAAGCTAAAGGTCTGCCACACTCTGACGTAGCGGTTTTAAGAGAAATGTGTAACACTATTGCAGCAGAAGATTAGAAGTGGGAAGATTTGAGATTGTACTCGACAGGCTTTTAAAAAGTTTTCATAAATGTGTTAAAAAAACCTGTGGAAGGGAATTCTGTAAGCATTGATTGCGACAGCTAATAGCACCAAGAATTGAGCATCATTTCTTCCACTATCTGCTCCCTCTCATGGTCTAATTCACAAAGCAAATTGAGCTATTGAAGTTCAAATGTATTAACGCCCACAAAGTTCTGCAGCTCTGTGATTGTGACCGAGATGACCTGCCACATCTGCACTCTGTGCTGCACAGAGCTGCGCTGTGTGCTTTCATCCTGACGTGACGACGCTAATTTCTATCTACAAACATGATGAGCTACATGTTGACAGGAAGTCCTTACCGTTTGTGGAGTCGATTCATGACAGATGTGGCACACATTTCATAGTTCATATCCAGTTTACTTCCTGGAGCGCACTAGCTAAAAAGCAGCTTGTTCAGATACATTCAGACATGCGTAATGGTACGGCCCATACATGCTGGGTTTGAGCTTCAGACAGTCCCAGACTGATTTAAAGCTAGGGTTGGTAGTCATGGAAGACTAGCATGAATTTGAATGTAGCATGTCCTCTGGACTCCTCCAAAACGACGCCCCCGCTCACATGCACGAGTGCCACTGATTCGTGACCATATGATCATGACTGATTCAAAGCCGATCCTCAGCACATCATTTGTGTTTAGCACTACATCAACTCATGTCTCACTCAGAGGTAAGAAAACACCAAAACATTATCATAGTGAAAGTTAAAAACACAAACAAACATGAAATGGGATTGGTTGGTGTTTTCCCAGGTTTACTCCGGCTGTAGATAGCAGCTTTTTTCACTCTCTTTTAAGAACACATTATGTATTGATCGCCATCGGGACATAAAGATCATTTTAACCAGTATAACAAACGTGTATCTAAATCTGATTACCAACCCCAGCTTTAACCTCTGATTAGTACAATAATAATAACATTAAAGTAATATTAACAGACTTTATGTGCAGATATATTAAGTGGTGGTTCTAGACCAATTTTACTGGAGGAGCCAGGCTGGGGCCAAGGGTGTTGTCAGAGGGACACATTCAACCCTGAAAAAAGAGACTGAGAAGGGCGAGGACCGGCTGAGATCAAACTGGCAAAATATCAGTGCATCTCTAGATACTAGACATATATACTACTGTGTACTATATCAAAATGTTGCTGTTTACACTAAACATGAGTCCCTTATCATCTAAGGGACTGGAACAAAGTGCCACACGCTTGGGTTCCACCTGTAACATCGGTGTGATACCGAAGCTTTTTTTATTGTATAATATTTGTTTGGTGTGGAGGGGGGGCCACAGGGGGGGTCCAGATTCAGTTTTACAGGGGCACTGGCCCCTGTTGGCCCCTCCCCAGAACCGCCACTGGATATATTACCTTTAGGTCATCTAGAAGTGGAATTGTTGTTTTGATCACTGAAAGTTTGAGCTCAACGACCCTAATAAACACAGCGGTTTACAGTTACCACCAACTCTCGGAGGATGGTAAAATTTTCACTCTAAGTGTGCAGCGCTGTTGAAGCAGTGTTAGCGGATTAGGTGTTTTTTGCAGTGAGGCTCATTTGCATAGAAGAGGATCTGCCTCCAAAGAATGCATAATGACTTGTTTAAACATATGCAAACACCACTAGCACATAGTGACACTTGGCAGCAGCTTGTAGAGCATTTGACCCTTTACTCATGCTTAGTGAATCAGATAATGTGTTTTTGGTTCATTTGCAGAGACTTAGCTGTGCAGTCCTTTGTGAATCAGGACCACAGAGTTTGTGTTTTCTTTGCATAAAGGTCCGCCTATGCCTGCATTCTTTGTGTGCGTGTGAATGTTAGTACATCAAAGTTTTATTTGGATACGGCCCTTATATTTTTCTGTGTATGTGTTAGTGTTGGAAAGTCTAATATCAAGCTCACAAACCCCACGAGGACCGTGTTATCTGGGAAGATTAAGGGTTGCCTCTGTGATTTTAATTCACAGGTGGTTTTCATTTTAGTGACAGTATCATCTTCAGCTTGGATTCTTGTCTTCTTTTGCTTGGTCCAAGCACCCTAAGCCACCCTTTTTTTTCCATGTTATCTAACTCTCGTGTCCCAACTTAACCCTCCGCAAACTCTTTATTTTTCTCTTCACTTTTTCACCCAGTGTCCCTGAAGCTGCACGGAAAGAAGACCCTGTATGACAGACTCTCAAGAGCCATGTCAAATAAGAACAGTCAAGAACACAGTCAACAAATTGTTTCCATATGTAGCATTTTAAGATTTAAAGTTCTTTTAAGGCCTATTTTGAAAACCTTTGTAGACAATCCTACTGGAGAGACATTTGCAGCCAATCCGTCTCCAGTAATCGAGTCAAATTTTGCTCTTCTGAAGGCTGAAATGAGTTGGGGGCTGAGTTCCCCCAGTGCAAAGAAAGCACATAGTTTTCCAGTTGCAGATGGGAAGATTTCACAAGACGTCAAATCTCTGTTTACGCAGTGTGTTTATCTTCAGGAGTAAAGCAAAGATGGAAACTGTCAACTAGAAGAAACAAAGATGCTCTTTTTTGAAAGTAAGGCTTTTTGGAGAATGTGATAATCTTAACGAACACTTCGAGTCAATGTCCAAACCTCTAGGACAAACTACAGATCATTTTGCCATTTCCTTATTTATGAATACTGCATGAAAATGAAGAGAGTAAATTGTGTTTGCAGTGAAATATCTGTTGCAAAACTGCTCAATCTGCCACCTTTGAGCCAGCCCTTCCAACTGATTTGGTCCGACACACTGAAAAATGACATTTCACAAGTTGCCACAGCTCTGCAGCCTGATCCCAGTACTGTCAGAACAAATACTCTCAAATCCTCCAGAGCGTCTTCATCCTCAGTTAATGTTAAATCTGAGTGTAACTTAGTAAGCCTCTGCATTTTGTTGGGATTTCCTTAAGTTTTAGTGCCCAAAAATGAATTCAGGAACACTTAAAAGCATTGATCCTAATTTATCTAGTCTCCTATAATAACATATTGCGTGTTGAACTCAGGGCTGCATGTTGACACAGGCTTATTCTCTATTTTCTTCTTTCCTCTCCTTCAAATAACTTTATTGTTTCCTTATTTTGTGCTGGGACATGGAGGTCTGGAAAGGCTCATCCTGTGTATTTCAGTTCCTGGTCCAAATACAATCCCACAGTACTGCCGGCAGGACTGTTTGGATTATCGTTGATTCAAATGCATGTCTTCATATACATAATATGATATAAATGAAAACATGTGTTTGAAGACGGCACAAAGTTTTCTTTTTGTTTTGGAGGTTAAAACATATATGAGCGGAAGAAGAATAAGGGCAAGCAGGAAACCAGACAGCTATAGTTTATTTTTTACAACATTGTACAAAAATATCTAAGTTAATGATCCCATCTTGTTAACTTTGATATACTGTATATTTTACCATCTGAAAAGTAATATCTTGTATCAAAGTTAAAGGGTTCGAATGACCGTCTTCTCAGTCTACCTCCATCAAACTGAAAGAATGACCCTTCTTGTGACTTGAGGTGTCCTAAACTGACATCACATAACTATTGTGTGTATTTTAAACATGTTACAGGAGTTAGGACATCATTTTTAAGATGTCTTCATTTGTTATAGTTGCTAGTATCATGCAGGGCTGTAAGGTAGTAGTGAATGTAACTGTAGTTTCCAGAAAAAAACTATGAAGTTCTTCCTCATATTAGCTCTGGGTAACCAGGCCTTTTGAATAACCGTGAAATAAAACATAAACCTGGATGATATCAGAACACTCACTTATTGATACATGAATGAAAATCATGGGATATGAGAGCCATGAGATGTGGATGATGAGGTTATTGTTTTTTTAGCTTGCACATTTGATGAATTGCTGAATTTTAAAATGTAAAAGAAATGTGACCAGAAAATAATACTTTAGTGTCTATGTTAGGAAGCCAGTGACAGAGGCAGTCTGCAGTTCCTGCTGTTAAACACAGCACTCACTGTCAACAGGGGCCTGTAGGGACACAATGCTGGCACCGAAGTTTACCATCTTTATCTTCTCTGCTTTGCAGATTTTCTTTTACCATCCTTTGCCCTTTGAAGAAGCATATAAGATTGTACTTTTTATTGTTCAAAGAACAAAAAATACTGTTTGTGTCACTGCACTCTCAGCACTCTCAGTTGAAAATGGTAAAGAAAAAAAAAGGTGAATAGATAACAGTAACACAGCTGGACTCACAGTCACTGTAACTTATCTTACCTCATAGGTGTTTCAAGCCCATTTTGGGGGGTGTTGAAGCACCTCTAAATGGAATCCCCAGCACCCCTAAAATTTGAGAGATTTAAAAAAAAAAATGTTTACTGTATGTCCTTTTTAACAAGCTAGAAAAGGTTCAAAACCATACAGTATTTGGTTGAAACTTGAAATTTTAAAACAAAAATACAGCAGCTCCACCGCGTTTTACATGTTGTGCATTGCATTTCAAATGAAAGTCCAAAAAATGACTCCAATGTCAATTTTTGGTATTTTTTGGTTCTCACTATAGGGGGCTGGTTTACTCCAGAAACATACATACTGTTTATGTATATGTTGAGGAGCTGCTGTATCAAAATGAGTTGTCTTTCCCCAGAAATTAGGCTTACCATATGTTTCTTGTATGATTCCAATCCATTTCTCTTTTACTGTGGCTCAGCATTTAAATAACCTTTATCAGATTTGATGGTTTAGTCACAGAATTTCCCCCCAAAAAATGGGTTAGACTTTTCTTTCACAAATGTGGGAATGAAATTGCATTAAAATGTACAAAACAGTGAAATGTATCTTGCTCGGCTCAGAACCCCTAAACATCCAATTCTAGAATCGCCCCTGTCTTACCTTAACCAATCAGAATGAAGAAGGGCTGGACTTCTTACATTAACTCTGTCAATAACAATGGCATAGGTTTGTAACCTTGCAACAGCATGCCAGTGAGAAGTGTTTGAAAGTTGAGGTTGTGGGTGCTGCCGGTGCAGAACATTTCATCAGTGGACACCTTTATCCAGTTTAAAAGTGAATAAAGAGCCAAAATCTGAAAGCAACAGGACACTTTTTTTCTCGTGTTAGAGACAGATTTTTGAACGACTTTTGTGTAAACTGTGAATTTGGTGTTTTGCTCTTTCCATCCAACAAATCAGGATCAAAGTGGCACATGTTGTGGCTCCAGCTGTGTTTTTCCTCTTTTTACACCATCCTTCTCCTTGGAGTGACATCAACAGGACATCCTATACCGACACGCTGCTGACCTCAGTAGACCTCAGACCACTGCACATACACTGTGTGAATGTGTGTATATATAGGTGTGTGTGTGTGTGTGACTGCATGCGGTCTGCTTTCCATTAAACTGCATCAAAGAAAGTGTTAGCTTTTTAAAGAGCCCTGAGGGCGGGTTGTAATTTACTAAATCTGTGTTTAGGATGTGAGCTTGGGGCCTGTGTAGTGCATGTGCTGGTCAGGAGCTTGGCACAGGTTGTTTTGAACTTTAAATACGTAGGGCAGTAGCAGACCTCATCAAAGTTGGACTACTGTTGTAAAAGTCTCGCTGCCTAAACTTACTCCGTGGAGTATTTTGAAGGTCACGTCTGCACACGCAACCTTTCAGACAAACACATAAACACGCAATATGTGAAACTAAGTACAAAAACTGTTGCAAAGTGGTTCTTGGTCAAGCTTTGATCTGAGCTTGAGATTCAAATAACAGAGGTTTGACTGGAAAAACCCAACTTGAATCAATAAGCCTTTTACAATAAGCAAAGTGACAGATACTTCAAGGCCTAGCACAAAGATTTCAAGATCCTTTGGAAAACACTCTGCTGTGAAGACTGGTATCGCTGTTATATTAGTGCATTCATTTATAATGCAGCCAGAGCAAGGGAATGTTAGCTTTGCTTAGGTCAAGTCAAGTCAAGTCAACTTTATTTATATAGCACATTTAAAAACAACCAGTGTTGGCCAAAGTGCTTTACAAGGTAAAAAGTAAAAATGCATGAAGACAACAATAAACAACACAACATATCAGGATATTAATGTCCTCCTCACGAGGAGAAGGCCAAAGAGAAGAGATTTAAAACATTCAACAGTTGGGGCCGATCATAATTGGAGTGGAAAGCCATTCCAGAGCTTGGGGGCCGCTGCTGCAAAGGCTCGGTCCCCCCGGGTTTTAAGCCAGGTTTTAGGCACATCCAGGAGCAGCTGGTTTGTTGACCTCAGTGCTCGAGCTGGATTATGAATATGAAGATCAGCCAAGTAGGATGGTGCCAATCCATTCAGGGCCTTGTACATTAAAAGTGCAATTTTAAAATCAACCCTGTGGCAGACTGGGAGCCAGTGGAGAACATGCAGCACAGGTGTGATGTGTTCCCTCTTTTTCCTGCTAGTCAGGAGGCGAGCAGCAGCATTTTGAGCAAGCTGCAGGTGCTGAATAGACGACATGTCTAAGCCCACATACAAGGAATTACAATAATCAAGCCTAGAAGTAATAAAGGCATGTACCACTCTCTCTAAATCTTTGGGAGGTAGATAGGCTTTAACCTTAGCTATGAGTCTCAGATGGAAAAAGCTGGACTTTACAACAGAAGAGATTTGTTTTTCAAATTTAAAGGCACTGACAAAATAAACACCAAGGCTCTTTACAGAGGAGTGAATATTTGCTGCGAGAGGGCCCAGAGTGCTCCCATCCAAACACAATGACCTCGGTCTTTTTCTCATTTAGGTGCAGAAACTTAGTTTTGAATATAGAAAAAGGTGGAAACAGGTTATCCTGTTAAACAAACATAATAAAAAATGAAGTGCAAGATAGCTAGCTAGTTTCATCTACATCTAAGTTAGGCTGACCATCTCTTATCTTAGCGGAATAAGTCTGAGCATGGGTTTTTCTCCTCCAACTCAAGACAAGAAGCAGACATGTTTTTTTCTAACACATAAAACAGTTTACTTAATATTTAGACAACAGTTTAAGAATGGGTTTTGGATTTACAGCACACACTTGTTGAAAGCCCTGCCTTAAATGTTTGGCATTGATTAGCTAAGTTTGTTAAACCTAGCATGAGAGGCTGCATTCAGTGGAAGGAAATAGTAGAGCAGGGCTGTTGATGACAGATTATCCATAAATCTCAGAAAACAATAGCAGGGTCTCCCTTTAGTCTGGCTCACAAACCAAAAGCAACTGCATGACATAGCTTCTCTTTCTCTTTGAGGAAGCGGTAGCCATTCCTAGGACGAGAACGGAAAAATAAACAGCACAAAAAAAACCATGGCTCCTCTCCTCTGTGCTGGTGTAACTAACCTTTCATTTCCTCGTGGACTATTTTGGAGCGTTAAAAAAATCTATGAATCAAAAGGCTGGACTGTGCTTCACATGGGATTTGACATATTGGGTCAGAGTCTGTGCCATCAAAAATCCATTGCGTGTTCTGCTGAAATGTCAAAATGTAACAACCCCTCTATTTCTTGTGCAATGACAGTTATAGCAGATTTGGAAAGCCAAGCTGATAATGGGATAATCAATAAGGTCAAATGAGGGTTAACCACTCCTCTCTGCACCATTGCCTTACATCACAGTCAACACACTGCAAGCTGTATCACAAAATCTGCATCTGCAAGTGGTGCAAGCCCAATGCCAGATCATTTGAGTCTCATAAGTTCACTTTTAAAACGGCAACACATGTAGGGTTTAAAACTGACAAGGAGCCAGCTTCTTTTTCAGGAAAATATTTTACAGCAATTGGAGGAAACACCAGGAGTTTTTTCAAACTGTGACATTTAGCTCAGAAAGCTTTGATACAATGGATTTATGGAGATTTTTCTAAAAAAAGAAAGTGAGGTTTATGATTAAGGTCTCCTGGCTTTTATTCAGAGGGGTCATTTCTATTTTATCAGTGTATACCATGGAAGAAAAGGATTAAATTGTCCTTTTTAAAGCGTCTGGTTTCACCCCCTGTGTGGCACTTAGCATACAACTGCTTAAATCCAGGAACAATCTTGGCAGGGTTTATACATTTCCAGGTGCTGGAAGTTAGAGGCAATCTGAACTCTCTTTTCTTTCTCTTCAACTAAAGAAAAGAAAGATACTGTCTTTAAATACATCATTAAAGTCTGTGAGAACGAATGCTGCAAAAAGGAGCGTAAAGTGTTCGCATGCAAGCTGACATGTTCATGCGAGTGTGTCCATCTTGGCTTGTTTGTGTGTCTTTATGGCTGTTTTTGTGGTTTGACGTAGTATTCTTGAAACTGCTGCCCAGCCATACTTAGAGCTGGAAGACTGACACAAATTGGGATTCAACCAGTGGTTTCCTCGCAGGCATCATGCAGGAAAAATGACCACTGGCTTTATATACATCAAGCAGGAGCACTATAACAGCTTGAATGAACTTGAGCCTGTTTGGACATTTCAGAGGAAGCTAAAGCAACATTATGGTGGACTGTAAAGGCTGTAATGAAGATAAGTCTTTAGATTTACAATGCAGGCCATAATGTAATGTTGGTTTTGTAGCTGGTGTGCTTTATTTGTGAAGCATCCAGCCTTAACACCAAACTACACTTGTCACAAAGGGAAAACTGAGGTAGTATAACATATAAAATTGACATGTTTTTGTTTGTGTCACTTTAAGGAAACTACAATTACTCACCAGAGAAACCTCAGAGAGTCACCGCGTCTGTCTCTACGCTGAGAGGGTACTTCCATGTGCTGACAAAGGCAGTGGGAATGAGTGAGTAGGGCACACTGGTCACACTGTCCCAAGAGTCTGATGATGGGTCATAACAGTCTAATGTCTTACACCTCTGAGCCCCAAAGTACCCTCCGACCATAGTCTGTTTCCTGACGCCACTGCATGGCAGCTGATCCGTTTGGCTGTCACAAACTGAGGAGGACCCACGTGTGGAAAGAAAGGGGGGGAAGAAATGCAGAGAACACAAGGACAACTGGCAATGATCCAACATAGGACAGGGGAAACACACAAAGAGCAATCAATCAACACAGGTGTGGAGCACAGTACACAGGTGAAACTAATGAGGTTAATCAAAAAAAGGAGGGAAACACACAAGAGCAGGAAGTAAAACTAAACTGGAGACACAGGATTAAAGGACTACAAAATAAAACAGGAATAACAATAGACTGGACTAAAACAAGACAAGAGGAAGACATAGGATAACTTATAATTAACACAGAATACACACAGAGGAAACACAAGGGAAATCTACAAAATGAAACAGGAAACAAGGACAACTCATGACAACACTTTGAATATGATTTAAGCTAAGGTTGGTTCTCTTTTCTGAGTCATCCTTCCCACTGCAATATGCATATGAGATCCCTCTGATGCTTTGGAAGCTCTCTGTGGACCATGGCTTTTGCTGAAAGATGCAACTGAGGAAATGTCAGGAAAATCCTCCTGGAACAGCTGATCTTTATTGGGATTAATCAAAGTCACTTAATTTATGACAGGTGTATACTGACTACTATTTGTCATGAGTTTGAATGTGATTGGTTAATTCTCACATCCACATCCCCAGTTATAACAGGGTGTGTACACTTATGCAACCACATTATTTGAGATTTTTATATTTTATTCTTCCCCCTAAAATATTTCTTTTTTCTTTTCAATTGAATTGTTCACGTTATAGGTCACATTAAAGGTGGAAAAAGTTCTGAAAGGATTTATCTTGGTCTCATTTTTTTTACATCACATTTACCTGCCATTTTAACAAGGGTGTGTATGCTTTTTCTATCAACTGTATGGATATGTTCTCCAAACTTTTTCACCTTAAAATTAACTTTTAAATGACAAGTTTTTAGATACTTTAAAAACAGCTAGACCTACTTTTTTTCAATATGCCTCATCAGTAGGAATATTCAACTCCAAGCAGACACTTTCTATACGTTCTATAAGCAAGATTTTGACCTTCCAGAGACATTGTTTATTGAACAAGTCAAAATCACTATGCATTTGGATTAATGCTCCAGATTGAACAGTGTTTATTAGGTTAAATATTACACTTGATTCCTCCTGTAGGATTGAGACTGAGACAGTAATGTGTGAGGGGTTATAAAGGTTAGCGTATGATTATTTTTCAGCAAGTAAAATAACTTTGAGTCAGATTTTTGATTAAGTACTGCAGACATCTTTATTAAAAGCTATGGTTTGGGTTTAAGCTTTGTTTTGGCAAGAAGATACTACAAATAATTTGACATAATTAGAAATTTGAGCGTCTTGGCTTGTGAAATGGTTAACTGTGAGAAGACGTTTGCTGATTTTTAGACAGGTACATTAGCATTCCAGAAAAACCTGCCTGCAAAGACTGCAAATATGTTCAAATACGTGCTCTATCTGGAGCTGAAAGGCAATAAAGCCATCATGTGCACATGTCTGGTTGTCTGCATGTGCAGCCATGTGTATGGACACATGTGGCCCCTGTACTGGAAATGCATATGTTCATGCTCATATGAGTTTGTGATGTTTCTGATAACTCACAGGGCTGACATCAATCACGGACAGACACGGGGCAGATGTTTGCAGTGTTCCAGCAGACACAAATAAAGTCTGAACAGCTGGAAGAAGAAGAGACTTCTGAAAGGACGATAAGGACAAAAGCAACCCATGGGGATACAATCTGTGTCCTGAGACATGCAGGAGCAAAATGCTTCTGCGTCAAGGCTCTTACACTCCAGGAGGTTTCTGTCTCAGCGTTTCCCAACTGGAGATGACAGTCAGAAAAGATAGAAGCTCAAGGTTGTTGCAGTAGTTGTACTTTGACTGCACGTTTTTCTTGGAGAGAAAGGGGGGGAAGAGGGGCAGGCAGGAAGCCCTTGGGACAACATGGACAATAAATCCACCATATTACCCCTGTATCCCTTCATCCTGACCCCCAATATCCACTGTTATCCAGACCAAATGTGAAGAAGACTTCCTCTCTTGTGTTTGGGGTCAGGGTACTGCCTTGATAGACAAAATACTAACCTGTATCAAATGACTGGCCCTTATTAAAACTTTGCCCAGATGCATCATTTGACTCCACTGTTGAGCATCGAGGGATTTGCTAATTCAGACAAATGAAAGCAAAACAATAATGTTAAACGGGTCAGTGATAGGGGGTTTCCAGAGAGCTTGTTGTATGTGAAACTGAGCTGCAAATGTGGATACAGCTATTCTGCTACTTATGAAACGCGTGGATTTGAAGTAGATCATTTTCAGTTTTGCAGTTAACAAATCACAAAGAAAAAATCAACGTCTGGTCTCCATTAGTTGAACATTTATAGACAGAGCTGTATTTAATATCTTATCTGAAGGCTTTGATGCATGCAGGGGAAAAAAATGCAGAACACAATCACATCCCTTATTATTCATCTCTGTGGACTAATATCTGCATGTAAGTGCAGACAGAAATCCTTCGTAGATTAATTTAAAACAGAATTGTCATCTTGAAAAAGATATTGCTCGACCATGTGTCTCCAAAGCTGATCCAGTTTGGATTTCCTGACTTCCTGGAATGCATCAGGAATGATTAATTCTAGCTGCATTCAACAAGAATCCATTTCAGAGATTGTTTCTTCTTCTTCTGAGGACAGACTTGACAAAACTTGCATCATTACTTTTTACAAATCTGAAACATGAAGTTGTTACTCTGTCAAATTTAAAGTAACTCTCAGGAATGGGAAAACTCAAGCCTATAAGAACTGCAGAAACAGTGCTAATGCAAACTGAAATGAGAACGTCTATTAATAAACCAGGGGAATTCAGAGGTAGCTGACTGCAGGCTGTAAAAAAATATATCTCATGTGAAGAACAGAGTCTTGGGCTGGGCCAGCAAAAACCTGATAAATACAGATGTGACTGTGTGCTTGCACATCACTCCACATTGGGCAGGGTGGCTGTTTGAATAAAGATTTGCTGGCTCTGTGGTTCCTCTAATGTTAGAGAGAAACTGGAGAGCTACTGATTTGACCTGAGATACCTTTCCTCTCAGTCAGTTTGTGTGCTTGTTGTAAGAGTAAGGCCAAATGCAATTAGTATGAGCCCACTTAAAACACACGTGGCTGCTAATATACCCAGAGAGACAATAAACATTCACAGGGAAGATTAGGACCAGAATGCATCTGGGCTCTGCAGCTGAGAAAAAGATGAACATTATAGCAGGAAAAGTCATGATAAGGATAATGAAGACAATAGTAGTGTCAGAAACCAAATGTGGCCCATACATCCTTGTTAGTCATGCCTCTTCTCCTCCCATTCCTCTCTGATTATAAGGTCCTGACGTCTCATCCAGCGGGCTGATTAGTGTGACGCATTGAAGCAGAAACAGGCAAGAACAGAGAGCAGAGTATTGATCGTCACAGTGACCTTTCTTCTGTCACTGTTCTGCAGATGTGGGGGGTTGTCATTCTTTGAGACTCCTCCAGCAGAAGCAGACGTGGCTAAAGACGGGAACGCTGCTCGGCAAAAATGACTTTCATTGCTTTCTAAGCAATGAGTCGTATTCATTGTGGTCTCAGTGGGATGGCAGCACAGTACATACAACCTTTAGCCCAGTCCTTCTAAGTAGGGGTTGGATAAAAATCAATATGACTCACCATGTTGATAGAAATGAAAGCATGCAATCATGAAAGAGTATGCTTCAATGCGGAAACAAAAGCTTTGCTTGGTGATTTACTTGTTACACTGATGATACTCAGTTATCCTTATCAGTGAAGCCGTAAGAAATCAAACTGTTAACTAAACTTGAAGTATAAAGGACACAGAGACTTGGGGTGCCAGAAATGTTCTACCTCTTAACTTGAAGTTATTGTGTTTGGCCTCAAACAACTAAGAGGATATGCATAATGCTGTAGCTGTTATGGATTGTCACCAGGACTGGACCCAAAAGCAGGACTCAGGCAAAGATGGATAGTGAAAATACAAGTCTTTTATTTGGAGTTCACCCTGTGGTAATGGCACTGTGAGTACAGAGCGGAGCAGTCCCTCTCTCCGGCGTACTCACACAGAGGGTAACTGGAGCTCAGGCAAAGCATGCACGGCAATCTCTGAAGCAAGATGGAAACACACAAGGACGTCAGCTAAACACACACAAAGACAAGCAAAACATAAATGCTTGAGGAGCCACGGACTCAGAATACCACTGAAAACTGAAGTACGATCTGGCGATGAGTAGGAGGAAATCCAGAGGCTTTATAGTAGAGGGTTGATTAGTGAATGGCTTCACCTGGTGCTGCCTGTTGATTGGAAACCCCGCCCACATTCACCCACAAGAAACAAACAAGGGGAAGAGACACAGGAGGAGGAGTAACAGACAGGGAAATGACAAAACACACACACAAGGGGGGAGAGGGGAGGGCTGCCAGGATGAGGATCATGACAGTAGCTTCCCGATGGCACCAGCCTTGCATCTTGCTCCACAAGATAAAGTATCCCAAGAGAGATAAATCTGATCAATGCATGTCTCCTTTCAACTCATGCATAACGCAGATTTCAAGGACAGCTCTTCTATTGCCTAAGGTGAGTCACATCTGTTTGTATTCACCTAAGGAACACAAGATCATGCACACAGTTGTATCAAAACAATACAGGAAAAAATAGTTGATGCATTTTTTACTGTTGGGCATAATCATTGCAATTTCCAGTTAAGGCAGCCCTTAGCCTCCATTTGCAGAGGCGCTGCATGGGACTTTGGGCCCTGTGAAAAACTACCACATTGGGCCACATTCAGCAAGATCACAAATGTTATTATTCATGTTCAGGGGCCCTGAATATTTTTCAGGGCTCATGTTAATCATGGCCCCTTAGAATCATCCTGACTTTTCTCCAAGCGGCAACCTCCGGTCTCAAAATGAGTCCAATGCAGAAGTGGATCCGCTTTAGGCTGGCTCCAGAAGTACCGGAAACCACATACACACCAATTCAAAAAAGCCGATCTTTACAGCAGAAATAAACATGTTTACAGCTTGGTAAAAAGACGAGTGTAGTCTGGATAGATCATTTCTTGATTGGCACACACTGTGAGGGGGGTGAATTTTTTTCTAATGTGGCAATTTCGAAGATATTGAGATTACGAGTCTTCCAATGAGAGGCACAGCTGACTTGATTGACTGGCGGGAACACTGTAGCTGTTGGCTAGGAGGCTCAAAGCCCGCCTCTTTACATCACACTCGCCCAACAGCAGCAATATGGCTCCAGTCGACGATTGGCCTCAAAACAGGGCTTCAGAAACAGATGGATGACGTCACGGATACTACTTCCATTATTCATACAGTCTATGCTTTTCTCCCCCTGAATATTTTCATTAAACTTTGATTTGATCTGTCTCTGTCTGGCAATCAAACAAGTATTGGAATAGTAACTTTACCAATCAGGCATTGTTGTGTGTAGGGGTTGATTTCATTTTATTGTTTCAGTCTACAAATAAATCCACCTATGTCACAACATGTTTTAGGCTGTCACTTAGTGGATTAAAGTGACAACTGTAACAAACACTCATATTTTAGATGTAAAAGTCAAAGATAAACACCAAACTAAAATCTTGATGTCATCTTCAGATCACATAAGGGTTAATGTAAAAGAAATCCAAGTTAAAGATATCATGAAAATAACACTTTTGAGCTGATTAAACAGCAGGGTTTTATCAACTTGCTAATGCATGAAAAATGTAGTCCAGCTTTTGATGTGTGAGGAGAAGTGGTCCTGTGTGCTGTGTAGTGTGTTAGCACTCAGAAGGCAATGAAGTGACTGAATAAAGACGCAGTGATTTAGCTTTGGCTGTGTGAATGTGTCTAAGTTAATGTAGAAGGACCAGGAGACACATACAGTATACTCAGGGCGGGGGGAGGTGGGGATTGATCTGTAAAACCACTTCTGGAGTCTGAAGCCTACTTGGTTGGATGATTGGTGATGGCAAAGAAGAAAAGAGATGAGGGGTCTGTGGTTGAGGCGTGTGCCAATAGCGGCAGTTACAGATCCTATATTTGAAACAGATCATAAAGAAACAGTCAATTCTGTTAAGTGAAGAAGTGGAGGGAAAATAACAAGGATGTGGAGAAGAGAAGCAGTGGGATCGACGGGGGAATCGACATTATTGGCAGTGAGGACTGGGGAAAAGACATCTGTGGTAGGAGTGTGTAACCACATGAAACCATGCGATCCAGATGGGACAGAAACAGGTACAGTTAGCAGATGTGTTGATCTCAGAGAGATGAAAGGAGCAATCAAAAGAGTGGGACAACCATGCAATTGGATTTGGGGGAAAGTTGAAAATCAAAAGAAATGAGGTGAAGATTGTTGATTTTCTATGACATGATTATAACCGCTTTAAGTAGAAGTAAGGCAGAGAAGGTTGTAATTAGAGGTCAGGGAAGGAGCTCCTGGATCTTTCAAGCCAAGCACAGACACAAACATGTATCGCAGAGGGGGAGCTTGGATAAAACAGAATCAGGAAAATACACTCATCTGTTATAGATGACAGGCCTGCCAGCAGGAGCACAACATAGAGCGATAAAACATGGATGGGTCAAAGAGAGGCCTCACTGCGCATTTCAAATTCATAACGAGGTAAAAAAAATCCTAACAGGAGCTTTAATACTATTTACTTATACTTTCACTTACAGTACAATTAATAACAGAACATTCTTTTGATACTTTAGTTCAGCGAATGTCTTATAGTTTAAGACTTCTACCAAAGTCAAAGTTAAGTATGGCTTCCAGTTTTAAAGTATTTAAAATCCTTGTTTTAACCTACAAAGCTCTTAAAAATCAGGCACCCTCGTATCTTAAAGAGCTCATTATCCCCTTTTACCCCTCTAGAACTCTACGCTCCCAACATGCAGGCTTGCTAGTTGTACCTAAAATCTCTAAAAGTAGTATGGGAGGTAGAACCTTTAGTTACCAGGCCCCTCTCCTTTGGAATCATCTACCAGTCAAGGTCCAGCAGACACCCTCTCCACTTTTAAGAGTAGGCTTAAAACTTTCCTTTTTGATAAAGCTTATAGTTAGAGCTGGATCAGGCTTGTACCAGCTTTTGTTATGCTGCTATAGGCCTAGACTGCCAGGGGAACTGGCGCACTAACACACTGGGATCCTAGCTCATCCCCTTCCCCCCAACCCCTTCATCACTTACTTTAACTCTGCCTGTCCCATTAAAATTACTAACCATAGACCTTTCTGGAGTCCCTGAGCTCCATTGTCTCGTAGATACCTCTGAGCTGCCGTAGACGTCCTCCTGCTGCAGACGTTCTGGACTCCAGCTGATACGGACATACTGGACTTCAGTGGCAACAGCTTCTACTACTCGTCTCATCACTATCACCTCTCTCTCTTACTCCCCTCTATCTGTCTTTCCAGACGAGGCATGATGGCTGTCTAACATGAGTCTGGTCCTGCCTGAGGTTTCTGCCTGTTAAAAGGAAGTTTTCCCTCGCCACTGTAACTAGCTAAATACTGCGATGTGCAATGCTCATGATGGATTAAGGTGGGGTCAGACTGAGTCTTACCCTGTCTTGAAGTTGGGTCTCTGTTCATAATTTGACATAGAGTGGTCTAGACCTCCTATGTTTGTAAAAGCATCCTGAGATAACGTTTGTTGTGATTTGGCGCTATACAAATAATGATTGATTGATTGATTGATTGATTGATTCCAGGTTCTTCACCCACCACTGCTGAATCCACAATCAGGCAATGTCTTCCAATCAAAACTTCAAACACATCTTGTAAATGTGAGGCCTCTTTTGGGATTATAAATTACTTCATATTTGATCCATGCACACATACATATATTAAAACAGATCAGTACAATCAATCAATCAATCTTTATTTGTATAGCGCCAATCAAAACAAATGTTATCTCAAGACGCTTTAACAAACAGAGCAGTTCTAAACCGTACTATGTCATATTATTAACAAAGACCCAACATCAAGACAGGGTAAGACTCAGTCTGATCTCATCTTAATCCACCATGAGTAAAGCACTTTGCAGCATTTAGCAAGTTACAGCATTGTCAACCAGGCCAGCAAAATAACCAGTTCACTCCAAACCCCCCTATCTGAACTGTATAGCCGCTCAGTGATGAGGAAAGCCACCCTGATCACTGAGGACCCCTGACACCCACTCCACCACTCCTTCATGCTGCTGCCATCAGGCAGACGGTATAGAGTACCGCTGGCCTGTAAGAACATATACAAGAAATCTTTCATTCCCTCTGCCATAACCACCCTGAACAGTTTAAAATAAGCAATGCAGCCTGTTGCTGTTATGTATATGGATGCTTGTCTTTAGTATGTGTTTCAACTACATCTGGGGCAGACAATAAAGCTTTATCTATCTTATCTATCTATCTACAGAGGCGAGGACAAACTTCATTTAACAGGCAGAAACCTCGAGCAGGACCAGACTCATGTTAGAGACCCATGTGCCTCGACTGAGTTGGAGTTGCAAAGAGGGATAGAGAAGATTAAGAGAGAGAGAGATGATAGTGATGAGACGGATAGTAGTAGTTGTTGCCGCTGGAGTCTGGAACGTCCACAGCAGCAGAACGTCTAAGGTAGCAACTCAAAGGAACCTACGAGACAAGGGAGTTCAGGGACTCCAGAAAGGTCTATGGTTAATAAGTAAGTAAGCAAGTACGCATAAAATTGACATGCTCCAAACACCAAAATGTTTAGGCTGATCAAGAGTGTAGCCGAGCATATATGCAACTGAAATGTTCACAGACTGCCAAAACATGCCAAATGCATGTGTAATACTCTGCATTTCTGCAGCAGTGAAGGTGACTTTAGGGGAAGTTTTAAGATACAATTTCTCCAGTGATGCTGCTCACTTCAAATCTCTAATACAACAAAGTATCTGTATTCTGAATAAAGCAGATTGGAAATATCTTTTGTGGTCAGAAAATCTCTCCGGGATGGGCTTACATAAAGAACAAGAAAGGCAAATCTGCATATTAGAATCAACCCATATCTGTATCAGCAAGTGTAGTTAAATCCCAGAGCTGGTGAGCCTGTTTTCTGTATGAAAACTCAGAATGAAAAAAATGAATATGCAGTGGCTCCTGGTGTGATCAAAACGAGTGAATCACTCCAGAGTGGGACATCGAGTTTCTTTCACGCAAACCACCTCAAATGGGTTTTTATATTATAGTGAATTATCTCTTCTGGGGAGCAGAGGGTCGAGATAAAGAGAGGTCTGTTAGCAACTTACTGGATCAACATCAGAGATGGAGCTGTTGGAGATGTGATGTGGTGAGGTGCAGATGATCACACTGCTGATTCAGCGAGTTTGGAAACCAGAAACCAAAGACCCCTCCATCCCCCTGCCTCCACGCTCAAACCGTGCTTCACTTTTATCCACATGTACACTAGACGCACACACACACACACACACACACACAAGCCACCACAACTGTCTCCCCCCTGAGCTCCTCCTTAGCCCTGGGAAAATCTCACAAACTTTCAACACTGCTCACCACACCTTTGCCTCTGATTTAACCAGAAACCTCACATTTGGTGCCAAGCAGGCCCTGCTTTGGAGGATCCCAATAACGTGACCTCCAACGCTGAAAGCTCCATTCAAATTTCTAGAGTCAACGTTACCTTACAATCAAGCTGCAGTCACGGTTTCTCAGGGATGGAAATCAAATAAGTGCACATTAGGATCAGACGTCATTTGGGTTTCCGTGAATGATGCCAATTCAAACCAAAGTGCCAACAGAAAAGATTTCATACACTCTCAATGACATGTTTCTACTTAAGTGATGTTCAAAAGCAACAAGATTTTATTTCCTTTAGTGCGAGGAGGTCTGCGACATGTTTTCACTCTGAACTGGCGAGTTCTTCGTGTAGAACAAGAGTTTTTCTTCGCCTTTTTGTGCCTCTGTATGCCTTTCTCACGCAAGTCACTCCTCTCAACTCGATTTAAGATAAGGACAAATCAATATGCAGCCAACAGTCGTGCATGTGACACTTCATGAGTACGTGTAATCTGATTTTGAGTTGCATATTCAGAGCAGATTCATGAGAGGGAGTAGCATTAAATTGCCGACATCTCGTTTATCCAGTGTGATGGCAGACATTAGTGATATATATGCTTCTCTGTTTCCACACTAACACAGTGGTACAGTTACTAAGCATGCAATCTGATGGGATCTCAGCCAGGATTTTCTGACGTCCATTCGTCACCCATAAGACACGCTGTTTGCATGCTTACACACTTAACTTGGAAATCTAACCTATCCCAGGGAAAGGGCAATTCTAGGACAAGTGGGCTTTACATATAAGCACAATAATGTTTGTTTCTGTAGAAGACTGTGGCTGTATTGACAGAATAATCAAGTTTGTTATGGTTTAAAGTGGTTATCAATAGTCCCTTTGTAGCTTCAGTAAAAACAAAATCAGGGAATACAAAGCAAAGTGTCGTGTGGGATGAAAAGCAGTGAATACATGTTTGAAATTTACTGATTTGTTTGAGTTTTGACAATTTCATTGATTCTAAAACTGCATACATAACCGTTCTTACAACCTTTTTATTATGTCCTTGTATACAACAACTGTCAGTACGTGGAGGGCGTAATATGACTATGTTGGCTGATCTTAAAGTAAGCCTGCAACACTGGTGGACCAACAGCGACACCTGGTGGTCAAGGCTTGATATACAACTTAGTTTAAATGCTTATTTTCCTTACATGAATCAGAATTTGAATCACAAAAGTCAAATTATACTTCTTTTTAATGCATTTACAGTGTGAAATTGCACACAGGTTAAAATTAAAGATTCAAATGCCACCAAATTTGCACACAGCTGAAGAAAATTAGCAAAAAACTGAAGTTTAGCATGAGGTAGGCTCACTTGCAAAGCAAATTAAAGACTAACCCTGCAAAATAACAATTTTAACGGATATATTTATTAAATTCAACTGGAGAAAAAATATCACCTTTGTTTGCTGTATTCCTAAATGAACGTTAAAACAGTCTTATTTAGCAACCTTGATAAGGTTTCCCCCGTGTGTAAAGGTCTCCATGGAAAAACAGCTGACTCTTGCAAAAGAAAGGTTCAGGCCAATAATTCTGATCACATTGTCGTGGTTTAAGCACATAGATCTCCTTTAGTAGTGGGTTTAGCAGGTAATAGGAACACTGCCATACAAACTTAATAATTAGAGAATGTTCTACTTCAGGTCTGCCTGATTGATAATTATTTGAGACAGAAAAAGTGGATTCATTCAAGACAGTTCTTCACACAATTTATTTTATTTTTCATTGTACCAATACAAAGGCATAAAAAAGATATAAATGAAACATATCACAAGTGAAAACTAAATATGTCGCAAATCTATAACGCTGTCATTTGATTTGTTGGATTATTAGTTTTATAAGGGAAAAAAAGAAAAAAAATCCAATGTTCAACATTTGAAATCAAGTCAGATAAGAAATACCAACTAGATTAATTTTCATCTGAGTTTTTTCCGTCAAAAAATCTCAATTTTGGCAGAGCAAAGGCGATATAACTTTGAGCAGTTTATTCCCAAAACAATTTCAAACACCCATTTATTTTTTAATTCTATTTTTGACGCCTACAACCGACTAACTCTGTCTTCCTCACACAAAAACACACTCTGATAAAATATGGTCATCATTGTCCCTCATATTCACAACCAACTCACACTTCAAAAGCATTGAAATGGTAATTTAATTATTGCAACTTTATTTATCTCTTTTATTATATAAGCTTTTTCCATCACGAGGATCCTGTTTCAGTCTGTTCCTTCTTCATGATCCCTCAGGTTAGCAGACCAGTAGAGTAGAGCGTAACTATAACATTCATTTGTAAAACTGGTTTCAGAAATGGTTTTAAAAACCCCTCCCTCTCTCTAGGGGTTACTATTTCAACAGTTTTAAGTCATGTGAAATGTATAGCATACATATGCTATGATATTTTGTAAGACTGAATGTAGGTTTTATTAAACCAAATTCATCCCATAGAATGTAATTTGGTAAAACTATAAAGAAACTTGACGTCAAGTAACAGAAGTGGTTTGAGATGTATTGCATGTTTGGTGCATTGCTTCAATTATTTTCTTAAATTTAAGTGCCAGCAGGGATAGTTTTAAAAACATCACTCAACTTTGCACTGAATTAGAGGAAAATGTGAGAAAACAAAAAGTCAAACTCACCAAAATTAGTTTCAGGAACTCTGAAAACATGTTTTAAAAATTGCAATCATATCACACAGTGTGTGAAAACACATTTCCCTGAATGTGTTAATTCCACAGTAGAGCCACTTTGAGACATAAAAACATCTAAGACTGCTCACATCCTATGCAGAAGTGACTACCTCTTAGATTTGATGCACACTTATAACATCTGTTCATTGAAATGCTTTATGCTACAACCATAGCATGTATGGCTAATGCAACAATGTCCTTGTAAAAAAAATGTGTTCCCTTTTTTCTGTAATAATCAAGTTTAAAAGTCAAAACATCCACTGCAACAAATCCAAAGAGATGCATCTTAATCCTGAAATATGAACCTCTGAAGACGAGAGTCACTGAGATGCTTTGAGGCAAAGTAACAAGAATAAATGAGGATGTAAAAACTTAAAAAAGTGCTGGTGAGCTTTTTGCAGTCCGTTTGGCTCAGTGAAGAAGAGGACTATTTTCATTCACGTCTTCAACAGGATCCTCCTCCCCTGAGTGGACAGGCTCCGTTTTATCTCCCTGAGCTGGAACATCTACTCCAGTCAGCACCACCACCCTGAAACATGAAAGGTATAAGAGGGGCGGAAAATAAGAGACACAAAGGTGTATATTCTTTCCCACTTCACTTACAGAAAAAACATACCTTGTGTTTATTGTGAGGGTGTGCTGTACACACATGCCTCTGCTTATAGTCTCTTTTTATTGGATTGTGTATCAAGAAGCAGTCAGACTTATTCAAAGCAGTTTTCTACCTTAGCATCGTATTTTACTTTCTACACTGTTTTCTGCTCACTTCAACATTGATGTCTATTTTAAAAACCATTCACTGTAAAATTCCTCCTTTCATTGATCTTGAAGAGTGGACGTGTATTTGTTTGTTGGACATTGTTCGAGTCAGAGCTGAATTGCAAAAGCTTCTAATGTGTTTGGACCTTGTGCATGGAGCAGTCTACAAACTGATTTCAACCTCAAGTTCAGTAAACCTGAACATTTTTTTAAATCTTTGGAGATATCTATGAAATCCATGATATACTGTATGTGTGTTAATGTGTAATCTGATCATTTGAATATGTTTAAAACTAGTGCATGAGTTCGGTAGCTTATTGTGGAATCTATGTGTTGCTGCTACTCTTGAATAGGTAACCCTTATAAAGGACATCTCTGATCACAAGGAGAAATAAAGACTGAATAAAAAACACATGAAGTGTTTCTATTCCTGACTAAGCTATGCTTTACAAGGCACTTCCAAACAGCTTCATTAGCTATCAGCATTAGCTCATGTGAGTTACAGATTTATGTTAGTCACACATTTTAGTTAGCCTTCCAAACTCGCTGATATTTCCAATCTTAAGACTAGAAATAAGGTGGGTCACCTCGGGCATAGCAGTTTAACTGTGTGCCCCATGTACAGAGTCTATAATCCTTGTCACAGCAGTGGCTGGTTTGATTCCCTGCCTCAACCATTTGCTGCAGGTCTTCTCTCACTCTCTGCTCCCCACATTTCCTGTATCTCTTCTGCAGTCCTGTCCCATAAATGCAAAAAGTGCCCCAAAAATTTTAACTTTTAACATAAAAAATTATAAGTAGGGCCAAGGTTTCAAAAAGTAAACAAGAATCATACTATTTTCTAGCAAATGCAAAATTGTACTGATATGAAAAACATCCTAAACAGCAAAAAAGTGCATCATAGTTTTATAGAAGCATATTTTTACAGTTTCCTTGAACACTATAAGAACTGAACACTGAATAAAGGAAGTAACATGGCAGCCATAAAAATTCAACCACAAACTATTTAATCAGAGAGTTCACTTACAGGTTAGCTCTGATAAACTGATCATGTGCAGTACGTGGAATGTCTTGTTTATCACAGTTTTTACATCTTGAGTAATAATAATTTTATCAATGATCCAAAATACGTTTTTCCCCTAAATCAGGGATTTTTCCATGCAGTGTACCGCAGCCGTGGCTGCTAAACTGAGATTACTGAACCAGCTGCTTTGTTATTCTTTGAATACTCAGAATAAGCAGCACATGTGACTAAAGTGGATACCCTGTTCAGTTTCATGTGTCACACTACACCTCCCAGGCTGACTCAGCAGCACTTGTTTTACAATCGAGCAAAAGAAAACTAAAACAGGGACACAGTGTACCATGGGTAAATATGTCCCACGCCTTGTCACCTTTTCTTTGTAAGAGAGAATGAACGTAGATGAATTTGTTTGATGCCATACATGGGTCTACAGATGGAAACTGGGTGGTTAGGGAAGTTCAATGTGATAAAATTGTAAATAAGGAAGTGAGAATTCTTAGTTTCTGAGGGCCCTGAAAAATAGAGCATTTCCCTTTTCTGGCAAGCTGGTGAATAGTGACTCAGCAGAAAAACAAGTGTTCACAGTGCAGCTCTATCCACAGAGTACAGCTCTACACCTGAAGCATACCTACACTGTATAAACTGCTGTGTCTTTACCTCAAATAAAGAAGATATAACTATGAGCAGAACACCAATTTAAGAGCTTATCAATGTGATACAACATAATCCTGCAAAACTGACAGTTTAAAATAAGTTTCTGCTTTTATTTATTTTGGCTTTTTTTGTTTTATCTATTGCATTTTTAATATCTAATCTTTTTAACCAATATTTCTTTCTATTGTTTGTGTTTTTAAGCTTGTACAGGACTTTGGTCAACTGCGGTTGTTTTAAAATGTGCTATATAAATAAAGTTTGACTTGACTTGACAAACCATCATAGATTACTAATGCAATTCTTTCAGCAAGACTCTTTAATCTTGTGAAGGTCCTTGAATGCACCATTTATAATAACTTTGCTTGCGCATGTAATAACCTAGCTTTGAGAGATGGCTGCCTTCCAGCACATCTAAAGGAATGGAGACCATATGTCCAGTAGCATGCAAGTTTGGAAATGTGTGATTGTATGCTTACATCATGCATAAAAGTGCTTTTTAAGTCACTTACTTTTTAAAAAATCTCCATAGGTAACATGACAAACTTACCCAAGGAAAAACAAAGGGATGGCACATAGTCCTGCAGACAACAGGAAGACAAATCCGGGGTACCATGCCACTGTTGCAGCATAGATACTGTTGAATACAGCTGAGGATACATTGTTGGTTAAACTCTCCACAAAGGAAAGAAAGGCAAACAAGGCTCCTGCAAAACAAACAAACACACACACACCACAAAGAGTAAATATTTAGAGAAGTGATGGGGTAAATAACATGACACTCCTAAAAATCAAACTTCTGAAGAAGGAGATTTTTCCTCCACTCTATGGAACAGAAACCTGACATGCTTTTGTCTTGAAGTGCATTTTTGATTTTGCACGCGCAGGCAACTCTTCATGGACTCTGACTCTACAAACACACAGACACAGTTCTCTGGCTTCTGCAGAGCTCTCCGAAAACTCACTCACCCTGCTCAGACTTTGAGATGATCTTTGACATCATGGCGCGCAGAACAGGGAAAGGCATGATAGCGAATAACATTGGAACCCGCACTGTGGTAAACAAGCAACCAGAGATATTACATCAAAAATGCATGCATCATGGGTAAAGTTGATTTCATAATTACATAAGGTTATGTTAGGTTATTTCCTCATTAAGAAGAGCTTTAATGAGATCATTACTTTGTCATATCATTTTATAATGCAGTTACCTGATAAAACACAGAGATTATGTTAGCTGTCATAACCTTTTACACATTGTGAAGTTGGTGGTAAAGGTGCTGTCAATCAATAACTTCAGCAGATAGAAGTTTATTTGTGTTTGTCTGTTTTATATTACTCTTCAGTTTCCCCCTCATATGTAGTTTTCTATGTATCAGCATAGGGCACTTATGAAACTAATAATTCTCTGTGTCTTCATGAAAGTAAAAGACAACATCCCTGTTTAAAGGTCATGTACGAATGAATCAAAGTGCAAGTTTTCATCATGTTTTTCCCCTTCCTTGAAGTTGTAAACGCCTTAAAGGGCTTAGGTGTTTGTTTTGTTTCAATAAAAGGAGATTCAAAGTGCAGCACAACATCGCTTTAGGCAGCACTGTTACTTATGGATGTTTTTCTCACCTAGAAACATGGATAAAGTGGTCTTAGTGAATCCCAATAGGATCATGCCGGATAAGACGGACAGGATCCCTATCAGGACTATAAACAGCTTTGGCACACCGCAGTAAGTGAACGCTGACACCCCCACGAAACTGGTCAGGAACACAGTGGTGGAAAGAGCTGAGCCGTAGCCAATCAGAATCTCCGTCCAGCACAGAGGTTCATTCAGCTCAAACAGAGTAACCAGGGAGGCCCCTCCCATGTAGGCAAAGGTGAAGCTGGTGAAGATGAGCATCAGGAGGACCAGGACAGTTTTACACCTGTGGCTGGCCCCTGCAAACATCTGGTAAACCCCGTATAACATCTGTTTCAAGGCTGAAGGCTGAGGAGATCCGTCTACAGCGCCGGCATCTCTGGGAGGTTTCTTCACAGTCTCTTCCAGGATGAAAACGGCATAAAGCAGGATCACACACTGACACAAAGCTGAGGTTACAAACGGCCAGTTAAAGCCCGCGGCTCTCAGGAAGTAGCCTGTAGATATGGCGGCCAGCCCGGACAAAAGGCCAATCATCATGTCCACACCAGCCATGCGTAGCGTCTTCTGTTTATCATCCTTGCACAAGTCTGCAATGTACGCAAAACAGCCCCCAAGGAATGTGCCCAGGCCGCCGAACAGAGAGCTGAGGATGGAGGAGCCGATGAGCAGGTAAAGGTTGAGCTCAAAGAAGGACACCGCCAGGAAGGTTAAGGTGTAGAGCAACGTGCCGATCAACGGCATGATGATGGTGATCTTGCGTCCGCCGCGGTCGCTGTACGCCACAAGCATGAGGGTGACGATCAAAGAGGGGACAGTGGAGAAGAGCTCAGAGTAGAGGGAGAAGAGAGAAGCCTCCTTTTGTACCTCCTGAAAACAAAGACAGAAAATATATGTAGTAAAAGCATCAACAAACATCTCCATTCAGCTTTAGAGGCAAGAGTTAGAGGGAACAATATCTCCATTCATCAGGTGGAAACTAGCCAGCAAACAAGAAAAGTTAGACTGAGATATGTGACTATCTGATTTTGCAATCGTTTCATGTGAGGTTCTCTGGAATCAGGGCCAGGCAGAACAAAGACTTCTCTGCTGAAACAGGTGCAGGAGGGGCTATTTTGGGACCAAAACCAGCTTTCCCAGATCAGTGTTTGCTCTCATTTCTCTAATACACCTTAAGCTTCTTTTAAAAATGATGCAATAAACATAAAAGTCCCTGATACTTTTTCCAGGATTAAAAATATCTTTGTATTTTCTTCCTGGTACGCTGGTTTAAGTCAGAACAAAATTCTGTGAACTTATAAATGATCGTGACTATGAAAACTGTAGCTTAATCTGCTCTGTTCACCTGAGCTGTGTCGCAAGAGAAGTTTTGAAAGGAGCATTTGTGCTGAGTCGTGACAAGCTGAGGGTTCAAAATAGATACAAGTTGCTGAAATGGAAGATATGACTGCCCCGTGCTTGATATTTACACTGTTTATGTGGAGACCATGACACAGCAGTCATTGAGTCAGAGTCACATGCATAACAGTGGCATAAGCAGAAAACATGAAGAGGAGCTCCCTGAGCTTTTTGTCTTATCTTTAAGAGCAAGACTTTAAGATGATTTATACTGACGGCTCTTATTCAATTACACACTTTACTTGTTATGCTAATTATATTACACTAATGTGAAAATGTTATTTCAGGGACAGTTATTCTTAGCATTTTTGAAGTGAAAGAAATGAGACAATTGAGTTACAGCAATGCATAATGTCTTACATGCTGTGATTAATGACTAACCTTATGGAAGGAGGACTCGCTGCTGCTGCTGTTTGCACATCTGGAGGTATTGTCATAAACGGGATAGGTGGTGTTTGTCAGCTGCTCCCACAGCCTCCGGTACACATACTGCTGCACAAGAGGATAGATGAGGAAACTGGAGAAAGCATACAGAGCCACCACCGGCTCCACAAGGAAAAGGCCTGTCATCTTGGGTTGGGGGCTGTGATGTTCCCTGAAAAACACAGAGGAGTAGAGATTAATGAAGGCATATGATCTGTTTATAGTGCAGGATGACTGTACATGGGTCGTTGACAAATAAGCCTCAAAAAAAATATGTAGTATTTCCAGAATGGTTGCAATGCATATGTTTGTGTCTGGAATAGTGTGTTCAAACAAGGCTTGTTTGAACACATTACCTTTTTGAAGTGTTTAAATCGTTTTTTTTTTACCCTTTTCTTAACTTGAACACCCAAAAAATGTCAGGTGGCGCAACCAGACATTTGTCAAAATATATGTACTTACCTATCATTTATTCTAATTGAAAGTTTTAGGAAGTATCCCTTAGAGTGGTTACAGTGCTTTACACATTTGTATTTTGTAAGTATATTTTTTATTTACAATATATTAGGATTAATGCTTTCTATTGGCCAGGTATAAAATATAACTTTTACAGTTTTAGGTTGGTTGTACCACCTGACATGGAAAGTGTTACCGTCCACCTATAAGTTGATAAAAGCTTTTCTATTATTATTTAAGAGACATCTACAAACCTTTTAACTCAGCCATGACAATTAGTAGGGTCCTCTGATTTATTTCATATGTTGAAGTCCATTATAACTACTTACTTTCAAAATAAAAGCTCCATGAGTACGGTGGTGCCACCATGACTCCTTGCACAGTCATTTTGTTATTGTTTCTATTTTTTTTTTCTTACCACTTTGTTAGTTTATATTGTTTTCATTTTGACTTTGATTTTGTTTTCCTTTAATGTAAATTCGTGTATGTATATATATATACATCTGTGCGGTGTCCTTAAGTGCCGAGAAAGGCGCCTTTAAATAAAATGTATTATTATTATTATTATTATTATTATTATTATTATTATTATAACATGCAAATTGCTGGACAAAAGTTTTTAAATAACCTTAGGTGCCTTTAAACTATTGATATTCATGAAATTATGTTTATTTCAAAGCTCTTATATGTAAAATCATGGCATTGTGTTTTAATTTGAATTTATTATTATTAAAATAATTTTTTTATAGTGTTTTAAGTCAGTTCACTTGCTCGGACGGTTGAGATACTTCAAAATAAAATAAATCTCAATATTTAAATGTACTGAAATTGTATTTAAAATAAGCAGGTTTTATAGAATCAATTGATGTATGTCTTAAAATAACAAATTATTTCAAAAGAAAGTAATGGATATGAGTTACTTCTTTATATGCATTGTATATATAATACACTGACCTCTCAGTTTTTAATGGAGCTAGTCATGGGATAGTTTGTTGCAACCTTCAACGCATCTACATGCAGGTACAGTGTGCAGAGGAAACATATGGCATATGTAACAGAGCTAATTCAAGTCACATGCAGTTGAAAAAGGCTGTTTCTCTGCCTTTGCATGATTATTATTCCAACTTTCCTTGAAGATTTTGTTCAACATGAAACAATAATCCAACAGCTTGAACTTCATATGTCTTTGAATACAGTGTGCTGCACAATAAGGCTAAGCTAGGACACTATTTGGATGACACGGAAAGCAGCTTTCATTACCGTAAACACATTTCTGTTGAGGATACAAGGTAAAGAAGTATAAAACATACCTTTTTAGACAACCTCCTGGATCATGATTTAACTCGATAGTATCCCCAGTCAGACATACTCTCACCCAGGTCAGTCAGAACACTTGTTTATAAAAGAAGTGAAGGCGTTGTTATGAAACGACAGAGTCCCTCCCTTCGCTGTCTGCGGTTGGAGATTTGTCCCCGGAACCTGCGTTCATTCGACGGCGTAACTGTCAGTCTCAACCGGAGCCGGGCGAGAACATCTTGTGACTTTCTGTTTCACACTTTATCTCATATATTTACGTCTTTCAAACACGTTTATTGAAGTGTGTCGTATTTGTTTTGGGAAATACTTGTCTAATAAAATACAAATGTGTTTGTCTCCCTTTTACGAGAGAGTGAAAAATAAGTGCGCATATCACCAGTTATTACGGTAAAGCGGTAAAGTACAGGGAGGGTATGGGGTTCCGTTTGTGCCCAAAATATGCCATTATGCGCACTGTCTATGGGTGCATCTCAAACAAGCGGCAACATCCAGTCTAATACGATGAAGCCCATGCGGAAGTGTTATAAACTGCAATACATCGAGAATCTGCTTGAGACTGGCTGCAGAAACACCGGAAACCACATAGATATGAATGGGAAAAAGACGATCTTTGCAGCATTAATAAACATGTTTACAGCCTGGTTCAAAAGATGAGTGTAGTCTGAATAGCTAATTTCTCGATGTCCTCTCACTGTGAGGGGGGGGGGGTCTCTAACTCAGCAATTTTGAAGATATTGAGATTACTAGTCTTCCAATGAGAGGCACAGCTGCCTGTGGGAACACTGCAGCTGTTGGCTAGGAGGCTCAAAGCCCGCCTCTTTACCACTGGCTCGACAGAAGCAATATGGCTGCCGCTGCCGATTGGCTTCAAAACAGCGTTCAGAAACAGATGGGTGACATCACGGATACTACGTCCATATTTTATACAGTCTATGCAACTTACTTGTTGGGCATTCACGTACACAGGAACGGTTACAAACAGGGCAGGTAGTTGGGGCGAGAGAGTCCGTCTCAACTTAATCCTCCTCTCTGCTCTCTGCATCTGCGCAGGAGCGTGCCAAACGGAGCCTGCAGCTGACGGGCGTGCGCACTCACCGCGAGTCTGAGCTGCAGGCTCCGTTTGGCACGCTCCCGCGCAGATGCAGAGAGCAGAGACCTCCACCCGTCATCAGTCTCTGACTTTATTACAGGGCGAATGTATGGAAAATCGCCTCCTCTTCCCTTCCACTCCCTCACAGTCACAAGGTCGTGAGGTACCGAAACATGGTACCGTTTGATTTTGCGCGAATCGGTACCCGGTAGTACCGATGGAATTTGGTCGGTACTTATAAAAGTACCGAATTCGGTACCCATCCCTATATGTAAGATATGGTTGATATGTCTGTGATGAATATAATATGTAATGGTGTGTGATTAATGTATATATGGTGAGTGTAGTATGTTGTGAATATATATAATGTATTGTGTGAATTTATGTGCTTTGGCAATAACATCTCTTTGTTCATGCCAATAAAGCAAATTTGAATTGACAGTGCGCATAACGACATATTTTTGGCACAAACGGAACTCCATAGAAGGGAGGCGTGCCTTGCGTTGGAATCGGAATGTACCATTACACCAGCTAACCGGGAAGGATTTTGTTGTGACAGCAGAGTAACAACCCGGTGGGGGGACAAGGTAAGGCAGAATCCACGGCCATTTCTCCGTTTAATATAAATCCTGCACACAAATGCAAAATTAATCAGAAACGAAAATTGCACATGTAGATATTTTTTTAACGTAGCTGGGTGTGTTGGTGATTTTTGTTGCAGTGATAAATGTCAGTGATCATCCCGGACGTGCAGGTAGTTCCACCATCAAAATACCGTCCGCTAGCTGAATCCTAGCTATCACAGTGATTAGTTTAGCTAACCTAGCTAACGTCAGCAGCTAGCTGTGGATGCATGAAGGACAGAGAGCTGTTTGTCGCTTGAGGAATCTCTCTCTCTTGTTTTCTTATCTCCCATTTTGACAAAGTTAGCTTTTACAGCTAGCTACCGTGTAAACGTAAGCCTGCTGCAGTTCCTTCATGAAGTCGTGACTGTCCGTGTCAGGATGGGTGATATTTGAGTCTCCTGGCCTAACACTGCTCCTGCTACTCATATCTTCAACCTCCTGTGATATTTGGATTTAATTGATATCTTTTTAAATGTGTAAGGCTATGTTAGGCTTCTTATTTCGCAATGATAGCTCTGTAGTCTGTGTAAATCACGCAATCTGTGCTATTACTCAATAATATGACAGGCTTTTACAATGAATACTCAAAACGTATACTTAAATGCTCTTAAACCTGCTGTAATAGTGCTTTAAATTACCTGCATGTACTCCTGAAGTCTTGCCTTTTGGTTCAGTCTGAACTCCAACCATACAAAATCCAGTCCCTACATATTGATCCAGAAAACAAGTGCTTTGACTCACATCAAACATCACCCCCCCAACCCATCATGAGTAAACAGGGCATCATAAAACCCAGCCATAAAAGTACAAATGTTTTGTTTGGTTGGCAATGCCTGTTTTATCTTATCAGATTTAATAACTCTCTTTCCTTTTACAGGTCATATTATAGGTTATTCATCTTGGCTCAACAATGGCCTTCAGCAAGGGATATCGCATCTACCACAAGCTGGATCCACCCCCCTACAGTGTCATAGTGGAGACCAGGACCAGAGAAGAATGCCTCATGTTTGAGTCAGGGGCTGTCGCAGTGCTCTGTAAGGCATTGTCTTGTTTGTTTGCACTGTAATGAGAGATGGTTTAAGGTGTCTTTGTAACTCCTTCCCCCCCAAAATATGAAAAAGACATAAAAGACATGCCACTGACTTTCTTAGTTCTTCTTCATTTAAGAATGCATTTAACTAGACATGCAAGGTAGAGCAAAACCTGCCAACTTCCTTACATTCTGATCCTTTATTTTTCCTTGCAGCTGCAGCAGAAAAGGAGGCCATTAAGAACACATACACCAAGATTGTGGATGCATATGGAATCCTCGGTGTCCTCCGCCTGAATCTGGGTAAGCTACACACACATCTTCGCTCATTGATCATGCTGCAGAGTGCAGACGTTTCCTGGGTGCAGTCCAGATACTGGCCCCCCAGGTTCTGGTGTGACTCTGGTTTGTGTCGTCCTGTTGCTGCTTTACTTTTAAGCTGCTTTCTGCTGCCCTCTGCGCGACCTTGAAGGCTCTTGTTATCACAACAAGGAAAAAGCTGCATTAAAGATTAAAACCTGGTGATTTAGATGACGGAGATTTGACTGGCTGGTGATATCCTCGAGGATGGTGTCAGTGAATTAACCGTTTCTCTCCCATTTTCTTAATCCTTCATGTGTGATTGCACAAGCAGTGATGTATATTAACTATAAGATTCTTACTGGTCATTACAAGGCAACATGCCAGATAGCAGACTGTTGCTTTGAAGAACAGACCATCGCTGAGGCTTGTGGCCTTGATTACAGGCTTTGGCAGACACACTGTAATCATACCAACCAGCTGAAAGAAATCTGGTGCATATGATGTCAATGTTTACGGTGGATAAATCTAGAAAAGAGGAAAGGAAGGATGAAGAAAAGACTGGAGAGGGTAAAGCCGCGAAAACTGTAGGCTTTGACAGAAAATTCTATGAAATTAAAGATGATGGATGAGGTAAAAACTTAGCTGGACATAGTATGGGATACGATGAAGTTTAAGGACTGATGAATGGGATGAAAGGGTGAGTCAAGACCCCTCTGCTTTGCGCAGGGTCCTGCTCACCTTGTCAGGGTTCCAATAACCTGCTCACTATACATTTTCCCTTACATGTAGTATTTGCTTCTACGCTATTTTCTCTCCAAACCATCATTTACTCATTTTCCCACTCATCTCCCTCTCCTTTCTCCCCTCACCCCTGCAGGCGACTCCATGCTCCACAGTCTGGTAGTTGTGTCAGGATGCAGCTCAGTGGGGAAGGTGCAGGACTCAGAGGTTTTCAGAGTCACACAGACAGACTTTATATCACTGAAGAATGATCCGGGAGATGAGGACCGGATCGCAGAGGTACGAAAGGTCCTGAATTCCGGACACTTCTACTTTGCCTGGTCTGCCACTGGAGTCAGCATGGATTTGAGTCTCAATGCACATCGCAGGATCCTAGAAGACACTACGGATAACCGCTTCTTCTGGTGAGAGAATGGTTGTAAGAAGAAGAGTAGGCAGCCTTTAAAAAATCAGCTTGGTACATGTTCTGCAATCTGATGATGAAATCGTCTCTGGATTGTGTGATCATGGGGGCTGTGAGATTTGCAAAACCAAGGTGTGAAAATTCTCTCTTCACACTGAATGTCTTTGTGTATTATTCACAGTTGTGTTCTCGTTGTTTATCCACCATTAGGAACCAGTCTCTGCATCTGCATCTCAAGCACTACGGAGTAAACTGCGATGATTGGCTGCTGAGGCTGATGTGTGGTGGCGTGGAGGTCAGGACCATCTATGCCGGGCACAAACAGGCCAAAGCCTGCATCTTCTCACGCCTCAGCTCAGAGCGAGCCGGCACGCGTTTCAACGTCAGAGGGACGAATGATGACGGACAGGTGGCCAACTTCGTGGAGACTGAACAGGTGAGTGAAACCTTTGATAGTCCAGTACCAGTCAAAAGTTTGGAGACACCTTCTCATCCAATTTGTATGTATTTTAATTATTCCTAACACTGTAGATTAATGCTGAAGACATCAAAACTATGAAAGAACACATAAGGAATTATTTAATTAACAAAAAAGTGTTAAACAAACCAGAACATGTTTTATATTTTAGATTCTGTAAAGTAGTCCTCTATGGCCTTCATGACAGCTTTGCACACTCTTGGTATTCTCTCAGTCTGCTTCATGAAGTGGTCTCCTGGAATGGTGTTTGAATTAACATGTGAGCCTTGTCAAGAGTCAATTTGTGGCATTACAGGTCTTCTTAAAGTGTTTGAGACAAGCGGCAACCTCCAGCCACTGCGGAAGTGTTCAAAACTGCAGTTTCTCAAGTGTCCACTTGAGGCTGGCTCCGGAAGTACTGGAAACCACATACACACTAATTCAAAAAAGCCGATCTTTACAGCAGAAATAAACATGTTTACAGCCTGGTAAAAAAAAAAAAAAGTTTAGTCTGAATAGCTCATTTCTCAATCGGCACACACTGAACGGGGTGTTAATTTTTTCATAACACGGCAATTTCAAAGATATGAAGATTACAAGTTTTCCAGTGAGAGGCACAGCTGACTTGATTGACAGGCGGGGACACTATAGCTGTTAGCTCAAAGCCGTTCTCTTTACCTGACACTGACTGGACAGCAGTTCAGGCTTCAACACAGCTTTTCAGAAACAGATGGGTGACGTCACGGATACTACATCCATTATTTATACAGTCTATGGTTTGATACCATCAGTTGGTTGCTCAGAGGTAGGGTCAGTACACAATGGATAGCCCTGTTTGACTACTGTTGTAATCCATATTGTGGCAAAACCAGATTATTTCATAGTTTTTATGTCTTCAGTATTAATCTACAGTGCTGAAAAATAATTAAGATAAATAAAACCATTGAATGAGAAGGTGGGTCCAAACTTTTGACTGATGCTGTATGTACTGAAATATTCTTTTCAGGTACCAGTGCAAAAGAAAGAAAGAAGGAGGCAGTGGCATTACTATTTTAACACACACTAAAAGGCCTTTTGTTTAATTTTGTCAGTGTTTTAATTTAAATTACTTAAAGTAAATATAATACAGAGTTGAATGTGTTGGATGTGCAAATTTCAAACATTAAAAAAGGACAGAAAAACAGTTACAGGTGTTTTTTTGTGGTTTGTTTTGTGCAGTTAAAGCTGGTTTCAAGGGGTGCCAGACCCAGAAGAATGCACTGTAGATTAGTTTGTATGGATGGAACCATTTAAGTATACTGGTTTGGATGGTTAGCAAGAAAATAATGGAATAAACCAACTCTTCCAGGCTTAATTGGGAGTTGAGATTTATAATTTGTTGCTTATCATCAGTGGATGATTTATTTCTCCAGCAGGGTTAGTCCAAGTGGTTCCAGGCTTTGTAACATGATTGCTTTTTATCTTGAGCACACTTGCCTCTAAAGTCACATGACCTTGGTTAATACAGTGTATTTAAGCACTGGTTATGAGTGTTCAGGAGCAAATCTGTTGCAAACATCATTGCGTCAGACTTCTGTGCTGACGCTGTGGAGTAAAAATGGCCACCAATAATAACTTTGGATTCTGAGGAGACGAGGATTATTGTGGTCATTATGCTGATATTACCACCATTCTGAAGCCTTTCTACTTCGGAGTAATTTGAAGTTCCTCACAGAGTGATCTTCAGTCGAGTCAGCAGCCAAAAGCCAAACTGTTGATTTGAATATGTAAGGTTACTTTCACGCTTCCTGTTGCCGAAAATGACTGGTTTGCATTTTCCCTTTTCATAGTTCCTGTTTCACATAACAAAGGAGGGGCTGTAGGTTGGAGAGAATAAGTGGAACAACTACAAATAACACTTAAATATAAAGCACCAATTCACTCATATTTACACTAATACACTCATAAGCTTCAGAGACGTGAGGCTAATTGTAGGGTTTTTTTCGTTGGATTGCATTGTCGATATGTGTTTTGGTTATTTAGCCCATGTTATTTTGATGACTAATGTTATTATGTTAAAGGATTTGGGCCTCTCTGCATGTAACACAGCTTGTTGTAAGGATTTCTCTTTTGTGTTACTTAAGCAGCCACAAACACACATGACTGATCCATCCACAACATGAAGTGAAGTCTTTTGTCATTGAGGAATTCTCATTTTGTCAGTTCCTTGTGGTTTTAATGTTTTTTAAAGGAAAAATACATCTTCATTTTCCCCTTTTATCCTTCGGTAATGTGTGTAAGTGTGGCTTAAGTCCATATAACTTGGAAGTTGCATGCTTTGTTCAAATCAATAACTCATTCTCTGTGCTCTATGAAATACATATTTTATGTTCTTTTTTTTAGGTCATCTTCCTGGATGACAAAGTCTCATCGTTCATCCAGATCCGTGGGTCCATCCCTCTTTTCTGGGAGCAGCCAGGAATCCAGGTAATGGAAACTGAATCTTATCTGTAAAGCCAGCTTGTAATCCTGAACATGTGAGGTTTTCATATATTAATCCACATTATATGAAAATCATAAATCAGCCCTCTTGTTTGTGTAGAAGCCCAGGACATTGTGTAAATGTTGCAGTTGTAGATAAGGCTCAGTCAGTCTCCTCTGAGTGCACACTGTGACTCTGAAGAAGCTGATTGGAGCTTTTGCAAAACCAGAAACACCTTAATTAAAAACCTAAGTTTTATATATGTCTCAAAGACACATCTAAGGAGATTTTTGAGTGAAAAACTGAACATGCACTGGTTATCATTAGCCACATTTAACACCCTTTGTCCATGCTGTGTTCAGAAAAAGTCCCTTAAGGGTGTTTTGTTGCAACTGAATGGAAATCGGCACCGTAACGGTCTGGATGAGAACCCCCACCTGGTATAACTTTTTCTTTTATCGGTTCTTTCTGGTGCTGGCGCTTTCATACTGCAGTCAGGGGGTTTTCTGTGCAATGTCAGAGACCGGGGTTTAAAAATGAGGCAATCCCATTACCTAGACCAGGACCTGCCCTTACATGCAGACCATAAACAACATCCCTTGGATTCTGCTGTCCTTGTCCTGATATTTCACAGACTACATCAGACGTGTTGGGAGGTTCATGATAGATACAGTGGTTGGTAAAGGGCGTTTCTCTGTTTTCCTCAGCTCCCAGACTTCTTTGGTCAGGTGAGAGCCTGGTCTGAAAACACCCCCCCGGCCATTCCTCTAGATTAATTTGCCGTCCGTCTCCAGGCATCTGGAACAAGCTGTCAAAACTCAGAGGAGGCCAATAAAAAGCCAAGACCATATAAGTCACAGATTCAGTGCACAAGGTCTGCGGTTTGGTCTGAACACAAAGGGGGGGGAATGGGCTCTGGGGTGTTTTCAGACAGAACTGTAGTCCTCCTGCTTGTTAAGCATTGTGTTAGAGTTTAGTCCCCTTCTACCAGATGTGGCTCTTTAGGCTTACTTTCTCTCTCCCCACATTTTCTCTTATTCCTTCCCTGAGCAGGAAGGATAGTTTCAGTTTCAACCAGAAGAAGAGTTATTGATCTCTCTACAGCTTGTTTACACTAGAAATAGTTTGCCGCAGTCGCTCTAAATCAGACTCGTAGTGAAGCTTAACCCTCCTGTTATGTTCGTTTCTCTGGTACAGCAATAATGTTCCTGGGTCAATTTGACCCGGGGCATATTCAATTATCCAAAAGTGTCAGAACCCAAAAAAAACAAATACACATTTTTTTAATCTAATTTTTAACTCCATTACTAACCATTTAAATCAAGATTTAGTCCATTGGTGTTCTTTAATTCTCACAGATCATGGTTCAATGAGGATAACTCTCGTTTTTCATTCAAATGAATGAAATTAATGTTAAATTTATTCATTTTTTTAAATTCTTTATTTTTATTACTGGACAGCAGTTTGTTATACAAAGCATTGACATATAAAAGAGAGAATAATGTTAATTTCCTTTGCTGTCCTCTGTTTTTAAAGATTATTAGAACTAAATACAACCTGGGGGAGACAATATGTTTACATTAGAGTGAGCCAGAGAGGGAGAGATAAGTGACAGAAGATCACATTTAAAAAAAAAAAACCAGAAAACAATATAAACATATAATTAGCTAAGACAAGACAGCATCAACGGGTCCTTGAATGGTATCATCCACAAAATCTGACTATAGGGGTTTTACATACTTAGTCTGTTAAAACTCTTTTTAATGTACATTGGAAAGCCCTAATTATAAATACAATAGTTTTACATGGAATAGATTTTTGTTTATTTTATTTTAAATTTTTATTTTTATTTTTATTTTTATGAATTGATGTTAATAAATTAACACGACACCTCTTCTGTCACATGCTGCCCATATTTTTATGCTGCATTTAGCTGGTTTGGAAGGCATACACTGCCTAAAATAGACTTTAAAAAGGGTCAATTTGACCCGCAACATAACAGGAGGGATAAGGAAACGCTGCTGGATAAGACGCTAATAGTCGGCATTGCATTTAGTCATTAGCTGTAAAAGATAAAACAATACAATCACAGATAAGACTCTAGAAAAACTGCATTCAAACATCTGATCATCAAAGAGGAACTTCTGTGATCATCCCGTGTCTCCTGGATCAGTCACACTCCAGTCGCAGGATGCTATCTGTTCAGTTCCACTAAGTTGTGGAGGGGTTTTTGGTCTGAGGTGTACAGCTGTAACCTGAGTCCTTTCAGATGCCATCTCAGGAAGTTATTAAATATGCATAGCAGAGACCTGCACAACAGAGATAGAGAGAGGAGGGGGACGAGTGACAAAATGGCAGCAGCATGGAGTAAAATGTCTTGCTGCTCATGCAACTGACTCCAGTAAATATAGCAGTCCAAATGAATGATCGCTTCAGATCCAGATTGAGTTTGTGCTGCCTGTGACATCAACTGAGGAGGAGGAGGAGGAGGAAGAGACTGAATGTTGCAGGAGGGATGATTTGATCATCTTCTTTTCACTCTAGCTGATGACGAGCTGTTTAAGGCAGAAAGAAGAGAGATGAGAGAAGAGAGATGAGAGAAGCAGTGCATGTTTTTTTTTTTTTTTGTGATGTGTTCAGGAACAAGTGAGGGCCTGCAGTGATGACTGAGTAGATTTCTGTGCAACAGTGACTGTGCAAGCTTACTGCAAAGCAAGGTGTGGCCATGCAAGGTCAAACCTGCCTTTACTTCCTTGTAAGGCTGTCAGTGTGAGTCAGGCGGTGCCAGTTTACTTAAGACATAGGAAAGGGAATATAAGGGTCAGGGAGTCTTCTGAAAGGTCACACAATGGACTGAAGAGACAACATGATCTCTCTCTACTGCTCAGTGTCTTGTCTCTGTTCAAACATGCTGCCCCTGTGTTGCTGTCATCCTCTGGCGTTTTTGCCTCTTTAAATTCTTCGAACATTTTCTGATCTCTCCGTCCAAACTTCATTCTTCCCCGCCAGGTTTTTCTGGTCATCTTCAACGTGTGTGTCTGCACAACTTTCCTTTCTTAGAGGTTTGATTTGAAGTAAAGAACTGTTACTAGTGTCTTTTTCTTTTTTTTTTTCGTCTTGTCTTGCTGTCTCCTCTCCGCAGGTCGGCTCCCATCGGGTCAAACTCTCAAGAGGATTTGAAGCAAATGCACCAGCGTTCGAAAGGTAATGAAAATGCTCTGTGCCGCCCCGTGTGTACTCACAGGGTTTTTCTGTTGGAGCATGTACCAGTTTCCAGCTGCTTTATGTGGCCTAAAACAGATTACTAGTCCTCTGAGGAGCTAGGAGACACAATAATATTATGCCTCCTGCAGAACCACGGTAGGGGAACGCTCTGCAGAGTCACAGAGTAGAGATGTTAATTGGAGTGTGTCCTCAGAGGCAGGTTTATTGCAGGGTACAGGAAGGACACATTAGCTCCTCTTGATTAACTGTCGACCTTAATAACCTGTGTTGTACATCCATGACAGACAGTGAAAGTCCTTCTTGATTATGTACACATCTTTTAGAATTGAAATTATTTCACAGTGTTCATTATAATTAAAAACAAATGAAAGATTCTGGGGCGCCGTTGGCCTAGAGGTTTAAGAGCATGCCTCATATACAGAGGCTATAGTCCAAATCCCGGCCTTCCTGTCTCTCTTCAGCTGTCTTACCAAATAAAGGCTAAAATGCCCAAAAATATAACTTAAAAGAAAAATTAAAGGTTCTAAAAATCCTAATTTATTAACAGATGCAGATACCATTCTATCACTCTCTGTATCTCTGTCCTTTAAAGTTCCTCCATAACAGCTAATAAAACAGCTCTATTTCAGTGTATTACATCACTCATCTTCTTTAAACAGGCAATAACTTGTAGAGGAAACACTGCCAGTGACAAATATGTGCCTTCCACTGTCGAATCACAGTTTTATAAAAGCTGAATCACATTTGTTTGAATAAGTGTAACATTGGGGGCGCTAATACCCTGGCAGTTTAAGCGTGTGCCTCATTTACAGAGGCTGTAATTCTTGTTGCAGAGGTCGCAGGTTCAACTCCCGGCCTCGACTATTTGCTGCATATCTCCCCCCACTCTCTACTCCCCACATTCCATGTCTCTCTTCAGCTTTCCTATCAAATAAAGGCAAAAATGCCCCAAAAATACAACTTTAAAAGAGATTAGTGCAACACAATTCTAATTCACAAGTTAAGAACCTATCACACTGATGCTAAACATGGTTTAATGTATACATATGCAGTGATTTGATCGATTTGTACATGTATCTTGCACATTCGTCTACTTAAATAAAACTAATTTATCTCATATCGCAGCCTTAAAGTCCAACCTTGACAAATTAGTAGGGTTGGGTACATTTTAAATTGTATCAATTCCAGTCTGATTCCACTTATGGATTTGGGTTCTTATCGACTCCTGATTCCTATTCCATTATACTTGGAGAGTAATAAAACATTAAATATTACAAGACCGGGGCGCTGGTGGCCTAGCGGTCTAAGCGCCCCACATACAGAGGCTACAGTCCTCGTCGCAGGGGTTGCCGGTTCGATTCCCGGCCAGTCGACCATTTCCTGCACGTCTTCCCCCGCTCTCCACTCCCCACATTTCCTGTCTATCTTCAGCTATCCTATCCAATAAAAAAAGGCAAAAAAAAAAAAATATTACAAGACCAAAAGTTAGTCTGCCTTTATTATTGGGACATTAAGGTGCATTTTGGCCAGAAGTTAAGGGGACTTTTAGCCCCCCAGAACTTCTCTTTCAGGAACTACATAGTTCCTGAGGCCCCATTGTTGTCTGTGTTTTGACCGTGGGCTGAGGTTCCGGGAAAATTATGCAAACCAGGCCAGGCTCTCAAAAGTGAACCATTAACTGACACATTGATTTTTTCTTTTGTCCTTTGTTAAACATTAAGTCCTCTTCCTTATCATAGATCAATAAGGATAATTACAAACCAAGACTGTATGAATAAATAAAAGGAAAACAGAACAGAAGCACATTAATATATAATATGATATCAAATTACATCATGTATTTTGCATACCTAAATGCTGGTGACTCCACCAGTCACTCCACCAGTGGCAAAGAGATGTAACACCTTCACCACAGATCTTACCCCTGCACAGAGACTTTCCTCCACTTCCTCTTTGTTCATCTTGCCCCTCACAGCTAAAGTGAGTTTCTGCACTACAGGGACTCTTATTATAAGCTCTCTGAACTCATATCTAACAAAAATATTTTAGAAATATTTGTAGACATGATTCGTTTACCTGTACCAGAGTGTGACGAGATGTTACTTCAGCTTCAGCAAATCATATCCACAAATCTCAGGAGTTTGGAGCCGGTTTCAAGCCTTCAAATTAATCCTCTAATTTTCATCTTTGGTTGACATACTAGAGAATGAGAGTCAGCATCTGAGTAACACTTAATCAGATTTACTGAAAAACACTTCTGTCATGGATTGTTGGGCCATCTGGGAAAAAAGATGATCCTTCTGTAGCTGTCCTGTTGTCATTGTTACACTGTTTCTCAGTTCAACACAACATGTTGCAGGTAAACAATGAGGACCATGTGGAGCTTTACACCAGACATCTTGGTATTTAGACAGAGGACTCTGATCAGTGGTATCCTGAACATGCAAAGACAAAGCTTATCAGATGGTACACCATTTGTACTTTTTGATGAGTCACTCATTTCTTCACACTAACAGTTGGCAACACAACTTGTCTTTCTCAGTATCTGTCTGGACCAGATCTCACAGCTCATCCCTTTGTAGTACGCATTTCTTTTTTGCGGTGGCAGGGTAATATATCTCTGTTGGAATTCCTTAGATAGAACAAGGCCTCTTTTTATAAACAGACTGCTGGATGATGCCTCCATTCTGTCCATTTTTACAATTTAATAACCTTTGCTCTAGAGGCCCTGAGGTTATTTTAATATATTGTCTTGGCACTGTCCTCACTTTGTCTCTCTAGTTTCTAAAACTTCAGAGAAACATATTCCTCACCTGAGAAACTGTCTCAGTGTGAACACAAGGATCAGTCTACCTCTGCTAGTTTGGTGCAGGGAGATGGAGATATACTGTACATCAAACTGGTAGAACTGGATTGAACCTAGACTGTGTTAGCAAGCAGTTTGACTTAAGAATGCAGAATAGACATGTCAGTCAGTTACTCATGGCTTTCTGTTTCGTGTCTCTGTGAATGTTGGCCCAGCAGGTGTCGAAATATGCTGACAGGTCTCACAAATGTGTGAAATTATACAGCTTAAGCGTTGGTAACAAGCGTTTAGACTTCAGTATGTTGGGATGAATGCTGTTATTTAACCAGTTATGTCATTTTTTTGGAGCTTCACAATGCTTATTATGTGTGTTCATGTGTTTTCCAGACACTTCACAGCGCTGCGGAGGTTGTATGGAAAACAGGTGATCATCAACCTGCTTGGGAGTAAGGAAGGAGAACACATGCTCAGCAAAGCATTCCAAGTAAGAGGAACCATTATGTGTCTTAACACTGTAACAATGCACTGAAAGGAATGTATCTGCTGCTCCCTACAAAACAGGCAATGTTGAAAGACGCTGGCAGAAGGTACATGGTTTCTTTCTGTTAGTTAACCCGACACAGGAGTAACAGTAGAGAATTCCTTCTTGTGCTATTTACTCATTTTCAAGATTCTGTTCCTCACCTACAAGGCCATCAACAACTTAGCTCCTCAGTACCTCATTGACCTCCTCCATACTAAAATTCCCACCCGTAGTCTCAGGTCCTCCCCTTCCATCCAACTCAGCCTCCCACCTGCTCGCTTAACCACCATGGGGTCAAGAGCCTTCAGCCACTCGGCCCCCGCCTCTGGAACTCTCTCTCCCTGGACGTACAAAATTCCACATCTCCCACCACCTTCAAATCCCGCCTAAAAACTCACCTTTTCCTCCAAGGTTACGCACTCTAATCAGTCTCCCTGGGACTGGAATGACTTCCCCTCCCATTTCATCTTTCCAGTATTGTATCTTTATTCTAATGTATGTATTTTCTTTACAGTTGAGTGTTGCTTTTATTATTGCTATGTTGCAAGGTGACCTTGGGTGTCCAGAAAGGCACCTATAAATAACATGAATTATTATTATTGTTACTGTATCTTGATATGACACTTTACAGAAGGTACTTTGAATGTACTTTCTATTTAGAGTAAGTAAATTGGATAAAATTGTAAGCTGCCTTTTGCTGCTTTCACAGATTACAATTAGTGGTGAACTGATATCGGTTTTCCAACTGCAAATGCCAAAAATTAAAGAGCAGATCAGCTGATGGCCGATAAATAATAGAGGTGCTATATTGCTGTTGTTGATTTTTTGCATTTGATAAAATACAACAATTTCATAATAACAAAGAAATAGACCCGAACAGCTGATCAGTGTGCTGCAGCAGCAGATTACGTTGGTGTTGTGTCCATAAATAGTGCAAAAACAAATTCGAAGTAGAGTGTACATCTAAACCGAGTCGAGTGCTTGGGTCAGAGTCTCTCAAAATGAGCTTAATTACATGGCAGACTTGGCCCCATCTGCAGAAAACTGTAGCCTAGCTTGCGTGCTGTTCCTCCCGGCATTAAAGGGCAGTTTCTCATTAAAGGGGCCAAGCTGACCATCTTCAATTGTCACTAGTAGTGACATGTGACTCATAAAACCCCACTTCAAAAATACTGAACTATCCCTTTAAATTGGTCTAAATCAATGCTATGTATGTATTCTAATTTTCTGCATTCAGTTTGAACCTGTGGGAATAATTCGTCTCCTTCTCTCTGTCATTTTCAGAGTCACTTGAAGGCCTCAGAGCACGCATCATTCGTGAAAATGGTGAACTTTGACTACCACGCAAATGTGAGGGGAGGTAAGGCCGACAAGCTTCACAGTGTCCTCAAACCTTACCTCAGCAAGTTCATCGAGGAGTGTGGCTTCTTCTACTACTCGGGAGAGACCGGCATCACAAGGTAAGACACAATAAACATGAACAGAGTTGTGTGAAATGTCAGGTGTGTTATTGTATCTGAACATTGTAACCTGTCATTGTAGGACTCAGGGTGGGACCATCAGGACAAACTGTCTGGACTGTCTGGACAGAACCAACAGTGTGCAGGCCTTTTTTGCCCTTGAGGTACGAGTCTGCCACAGTCTGCTGCATGCCCTTTTTTGTCTCTGAAATAGCGATTTTATCTATTGTTTAAAAGGGATTAGGCTTTAATCTGACCCTCTGTCCCTCGCTGCACCAGATGCTGCCAAAACAGCTCGAGGAAATGGGCCTGACAGAGAAACCTCAGCTGGTGGCCAGGTTCCAGGAGGTTTTTAGGACTATGTGGTCTGCCAACGGAGACTCCGTCAGCAAGATCTATGCGGGCACAGGTGCCCTGGATGGCAAAGCCAAGGTACACAATAGACTTACAATGCAAACACATTAATTTAGTTTAACCACAGAGGCGAACCTTTAATTTGAAGCAGGTTGGACGGGTTTGCCTCACATGTCGGATAACAACGAGTAATCGCATCAAACAGCACATGAAGTGAGATTGTTTAAAGTTTAACATCACAACTGTACAAATATATTTTCATCATGAACCAAAAATGGCCTGAAATGTTGAAAAAATATTGATCTTTAAGCTTGGAAGACATTCAACCCCCAAAAAATCACCTTTTTAATGAAGTATATGTAAAATGAAAGAAGGGAAAACTATTACAGCAACAAAAAAGAAATGGCCACCACTGTGCAGTAAAGGCCTGAAGCCCCATACTAAGTGTGTTATTTTAAACCATGGTAGTGGACTGTGCTTTGTGCATGCAGTGACAGAGTCCACCATCTCTGTTTGTAGAGCTGTGTGCTTCTGTTTCTTAACTCTCGTGTGCTATCTCTTTCCGCTGTCCTCTGGATCTCTCTCCCTCTGTGGTAAGTGAACGAGCCAGTCCATGTTGTTTTTGAGCCGTGGGTCTTTTTTGGGGTATTTTTTTTTTATTTCAAGTGTCTTGTGGGTAGAAATGATGATGATAATGGTGATGATGATTATGATGGAGGATGGGATGGGATGGGTAGGGTAGGACCTCCTTTTAAAAACAACTTTATTTCATGGATTCTGTCTCGACCTGGCAACTCTCAAAAGCTCCACAGGGATCCCTTCTGATCTGAAACCAAGAGATGAGGACCAAAAATGCAACAGTCCTTGTTTGTTGAGTGATCATTGTCTGGCCCAAATTATATCTGATTTCTGATTGGATATGCCTGGAGTAATTGATCCAATTCACATTAAATTTTATATCATTACACACCCTTTATGGAAATCTTGCACCTTGTGAAGCCGTTTTGATCCTTTATGGTCTGTTGAACAGTCTTATTTTACTCAACTTCTCTGATGTGTTCCTCCTTTTCTTTTCTTCTATGGTTGCAGTTGGAAACTGCCTTTTTTTTTAAATTTTTTACACCAAATGAAGATTGGGCTTATATAAAATAAAGAAGGCCCTATCTAATTGTGTGCATTTATTTGTGTGTGTGTGTGTAGGCGGGAAAGCTAAAAGACGGAGCCCGTTCTGTGACTAGAACCATCCAGAACAACTTCTTCGACAGCTCTAAGCAGGAGGCCATCGACATCCTGAGGTTGGGCTCCACGCTCAACAGTGACCTGGCAGACAAAGCTCGGGCCTTGCTCACCACATCTAGTCTTTACGGTAATTCATCACAACTTAGATTATATAACACTCAAGGTTACTGAATCATCAGATTGCATCTTGTTTAAAATCTACTCACAAATATGCTTACAACTGCAAATGCTCCTGTCTACTTTTGCAATACTACAAATACTATTTCCTTGTTTCCTTTGAATTGTTTGAGATTTGATGAGTTTTAACCAGCAGCTGTTGTAGCTTTGTTAGCCATCAGCTAATCTTCACAATGGCAGGGTTTGTCCTCTACTCTGTGTCAAGTGGGAAGTGTAATCTCTGTGTGTCAGCTCGCAGCCCCAGTTAGATTAATGCTGACCTACTGCTCTTCTGGCATTATCTGTCAAAGCACTGGTTAACCCCGCCCTTCTCTCCCTCTCTCTCCCTGCTGCTCTTGCGCACAATCTTAGTCACTGAGCCGGTATTACAATCAGGTATAGTAACTGACCAACTGCCCCCCCAGTGGACGGGTCTTTTCATCCTGTCACACAGTTGTCCTATCCGTTGTGTTTGCTGCATCTTTCATTCATTTGTAATCCAATGCTGGTAGTGGTTTTATCCTCTGCCTGTTGCGTAACACCAGGATTTTGAAAGAGTGATTGAAAGCAATTTTGCAATGAGATTTGGCCTCACTCTGAGAGGAAAGTTACAGACAGACATGAACCATTACCAAGGTTGTTTATGTAAATGTTATCTGTATTTTAGCAGCAGTTCTAGTGTGTTTCCTTCCTCCCATGCCTCATGTTATAGAACATTGTTTCCATCCTCCTCTGGTGTATTTGAACGTTTCCCATTTTGTTGTATTTTTTTTAATCCTTTCCCCATTTCCTGAATGCCGCCTTTCCTGCAAAAACATACACATACTCACATGCATACCATTTCACACTCTAACCCCGCTCTCCACACATCTACAGCTTCCCCAAGGGTTTTACTGGGAATGTGTCAGAACTACCAAAAATACACAAAGCCCAAGCAGATCCGAGTGTGTGTGGGCACCTGGAACGTCAACGGGGGTAAACAGTTTCGAAGCATTGCTTTCCGCAACCAGACTCTCAATGACTGGCTGTTGGATGCTCCAAAGAAAGCAGGGCATCCTGAGTTTCAAGGTGTGTTTATTTATCTCCATTTGCTCGCAGTAAATATTATCTTGATGCTTGTATGCTGAGAATTAAAAGGGAAGATCAGAATTTGAGGTAGCTGTTCCTCAAGAAAAACATTAGAATAAAATAAAGAAACTAAAATAAAGTCTTATTAAGGTTTAAATTATACTCCAGTTACAGTAACACTTCTGTTGTCTGTCTAATTTCTCTCCTCAGACACCAAAGCCAACCCCATCGATGTCTTTGCCATCGGCTTTGAAGAAATGGTTGAACTGAATGCTGGAAACATTGTCAGTGCCAGGTATGAGCAGGTGTTCTACCTAAGATAATGGACCCCCTCTGAGACATTTTAGGGGTGACCAAGATTTCTTTTCAGATTCAAATTTTTCTCTTGAGGTAGTTATAATTAATCTGATCTGGCTTATATCACTCATCCACATACCAAATCTTTCAGTCGGGTGTCTTCAATAGTAACAAAGAGGATTTGTTAACAAAGTTCCCTCTGATGCACTTTAGCTTGTTTTAGCTTGTGTTCAATCAATCCATCAATCTTTATTTATGTTGCGCCAAATCACAACAAACGTTATCTCAAGATGCTTTTACAAACAGAGCCGGTCTAGACTGTACTCTATGTTAAATTATTAACAAAGACCCAACATCAAGACTAGATAAGATCCAGTCCCATCTTACAGACAGGACTCAGTCTGATCTCATCTTAATCCACCATGAGCAGAGCACTTTGCAGCATTTAGCAAGTTACAGCTGCAAGGACAAACTTCCTTTAACAGGCAGAAACCTCCAGCAGGACCAGACTCATGTTAGACACACATCTGCTGAGACTGAGTTGGGGTTGGAAAGAGGGATAGAGGAGAGGAGGAGAGAGATGATGATAGTGATGAGACCGATAGTATTACCTGTAGCAGCTGGAGTCTGCCTACGTCTATGGCAGTGACTCAGAGGAACCTATGAGACAAGGGAGCTCAGAGACTCCAGAAAGGTCTATGGTTAGTAACTTTAATGGGACAGGAAGAGTTAAAGTGAGTGATAAGGGGAGGGAGGGGATCCCAGTGTGTCAGTTCCCCCGGCAGTCTAAGCCTATAGCAGCATAACTAAGAGCTGGTCCAAACCTGAGCCAGCTCTAACTGTAAGCTTTATCAAAAAGGAACATTTTAAGCCTACTATTAAAAGTAGAGAGGGTGTCTGCCTCCCAGACCCTGACTGGTAGATGATTCCAAAGGAGAGGAACCTGATAACTGAAGGCTCAACCTCCCATACTATTGTTCTAGAGGGGTAATAGAGCACTGTGAGCTCTTGTAGATAAGAGTTGAGTCGTTTACTCGTCTTTGTCATAACTGTGGTTTTTTTGTTTTCGTTTTCTTCTCAGCACCACAAACCAGAAACTTTGGGCGGCCGAGCTGCAAAAAAACATATCCCGGGATCACAAGTATGTGCTGCTTGCTTCAGAGCAGCTGGTGGGAGTGTGCCTGTTTGTTTTTATCCGCCCACAGCACGCGCCCTTTATCAGGTATGAAGTGTACATGCTTGACAAATTATTCCAGGTTTTACAAGTAGCATGGTGTTTAATGTAGTCCTGCCTTTTGTTGTTTTCTAGGGATGTAGCTGTAGATACTGTGAAGACTGGAATGGGCGGGGCTACAGGCAACAAAGGAGGTGTTGCCATCCGCATGCTGTTCCACACCACAAGCATCTCCTTCGTCTGCTCCCACTTTGCTGCTGGACAGTCACAGGTCAAGGAGAGGAACGATGACTACAATGAGATCACACGCAGACTCAGCTTCCCCATGGTAACAACCGAAACAGTGCTTGATAGTCTGGTTTTGACACATTTATGCATAAAATAAAGCATAACCACATCTATCCTGTCCACGTCAGGGTCGTCTGCTGTACTCACACGACTACATTTTCTGGTGCGGAGACTTCAACTATCGGATCAGCCTGCCCAACGAGGAAGTAAAGGACCTGATCAAGCAGCAGAGCTGGGATGCTTTGATGGCAGGAGACCAGCTGTTGGACCAGAAGAATGCTGGTTTGGTATGACCTTCAACACACATGCATGTTTGCAGAAATCATAACTTCTGCTTCCTCTTCAAATAACACTTTGCAGAAAAATTTCGCTTTTCACAGCCTGCACTGATGCCAAACTATATTACAGGTTTTCCGAGGCTTCATTGAGGGGAAGTTAGATTTTGCTCCCACCTACAAGTATGACCTCTTCTCTGAGGATTACGACACCAGCGAGAAATGCCGCACGCCAGCCTGGACCGACCGCATCCTCTGGAAGAGGAGGAAGTGGAACTTTGACAAAATAGGTAGGATGGGAAGCCACTACCTAGATTTCGATTTCGATTTCTTCTTCTTCTTCTTCTTCTTCTTCTTCTTCTTCTTCTTCTTCTTCTTCTTCTTCTTCTTCTTACTCTTACTCTTACTCTTACTCTTATTCTTATTCTTATTCTTATTCTTATTCTTATTCTTATTCTTATTCTTACTCTTATTCTTATTCTTCTTCTTATTCTTATTCTTACTCTTACTCTTCTTCTTATTCTTCTTCCCCGCTGCTTTCCTATGTTCTGATATTAAATCCAAATAAGTCTTAACTCCTGAAAAACAAGGGATTGTTTAATCTTGAAAGCCTCATTACCTACATATATTTTTAATTTTTCTGCAGCTGAGGAGATGAATGTAGTAGGGGCAACTTCCACATCTGGAGAGAATGAGGATGATCCAGAACACCCTTGGAGCTCTGGGACTCTAAAGTATTACGGCAGGGCTGAGCTGAAGACCTCAGATCACAGGTAAGTAACAATACACATCATATATGGTGTTTTATTACCGCCTTATAATGTACTGCATTTCCCTCTATGTCACATCAATGTTCTGCGCTTCATTCAAAACTCATCCTAAGCAAGGTCATTTGTTTTTCTGTAGGCCTGTGGTGTCCATAATAGACGTGGACATCCTGGAAGTGGACCCAGAGGCTCGGCACCAGGTCTACAAAGACGTCATCGCCCTGCAGGGACCTCCAGACGGCACGATCCTGGTGTCGCTCTGCTCCTCCGGCCCGGACGACTTCTTCGACGATCCCCTCATAGACGAGCTGCTGGAGAAGTTTGCTAATTTTGGAGAGGTCATCCTCATCAGGCGAGTCTGACGTTTCAAACACAGACGGACATGAATCACCTTCAGACTGGACGAATGTATTAACTGTGTCCTTGTTTACGCAGGTTTGTGGAGGAGAAGATGTGGGTGACTTTCTTAGAAGGTTACTCTGCTCTGGCTGCTCTGTCTCTCAGCGCTTCCTCTGTGAGTCATATCTGAGTCTCATATCTGTCATATAAATACACTACATACGTCTGTAACACTTTTTGACATAGCTGCACATCTGATAACTGACGTCTGCTCCATGCTTCACTCATCAGGTGCTCGGCAAGGTGATTGACATCCGTCTGAAGAGTCCCGGCTGGATCAAGAATATGGAGGATGAGATGAGCGTGGAGAGAATCTGTGGAAGCATCCCCACCTCAGCCAGCTCCACGCTCCTTGCTGAGGACACTGACATGGGCGACGATGACTATGATATGGAAGGTAAGGAGTAACAGCCAAGAGATCCTGATCCTTCTCCTGAGAAGGATGGATGCTGTGAGCGGTATAAAATTGCGTGGTTTATTCCTGCCTCCTTGTCTCCTGCACCAGGTGATGTGGATGATGAGGTGGAGGAGATTCTTCCCCAGCACCTGCAGCCTGGAGCAGGCTCTGGCCCTGGATCGTCCCCTCTCCCCTCCCCTCGCGGCAGCCCCTGTCCCTCCCCCACCCACGGCGAACCTGCAGCTCCCAGCAGGCCTGGCAGATCTGCACAACCCCCTCGACCATCACAAGGTAATTACATCACATGTCGCAGGACACAAACCTTGAACCAGGGTTACTAAAGCGTCATTCAATCACCTGCTCAGCCTCGAGTATGCCTGCTGAGATGTAAACTGTGATTCTGTTCTGTTTGAAATGAACCCAAGCAGAGTTCAGTCCAGCTCCACAGAGGAGATATTCAGGTACAATGTCATGTGTGATAAAGAACCTGATGTTTGGTGTTAGAGAGCGTGTGGTGTGACCAATAGAAGAAGAAAAAATCCCTTGTTTCCTTTTGAAACATGTTCTATGGTGTTGTATTAAAATGTGTGCAATGTTGTTTTTATCCTTTCTTTGGTCAAACGTAAATCACAGCTGTGCTCAAAAAACAAGTTTAAAGGTGACACAGTGTTAGGCAATGTTTGTTGGACTTTCAGAAACAAGGCACAAGGCTTGATGTATGTTTGACCAACGTGTTTACATATATAAACTGTTTGTTTGTTTTGAATACGTTGAAGAACTCACGGTCACTTATAAACAAATTCGTTTTTCACTGTTTTTGGCTCTTTTGCAATTTCTAATGAAGTAAAGAAAACTAGATATTTGAAATACTCATGAAATTGTTAAGCCTGGTTTATACATCTGCGTAGGATAGATGTCATAGCCCTGTACCTACCCAGAGGCTTATGCACATAGCCAACACACACCTCCTCCAAAATGTAACGAGGCATTGAATCAACACAGAACGCAATATATTTTTATTGCTGTATTTTTAGTGCAATATTTTTTATTACTATATTGAACTTATGATCTCCTGGAAACGCTCTTTCATTTTGTTTTTACACTGGTATGAACAAAATGACAATAAAGCTTGATTTGATTTGAAGCCCTGTGATTGGTCAGCTGAACGACATTGTAATTCCTGCATTTACAGCACTTCCTGAATCGCCACACATCAGCCATTCATTGCATCTCCTTCGACGTCTCCTCTCTACTCTTCCCTGTAATAATTACTGTATGATAAACAGCATCAGTATCAGCTCTAAAAAGTGAACAGAGAACATAGTGAGCCCGGAAACAGGCGACCCAAATATCAGAGACCACACTGCCCTCAAGCATTTTAGTGGAGTATGTAGTTCTCACGTCCGCGTTGGCCACAGCTGCGTAGGGTCAACACAGAAGTATAAACCAGGCCACCTCAGTTTAACCACTTCCTGTTTGTTTGTAACCGTCTTTATTGTTTCCTCCTAGGACCTCCTGTTGACTTCCAGCCCGGGGCCCCAACATCTCTAAACCTGGAGCCCAAACGCCTGCCTCCCCCTCGTCCCAACGCTCCTCCAGCCAGACCAGCACCCCCTCAACGCCCACCACCACCATCAGGTAAAAGTGACATCCAGACAGCCTGTTAAAAAAAAGAACTAACCCCCTTCAATACACGGGTAACATAGGTGGTATAGCAGGAGATACTTAACACTCTCACCTTTGTCCCAATGCTTCTCTTCACTTCTGAAGGAGGCATGAGCCCCCTCACAGTTAGAAGGGAATCAGCAGGTAAAGTGATGGCTGTAGAAATGTGTGTTTTGTGCTTACATCGCTGAAGCCTTTAAAGTGTTGGCCTAGAGAATGACATTGCATTAGGGCTGACTCAGTAAGCTGCCTCATTAGCTCCTATGCTCAGCTCAGTTGAGGCAATTGCAAAAACAATGGCAATTATGTTGCACGATGGCACGCTCCAGAGTCACTGCTTGTGCAACTTCATATTTTTCAGCTTGTTGTAGCCTTTGTGTTTAGAGAGAGATTTCTGATTTAATTAGATGCCTGTGGTAGCTGCTTAATTTTAGGAAAACAGCGCCTAGAATTAGTTTGTGATAGTGAAAAGCTCAAAATGTAGCGTGCTGCTTGTGCATCACGTTATCACCCCATGTAATGTGAGGTTCATAGAGAAAATGTGGCTCGCCTAGCAGCAATATTTATATCTATGAGGAATGTTTAACTTGTACGGGTTGTTTAAAGGGCATTCCGTATTTTCAACCCTACAGATGAAACCCCTTACTTCTAACCTACTGTGCATTTTTCCCCTGACATGCTTTATTTTGAAAATACTGTTTCCTTTCTTTGGATCTAAGACTGTGGGATTTGTCCCAGCCCACTGCTCGGTAGGAGAGGCAGTGAAGGTAACTGTCGGTTTGTCTTCTAACATCATCAGATGATCCCAGTAGTTTAATTAACACCCAATCATCAATCTTATTGATGCTCCTTTGACAATGATGCGTCACGTTCTGCATCATTGGAGGCCTTCTCACTATAGTTAATGTGAGTAGGAGAGATGTGTTTTGTCGCTTGTTGTTAGAGAATAATATTCTTGCTTGTTGATGTGAAATAGGCAGGGAATGCAAAATGAAGAGGAAGTTCTGGGCTTGGAGAGACTTCATGCATTCCTGCAATTATTTTGCCACTGCAGGCAAATTTAGATGGTTTAGTGCTTCCTCATTTAATATTTTAATGCTCATTAGGCTATTAGTGTAATGCATCTGTGCCATTTAGGAACAAGAAATACATAAACAACAGCAAAGAATGAGGGCAGTCATTTTCCTAATGAGGGTTTATTGTTATTATAAACATTTGTTTGAGGATTGTAGAGTAAATACTGGAACTATTGCAAGAGGATCTTCATTAAAACAACCACTGAGAAGAGAAGAGAGAGAGAGAGAGTCTGTTATTAGCTTTAATAACTGGTGAATAAAAAAGTTAGAAGTCATTATTTAAGACTTAAAATGGTCTTAAAGTCAACTTATCTTCACTACAAGGTTAAAACTGTAATTTGTGATGCCTTTATTTACACCTAATGGCCAAATTCCACCAGATCTGTGTCCAGTCCATCTCCGATCCGTCACAACACCAAATATGATACTTTTCTATTCTAGTCAATGTGTTAACTTCTACTGGATCCACTCCGTTCCGTTCCGGCTGCATCTCTGATCCGGCACATTGGAGCCCTCCAGGTCAGATATGCAAGACTTCTGTTTTTGCAGAAAATCTCAAAAGAGCAGATCGAGTGGGACAGGAAGTCAGGCACCAAAACAAAATGAAAACATCTGGTTAATTTTCAGAATAAAACACCCTTGTTATCACCAGATTGTATTTCTTTTAACTACAACAACAAACCGTCATGATGAGCGGAGCCAGGCCTGGAGTCAACAGGTCAGAGGTTTTCAGAGGACCATAAAGACAACATGGATGAGGAGAGGAGGAGGATTAATCATTGATTCAGTAATTACTGCGGGAAAACCTCGGTCAGATGACTCCAGCTGTCCCACGGCCCTGCCCCGTTCTGCACTCGCAAAACGCAGACCGGACATGGATCTGGTGGGAGTCTGGTGTTATACCTAGCAATCTTTAGTTCCTGGTTTGATATCAATGTCCTTATTTTGAAAGGACACAAAATGTACCTCTGCTAGATCGATAGAGTTATAGGAGAAAATGAAATCAGCTAAGAGACTGATTAAAAGTAGAAAATTCTTGAGCGTACTCTGAAGAAGCATAAGCTCTGTTGTCTGTCTTTGTCTCCCTGTTACCTGTGCGAGGACTACACGTAGAAAGAGAGTGAGAGAGTAGTTAAGATGACAATCTTAATGCTAAATGGTTAGCAGATACAGTTTGGTGAACAGCCAAACAATCATGATGAATCCTCAACCTGCTCGGTCACGTCTGTACGCCTCTCTTCAGCCTTAAGAGAAGAGTCAAAGTGACCCAGCAACCGACATAGCTGCGCTTTAAACCATCATAAACCATCTCACTGATTAAAATCCTCCCATTTCTGACTGTCTTGCAAAGTATTGACACATCCCTAACTAAGATTAGTGTTTGAATCCTACTCATGCAGGTAGATTTTCACTCACAGCATCCCAGGCTTCTTTGCTCTGCTGCATCTTTACCACCATAACGCTTCTCCTATGGCTCCTTGTAAAGTGTACATTTTACAAGATCCGCTGCTTCCTGAAACCCGTGTTGCGCTTTGTGTATAACAGTCATGTGGTTTGGTTTCCTTTGTGCTGCAAAGGACCCAAAAGTCCTGCTCTCCCTCGCCCTGATTCTGCTGCAGGTGAGTGTCACAAACTGTAGCCGTAACATAGCACTTTATAAAGCGAAGGAAAGGGAATATAAGTCAGTGATGTCAGTTTGTAGTTTCCCTAGAAAAGCCTTGTTGTGTTTGTAGTTTTCTTGTACTTTGGTTCTGTAATGATGTATTCATGCTCTGGTACAGCCAGTGCTGGTATCAGGGTGTCAGGTAGGGTTGGGTTGCTTAGCCTATCAGCAACTTGGCCTTTCAACACCTTGCCAATTTGTATGGTGTATGTGTGTGTGTGAGTGTGTGTGTGTGAGGTTAGCTTAACCCCTCTGTCCCAGCACAGTACAGTAAGTTAGTGTATGTGTGTGTGTTGTTGGCAGGATTGACTTGGGTATGATGAATGTAAACAGAAGCAGACATCTAAGTGTCGTGGGAACATGTTCACCGCGCTCTGAAAGGGCTTCAGACAGAGCGCAGTGAAAGATGAGGTGTGTGCTTACAAGCTGTGTGGGTGTACAGTTGGCTCACAGAACAAGGCCTGCCTCTCCTCCAGACCTCCTGCAGCTCAGGAATGACTGAGTCATCACTGATAATGAGTTTAGCCACTGGGAATTTTTCCTGTCACAGGTCGAGGGTGGTTTACAGTAGTAGTGTAGTAGGTGTATTACAGTACCAGATCCCCCTTTAGTAAAGAAAAACCTGAAACTTCTTGATGCTCATGTTTGTGGTCTGTGTGTTTTAACCCTTTCAGGACGAGGACAGGTAGCAGTAGGAGCCCCTGGACCAGGAAGTGTTCCCAGACCGGTAAGTTTATAACTCTGTCATATTATGATATTTATGATTTATTGGCGTTTTTCTTTATTCTAACATCATCACATGTACATAACATGAGCATATAGACATAGTTGTATTACAACATTCTGTCCATCTTTCACTCAACACCCCTTTAACCCACCATACTAGCTACAAATATCAGGAATCAAAGGTCATATCAATTGAGATCCGTTGTAATATCGAGCAAGCAATGTAAAGATAGGTAGGTAGGTGGATGGACGGATAGACGAAAAAAAGAAGGATAGATGAAAAGACGGATAGATAAATTGATAGATGGATAGATAGACGGATAGATAGATGGATAGACGAATGGATAGACGAATGGATAGACAGATGAATAGACAGATGAATGGACGGATAGACAAATGGATAGACGGATGAATGGACGGATAGACGGATGGATAGACGGATGGATAGACGGATGGATAGACGGATGAATAGACGGATAGATGGATGGATAGACGGATAGACGGATGGATAGACGGATGATTAGACGGATGGATGGATAGACAGATAGACAGACAGATAGACAAATGGATAGACGGATGGATAGACGGATGAATAGACGGATGAATAGACGGATGTATAGACGGATGGATAGACGAATGGATAGACGAATGAATAAACGGATGGATAGACGGATGATTAGACGGATGAATAAACGGATGAATAGACGGATGGATAGACGGATGGATAGACGAATGGATAGACGAATGGATAGACGGATAGACGGATAGACGGATGGATGGATGGATGGATGGATGGATGGATGGATGGATGGATGGATGGATGGATGGATGGATAGATAGATAGATAGATAGATAGATAGATAGATAGATAGATAGATAGATAGATAGATAGATAGATAGATAGATAGATAGATAGATAGATAGATGGATGGATGGATTATCGATGGATAGATAGATAGATGGATTATCCATGGATGGATGAATGGATGGATGGATGGATGGATGGATGGATAGATAGATAGATGGATTATCGATGGATAGATAGATAGATGGATTATTGATGGATGGATGGATGGATGGATGGATGGATGGATGGATGGATGGATGGATGGATAGATGGATAGATAGATAGATAGATAGATAGATAGATAGATAGATAGATAGATCTATCTATCTATCTATCTATCTATCTATCTATCTATCTATCTATCTATCTATCTATCTATCTATCTATCTATCTATCTATCTATCTATCTATCTATCTATCTATCAAATCAAAGGAAAGGAAAGGAAAAGAAGAAAAAATATATAATAATGATATATAAACATACATATACACACATACGCATACATACATACATATACATATTGATAGTGTCTCGACTGTATATTAATTTCTACCTGTTCTACTTTTTCTAGAACATCCCTCCTCGAGCTGGGGTAATCAGTATGCCCCCTCAGTCTCGCCCACCAGTTCCCTCTCACCCTGGAGCACCCAGACCCATCCCAGAGGTACATCCCGGGGCCCCTCGGCCCATCCCAGACACCCATCCAGGAGCCCCGCGGCCTGTGCCCAGCGGGCAGGTCAAACCACCTGACCTGCCTCTAGGTAATGAAATAACATCTACTGTATTATTATTGACCCTAGGATGTAATACAGTGTGAATTTACTGCTCAACTCTGCACTATTTCTTCACTCAGGTCCTCCCCCCTCAGGACCACCCCCCACAGAGAGACCCCAGGTTGCCGCACCTTCAGCCCAACTTCCTGCGCCCATGCAGCCCTCGCTTCCAGCTCCACTCCAGCCAGCTGCTTCCGCCAGCGCTGCACCCGCCGGGCCTCCACAGGGTCTCTCCTCTCCTAAGCCCCCTCCACGCTCCCGCTCCTCTCATGCCCTGCCGCCTGATGCTGCCAAGTCTGAGACGGCCCCAGCTGCAGAGGTTGGTGCCAAATTCTTTTTCATTAAATATTTGGAATTTCAACAACAGAACAGAGAGCACTAACATAATCATCTGCTGAGTACACTGAGATATTTCTGCCTGCATGTAATCAAATCTTGTGCTACAGATTATTCCTCCTGCTCTGATTATCAGATGAAATGCTTAAATATGACAAACATAGGAAGCAAGCTCTGCGACTCTTTCTGCTCCTTTGTCTCTCTTCTGATGAGCTCAGTTGTCTTTGTCATTCTTCCTGCTTTTTGTCTCTCTGATACATTTGTCTTTCTCTCACAAGCCGGAGAAGCCCTCAGGGTGAAAGGTACTTTATATTAAACCACCTCTTTGTCTCATCCTCCATAGTCCAACAGTCCTCTGCTCTGATCGTTATTACCTCTCACACATCACACCCAGTAACCTTCCTCTTTCATTTTGTAGTTGATTTTCCTTTCCCGCCTTTTCCTTCTATACGAGGCCATGTATTGTTTGGTGTTAGGCTCATGATATAGAGCATTGTTTGTTTTCTTTCTGTGGTCAACATATCAAACGATGAATGACGTGACGATAAAAACATGTGAATGTGATGTTTGTTGGCCATTTTCCTCTCACTGGTCCTTTCATATCTGCTCACTGTGAGTCAGACGCTGAGAGTGAACACATATGCAATGACATCATTTATTTGAGTTGACATTTTGTTTGATTTGCATTATCTCCTTTATTGTAATTAGCATCAGTGATTGTAAAGTACATACACAACTATGGCAGTTAATGAAGCACAATACATGTTTTAAATGTTGTTTAGAATCTGGATGGATTAAAGGTACCCTGTGGAGCTTCTGATGAGCATCAGTATGGACTTAAAGTTAGTAAGAGGCTCCTTTTGAGATGAGGGCCATGCAAATTAAATTACCTTATTCACCCAAATTTAAGAGCCATTTTTTATTTTCTAATACATCTGAAAAAAGAACAATCATCTTATATTCTAGGTTTTTTAATTAAATGTCAATATCCCTTCACAACAGTACGGTGTCCCTTATCTGTAAAGGGAGTGCACCCTGCCTGACTAAGGCCAGCCTTCTCTCACTGACAGATGCAGGTCACTACGATCAGGGCAAAGCAGCACATAAGCAGGACAAGTTAACCAACAACTTAGGCTGAGTTACAGTGTTGATTTTTGAGGAATTGTTATCAGTGCAGCAGAGTCCTGAAACAACTGTCTAACAGCCAAGAAATATGGTGTCACAGAGTGTGATGTCCAAAAATGGTCTTAAATTGCTCGTGTATGGAACTGCGAAAGACACCAAAGATAAAACCATCATCTGATCCGTCCAATCAACTGCTGGTTGTTTTTTTTTATTATTTATGGTATTTAAATACAGAAACCATAAGTGCTTCATTTTATTCCATTTAAATTAGTTCATTACTTTAATTTAAAAGACACCGAAAACATGATGATGAAATAGGATATGATAATAATACTTAATTGATCCCAGGGAGGGAAATTTGGTTGTTGCTGCAACAGGCATGGTAGGAGTAATACAGGAGGAATAATCTTATAAATAAAAAAATAGATAAAATGAATGAAAAAATAAATAAATAAGAAGAGTTATATACAAATGTTACACAAAGGGATAAATAGTGATAATTATACTGGACAGTTAGGACATGTGATGCAGAAGTGACAGTCATAGGATAGGGTAACACGGTGTGAAAATGACAGACTCAAGCGTTGAAAAACTAAATACTTCTTTTTATTTAATGTGTGTTTTTATCATTGTTTTCCATTCACAATTGCTTATTTCATAAATTAAGGTAAGATCTTCAAAGTGTCTTTTTTTCTAAGAAAAATTAGTCTTGAAAAGAGGGGGGGGGCATCTTGTATTCAAATTGAAAGGAAAGTAGCTCTGAATAATATGTAATCAGGTGCATGCTGTTTAGTCTATTTTTATTGTTAATTTTAATAGTAGTTGTGTGAAATATTGAACATATTTATGAAGTGAAGGTGAACCTTTTTTATTCCCCAAATTACCTCATTTGATCAAGTGAAGGCTCCAAAATCTGATCTGCAAATACTCACAGTGTTCAGGTTAGACCCACTGGACGTGCTTAATAAGATTGTGTGTTTATAAGGAAGCTCCAAAGGGTATCTGAAACTTCATAATAAAATAAATAAGGATCATCAGTCAGTAAATACCTCATAAATATTAGTGCATGTTTGTGTAGACACATCATTTTGAGACTTCTAAAAATCTTGTTTTTGTTTTGTCCTCTTCAGACTAACGGACTGAATGGAATCCAAAGTGAAGCACAATGGAAGGCTGACCCCTTTGACTCACTCTCAACTGACTTCCTCTCCTCCTCCTCATCCTCCTCATCCTCCTCCTGGCACAACACTCAATCCTTGAACAGAGGCTCCTCCCTGCGTGCTCCCCCCTCTGTTCCTCCATCTAAGTTGTCCTCCAACACTCTCCCTCTATCCTTCTCCCTCCAGTCGTCCGCTCTGTCGGACCTGCAGGCGCTCGATTCGTCCTCCTCCTCCTTAGTCTCCACCCCGTCACCGTTTGCCTCCTCTCTGCTCCCACCCCCGCCAATCCCGTCCCGTAGCCGCTCGCAGGAGACCCTACGTGCCTCCCCTTGCTCCTTCTCGACCGACCTGCTTCCTGCGAGACCCAACAGCACCAACCCCTTCACGAGCCCTCTGGCGGAGCAACAACAACAACAGCGTTCACTGACCCCAGATTTTAGCATACAACACCCTGCACCAATGCTGAACCTTCACAGGACCATGTCTGCTTTCACACAGCCACTCATCCCAACACAAGCCCCCCCCTCCCAGCTCCAAAGGACCGCATCCCTGTTTGCACCTTCACCTGCTCCTCTGCTGCTTCCTTGCCCCCCTGACCCCTCCCCCACTCCGTCCTTACCTCTTGCACCACCTTCCTTCCTTCCTCCTGCCCTAGCTCCTCGTCGCCAGGCGCCTCCCCCGGCAGGGAAACCAACCAAGCAGTGGGTCACTTTCGATGAGGACTTCGACTTTACACCAAAAACCAAAACACCACAGGCCCCAATTTTCCCGTCCAGGTCTCAGACTCTGCCGCAGCCTGCTCGCTCCGTGTTCGACTCGGACCCCAACTGGGAGCCCGACTGGTTAACCTCCACCCCTTCGGTTTTCCCAACCCTCCCTCCTCCCATCCCAACCAGAACTGCAACCACAAACCCCAAGCTCCCAGAGGGGCCCAGTGATGACTGCTTCTTCCCCAGGGAGTCCACAGAAAGATAGGATCACTCTTAGAGTCTTAAAGGGCATATCCAGATATGTATAGATCTATGATAAATGTGTATATGTTTGTGTGTATGTACAAAAGAGACAGTATTTAAGAAGTATAGACCAATTCCCTCCTGAAACACAGCAGAGGATTTCTATGTTGGAGATATGAGACGTGTACGATCCTTAAAGTGCGTTCAAACTTTACCACACAGATGTTCGCTTTGTGCCCTGATATTAACATTTATTTTTAATATGAATCCATCTGATTTTTATTTGTATTTATGGCAGCAAACATGTGTCCATGTGTCCACAGTATATATACAGTTCTATATAAATCACACGCATATGCACAAAATCATGTGTGCTACCACTTGTGCAATATCAAGACATGTCTGTGTGGCCGTGCAGCTTTCTGTGTCACCGTTACATGCGCTGCGACACTCTGCGCTTCATATCCAGATCCATTCGTATCTGACTGATCTATATCAAAGCCGGATTGTCAGAGCAGAGGTAACGCTCTACTTTCTCTACAGTGTAAGCTCTGCAGGTTTTACATTTATCTCTTGCTTTGACTTGGAAATATTCCGTCTCTGTTATTTTCTGTCTGAGGGGCTGCAGATTTAAAAGTCACATCCAGCTCTCCCTCTTATCATGAATGTACTTTTACGTTGCACTGGCTTCTTCATCGCTTTCTTGCCGACACCACAGCGCAGAACAAGACAGCCAGACAGTGTTGCACAGCCACGCACAGCTTCAGGTCTGATGCTCTGTAATATCAGCTCATCTCCTTCGTTCTCTCTCTCTCTACGCAGCCATCGTGTCATCCATGAGAGTTTATGCTTTGCTGCATAAATGTGGTAGCTCTATATTCAAACCTATACATAGTGATCATGTATAAATGTAGATTTTCAGAATGAAAACTACTCGCTTAATGTGGCGTGTGTGTGTGTGTGTGTGTTTGTGAAGATATCAGTGGTTTGCACAGTGTAACAGACGAGCACTGAAAGCGCTCTCTTGGTTGTGTTCTTGATGACGGATCCGTTGTCGGTGACTTTCCACATCTCTGTTTTCTCCCTCCTTGATTCATCCGAAGCATTTACCATACTGATGTTGTAAATCCAGAGAATGTGGCTCATGTGTGTGGGTGGGTGTGTGTATACTTCTCTTACATATACGTACGATAGGGTCAGTAAGACATGGATCGTAAAAATGAAAGGGCATTTTTTTTTTTACTGAAATGTTTGTTCATGCTTTTAAATTCCAGAAACACTCAAAATAATCTCCTGTGAATACTATGGTGAGAAGTAATGTGTTGTGTTTGAGGTGCATATCGTCTGTTGTGGTGTTTGTGTTTGGATGTGAGTGTGTGTACAGAGTTAAGAGTGAAATACCGGAGTTTTGTTTTCCCCTACCAGGACATGTTTTTGCAAACAGGCCCCAAACTTTACATTCACTCACTCATGACTGTAAGTGTGTATTTCCACTCTGCAGCCTGTCACAGGCAGCACTGTATGTAAAAAAATAACCCAAGACAAAGGACTCTTTTCCCCTCTAAGCACCTAACACCTGAGTGAGGTTCTCCTCTGTAGCAGCACCAGTACAGTTGTTCACCACTTTGACTGAATATACAGACTCATCACCAGATACACATTTCCAGTCGAGTGTTTGTTGTTTCCTTACAAGCCCACATTCCAGACAGCAGTGTGATTTTGAGTGTTGGGTGTCAAACTCTCCTCAGTCTTTACAGACTGTCTTGTTTTATCTATCCTGTATCTGTTTTCTCCAGCTGAGAGGAACAGTGACTGATCCTCGCTGATTTCAGGTGGTGTGGTGTTGCCTGAGGTGATTTCAGTATTTCACTTTCAACTATACACTGCTGTTCAGTTTAGCTGGTAGCTGGTTCGGAGCAAAGTTGTCATGCAATCGTTTTGAAAAAGGTTCATTAAGAGTAAAATCCTCCCTTAACATTACAAATGCACTCTGATATCGTCCAATCAGACATCGTTTCTCCCAAAGCTTCAGAAATGTCGCAACAAACAGGCTGAAATGTCTGATCACGATTTGGATGAAGGATATCTCACCCAAGGAAATAACCAAGTTATGCTTTTGCGCTTTTTTTTTTAAACACAATGTAAAATACAACAGTAATCTTCATTCACTGCACTGAAAAAGCAGTCGCTATCTATGTAAGCAAGTGTATCAGGTTGCCTCTGCTTACATGTCGGTGTCATCTGTTAAATGCATTTATCGTGTTATCCAAACGTGTGCAGTAGATTCTGGTTCTGCATTAACAGTAGTTGACTAGCCAGCGCTTCGTGTCATGTTCAAATTGAGGTTTTATAGGAAAACAAATTGCTCCTTTTGTGAGGTCAGTGTCCCTTTTTATGGCTATAATCCATAGTAAGTAAGAGTCTGTGTTGTTGAACATATCATATGTATTAAAAAGAAAACATGAAGCTGCGATTCATGTTAATATCCAACGTTCCATATTTTAGTGCACAGCAGATTGCACATTTATGTATGAAGCAGTTTATGTTGTATGTATGCAAAAATAAATGTACCTTTACCTCAGTGTTGACGGTTGTCTTCTTTTTTATTAAATGCACATCATACACAAGAGTTCTCATTCATATACTTCTATTTAATATCAATTTTTTTTACACCTGATTGTTAATGTGGACTTTATAGAGCTTCCAATAATAAATAACCTGAGAAAGTATTCATGTACTTAAACACATGAAGTCATGAGAGTTTGTACTACATCTTAACCACTGAAGTAAACTGTATCAGTGGTTAACTTAGATTGCGGCATCCATGTTTTTCTTCTTTTACTTAACATTCAATCAGTACTCGTCATATATATATTATATATAGTCATAAAGTAAATACATCCGTCAAACATATACATGGGAGGGATTTGGTATCCTAGTACCCTTAAATTCAATGCTCACATTTATTGTCATTGCATTGTACTAAGATTTGACTGCAGGCTTAAACCTTCAACTTAATTTCTTGGTATTTTTTTCTTGCATTTATATTTTCTTTCTGTTTATTTGAATTCTGACAAAACATATACACAAGATCAAAAGTAAGTGATGTTTTTCTTGTATAAGAAAACAAAACAAGTGAATGAATGAAAAAAAAACTGTTATAATAAATGATAATAATTTAAAACAAAAATGAATAAATAAATAATAGTGAAAATACAATATAATAAGTAGGCTAATATTCAATAAATAAACAAGTACAAAAGGTAAAAAACAATAATAATAAATGATCGTTATAAATAATAAATAATGAAGAAAATAAATAATAGTGAAAATACAATATAATAAATAGGTTAATATTTAAAAAATTAAAAAGGGCAAAGGTAAAAAACAATAATAATAATTGATCATTCAAAATAATAAATAGATAAATAATGAAGAAAATAAATGATAGTGAAAATACAATAAAATGAATAGGTTAATATTGAAGGGCAAAAAGTAAAAAAAAAACTAACAAACTGAGAAATATTTCTCACTTTTTCTTTGTTTATTTATATTTTTGTGTTTAGTAATTTGCAAAATAAAAAAAGTATAATATTCTTTAAAAACATCATGATGTCTTTTAGCAAAGAACACCAACTCCATGGACATTATCAGTGAAGTTAAAGAATAAATAATAACTCAAAGATGACTAAACCCCCTTCCTTTAAAACAATGATACCATTACTCACCACTAGATGGCAGTAACGTGTCACTGTAACCTCAGGTAATGCTGACAAGAAGAAGAGTCTGGAAGGTTTAGCTAGCACTCTAAACAGAGCATGAGCCCAGTCTGAACCGTGTTTTAACTGGTTTGTGTTTGTCACTGTACAGGTAAGTGTCACCAATTCAATTTCCTTTAGATAAAATAACCATTTACACTTTAAATCTGAGAATATGAGTATTTATTCTCGTTAAACTAGCATGTTAACAGCAAGAGCTAGCTACCAAACACCACTGTTGCTATGGTGACAGTGTTACTCTGAAGACCCTCGACCACAGTCTATGCCCTCGACCTTAGTTTCTGTTGTGGGTTCATTCATCTTCTAACTGTGACCCTGTCCTCTCTTCTTTAGGGGGTAAACAAACTGTGAAGTGCTGTGAAGATGGTTCAGCTGCACGTGAAGCGTGGGGATGAAAGCCAATTTCTTTTCCACACCACTGTGGACTCTCCACTGGAGACTGTGATCCAGCAGATTACAGACATTTACAACGGGAGACTCAAAGTGGAAAGGATATGTTCAGGTGAGAAAGACAGACACTTTGTTTTTACTATCAGAGGTGGTTTATGGAGTTTTATTATGCTGCACTCACACTTGTTTATATATGTATTACAACAGCTGCTGTTTGCTTAGAGCCTGGTGAAGCTCATGTGAAACAGAAACACTGGTATCTAACTTTTCATTCCTTTATGAAGTGAAACTAGAAGGTTTTTTTAAGATGCAGCTTTTGGTTTAGATCCCTGTTGTTCAGGGTCTCCATAACAGCAGGGATCAGGCTCTTGCCAAGGCGAGCCCTTCTACACCTCAGTACCCTGTACCTCCGCCCTGAGGGGAGTGGGATGAGGTGGGTGTTTAGTGGACGTCTGATGGCCCTGTTGTTTAAATCTGTGAGGTTTGGTGTGGGGAGAACGATTATTTTAGAGGCTGTGGTGCTTATGCATGTCAGTTTGGCCTTGGTTTCAACAGGTAACATGTTGTAGAAGCAGGTGGAACAGTACAGGAGGATGGATTGGATCATGCTTTGATACAGCAGCAGGAGGAGACGGGGGGGCGACATAGAGTCCTTTCAGTTTACGGAGGCCTGACAGTCTTTGATGGCTCCTTTTTTGAATTTCACTGTTGTGCTTATCTTCATGTTTTGTGAAATCTACTTTGTTGACACACTGACACATGCCTGTCTAAACATTTATATGCCCTTTAGAGATCCCAGAGCTTGCAGACCACGGCATCACTCTGCCACCCAACATGCAGGGGCTAACAGACGATCAGATTGTGGACCTGAAGCTGAAGGATGAATGGGAAGACAAGTGCGTGCCCAGTGGAGGGCCAGTATTTAAGGAGGATGAGGTCGGGAGGAGGAATGGACATGGTGAGATTGCAACACCACACAGGACACAATGCTGGAAAGGCCTTTACACAAGACATTTCTTAGCATCATCACCATCTGTAATCCAAGTCTGTCTAAGTTTCCACTGTTCTTTTTGAGGGGAATGTTCTGTAGCCTTGAATCTCAATCTGTAACTGTCCTGCAGGTTGCTCAGAAATTCTGTTCTTACATAAAAACTTAAAACATCTGATTCTCCATCCTTACAGCTAATTACATCTATCTGTTCTCTTTTACCAGCTCCAAATGATAAAATGAAAGAGGTTTTGATGAGAACAGTAGAAGAGGCAAAGGCTCTAGTCTCCAAAGTGAGTAACAGTTTTTACATTAAACACTTATAGCTCATTGTTTCCCAAGCTTCCATACGTTTGATTAAATCTGTCTTTCTTTTTATTCTTCAGAAACAAGTCCAAGCCAACGTTTGTGTCACTCTGGAGATGATTAAAGAAGCTCTGGATCAGCTAAGAGGTGCAGTTATGATTGTGTACCCCATGGGTTTGCCTCCTCATGACCCTATAAAGATGGAGTTTGAGGAGCGGGAAGACCTTACAGGAACACAGGTACACAACTAAACCATGATTAGTTTCCTAAGGGGTGTTTGAAATTAGTTAGTTATGTTTTTGGAACATTTGGAGGTGAAACTGTCTTCTCTTTCTTCTTAATAGTCTCTTCACTTTTTCTCTTTCCCTCTCTCTTCATGTGTATCTGCCCTCTCCATCTGTCTCCATACCTCAGGCTTCTCTGCAGGTGATCACAGAGGACGAGTGCCAGCTCTGGTGGGCTGCCAAGGAGATGCAGAGGGGGAAAAAACTGCAGGACTATATCGGCAAAAATGAAAAGACTAAGCTTGTGGTGAAAATCCAAAGGGTAGGAGCCGTATAAGCCAAACTATGTATTTGAAAGCAGTGAACATTTTTGTTCTATATATATGAGTATAACTGTAATCAACTTGTTTCCTTCAGAAAGGACATGGGGCACCAGCGAGGGAGCCTTTGATCACTGATGAGCAGCAGAAACAGATGATGATGCATCACTACAGGAGGCAGGAGGAGCTCAAGGTGACTCTAACTATGAAGATTTTAAATAATGCTCCTATTTGTGTTCGATGTGTCTTTCTCACCTTGTCTTAATGATTATTTCTTTTAGAAACTGGAGGAGGCAGATGATGATAGCCACCTGGATTCAAAGTGGTCAGACAGACAGGCCCTGAAAAAACAGTTTCAAGGCCTCACAAACATCAAATGGGGGCCAAGATAAGAACACCACCGTCAATGAGAACTTACACAAGGGGCCTTTTCAGAATTGTGACAACAGAATACGCTGATGTATTCATATGCCTTGTTTCCAGATAAACATGCCTAATTTATTTCTGAACTGAAATGTGAAGAAAACATCTGGACAGATTATACAACGGCAAGTTTTACTGATTTATTTCAGCTTAAATCGAACTACTGTATTCTTTCTGTGACTGTTTTTAATCTGTTTTTACAAATCTACATTTTAGTTGAAGCTGTGCGAACAAAATGACATTTAAGTTTGATCTTATTCTACTGTTCTGTTTTTATTGTGTCAAATATAAAAGTATAAAACAAATCTGATGTAGCTTGTGTTCATTCCATGTTTGTACATTTCATTTGAATGATGTGTTAACATTCTTCCGGGTCTTAGAGGTAGTGATTCAGCTGGAACACAGTGTTATACCCATCAGAGTACAAGGACAAGGATGCTACACCTTTCCTCTCTTTGTCTGTAATCAGTGACACGCACATGCACACCTCCAAAAGCAGCAGGAAGCTGCCACAAAGTAGTTGATGGTCGTTCCAGCTCTCGTCCCAGCATGGGATGAGGAAGCAGTAAAGTTCAGAGTGAGAGTGTTACAGTTACTGGAAGCTGGAAATGCGAGCACATTGACGGAGCCAATTCAGTGATTCAGAGAGGTGCAGTAGAGTTCAAGGAACACTTGATGCCAAAAACATCCTGTACGCAAGGACATGTTCATTCAAATAAGGATGGCACATTTAGTATGTTGAATTCACCGATTTCCATAACCAGTAAAGTAATGATCGTGTACAGAGACTGCTGCAATGTGTGCTTTGTCAGTCATAATCACAACATCTATCTAGAGATAAGAACCACACGGACGGATAATGATCTAATGTTATGTTCTTAGGTTTTTACTTTTTCAGAAATATGGATGACATTAAAGCTCTCCAAAAGTGAAGCCAAAAGATTAGAAGCTCCACCTGGTAACGATGCAGTGTAAGTCATAAAGCCTGCCTCCCCCATATTAACAGATGACATACAGTAGGTTTGACCCTAAAAATTAAAATACACGTCACATTTTTCTCCCAGTTTCTATCTTTACAATTAGTTCCTCATATCCTAATTTATATTAGAATTAATTTTCCATGGAAGCTAAGTTTAATTAGTTATTTGATGCTTTACAAAGGGGATTATTGACTTCATTCATTCATCAAGATGCTACTTAAGACCAATAAAAGAAGCTCTCCTGCTGTTAGCTGTGCCCATCAGAGGTATCTTTGCTCTAGTGTTAAAAAGTTTTACTGTGTAGACTTGACGTGATTTGTCAGCGCCTGTTGCAGAGGTACCTTGGCTTCACTTTTGTACACCTGGAGGAGGTAGAGACGTGTTGTCCATCTTTATGTTCAGTCAATAGTTAATTGTGAATCAACAGTTTTACTGATAGAGCTGATTTGAGGCCTATTGGTTATGAATCAGAAGGTTAATTCTCTTAAACTGTGATAGTATATCATCTACTGGTAGCTCCATAGATTAACTTATTTCTTAAAGTGACAGCAACAAGACCTGTACATTTATATTCATAGATATATTACTGCTTTTAAAACACTTACTGATAAAGTTTGATTGTTCTGCTCTGATCTGTCCTCATGATGTCGGTCCTGATGAATTTGCTCTTTGACATTGGTATATAAACTTTAACTAACTCTGGTTAAGCGGATCCTTTGAATGAAAGACCCATCCTAGTTTTTTTTGACACTTAAGCCAATTTACTTTTGTGTTATTTCCTGTCTTCCTCAAGCAGCTGCCAGACCTTTTTCCATTCCTCTTGAATGATCTCCCATTGATGTCAAACAGCCAAACTCTGTTGAGGCCTTTAACTCCAAACTTCTTAACTTCCAATCAGTAACTTATTCATTGATCACTACAGGCCCGGTATCCCTCATTTCATTGTGGTTTCACTGGAATGGACACTGGTCTGTCCTAAGATCTCAATTCAGATTCTATTGATACTTGACCTCCTCCTTGTCCTTACAGATCTGTTTTATTCATAAATGCACGTCACATTAATAATAGTGTCATCCTGCATATCTCTACTGTTTTTGTACTTAGTTGGACTTCCTTGAACTGAACATTTATTGCATGTCCATCCAGCCTGGTTAAGGAATCTCTCCCCTGGTGCTCTTTCTGACAGTTCTTCCCCTTTTTCATGCCAGAGGACCTTTTGGGGTATACTTTACAGAATGCAAAGCCATTGACTTAAATTTGTGATTTAAATCATTTTAAATAAAGTCAATCAAATTTTATGAATACTGCAACAGAGTGAGTTCATTTGAAACCATTAATTTAATGCTTTTTCAACTTAAAATCTGAGCTTATTTGTTGGTCAATGCAAATACATATATCTCTTAAACAATTACACAATTTATATGGAAACCCATTTTATAGCTGTAAACCCTGTTGACCCTAAATAATGGCTGGCATTTCAGTTTTACCCAAACATTACATAATAACTGCACGCCCCTGTAGACATGGCAAAAACACATAACAAACTGCTTTACAGTATCAAAAAGTTTTTAGTCCGAGGTTTTGTTGCTGCTGCAAAATCCTGAATAAATCCTGAAGGTGCTGAAAAGCGTCCATGGGTCACAGATGGTTAACAGGAGCTGTCGTTCAGATATGAATTCATCCATATCTCCTGTATGATCATCTCTCTGCGCTCAATCCTCTCTGCACGATCAGCTGCCTCGCTCACATATGTCACTTCCTCCCAGTCTTCTATCGCCTTCCTCTCTGCCACTGAGATCAAAGAGCTTTCTGTCCCCTCTTCAACATCATCATCATCATCATCATCATCATCATCATCATCATCATCATCATCATCTATGTCCTCATCATCATCCTCATCATCCTCCTTCTGACAGTTTGCAGTCTTGTTACTAGACTTGGCTGTGAGTCTGTAATCTGTGAGCCTGCTCCTTCTGCAGGTCACACGGACAGACACAGCCAGCAGCGTGAGCAGGAGACCGATACACACGCTGGAGGTAAAGAGCAGCGCGGCCATTTCTGGATGCTCTGTGAAGGAAATGAAGGGAGGAGATGTATGAAACGTGGATTAGGTGTGCATTCCTGAGCGCATGCATGTGAACAATGTTTACCTTTGATGTAGGCGTATGTCAGGAGAGAGTTGCTCATCATAGCTCCTGAATTTTCTGGCTTCCTTGACCCTTTTAAGAGAGGCTCTTCCAGATCTGCTGGAGGAGCTTTAGGTGAAAGAAAATTAGGTTTTTATAATTTTTATAAATAAAAAGCTAAATAAATGTAGAGTGGCTTGAGATGTAATGTTGGTGTTACCTTTTTCTGTGTCTGCAGCAGGTGATGTGGTGGAGGTGAATATGTGGGGGTCTGCCTCCCTCAGTAAAGTCTGTGGCACTAAAAGAACAAAGATAGAGTTGATGGTCATTATGTTGCTGTGGACAAAATTAACCCTGCATTCACATGGTCTCAGATTAATGCAACAATAGCCTGGACAGGGAAAAATCACAAGAAGGTAAAACCCATTTCACTCATGCACAATATTTCTGATAATTTGCAGAATTTATCCGGTTAGGCTGCATGAGTGAATCAGACTTGCAGATTCCTCCTCTGTGAATGTTTTTATATCTTTTGAGTATTTGATAAGTGCTGTGTTTTGTTTTTTTCTTCTCCCCCTTCTCAGTGGCCAAAGGAGCATCACACCTGTGTGCTCTGTTGCCATCAGGCTCCTGCTGAGTCACAGCTGAGCCTGATCAGTAATCGGGAAGTTATATAGGTTGGGTGCTGCTCATAGACCGTCACAGCTTTTTTCTTTGCAACTTGTAAACTGTAAGTTACTGTCTTTGCCTGCAATTATTGTAGCTTAGGTTTTAGCCTCTCAGTTTTGAGAGCATAGTTCACTTCAAGAGTGATTTTTGTTGTAAACTCTTTGCAACCCTACCTGCTCTTATGTGCGAGTCAGCTTCTGGGTCCTCCAGCCTACCTTATGTCACTTAGCATCATATTACCCGTAACAACGGCAGACTAAGAGAAACAGCTTGATGATCAATGACTTGTTATTAGTACACATATTGCACATAAATGTTTCTATTATATGGTATAAGGTTTTAACAATGAGTTGCTATATTTGTAGAGCAAGCTGGACGATTTAAGGCACAACATATAAGGGCCTGTGTCCACTAATGGCATTAATATTATTATTATTATTACTAATATTATGTGCAGTCTTTATTTCATACACAAAATTAATGAAGTTCAACATATCATTTCAGTGCAAAATGCTCTGTGGTCAGCTGCTATTTACTCTCTGTGCTCAGAGCACTCTCAGTTGAAAACAGTTAAACTTTTGGAACACTACTGCATTAATCAATGTCACTTCTGCCTTACCGACCAATCAAAACCAAGAAGATGCAGAACCTCCAAGATCAACTTCTTTGACAACAACAGCTAAAGTGAACTAATCCTGGCATTTTTCTGAGGCTCCAATTTACATCTGTAAGGTTGCTTCTTATGTCAGGTCATCGTTACTTTCCATTTTTTTATGTTTTCTGTGAAAAATGTTCTTTAGCAAAAGCTAGCATTAAGTGTACTGAGTAATTTAAAACAGAGTTAACAGCTGTGACCAAGGGAAGTGCCACTGTACAACTTTTGCAACCTAATAACAATGAGCACGTGTGAAAAGGGCTTTGAAATTAAGTTATAGGATCCCAACACAAAAACGCTGTGAGTGGACACAGGCCCTAACACATCTTTATGTTAATGTAGCATGCCCGTTGTTTCCAAATCATGGCATGTAGATAAATAACTGACATTCTCAACCTGGGCTCTATTTTTATATGTCAAGGTATGTAAATAACTAGTAAGGTCAAGCTTCAAATAGCTCCAGTTGATTGCTTCTGTCAAATGGCTGCAATGTAATCCTTTGTGCAATCACAGGCAAGCAATTAAAGACCACTAAAAGTGCTTGTTATATTTTCCCTTTAAAGCCAAAGACAGGACAATGAGGGGGGCATCCCAGGAGTCTTGGAGAGTCAGTCTATGTATAACTGAGTCTACAGGAGATCAATCTTCAGCATGCCACTTCCCATATCCAAACTTCTGCCAAAACTGAGTCCACAATGGATGACATTCTCAAAGTATGAATACTCTCTACCCAATTGTGTTGATGACCGGTATACAAGGCTAACACAGAATGTTTTGTGCTGAACAGAGCCAACAGATCCATTCAGAAGAATTCTATCAACACCAGCCTGAAGTCAGATCTCCAAACTTTGATTCATGAACAATGTTGCTGCGTGACCTCACTGGCATTGGTGCCAATCATAGGAAGCTGACCAGGATGTGAACCTCTACCCACAAATCTGGGCTCACGGTCTGTTGTTCCCCTGTCACTGTGTTGTTGGGTGTGATTTGATAAGAACAGCTGATGGCTGAGATTAACAGATAAAGACACACAGTGGGAAAACAAACATTCACTGAAGGAGCTGTCACATAATTAATGAAGAAAAACACAAAAACCAGACATGACGTGAGTTACCCATAATGTCACGTGAGCCTGTTCCTATTTTGGAACCTCTTACTGATTAATCTTGTGAATAAGGAAGCAGGAAGAATCGTACCGCAAGAATAGACCACGCTGAGATACTTCCTGGTTCCTGGAAAGCAGGGGTCCCTAAAGGTCTGGTTGCTGACAGCAACAGTACACTTCTGTTTGCTGTAGCAGGACTTGGACACCAAGTGTACAGCCTCGTGGTTCAGGCACTCTGTGGGGATAAGCAAAGAGTCAGTCAGTGAGTGTGCGTGTGTGTGATACTCAACTTTGGGACTAAGCTCACTGAACAGCCGCAGTGTTTTGCATGAGTTTGGTTGTAGTTTAACTACAAAGAAAACACCTTTCTGGCAGCCACATTCTACCATCAAATTAATAATTATCTCCATACACGGAAGTAGATTAATGCTTGTTTGAAAACACTGAGTCTTTATGACTTTAAAATAAGTATAATTGGGGATAATTACTGACAAATGTCGAATTACAGTGGATTCTTGCCTCTGTACCAGGCTGTTCGTATAGGCCTTTTTAACAGCAGACATAGCTTTCATACCAGAGAAATAACAGGTGTATTCAGTAACACTGACAATGGCTGGGCCAGACCCAAGCAGAATGCAAGCCTTTAATAATGTCATTAGCTACAGCTTTGCTTTGCTGCTTTGGAGACGTCAAAATACATTCTGTAATAATATACTACTGTACACCTTTGTGTGCTTTTCCTTTTTATTCAGGTATATTTACTGATGAGTACACATTCCTGTGTGTTGTGAAGTAAACAGCTAATTTTAATGGACACATTACTCCGTCATGAGCTGAACGGTACTTTAATGCGCTTATTTGCACTTTGTATAACTTATATATGCTCTATTGTTGTTTTCATTGTCATGCTATCACGATGTATTGTTTCCATCTGTTATTTATCTTGATCGTTTGTTATGAACTATGTTTTGACCTGCCGGGGACTACGGATGAAAATTTGCCTTATGGATAACTCTGGCATATTTACATGGATGCAACGCTGAGATGTTCATTAATATGAACTGTCCCTTTAAATAAATAAATAGATATTTCAATTTGGGTTTTAATTATGACATCATCTGCCAGAAGCTGCTAAAGTTTTAGGGTCCTCTGTTTTTGTGCATGCTGGTTTTATTGTCATGGCTTGGGAGCCCTAAATAGAACAGCCTTCTTTACTGTTACATGGTTCATATGGTTTATTTGACGAAAATAGGGATTGATCTTTATTACTCCAAATAGGGTTCACTTCCTGTTTTGTTCCACAAAGAAATCAGAATTCCCTTCATTCGCCAAGTTAAAGCTCTAGTGACAGATTTTGAGCTGGTTATGAAATAGACTAGATTTAATACAGAAGCTTCTTTATACGCTTAAAAAGCAATGTCTTTGTAGTGATTCTGAATGCATGATATTGCTGCCACCAGGAAGGTATCAGGGGATGTGATTGACAGCATGCTGCAGAAACAACTTTTCTTCAACACAAACTGAAAGTTCCTTGCAGGAGCTCTAAAATGCTGTGCTAAAAGATTGTCACATTGACTAACAGTCAATACACTAAGGTTTCAAAATGAATTTTTAAATTATAAAATGTTTATTTTCAACGTGTCACAAAAGTGAAACCTGTGTTGGACAAGCTAAAAGCACTTTTCCAACAACTTTCCTTTTCACTATTGTGGTGGAAGGGCATGGTAGGTAAGCTCAGCTGCAGGGGAGAGATGTGTGGGAGGGGTTTGTGGGAGCAGTGCTGGATTTAATTAACACAGGTGAAAACTGTTTACTGATTGCTCTCCTCTATTCTGCAGTAGCATGCTGGACCCGGCAAAGAGACGGAGACAGCCGGAGGACAAAGACCGCGCCCCTGCCGATAAGATTTAAATTGGAGCTTCTGAAACCATAGAAGTATATTTGTGTTCAAATTAATGTTTAAACGAATAAAGAAAAGGTCAGTGAGGAAGCTGTGTGGTCATTATGTTGTCTTGTGTTACAACTATGTAAATTACTTTCTCAGACAATATACCATAAAAGAAAACATCTGTTAGCTACCACCCTGTGAGATTACAGATTATTCCCTTGACTCACCAAATGGGGGTGGTCTTGTCCGGTGTGAGGGGCAGGTGTCGGTCTGACCCAGACTTCTCCCATAGACAGCTGCATAGATGATCAGAACCTTGGGGGTCTTACAGCGCAGGACCATGGTCTCTCCCTCACACACCACATGTCTTTTGTGTTCAGCTGAGCGAGGGGGGGAAACCACCAGGTTAAAGATTTATGAAGCTGTAGCAGCAGGTAGGTTAGAGGCGATGTGGGAATAAATAAGGCCGCAAACAGGTAAAAGGAATGTGATCTTTCAGGTAAACTCACTCGGTTTACACTTGTAGTCCACATGGAGGTATTTGGTTGTGCCAGGGCAGGGGTCCTTCCCGAACAGCAGGTGGTTGACAGGCAGCTGACAGTCTCTATGGCTTTGACACTCTGACAGCAGCTTCTGCACAACACACACTGGGGAAAGTGAGAACTGACCATCGCATAGGCAAAGACATCCAAATAAGATGCAAAAAGAATCAGGGACAGACAAGGTGCTGTGTTGACTTCATAACTAAAACACTTGTGGGGAGGATATTTCTCCACTTAACCTGGTGAACACCCAGCTATACCCGAAAGACTTGTAGAGAGTGAAACATGCTGTATATCACACAGTAAAATGCACCTGTAGAGCAGTAAAAGCAGAGCAGCTGTGGTTGTGGGCTCTGTGCGGAGGGTCTGCTCTGCACGGCCGCGCCCCGCCGCTCCCGTAAAACGCCGTCTGGATGGAGATGGTGGAGTGGCGTGGACAGTGGAGTCGCAGAGGCTGCCCGTCACAAGCCTGGGCAGAGTGGCTGGTGATGATCCTGGACAGGTAGTCTGTCACACCAAAAGGCACTGGTTAGATGCACATGGAAACAAACAGGGGCTTTAAAGGGGCATTCCACCAATGTGTGGGGTTCAGTTTGTGTGTTTCCTGCTTAATGACTTAAAACAGTGTTGATCTGACTGAAGATGCCTTTAAGTTGCTTTATAAGAAATGCAGGCTCCAGTGATTTTGAAGTTGGCCTTATATATATTGAAAGGCAAAATTGCTGGAGTTCCCCTTTAAATCCACTTGAACACATTCAACCACAGCACAAGCGAGGCTGTGCTTCCAGGGAGGCCTCTAAGCACATTATTACTCACAGGATTACAAAAAGACGCAGCAGCAATGAAAACTTCATGACAAGTGAAGTTGATTTCAAAGCAGCAAAGTACCACACATGTTTTGTAGTTTTTTTTTCTTCACTCTTTGTTTCTGTGGTTTCAGATTAAGTTTGTTTGGCCTCTTTGGAGCTCTTGTCTCATGTTGCTTTGAAAACTTTCCCATCAAAGTGCTGCTGCCTGCCAGACCTCTTTCCTGGGTGGCAAACTCCGCCAACTGGCATCGGCCTTATCAGGACTACTTTTTGTTGCGTGGAGTGTCAAGATTATTGTGTTACATCTAAGTCAAAGCTCTTTACCGAGAGATGTTTGCATCATTTCATTGGAGAACTGCTAGCCTTAAGCTCAGAATAGAGATGTTTTATAATTACTTATATAGATTCTGATACCTCAATTGACACCATGTAGCTGTCTTTGCCATGCATTACTGAAAAACACTGATTATGCACTGGAAAAAATGCCCCTCCAAAAACAGGAGGAAAAAAACTTATTTCAAGAAAATTTGCTTGGTAAGATTTCTTAAAATAAGACGTAATATTTAGAAAACTGTGATCTTAAAATTAGCAGGACAAACTTATTTTAAGCAATATTTTACCAGTATTTTAAAGTGTCTCAGAATAAGCCAGGAATGCTAACAATTTGTATTTTTTCACTCAAAAAAAGATTTCTGCACTAATACATTTCATGTCAACTTCTTCATTTGAGATATATTCACCTTAATTTGAGTTGTATTATAGCAGCACTTCTCTAGGTTTAAGACCATCTTGTACTTAAAATAAGATGACAAAGTTTAATTTGAGCCTTTTGAGATATAATGTCTCCTCATAGTTTGCTGGATATACTAATATTCAGTCATGTTGTTTTTTAGGATAAGCCAGCTATGCTCTAAAGTAGGTGTTTCATTGTGTGCATGTAGTTTGAGGATGGATATTTTTATCTGATTTAGAAGAAACAGTGCCTAAAAACTGCAACCCACCTTTTAAAAACAACTTTTCTTTCTTTCTATCTTTCTTTTATCAAAGGATCTGTTTTCTGAAATATTCTCCAATAAAATGCATTTACTTAAATCAAGTAAAGTGTTTGTCTTAAATGAAGATTATCCGTCTTCTACAAATAAGATCTCAGCTTGAAAAATGTATGAAATGTAAAATAAACCTTGTTTCTTCTAAATTACAAAACAAGATCATTTCAAGATTGTTTGACTTAAAATGCATTGTCTTAAAAAAGTCCCTCTATCTTGCTCAAATGTTACTTGTTAAGTAAATTTGTCTTAAATCAAGTGGGAGAAGACATTTGGACCAAAAATGAGACAATTTCACTTGGTAAGATTTTGAGTTTTTGCAGTGTGCAGCCCTAATTGACAAACCACTATAGCTCTTTATTGTTAGCACACTGTAATTAACCTGAGATCTGTTAATTATAGGGGGCTAATAATTGATTATGGTATCAGGTCTGGTACTACTGCAGTTAGGGTAGTATTGGAGGGTGATACTGAATACTGTATGAGCACCAAAACAACTCCTGGTGCACTATAACCCCTCACATCATCCAGACTTTAGGACAGATGGCTGGTATTTTGAGAGCACTGTTGCACTACATTAGAGACTAGAACCACCTTATCTATTACACCACACATCATATGTACACACGTGTTTCACTCCCCTAAGTGTAGCTATTAATACACCATCTAAAAGAATGCAGCCCTGGACCTATAATAAGAGAACAATAAGTATTTCATTTAGGGGGCCTCTGAGGTCAACCCCCTGATCCATCCCCTCCTTCTCCCACTGCATCATCTCTTTCATCATCATCTTACTTGAAAAGTCAGCCAGTCCACTCATCCGTCTGGTCCACAGGAGCAAAGTGAGGTAAAAGAGACTCTGGCTCCAGTCTAGTCCGGGGTAAGGACGCGTCCGGCTCATGACTCGCATCCCCTGTCTCTGAGATCATATTAAAGACACTCCAAAATTCACCACAGGCTGTAGGACTTGTTAAAACACCCCCAAATGATTCAAGCCTTGTCTTCCTGTCACACTGCTTCATCCATCTGTCTTGTTTTACAGAGAATATCCCCGACGAAGCACAAACCCGCTCCTGTTCATGGAGGAACTGGACCACAGAGGAGGCTGGAAATAGCAGCTGCGCAACAAGTTGCCCAAAACTGACACACGAGGTGGTTCAATCCGAGGCATGCTGAATCTGCCGATCAGACTCAAGCCCTCAGATCTGTGGACAAACGCATGTGTAAACTGAAAGCGTGTACAGTAACAGCTGAGTGGGAATTATGAGGAAGGCGTGGCTGATAAAACTATTTTAAAGGGAGCAGAGGGGGGCTACGCTCAATGGAATGACGCACTAGCAGGACCTTTTATTTTGTTTCCACCCATGAGGCACATGTTTACCTTTTGGATTATGGGAAAAAGCTTTATTGTGAAAGGTTTCCTCTGCTTTTTTCTTTTTCCCTTTCTTCCTCTATCATCCTCTTAGCAATCCTTCCCTCTAACATGCAGGTTTTACAAAGTGTATTTGTATTTTTGTATATTTTCTTTTTAATGTTTTAGTCTTTATTCCCACTCAAGGGACCAGGGTTGTGTCCAAACTTTTTCAACTGGGGTGGCCCAACTCAGATACTGATTTATGCAGGGGTGGCATGGAGTGTATGCACACTATAGGCAGTGTGTAAATATGGACAAAGCCAAAATACTGCTGCAACAGGTGCAGACATATCATGCTTGTAACGTATTTTAGAGCCAAGGCGTGTGCAGAAGCTATCTGAGTGGTGGAGCTGCAGATTTGACGTCCCAACTAACCAAACTTACCAATAAAACAGCAGAAGCAGATACTCCTAGTTATGGAAAGTTAATTGACTTGTGTGTACTTGTTTGTTCGGTTATTTTCTAAATGTTACTCCTTCATTTTACTGATCCAGTTAAGAGCACTGCAGGAGCAGCAACATGCAGGTTTTACAATGTGTATTTGTATTTTTGTATATTGTCATTTGAATGTTTTAGTTATTACCTCTCCATGGATCAGGGGTGTGTCCAGACTTTTTTCAACTGGGGTGGCCCAACTCAGATACTGATTTATGCAGCGGTGGCATGGAGTGTATGCACACTATAGGCAGTGTGTAAATATGGACAAAGCTACTGCTGCAACAGGTGCAGACATATCATAGTAACATATTTTGGAGCCAAGGCACGTGCAGAAAAGATCTGGCCGGTGGTGCTGCAGATTTGACATCCCACCTAACCAAACTTACCAATAAAACAGCAAAGATCCCTCAGGTCTGCTTGTGTCGGTTTGAAGCGGATGCTCAAAGTTATGGACAGTTAATAGATTCTTTTGTTCCTCCTTCATTTTACTGATCCTGCTAAGAGGAGCCACATTCGTCAACAGAGCTGTCAATCATGACATCACATCCCCTCTTTTCAGCAACAAGCTAAAACAAATCTAACTAATTGAAACTAAGCTTTTCTGAAAAAGTAACACTTGCACATAAAACAGCATAACAAGAAAAACTGTCATGACAGAAATCATGGTTGAGACATTTTTTTTTTTGGCGTGTAATTCAATTTTCTAGCTTGACCCATGTCCCACCTGTTATTATAGAGGATACATCTATGATATATACTGCAGCCAATCACCCAGGGGAGCTGCATTCATTTTTTGCTTCACTTCAATGAAATTGGGTTGTTGTCCGCCATTTAATTCAGTCTAGTATGCACTATCCAATTACTTTTCAGGGCCCACCCCTCTGGATTTTGCGCCTTCCAGAGATTGCAGATGTAGCCTATTGTAAATTAGGATTTTTGCTAACTTTGCATTTTACATCTTTAATTGCTAAATTGATGTTCAGCAACATGCTCTGGCATCATTATACAAAAATAAATACATACAATAAGGAAAGGTACGCAATCAATATTATTTTATAAAATATTTAATTTGCTTTATAATACTTGAAGGTAATCCATAATTTTCAATAACAGTAATATTTATTTTTGTGTAACTTTTCTAGATTTTGATACGTGGGAATAAATAGAACATTTGCTCAGAACTGGGTTGCTAAAAAAATAGTTGTTGGGTTTTTGAGTACTACCTCTTTATATGACATATGATGTAATGTCTTTATTTATTCCATGTAAAAATGTATAAAGTAAAGTCAATGTTATTATTAAAAAGGCAGGAAGAAATAGAGAGAAATTCAAACTAAACCTGATAGCCATAAAGTACTAGTACTGAACATTGTCAAACCTTTCTTACAATAACACAACTCAAGCACTGGATAGAATTTGTTCCAAAAAACTGGCAAATAACATTTGATTCACGTCAATGAAGCTCTGTGTGAGCTCTGTCTGAGTCCCAAGTTGACTTCAGTTGTAGATAAGTTCTGTTTGTTTGTCTTTTTGCCAACAAAGATCAAGTTCTTATTCCTACGATATTTTGACTCTGTTTCCTTTCATAAACTGTCGACGCTCTTACCATGATGCCTTTCAATGAATCAGGGGGCCTACTGGGTAAACTGCTCCCCAGCCCACATCCATGACCCACTCCATGGTAACCAGTCAATCTACATGTCAAACTGCAGCGCAGACCTACAACAGTCAAACTGACAGAGGCGCTGGGGTCTCCACGCTCTCTCCAAAAGGGGGGCCAAGTGGCAGGGGGAGGAACTGAGGGGTGATATTTTGCATACAAACTGGACTACAGGCCCCCTAGTTTGTTTCCATTCTCTGTGCTTTAGCTTTAGGCACCCAGGGAGTGGCTCTAAAACCTCCTTTCATGTGCAGTTATCCCTCCAAAGCCTGTGGAATTCTGTTGTCAAACACAAAATAAGGTTGTTTTCAAGACAAGATTCAACCATGTAGGTCAAAAAGCAAGTTATAATTGCGCTTGGGAAAAGCACCCACAACAGGATTAGATTCACGTGTGAAGGTACGGTGAGAAAAGTCCTGGAACATGTTGAAAGAATATGTAGTGTGAAAGCAATAATATCAATGTTTCTATACAAACATAAAGAAGTAACCCTCTGGATAATCACCAAGCTATGTCTCCAGTAATAAGGTTCCCCTTCTCCCCTTCTCACTCTGTTTAGAAAGACGGATGGTATATTTGGTCTCGCAGGGGAATTCTGTTTTGTAAGAACTTGTTCAAATTGGAATCACAGGGCCCGAATTTGGCTGCACAGTCAAGACAAAACATTTGATTAGTGTTAATGATGTTTAGTAACAAACAGGAAGAGCGGCAGATAAACTGAACAGGTCCAGCCCAAGGAAGGGAGAAGTCAGATTTACATTAAATGCTGGAATGTGACTTTAAAGTGATCATAAATATAAATATTTTTAAATTTCCTTTTGAAGCACAACAAGGTGTGATCAAACATAAAACGTGAAATCCAGAGAGACAGGAGTAGTCTGGCACCTCCTTGAAATCTGATTGGCTACCCATATGTCCTAAATTATGATTGCTATTCAGCTTTGTCAGAGATGGGACATCAATTGATATTGACTATCAAAAGGTAGCTGTGTTGCAACCACACAGCAACTTCAAGAGCTTTAAAAGAAGTCATTGCAGAAGTGCAAAAAATTGTTCCTTGAGGCTGACTGCAAAGGCAAGGAATCCCCATTAGGTCCCATGTTAATATGCCCATTTCTACAGCAAAATGAAACATGTTTACAGCCTGGTTCAAAAATGTATGTTGGTATTTGACTCATTTATTTTTTCATATACACTGTAAGAGAGGTGAATTTCTTACAACATGCCAGTTTTGTTTTTACCACAGCTAGTTCTACAGAAATGTGCATAATCAGGGGCGGGCTGGATTGAAGGACAGATGGACGTGTTGTAGCCAGAATGTTAAATGCCTGCTGAAATTTTGCCTCTCCACCTGAGTTTAGGCAAAAATTTAGGTTGTGCTTTGAACAAGTGGATGACATAACATAGACTTGGTTTATATTTCATACAGTCTATGATTGCATCATGCTTCTAGTTGTTGCTTTTTTGCATGTCAATGAATGCAGCACGTTTCTTTTATTAGAACTTTGAATTGTTTTCGGACTTACGTCTACTGTTTGTTATTTAAATCCTTGTTTTAACATTTATTTATCTTATGTAATTATTTATTAATCTATTTATTTGTTGTTTTCATCTGATCTTGTTTACCATTGCTGTTGTTTTCTGTCTCTCTGTTATTTTGTGAAGCACTTTGGGCTGCATGTTTATATGTATGAAAGGTGATATATAAATAAAGTTGAGTTTCGTCGTTAAATCATCAAGGTAAGAACATTTTTTAAGTTTTACGTTTTACACTGAAAAATATACAGTATTGCTTTTGCTTCTCTTGTGGTCCGCAGATGTATTCTGATTCACTGGAAAGATCAAACCCTCCATCTCCAAAATCATGGTTGAGAGACATGATGTCCTTCCATCATTTAGAAAAAAATTAATACAGTATTAGAGTTTGCTCTGATAATTTGAACAAGACCTGAGGTCCCATTCTGTCCTTGAAGGGGACAACATATTTGACTCCTTCATAGAGCATGTTGGACTATTACTGTGTATAACCTATTTTTTTATTTCTCATATATTTATGTTAATTTACATTAATCTAAGATGTCATTAATAACTATAATTATTTCTATTTTATTTTTAATAATATAATCATACTTCATTGGTTTCTTCTTTTTTAATTTTAATGATTTCGCGTATTTTGGAATGATGTTCGTTGATGGATGTGTACAATATGCTAACTCTATAAAAAATATGCCCCATCTGGACCCCCCAGTCAATTAAGTCTGAATTGTCTTGGAGCATATAAAAGTGGGTAATGTAATTAGCTCAAGTGGGTCACTGATGTAGAGACTACATGCAGTAATTCGTTTTTAAAGACAGCCAGATTAAAGAAAATGATCACAAAAGGAACAAAGTTTGTGGATAACAACACTTTATTAAAATTAAAGAGTCACCAAGAAGTATACATCATTACTTTACAACATTTTCAATGAGAAACGCAAAAAATAAGGTTTTAACAAGAGGAACATTTCACTTGAAATCCACTTTCATCTCCAGTTGGGAATCGATTGCAGCCTGAGAGAAAGAAAAAATGGAATTTAAGTGAGAAAATGTGAAACTACATCTCAGCCTTTATGGATAAACTGTTTGATACTCACCAACTTTCTCTTTGCTTCCTCAACTTTCACTTGAGCTAGAGACGGACTCTGCAGATTAAGAAGGTGAACATTTAAAAAATGAAAGATGTCAAGTCTGTTTGAGTCAAATCAATATCTTGAAGTTAATTTTGCACACATTTACTTCAATTTGATTTCCCAAAATGCCATCAAAAAGATATCTTAGGGTAATATTATTGGACTATTGCAGGAAAAGACTCAGACTTACAGGGCTCAAGTCCATGTAAGGTTCTAGTTTCTTCTGCAAGGGGATTATTTCCTGCTTCAGCGCCGTGACTTCCTACAGAGAGAAGAAATAAGAGTAAGAACCCTGAAAGGAGAGAGTGTTTCCTTTTCATCTGTGTTGCATGTGTAACAGCTGAAGTTACCTCAGAGAGCTGCACAATAGCCTGATGTGAGAGGGACTTGTCCATGTTCCTGGATTGAAGTTGAGCCTGCGGGAAAGATAAATAGAGAATGAAACGGCCAAACAAGCTCCATGAGAAGGCTTTGCCCGAGCTGCTGTTGCTGTGTATTTAGGATATCTGGTCCCTTCTGACAATAAGAGGGCGTCAACTGTTGGCCCTGTCCACAGCATCGGCTCTGTAACCCCAACCTAGGGCAGAAACATGATGCCCACACTCTACTGAGATCAAACTACAATCTGTCTTTAATGAAGTAGAGGACAGTGTATAGTGCAGGAAACTGGGTGAGTGAGTGGGGGAATGACATGCAGGAAAGGGGCCGCAGGCTGGAGTTGAGCCCAGGCCAACTGCTACATGGGCACTCAACTCAACCATTAGGCCAAGCCTGCACCCAAATCCCAGTTTCATCTAACTCATTTTTTTCCCTACAAAATCTTGAATCTGCTCACACACATTCTTCTGCTTGCATAAACACACCTGCTCTGGTGACCTTCCCCACTAACATTATGTTTGTTATTCTAAAAACACATCTGTTTTTTAACAGCAGCTGAGCCCTGTGAGGAGGAAGCCTGTTGTTGATTATGTGGTGTATCAAAATGCTCAAAACCAGTGATACCAAATAATATTGTGTACAAAAAACTGCCACAAGTTGTCAAAAAACAAGACAGTGCCCACAACAATCAGAGCATTGACAGAGTGTGGGTCTATCACAGTGAGCAGGAGAGAGAGAGAAGGGGGGGGGGGAATCAAGCCAACAGTGTGCATTATCAATTGATTGCAGGTCTTGATGCTTATAATTGGATGTTTATTACCTCAGTAATATTCATATAACTGCAGACACTCCAGCCTCTTGAATGTCATAAAAATATTGAAAGGTTAAGTTAAAGTTAAGTTTTGTTCACCTTAAGATGTAGATATTGACAACAAAACAGGGGAAATTAGAAGAAGCATTCTAAAATATCTAGGTTTTGTCTGTCCCCTCGTGTTAGATAGTAGTGTTTTTGCACCATGCATTAGCATCTTAATGTCCACATTCAATTGGGCATAACTAATAACATGAACTCCACATTGTACCTCTGCCCTCTCCCGCCTGTTGCTGAGCTCCTTAGCCTTTGCTGCAACAAAGTCCATGTTGAGGAGTCGCTCCTCTGCTTTAGCGCTCTCCACTGCCTGAGACTTCATTGTTTTGTTGATATCTCTGAAAATGATAGAGAACATTTATTACAAATGAAATGCAATGTATGCAGCAGTCTATGCACTACTTCTATCAGCATGCCGGAGTCATCCATGCTCTTACTCTTGTAAGTTGCTCCGCAGCACCAGAGTAGCACCAAGTCTCTTTCTGAGGTCTTTGAGTTCACGCTCAAGTCTCCTATTCGACTTCTCAGCTTCCAGCAGTTCGTTGGTAACGTTGTTCACTGCTGGCATGAAGCTAGAAAAGACAGATTCATGAAGGGGAGCATGTGATGATAATAAGACAGTTACAGAAAATTGACTTAAAGAGGGTGACAGCAACGTACCTGCCCAGTGATGTGTCTTTGACTCCAAGCACCATCGCAGTGTCCACCAGAGACGACACGTAGTCAGAAGCAGACTTTGACAAGCTTCCACAGGACAGACCGACACCTTGTAGAAGAACATCCCGAACGTGAGTATCTAGACGGAGGAAACAGGGTTTAGTAGAGTGAAAATGATGTTAAACTTATTCTGGGACCCAAGACTGTTGTCCTACACTCCATATAGCTCTCAAAGTTACACTTGTATGTATGCAGATCTCAGCACTGCAGTGAATGCAATGTGATTATAACTCCAAACCAGATACATCCATGTTATTGTGATCTGTATCCTTTAAAATGCATGTTACTGATGGCTTGTTTTCTGCTTAGATTATTGGAATAAGTGAATTGCATCTCTCACCCTCAGCTTGATACTCTGCAGCTTTCTGTTTGAAGTCCTCTATGAGAAGAGCTGTGTCACTACACCGAGCTTCACTGGACTGTGCCAGCTGGTACAGGATGTCCACAGTTCTGGTGTTGACCTCAAACTGTGGTATCAGCTGATCTCCAAACACTGAGCTGAGCCAGCTGTTCACCTGAGGAGAGGGAAAGGATCAACATTAGTCCACGCCACTCGTTGCATTAAGATATTAAACAGTATCATAATGACAATAAGTACTACCTTGTTTATCTTTTCACACATGGCGAAAACAAAGACCGAGAACACCACAGAAATAATCCACTTAAGACTTCAAGGGAGTCCAGTACACCATGAGAGAAACAACTACTGTTTTCGTTTTCTGGTTTGGCGCGCCTAAGATTCATTCCAATTACTTCCGGGTTGCCAGCCAATCAGAAAGACGCATTAAAACTGTATATTTGGTAATAACAATGAATTTAAATTTTAAAATTAAACAATACCGGATAAAAACGCTGATGAATATAATTAAGAATATTAGGAAGACGACTGCTATAAAACATAGACTGAATAATAAATACAATATAGTAAAGTTTAAGACGGGAAGTACTTCCGGGTCATGTTGTCTCTATGTTCCCAAAGATGTTAATCCGAAAAAGATAGTTCACGTCAATAACAACGTTATATTTTATACAGTCTATGAATACAAGCTACTTCCACTGAACAAAAAAGCTTAGTGGAATAATTCTGAAAAACTAAAGAAAAAATTATGACTACATAAATTAAGGAATGATAGGTGTTTTTGTTATTAAACTTTAATTGAGCGGTTATTAGACATTTTTATCTTGTACTTTGTCCACAAGGGGGTACCAGAATTGATACCAGCTAAAAGTTCCTCACAGCAGCTTTAATAAATAAAAATTGGCTACTCAGACCTAATCCGTTTTATGAACCAGGCTGTAAACATGTTTATTTCTGCTGCAAACATTGTCTTTTTTGAATGGGTGTGTATGTGGTTCATATTTTAAGACAGGAGATTAAAAAACGAGATCTGAAAAACGAAAGCGGAAGTAGGTTGCAGTTGAACTCTTGCCTCCGTCGGCTACTCTTCGGTTGCCTGCACCACTATCAACAACCCGCGTAACTTCGAAACAGCTTGTTTAGGGAAGTTAGTAAGAAAAAATGGCGGCGAGAGGGAGCTTAAACTTATTCAAACATCTCCAGAAAAATGTAAACGCGACCTTTGAATCGTCCAGTGTGGACTCCACCGCCGTGGAGGAGAAGCTGTTCGGCCAGGTGGAGGAGGAAGAGGACGACGGACCTGTGGTGTTCATCTGCGGGAAGTGCAAGCTGCCTGTCGGGGACTCACTCTCCTGGGATGGGAGTGAGGATGGACAGAACCAAATCAGATTGAAGCGTGAGTTTGTGCATGCTTTCTCCTCTTCTTTTCGTGCACAATGACAAAAAAGTCTGATTGCATTTTGCATTTACACAGTGGAGGAGTTTTTAACTGGTTTTGAAGATGACTTCTGAGTACAGTGTTGACCTGATGCTGACAGTAGACTGTGTATGATGCTGACGTGTGTTTTTGGTCTCAGGGGTCACTGACAACGTGATAGTGGGGAAAGAGAATCGCCTGCTTGAAGTTGGAAAACGATCCGTCTGGTATGAAGGCTCAATGTACAAGATAAAACTACTGAAGTACTAAAATGAATCAATAATGTTCATTATGCTGCAGGAAAGCTCCACCTTAGGACATGAGTTACATTATGTTACACCATTATAAGTTAAGCTTTAACTTGCAAGTAGTGTTTTTTGTGCAGGGGGATCTGTTTTGTAAAAGTTTTGATAGTTAATTCTACAACAGTACAATTTAAGTTGTATGCCAATCATGGGGTATTTTAAGTTTTCTGTATATCTAGTGAAGAACTTTGGCTGTTAGATCCCTGCAGTCAAAGTGTACCTAGTTCCATTCTACTAGTCTGTCCCCATTCAGCTCAGCTTCAGGCTATCAAAAGATTACACTCAGTTCAGTCAACTCAAATGATTCTCTCACATAATAGTCTAATTTAGTTAGTTTAATTTAAATAGTATAATAGTTTTATTTCACCTTACTTACTTTATTTATTTATTTATTTATTATCTAGTTCAAATTTTAGTCACTTTTTACAGTCCTATTTTAAATGATTATAGCCACATATTATTTGTTCAGTCGACTTTTATTATCATTTATTTAAATTTAGTGTGGATGTTTTCATTATTTATTTAGTTATTGATTAGATCTTATCATATTTAAGATTTTTACAGATTACATCAGCATTTTAATATTTTATTCAGTTTTACTTTCAGTGTAGAATCTTATTTTAATTTACTGGTTTAATATTTAAGAGTTTTAATATCTTATTCATTTATTTTATTTTAGTGAGTTTAATTTCCTGTGTTGAGTTTTAAAATCTTATCTTACCTCCAGTGTTTCCTCATCAAGACATCATTAAAGTGTTTCCTCAGTTCTCCCTTTTTTTTCATTTATTTATTTAATTTTCTCATTGTTCTAATTATTTCTACATATATCATATTCTTAACCTTACATATGGATTGTGGGGTGGGTTTGGGGTCGGGCTGGGATTAGGATACGTTTTTTTGTTTTTTTTCTTATATTTTTTATTTATTCTATTTTTATTATTTTTTTATGTACAGAACAAGCACAGGTGTGGTGCGACTATATCTGGGACCATGCAAAAAAAGTATCCTATATCATCATACAGTTAAATACAGATTGGTTTTCCATCACTGTGAATTATTTTCTCTAAAACAGTTTTGGTTTACAGCCCATAACTCTGCCGTAGGGATTTTATATGAGTGGGTAATTGTGCATCTGTGTTGTTTTCTTATGAAAGTCATTTGCACTTTGTCACTTGTGTATTAACACTTGTAGCCATAAATCTGACCCATAGCTGTTAATTAGGCCTCAAAGGGTGAGACTGTGTTATTTGTTTATTTGTTGTGTTTTTGTAACTGTACTGTCTTATTGTTTGTTGATTCTGTGAACAGACCCTTGTGGCATATAAATTTCCCCCACAGGGGATCAATAAAGTTCTGTAATCTAATCTAATCATGTAAAATTTGCTCATCATGTGACCATTCTTTCTACATCTCTCCTCTGCAGTCTAGTCGTGGATCTGGTCTGTCGAGGCTGCCACTCTGCACTCGGCATGGTCTACGCATCCACGCCAAGGAACCTGGACCACAAGAGATTCACGTTCTGTTTTAATGTAGCAGACATCGACAGGTGTGTGTTCACAGCCTGGATTATTATATACTAGTGGGGATTATTTAAAACATGGTTCATGTCTGTTTAATGTATTTTGCCCTTATTGGATAGGAAAGCTGGAGAGACACAGGAAATGTGGGGAGTAGAGAGCGGAGGAAGATATGCAGCAAATGGTAGAGGCCAGGATTTGAACCTGTGACCTCCGGACTATTGCCTCTGTATATAGGGCTCGCTCTATATGTGGTTTTTAAGATATAAGATATCCTTTTATTGGGCCCTCAGTGGGGACAATTTTTTGTTACAGCAGCTTACAACAAGGGACTGGGGATATGACTTATAATATTGCACTTGCAATGTTAGAATATAATTATATTAAAGGTTAAAATGAAATATTAAATATAACAAATATGTACACTATGTACACTTTCTACTTATGCATAGATAAGTTAGGTTATTGCACAAAGAAAATTTCTGATTGAACGTAGTAACAAGAAATACAATAGTTGTGTATGTTTCCAGTGTCTGCACAGTTTACTTATAAATTAGTTATAAATTAAATCATGATAATTATTGATAGGACTTGTATAGTGCTTTTCTGCATACTCAAAGAAGCTTTACATAAAGTGTGAAAAACGAAAATAGAAAATAAATAGAACAAAACAAAGACAGAGGTGTGGAGGGAGCAGGGTTTATGTGTTGTATGCTTTTTTAAACAGGAAGGTCTTGAGGTGGTTTTTAGATGAGTGAAGGGAGTCAGAGTTGAGGATGTGTGGAGGGAGGGAGTTCCAGAGAGTCGGGGCAGCAATGGCAAAGGCTAGTTAAGTAAGAAAGTGTAATGTTCAAAACATGAAATTTGGTGAGATTTTTTACATCTATGATGTTTCTCTGACACAAAAAGGTGCATTTTCACAAAAAGCAGCTGACGTTTCCCTAAGAAGATTAAACTCGCTGATACCGTCTTCTAATTTAGTGCAAGAGGATTTTTGTATTATACCAAAACATGAAAACACAGGCCCAAATTTTTTTGTTTCAAATATATTTATTGAAAATTTACAATATACACATGACAATAAAAAGAAGAACATATAAAAACACCAGGGTTGGGCAGAAACATCCCACCTTGCCACAGATGGTACGACAATGTGCAGGACAAGTTAAGAAAAACAAAACCCTGTGGCAGTAACACTGATACCTGATGTACTGGAACAACCCTTCCCACTCTCCCATCCCCTCCTCTATTCCTCCATCCCCTGCTGTCCTGAAACATTCAAGGCATAATATCTAAGAGTTAGTTTGCAGCACACAAAGTCAAGGCTCAAAGCACAGTTCATAATGATTTAGTACGATTATTATGAAAGTAGGATAAGAAGGGTTCCCCATGTCTCATAGAATTAAGTTTGAGACAGGACGTTACATCCTGCAGCATCTAGCCAAGCGTGGTCAGAGTAGCGCCCTTACATTTAGAGGAAGGCAAAAGCAACCATGCGGTGCTCTGTAGAAGTCCGATGTGGGTTGTCTCCACCAGCAATACCAAACAGGGTGAGAGCAGAGCTGAGGTTTAGATTTCTCTTTCATATATCAGATAAAGTATGGAAGGTGTTGTGCCCAAATTTCTGTAATTTAGGGCATAACCGATACATATGTGCATGTGTCACAGGTAGATGCTCGACAGCTTAACCTTGGAAATGTGAGCCCTGTGGACCACCTTGAATTAGGTCTACAATTTAAAGATGCAAGATATTAGGTGTAAATTAAGTAAGCATGATTCCTAAATTTAAACCCTACAGTAGATGATTTTTAAAATTGTGTTTGTTCTCCTGTGATTTCCTCCAGTTATGTCCTGGGCTCTGCGACACAGATGTTGGCAGCAGAGGGCCCCAAAGAGCAGCCAGTCACACTGGAGTACAGAGGCATTGTGGAACAACAGCTGACAGAGGTAATTTATGACTGCTGCTGCTCTTTGTCTGCTTCCTCTCATAGTGTGTTACTGTGACATTGAAACATGTATTCCTCTGAGCACAATGTGTGTAACAAAACGTAACCACCACTCTCCCTTTAAATGCAGGTGAAGTGAAGTGCTTACACTTGAATTATTAATGAAAAATGATACAAAACTCCAGATCTAACACACACACTGTGCAGCAGTTGTAGCAGAGAGGCTGTTCTCTGCTGTGTTGTGTTGCAGACTGTGCTCTCACTGTGCTTTAGAGAAGCTCTCTCTTTCTCTCTCTCTCATTGATTACCAATGCACAGGTTGTTCTTGTGATGACATCAGCTCGGTGCTGGGAAGCCCTCTTCTGTGACGGGCAGACGTTTGAATCAGACATTACCTCATCTCACCGGTCATACCCTATAAGGATATTACTCTCTAAATCATTCCATACAAAAATTATGAAGTGCATAATCTTTAAGTTTATTATATACAATTTAAATTAAGTACTTTTTTATTTTTTGTAATATTTCACTGAAGTAATTCCATAATCATTCGTCATATTTGTGTTTAAAATATTTTAAATTTAAGGGTGATTTCAAATATTTTTGAATGTTGAAGTGATGCTCGAAGTTCCTCTTAATCACCCTTTGTTTGAAAACCTATTAAGTACACACTCTGGTCCAGTAGGTGGTGATAGAGCGCAGCAGCACCTGCAGCCCTCCCTCACTTTAGCACCAGGGACAATAGATGTGATGGGAGCACGCTGAGGAATCTCTGTGAGAGGAAAAACATGTTTTGATCATGAAGTGTCTTTGTGACTGTTGCTGGATGTATGTTTGGCATTCAGTTTAACTTGACAGTGGTTTATGAGTTTTCTGCAGGTGACAGTTGATCCATTGTCTGCTGAGAGGATGACTGTGCAACGGTGAATTTAAGAAACACGTTTTCACTATAAGGTGATAAACGAGATATGCACGTTAGCAGGATAGCCTTTAGTGTGTTACTAGGTCATGATGGAGTGTTCATAACAGTGTGCGTCAGTTTGAACAGTTTGTACTATGTCAGTTATCTTTTTATGACTTGGAAAGGGTTCAAATTACCAGCAGACATCTCGTGCAGACAGATGATTATCTCAAACTTGTCTTTAATGTATAAGACGTGCCAAAGCAGCAACTTATACCACTCTTTAGTTCATGTCAGGCACGGACGTTCACAGGTACTATATTGTTCATCCAAAAAAGGGTGTGAGAACTGTACGAGGTGTACGAATCTCAAAGTACAGGCACGCCTCATGATGGTGAAAACGTAGGTTAACACTTACATCAACCCGACCTTGACTTACCCCTGTTTGGAAGATTAATCTAGCATCATCTGCACCCTGATTGAATCAACTGTAGGTGGTCTTACAGTGTATCCATCATCCATGGTTAGTCATTGGTCATTGTAACAGGATTATAAAAACCTGAACAGTGTTTGTTTTTTGTGTACATAAGTTGGCGTGAATCACTCAGGCTCCTGCTTTAATTTCTTTCCATCCGCTTTGTGTTTGACTCGGGGCCCAGAGCTGTTGTGCCAGCTTACACCGTCAGCTTTCTCCTCAAAATCAGGGCTCAACAGCAACAGATGCCAGGTTGCCATTGGCAACCTTTTTGGGATATTGGCAGCCATTTTTTTTTGCCTTTGGTTTGCCATGTGTTGCAGACAATTTTAACAGGAAGAACAGAACAAACATTTGCCACAAAAGAAATGAAATAAAGGGGTAATTGTTGCTTTAGTGATGATGAGGGGTTGATGTACCAGTGACCTACTGGATCTAGCTTTATATAAGGAGGTGAAATATTCTGTATTACTCATAGACTCTATGAATAATGAACGCAGTATCCGTGATGTCACCCATCTGTTTCTGAAGCGCTGTTTTGAGGTCAATCGTCAGCGGCAGCCATATTGGAAATGTTGAACTCAACATAACTTCAGTTGAGCGATTGTGAGGTAAAGAGGCGGGCTTTGAGCCTCCTCGCCAACAGCTACATTATTCCCGCCTGTCAATCAAGTCAGATGTGCCTCATTGAAAAACTTGTAATCATGATATCTTCGAAATTACAGCGTTATGAAACCCCCCCCCCCGTACAGTGTGTGCCGAAACCAAAATGAGCTATCACGACTACACTCGTTTTTTGTACCAGACTGTAAACATGTTTATTTCTGCTGTAAAGATCAGCTTTTTTAAATTGGTGTGTATGTGGTTTCTGGTACTTCCAGAGCCAGCCTCAAGCGGATCCTTGATGCACTGCAGTTTTGAACACTTCCGCATTGACCTCATATTTTTAGACCGAAGGTTTCCACTTGGTATTACTGCATTATAAAGTTCATGTGCATCCATATATGGTTGCATCTTGATAACTCAATTTTCAAAGTTTTGGCAGTTTGAAGCTTTTGCCTGGTTGCCAAAGTGTCTTCTGCTTTTGCAACTTTAAAAGTTGAGGTAAAGGGGCATCAGTTTCACTCAGCTGTTAAATCATGCACCCCATGTATAGAGGCTATAGACCAAAGGCAGGCTTCAGTGTCATTGCCCTCTCTCTTCCCAGTCTCCCTCTCTATCTACCGTCCTGTTCTCTCAATAAAGCTCATGGCGGCTGTGGCTCGGACTCTCGGTCGAGAGTCGGTCGTCTCTCAATCTGAAGGTTGGCGATTTGATGCAGCTCCTGCACTCACATGCCAAAATGTCCTTGTACTAAAGCAGCGTCTGCCATCAGTGTGTGAACGTGGTGTGAGGTGAATATGAGGAGAAGTGTAAAAGTGCTTTGAGTGGTCAGACAGACTAGAAGAGGGATATTTAAGTACCAGTCCGTTTACCTTTTAAAGAGCCAAAAACAAACATAACTGGATTAACCTTTTGTCTGTAAGTTTAACTACAGTATATAACATTTTTAAAATCTATTTCTCACTCAAACATACTTTTCAATCAGAGGCAGATGAGTGTCCACCAAGGGTCCGGTTCTGCCCAAGGTTTCTGCTTGTTAAAAGGAAGTCTTCCCCTTTCTCCAGTGCCTGCTGTTGATTTAGTCGTATCTCTGTACATTGTATTATAAAGACAGCTATCTAGATCTTCTCTGTTGAGATAACACAAGAAGATGACTTGTGTTGCGATATGGAGATTTGTAAATAAAATTAAAGTTGCAGTGAGGAGTTTTTAACTGCTCACATATCAGACTGAAACTGATGCAGATGCCTTTTATGACCTACAAAAGCAAACGACAACATCAGCATTTCTGATGTGTCAAACTGCTGGTGAAGGGAGCTGTCAGAGGAGTGAGTTGTTAACTACACGCGACCAGAAGAGCTTTCTTGACATTGTCTCTGGACAAAATTCTGCATTGACCCTACGCAGCAGTGGCTGACGCAGACATGAGCACCACATGCTTGTGCGTCGATCTGTCCGTGTTGCGCAGCAATACTCTCTCTGATAGTAGGGTCGCCTGTTTCCTGTCCCACTAAGTTCCTGCTCGCTTTTTCACAGCGATTCCAAGCGTTGAAGTTGAAGTTGGAGCTGATACATGTTACTGTTTATCTCACAGTTATTATTGCATTGCAGAACAGAGCAGTGACATCTAAGGAGATGAAATGAACGGCTGATAAACTGCGATACTAGAAGTGCTATAAATGCAGGAAACACGATGACGTCCAGTGGACCAATCACAGGGATTGTGGTACGAGTTGTTACAACGCGTGATTACGTTGGGGAGGAGGTGCATGTCACACTGCGCGCCTAGGCCTCTGCATCAGAAAAGGACAAACTTACGGCTAACATCAGACTTCTACCAGATCCATACCCAGTCCGCCTCTTGACCTCTCTCGTCAGTCATCACCCACCGGCTGCATTTTTAGGGCGGAGCACAGAGCAGGACCGCCATACAGTTGAAGTCATGTGACCGACGTTTTCCTGCGGTAATGACTGAATCAATGACATTTTTTTGGAGTAGTTAAGTGAAATAGGATCTGATGCTAACACAGTGTTTTATTCTGAAAATTAACTGGAGGTTTTAATCCAGGCTATGGCAAAAAAAGAAGTCTTACGTATCTGATCCGGAGGGCTCCGACCAGCCAGAATGTAACAGAGTGGACCCAGTGGAAGTTAACACATTGACTAGAATAGAAGCCTATTAACTCTGGACAGACCTGACACAGATCTGGTGGAAATTGGTCATAAAGCTATGGCGTCGATTTGATGCAAAGTATAAACCAGGCCTTTGTCCACAGGGGGCGCCAAAATCAACATACACTGAAAGTTCCTTACAGGAGCTTTAAGTGCAGCAAGCTCCTCATAAGACAGCGTCTTATTAAAATGAAGTCATTAAAGTGTTTCCCACCTTTAAGCTTTATTTACACAAAGCTCCTGTAGTGATGCTCATGTTAAGACGATTAAATATGCATCCAATGTACATTTGATAAGTTCAGCTTCTTTGATCAGTAGATAAAATAACTACTGATGAATAAAAACGTAACCAGAAAACATTTTGATCATTGATTGAGACATTTATTTAACAAACACGTCACAGTTTGGTGCCATACTTTCTGCTGTGAGGGTTCTCTGTGACTGATGACATTATTATGAATAGAACATCTTTGTGTTTGGGATTGTTGTATGAAGAAAGCAATTTGAACACGTCGCTTAGTTTTTGAGATCTTTCTTTTGTTTGTTTGTTTACTTGCTTGTAGATAATAGCAGAAATGCTTGTTGATGTTGTTGCAGTGAGATACATAATCACAGGTGCAGCCTTAGTTATTGTATTACATGATATAAACAGGGGGTTGTTAAATAACTCTCTAATTCTTCTTGAGAAAGTTGTTGCTTTCAGGTCTGATTACTCCTGAGTCGTCACCGGTATAAATATTTTAGATGACACTCAGTCTGGCACATTAGAGGTTTCTTTGTCCTCCGATTTACTGGATCTGACGAAGGTGCTCGTCACCCCGCCGCCATCGTTAATGTATTCTGTCTGTCTGACCGACTGTCTGTCTGTCTGACCGACTGTCTGACTGTCTGACTGTCTGACACTTGTTTGGGTTCTTCATCTTGTACCCTCACTGACCTGTCTGCCCCACCCCTCCCTCTCCCACTCTCCTTCTCCCCACTTCATACCCATCCATCCCTGACCACTTCCCCTCTGGGTTTCATCCCTCTCTTTTCTCCCCCCCTCCCTTTTTCCAATTATCTGTACTCCTCCTTTCTTTCCTCCTCACTGCTTCCTGCTGCTCCCTTCATTTCCCACCTGTCCACTTTCCACTTCCCTGTTCTTGCCTCTTTATGCCCTCCCTCTTCAATCGTCACTTTTTACTTTATTTCTCCCACACTGTATTCCTGTTCCCTTGACCTCCCCTCCCTTCCTCCCTTCATCCCTCCCTCCTTCCCTCTTAGATGAAAATGCTGGTGCTGTCCATGGCTCAGAGGCTGGAGGAGATTGAAATCGGCCTTCAGGAGGAAAGTGACGAGGCGTGACAGCGATGGGCGTCAACGTGTCGGGGTGGGTGCTTCATCCAGGTGTTGAACAGAAGGGTTTAACATCCTCCATCCTCCCCTTCACCTTTACCTTCACGCTTCCTTGTCTGGGTTTCAATCCAGACACATTCCCTCAGTAACAGGTTTTGACCAATCCTACCTGCACACCCTCACACACACCCTCACACACACTCACACCGCCTCTCCACCCTCCGCTTTGTCCTGATTACCGACGGTGAAACAAAGAGCGCCTGCACTTGTAATCAATCATGTTGTCAGCGCAGCTCCCGCGGCGCGTGGCACCATCTTCTCCCTGTGTGTGTGTGTGTGTCTGGTGCAGGGTGAATGTGGGCTATGTGCAGAATGTTTATTTGTGCAGGATTTCATCAGGCAGGGTGCAAAGTCAGCACAATGCAGTATTGATCGGGCCGCTCAAGGCCACACACACACACACATTCAAACACACACACTTCGCAGACACATATTTTCTTTGTTTACTTCCTCGGGCATGTAGCCTTGAAGGATTGATACATTTATGCCTTGTTTCGGCTAGACGTGAGCTGCATTCAGAAATATGTATTAAATGTTTCCCCATTAAAAAAAACAACACTCTCATACTGTCTGCATCCCAGTGAGGCACATTCATCTATCATTATTCTGTCATTAAGGTGGACTAGAACAAATGCAGGCAGACTTTTTCAAAATTAGAAATTAATAAGTATTATAACCTTCTGTTTTTGTATGTATCTGTAGTTCTAGAAGCTGTTTTTTCTGTGTAATAAAGTATCAAACTGTTTAAATTATGCAGAAACACCCTGAAAAAGCATCTGAGTTTTGTCTGTTTTAAATGAAAGATTAAAGTGTATCAGAGCACTTTAAACAACCAGGATAATCTCTTTAAATGTTTCTTTTCCTGTGACTTGTTGTGAGTGAGGTTGCTGGGATCAGAGGCTGATCCTGCTTTGTAATTAGAAGTATTTCAAGGATTTAACAGTTAAACAGCAAGTGTAAAGATCTGTGTTGTGGCAGGGCGGGGGTGGGGGGGGGGGGGGGTGATTAACATAATAAGTGTTTATTTACCAACTGACCCCTAATGTGCCTAGCAACACTTTCTACCAAGGCGGGAAATCAGCTCCATGCTGTACCGCTTGCCCTCCCTCATCCACGAGGTTTCATCAGCCGCACACAGAACAACAACAGTGAGAAACGGCCAACCAGCACGCTGTATCCAAGGGCAGGTTGCGATGGCAACTGAGAGCACGTGCTATGCTGAGTGCCTGTTGCCATCTCGTCATCGTGTTCACAGCCAGAGGAACAGCCATCCAGCTCGCTGGCCGGCACGCCTGTCAACAGACGTTATCCCCCCTGCTCATGCTCAGACACATACATGCGGGGGCGGGGGAGGAGTCCTGAATGAACCCCCCCCCCCCCTAATCTCTGTGTGATGTTTTTCTCTCTGCAAACCCCACCCTGTCCCCTCTCCTCCTCCCTCCCCCCCTCCCTCTGCTGCCGTGAAGAAAAAAAAAAATTCAAAACAACAACAAACAAGCCGCGTGGTTTTTGTTGTATCTGGTGATGCTGTTGTTGTTGTTGGTGGGTGGTGTTGTTTTTCTTCAGCCTGTCCTCGCTCTGGCATGAGGTGCCAACATGGATTCAGCTCAGAGAGAGGATGATGCAAGCCGGCCGGCCGGTCCGCAGTCCAGATGTTTGCTGCTGTGACACCTTCTCACACGCTCAATTTGTAGGGTTAATCTCTGTTTGTTTGTTTGTTTGTTTGTTTGTTTCTCCATTAAGAGTAAAGAAGCTCAAAAGGCTGACAGCTGTGTTCAAAAGTCAGCGTCTGAATGAATGGCCTCCCATCTCATTTATCAGTTTTATATATAGCTGTAGTGATGTTTGATGCATTGCACCGCTGACTGCAATTATTGCACCGGTTTCACCCCGTTCACCCCCCAAGTCTCAACCAATCACCAAGACCAACACTGAAACACACGCACAAACACACACACACAAGCGAGCATCACCCGGTACATCTACACACACACTCTACGAGCACTCAGGGACAAAGGATGAATAATGCAGAGGTAGTGTCTGAGTGAGAGTCGCCTCCCCTCTTTCCCTCCTTTTTCACCTTCCCCAAGCAATAAGGAAGCAATGTTGCCATGGAGGCAATGAAGCCTCGGCGCGCTATCAGCCAATTACAGCCTTCCCTGTGTGAAACATCGCACCAATGGGCAGCCTGATCTGATGCTGCTGTTGCCACAGACACTGAAATGCTATTGGCTGAGCTCGGCTCTTTGATTGAATTTCTGATCTTGTTTTTGAGAGAGAGAAAATAACTCAAGGAGTGCCACCTGTGTGCCAACTTACAAAATCAGTTTGTTTTTTTCATGAAATGAGGAGGATTACTTTGAAGGGAGGGAAATGCTTCTGTTTGAGGAGTTTTGGGGGAGCTTGATGGAGGAGAGCTTTGTGTTCTGAAATGAGGGGAGAAAAGAAAAGAGAGTTTTTGTTTTTGGTCCTTTAGCACAATGTGAGGTGTGAGCAGGTGGGTTCATCAGTCAAGATCAACAACACTGAAATCATTTAAGGAGTCTAACTAATACCTCATTCTTTCATATATTACAAGTCGTGCCTTCCCATCATATTTTTTGGTTTCCCTGTGACAAAAGAGCCACACCCCACCAGTTGCTCATAGCATGTTTAAAATCATTTCCTGGTTGAACTGTAAAATTTTCCACAGCTGTCTTTATATTTTATACTTCATATGAGCCAAGCATGTTGTTTCAGCAACCATTGATTCAAACATGATATTATTGTTAAAGTGCATTTGATTATTGGGAGCCTCTCTAAAAAAAAACCCATTATATTTACTTGATTTAATGCAGATATAATATATTTAGCTGTCACACCTTAAGAAAACAGAACATGTATCCTGCATTGAGCCAGAGTAAGTTGTTAACAATTAATCGATACTCTATACTGGATTAATTGTAAACATCCCTAATTTCTGGGGATTAATAAACCGAATGACAACGGGAGGTTGCTTCAAATTGAAAATAGATATGTGTGTGTGAATGTTTTTTAATTACACCACTGACTGTAGACAGGGACAGACATGAGCTGTTCCAGTCAAAAAAGTAGCTCAGTAGGGGGCTTTAACCTTAACCCTAACCCTAAACCCTAACCCTAATCATAACCTTAACCCTTATCCTAACCCTAACCCTATCCATAACCCTAAATTCTAACCCTAAACCCTAACCCTAAACATAACCGTAATCCTAACCCTGACCCTAACCCTAACCCTAATGATAACCCTAACCCTAACCCCTAACCCTAACCCTAACCCTAACCCTAAACCCTAACCCTAACCCTAATCCTAACCCTAACCCTAAACCCTAACCCTAACCCTAAACCCTAACCCTAATCATAACCCTAACCCTAGTAACCCTTTTTCCAAAAAAAATGTATTGGCATTTTTGCTTTATTACAACACACACACACACACACACACACACACACTCCACCTGCATAAATTCAAAAGTGAATGTACATTTTTGAACAAATAAAAAGAAAGAAAGAAATAAAATAACATTGATCCCACATTTTCAGATGTAATCTACTGTCCAGCTTCAATGATGTTCATATATGGTTCCCAGAGATGTGCAAAATCCTTCCGTTTTCCTTTTGCAATATATTTCAGTCTCTCCACACCAATACATTGTGAAAGTTCCTTCCTCCACATCGTCATAGAGGGTGCCTCCAAACTCTTCCAGCACAATGCGATGGCTCTCCTAGCATGTACAAGTCCACAGTCCAGTAATTTGGTCTGTTTCTGTTTGTACAAACTCTGCTGGATAAATTCCAATTATACACAGTTTAACATTTAGAGGGATACTAATACTAAACACCTCTGACAGACAGTTAATTACATCTTTCAAGAATTTCTGGATCTTTGGACAAACTGAACTTCTACTTCCTCTTACATGTTTTGTTTTTAGACATAAGCCTCTCTAAAATCTCCTTTTTGACCTGCAGTCATTAAGTAGTCTGCTCTCATCTGTGTCATTGTGTCACTCTAACTAGACAGCAGGTCAGTTGGTAAACCCCGTCATCTGAGGGGTCACTCTTCCCAAATTAATCTCAGGACTCAGTGGGTTTAAGATGATCTCGAAACTTATCCCAGGCGCCACCTCTGACACTAAAGCATGAAACCTCTGATACCTAGCAGCCTCCTTGTTCCATTCATCACCTCTATCTCTGTCCGTAGTGGAACAGAGCGGGCGACCGGCAGCCAGCCACAAACACGTCTAACCCCAATCCCCTCAGAGCCCTCAAACCCTCCTGCTTCATTAGAAACATCTGCTTGTTTACCCCCCCCCTCCTTACACGTTGTGTTGTGTACGCCTGTGTCTGCCAGGTTGTCTGGGTGTCTCCCACTCTCTCTTCTTCTTCTGCATTGGTGTGTGAGATGCTGATGGAAGCACTGCTGGTCTGTCAGGTTGAACCGGGATGCACATTTGTGTGCTTGTGTGTGTGTTTGTGTGTGCATGCACATCCCTAGAGTCCGTCACTGTGCAGCAGCAGCAGCAGCAGCAGCAGGTTAATCGTCTGTTTTTCTCAGACACAAAGGCTCGCCCGTTGCCAGTGACACCCTGGTGTGAGTGTGTGTGTGCGTATATGTGATGAGAAGGGGGCTGAAAACAGGATTAGTGTCATCAGGATCTAAGTCTGAACAGATTGACTGATATTAAGTCCCAGTGGACAGTAAGTGGTCAGTTTGAAGTCATTATCAGTGATTATAATCATAAAACATAATGTTTTTGAGTTCACAGAAGTGGTGAAGAGTTTCTGGTGAGTGTTTGTGAATGCCATCACACAGGTTACCAGATCTTGGGTGGAATGAAGAGATTGGCTGTTGAGCATTTTGTCAATATTAAGGAAGTAAAGCCTTTTTTCCTCAATTTAAATTTTAATTTAGTTACCAAAGTGTGGTTTGAAGATTTTAATACAAGACATTTATAACAACCTCAATTTTTACATTTAAATATTTAATCTAAGCATAAAAAAGTGATCTTTCATCCACTAGAAATCCTTCCTGGAGAAGTCAAACATCTAACAGATTGATCTGGTTTCAGACAAACAATATTAAATTCCCTTCATAATGTGATTATAGCGACTAAAATAAAAAATGGTAACCCCTGCTGGGACAGAAGGGTGGATGTTTGTTTATCACAGACGCGTCACTGAGGCTCGCCCTGTTTACACAGATTAAAGTGAATTAATCTGGACGTCAAGGAAAATCATGTTTTTGTCTTCATCTCATCTGCCAGATTTCCTCTCCACACTGCCGGCCCCAAAACCAAGATTGACGACTCCCCTACATATTCAAAAAGGCAATGTAAAGCTGAAACTAACTTCTCTTTTCATTTCTATTATTTATTAATCAATGTGTTACTTGTTACGTCAACACTTTCATCTAAAATCTGCGTCAACATGGTGAAAATGTCTTTTATCATGTTGCCGGGGGCAAAGTTGCCTCATCAAGAGCTCTTATTTTATCAGAAATGCAAAGATACAAGATTAAAAGTCAAATCAAACAGAAATAATGATGCAAATTTCCACATGCTGTATTTTTATTGACTCATTTCCTGCTCTATGGTATGGAAGCCCTGAGTTGACATGCATCTATACATTTTATTCACTCTATTATCCTGTGATAACGAGTCAACTCTGGTTGTTTTCTCAACATCTCCACTTATTTATCTCACTATCTTGAGATAACAACGCAGGTTTTCCCGTGATAAATACTTTATGTTGTTGTTTTCTCAAGATCTTATCTTGTTTTCCTATTATCCCTAGCTTGTTTTTCCAGTTATAACGGATTGATATTTATCGCACATTTCGAAATGCAAAACTTGTTATCTCATGAAACTTTTCTGAAAGCAAAACAAGGAGCTGCTCACTATGACAGCTGATGACATTGCCTGTGCTCATGATCGATGCTTTGACTGTTTCTGTTTGATTTGTGCTTTTGCAACTCTTGTAAGATGAGTAATGATAAACTTGTGACATCCAGAGCTCAAGAAAGCAACTGAAACTACTTGATTGTCACACTGAAATGGACTACATAAAACATGTGGGTGCATGTCCTCTTTGGGCTTGCTCAGTCAATATTTAGTCTGCTCACACCTCTCACAGGTGTCAACCAGGTGTCACCAGAGCAGCACTGAACAGTACAGGTAATACCTGGTAATGCCATCCCTTCTACAGGTAATACCTGGTAATGCCATCCTTTCGCTCGGCGCTGTGGTTAAGCCGAAGTATTCATGTTTTTCTCCTTGGACCGCCTGGGGAGTCGGACTAACTGTCCGCCTGTCTTCGATAAACAAAAGGCTCCTGCTCTAATGCATTTCAGAGCCACTCTTGCCCCTCGGCTTTTATCAGCTTAGCCACGCCGATTTAATCGGACGGCCTTGTTTGTGTTGTCCTGCTCATGTTTGTCTCAGAGCTCTGGTGATCCCCCTTCTTTGTCTCGTCAGGGCCAGTGTCACCCAAAGAGGTTTATGATGGGGGCCACAGCTGAGTGGATTAGTGTCTACAGTGTGTGTGTGTGTGTGGGTGTGTGTGTAGGGAGGGGTCATAGTGTGGACCTATGTGTGGGTGTATCAGACCTAAGGATCCTTCAGCTGTTACAAGGGAGTGTTTCCTTTTTTTTTTTTACCCACCACAGGTGCCTCATGAGAAACTTTATGGTATGTGAGACAAGTGGCACATAGAGGCTATAAAGCGGCGTACACTCTAGCCTCACTGGGGGAGGGAGAAGGGGATCCTCACACTGGAAAAAATGCCCCTCCAAAAACAAGAAAAAAAAAACGCATTTCAAGGTACTTTTACCTTGAAATAAGCAAAAAAAACTGCCAATAAAACAAGTAAAAATGTGCTTGGTAAGATTTCTTAAAATAAGACGTAATATTTAGAAAACTGTGATCTTAAAATTAGCAGGGAAAACTTATTTTAAGTAATATTTTACCAGTATTTTAAAGCTTAGTGTCTCAGAATAAGCCAGGAATGCTAACAATTTGTATTTTTTCACTCAAAAAAAGATTTCTGCACCAATACATTTCATGTCAACTTCTTCATTTGAGATATATTCACCTTAATTTGAGTTGTATTATAGCAGCACTTCTCTTGGTTTAAGACCATCTTGTACTTGAAATAAGATTACAAATTTTAATTTGAGCATTTTGAGATATAAAATCTTCTCATAGTGAGCTGGATATACTAATATTCAGTCATGTTGTTTTTTAGGATAAGCCAGATATGATCTAAAGTAGGTGTTTCATTGTGTGCATGTAGTTTTAGGATGTTTATTTTTATCTGATTTAGAAGAAACAGTGCCTGAAAGTTGTAAACCACCCTTAAAAAAAACAACCTTTCTTTCTTTCTGTCTTTTATCAATGGAGCTGTTTTCTGATAGATTCTCCAATAAAATGCATTTACTTAAATCAAGTAAAGTGTTTGTCTTAAATCAAGATTATCCATCTTCTACAAATAAGATCTCAGCTTGAAAAATGTATGAAATGTGAAATAAACCTTGTTTCTTCTAAATTACAAAACAAGATCATTTCAAGATTGTTTGACTTAAAATGCATTGTCTTAAAACAAGTCCCTCTATCTTGCTCAAATGTTTCTTGTTAAGTAAATTTATCTTAAATCAAGTGGGAGAAGACATTTTGATTAAAAATTAGACAATTTCACTTGGTAAGATTTTGAGTTTTTGCAGTGCATGAAGTTCTCCGGGCGCTGAGAGCTCGAGGAATAAATTAAATGCCTGTGGCTTTGTTTGAGTTGAACATAAATCAACTGGAATGTAGAATTCTGTGGATTTATCTCTTAATTTAAGTGTTTAAAGTGTAATAATTCAGTGTTTCGTCTGCTGATAAAAAGCGGAAGTATATTGGTGTGTTCAAAAACATACATTGTGCATGAATGAAACCAGACGGAAGCAATTGAAAGACCAGACAGACACATAAAAGATTCAGTATAAATATTTAAAATACTTTGTACAGCATAGAAATCTCTTGACACTCCAACAAAACCATCCATTACAAAATCTTACAAAAGACCCCCCGAGTCCGTATCAATCTCAGTATCAACCAGAAAAAAGGTACAAAGACGTTAAAATTTCAAATGTTCACAGTTCAGCTTTCGACTCGTGAAACATTGCATGCAACTTTTCATTTGGACAGGAAGAGATTCTACAGTTTCTTAACAGTGAGAAGCCTCGTGTGCCTGTGGGTCCCCCTTTGAGTCCGAAAGTTTTAAAGAAGCGATTAAACGTTAAAAAAAATGTCAGTTCGACAAACATTTTAGAATCCCTCTGCACAGGACAGCAAACGTTAACACAGGAGTCGTACTGTTATTTACAAGCACAATTTTCACATCACTCAAGAGAGTGCTTGGCAAATACTCGTCATTGCAGGTAACATTTAAGACTATTGCACAAACTACAGCATTAAGACAAAGGAAGTGAACTATTTTCATGGGCGGTACGTGATCCTGGTAGCACTTATTTACGCCTTCTTGCCCTCGGCTATCGGCGAGGTCGCTCCGTTTCGTAAGGCTTTCGATGCTTTGTTTTTTATCTTTCTTTTTCTTTTTCTTCAAAACTGACTATAAACAGGCATATCCTCCCTAAGTAAGACTTTAACAGCTTCCCTGTGGGTTAAAGAGGTGATGTCATACGTGTATAAAAAGTTATAGCTATGAATTATTGTCAGTGTTGAGTGATATTTTATGAGAAGGCTATAAAAAGTGAGTGTCACTCTATTCTTGGTACCTACTTCTATTTCAGTGTGTTGATGTCGAACACTCACACACTGCTACACCGTGGCAAAATCCACACGAGCATGTCGCCTTGACAAACCGACGGCTGACATACGTTAATGTATGAACGATGCAGTGAGGTAAAAGATGGTAAACGTTGTTACTATAGGTTTTGGTTTTTTAAGAATAGTGCAGTGCGCTTTGTCGTCCAGTCAGCGTTGAGGATACAGTGCCGGCTGGCTGGAAGTCAGTGGGTTTCATACAAGAGTTTTTTACAGACACAAAACATTTAAACATGTAGTCAGGGTCAGGGTTGGGGTCTGTTAGCTGGTGTGAATCAGTCTGCGGCTCAATTAGTAACCAGTTACAGCAATATTACAGAAGAGAGTATCTCTACACTCAGTGTATAATACAGTGTGTGTGTGGGTGTTTGTGTGTGTGTGTGTGTGTGGGTGTGTGTTTTTACACCGTGTAGGTAAGGCCCATATTACATGATGTCCCATGTCCACTCTGTATCTAGGACACAGTGAGGCTAAGTAATCGCTCAGGGATCTGTTTGGAATCTCATGGTCTCAATGTCCCGTCCTCTTCTTACACAATGAGAGCGGTAACATGAGATATTTTATTCTGAAACCCTTTAGTCGTTCTTCTTTTTTTTTCCTCTAAATGATCAAGTCCGTCATAAAAAAGTGGCTCAGTTGCAATAAAGGGACAGTTCACAGTTCAAAAGGCCGCTCTGGAAGACCTCTCCAACATCGTTGAAAGGGGCCTTGAGTCTTTCTTTCGTTTTTTTCTTTTGTCCTTTTTTCCCTCAGCAGAGGGTCTTTAGTGCACCTGAAGCACAGAGGAGAGTCTGCATGGGGTAAGGGGGCGGGGACACCACTTCCTCCACGACCTGCTCAGGCCGGAAACTGAACGGCTGCAGCTGGACCTTCTTCTTAAGAATCTGTCCGATTCCCATTGAGGGGAACTTGCTACGGTGCGTTGGGCTGTCGGGATCGCTGCTACTGCTGTTGTTTGAAGGAGGACTGAAGGCTGAGGTGGGGTTTAGGGGACTAAAGGCAGACTTTGGAGGGCTGAAGGCTGAGCTCCCTGGGGGGCTTCCTACGGTGCTGGGGGGACTGCCACTGGTGTCGGAAGAACCGCACCAATCTGACGAGAGACTTTTCTTGGGCTGCGGGTTCACTATGAGGACGGGCGGACTGGGTATCGTTGCCTTCTTCAGGTAGGATGAGTCAGGCTGGAAGGCAGAGACGTGGCGAGGTGGGGACAGAGTCCCGTTGGTCAGCTTGTACCAGGGTGAAGCGGGGGTGTCTTCAATTTGTTCGGCTTTGGAGAGGGAACCGAAGGAATGCATACCGATCGGCGATGGTGCCGGTGGAGCGGGGATGTTGTGTTCTGGACTCGTGTTGACTTGCGGGAGCGTGGCCAGGCGCCTCCGTTGCTGAGGGGTGTTGGGAAAGAGGGGATGGATCTCAAGATATTCCATTGAGGAGGAAGCAACGGTGCCAGGTGGTGCCAGAGGTGAGTTACGATGGCCTCCGGTGATGGCACGCAAAAGACCTGAGGAGGCAACAAAGAGTAGATTAGCATTTGGTGGATAATTGACTCTGATGTCTGTCAAACTAGTCACTCTTTTTCTGGACTGATTCCAGATCCAACTGAACAAAAGGAACTGCAGCTTGCCTGAACTCTTGGCTGAACGCCCGGCTACATATAGAATCTACATGTCATGTCAGTGTAAACATACCTCTAGCAGGCATAATGATTTGATGGCATGTAACAAGGTAGTGTAAAGACACAAGGACGTTCTGTTCTAAATTTTAAGCTCCTGCAGACCGGCCCGTCCCGACATGCAGGATCTGAAACAGGCTAGGGTTAACTGAGGAGGGGTGAAGGAGCTTAGACCTCAGATGTTCCTCTGTGTCCTTGTTTGTCACTTCTAAGCTCAAAAATGAGTTATGTGATCTGACACTCTGGCACGCTGTCACTCCTAAAAATCCCAGGCACGGTTTTAAAAGTGCATGGAGTATGAGACCAAATACTTACTTCTACTTCCTGCATCTTTAATCTGACTGTAAGCAGGTACATTTGAATAAAAAGAAATGCCCTACAAATGTCTGGCAACTTGTCCAGGAGGTTTCCTCTCAGATGGGTGGATGGGTGGACAGACAAACAACAGAAGGATGGATGGAAGGATGGGACGAGGGGTTGGATGGATGGATGATTGGGTTACTACGTAAGTGTAAGCATGCTCAGTCAACCTACCCTGTATGAATAAAGGTAAACAACATACAACAAACAGTGAGTGGGGATGATTAAAACAGATGCAGTGTATGTAATAATGCCACTTCACTATCCGACCCCTCACCTGTTCGGTGTTTCTTCTCCTTGCTCGGCCCCTTGCTGACCGCCAGGTACACCGGCGTCTGTTTGGGGGGGATGGTGAGCTTGTCGACGTGCTTCCTCCACTGCGTCTGGAAGTATTCACTCTTCTGCTTTTCTCCTTTCTTTTTGTTTTCCTGGAACTGCATCTCCTGAACACAAACAAAAAACAGGACACACCTTGTTACCTCTGAATTCTACAAATCTGATGATGTGTAAGAGGATTCGTTGTCATATGACCTTCCCAGGAACGCAGAACGAATTATGTAACTTCAGCATTCAGTTAAGCGCATTTATTTACTGGATGAACTTACCCTGTACTCTTTAGAAAGTCTCTTCATTTTCTTGTTGAGGAGGAAGTAGACGGCCAGCGTGTGGCAGGCGCGGTTGGTGAGGACGGCACTCAGCACCTCGCTGTGCTTGTAGCCCATCTTCTCCGTCATATGAAGCAACACGGTGTGGTTGATTTCTTCAATGTGGATCCTAAATGCAAAAATTGAAAGCTTAAACTTTTGGATCACTTTTAACTAAATTTGTAAAAGGAAAACAAATAGCAAAATAAAGCTTAATTAAACAATCTACTCTTGTTTAATACGGACTGAAATATTCTCTACCTGTTGAGGTACGGTGCTCCTGTGTTCTTGTTGGCGAGCTGTAGCCAGGAATCTGCCATCACCTGGTGGATATTGGGGCGTTTGCTTGGATCTGGCTCAAGAAGCTTCTTCAGAAGACAGATGGCAGCTGAAACAAGAAAAGGGAGAACATATATTCTTAAACTGACAGCACTGAAACATATAATTATATTACAGCATCTACTCTTAAAATACACCTACTTTTTTTAATTTGTTTGACAACTGTGGGACCGAGAATAAATTAATTGCCTGGTTCCTCCACTACCTTGCTAGGTGAGCGGTTGGAGGACTCGTGTGAATGTCCCAATCCACTTTGTTTGTTTGTACACGCATGCACTGCCCGCAGACTTGGCGCTTATCCTCCTCATCTGCTTTCCTTCTTACATTGCATAACGCAGATGAGACGACATGTCCGTGTTAATAACTTGATTAGTGGTTACTTACATAACTGGATAAAGCATCCATCAGCGCGACATTGTTGTGACTCGCTCAAGTGACGCGACTTAGGTATGAGCGTCACTTGAGCGAGTCACAACAATTCTATGGAAATGCAAACACCTTTGCTACTTCTTTATGTAACTATTGACGTAACACTTCTGGGAAAATCACACTGGCATGATGCATCTCTTGAGAAGACACTGAGAATACATTGTGTTTGTGCATCATGATGTCAGACAAAGTAAGAGGTCCTTTCTTTGGTTATTCTCAGGCAGGACTGAGAAATTCCAGCATCATAAAATCTTTGGCGTCGTGCCAGCGTCTTCGCTGGAATCGTTATATAAAACCAATCAACAATTATGAACCAACACATGATGGCAGTTTGGCAGATCGACTTGTTTTAGACTTGTACTCTGCCAAATATTTCATGTATGCAATGTGGCCTATCATACGTTGTGCAAGCTTCCCTTCACTTCACTGCTCAACCTTGAATCAACATGAAAGGAATACAACTTTATTTTGTCTGTCTTTAAAGTTAAAAGCGAAGCGGGGTAGTTGCTGATTTGATCTCATGTCTATCAAAGCTCCCATGTTAGTTCTTGGGAAATGCTTACTGACATTGAGTTGTTGCTTTCAGGTTGATGCATTCATCAGAATGGCAGCACTGATCATTTCTCAGTGAAGATAGAGTTCTGAATCACCACGACACACGCAATCCTATGTCTCAAACTTGCTTTTGATTTCATATTCATTAATTCCCTGAGCCATTTATGGTAATCATTTTCTGTTTGCCCTTACACGTTTGTATAGAACCATTGTCTACGTTTTGGCACACAGCAAAACATGTCACAACACCTCTCCAGTTTGTAGCATGAAATTATCAACTGAACACATCTTGACTGAGTTCCAGTTTTACATTTAGTCCTCACAGATGCATCTGTCGTACCCTCAGGGGTAATTACTCTATTATGTAAGTATCAAAGTGGGCACAGTGATGCGCCGTGCAGGGTGAACGGATTCAATCACTTGCACACAAGTATGCGTGCATAAAGAGCGTAAAGAATTTTACCTGTGGAGAGAGACGGAGGTAGAGGGTTCATCTCCTTGTCCACCATTTTTTGGTGCAGCGCTCTCAGACTGAAGGGCTCCACGGTGAATGGGAGGGTCCCGGTCAACATGGCGTACATGTTCACACCACTGGAGGGTTAAAAATATGCATGTTAGCTCATTGAATAAACATGTTAAGAGTTACAGATTTATTTATTTTTTAAGTTGTATTTTGGGGCTTTTGCACCTTTATTACAGAGAGGGGAGGAGAGTGGATAGAGCTGGAAACAGGGAGAGTAAGTGGGGAGTGACATGCGGGAAAGGGGCCGAAGGCTGGAGTCCAACCCGGGCAAACTGCTTCATGGGCACTTGATTTAGCCATTAGGCCAAGTTCTTGCACATTTATTTTTTTTAAGTTTTATTTTTTGGCCTTTTTGCCTTTATTTGAGAGGACAGCTGAAGAGAGACAGGAAATGCGGGGAGTAGAGAGCGAGGGAAGACATGCAGGAAATGGTTGACCAGCCGGGAATCGAACCGGCGACCCCTACGACGAGGACTGCAGCCTCTGTATGTAGGGCGCTTAGACCGCTAGGCCACCAGCGCCCCTTTCACACTTATTTTAACAACATTTTTAAAAAGACTACTCACATGGACCAGACATCCACCTTCGGCCCGTACTTCTTCCTCGAGAGCAGCTCAGGGGCGGCATATGCAGGGCTTCCACACTGGGTGCTGAAGGGGTCAGAGTATCCCAGGATGCCAGCACAGTTACTGAGCCCAAAGTCTAAAAGGACAAGAGAGGAGAAGAGTGAGTGTTTTTTTTCTGGTGAGTCTTTATTGCTACCTTTTCAGAAAACCTGTGAAACGAGTCGCCTCATTCCAGCATAAACACACACAAACTGAAGCAGATTAGCACTGTGGTGAGAGCTCGTAAGGGTTTTAACAGGATATTTAATAGCTCTTAACCCCTCACCACATGTTGGTGTCCAACTCCAGCTGAGTATTTTTTTTTCTCTAATGTTAAGTAGCTGGAATCAAATTAAATCTTTCATTAACTGCTTTAATACTGTCCTTGTTTTCACTGCGGGACATTTTTTAATGGCATTTAAAGGCTCACAGATAAAATATAAGACTTCTTATCTTACCTATGAGCTTTATGTTGTCCTGCTCATCCAACAGGAGGTTTTCTATCTTCAGATCTCTGCAACACAAAGACAGAAAAAGTGTCACTATTTACATTAGATAACTTATCTCCACCATCTTCATACAATGCACAAACAGAAGAGGTCACCCCCCACTCCCTCACTGCAGACCCAAACACATTCACCCCTCCCAATGTGGGTCACACTGGCTGATTTTCAGCCTCTTTTGTGTTGTCCCCAGATCCCTCCTCGGTCTCAGAAATCCTGTTATACAGTTATCTACACAGGCCATCTCACTATGATGGAAATTTAGTTCCCAGGCTCTGAGTGTCAAAGAATTGAATATTCCCAGGAAGTGCATTGTGAGATTTGATTTAGAGATTGCATCTTATGTGCTTTCCTTTACATCACATCATGCATTTCATCATAGCATGTAACGCTATTTGTAAGAGAAATGCATTAGAGTGGCTGCAAACTGTGCAGAGGGCGTAGAAAATGAGCTGATGTTTAAATCTTATTTGTTTTATAAGAAATTCTCAGCAGCTGTCTTGGAAACTACGGTCTAGAGAGCAGGCATATATTGTTTGTGGATTAACAGTAGTGTGTACAATAAGGACTGAACACACACACTTTGAGAAAGAGGATCAGAAGCCAGTTGTATGCCACAAACTGTGCTAAGCTCAAACTATGGCAAACTATCAATATTTTAATGCAAGACCGACATGATGATTGCCTTAATTAAAGTGCCTTGGATCATCTCTGTACCTGTGCACAACGCCGGCTCGGTGCAAGTGCTCGACAGCCAGCACCAACTGTCTGATGTATTTCTGCGTCTCCCTCTCGTCCAGCCGTTTCTTGTCGTAGATGCGGTTCATGAGATTCCCGCCGGGGCACAGCTCCATCACCAGGTAGTAGCTGTTCTCCGTCTCCAGGATGTCCAGCAGCTGCGTGATGTTGGGGTGGCGGATCATCTGCTGGATGTGACCCTCCCTCCGCAGGTTCTTGGTCACATATGAGTCCTTCTTAGCCTTCCGTTTGTCGATCACCTTCACTGCCACCTGGAGGAGAAGATGACACAGGAGATGATGGGACAAAAGGTTAGGATGCTATTTTAGAAGAGAAAAAGAAAGCATGCTATCTTGTGAGTAATTCCCATGCTCTACTGTGTTGAGGGGGTAGAGCTTTTCAGAGTTAAAGTGTAACAGGTGATGAGCTTCTCAGTTTCCATTGCAGGGTGTATAACTCGACACTGACCGCTCCCTCACAGCTGCTCGCAATGTGGGGCAACCCGGGCGCTATAGGGCCCTAAGGCTGCAGGAAGGGGGATGTGTGTGAGTGTGTGTTGGAGGGGTTATTGAAGCATCATAAACTAGGGGGAAAAGCAAATGTTACCCTATCTACTGAGAAGGCGCCAGGGCCAAATGGACTCGCATTACTCCCCCATTTGCCAAGTTTAGCTGCAGCTAAACACACATGAGGAGCGGGCGGCAAATGCAGGAAGGAGACTGAGGGAGGATAAATGAGAGCCTGCAGGATTCAGTAGAGTGAGGAGAACAGATTGCCTGTCTGATGTCTTCAGTTTTTTTTTTCTGTCTTTAATTACTCAACCGAGCATCTTCTGTCTGTATCTCTTCGTCCTTGTCTAAATGGAGATAAAAATCCTGCACGATCTGCTCATAAAAAAACTCTGAACATGTCCTCTACCTCCATGACAAACACTTTACTGCTAATTACATTCAATAACGTCCCCATAAATTCCATTTCATCCGGCGCCCGTCTCCTTGTATCCTTGTATCTGAGTCTAGACTGGGTTCAAGAGCATGGCTACCATTCACAGCAAATCATCTCAAGGAGAGCCCACAGACATGGAAAGACATGACCGGTGAAGCTAATAACCATATCCATTAATGAAATGGTGAGGGTCGCATGTTTATGTGTGTGTGTTCTCTTTCTTCTGTCCTTCAGGTTGTTTTTTCTTTTTTCTACTTTCATCCTTTCATCTCCAATAATTGATTCACCTCTGAAAACCCTTTTTTACAACCCCTAATTAAACCTGGCTGTATTTCCTTGTGTGTGTGTGTGTGTAGCAGTGTGTGTGTGACTGTTGGAGTACAGTAATAGATGGCCTCGTGTTTATGCCAGGCTGTGAGGATAAGAAATGGGGTGCGGGGTATGTATGGGGGGATGGGGCACTGTATTTACAGTAGGCTAGTCTATATGAGAAGAGTGGTGGGGGGTATAGGGAAGGGGGAGGGGTGTGCCCACCCGGGGGGTGAGAGGCTTCTGGGGGGGATTCAGTTGTTTATCAGGCGCCCCCTCAGACAGAAAAGGGCAGAGGTGGGGGGGACGTATCAAGGGGAAAGTGGGTTACAGACATCAAAAACACATGCATATGACCTCAGTAGCCCCCCATGACCATGACAGCACCACCTCACCTCTCCTCACTTTCAAACCCCCTGCCTCTCTCACACACACACACACACTCCAGCATCCACTATGACTTTCTAATGATGCTAAAAAAGGATCTCCTGTATTTCCTTTCCCCCTGACTACCCTTTTGCTTGAATCAACTCACTACCCCCTCCCTCACAGTGCCAGTTGGACCCTGGGTTACACTGAATAAGAGAGAGAGAGTGCGTAAAGAGCGAGAGAGCATGTGATGCGCTTGGCTGTGTGATTGCCAGTGTTTGCATCATCCTCAACAAAGACAGTGAGGGAAGGGGAGATGACGCTTTCTATCAAAGAATGGGAGGGGGTCCATAGATTGAGTTTATGTTAAACATGTTTTAATATGCTAATCATTCATTTCATCAACACATGTTATCTTGTACATAAATAGATATATGTATGTATAAGACACATACAGAAAAGAGGGGACTTGTTTTCCAATATGTTAATACCTTGGCTGCCCCTCAGAAAAAAAAACCTGGAGAGACAAAGGCAACCAGTGGCCAATGGAAGCCCATTTCAAAGCCCTGCGCTGGCAGAATCCTAATGAGACTGGAGCCCATTTATCAACGACATGATTCCATATGCAAGTAGCAGCTAAGCTCTCTCATAGGCCGGGCAATTTCCCCCTCTGCCCCTATCACAGGCTTGCGCGCCCAGAGCAGTGAGATCACCCCCAGCAAACAAAGCAGAGGTTCAGAAAAACACACCAGTAGTCCCATAACACATGCTGGAAAAATACAGCTCTCTCTCTCTCTTTCTCTGTCTCCTTCTTTTTCTTTTTTTTTGCCAACACATACAAAAGGTAAATATTGTCAGTGGAGCTTGACTAGAAAACAAGCCCTGCTGCGCGTAAAGCATGGTTCAACAGCTGGTGGTGCCGCATGAGCTCATTAACAAAGCCTCTAAATGCAAATGAAGATGATCACTTTCTCAAGGAAAGCCAGGAGCTGATGAGATGTTTGCATGTATTTAAATGTTGCCAAACTGTCAAGAAATATAAGGGAGGTGTTTTTTTCCCCTTCACGTGGAGGAATCCTGGTGAAAGCTGACACTGCCCACTAAAAGGAAATGTTAAACCATATCACAGACATGCTGGTGTGTGCCGCCAATTATTTTTAGATAACAGCAGTCAGAAAAAAATAAGGGCTTGTTTACACTCAAAAGATTTTTTTAAATGAGTGAGAGACAATTCTGATCACATTTAAAATGATGACATGAAAAATGCAGAATATAGCACATAACACATGGTTTTTACAAACAGTTACATGCTTACCTTCTCCCCTGTCATGGCATGGAGCCCCTCTCTAACTTTGGCGAAAGATCCTTCTCCAAGCTTGCGCCCGATCAGATAGTTCCCGACCCTCTTGGTGTGGTAAAAGTTCTTCAGGATGTCTGCAGCGGGACTGCTCAGAGAGGCCGCAGTGATGTTGTCATTCACCGCATTATTATTATTATTAGAGGTTTTACCCTCGTGCACCGCGTGGCTGTTGTCCACTACCATGTCGCTGTCAGCTACTGGCATCACAGCTCCCTTGTCAAAGTGTTCTCCTTTTTAAACAAGGGAGGGAACCTACGCAGCTCGTCCCTTCGCCCAGCTTAAAGCCAGGTATTAAATGCTTAATGTCCGGTACAGTGCGTTAACTCCGCTCTGCCTGCGTCTTCGCCCCTAATAGCAAATTAAGAGAACCGGAGCTTGCGCCACCTGTTCACCCAAAGCATCCAGCGAGCGCACTCAGCAGGTTCCGAGACAAGTCTTTGCTAAGTGTATCAGCTTAGACTTAAATGACAGGAAAAAATGACACACTCAATCATGAGTAGTTTCTACCTGACTGTGAGTTTCTGAATTAAGAAAATGAGGCTCAGTCAGTCAGAGGTATAAAGGCTGTTAGGCAGCGTCCCTTCTTCTCCTTCCATACATGAACGTCGTCTTGGATAGTCTGTGTTCAGGCAGCGTGTTTTTTCAGTTTGAACTGACTTTACCGGCCATCTGAGTGGGCGTATCTTACAGAGAGGGTTGGGAAAAAAAAAACATTCTCACACACACCGCCCTTCGCATGTAGCGGGGGTGATTTTCAATCCAATCAGAGAGCGCGGGCGGAGCGCATGGGAGAACAAGGGGGACAACTCCACCCGGTACCGCTGTTTCGCATGGTGCGCTTACATTGTACACAGGCATGAACAAAGACTATATTTACAACCCGAGGTGAGAAATGGCAACAGTGTCATAGCAAATATGCACATAGGCTGTATATATTTTTAGTCCTGCAACGCGGTTTCTGCGTATCTGCGTTATATTTCCGCTGACAGGCTCAATTCGTGCGTAAAGAATCCAAATGCTTGCACCACATGTGCGCCACGCAGAAACACAATTCCAGTGCATCAGATGCATATGGCAACAGGACAGGTGTGCGTAAAGTGACTGTTCATGACCATCCAAAAATGGTTTCTGTGAGAATGTGTCATGTTCATATATAAGACACTCCACACTCGTGCCGTTTATTGCCATGTTTTCATTGTGTAAGGTTGTAGCTGAACTTGGAGTCCTGCCAACAGTGGAAAGTTGTTCTCGCCACACCAGTGGCAGACAAAGAAGCAATCCCCCTTCCTCACTCATTGAGGTGTTCACTGGCCTAATTAACATGGTGTTCATAACTCAAAGGAGGACACCTGCAAGGAGGGGCAACTGTTGGAGACAAATCTATCATCCTGTCGTTGGCCCCAGGTCAAGTTATTCTGACCTAATATGACTGTTATATATGATTACATATACAGTTAACCAGCAGGGGGAATTAAAATTAAAACACCTGTTTATGTGGTGAATTTCAACAGTATAGGCCTGCAGTAAACCATTTGTTACATTTGAGAGTGTGTCAAAGAGGGGTTGATTTAAATCTGTAATTTTTTATTCAAATTCTGAATTACACTGTCAAATTAAATTGTTGTGCCATACAGATGTGCTTTGTTTGCTCCAGTCCTGTATGGTTTCCTAGAAGGGGTGGAAAAATACATCCACATGTATAGTTTGGCCTGCCTGCTGGACCATGCTTTCTAGACACTTCACCAGACCCACAGACATAGCACCAAATGTGTAAGTATACCACCATCTACTGGAGGTATTGCATACTACAATATCACACAGTCCTAAAACTGTGTGATCCCCCTCCTCAATCAGGGCTGATGACTCTGTTAAGACTCGCCTCAAAACTCACTTTTACATTTCAGCATTTGATTCCTCTATCCCTGAATAGGCTTCAATTCCCAATGCTGTGTTTTCTGTTTGTTTTGTCTTTTTTTCTTAGTCATTGTTTGTTTTTGTTCATTGTGTTTTGTATGCATTGTACAGCACTTAGGTCAGCTTCTGCTGTGTTTTAAATGTGCTTTATGAATAAATTTGACTTGACTTGACAAAACACGAGTGAACCTGGACTTATCTCATTACTATTTTCTGTTGTGAAATTATGACACCATGAAAAGACTCCCTGGGTTTGTACAACTGTTTAAGAGCAACCTGTAGGGGGCTAAACTGATTGTGTGCATAAGAAATATTGCAAAAACATAAATATTATAAACATTGTGCCAATATCAATCAAAATGAATATTTTGCTCTTATTCCTTAGCTGATGTTTTATATTATATTACACTATAACTCTTCTTGGCCTTTGCATGATCTTTCAAAGAAGTAGCGCATTAAGAGGAGTGCTGTTGTACAAAATATCAGCATAGCCTGCAGCCTGGTGCCTATAAGGGAATCAAAGTAATGCTACAGTCAGCTTAGAATAGCATGACTTTGTTTCTTTTAGAATTTCAGCACTGTTTTTTAATTTTCAGTGTTAATCCCATATTGAGTTGGGATAATGCACAATAATCAACATTAATGCATTGAGCATCAATGTAAATGCGCCGGACTTAGCACAGATGCTAAATTTCACCCGTAGTCCCAAGGCAGGAACCTACACAACACAGAGACAGTAAGACTTTAAAACCTGACAGTTACAAATCATGCAATAGACAATTACAAAACAAAACACAGTCAGACAAATCAAGACTAAGAAAACACAGGCAGACAAAATCAAGACTAAAAAAACACAGGCATACAAAATCAAGATTAACAAAACACAGGCAGACAAATCAAGACTAAAAAACACAGGCAAACAAAATCAAGACTAACAAAACACAGGCAGACAAATCAAGACTAAAAAAACACAGGCAGACAAAATCAAGACTAACAAAACACAGGCAGACAAAATGAAGACTAAAAAAACACAGGCAGACAAAATCAAGACTAACAAAACACAGGCAGACAAAATCAAGACTAACAAAACACAGGCAGACAAAATCAAGACTAACAAAATGCAGGCAGACAAAATCAAGATTAACAAAACAGGCAGACAAAATCAAGACTAACAAAACACAGGCAGACAAAATCAAGACTAACAAAATACAGGCAGACAAATCAAGACTAACAAAACACAGGCAGACAAAATCAAGACTAACAAAACACAGGCAGACAAAATCAAGACTAACAAAATTCAGGCAGACAAAATCAAGATTAACAAAACAGGCAGACAAAATCAAGACTAACAAAATGCAGGCAGACAAAATCAAGACTAACAAAACACAGGCAGACAAAATCAAGACTAACAAAAGACAGGCAGACAAAATCAAGACTAACAAAACACAGGCAGATAATATCAACACAACAACACAGTTAAAAAGTTAAAAAGATCAATGAACAAAAAGCCGAAAACAGAAACAGCATTAAGTATAGGTACATGTCTTATTTGTTTTTAACCACTGTTTGAGGGTGACGATGTTAGAGTAGTTACTTTATTATTATTTTATTGTTATTTTATTCATATTTATATATTTTATTTTCCTTCTTTCTATTAATATTTTGACTGTCTTACATACTAAGAGTATACTGTAATAACTTGGATTTATGGTCCTTTCAGGAGTCATGCAGTAGCAATAAGCTGCATCTGATCTGTATGTTAGTTAGATGACAGACAGTTGGGGACCATAGACTGTATGCTGGGGACACCTGATGTTGAAACAATAAAACAGGAAGCTCTATGATACATTCTTGTCCCCATGTTTTCATTACTTACAACACAGCGCCATCTAGTGGACAACACCTAGAACGACCCCAATGAATCCCATCATGCTTTGCCCGCCGACCCGAGGGCTAGCGATGCTAGGCTAACTGTCGCTAGCTACCGGGAGGAGCGGACATGTTGAACCGACCCTTCCCTGAATAAACATCTCTGTTAGCGGGGAATCAGGAGCGTAGGGGGCCGCCTGCAGCTTCGGGCAATCATGGACGCCGTAAACGCCTTTAATCAAGAGGTAAGCTGCCGTCGGGGCTCCAGGAGACCATGAAGACACCGAGTCTCGGGGTGCTGCTGGTCAGGGTGCTGTGATGCATTGAAGCTAGCCGAGCAGGACCGACTAATGGGCCTAGCTAGCTGGACTGGTCCACCTCATAGACCTTACCTGGTTTTCTGCAACACCCGTTAATGTTGCATCTAAAACAGAAGATGATGTTTTGTGCTAAATAGCAGGTTAACACTGAGACAGCTGGTTCATAGTAGTTAGGATAGTGCTGCATAAAGTTCATACACTCATGATGGTGTTAGCTAAGGAGCATGGCTACTATCAGTTGTGTTCTAATGCTAATTGAACTACAGAGCGTGTAAATACAGTATATTATGACTATTATTACCTCATATAAGTGTGTGATTTAAATATTCCTGTTAGTCTAAATTATATATTGATTGTGTTTTTTTCAGGAGATGTCAGAATGAGTTACAGTAGGCTTAGACACACCTGTATTTATATCTTTGGTTACACCTAATATGTACATTTTTTAATATTTGGAAAGTATTTTGCAATTCCTGCAATGCACATAAACACAAGAGGTGATTGAGACACATGGCATTGTTTGTTTTTGGAGAACATGGAGGTGACTAGAGGTTTATAAATTCAAACCACTGTAAATTAGGATGCACATATAGAATAGAATACAATATCTTTATTGTCATTGCCACAAGTACAACGAAATTAAGTGCAATCTTGTTTCAGTGCAAATAGATAATATTAAAAATAAATGCTAAGAAAAGACAGAAATCCACAAGACAGAAAAACCCACACATGCATCTACATTGGACATCCATTGCACAACTCCCATAGGCAAGATATAGATATCACAGTAATGAATTTAAGTTTGACAGTGTGTGTGACAGATAATTGCAGATAGTCACATTATAAACATAATGCATTTACACCACTGATCTCTGTTTGAGCCTCTCAGACTTGACTTAATTTGTTAAGCGTAAAAGAAAATCAATATCTTGGCCCACCACAGTCCTTTAGATTCTTCCTCTGCATCAGACACTCATAAATTGCAGATGACTTATTTCTACCCCCTTTGCACCACACAGTTTAAGTCATGCTGCAGCATCCAAACTTCAAAACAAGTAAACTGTTAGGTTTGAATGTATGAATTAGATGTGAGATTAAGCGCTCTGCATGTTTAAGATTAAAATCAATAGAAAAGGAAGACCTGTGGCATTGATTGCCCTTTGCAACACAATTAAAGGTCCTTGATCATCTCTCAGATCTTAGTCTCACATTTTAACACATCACCTGTTAGGTGGCTGCAGCAAATTAACTGTCAGTGTCTAGTTTTAGAAAATCATTAGACAATTATACGCCTTCAAAAATGGGTATATCTAAACTCAACTTTTCTGGATGTCAGATTATTTTCTGCAGTGATATTTGGCTGTTGATCACATTCATAAAGATGAAACTCTTCAAGGACTGCCCTCTTCTTTTATACTATCTTTGTCTCTTGTATTGTCAGTAACTTAATATCCTCTTTGTCTCCAGTTATTCTCATTGATTGACTCCAAGCCCCCAATCTCACGGGCTAAGATGATCTCCATCACCAAATCGGCCATCAAAGCTATGAAAGTAAGAACGACTTTGACAGATCTGTATTTGCAGTTGTGTGATTCCTTCTGTACTGTTATCAGATATTTTTAGTCATGCATTTGAATTATTACATGCTTGCTTGCCTCTCTCTTTCTCAGCTCTACAAACATGTGGTCCAGATAGTGGAGAAATTCATCAAAAAGGTGAGACGAGCTTGTCTGAACCCCGTTATCATGCATGTTTTCTCCTCACCAAACATGGAAAACTTGAATCTGTGTCCCTCTCTGTTCTCTGTTCTCTGCAGTGTAAGCCTGAGTACAAGGTAGCAGGCTTGTATGTGGTGGACTCCATTGTGAGGCAGTCCAGGCATCAGTTTGGATCTGACAAGGACGTGTTTGGCCCGAGGTTCACAAAGAACATTACAGGAACATTCGAGAATCTCTGCCTTTGCCCAATAGAGGACAGGGTAAGAACTGAGTTCAAGAATTTTTACTGTGATGATTGATGATGGTATATAATATATGTGAATGTAAAGGGTTGTAGAATATGGGGTGCCATTTGTTAAGTTGTGCATAATGAAACAGCAACATTTCAACATCAAAACGTCATTAAAACAGAGTGTGAATTATTCAGTCACTTTTTGAATCACTATAAGAGCAATATCATTTTCATATTCATTTATGTTGTGACAAATATAAATAAAAATAACAGTTAAATACAAATGCTAAATATAAATATAAATGTTTAATATAAATGTTCAGAATAAATTATTAAATGTAATATATAAAAGTTAAATCTAAATGTTAAATTTGAGATATAAATGGTAACTATAAATGTTAAATCCAATTTTTACATATAGATATAAATGTTAAATTTTAAATCTTAATCTAAGTGTTAAATTCAAATGTTCAATATAAATTTAACTGTTAAATCTAACTAATCAATATAAATCAAAATGTCAAATATAAATCTAAGTGTTAAATTCAAATTTTAAATATAAATTTAACTGTTAAATCTAAACATTCAATATAAATATAAATTTTAAATATAAATTTAAATGTAAAATTAAAATGTTCAATAAAAATGTAACTGTTAAATTTAAATGCTCACCATAAATCTTAATGTTAAAATTTAAATATAAATGTTAACGTTAAATTCAAATGTTCAATATAAATATACATTTTCAATAAAAAATTTCCTTTATAAATCTAAATGTTAAATGCTGCAGCAAGTATTTAGCTAATATGCAAATTCACACAATGGAAATTCCAAATTAAAATCTGCATAAAGCAACACATATCCCAACCATCTTAAATATATTTCTCATCACAAAAATAAATAAAAAAAACCCAGAAATATTGCTCTAAATGGGATTGAAAAAAAGTGACAGTAAAATTCAAACTACGTTTTAAAGACATTTTGCAGCTAAATGTTGAAAAATGTTGCTGCTATACTCAGTGCCCACAACGTTACAAACAGTACCCAGTAAAACAGATTAAAGGTTTTCCTGTTTCTCCGTCTCTGCACCTGTTTACGGTCTTTCTTATTTCCTTTGCAGAGTAAGATTGTGCGAGTGTTGAACCTGTGGCAGAAGAATGGAGTGTTTAAGATTGAGGTGATTCAACCTCTTCTGGACATGGCTGCTGGCTCTAGCAGTGCTGCTGCACTCTACGCAGGGGCAGATGATCCAGGTAAGTTCTGTTTTTAACACATGTGGCAGTGACATGATATCATTTTTAAATACATTTATACAAACTCTAAAGATTGAATTGATTCATTTTGTTTCTAACAACTGATTTTTGTATCGGTATTGGAAAATGTGAAACTGTTGTATTTTATAACATACAATGAGTTGTTAAAGGTTTACTGAAGTGGTATTAGGTGATAGTGTTCGCTGCTTACAAGCATGTTCACGCCGCTTCTCCATCCTTAGGTTCCACCCCACCTCTAGCCAAAGAGCCAGTTACCATGGTAACAGCAAACTCCACCACTACACCTGCCACTCAGCTTCCAAACTCTGATGCCTTTGCTGCCGTGGCGCAGCTTTTTCAGTCCTCACAGGGTCAACAGGTAACCATGTACACTCTTTTCCTATCACGGTCATTGGTGTTGTATTAGTATAGCATGCACATCTCGTGGACTCTGGCTAATGTTTATTCTTTAACTCTTTTAGCTTCAACAGATAATCCAAAACTTTCAGCAGCAGCCGGTGAAGCCTGACCTCCACACTCAGCCTCCTCTACACGCCATTCAAACACAGCCCCAGAGTGTCGCCAGTAGCCTGGGCATGATGGCCGGGCATCCTCCCCTGCCGAGCCAACCCGTCCAGCATAAGACAACCTTTGATAAGGTGGCTGTGTGTTTTTTATTTGCATATATCATTTGCCCCAACATTGTATTGGTGCCCAGTGTGTGATTTCATGTTGCATTAAGGTGTTGCAGGAGCACGAGAGCAGGAGCTTCAGACATGCACTTCCACAGAGCTGTGGAAAGTGATTGCATCCCACCATCATGCCTCTGTGACACTCATGGCAACATATTGCAGGGGCACCTTGAACTGTCAATATGAAAAGGGCTGTTAAATGTCAAATCTACTTTTACAAGCGCCACTTGACTCTCCCTCATAGAAACTGCTGGATCGCTTTGACTACGACGACGAGCCAGAAGTCGGAGACGACACAAAGACGGATGAAATTTCATCACAGCCCTCCTTGTAAGCCTTTGATTTATTTCATAGATTACATCAGCTTTGCAATGACATTAGCTGCGAAGCTAATGGTGTGTTTTTATCGTTGTAGCATGCAGCAGGCTCCAGCCGTTCTGTCACACATGGAGCACTTCAAACCGCAGATGATGAACATGTCGCAAGACCTCTCACAGCAGGTAAACAAAAACAAACATTTCAAGTGTTTGCTGCCTAAATATTTGATTGTGGATTAATTTAATGTGAAGTTTGGTTTTCAATCACAGATATTAAACCTTTGCATAATAATTTACATCATGTGTAAATTCTTAATCTGCTTCTTTTGTATGAAAAACAACTCCCTTCAAAAAAAATACTACATATAGAAAATATAAATTATTGGAAAAGGACTAATCATTTTCACCAGAATAATTTTTAAAGTTATGTTTTATTGGGCATTTTTGCCTTTAATGGACAGGACGGGATAGCCTCTGTACATGGGGGTGCACGCTAGGGCTGTCAAAATTGCTCCAAAATGACAATCGAATATTCCCTCTAAAAAAAACCCCATAGGTTCGAACCATTCAAATATCTATATTTGTGCATTATGTCAATAACAGGTGGACAAACTAATACAAGGAGATTTCAGATTTAACATTGCTAAAACATACCTACACATTACAAAACAAGTAAATGACCTAATGGTCTATACCGTAATACTTTTAAGACTGTAGACATCTCGCTCGCTCGCCCCCCTCCCCTCTCTGTGCGCAATGCGCTGAGTGAGTGCTGAACAAGACTTGTGCGAGCAATTAAAGGTCCCGACTCTTGTCCCTAATATAGGCAGGCTTCATTCAGTGATTGAAGCAAATATTAACATTAACTGAAGTTAAAGTTAAAAACGAAAAAGTAGTCCACTTACATTCTTGGCGCTTGTATAAAAAAAAAAGAGGAAAAACTGCATTTTATCCCAGTGTCACTGATTGTCTGGCCCTTTTAGTCCATTGTCAATGCAGGGTCTTAGGCCGGACAGGTTATTTGCCAAAAACACAAGACAGTCCACATGTGAAGAGGCCCGATCTCTTTTTATTCACTATATTCCCAGCGGAGAACAAGACGCGTTCAGAGCGCACTGAGGATCCGGGGATGGAAAGATTTCTCTCTGCCGTCTGCTTCACGCTGTGCATGTGTGACTCCTGTGACCTGTCCCTGACCCGTCATGCAGTGCGCCCACTCGCAAAGCAACCGCTGATGTGTTTTTTTTCCACAGTCGAATATTAATTTTCACAATCAAATATCCGTTTTTTAAAAATATTTGAATATATATTCAAATTTAGAATATTCGTTGACAGCCCTAGTGCACGCTTAGACCGCTAGGCCAACGGCACCCCCACCAGAATAATTTTAATGTTACGTGAAGAGAGCTGTCCATGCTTTGTATTCATGACGGTTGTCTTTTTCAGGTTCCTCTCCCTCCAAACGGCCAGCTCCAGGCCTACGGTTTACCACCGCAAGGCTTCCCCAGTATGATGCCTCCGATGGGGCATGCTTTACCAGGGCATCCCCTCCCTGGTTCATCTGGGCCTCCAGGTTTCCCAGGAATATTCCCTCCTCACAACGCAGCTCAGCAACAACAGGTACCCTTGAAACCAAAAGAGTCAGTATAAAGTCAATGATGAGGATCAGTCATGTTGAATTATAATCTTATCCAAGAAATGTAGAAACCAGATTAAGTATGTTCTATTGTTTTACTACTTTTATTTATTAAAGATTGCATGAAATCATGAAAATGTTATTCCCACACTGTGTCAGGATTTGTCAATGGACATCGATCGTTCATCTTTGAGAGATGGAAGACGACGGTCACACTCAGGCTCCAGGTAAGCTTCTGAACCAATCTCAAAGGCTCTGTCTGAAAACTATTTCAATTAGTTGTCTGTAGATAAGCTAATAAATGCCTATTTATATTGCACACATCATGATCTGTTTTTTTTTCCTGTCCTAGGTCTCCAAAGAGGAGGCGGTCGCGGTCCAACTCCCGCACGCGGCGATCCAGGCACAGGAGATCCCGCTCACGCTCCAGAGACCGGCGTCACCACTCCCCACAGTCCCGATCACAGGACCACAGGGAGAGGGAGAAAGAGAGAGAGCGACGGCAGAAAGGCCTCCCACCACCCAAGGCCGACACACTTAGCAGTGAGTCATAATCTATTTATGGTCTCATTCATTTAACCCGAGGGACTTCAGTCAATAACGATCCATATGACGTGTTCATTCTTTAAAATCATTATCTTTTATCCCTCTTTAATAAAGCCCCTTTGATTTCTGGTATTGCTGATGTTGCAATCTCTGTGCATCTCTTAGTTCTTCTTCATGTAACCTTGAGTTCCTTCCTTAAAGTTTGCAGTACAACGCTCTGGGTTGGCCAGTTGGACAAGAGGACACAACAACAAGATGTTGCCTGTTTACTGGAGGAGTTTGGGCCGATAGAGTCTATCAATGTAAGTAGGCCTATGGGTGTCATTTATATTGATCCGTGTGTGTGTGTGTGTGTGTGTGTGTGTGTGTCTGAGAAAAAATACTCTTACACTTTCTGATTGTTTTGTGTTTTAGTTGCATTCCAGGACATTTTTCAAGATGTAATTAGTATTTTCATGCAGGTTATAACACAAACAGCTCACAGTCTCTGACTTGTTGTAGATATTTGGAGCAAATTTTTTGAAAAGGAAAAAATGATTACAAGCCGGTGGATATTTAGCCCTTTTCACATTGCCAGTTCAAGGTGCAATATTTACATCCCAGTAAATATCACCTTCAATATAAACGTCTCAGAGGCGTAATGCTGGGGCCAAGTCATCCCACTGCTCTGCCCGCATGGGAGGTAGTGACAGGGGCGTTACAGGGGCAAGATGGGATCACAGTGAGCTAAAGGAGCAGGCAGTAGTGAACAGCACTGTGTGTGTGTGTCTATGTTGGGAGTGTGTTAATGCAATGCTCCTGCTGAGTGTTTACCTCTCATGCATCAGCATCATCATAACACAATGTGAAGTCACACACTGGGAAACCAGTATTAGGCTGTTGTGGCATCACTATGAAAGTACAAAGGCATGATGACGGCAGAGCTTTGTTATGGCGCTGCTGCAGCCTCATAATGTGAAAAGAGCTTTTGATAAAAATTGCAAAAGGATCTTGGTATTGCCATAAGACTCAGTCCATTTACTTGACTCCCCCTTATATTTGTCCTCTTCTTCCTTCCTTTTAGATGATCCCTCCGCGTGGCTGCGCTTACATCGTCATGATACACCGGCAGGATGCTTTCAGGGCTCTGCAGAAGCTGAGCAGAGGATCTCACAAAGTAAACCAGAAAACCATCAAGGTGAGCGGGCAACACAGACTGCAATAACAGAGGAGTCATTAAATGTGGAAGTAATCTAATCAGAAGTTCTGTTTCATTCTCAACAGATTGCTTGGGCTCTGAACAAAGGAATTAAGGCTGAGTTCAAACAGTACTGGGACGTGGAGCTGGGCGTCACGTACATACCGTGGTCGAAGGTCAGAGAGGCTCAGGTGGAGGAGCTGAGAGAAGGAGGGATATTGGATGTAGACACCGTGTCACCAGGTAAAGACTCTTCCATCCTGATATAAAGATGTTCTGTTATTCACTGAACTCATAAAGTGCAGAAAATGCTTCATACAGTTTTCATTATAAATCCTAAAAGTGCTTTAACCAGCCTGCTTTTTAACTAAATCTGATTTGTGACTTGTTCAGAGTGGGCCACAGTGAGGAAGACTCTGGACCTTCCAGAAGAGCCTACCCACAACGGCAGGTCGGAGCCACAGCAGCCCGAAGAGACTCACATGTTACCTATGGCTGCATCAGTCGCTCCTCCTGCACAGGTAAACAACAGCTGCAAGATGTTTCTATCATAACAAACTTATAGGATAAAAGATGCATTGATCTCACTGTGTCTTTAAAGTTTTCTCATCTTGAATAAATTCCTGTGAATTAATTTTCAGGTCCCTCAAATGCAGCAGCCCATGATTGGCGTGGGTCCTCTCCAGCCTCCTGTCTTTCCAGGCGCCATGGGTATGCCTCTGCCTTCCTTCCCTCCAGGCGTCCCTCCACCGCCATTCATCAGACCTGGCTTCAACCCCATGCAGATACACCCAGGTAGCACCTCTTTCAGCTTCCATCAAAGCATTTCTCACCAGAGTTCATTCAGTTTCTTCAGCACACAAGCACAAAACAGCAAAGAGCTTCATGTTCCAGTTAGGCTACATCTAACAACTTCTTTCCTCCTCTCTCAGGTTTTCCTCCTCCGGGCTCCATGCCTCTAGGTCTACTTCCTTCTTCCAAAGGTGGGGCTGAAGACTCGCCTCTGGACCAAGCAGGTTTGGGCAGCAGGAAAAATGACGAGGGGCTAGAGGGTCCCCACATGTACAACAACCAGATGGGACCTATGGGTCAGTCACATTTGCAGTATTCTCATCCTCTCCTTCTTAAAGTGACTTTTCATTCAGTCCATCCATTTCACCTCTCTTCCCTCAGGCGTTTAAGATTAAATCTGAGTTTTGTTTTCCTCATCAGGTAACCAGATCGGTGGACCTCTTGGTTCTTTACCTGGTGGTCCTCCAGGAAACATCCAACCGTCCACAGGTGGTCTGCTCGGTGCACGACCTGGCATAATCCCACTGCAGCGTCCTCCAGTTCTCCCACCTCCACACATGCAACGTTTTCCTCTACCTCATGGACCAAGACCCCCTCATCCCAGCATGCCACCTATGCCCCCACAGGTGCTGCCCAGAGGGCCACACCCTCAAATTATGCACCATGAGCTCCCCGTACCCAAAGGAGGCTTTGGGATGCTCCCTCCTCACAACATCAGAGCTCCTTTCCCTCCACAAGGGCATGGTCCTCCTCCTCCTCAAACCCTTCCTCTTCCTTTTATCAGACCCGGTGCTCCTCGCAGTCTGGAAGGGCCTGAGGAAATGGAAGGCAGACCATTCAGAGGGGAAAGACCTGGATTTAGAGATCGAGAGCCAGAGAGGGAAAGAGACTGGGACCGAGAAAGGGATAGAGAGAGGGATCGAGGTTTTGGTGGTGGAAGGCGTCCATTTGGTGACGGAGGTAGAGGAGGGGGCGGCGATAGAATGGAAGGAAGGGACAGGCTTGGAGGATGGCAGGATGACGGAGGAGATCACCAGAGAGGAGGATGGGACCGGGACCGAGACAGAGATCGGGACAGGGACCGCGATAGGGATCGTGATCGCGACAGAGACAGAGACAGGAGGGACTGGAAGGAGAGGAGAAGCAGCCCTGACAGAGACAGGGAACGAGGGAGGGGTGATGATGGGGAGAAGGGGCGAGGGAGGGGGGAGGGAGGAGAAAGAGGAAGGGGAGATGATGGGGAGAGAGGGCGAGGGAGGGGAGAGGGAGGGAGTCGAGATAGAGGGAGGGGGGCTGAAGGAAAGGAAAAAGAAAAAGAAAAAGAAGGGGACAAACCAAGGCGGTCTGAACGGCGAGAAAGGACCACACGGTGGGACAGGGACGATAGATTGGCTGAACTGGAAACCATGGACAGATTTCGGACGTCCAACAGCACAGAGCAACCTCGTTTGACTCCCGCTGTTACTGTGGAAAAAGAACCAAGCGGGGACGCTCCTGAAGAGAAGGCATTGCCAGAACTTATAGCTCCTTCATCTACGGAGGTAACTACTGCTGCAGAAGAGCCAAAGCCCTCTGAGCCCTTATCTTCAGCTCAAAGTGAGCTTACAGAAACAACACCGGGAGCTGAGTCATAGACAGCAGCTTCAGTCAGAGACTTAAACCACTGAAATATTAAAGAAAAAACATGTTTGTCACTGGAAAACAGCCAGCCATGTGAAGTTTTCCAGACAGTTACCACATTTTTTCTTCAAATCATGTTTTACCCACATGTTCTCAAACACGTATAGATGCTTGGTTCTGTTAAGATTAATGCTGCGTCCACACTACACCCCTGAGCAGAACGTGTCAGCTGCAGAACCTCTTGGTTTTCATGTCAACCTGCATGTTCCCATGTCAGAGCGGACACACTGTCCATGTTAGCAGTGCAACTCCGGCTTGCCTCGAGCACTTTTGCAGTGCCAAAAATCAATGTGAGGCCTTCCTTTTTGCACAGCCAGCTTCTACATTGACCTATCGGCAACAGCATCTCCCCCTGTATGATATGCCATGGACATGAAAGTTGAATACATTGGCTTTTAATCTCAACTCAAAAACGGCCTCCATCTGTTTCAGATGAGTGTCTAGACTACGTATTAATGAAATGAATACAGACACAAGATCGAACTTTGAGTTATTAAGGCCGTTATCAAAGGAGAAAGAGAGCCGGCACCCTGACACGCAGCCTGTGTGGTCACCGCGCCGGTACGAGACGCAGCAGTTCAGAGAGGCAGCCGTCACGCGCTGCTCAGTCGCCCGGTGTGTCCCCCAAGCATAATAGGCTTACAACCATCAAATTTGAAACACATGACCACTTAATGGTCTGTAATCAAAAAATTGGCTGTCAACTCAAGTTTTTCTTCCCCTCCTGTGAGTTTTAAGATCTAATGGAGTTCTTGCATGTTCCATAGCTCTGTCCATCTGAGATTAATCCGAGCTCAGCTTTTAAGTTTTTACTTTGTTGGTGTGAAGTTTTAGAGAACAAGTGATTTCTTGTTTGACTCCTCACCTCATCAGACACTCCTTGACAACTTCAAAAAGCTTCTTTTCTTTTAAATATAATTTGTCAAAATATCATGTTGAACACTGAACACTTCTCAACAAGTAATCAATAATAGAGGCATGTCTATTTTTCTTCATTGTTGGCATCTCATTGTTTCCCATCGACTCTACATTACACTTTCACAGCCAGTCAGGCAACATTACAAGGACAAGGAAGGGCCTGAGATCAGAGAACAAGATATTAGTATCAGTTGTGGCGTCTGTTTATAGTCCCAAGTACTGCATACCAGTTTCACTTAAAAAGGATCAGGTAGCGTGTATTAAAAGAGTTCATGTGGAGAGCCAGAGACCTTGGCTCATCCTCCAAAATGCAAATTTAGAACCCCTCATTTATCATCTGAGACTATTTGAAAAACTTAGTTTCACTAACAACAAAATCTCACTCTAACACATACTTGATGCAGTAACTGACTTATCATTGGCATGCACAAAAGATCCACACTCAACACGTATTTATCAAACTTCTAACAATGGAACTGATTAGAAACTAACCTGACTCTCACAAGGCCTCTGAATATATCTGGGTAGTCATATTTTAGGAGAACAGGAATGACCAAATGACTTATGAAATATATACACCCCAGTCATTCAATTATTATGTAGTGAATCAAAGGTGCTTCACAGTCTTTGATAATACTGCACTCATTTAAATGTCACATGATAGAAAATATTGTAAGTTATTTTTTTCCATAGTAATTCTGATTAGTTGCAAAAATGAAATTCCCAGGAAGCCCAACACTTGTAAACAAACAGTTGCTTTTTTTTTCTCACTGATGGTCCGACATGCATTTTAGAAAAGACATTTTAATGAAACATGCAAGAAAATTTACTTTACCAGAAATCGTCCATGTGCGTTATTGTAAATCCTTACAGTAATCATGAGGGAAAGAAATTTGATGATGAAAATGAGCTCAGGAGTGTGATTGATTTAGACAGCAGTATTAATATGCAAAATTAAAAACATGGGTATACTGTTTGCAAAGGTATTGATTTGTATTTAGCTGTGAAAATACTGTTAAACAAAAGAAAACTTGTTTTAAATCTCTTCATTATTTTGTGGTAAATGTCTCAGTCACACTTTGGCCTGATTGTGTATATATTTTGTTTTTCTGTTAACAGTTCAGCTGAACCTTTTTTTTTTTTATAGATCCATCCAACACAGGACTATTTATGAGTACTGTACACCACAAAACATAAAAAAGTGCATAAAATCAGGTGTGAGTGTTGGGTTTTGAAGATGTGTATAAACACAAAGAGGCTCAGTGAGCTTTGTGTTTATGGGGTTTGTTCCTTATGACGTGTGTTTCGAAGGAAGAGGGAGATCTTTCAGAATACACCAAAAAGCTTTTCATTTGTGTCATTAAGTACATCATTCAAACAGGGATATGAATTAGTAACATGGAAACATGAAACATGACTTAAGTTAAATTTTTTTCATCTTTTATAAACAGATTTTGGACAAGTCTGTTTCACTGAAGACATACTGTATCTGATGTTCTACACGTCCAACTATTTTCTGAGAAGCTTAAACGCTGAGGCAGCGGGGCAAACCTCTAGAACGGAAATGAAGAGTGTTGCTTGGTAAAAAATACTGCTGTAAATATGCTTTCATCACTGCGATTTGAAAAGGTGTAGAGGTTATTGTTGTTTGTGATCTGTCATTTGTTTATCCAGGAGAAACAAATTGATCTGGAAGGAAACACAGAGGCCCTTTGCTTTAACATTTTTTAACTCCTTGTGGTTTGGAAGGTGACACGTTTCTATGGTTTGTTAAAAATACAAAAGACATGGACATAATATCTTCAATATCCCAGCCATAGGAAATTGATTTTAATAAACTATTTTTGTACCAAATCATTCTCCTTGTCTAATCTGCATTTTTGTGTTTAAAGCTGAACTCTGGTGTTGAAATATAAATCACATTTGAAGTAATCCCATGTTTTAAGGAAACTGTTTTAATTCTATTTTATTTTAAAGCCAATGTTTAGGTTGTTTCTTTACCATCCATGGTTAAGACTAAAATGTAAAAAATGTTTTATATGTGAAGTCCACTTAGGTCTCAACAACAAGAATTGACTGCAGACTTTGGATCCGAACGTTTTTTATTTCCCAGCATACTTCTCTTCATATGAAGAAATTGGACCTAATATCAATAACCCTCATGGGCAACATGTACTATGGGGTGCTGAGAGGAATTTTAGGCCCCATTAATAAATATTAAATTGAGGGGCGCTGGTGGTCTAAGCACCCCACACACAGAGGCTATAGTCCTCGTCACAGAAATCGCTGGTTTGACTCCCGGCTGTGACCATTTGCTGCATGTCTTCCTCCACTCTTTACTCCCCACGTTTCCTGTCTCTGCAGCTAGAATAGAGTGAGAGAATAGAATAGAATAGAATGTACTCTATTAATCCCTGAAGGGTGAAATGTAGGTGTCTGGCAGAGAAAATGATAAAGATCACATAAAACAAGTAATCCATGTGTCTGTCAGCTCATCTCCCATTGGCTAGAGAGTTATGAAGCCTAATGTCTGCAGGGATGAATGATTTTCTGTATCTCTCAGTCCTGCAGCGTAGAGAGATGAGCCGTCCACCGCCGCTGTTTCTCTGGTCCACAAAGAAGCTGTGAAGTGGATGATCTGTGTAATTTAGAATGGCCTCTAGCTTCTTCTGTGTCTCTCCACCACAGCCTCCAGTGTGTCCAACCTGGTTCCAATCACAGTGCCAGCTTCTTTTCACTAGTTTGTTCAGTCGCCTTGCATCCTTGTGTTGCCACCACAGACTGATGAAAGCTGTCCTATCAATAAAGGCAAAAATGCCCCCAAAAAGATATAAGATAGATGTTAAATTGAGCAACTGTTCAAAACCTTTTATGCCCCCTCTCAGGCCATAGCATGGTCCTCATTTTTCTCCCCCAAATGATGCCCCTGCTGTGGATTGTGCAGAGATACCCACTGAAATAACAGTATTTATGTATTTTTAATGCCATTTTATTTACACCACCTGACAGTAAACTAATATGAGGATAATATTGGCTGTATTTGATGGTACTGTCATGCATAAAAGGTGGTAGCAAGATGTTTTATAATAGCAAGCAATAGCAATAGCAATTTTATTTATAAAGCACATTTCATTCCACATAAGTTCAATGTGCTTTAGATGGAGAATTAAAAAGGTAAAAACATTTTTCCAAATAGAATAAAATAAAAACTGAAAAACAATAGATACACCCAAAATACATCAGACACAGCAATCACACAAACAGCTGCACATGCATCCAGTCACAACTGTCATTATATCATTCATACGCTTGAGAAATTAAATATGTTTTGAGTCTTTTTATTTTTAAAGTGGAGACAGTTGTAATGGACCTGAGGTCAGCAGGCAGTTAGTTCCAAAATAATAATTGTGTATGTTATATTTCTTTATTATTTTATGAATTGATCATCATTATAAAATAAATATAAATATATTTCTGGATAAACTCTTGATAAAAGCTTGGGGCTTTATGGATTAATTCCACTGGCTTTATAAAGGTTTTTTCTAAACGACATATAAGTCAAGTGATAAGCATGTTCAGCAGCTTCCTGGTCTTTTCGCCTACGTAACCGTCACTGACCAATGAGAATGCGTTCTGTTGGTTGTGATGCGCTCTGATTGGCTGCCTCTAACATAAGCCCCGCCCCTCCACGCTTATACATATTGGCTGTCTCTCGCTCTGCACAAGGGGTAAGGAAACTTGTACGTCCTTTGAAACCGCTGCAAAAATGGTGTTGAAAGCTGTCTGCGTGTTGAAAGGAGCTGGGGAAACAGCCGGAACCGTCTACTTTCAGCAGGAGGTGAGATTTAAGTGTTGTTTATGAGAGGAAGAGATATCTAGAGAGTAAGGTTAATGAAAGTAGCTTAAAAATCCTGCAGGGAGTGTTGGCGTTTCAATGCTAAGCTGGCTAAGTTGTCCATTCAGAAGCATGCTAGTAAAGTTGGTTGACAGGTTTTGGGAGAAACATGGCTTACCGGCTACATATTTAATCTGGAGGACAATGCATCGAGCTCCATTAGGTGTAGCATTGGTTTTCACTTTATTTTTAACGTGACTTCAGCGTGCAGATTCATTTGATGTAATTTGTCTGAAGCCTGCATGTTACAAAACACGTCAACCTCAGTGTTGGATAAGTGCGCACATACTCATTATCTGCTGATTGTCACTTTTTAATTAAATACAGTGCTCGTGCAAATAGGTTGTAAAAATGGGTCAATAACACTGTTAAAAATAGTATCCTGTCATTAGACTCGTAACCTTTGAACGTTGAAGGCCTGTGATTTGTCAATGATTAGCAGCGCGCGCGTCCTGGAAACGCCTGTTGCACTGGTGGATGGTTTTCATACACAGTCGCGTTCACATGTGTTTGGTGGTGAGGTTAGTTTAGCCTCATGGAGTCAGGGTACACTTCTGCTTTGACTGGAAATAGTAGCAGTGAGATACAAAGTGTAAAAAATAAGTAAAAGCAACTAAGGTTTTTGCTGAGTCATTGCCTATCCGGTTTTGTTATCTTAACCTCGAGTAAGAGGGCTGCGCAAACAATGCGTAATGGATGGATGGACTCAGTCACATTTGACTATTTATTTAAAAAGTCAACTTTTCTGCAGTTACTCTTTGCCTTTTCTTTAATACATTTATAAATCTATTACAGAAGTCACATTTTATCTCCCTTTAGAAATAAAAACATGTGACTTCTATATTTTAAGATGTTCCTCCCTTGCTTTGCATCATTGAATTAATACTATCACCAGGCTACATGGATGGGTCCCATGCCTCAATACATCCATTAACCCTCCTATTATCCCTGGGGTCAATTGGACCCCATTCAATGTCTCTAAATTAATGACTAACATCATTTTTTTTGGCTTCATATTTCATGACTTTTCCTAATTTAATGGGGACAACAGGGAACATGTAAAATTAAAATGTTGATGTTTTCCAATTTCCTGTAAAAAAAAAAAAAAAAATACACATCGGTGTTGCTTGGGGTCAATTTCAATCATCAATCATCAATCAATCTTTATTTGTATAGCGCCAAATCACAACAAACGTTATCTCAAGACCCTTTTACAAACATAGGAGGTCTAGACCACTCTGTCAAATTATGAACAGAGTCCCAACTTCAAGACAGGGTGAGACCATAGGGTGAGACTCAGTCTGACCCCACCTTAATCCACCATGAGCACTGCACATCGCAGTATTTAGCTAGTTACAGTGGCGAGGAAAAACTTCCTTTTAACAGGCAGAAACCTCAGGCAGAACCAGACTCATGTTAGACAGCCATCATGCCTCGACCGGATTTGACCCCAGGCTGTTGTAGCTGTATAAAACATAAGAAATATCAACATTTTACACACATTTGTTTTGGTTGTTCTGAATGATATTGAGGTCACTATAACCAAGGATACTTCCCCATGTGACTGCAGGAGCTTGCATCAAACCTTTATATTGAGATATAATATTTCCAGCCACCATGTCTCTAAAGATGTTCAGTGATGTGTCCTGTGTCATCATACATTTTGATAACATAGAAACAAGGCAGGGCTGACGAGAGCATGACAAACTTGCAGCAGTTTGATGTTCTGCTTTACAAATAAAGTCCTTCTAAGTGCTTTAAATTGTGTCTATGCTTGACATATATTTTATTTAAAGGGCTATGTAGGTAGTCAACAAAGAAACATAAAGCACTTGACATATAAACCTGGGTAACAATCAGTTTCTGGAGGTTTAAATTGCTGGGGTAAAATTGACTGCAATGATAAAACATGTTAGTAAATTTGAGGGTAACAGGAGGGTTAAAATGCATAAAGTATTAATGTTAAAGTGTTATCATGGACAGTACAGATAGTCACAATAAGATACACAGCAGCCTCCTGCACTTCATATCAGGGGCCCCAGACTTTGTTCAAAGGCTGCATGGTCTCCTTATCTAACTCACAAATACGAGCATGCACGTTGTTCTGCTTATTACCTTGTTGACTAGACAACCACATAAACACCGTCTGGGGAAAATGCACTGCTTGTGTCAATTGCAGCCACCAAATCCTTGAATGGATAGATGAAGGCGTATTGAGATTAAGGAGATTATGCCTTTTTGTAAAATGTTTAATCCCACTGGAGTGGATTTTTTTTCACTACTTCTTTTTAAAACAATGTCTCATGGCTACAAGTTGAACAACCATTCTTTTATGTTTTCTTTTATCACACATGACTGGCTTGGTCATATGAATGAGATGGAAATAACCCCTTTTGCACGCTTAAGCTCTGAATCCCTCCAGCCATCTGCCTTTGACAGCTCTTCTCTGTGTGTGTTCTCCTGATTAATAGTGTTATCTTGATCTTTTAGAGTGATTCAGACCCTGTGAAGCTGACAGGAGAAATCGCAGGCCTTGAGCCTGGTGAGCATGGTTTCCATGTCCATGCATTTGGAGACAACACCAATGGTGAGCACCTGACAAACTTCATAATCAATCTTTTCTCATTTTGCAAATAAAGTTGATCTACCTGTATTTCATGGGTTTCTTACTTAAGCATAGACTGAATATGGAGTTTAATCATTCTTTTTTTCTCTCTGTCTGTTTTGCAGGATGCATCAGTGCAGGCCCGCACTACAACCCTCACAACAAGACTCATGCTGGTCCCACTGATGCAGACAGGTGAGTGAAATCACACTGAAGTATTCTTCCTTCAGACTGCAATCTTCAGCAAATCATTGTGCTTGGTAGTAACCATAATAACAGATGAAGCAAATGATGAGCATTTATCAGAGCCATAGACACATTGACTCTGTAATTCACTTAAAGATCCCTTGTCATTTAAAATCTGGAACATAATAGTTTAAGGGGGGTTTATAAAGCTGGGAGAGAAAACATATTTTCTACTTATGGACAATTTTAGCGGAAGAGGAAGTAGTATTGATTTCTTACTAATGGTGCCATAACAACTATATGTGGTTGTTGCTTTTTATGGAGAAACAGAAGTAGCCCCATATCACACCTGGATAGAGGAATTGCAAGCGAGAATGAAGGTGTCAGTGAGCAGCAAAGGTCTCCACCCAGAGCAATACAAATAATAACCTCTGCTGAAACACTGTAGTTTCTTTACTGTTATTTGGTTGTAGGAGTTGACTTAATGCATCTGCACAAGGAAGTCAAATTAAAGCATTTTACAAAATCTCACATCTAACAAATACCCCAAGAATATTCAACACACACTCTATGGATTTATATAGTATGTCTTAGGTCATCAAAGATAATCAGTTGAAATAAACTTATTACCAAAATAGCAGTTTTGACATGTCATTGGAGGAAAAGCCCAGGTGACATTTGTTTTAGGAGCCATAATGTAGTTTATTAAGCAATGTGAGAGATTGCAAATGTATCCTCATCTGAATGCTTCTATCTGCATGTTTCATTTTACATGAAGTATATATTTATTTGACCCAAAGGTGTTTGGAAAACTTTTGCTGAGTAACTGGTGCATGCATATTTTTCTAAAGAGTTTCATCTATTGGACGTGGGGAACAAATGTGTTTTATGGGTAATCTGCACGAGAGCCTAGAAGCCTTTGCATAGCTTTCCCACTTATTAATGGTATGTTTATATATTATGCATTCATGCAATTTAAGTTGGTGTGAAACCCCCAATAATAGCAGCAGTTTGTTATGGCAATACGTTGTTTACTCATTCAAACAGGTAAATGAGATGTTTTGTTTTTAATGACAAATTATGTCGCCTCTTAAAATGTAACATTCAGAATCAGAAATACTTTATTTATCCTTGGGGGAAATTCAGTCATTACAGTAGTCTAGTACACAGTATTTAAAACAGTCAAAATATTAATAGAAAGATGAATAAAATAAAGATAAATAAAATAATAAGTAAGTATTTACAGAAGCACAGAATAGTTAGAATTAGCTATGTACAAAAGTGCTGGGAATGAAGGTGATGGTATTGTGGAACAGGATGGAAGAGTTGCCCCAAACACGGGATGATTTTGGGATAGTAAATGCAATCAGGTTGAAATCATTAAGCCGATATTTCTTTCACCGAACAATATTAAAGGCTTCCTCTACAAAAAAATACTTAGTGTGATTTTAGTATCAGATGTCCTCTTGTCTAGCACTTCTTCAGTTAAAGCTGTAAGTTAAGAGTATTAATTCGAGTGCATTTTTTCATCCTTGTCTTCTGTCACAATGTGTGATTACATGAATCCGATTTTTGAAAGTATGTTATTAGTCGTCTGTGGTACAATTGTTTAAATGTATAATGTTTTAACATGTAAACAGGCACGTTGGAGACCTGGGCAATGTGACAGCTGGAGCAAATAAAACTGCCAAGATAGACATCACGGACAAGATGCTTACCCTCAATGGCCCCTACTCTATCATTGGCAGAACCATGGTGGTAAGGAAAAGCACTGTCATTCTTCAATTCAATACCACTTAGCACATTATCTAAGACTGGAACTCTGAGATGTGTACTGAGTAGATTTTAGCAGCATTTCTATTACTGTGAAAATCGTTTTGACTGTAATATCTCTCCTGTGTTTTAGATCCATGAGAAGAAAGATGACCTGGGAAAAGGAGGCGATGAAGAGAGTCTAAAGACTGGCAACGCAGGTGGACGTCTGGCCTGTGGCGTCATTGGCATTACCCAGTAAACAATGCACCAGATTGTAGAGCACTGGAAACCACTTTTTCCTTCTAGCACTTACAAGACCAACATAGCTACTTGACATGACAGTTTGTCATTTTTTGATACTCTGGCTTTTTATCATTGAGTCCAGAGAGTAGATAAGCCATGCTTTACCCTTTCTGTTCTACATGACTATTGTTTGTATGGGTTTATATTTCTGCTGAGTAGTTTTTGTTCCAAAGAATTGTTAATGCAAGTAGTGAACGGATGTGTACAATTTACAGAGCTAATCAATAAATTGTCAATTCATCTGAATCATGTGTGATCATTGTATCATTGAACATGTAGATACATTAAACAAAACTGAGGTTAATGGCATAAATAATTCTATACAACTATAGTTAGGCTTTAGTGCCTGGCTATTCTAGAATGGTTTATGGACTACTAAAATTGTAAAATCACTGTCGGTAGTTTCACATGTGGGTTTTACTTTGTTTTGCATGTAAGTACTGTAGTTTGCATTTATTGAAGACACTCATTCCATGCTAGATTTAATAATCTGATAAATATCCACTTTGCCTCTGTTTATGGTATTAATCTGGTTACTTGCTGTACCTGCATTAAAAAAAATCACAGATCTTTTGGGATTTAATAAT